>NC_084889.1:28106593-29410760 GCF_958979055.1 Alnus glutinosa | reverse complement strand
ATATGAATGGTGAATTACCTAAAAATTATATGGTCCACAGGTTTGCTGGGAGAAGTTTGCTAGGTACTTTGAGGTGGAGCTGAAGGAGGTAAAACTTGAAGAGGGATATTATGTGATGGATCCTGTGAAGGCAGCAGAGATGGTAGATGAGAACACCATCTGTGTTGCGGCAATTCTTGGATCAACCTTGACAGGAGAGTTTGAGGATGTGAAGCTCCTGAATGATCTCCTTGCCAAAAAGAACAAGGAGACAGGGTGGGACACGCCAATCCACGTTGATGCTGCCAGTGGAGGGTTCATAGCCCCATTCCTTCACCCTGAGCTGAAGTGGGATTTCCGCTTGCCCTTGGTGAAGAGCATAAATGTCAGTGGTCACAAGTATGGCCTTGTCTATGCTGGTGTTGGCTGGGTTATTTGGAGGAGTAAAGAGGATCTGCCAGATGAGCTTGTCTTTCACATCAACTATCTTGGATCCGATCAACCCACCTTCACCCTCAACTTCTCCAAAGGTAATACCAATATACATGCATAATGCATACATGAGTGTGTTGTATGTGCATTAGGTTAAGCTAATAGGAAGTGGTGGATTTGTCTTTCTCGCATGTGGACTTAAACTTCTCATCAATAAGTGAGGTTCAACATGTGAAATATTTAACTGAAATAGGAATAAATGTTGCATCTAACGGTGTAAATGATGCTACATCACTTAAATTTTTTGAAGGGCATGCCAACATATGTATCACATGACTTGTCTATACCGTTAGATGTAACAACATTGATTCTTGGCCATAAAATGATTCCTCTCCATTTCAAGCATCCTATTCTTGAATAATCATCTAAGCTATTCATTGTTCACAATAATATAGCTTCGATTGTCCCATTGAAATTGACTAAACTCCTTGAATTGGGATTTGCAGTAACAAGTCTAATGAATCTGTTTTCCTTATTGTTTATCTTCTTTCCTTTATTTTTCTTTATATTTATTTACTTATTTTTTTGGCAGGCTCTAGCCAAATAATTGCTCAATATTACCAGTTTATACGGTTGGGCTTTGAGGTACTTTCTGCTTCCATTTTAAATTTCAGACCTTAGAATGATTGAAAAATTCCTTCATGGCTTGGTTCAGCATATTGGAGGTTCCCTTTCTGCTTTCGTTTTCTTAGTTCTATGCAATGTTACTATGGTTCAAGATCTGTTTATCTTCCAATTTGTATGCCCTAGGAAAACGTACATTTTATGCTGCAAGAAATGGTGCCAGTACCATCTTGAAGTTAGCCTTAGAAACATGCCTCATATAGAAGGGGAAAGGCACAATTTGATTTGAGAATTGCTCCAAGCAGATACACAAATTCGGGATATTAAAAAAGTAATAAATTATGCTCTCTATTAGAGAACATTTTGTGTATTCACCAAAAAATGGGTCTGTGAAAGGATCAGTCACAAGCATTAACACAGATGAGAGCAACAATAATGATATCCTAAAGATTCAAACTGCTATGGATAAGGCTTCAAATTCTTTAATGGTCTCCCCATGATAGACCACATAATTGTAATGAAATGATAGAACATGCCACAGGAAAATTGTCATGGTGATTTAAATTCAAAGGAAAGATAAAATGATGGCCAAAGTAATCCCATAAATGATATTTGAGAAGCAATTCATATACTTGAAATTAATTGTCTGGAAATAGTTTAGATTGCTTTTAATTTGGTAAGGAATTACCTTTTTGTGCTATATTTTGTTAAATCGCCACTTTGCTAAGATAGGGATAAACTGTAAAGTCAAAGGTTTGAATTTGGGACTTTAGCTCTGATACCATATTAAATCACTATTTATACCAAATGCTTAAGTAATAATTTAACATGTTATCAGAGTAAAGGTTATAAGTTCGAACCTTGTCTTCCCATTTTTTAATTAAATATTTCATGTGTTGGGCTTCACTTATTAAAGAGGAGCTTGAACCTACACCGGATGGATTATATTATAATATTAATTAAATGATGAAATTAATCATTTCTTATCAACTTAAGCTTTTGGGATAAGTAATGATTTAATAATATCATAAGGTCTTATATTTCAATATTCTATAACTGTGTTGATCTTGTTTGTGTAAGGGTTACAAGAACATCATGGAAAACTGCATTGAGAATGCCAGAGTGCTGAAGGAAGGAATAAAGAAAACAGGGCGATTTGACATTGTCTCCAAGGATGTTGGAGTGCCCCTGGTAGCCTTCTCCCTGAAAGACAGTAGCAAATACACGGTGTTTCAGATAGCAGAGAATTTGCGAAGGTTCGGGTGGATCGTTCCAGCTTACACAATGCCACCCAATGCCCAACACATTGCCGTCCTTCGGGTAGTGATCCGAGAGGATTTCAGCCGGACCCTGGCTGAGAGGCTTGTTACAGACATTGACAGAGTTTTGAAGGAGATGGACCAACTCCCCAGCCATGTCTCCATCACAGCTGGTCATGTCACAACTACTGTTGGTGAGACACAAGACGACAATGGAGGAAGAAAGCATGTTCAAAAGAGTGTGAGTGAGTCTCAGCTTTTGGAGGTAATTAACACCTGGAAGCGATTTGTGGATAGAAAGAGAACTGGAGTTTGCTAGTCCTCCTATTTGCGTCTTATGCTACCTCGTACTATTGATCTTTGATTTATCCAAGGGACTGGACATAGGCATATGTTGTTACTTATTGCTGTGTGGATTTGTTGATGACTGTTATACAAATGGTTATCACATAAAATCTGTTATGTTGCTGAAGTATGGAAACTATTTCTTTCATTATAACTATTTGACAATTACTTCTTTTGCATCTTGACATCATGACATTTCTAATAGAACCGAAAACATTGGAAAAAGGCCAAGATTCGTAGGTGGTCATGCATTTCTGTGTCATGAGCACAGAAATATTTGACAATATTTATCATACTTAACCTTCATGCTCTTTGTCATATTACTCAACAAAGAATCACCACTTTCAAAATACTCTCTCAAATGTTTATGAACATTATAGAGTTGCTGAAAATACGAGTTTGAAGGTGAATATAAGGAACCGAATATTTTCATTGTCACATTAAAAAACACTTTCAAGAACTTTACAAAGTGACAAACAATATCCCAATCCTCGTCGTTAGGAGGCCCCCCACCGTTTTCTTCTTGGCTCATCCTCAAACAAATAGTGAAAAATATGCTCATCCTTCTCTTGCATAAGATCAATAGCCCTCCCTCTTATATTTCTCTACCACATCCAAAATGGTATATGTATGCCAAGTTCCATCGAGTGGGAACATCAAGTGACAAGAAAGCATTACACCCGAATTTGTCTCTCCCCACAAGACTTAAACCTTTCGAGTTTTTTTGGGGGGGGGAGGACTTCACATTCCTAAGCAAATTTCAAACCTCTATGATTGATTCATCAACATCTTTCAAACCATCTTATACAATTAGGTTTAGAAGATAAATGTTACAGATAACACTTTTGAATAGATGTAGCACTTGTCGGTTTAGAATATGTGAAGAACACTTCATATGAATAAAATCATGACCACAAACAATTTCTTGAGTATACATAGTTCTTTCTTTTCAACCAATCAATTGCACTATCATTAGCATTTGCATTGTCAAGGGTAATGGACAGAATCCTATCAATCCCCTATTCAAGCAAACACTCCTCTAATTCATTCTCAAATGTTGCCCCTACATGTTGATGTTCAAATAAACCCTTTGACTGGTCATCAAAAAACATGTTTTTCAAACTATCATTCTCCTTACACATATGGACACAATCTTTCATCATTGTATAGCGAGAGAATCTTAAAATCGAGGCTCAAGCTTTTAATCAATTCTTAAAATCCTCTGCACACAATCATACAAAAAAAAAAAAAAGAGGAAAAAAAAAAAGACAACCCATCCACAATAATCATTTTGCTAAGTTCTACCCTAATTTTTTTTTTTTCTCACAATACTTTGCAATCATAAGGTTGTTAGCATCACTCTCACCAATCTTATCCCCATGAGTAAACTTAGACCGAGACTTATCAAATTAAGGCTTTATGCTCCTAAGTCTTCGCATGATAAAGCATAGAAGAGGTTTAGCATACATCTTTGGGCCAAAATATTTTTCTTTGGCCCTTGGCCTCTTAAAAAAGCAGCCTAAAAAATTAAGTACACAAACAAACGTGGTCCCATACAACCTAGGAAAAAAGAAGAAGATGGTCCCATATGAATTTGATTTAAATTCACACTAAAATCAATGATATTTGTTGGTTGGTAATCAAATTTTATCCGCAAGACTTTACCGATCATGAAAAAGAACAATTGAAAATAGAATTTTAGCATTATGAGCATAATATAGTTCAATATTCAAACTTTCAAGAATTCTCAAATATTTTTGAATTGTGTCAATGGTTGGTAAGCACCAGAAGATCAATGGTCTACCAACTTCTTTATCAAGTTGTTGTACTTGTCCTTACTCATTCCGTTTTTATCGCAACTATAAAACGAACATTTTTCAGTCATAAATATTGTCAAAACTAGGTTTCGCAACAAAATAAAAAATGAGTTTATGACCGACCCTTTAATGTTGTACCTCGAAAGAGAAAGTACTGCTAAATTTAATATAGATTCAATTATAAATGATTTTCGAGATCTAAAAGAACATCGGGTTCTATTTTGATAGTTATTGAATTGAAAATTGAATATATATTAAGATACAATTATTTTGTATGGTTTCTTAACACGGAAATGATACTAATTTTATTTTTTATATATTAATTTAATTTTCAATCTTAATATATTTTTCATCCATTTTTTTTTTTAATTTTAATATTTTTTTTTTTATTTATGCTTTATATATATATATATATATATATATATATATATATATATATATATATATATATATATATATAAATCAAAACATATACGTTCGCACCTGTCATGGCTTGCTGTCTGCTCCAGTTTTGCGGGTCTCACTGAGCGAAGCCAAAGTCAGTAGACAGTAGAAGACGAATTTCCGCTGCCCATCACCGCCTGGTAATCTCCTCCCTACCACTCCTATCTTCCTTTTCTTCTTCTTAAACCAAGCCTCCGACAATCATCTCTTAATAAGAGAAGTCCCTCGATTTGCATATGAGGAGGCTCTGTAAACATTTATGTGCTATTAGAATCGGAGTTAGAACCCCTCCTTTCTATTTCTCATTCTGTAGCTTTAATATAAACCCACCCGTTCAACCCACATCCACATGTCGTGTTCCAAACTTTATTGTCTCTGCGTCATTACTACAAACACCTTGTTTGGGTTTAGTCAAACTGTCATTTTCTTTGAATCCCATTGCCGCATTGAAGGTCGCTGCGAGGCCCTTTTGTTCAGAAATTGTCCCATTGTGCCCAACTGTTGATATTAGTGTGAAAGATGTTGAGAAAGAGGATAAACGTTTAGAAAGTGATGTTGATAAGTTGCACAATGCTGTTATTGATAACTCTAATCCATATCAAAATATGGAGAAGGCTCTTGAACAAGTTGGTGTAGAATTGACTACTGAATTAGTAGTTGAGGTTCTTCATAGGCTTCGGTTTGAGGAGAAGATAGCGTTTAGATTCTTTACGTGGGCAGGGCATCAAGAAAATTATGCCCACGAGCCTCGGGCATATAATGATATGATTGACATGCTGTCTAGTACAAGATACAAGGTCAAGCAGTTTCGGATAGTTTGCGATTTACTGGATTACATGAAGAGGCGTGAAAAGAGTACCGTTCCTGTTGAGGTTCTTTTGAAAATTTTGAGACAGTACACCGAAAAGCATCTGACCCATTTGCACAAATTTGCCAAGAAGAAGAGGATAAGGGTGAAGACGCAGCCGGAGATCAATGCCTTTAACTTGCTGTTGGATGCTTTGTGCAAGTGCGGTCTGGTCCATGATGCTGAAGCCATGTTTAAGAAGGCGAAGAAAAAGGTTAAGCCTGATGCTGATACATATAACATATTGTTTTTTGGGTGGTGTAGAGTTAGAAACCCGACTAGAGGGATGGGGATACTGGAGGAAATGATTGATTTGGGTCATACGCCTGATAATTTTACGTACAATACTGCTATTGACACCTTTTGCAGAGCAGGGATGGTGACAGAAGCAGCTGAACTCTTTGAGTTCATGAGAACGAAAGGTTCTACGATATCTTCGCCTACTGCTAAAACTTATGCAGTCATGATTGTGGCTCTCGTCCAGAATGATAGAATGGAGGATTGCTTCAAACTTCTGGGGCACATGATTAATAGTGGTTGCCTTCCCGATGTTTCGACATACAAGGATCTGATTGAAGGGATGTGTTTGGCCGGCAAGATTGAGGAAGCCTACAAGTTCTTAGAAGAGATGGGAAATAAAGGTTACCCGCCTGATATCGTTACGTATAACTGTTTTCTCAAGGTCCTCTGTCACAATAAAAAGAGTGATGAAGCGCTTAGGCTTTATGGGAGAATGCTTGAGATGGGTTGTGTGCCTAGTGTGCAGACCTATAATATGCTGATTTCAATGTTTTTTGAGATGGTGGATCCTGATGGGGCATTCGAGGCATGGA
Source organism: Alnus glutinosa (assembly GCF_958979055.1). NCBI lineage: Eukaryota > Viridiplantae > Streptophyta > Magnoliopsida > Fagales > Betulaceae > Alnus > Alnus glutinosa. The sequence goes on along the minus strand of NC_084889.1, from coordinate 29,404,180 downwards.
ATGAGATGGATAAGAGGGGCTGTTCACAGGACGAGGCTACTTATTGCCTGATGATTGATGGGCTTTTTTGTTGCAACAAGGTTCAAGATGCTTGTTTGCTTTTGGAAGACGTGATAAACAAGGGAATGAAATTACCATATCGGATGTTTGATTCATTTTTGATGCAACTTTCTGTGATTGGTGATCTTCGTGCTATCTACAGGCTTTCAGAGCATATGAAAAAGCTCTACAATCCTGCTATGGCAAGACGTATTGCACTGAACCAGAAGCGAAGGAGCGTGAGCTTGAGAGGGAAGTAATAGGATTTAAAATAAGTCGTCTACCTTTTCTGCACAGTGTCTTTGTGGAAATCATGTATTGAGCTCATTTTCACAATGCTGGTGCCACCTCTTAGGAAAATATAGGTGCGGAGCAGCAATGAATCCTCATTTGTATTATAGAAGAATTCTTGGTTGCTATTGAGCTATGGATTTCGAAAAGCTGTCTCCAGAGAGCTCTAACCCTGCAATACACGATTGACTGCCTCATCATGCCAAATGGTTTTATTGCCTTAGTTTAAAGTTGTGCCTTGAAAGGATTTAATTTAAAAGGGAAATGGCATACTTTTGTCAATAACTTTTTTATAATTCTAGTAGAAAAAAGCTACCTTAGGAGGAATTTTTGCTCTCTACGTGGCCTTATGATCCTCAACTCCTCAATGCCTTAATTATAACAAGAGTCAGAACAGATATTCTTTTCCTATCTCTCACCTTAAAGACCGGAAACCCCAGGAAATCTTAATGGTGGTCTAGATAATAACTCCATAAAGACCAACTGCCAAAGTAGAGGAATCCTCCTCTGCCTGTACCACTGACTTACCATTCACCTCAACAAGCCTCCCATTCCATAGCACACCTCCACAACCACTTCCTTGACAAGGCATTTTTGAGAGAACCAAGTCTCTTGATATATGAATCACCTACTAGGAGGACAATAAATCAGTTACTTCTTTGGTCCAACTCATTTAGAGAGAGAAATGGTAATGAAATACAAAAATCCGGGGATACTCAATTTGTAAGTAATTGGACAAATTGAGTACTTGACCACATCGTATGATTAAGAATAAACACCTGAAGACTACAGTTGATGATTTGTTTTAGCACTATATAATTTTGTTCTTACTTATATATTAAAAAAAAAAATGTATGCTTCTGGTGACACATACACATGCATGCACATATATGTGATAGTTAGTTACACTTTACCTGCTCATGGTTTCTGTTGTGTTTGATTTGCCAATCTCTAGTATAAGGAGTTATACTTTATCCATTCGAGTCACATCTTTTATTATTTTTCAGTCCTTAATTGTTTTTTTTTGATAAGTTTTCAGTCCTTAATTGTTAAAATTCGTATGTATAAATCCGGGGTTTCAAGCCCATACACAACAATAGTAATCTCATTAAAATTTGAATACATAAACCCATGAACCAAAAGCAAATGCAACTAGACCTCAGGTGACTCTAGTGTGACTTTTTAAATCATAGGTTGGCAATTCAAACTTGACCCAGGCCAAATGAATAAAGTATGGTTTCCCCTATACAAGAACAAAGTCTAAAACCTATTCTTGGATAATTGGTGCTAGTTGTATAATTTATTTATTAGTTTCTTTAATTCTATATGCTTATTTTTCACTCTCTTCTGCTTTTTTTTTTTTAACTCTTGTGGATGTGTGTTTTTGGGGTGTGTGTGTGTGTGCTTTTTTTCTTTTTGGGTCCTCATTTACCTGCTTACCATTGGTCAGAATTTTCTGATTGAAGTAGAAGGCTGGGTTCTGGTTGCATAGTGTGAGAGCTAGTGTGGAAATGTTATTGCAGAGCTCTCTCCCAAGTTCAGTTGAAGCAGCTTTATCCTTTACCTCTGATCATGGAAAACGAGACTTAACATTTGAGTGGATAAATGCAGAGACCAGGCAATGTTGTATAAACTGTAACGAACTCTCTCAGGATGGTTCAGAGCTATTGACTGCCAACACAACATTTGAAACTTCTGGATCAAGTTACATTTGCAAGCGAAGGAAGCTCCTGAAAAATTCTGTGGTTATTTTTCCTCTTGAGGCGGAAGTTAATGTAGTACCTGTATTTGCAGTTAAGAATGGTCCTTCAGACATTCAAGTTGAGGATACAATTGATGATGGAACTGGTGCTCCTTCTCTCTCTGCAGAGAAATCAGTTTTTGAGTTTAATAGTGCTAATGCTTCTATCCTCAATTCACACAAGTTTAGCAAGAGTCCTTGTTCAAAATTTAAATTCTCTATTAAACCAGACGTGAATACTAAATCAAAGTTTGTTAGCTTTGGTAAAGATCTTAGATCTGACTGCTCTTTTCGGGAACCAGATATACAAGTTGGTTCTGTTATCAAAACTAATGAGGCTAATCACATTACAGAGAGCCTTAATCATGATATTCAGGTTAATGTAGTACCTGTATTTGCAGTTAGGAATGGTCCTTCAGGCATTCAAGTTGAGGATACAATTGATGATGGAACTGGTGCTCCTCTCTCTACAGAGAAATCAGTCTTTGAGTTTAATAGTGCTAATGCTTCTATCCTCAATTCACACAAGTTTAGCAAGAGTCCTTGTTCAAAATTTAAATTCTCTATTAAACCATACGTGAATACTAAATCAAAGTCTATTAGCTTTGGTAAAGATCTTATATCTGACTGCTCTTTACGGGAACCGGATATACAAGTTGGTTCTGTTATCCAAACTAATGAGGCTAATCACATTACAGAGAGCCTTAATCATGATATTCAGGGTTCTAAGGCTTCAAATGAAGAAGAACTCTTTCTCAAAGACCTATGTATTTCTGTACTAAGAAGTAATGGATTGCTTGAACCTGTTTGTCCTAAAATAAGTTGTGCTTCTACAGATATTCTAGGAATTGGTAGTGATAGAGGCTATACCCAGTCTTGTAAGCAATGCAGTCTTTCAGAAAATATATTGAATCTGTTGCTTTGTGATCAATGTGAAGAAGCATTCCATGTATCTTGCTGCAAGCCTAGGCTGAGGATGTTGCCAATTGATGAGTGGTTTTGTCATTCTTGTTCAAAAATGAACTGCAGTCCATCAAATAAGAATTCGTTTTCAAAATCATGTATTACTCGGAGTTATACTGCTTCAAGATTTGGATTGGGTCCAATAGCGCACATGTTGAAACACACTGAGCATTATACATCAAAAGTTCGGATTGGCGAAGATTTTCAAGTGAGAGTTCCTGACTGGTGTGATCAAATTTCCAAGTATGTCATATTATTGTTGAAGATTTGTGCTACTATTGTTTATTTATTTATTTATCATTTATTTTATTTATTTTTATATTTAGTTTATTCTGGTTTCATGTGAGTTGCATGCGTTTAGTTAATGAACCTCACCTTCTTTTAAGTGCAATTATAAATTTCAAAGCAGGATTGTTATGATCAATCTGATAATTCAATGTAGACTTCACTTATCTAATGTATTTTTTTTTAATTAATATATATTTTTTTTATTTGAGTACTTTTGCTTTACTTCATCTTTTCGTATGTAAATAGGTGGTAATAACTTGGCCAGTTTTACATCATGTTATACCTTCAAAGGATGCAAAAACAATTCAATGTTTCTATTTGCTTAGTGCAGAGTCTTCAACAAAAAGCCTAGCTAGCTTGGCAAGTCTCAGCTCCACACTAGTCTCCACACTAGTCTCCACACTCCTACCTTCACTCACTCTGAAATAGTATAATGAAAGGGTGAGCTTATAAAACTGAGTACGCACCAAATCCACGGCCTATAAGACAACAGAAGGATTTACATGATATGAATGGTAAACAAGGCAATTTCAAGTGTAGGATAAGTTTAGAAGTTGATACTGTCACAACAGAATTTAGAGCAGATTATAATGAGAGCTGATACATTATTCCTTATAGTATCCTTGTGATGATGACCAAATTCCCATTAACAATTTTTCAAGTGGATCCAAATATATCACTGGCCGGAGGTCCAAACAAATCGTTACCAGTAGTTAAGATTACACCAAAATCCTCATTCCCATTTCATATAGGGCCAGAAATCTTACTGGTAATCCGAATGAGCCAAATCAATTTCCCTATATGCTTATGTTTCAAAGGTCCTGTAAGCAATCAAGTCATAATTTGAGAGTTAAATGAGATATATAGAAACTGTGCTCTTTGCCAACACAAGCAAAGTCTGAATGAACAAGTCCAAGCATGGATTCAAAGCTAAGAAAAACCAAATTACCAAACCTGATTAATAGGATCGATCTCAAATCTTAAATATCATGCTTAAGGATGAAAAGCAATCAAATCTACATCCAATGGTTAGGACTAAGCAACATGGGTTTGAGGCTTAAATATCAACAAGCTATAGCTACTGCTTGAGGATTGGAAGCAACTGGGAGAGAAAAACCATCTAATAGAGGCAATTGAATTTGGCTAGAGAAAAGAAAAATGATGGTGATGCTGCTTACCTCAACCAGAAACCCAAATTAGATTAGCTAGCTGTAACACTACCTCACCCAGGTATGCATGTTCCCAATCTGTTTGAGGAGGTTAGGCATGTGAAGAAATTCTATGTGCGCTTTTCTACATGAAATATTATTGAGTGTCCAGTCAGTTAATGCATCTCATGTAAATAAGGAAATATTCTCCATTTGAATTAAATCTGGAAATTCGAATTCCCCAAGAATAAAAAGTTGGATTTCACCTCGGATAATAAAATCCGAAGTTTAGACGGCATAGCAAAGTTTGAGCTTTTAATTCTAGGGGCATATGCACAATCTGTAGATCTTAAAACTCTTTTTACAACCACTTCATAGGAAAACATCAAAGACAGGAAATTTTTTGAAGCAAACTGGGTGTTCAACAAATACCCTTTTTAGAGTAGCCACCAAACAGCTCAAGACCTTAGAAAAATTTCAGTTTTTTAGTTTTTTACTGACCCTGGGGCCTCTCTCTCTCTCTCTCTCTCTCTCTCTCTCTCTCTCTCTCTCTCTATATATATATATATATATATATATATATGGTTGCTTCTATAGAGAAGCACCAAATTCATTCCATCAAATCTCTCTCTCTCTCTCTCTCTCTCTCTCTCTCTCTCTCTCTCTCTCTCTCTCTCCCTCTCCTCTGAAATCTCGGCATCTCTTTGGGAAAGAAGAAGAAAATGGTGATCACAACGACAACGCCGGACTCCGGCGAGCAGGTGCACTCAGCTTTTGGTTCCAGATATGTGCGCGAACCCCTTCCCATGTAAGTAATTACTTTCGTCGATCTTGATCTGTTTGGTTGTAGTGAATATATATATATATATATATATATATATATATATATATATAAGAGAAGTTGAATTAACCACCCAAAACGACGACGTGTGGCTGCAGGTTGAAGATGCCGGAGAAGGCGATACCGAAGGAAGCGGCGTACCAGATCATAAACGACGAGCTGCTGTTGGATGGGATACCGAGGCTGAACTTGGCGTCTTTTGTGACCACGTGGATGGAGCCTGAGTGTGATAAGCTCATAATGGCCTCCCTCAACAAGAACTACGTTGACATGGACGAGTACCCTGTTACCACCGAGCTCCAGGTCCCTCTCTCTCTCTTTCTATATATATATATATATATATATATAAATGGCTAAGATGGTACATGGACTACTGTGATTGGAGTATTGGACCTTTTGTTTTGTTTTTATCTATCAAGTAGAAGAATGACTGTTTGGCTCTCGAAGCTACTCATCTTCTGAAAATAAAGGGAAATATTTTATTCTAATATAAGTTGTTCTTTCTAGATAGTGCTTCTCATGAAACTTTAAGTTGACAGGAGTGAATTTAATTATTTAATTAATATTTTAATATATATATGAAAAGATATTGGTTTCTTTTGATAATTTTTCTATCGGTTAATCATCGTTTATTTTAAAAATTTAAAGTGTGTGGAGGAATGAGGCCAACATATAAAAATATTTAACTGAATCAGATTGAATTGTAGAGTCAGAACTCATTTTGATATGATATGATGTTAAATAATCATTTATCTTATAAACTTAAACAAAACCAATTTAATTAATATGCTAATACTATGGATGTCTGTCGGTCTGTCACCTTTGAAGTAGCAAAGATCAATCTCTATCCTCTTACTCTTTTCCTTTTATTTATTTATTTTTTTCTTCTTTCTTCTTGCTTCATGGTTTGAAGTCTAGATAATTCTTTTTGTTCTTTTCTATGCCCCATGGCTTAGGTGGGGCCTCCATTATAACTATTTGACAATTACTTCTTTTGCATCTTGACATCATTACAATTTCTAATAGACCCGAAAACATTGGAAAAAGGCCAAGATTCGTAGGTGGTCATGCATTTCTGTGTCATGAGCACAGAAATATTTGACAATATTTATCATACTTCACCTTCATGCTCTTTGTCATATTACTCAACAAAGAATCACCACTTTCAAAATACTCTCTCAAATGTTTATGAACATTATAGAGTTGCTGAAAATACGAGTTTGAAGGTGAATATAAGAAACCAAATATTTTCGTTGTCACATTAAAAAATACTTTCAAGAACTTTACAAAGTGACGAACAATATCCCAATCCTCATCATTAGGAGGCCCCCCACCATTTTCTTCTTTGCTCATCCTCAAACAAATAGTGAAAAATATGCTCATCCTTCTCTTGCATAAGATCAAAAGCCCTCCCTCTTATATTTCTCTGCCACATCCAAAATGGTATATGCCAAGTTCCATCGAGTGGGAACATCAAGTGACAAGAAAGCATTACACCCGAATTTGTCTCTCCCCGCAAGACTTAAACCTTTCGAGTTTTTGGGGGGGAGGACTTCACATTCCTAAGCAAATTTCAAACCTCTATGATTGATTCATCAACATCTTTCAAACCATCTTGTACAATTAGGTTTAGAAGTTAAATGTTACAGATAACACTTTTGAATATATGTAGCACTCGTCGGTTTAGAATATGTGAAGAACACTTCATATGAATAAAATCATGACCACAAACAATTTCTTGAGTATACATAGTTCTTTCTTTTCAACCAATCAATTGCACTATCATTAGCATTTGCATTGTCAAGGGTAATGGACAGAATCCTATCAATCCCCTATTCAAGCAAACACTCCTCTAATTCATTCTCAAATGTTGCCCCCACATGTTGATGTTCAAATAAATCCTTTGACTGGTCATCAAAAAACATGTTTTTCAAACTATCATTCTCCTTACACATATGGACACAATCTTTCATCATTGTATAGCGAGAGAATCTTAAAATCGAGGCTCAAGCTTTTAATCAATTCTTAAAATCCTCTGCACACAATCATACAAAAAAAAAGAGAGAAAAATAAAGACAACCCATCCACAATAATCATTTTGCTAAGTTCTACCCTAATTTTTTTTTTCTCACAATACTTTGCAATCATAAGGTTGTTAGCATCACTCTCACCAATCTTATCCCCATGAGTAAACTTAGACCGAGACTTATCAAATTAAGGCTTTATGCTCCTAAGTCTTCGCATGATAAAGCATAGAAGAGGTTTAGCATACATCTTTGGGCCAAAATATTTTTCTTTGGCCCTTGGCCTCTTAAAAAAGTAGCCTAAAAAATTAAGTACACAAACAAACGTGGTCCCATACAACCTAGGAAAAAAGAAGAAGATGGTCCCATATGAATTTGATTTAAATTCACACCAAAATCAATGATATTTGTTGGTTGGTAATCAAATTTTATCCGCAAGACTTTACCGATCATGAAAAAGAACAATTGAAAATAGAACTTTAGCATTATGAGCATAATATAGTTCAATATTCAAACTTTCAAGAATTCTCAAATATTTTTGAATTGTGTCAATGGTTGGTAAGCACCAGAAGATCAATGGTCTACCAATTTCTTTATCGAGTTGTTGTACTTGTCCTTACTCTTTCCGTTTTTATCGCAACTATAAAACAAACATTTTTCAGTCATAAATATTGTCAAAACTAGGTTTCGCAACAAAATAAAAAATGAGTTTATGACCGACCCTTTAATGTTGTACCTCGAAAGAGAAAGTACTGCTAAATTTAATATAGATTCAATTATAAATGATTTTCGAGATCTAAAAGAACATCGGGTTCTATTTTGATAGTTATTGAATTGAAAATTGAATATATATTAAGATACAATTATTTTGTATGGTTTCTTAACACGGAAATGATACTAATTTTATTTTTTATATATTAATTTAATTTTCAATCTTAATATATTTTTCATCCATTTTTTTTTTAATTTTAATATTTTTTTTTTATTTATGCTTTATATATATATATATAAATCAAAACATATACGTTCGCACCTGTCATGGCTTGCTGTCTGCTCCAGTTTTCGGGTCTCACTGAGCGAAGCCAAAGTCAGTAGACAGTAGAAGACGAATTTCCGCTGCCCATCACCGCCTGGTAATCTCCTCCCTACCACTCCTATCTTCCTTTTCTTCCTCTTAAACCAAGCCTCCGACAATCATCTCTTAATAAGAGAAGTCCCTCAATTTGCATATGAGGAGGCTCTGTAAACATTTATGTGCTATTAGAGTCGGAGTTAGAACCCCTCCTTTCTATTTCTCATTCTGTAGCTTTAATATAAACCCACCCGTTCAACCCACATCCACATGTCGTGTTCCAAACTTTATTGTCTCTGCGTCATTACTACAAACACCTTGTTTGGGTTTAGTCAAACTGTCATTTTCTTTGAATCCCATTGCCGCATTGAAGGTCGCTGCGAGGCCCTTTTGTTCAGAAATTGTCCCATTGTGCCCAACTGTTGATATTAGTGTGAAAGATGTTGAGAAAGAGGATAAACGTTTAGAAAGTGATGTTGATAAGTTGCACAATGCTGTTATTGATAACTCTAATCCATATCAAAATATGGAGAAGGCTCTTGAACAAGTTGGTGTAGAATTGACTACTGAATTAGTAGTTGAGGTTCTTCATAGGCTTCGGTTTGAGGAGAAGATAGCGTTTAGATTCTTTACGTGGGCAGGGCATAAAGAAAACTATGCCCACGAGCCTCGGGCATATAATGATATGATTGACATGCTGTCTAGTACAAGATACAAGGTCAAGCAGTTTCGGATAGTTAGTGATTTACTGGATTACATGAAGAGGCGTGAAAAGAGTATTGTTCCTGTTGAGGTTCTGTTGAAAATTCTGAGACAGTACACCGAAAAGCATCTGACCCATTTGCACAAATTTGCCAAGAAGAAGAGGATAAGGGTGAAGACGCAGCCGGAGATCAATGCCTTTAACTTGCTGTTGGATGCTTTGTGCAAGTGCAGTCTGGTCCATGATGCTGAAGCCATGTTTAAGAAGGCGAAGAAAAAGGTTAAGCCTGATGCTGATACGTATAACATATTGTTTTTTGGGTGGTGTAGAGTTAGAAACCCGACTAGAGGGATGGGGATACTGGAGGAAATGATTGATTTGGGTCATACGCCTGATAGTTTTACGTACAATACTGCTATTGACACCTTTTGCAGAGCAGGGATGGTGACAGAAGCAGCTGAACTCTTTGAGTTCATGAGAACGAAAGGTTCTACGATATCTTCGCCTACTGCTAAAACTTATGCAGTCATGATTGTGGCTCTCGTCCAGAATGATAGAATGGAGGAATGCTTCAAACTTCTGGGGCACATGATAAACAGTGGTTGCCTTCCCGATGTTTCGACATACAAGGATCTGATTGAAGGGATGTGTTTGGCCGGCAAGATTGAGGAAGCCTACAAGTTCTTAGAAGAGATGGGAAATAAAGGTTACTCGCCTGATATCGTTACGTATAACTGTTTTCTCAAGGTCCTCTGTCACAATAAAAAGAGTGATGAAGCGCTTAGGCTTTATGGGAGAATGCTTGAGATGGGTTGTGTGCCTAGTGTGCAGACCTATAATATGCTGATTTCAATGTTTTTTGAGATGGTAGATCCTGATGGGGCATTCGAGGCATGGAATGAGATGGATAAGAGGGGCTGTTCACAGGATGCAGCTACTTATTGCCTGATGATTGATGGGCTTTTTTGTTGCAACAAGGTTCAAGATGCTTGTTTGCTTTTGGAAGACGTGATAAACAAGGGAATGAAATTGCCATATCGGATGTTTGATTCATTTTTGATACAGCTTTCTGTGATTGGTGATCTTCGTGCTATCTACAGGCTTTCAGAGCATATGAAAAAGCTCTACAATCCTGCTATGGCAAGACGTATTGCACTGAACCAGAAGCGAAGGAGCGTGAGCTTGAGAGGGAAGTAATAGGATTTAAAATATGTCGTCTACCTTTTCTGCACAGTGTCTTTGTGGAAATCATGTATTGAGCTCATTTTCACAATGCTGGTGCCACCTCTTAGGAAAATATAGGTGCGGAGCAGCAATGAATCCTCATTTGTATTATAGAAGAATTCGTGGCTGCTATTGAGCTATGGATTTCGAAAAGCTGTCTACAGAGAGCTCTAACCCTGCAATTCACGATTGACTGCCTCATCATGCCAAATGGTTTTATTGCTGAAGTGTGCTTCTGGCCTAACTGCCTCTGATCTTATCTTGTATTCTCTCAAAACTGGTAATTCCCTTAGAGTTATATTATAGTTAAGAGATTGTGTTGAGAGCGGTTTAAACGTTATATTGACAGATCCTGGTTTGCAATTCTGGTTTAGGAGGCAAGGTGTCAGCAAGGAGAGATAAGCCAATCATGTGTTTCTAGCTGGGGCATCTGTCTTCCAAGGAAGGCTTCATTGAGTATATGAGCATATGAAGAAGTAATCCATTATTTCAGGATCCTGGAAACTCTCCATCATTGTTTATCGAACTCCTGTTAACAATTAGTATGGTTTTTTTATTTTATTTAATTTTATAATTATTATTATTTACTTTAGTTCTCACGCCTCATTATATTGTTCTGAATTGAATTTAAATATCCGGTTTCCTTCTGGATCTTTTTTTCCTTTATTTTTCTGATTTTTTTTTTGGATGAATCAATACCTTTATAAACCAAACTCAACAGAAAAGTCACTCCAGTAAACACTGGATACAACAAACAGCCAAGAGAACAAACTCTCTACAAAGCAAACGAACCCCCAAAACAAATTACAGCATATCCAACAAACATAGGAGAACTAAATCAGAAAACAAAACAACAGCAAAATTACAAACGCCACTGCTGAGCAAGACTACCCGAGATGTTCTTCAACTTTCTACTAGACAGAACACGAGTTCTAACTTCCCCTTTAATCCGAGCAACAAGAGCTTCTTCAGTCAAAGGAGTATTTCCATAACAAAGGTCATTCCTCAACCTCCATAGATGGTATATAGTTGCTGCCAAACAGAGCTTACAGAGTATTGTTTGCAGACTTTTACCCTTCAAATTGCAGCTCCAGACCAACACTTCATCCCAGTGCACACAAGGGTTAGAAATAAAACAATCAGCCATCAAATGACGCCAAACTCATCTACAGAAACTACATTGGAAGAACAAATGATCAATCGATTCATGGCATCCAAAACAGAACCGACATAAAAAGTTTCCAGTAAAACCCCATCCACACATACATTCTTTGGTAGTAAGAGCATTCCTACAAACAAGCCATAGCACAAAAGCATGTTGAGGAATGGCTAACGGAAACCACATAACCTGCCACCAAGGGACCTTAGGGGCTTTATTCCGAAGAGAATTCCAAGTCTCCGAACAAGAGTAGATTCCCCTTACTGATTTCCACACAGAGACATCATCTGCACCAATGGTAATACCCGGAAGTTGGCTCTGAATATTTACCAATGGTTCTGAGCGAGCAGAGGGCCAAATCCAATTGCCATTTTGCAGAACAGCAGCTAGTTTAGCATCAATGCCAATCCCGGAATCATAAACTATCCGAAATCCGTAAGTATCAACAAGCCTACCAGCCGGGTGCCAAGCATCAAACTTTATTTTATTTATTTTTCTGATGTTCTTTTCCTTTTCTCATCAATTTCACTTGAACCACAATGGGAGCCACATCTAGCAACAAATTTTTTGTTATTTTTTCATTTGGCGATGCATCTTTTACTTTTGATTCCTGTTGTTTTAGATACAAACCTTAAAAGGTTTCGTTGACATCTCAGCATTGATTTTTTGATGTTTACATAATATGACTAATTATGCTATAGTCATGCAACTATATTGAAAAATTGTGATTCTTGGTAATAGACCTACCAAATACAAGTAGTTTGATGTCAAAATTAATTCTAGCACAATGCGGCTTCATTTTCTTGTAAAGCTCATTAGTTGTCCAATTTATATTACTTGGTTGATTTTTTTCACTTCTGCTATTCAATATGGGTATAATGTGCAAATTTCAGAACTGTCATTGTAGAGAAATTTGAAAACTTACCCATAATCTATGTCCATATGGAATTTCACCTGCATATTTTGGGATTCCATCACTACTTGCAGTGAAGTTGAGGGCTTCTGAAAAGCTTCATGCACTTTTTCCAGCTTGCCTACATTCCCTTTCTCTATTCACCATGGCAGTTCATGTAGTCAATAGGCTAGAGAAGTTGCAGAGGGATTTTATTTCAAGTGGTATGGACAATGAATTTAAATATCATTTGGGAAATCTGAAGGCGTTTCTTCTCCTGTTCATCAGGTGGTTTCTGAATTCAAAAACTAGCACCTTTTAAATCAGTCTTTATTGGGAAAAATGGTAGTGGTGTTATTCAAGAGAGAGATTATTTGTGAAGGCAAATTGTTGGCTTGAAATATGGGGAAGAGTTGGGCCAATGGATGACAGTTGCAATCAGGGGTCACATGGGCTGATGGACATCATTAGAAGTGGTTGGGAGGGCTTCTAGGTTTTTATAGTGTATGATGTTGGACATTAAATGCAGATTTGATTTTGGCATGATTTTTGGTGGGAGATGTGTTCTCTAAACTTTTGTTTCTTGATTTGTTTCTTATAGCAGTTGACAAGCATGTGACAGTGGCTTTTTTTATATGGGGGAAACAGGTGGGAGTTTCACTGGTGCCCAAGATTTGTGATGGTTGTGCAGGATTTGGATTAGAGGCAGTGGCTTTCCTTTTTCTTTCTTTGTTTTGAACCTGTTGCATTAAATGAAGAGTTGCTTTCATTGTTTTGCACTGCAGCTATAATTAAAATATCAACAGTAAGAACCTTATTAATGGAAAAAGGATTATTATGGATTGATGTTCCATTTGTGAGGACTATGGAAAGTCAGTTGATCTTCTACTGCTACACTGCTTATGTCACTGGTCTTGTTGATATTTGCTGTTCATTTGGATTTACATGCCCAACTGGTTTATCAAATAAAGGAAGAGTAACCCATCCATTGCAACAGGCTTCATAGTTTACTCATATAGATATTATTATAAGAAGCATCCATCAGACATGATATATATATCTGTACTCAACAATTAATTCATGTCCTTGCATCATAGGAATTGATGATATTTTAGCAGCAGCTACACCTTTGGGGCTCAATCTATGACAAATACTTATTTGTCAGCAGTAAAGGGTATCTCTCTTGGTGACAGATCCAATCCTGTTAAAGAAATCTAATTTAGAAATCTCTTATAGTTTCTACTGTATGAATCTAAGATAGTATATATCTATATATTGTATATTTTGTGTTTGATTTATGAACAAATGCTTTGTTGCTCTTGTTGTTATTATTATTATTATAATCATCATCATTATCATCATCAAAAGCTTTGCTGCTCTTATTCTATTAACTTTTCAAAATGACATGACTTAGTTTTGATCATTAAAAATTTGTATGTGCACTTCACTTGTCCCGTTTCTGTTTATGGTTATGCAACTGTTATTACTTTACACTTTGTTGCTCTTTACTTCTACAAACTAATTTCTGATTTGCTCAAGTATTTTAGCTGAACTTTTTTATGCTATTTTCTTTATTTTGTCCAATTGTCTGGTGAACTTGGCAATCTGAATTTACCGTGCCAAATTCATCTTATTCTGGTGGAGGAAATTGAAATTATCCCAACTCAGTGCTCTATTATGAAATTGATTAATGCTAGAACCCACACTTTTATCTTACATTGTTGATGTGATAATGCTAATCAATAATTGGTTTTATTCTTATTTATTTATTTATTTGTAACAAAGGCTGATCCAATGGTTAATTGATATTGCTATGTCAGCAGGGTGAGGTCAAAGTATAGTTTCTAACATTATTTTTATGAACTTATGGGGCAGATGATTGATTGGGGACTCTTTCCTTGTCATGGCTGATGCTGACCAATGCCACAATTGAGACTGGTTGATCAAGCATAAGTGACTCAGGGTAAATCATGAACTCTAAGATGATATTAAAGTTAATCTGTAATTGTTTCTAGCATTATCCAATGGATATATTTTTTTTTTTCCTATTCAATTCAAGGGAAAGGGAAAAGGAAAAAGGAAGATTACAAGAAACGAAATACAAATAAAGGGTGGACAACTCAAACAAGAGTCCCAAAATAACAAAAAACAGTAACTACAAGGGGCGGTATGCCGAAGAGCTTGTATTCTGAAAGATGTATTTAACCGTCTCAAGATTTTGGTATTAGTGATTTTGTAGCTTTAACAAGTACAGATATTGTCATTTTCTAAGAGATTGGTGAGAATCTTAATGATCATCTATAGCCGTGAGACTGAATTTATTGATTTATTATTATTATTTTTTAATCATCATCGTTTTCGATACTTTTGTATGTGTGATAAGACTTCATATTCATCACTAGTTCTAAACCCTATTATATTGCTTCTTTGAATACACCCAATATAATTGCCTACCAAATTTACTTGATGACATCATCATATTAGGTATACCTATTTACGAAGAAACTTTTAATTCTCTATCCCCCGTGGTTACGAGGAGGATTCAACGATCGGTTGTTCGAATTGTATGCAATTTAATAGCTCGAAATAGAGAAGAGCTATGAAAGCCTATATGTTTCAGGAAAGTTAGTCATACAGTCCAAGCTGTTTGGGACAGGTAGATCTTGTAACTTTCTCTTTGTAAGGTTGTTCAAATTGCATGTAATTTGAACAGTCGAATTGTAAGGGATCTCAATCCTTATAATTAATTGTAATTTTGGGTGTTGCCCATCAGAATGATTTGAATGATGCTTGAATAATCAGCCTTCTTTATATCCATTTTTCTGCTAAAGTTAAGTTTAGTATTTAAGTAAAGGATTTTTTTAACGTCCTAATACGTCATAAATGAAATTTACTTCAAAATTTGTTATATTAATTAACGAGAAACTATATTTACTCTTCTCTAATTATCAACTAACTTGTAATATTTTTCCTAAAGTTTTAGTGTTTGTGATGACCTCTTCAATCTACCATTGAGGTTGCAGTGTTATCATTCGCGACTCAAAATGCAAAAATATCGATAATAATTTTTTTTTTTTTTAAAAAAAAACTGAAAAAGAGAAAAAAAAAAATAAAAAAAAAAATACAACAAATCTAGGAAATTTGTTTTCTTCATTGTTTTCTAATTTTTTTTTATTAAGGTTATTTTTGTCATTTTGGGTGCAAAAGGAAACATTGCAACCCTAATGGTAGATTGCACCGTAGAATTACATAAATTTAAAGATTGAAGGGACATTGTAAATTTATTGGTGAGTAATGCTATTTAGTAAGCTGTTATATAACTACTATACCACTAAAATGATATAGCAGTAAAAATTAACCATTATTTATTTATTTAAAATCATGATTTTATAATTAATTTTTACTATCACATCTTAAAGTTGAACAAGAGACATTGCATCGTGCTTGCATGTACAACAGTAATTACTCATCTTGTCCTAGGTTTGTAGTAAGACAGTATTAATAGAGTCAAATCATATTATTTAAGTAATCTTAAATAAAGTACTTTGTTGAATAAAGAAAAGAGAAATGATTCTCGTACACAAAATTCACAACAACGATACAACAACTTACGTGGAAAGTGGTTTTAATCGTTTTTTTCATTTTTTTTTTTTTTTTTTTCCGTCAAAACCGGTTGGAGGGGAAATGAAATTTCATTTCCCCCCAACGCACCCCCCCTCTCTCTCTTTGAATTCTCTCCGTACAGTCCCCGTCCCAAATCGGCGTCCGGCGTCCCTCTCCGGTCATGGGTAGTCTCCTTGCCGGCACTGCTTCACAAGAGTTCTCCTCCGTCTGTCGGAAACCGCCGCCCGCAGCCCCTCTCTCTCTCTCTCTCTCTGCCGTACAGTTCCACGTCCGGTCAGTGACGTCGCCGACTTCTCTCTCAGCAGTCGGCCTTCTCCGTCGTCCGGCTTCTCTCCGACAGAGTCTCTCTCTCTCCGGCATATTTCCTCTCTCTCCGGCAGATTCGGTCGTCTCTTCGCTAGCAGATTTCCTCTCCGGTAAATATTTGCTGCCTTACTTTTTTGTTGTTAGCCTAGCAAACAAGATCCCAAAAAGAAAAATTATGCAATAATGTGGACTAAATTCTCTGTTTTGTCGCAGCTGGACTAAATTATGTCCCTTTCTTTTTTTTCACGCAGAGCAGCAACTCATCAAGAGAAGCCACGCTTTCTTTGCCAGCTTCTCTCTACTGTGTGTGTAGTGGGCTTACGCTTCTCTGTCCCAACGGTATATTCCACAAATTTTTCATCATTCAATTTGGGTCTTCAACAAATTTGCAGGTAAGCTTCGATCCCTCTTCTTAGCTCTTTCTTATGCTGTAATGATTTCGGTGGTTTTGCCTTTTGTGTTGTAATGTGGCTCAGAAATGAAGGTTTTGAAGGTTTAATTTTTTTTAATTTTTTTTGTTGTTGTTGAATATAAATATAATGGTTGAACATGAAAATGATTGAGAATGTGTAATGTGGAGGTAATGTGGAAATACCCTGTCCCTCTGCAATGTTATAGGATTAATGCTTTTGAATCATACTTAATTGGTATCTAAGATTCTAAGTAAAGTTATTATCACTAAATATTTTCACCGAGTTATCAGGAACAATTGATTGTTTTATGCACATTATTTTGAGGTTTTATTTTTTTGGAGATAATTATGTATGACATTGATCCGTTGGTCACATCACACTGCGCTCTTCTTTTGCAACTCTTGCTTATGAAATGATTTCCTTCTAAATTTGAAAGGATAAGGGAAAAGATGTGCATATATTCTACGCATACTATAATGGGCAGACATACTAAGGGAAGGAAAGACCAACAAATGACCAATATGTTCACAGAAATATTTTTCTATTTAAGTTCCCATGCATTTTACCCATAAAAATCCTTGTTAAAAGGACTTGTTACTTCATTGTGCAACAAATGACAAGCATGTTTTTTCTCACTGTACCTTCCTTTTCCATATGCTCCTAATTGTCTTAATTTTCAAATAACAAGCATCTCCTATTCCCACTGATTATGTCTTTCCCGATATTATTAACTGGTGGTTTTAAGTATTAAGGTTAGCCAGCTGATGGACATTGGAATTTTTGGAGGTTGACTCAAATATTCCATGGTACTCTTACAGTTGGTGATAAAGCGGTTGCTTATAAGCAGCTGCTCTGTCTGGGAGTGCAAATTGTATGTTCCGTGCACATTCTGGAGCATGTAAAAGGGACTAGGTTGAAAAAGTCCCTAGCAGTTTTCCCTATAAACATAACTGCATCTGTTTTTATAACGTAAGCATGACCTAAATATTACTGGTTTGTATGATTCTGTCTAGTAATTTGTGAAACAGAAAAATCATGGCTGAGTTTGGACAGTCTCAGTGAAGTTTGAATTGAAATATAGTTGCTGAATTGTGACTCTCTTAAAAAAACTGAAATAAAAATATATTCTGCAAAAGGCTGAAACAGGAAGAGGTTCTATCTTACAACTACATTCATATCCTCGTAAATCTTCTCATCTTCACTCTATTTTTTCTCGCAATTAAAGAAAGTCTGATGTTGATTACTTCTTTAGTTTTTCATTCAATTAACTTATATTACTTTTTAATATAGCACTTTTCTAAATGGACTCTTCAAGTTCACGATTGGATAATAAGAGTGAATTTGACGATACTCTAACCCATCAAGATGACCGTCAAAATGGTTAGTTTTTTCACTTTTGTTTGAGTTATAGTTTTGTTTTGTTTTTTCTTTATTATTATTCTAGGCTTTTTTATAAACACATTTTGTATACTTTTTTGGATAGATATGGGTGAAAAATTTGAAGAGTCGAAGGATTTAATGACATTTATTTCAGATGAAGAGTTGAATGATGAGGAAGAAAATGTGGTACTACCTGTGGTGTTAAAGGATGATGAGAAAGTTGAAGAACCGAAAGAATCAATGGCATGTAGTTCATTAGACGAAGTCTGCTCTTATTATAGGAAGTATGCTAAGCAAGTTGGGTTTGGTATAGTGCAGAGAAACTCGAGAAAAAAGAAGGGTATAAAAGGTTACGTAATGCTTATATGTACTCGTGGAGGTGCTGAGCGACCTAAAACAAGTGATTGTGCGAAGCCAACTCCAGTTTCAAATAAAACAGGGTGTGGTGACAGGATTTGTGCAAATTTATGTGATGATGGAACGTGGTTTTTGAGTAAAGTTGAGTTGACGCATAATCATTCGTTAAGCCCGGGCAAAGAGATTTTTTAGAAGCAATAAGAAAATTAGTGATACTACGAAAAGAAGGCTTGAGCTAAATGACAGAGCAGGAATACGTTTGTGTAAAAATTTCAATTCATTAGTTGTTGAAAGTGGGGGGTTTGAGAATCTTTCCTTTGGTGAGAGAGATTGTCGGAATTATATTAACAAGGTAAGAGAACTTAATCTTGGTAAAGGAGGTGCTCAAGCACTTTGTGATTACTTCAGAAGAATGCAAAAGCAAAATAGTGGCTTCTACTACGTAATAGATATGGACAATGACTGTAGGTTACGAAATGTTTTTTGGGCTGATGCATGGAGCAGGGCAGCGTATGATTTCTTTGGAGATGTTATTACGTTTGACACAACGTATTTGACCAATAAATATGACATGACATTTGCTCATTTTGTAGGAGTGAATCATCATGGTCAATCTATACTTTTAGGGGCATGACTAATTTCAAGTGAGGATACAGAGACATTTGTGTGGTTATTTAAATGTTGGTTAGAGTGCATGAATGGCCAAGCCCCTAAAGCAATTATGACAGACTAGGATAAAGCTATGAAAAATGCAATTGCTATTGTTTTTCCTGAAAGTCGACATAAATATTGTGTGTGACACGTTATGAAAAAAATCCCTAAAAAATTTGGATCACATGCTAATTTTGATGGCATTAAAAGCGTCATAAATAAATGTTTGTATGACTCTCAAACATGTGAAGAATATGAGGAAAATTGGAAAGATCTACTAAAGAAGTATAATCTTCATGATAATGCATGGTTGAATGGGTTATATATGGATAAGACATTTTGGGTGCCGACATACATGAAAGATACTTTTTGGGCGGGAATGAGTACTACACAGTGAAGTGAAAGTATGAACGCATTTTTTGATGGTTACGTGCACTCACGAACCACATTGAAAGAATTTGTTGATGAATATGATAACGCTTTAAGGAGAATTGTCGAGAGTGAGGCACGTGCTGATTTCGATTCTTTCAATCGCACAATCCCATGTATAAGCGCCTTGCACTTAGAGAAACAATTTCAAGTTGTTTACACAAATGCGAAGTTCAAAGAAGTACATAAGCATTTTGTGAAAATGATGTCTTGTAATAACTCTCTTCTCAAAAGTGAAGGTGTGATTTCTACCTTTGAAGTTGTTGAATATGTTGTAGTTGGAGATCACTTAATAGAAAAGACATTTCTTGCTTACTTCAATGAAGATGAATTGGAAGTGAAGTGCACATGTGCATTGTTTGAAGTAAGAGGCATCTTATGTACGCATTCACTTTTCGTGTTACGGACAAAGAAAGTGACAACTTTGCCATAAAGATATGTTCTTGACAGATGGAGGAAAGATATTAAGCGAGAGTACTCGAAGGTTAAGAGTAGTTATGATGCCATTAATGATAATCCACATACCCAAATACATGACAAAGTGAGAAACAATTTTGAAGAATTACTAGCGCTCACATCAGTAAACACGAAGAAACGTTGCATGGAACTAATGAAAGAATTGATCAATTAAAGGAGTTGTGGCGTTGCAAAAATCAATCTTCTGGCATTCCAACTACTGTCGCATCGTCTAGCTGTAAAAAGGTGCTTAGTCCTGCGAAGGTTTCATGTAAAGGGAGGTCACGAACAAAGAGAAAGGTGGCTGTTATAGAAACAATGGTGAAGAAATCCCAAGTATCGAGCAAGCCACTAAGAAACAACAATAATAAAACGAAGAGACAAAAAAATCAAGTTAGTGAATTTATTATTATTTATTATTTTTTTTATTACTTCTGTCCACTTTTTACTTACTAAAAACATGTGTACTTCCCCACATTGAATAAACCATTTTTTAATTGTAGGCCTCCAAATCAACGAAAAATCAAGACAACACTAGTCAATCTCCATTGCCTTCTGTGTATTCTGCAGCTCACGATCATATTACTCAGGTGATTAGCCAACATCTCTTTATTTATTAATTGGTTTTTGACAATTATTTGATATTTCACGTACTTATTTAGTGTTTGTTTTTGCAGGATTCCGTCGCTTCGTCATTGACAGTTGCTCACACCGTCAGTGGTCACCATCATTCTATTCTTTCTCAGGTATAATTTGTGTTTTTTAAATTCATTGTGTTGGCATTCATTCATATAGTTTTTTGATTGGAATTTATATGCGTACAATAATGGAAACGAATCATGTGTGCATTAGGTGAATTTGTCGATGGACCCCATAAATTTGTTATCCACATTGATAAGCCAACACAAATACCAAGAGGCTTTCACTACAGCCTTACAAATGCGTGATGTGTCAATTGTGAATTGGCTATGCTCTCAGGTAAATCACTTGATAGTATTGTGTTATTAAAATGCATCCATTTTAGATGTCTAGACATTAAAGTTGATTTGCAGGTTGATATACGGTGGGTCTTGATTATGGATCCTCTCCCTTTGAGTCAAGAAGTATTACTTCAGTTGTTGTGGCTTTTACCCTATTGTATCAATACCAACCCAGCCGAAGTAATTGCTTGGATGACAGACGTTTTTAATTCCATAATCCCAACTGATCCAGCAATTGAAATGCATGTGCGCAACATCTTCAATCAAGTCTATGCCGCACTCAATCATATAAGTGTCCTGCCTACAATTATTGATGCTATGCAGTCAACTATACGTCTTCGGATGAATGGTTTACTTCCACCTTGAGACCAATATGATAGTTAATGGTATTTGATCACATGGCTTTTACCTCCCAATTGCAACTGAAATGCTGTCTATATGAACCAGAAGTTAATTTTCTACAATTTTTGTTATTTGTCTTTTTATGACCAAGAGGGGAAAAACACTTGTATTCCATTTTGCAGATTGTAGAAGCATATTTCTGTTCTTCCCCTGGGTTTGTTTTTCTTTAACTAATGTATGTAAGATTAATGTCTAGCTTGTTTGCTTATGTGCTTCAGAATGCTAAAGCCATATGTGCATTGGACTGCATGTCTAGCATGCTGAATTTCTAAAAGTTTTTTAGTTTTGCCTATTTGTCCTGAGGTTGAGTTTACCATTCTTGGGGTGAATTTGAAATGGGATTTGTAGCTACGTGCCCATTAAAGTTGATACAGAGACGTACTTGGTGGAAGGCCAAATTTTCGCATTTCAGCAAATACAGCTTCAGCTTTCTCTAGCAGCCCAGATTTGCAGTAGGCCTTCAAAAAAAGGGCATAAGTATATCTTCAGTAGGGATGCATCGGTTTTCAAGAAGTTCTAAATATGCAGATTTTGCATCCTTATACAGTGATTTCTGCCCGTTAGCATCTATAAGCAAATTGTAGCACATAACATCTGGTTTGAAGGTGCTCTTGTGCAAAACCCATTCATATATCTGGACATATGTTTATAATTTTACAGTAAAAAATTTCAATTAGAAAGTCAAATGTAGGTATGGATAGCAAGAAACAGAGAAGGCATGCTTGGTTATGTTGTGAAAATTGAACTGCTAAGTTTGCTTTACACAGGATCTTATGTACAAGTACTCAGTTGGAAAAACATGAAGATTCCGATGTGGATTTTGTTGAAAATACCAAGATTGACAATATTGAGCTACTATAAAGAGCAAATATAAGCCAAGTAAAAATATCGAGCTAGTATAAAGAGCTAACTTAAGCCAAGTAAAATGACAGAGTTATTGACACGAAAGATATATTATCAACTCCATTCTGTAAACAGTTTGAAGAATTCAAATACCTAGGATTTTAAAATTCAACCAAAATCGAACCCAAAGAAAAGAAAAAATTAACTATGGATTTTAAGATTTTCAGCTATTTGCACAATGCTTACCATTTGTGAAACTAATAAGAAAGTAAAATATCTGACAATGACGATTTTTAACCTAATAATGTTTTCATCCTTTCATTCTAACATCAAGTAACTAACTTCAGAACCGCTATAACCACTGAAATAAATTACAATGCCCAAAATGATTACGACTACTGCTGCCCAAAACTAAAACATCTTTCTATTAAGACCCAACTCCAACCGAAGTCTCTCATATTGTTCCTTGTGTCTTGTTTCAATTAGTTTCTCAAGTCTGTCAATATTGGCCATTGTCACCTTCTCAACTTTCTCAATATCGGCCCGTCTCCCTTCCTCAATGTCTCTCATATAATCCTCCAATCTCTTCTCATAAGAAGTCATTTGGTTATCCGCCCACTTAAAAAAGTCACAATCTCCAGCTTTCTGCGTGAAAACATAAGAATAAATGTCATAAACTACTAATGAAAAAATAAATCACAATTAATTAATTTTAAAATTACCTTATACTTTATATAGTCGTACCACTTTCTTCCGGGGTTGTCACTAGTCCATGAGTACCTTAAACGTGCATGCACTCCACAGTAACATAATGGAGGGGTACTAGATGCATCACTATTTACCGACATTTTTTCGGGCCTACGCAAAAAAAATAATAATAATAATCATTGTAGATATCATTCAGCTAATCAGCAGGAGCCCAGACTCACCAGGTCAACCTCCAATCAAAAGAAATAAGACAAGAAGAAAAGCAACTGAACTGAACAATAAGACAGGACTAACTTTAACTTAGCTTCATAATTTCTCCTACCAGACTCGGTTTAATGCTATAAATTTTGTAATAAAACACTACATCCTTTGGTTTTCTTACAGGATTTCAGAACCTTCAAGGAAATAAAAAAAAAAAAAGGATTGCAAAGAGGGGAAAAGAATTCACGAAATGGATGATTAACAGATCTTTCTTGCATGTTAGCACTTCCAAAAATGTAGTAAGTTAGCACTTAGCCACTCTAGCCAGGCACATTAGCATCCAACAACAAACAAAAGACCGAATTGATTGAGAGCAAGTAATTTATCAGACCGAATTTATCTGATATTGATTCTTCACATCTCTTTCCTCAGATCGATCAAATAATTGACCCTGTTGTTGATTCAACTTACAAGGATATTTGGATGTCAACTGCAAAGGTGAGAAAAAGTTGCTAGAAAAATTATGAAAAAGAAAAACTTCACATGCAAATCAAAGACTAATCCTAGTGACCATCACATTATATTATTTAGCATTTGTAGTAGTAATAAGAATTTGAAAATTCCAGGATCCTTGAAGAACTGGATAAGACAAATGTATTTTTAAAAACTGATTTTCACAAATTTATCGCCTAGACATGAAACACTATACTCATATATGGCCAGTATGTGGGAAACAATGATTGTGTGCAAGATTTTTATTTTTTATTTTTTTTGGGTCAGAAGGCATACAATTTTGCTTTAATAGCATTTTATATACGCATTAAAAGGAATATACCAATTGAGGATGGTTAGTAGTCTTTAATGGGCTTTTCGAGTGAGTTGAGGCTAAAGGTTGAAGAGTAAAAAAGGGTTGAAGGGTAAAGTCCGGCTGAGGTGGAATATGTTCTTATGAATTCCATAACAATAGGGTTAAGAAAGGGTAAGAAAAGGAAACACTCTTCCTTGCAGATTATAATCTGCCAAATATACTTGCTGGCCTTAGTTTTTTGCACTTGTCTGATACTTCTATTCTCGAAGTAATAACTATTTATCATTTTTTTTTTGACAGACAAATACGGCCATTTACCAAGATGTCTTTTCTTGCATACCTAATGATCTGATACATACGAGGTATAATGCAGTTCTTAATCTTCCTCTCGTCCCTTTCTTTTTCTCCCAGTTGCTAACTACTATTTTCATTTTTTCCCGTAAATATGATGATATGCAGAGCTGCACTCAGACAAAGCACGGCCTTCTGAAAGGAGAAACTTGGCCATTCTATAATATTGGTATTATATGCATGACCGAAACCAATCTTAGTTTTGTTTTTTGAATCAGAACCAAGCAAAATACCAACACCATCCAACAATCAGAACCAGCAAAATCACTAACACCAGTTACAGCATCCAACAACAAACAAAAGACCGAATTTTTTTCCCCCTCAAACCGAATTAGTATTTTCAAACAATAATTTCAGAGAGAGAAAGAGAGTTACTGGAGGTGGAGACGACACCGGTAGAGAGATCTGTAAACATGGAAAAACATTATAACCATAAAAATATTTCCTCAACGGAGAGAGAGAGAGAGAGAGAGAGAGAGAGAGAGAGAGAGAGAGCCAGAGTACCTTTGTTTTTAGCGTCGCCGGAGACAGATTTGGCCGCCAAATCCGCCGGAGACAGAACGCCGATGAAGGATGGTGGAGGGTGGCCGACCGCCGAGAGAGATAAGCCACCGAGAGGGACAGGGACGACTGGCATCGGAGCGAGCGGGAGAGAGAGAGGGGTTGCAGGCGGCGGTTTCCAACGGACGGAGCAGGCAGATCTGGCCAGAGAGGTGCGTAGGAGGCAGATCCGGGCAGAGAGAGAGAGAGGGGCTGCGGGCGGCGGTTTCTGATGGACGGAGGAGGAGAACTTCGGTGAAGGACGCCGATTTAGGACGGGGACTGTACGGAGAGAATTCAGAGAGAGAGAGGGGGGGTGCGTTGGGGGGAAATGAAATTTCATTTCCCCTCCAACCGGTTTTGAAGGAAAAAAAAAATGAAAAAAACGATTAAAACCACTTTCCACGTAAGCTGTTGTATCGTTGTTGTGAATTTTGTGTAAGAGAATCATTTCTCTAAAGAAAATGTTGTAGTTTTCTTCTATCTTCAGACGCTGTATTAAAGCTTACCTAGCTAATTTTTTTTTTATTTAATTTTTAATTTTTTGGTCACAGCCTAACTAGCTATTAACCCAAGATAAAGCTCCAACTTACCCCCCCCCCCCCCCCATCCAAAAAAAAAAAAAAAAAAAACACAGAAAAAAGAAAGAAAGAAGAAGATTATGGAACTAGGGCAAAGTTTCTAATAAGAATGAGGTTCTCTACAATTGATTGTTGGAAGCCCCAAAGAGAGGGAAACAGATTTTTTTCATTTCAAATGAAATAGAGAAGAATCAGTTAATTATAAAACAATGGGTAAAATTGTCCAAAAATTTGAAATGACAATTTTGTCCATTATTTTTTTTAAACTGACTGCTCATCTTCATTTCAAATGAAATGGAAAGGATCCCATTCCAATAAGAGAAGGGTTGCGGCCTCGCGGGTAACTTAAACTGTTCCAAATAGGTCAGTCCTATAGCACCCTATTTTTTAAAGAATAATGATTCAATGTCACCAAAATATACAACTTTTCACCACCTTGCCTATGTGGCAAGGTGGTCCCCCACTACTTTTTTGAGTTTTTTAATTTTTTAAAAATAAATTAAGGTGAGGGACTACCTTGCCACATAGACAAGGTTGTGAAAAGTTGTATATTTAAGTGGTAGTGAATCATTACTCTTTTTTAAATTGCACGTAATAAATTTAATTAATCCATAAGATTATAATTTATCTCAAATTACCTTTTGAACTCATTAGGAAGTGGAAAGTACGATTTTATCCGGCAAGTACAAGAGGAAGAAGCACGTCTTAGGGACCATTTAGGTAAAAAGATCACTACAATTACAAACCTTATAAATAGGGTTTTTTACTTTTCTAGCCGAAACGAGCCGCTCCATCACATACATTTTCCCGCCATTTTTCGCATCGAGAAAGGGAAAGCGTCCCGCCAAATCTCTCAGCTTACACAGAGAGAGAGAGAGAGAGAGAGAGAGAGAGATGAAGGGTTCGATGCTGAGGAAGAAGGTAGAGAGGAAATGCAAGATCAGAGGGTACATCCTCAAGATGGAGGCTCTGGAAGAGATCCTCTCCTTCGTCGACCGCTTCCCAGGCGCCGAAGACGACGCCGTCGACCTCCTCCTCGACCAGCTCGACACTGATTCCCGTAATTTCTCTCTTTTTTCCCCATTTCTATTCTCATGATCTGCTTCTTAGACTCTCTCCGTTTTTAAAATGGTAAACTGGTGGCAGTGAAATCTTCCATCATCGACAAGGAGCCGGTGCACCGGGTAGTGAGCCTTTTATTAGAAGCCGAAGCGGCCGCTGCCGACGAAAGCCCAGATTCTGTCGGTGGGTCTTCCGCGTCGGCTATTCGTGTGATTGATGCATTCTTGATCCCCAAATTCGGCTACGATCCCATCAAAAAGATTTTCCATGAGTATGTCGATTCGCTAATTCACTGGATCTGTTAAACCATCAGTTATTCGAAAAAAAAAAGCTTAAGTCAATAGGAAAATGTTACTTTAATTATTTAATTAATATTCTAACTTTAGGATTTAGTGCTACCTCGATGACGGAGCCCTGCACATGAAATATTTGATATGGTTTGAAGTAAAATTCAACTCAAACTATGTTAAATCAACAATTATTGCGAATGTTTATTGATTAAATGAGTAAAATTCAGTATTTTCTATTAGTCTAAGCTTTTGGGATAGGCAATGATTTAACAATTTTTACAATTTCATAATTGCCACGAATTATCTTTGGTAGATTTGGGGATTTATGTAAGTCTTTGTATTGATCCTAGGCATACAGGAAGCCTACCCATTCACGGTGACGCTTCAGCAAAAGCGGCTTTGTACAGGGATAGGTTCCTCTTGTTGTTTCAGAGGCTTGCTCGTGATCAGCATTTTTCCAGACCCGCATTTGATACCGAAAGGTCACATGTTGGAAGCTGTGAGGTAAGGCATATATATGTGTTATGTACGCGTATGATTTTTTTTGTTGGGTCCATATCTTCAAATTTGAAGAATTTGGAATTTAGCATTTTTGTCCCAATTTGGTATATCTGTTCTAACAGAGCACACCTCTTTTTCTGCAATATATTTGACAGATATCTCCAATTCAGTCTCTGGTTGGCCAAACGGGGAGAAGATGGGTCATGGGTGTGATATCTCAGTTGGAGGATGGCCATTTTTATTTGGAAGACCTAACTGCTTCTGTGGAAATCAATTTATCTAATGCAATATCCTTAAAACATAATTTTTACGCTTTTTTTTTTTTTTTTTTTATTGGAAGGGCAAATTTGTTTTTACGAGTGGAACTAAATTACTTCACTACATGATCTGAAACTTGTCCTTTTAACTCATTTTTCTGAGCACACTGCCCTATATTAATATTGAGTTCCAATAATTGGTAATGGCATATAGGTCTTCGTAACTAGTTTAAGTTGGTTCTATTGAATGTTCTTTATTTTAGAGCCATTTTTGTGCTGCCTATTTTGTTCATGCAGAATACATGAAGAGTATGCAAGTCCATGAACATATCTCACCTCTGAATTGATATGCAATCATATGTTGTGTAACCATATAGAATCCCTCTTGCCCAAAGTATACTTCTTATTGTTTCCCTAATCTTTTATTTTCTTTCTTGTAATTTAATCATGAATGAATTGAAGGGAATGGAAGGATAACATCTGTCTGATCTTTGCATGGAGGCCCGTCCAACTCAGGGCGTGTATCATGCATTGCGAGTTTCATAGGAAGAATTGATTTTGTGACTCCATCAATATAGTGGCTTAGGGATGTATCTCTATTGTCATAATTTATTGTGGATTATCAAATGCGGAAGGCTGTTATCATGTGAAGTTTGCCAAAATAGAGGTATAAAATCAGTATTTTTCTTTGACAAGGAATACAAGATAACTACAGGTTTTTTCTTGGAGAATACCATAGTTGTAGCAGAAGGTGAGATGCTCTTAGAGGGTATATTTCAGGTAAGTGTTATATTTCATTTTCTTGAAACCTGCCTTGATAGATCTGATTTTGTAACATCTGTACATAGTTTCTCTATTTTGTATGTGCCCATGCTATTGTTTAGTTTTTGCAGTATTAATTCATAATTTGTTTGAAGACATTTGGTCTTGGCAAGTACTTACCTTGACCATTTGTAGCAGCAATGGACATTTGATTCGAAACATCTTGGAAGTTTCCAGTAGCTCTTCGAAATCAGGCTTTGCGTTAATGATGATATTGGTGCTGGCGGGAATGTGAATATTCATACCAATTGTTGTTTCTATTTGAAAAATATGGAGTCTCTAAAATAATGTTCATACCAATTTTTTAACATTTCTATCAAAAAAATATGGTGTCTTTTATATAATATTAAGTCGGTCTCCTATAAAGTTTATGGAAAATTTCTGTCCGTTCTTCTAAACTTATAATCTAATAAACCATCATTAATTTAGAACTAGGGTACCAGAGTGCAGTGCAAGGGTGGGAGGGACAGAGGAAATTCTAATCTCATAATCTAGAGCATCTCGATAGAGCTGGAGGATCTTAATGTGTTACATAAAATAAATGTATATTAATGGCCCAATCCCTGCCCTGGACAGTTGGTGATCATTAAGAATATTGTTGTACCATTTTTTTTTTTTTTGTCTTCTAAGAAAAAAAAATCTGTTTGCAGTTTAAACCCTAGAGGAAGCCATGTAAATTTTGTCTCACCTTATAAATCCCCCAGCAGCAAAAAAGAAACAATCACTCAACCAGCATCTTTTCAAAACTAGAAATAGTTCAAATTTCCATTAGACACAGCTAGTGACAGTAACATGGAACACTGCAAATAATTATGGACAGCCATTTGAATTTTGTGACATGATGGTTTGAGTTTGAGTGATGGTTGTTGTAGCTTCAGCTCATAAATTGTGCTGTCAACTGGACAAGGCCTTGGACTGCTATTTGGAGTCATTTGTAATATTTGGAGAAATTGTGCTGTCAACAGTAAACACCCTATTCTAGTCTTCGTTTTCTTCTACTCATTTTGGCAAAATTTCAGCAATTTTTGTATATTGCTGAAATTGCCACAAGTTTCTCTCAAATGTTTGAAGGGTACTTAAGATTTTAATGTTTAAATGAGATAGCACCTTCGTAATAAGCTTAGTGGAAAAATTATGATCTGGTGTTGCAAAATTGTCTTCTTAATTTTGAGTAAAACTAGTCTCTGAAGAGAGACCTGCTACTTTTTAGTCTCTGCTATCAATCTTGTTTTGAGAACCACGTCTCTATTTGGACTTGGTGGCTCACAAATTTCTGTCCGGAAAAACTTGAGATCTCTGAGTTGCCTTGGACCTTATTCCCAATTTCCAAAGCATACCTCTAGCTGTCAAACATCAATTTGTATATGTGGATTTTATTTTCCCTGAGTTTCTGCAAGGCATTGATTTTGCTAACTTTCCAAAGCTCCATAGGCACCTTTGGAGTTGATTTCTGGAGATATTTTACTGAAACTTGCTTTCTGTTATGAAGGTCATTACGTGTGGATTTCCTCCATTAGAGGACCGAGACAAGTCATCCAAATCGCTTGCAGGACATGACTTCTTTGGAAGTGGTATACTAACTAAAGAGGAGACTGTATCCTATATAGTGCATTAACTATAATTAAGAATTGAAAAAAAAAAAAAAACATTTCTGATAGAACTTTTTAAGTTTCTTCAGTAGCCCTAAATGTTTATGAATTTATAAAATTTCCTATACATATCTGATAGCTCAGACTTGCGGAGTTGGAAAAGAGAGCAGTTAACGACATGTTTGTTATACTGTCTGACATTTGGCTAGACAATGAAGAGGTGATTCCTCTCTTTCTTGTTTTTGTTTTAATTTTGTTTTTTCTGAGTGCCTTGGCATAAGCTTACTATTGCTTTCTTCATGGATAAGGTTATGGAAAAACTAGAGATTGTCCTCAATGGATTTGAGAGTGAGGAGGTGGTTCCTTCTTTATTTGTATTCATGGGGAATTTTTGTTCTCACCCATGCAACCTTTCCTTCCACTCTTTCTCAAGTCTCAGGTGAGGGTAGCTTACTGTTATCTGATAATAATACTACAGATATACATAATGAGTAAAAGCAATAATGAGCAACCTAAGTGTACAGATCACAGTTTGCCAAGCTAGGGCAATTGATTGCTGCCCATCCACGGCTGAAAGAACATAGTCGATTTCTGTTTATTCCTGGTCCTGATGATGCAGGTATACTGAACTGACTAACCATACTTCAATTTTTCCCCTTACAATAAGTGGCATACTTGAGGAATTCTACTATTGGCGTTTTCAGGTCCATCAACAGTTCTACCCAGGTGTTCTTTACCTAAATATTTGACTGAAGAGCTTCAGAAGCACATTCCAAATGCCATATTTTCGAGCAATCCTTGCAGGTTAACCTTTCTGATCACTGATGAAGTTAAGTTTAGTATTCTTCTATGGACATCCTCCTGATGTCTGTAGCATTAATTCAATGGTATTTGTAGCTTGTGTTCTTTGATTTAAGGAACATCTGATGATGGAAAGTAGAAAATTTAGTATATGAGATCATCATTGCTGCTTGGAATTCAAATTCTCTCTTACTTTCTTGCTATGTAGCTACTGATGTGTTTTGATTGTCCTCGTAATTATACTTTTATCATGTATGAATGCAGAATCAAATTCTATACCCAAGAAATTGTATTTTTCCGTCAAGATCTACTGTATAGGATGCGCCGCTCATGTCTGATGCCCCCTTCTTCGGAAGAAACCACTGATCCTTTTCAGCATGTAATCTTTTATACCTAATAACTTTAAATTTTCCAAATAAATTTACTGATTTTTTTTTGCTTGTGGATATTAGCTGAAGGTGCTAATGGCTTTTGAGTTTCTACTGCAGCTTGTTGCTACCATAACTCATCAAAGTCATCTCTGTCCACTACCTCTTATCGTACAACCTGTTATCTGGAATTACGACCACTGTCTCCATCTCTATCCAACTCCACATACGGTACTACTCAATACTAATATCAAAGGTTTTGCAACTTGTCTAACATTGCTATGTTTTATGATGTTGGCAATTGTGTCTTTTCCCATCATTGGAACGATAAGTGGGAACTGTCACACTAAATACGGATCACCCATGGCAATGAGATGTTGAAAGATAAAATGAGATACAACTAGATGATTTGAATGTCTGAGGCCACATTTGACAAACGTTTTTTGGAGAGGTTTTTTGTTTTTTAGCAAAAAAAAAAAAAGCATTACCAAACGACTTCAAACACAAAACACTCAAAACTACTTTCACATTAATGTCATATAGAACACTTTTTCAACCAAAAAGCAAAAAGTACATTATAAAAAGTTTTTTTTAGACGAATCCTGAATTTGTTTATTGATTAGATTTCCATTCTTTTCTCATCAATTCAAGAAAGAAGTGGATTTGGCCACTTGGGGCAGTTGCTTGACTCGACCTCATTGCATGTTGCCAATATATGGATGAATGGGAAAAATGATTAGAAATATGCAAAACTGAATATTTGGAAGGAAATTAAACTTGCTGGCTGAGGCCATTAATAACTGCATAGGTGTAAGGCCTGACAGGAACCATCTGACATACGTTTCACTTTTTTTGTCTCATACAGATCATCTTAGGTGACAGAAGTGAGCAGAAGGCATTTAAATACACAGGAATCACTTGTTTTAATCCCGGTTCCTTCTCAAACGACTACACATTTGTGGCATATCGTCCTTGCACCCAGGAAGTTGAATTGTCAGCCCTGTAGCTATTTGGGAGATACTGCTCAATTTTCAGCCTTGGAAGAATCTGCAAATTACTTAACACTATTATTCAACAGGCCAATCTGATCCAACGCATGAGGCTGGAAACACCCCCCCCCCCCCCCCCCCCCCCGTTCTATGTGATGTTAGGTGGGATAAGATTAGAGCCCCTCAGTTGTTCTAACACTTAATTAATTGGAAATTACCCCCATCAATCACTAGAAATTTGTGGTGTACAGAAGAGTAGGCAGTTGGTAGTTTAAGTGGAAGCACATTCTACTTGATCTGGAGTACAGGGCTTCTTGGCATGTAATTAATACAGTCATTTATCCGTTCTTCGTGCATTCATTATGTCTCCTTTGTAAAGATAGTGCTCGAAAATAGCATTTCCTTCCTTTTATATATCACTAACTAAATGATTTAAAATATAATAAGAAGGATGGTGGCTTTCAACAATCTTATTCCTGTTTGTTCATCAGTCTTATTATAAAGTACTTTCTTTTTTTTTTTTTGGTCGTTGGTTTACTTTTCAGGCCTGAAGAGGGGACTTAACAATACCACCTTCTTCCTTGTATGACTGGCCATATTCTTGTAGATTCGAATGACTGTTTTTCTCTTTCCTTTTGCTTTTCAGGAATGAGCTTGAACAATATGTTTGTGTGGGGATCCACAAACAAAGGTCATATGGCCCTACACATCCTTTTTAAGGAGTTAAGTAGTTAGGCGGAGTCAACAAATTTTTCACATACTAGATATGTATACCGACTTCAGTTATGTATGTATAGCATCTTTCTACGAACGGGTCCTTTAGACTTAGGGTCCGTTTGGGTTTGCGATTTCAAAAAATGCGATTTAAAATAACGATTTTATAATATGCGATTTGAAAAAAATGATTTTTAAAAACGCAATTAAGCATTTGGCAAAATCGCAGTTTAGCATTTAAAATCACGAATTTACCTTTAAAATTATGCGTTTTCAAAAAAGCACCATCTTATCTGCGATTTGAAAAAGCAGATTTTCTGCGTTTTCAAATCGCAATTTTTAAAAACGCAGTTCCCAAACGATCTATGTTCTGCGATTTAGTTTAAAATCGCACTTATTGTCTACGAAATCGCAATTCCAAACGCACCCTTAGACTATCTGGATTTTTCAAAAATTTGAACAGCTTAAAAGAAGGAGGCTATAGGGCTACCTACCTTAGGCAGGTGGGCTCAACATCCTAAGTTGCTTGAGGTAGGTGAGTCTCGCCACTTGCTTTCTTAAGTTGCCGATTTTTTTTTTTTTTGTGATATTCGAGCAGCTTAATTGTAGGAGATTGCAATCCACTTTTTACATAGTTGTCCTAAATCCACAATTATTGAAGTGTGTTTTTCAATACATTTCTACTAGCTAGTGTAGTTTTGTCTTCCCCGTAGGTACATCAGGTTTGAATGAAGTATATATACCGATCTTTTGAATATTCTCATATTCGACTTGGGTTCGAGCAGTTTCAGTTAGAATCAGACCCGTTGAAATTGGAACACGTGTCTCGTGTCTTGTTATGGGACATACATATATGCGATCTAATCCCAATGGTTGTCCTAAATCCACCATTGTTGAAGTGTGTTTTTCAATACCTTTCTACTAGTTACTGTAGTTTTGTCTTCCCTGTAGGTACATCAGGTTTGAACGAAGTATATATACTAATCTTTTGAATATTCTACAGATTTGACTTGGGTCTGAGCAGTTTCAGTTAGAATCAGACCCGTTGAAATCGGAACACGTGTCTTGTGTCTTGTTATGGGACATACATATATGCGTTCCAATCCCAATGGATAGAAACTAGACCCAAGCCAAACCCTATATATATATTCTACTCATCTCCATCTTGATTATTGTAATTTTAGCTTTATCCTTGCACAATCCATTGGCTAGCTAGGCTACAAGTATCATCCAAAAAACAAGTTAGGTCCTCCCATTGAAAACTTGTAGCAAGCAGTACTTGTTAGGATATTATATATATATATAGTATAGGTATCGATGCATCAATCTGTGTCAAGTAATTAATTTCCAAAGGAGAAGCTTCGATTTCAGTGGCAGCAGCCGTCCATTTTGTTGTTGGCATATATCATTGGTGGTTTGACTGAGATAGCATCAAAATCGGAGATGGCGAGGGAACCGGTTGACTTGCAGGGTATTCCTTCGTCTACACGCAGCAAATTTAGAATGATTCTAGGGTTTGTGGAATCCACCGTGGCACGGAACCCGACAATTCGCACTCCTATCATGGAAATCTGTGATTGGAGACTGAGTATGTCATCATCTTTAGTGGCCGGCCGGCCTTCTTCTTTCACTGATTAATGCAGCGAGCGGCACTCTTGAGTAATTTTGAAGATTCTTGGTGCCCTTTTTTCTCCATGATTCTCTCTTTATTGGGTTGTTATAAGGAAGGATTATTGATTAAGCTGCTCTCCATCAGTCAAGTTTGGACACGACAACAGGTTGCAATCATTTTGGACTTTGTGTGCTAATTAAGTGCTACATTCTACACTTGAGGCGAAAGAAATGGGTTTGAGTGCATTTGTTCCTCATGCTATTATTGATAGAATATCCTACTTATAATAATACTATGAAGCAAAAGGTTTTCTTCAACTACAAGTCCGATACAACACGTATACTGTGAGCTAGTTCTGTGTATATATATATATATAGATCAATATAAAAAAACAAGTTGGGTTGTGTTTGTTAAGGTTTTTGCCCTGCTTGTTAATGCTTTTTAGATAGTGTTTTCTGTTTGAAAAAGTATTCTAGCTGATGTGACAGTGCAGAGTACGTGTTTTGTTGTTTGAGTAATGCTACACACACTTCCACTCCCACACTTTTTGACGTGGCTTATCCAATGGTTATTTTAAACGCAACGTCAGGGATCGGAGTGTAGGAGTGAGAGAGTGTGTGTAGCATTTCTCTTTGTGTTTTGGGTTGTTTGTTAATGTTTTTGTTTTGAAAAGAGAAAACAAAAAGGGGAAGGGAAAAGTGTTATCTATCAAATGTCTTTTGATTTCTTACTCAAAAGATATACATTAACAAACAACTCAAGACATAAAATAATCCTAAAAACACAAAAAAAACAATTTACACATTTATGTCACGTCACAATACTTTTTCAAACAGAAAACACTCTTCAGAACACGTTAACAAACATAACTTATTGACAGCTGCAATAGCTATTTGTTTCTTACACAACATAGAAAACCATGAAGAATAACTCTGATACCATATATATATATATATAAAACACAAAATAAAATAATATGAAAGAGAAGAGAGAAAGAGAGCGGAAGCGGAGAAAGACGTATGAGTTACATCTTGTTTATTTATTATGTTAAACAATATTACATAACTTGTTAGGACATGGGCCTGGCAGTTACGGCCCACATCCATAAGCCCATATACGAAGGGCCCCCGCCTACCGGTAGGTAGTAGATCGACCTCAAGCCAAGGGAAGGCATCACTTGCTTTAGGAGGAAGCAATAACCACATCGTAGGAGGCAACAACGATAGCAACAGGTGCGGGAAACTGCTAGTTGTCAACCGTGTTAACGTATCACCAGGCTCCTCGATCGCTAAAACCGTTCCACTAACCAATCCCCTAGAGCCCCGAGAGCATAAAACGAAAGAGGAATTGAGTAGACGTGAAAACAACGGCTAATTTGACGGCTAATGAATGCAAGACTAGATGCTTCAGCCATGAAATGTAAACAAGAAAGGAACAGGAGAAGACTAGCTGCCTGAAGAAAGAGGAAGGAAGAGACAGATAGGACATCATCACCGTCAAGGTTAGGCAAGGTATAAAAGGGAAAGAGAGAGAAAGGTAAAGGATTCTGATAACTTTTTATCACACACACAAGAACACTATACTTTCCTAAAACTTTATTTCTTAGATCATCATCTCACTTAGGCCTCGTTTGGTTCGCAGAATAGACTCCTAGAATGTAATGACTATTTCTATGGAATAATCATTATTTTGTTTGGTAGGGATCTATTAATTGGAATAGTTATTCAAATGGAAATAACTATTCCTCTAAAAAATGAGAGGAATAGTTATTCTTATAGGAATAGACTACATTTTCTAGAAAAAACTACTTGTTATTTTCTATTTTCTCTCAATTTTTTTTTTTAAAAAAATAAAATACAAAACCCATGACCCAGTGGTTGGCCAACCACCCCACATATGGAGTCGGCGGTGGTCGCACCACCCCTGGAGCATTTGGGGGTGGCACAGGCCACCCCTGATTTTCATTGGGGGTGGTCTGGCCACCACCGATGGGCTTCGGGGGTGGCTGTGACCACCCCCAGAGTCCCTCGGGGGTGGCTGGCCAAACACCCCAATGGGTGGTCGGCCACCCACTAGTTTTTCAAGTTTTTTTGTTTTTTGTTTTTTTTTTTTTAAAAAAAAATAAAAATGTGGGGTTTTTTTTTTAGTAATTTTGATTCGATTCCAGTTAAAGTATATGAGTTGTCACCAAATTGAAAAGTAGGCATAACCATTTTATTCTACTCTCTTTTATTCTTAGTAATAACTATTCCATTTCTCAATAAAATACTCATTTCGCAAACCAAACGAAGCCTTAGGCATCAAAGCTGTCGCGTGCCGGCACACTCTGACAAGCTCTTTTGCATGATTTCCTCTCTTATTGCAGTGTATCATGTGGGAAACAGCCAAAGAACACCCCTTGACAGAGTACGAATTGAAGGACCGGCCCATAAACTGTTTTAATATAACTCCTTATTTATAAAAAGACAATGAGTAGTGAGCAAAATACCCTATACTAAATAAGGTAAATATCGATAAACCTAATTTAAATAATATAAATATTCTAACATAACAGAAATAAACCTTACAAAGAAATAGAATAAAGGAAAATATAAAATTGTAATTAAATCTCTAGATTCGATTACAATCAAACCTAAATAGGAAATATATATATATATATATATATATATATATATAAAAGAAAATAAACCAACGTAATATGAAATATATATTCTAACACACAACACTGGAGAAGTGGCCGGAAAGAAAGAAACGGCACTGTCGAAACTGAATAGGAGAGAGAGGTTGCGGACATATCAACTTTAAACGTATTTTTCATATGATAAACTTAAAACTTACATGTAGTTATGAAAACATTATCAAATGAGATATCCAATGTTTTTCCCTGTTTAAAGCGAAAGAGATAGCTAGATCCTGTGGCATATAATAAAAGGCATCCAGTTTCTATTATACAAGATAAAGGTGCTATATTCCATCAAGGTTAGTACAAAAATGCATTTAAAGGAATGTATATTCGCCAAACAATGACACTTACATCCCTGTCTTCTACCTAATACCCACAACTACAAGCCCAAAAGTGAGTTGCACTCAACGAGCTGAGGCTAGCATGTTTTAAATATTCTTTTTCTGTTCTTATTTTTTAAAAGAAAATATTATTTATATTCTAAAAGAGAAGTACGTCAAGATATAGAGTGGTGAAAGAGATGGCCTTGACATTTTGGAAACAATAAGCGATGAAACATTGAAAATATAACTGAAATGAGGTCTGCAGAAGGAGAAAAATGGTGATCAGGGTTTCTCGGGTCAAGCTCAGAAGCAAAAGTAGCCCCTTCAAAAGGTTTACAAGTTTGCTTTCGGTGGTTTTATAGTTGGGAAGGTTAGATGGGCGGACCCAGAAGAAAAACTTTTATCCCAAATGAGATGACTATGCGTCAAATCAGGTGACTTGAACCAAGAAGGGCATACAAGAATGTGGCCACTTCCTAAAGCAGAAAATAACAGAAATTAATTATGGAAAACATCTTCTGCTTGTCCCCAAATAAAGTTAAAGGGGGAATAGGAAATGATTAATTTAATTATTTAATTAATATTTTATAATTTTATTTTTTAATAAGTAAGACTCAGCATGTGTAATATTGATACAATGACTACATACTACTCTCTAGGGAGGAACTACAAGAAATTAAGAAAAAGAAGGGAATTAGAGGGTGGCCGATGGTGCACTCGGCGGAACCCTATGACGCTCAAGTTAATAGGTGATGGAGAGGATAACTTGAATAGGTAAGGGTAGGGTGAAAAAGGAGACATGCGCGCCTGAGGGGGTATCCACTGGTCTCTAATATAATATAGGCCCCCGTCCCCCTCATCCCTTCTAGGGTTTTAGGGCTCGATGTTGAGATTTCCTTAGGCCCCTAAATTTATTTGGGGGGATGCTTGGGGGTGAATGCGTACAACTTGCATAAGTTGTTACGGGAGTTGGCAATGCGCCCGATACACTGCGGGAGGGCGTACTTGAGAAAATGGTGTATTCGGGTCCTTGCTAGGCCATTTCGGTAGCGATCTTGAGGGCCTTGTCGTTTGTCGGCCCAATAGGGACCTTAACTTAATTGTTGGACCGTCGACCTTTTGGGTGATTCCGTCAAGTGGCCTTTCTAAAAGGGGTCGTTGGTAGTTGGGCTATTTATGTAATATTTAATTGAAATGAGAGGTTGGAAACAAGGTTTGAATTCAAAACCTCTGTTAATTTTGATACCATATTAAATTATCAAAATCTCAAGCTGATAAAAAATAATCACTTTAATCATTTAATTAATATTTTAAGAATGAAGTATGCGTGTGTGAGCGCACCCGTGCGTGTCTCTACTCATATATGCTTGATAACTTTCTTTCATTTTTATAAGATGCAACTACAAGTACAATAGTCAATATATATATATATATATATATATATAGTTGATATTTCCACTGGTGGGATGATTACACGCATTCAAGTTTTCCACTAGTAGATCGATCTTCATAACAACATTAATTCTCTCCAATTACATGTACATATGTATTTTTGTAAAATTGATGATTAGATGATCCGTATTGACTAGCAAATAATTGGAGCCAAAATCTTATCTTAGGGAGTGTTTTGGTGAGCGACTGGCCAAGGATATACTTCAATGGCCGGGTTGAAGTTTTTATATATATATATACCTTGTGTATTGGGTTATCGATCATCTTTTGGTGTTTTTGTTTGTGTACGTGAAGGTTGTTTTCCTTGTTAGGAGAGACAGCTTCAAGGAGAAATGTGGTATATATGATAATTAATATTCTTAAAAAACATGCAAATGTAAGAGAACTAGTACTTGAAGTTCCCCGTACGAACAAACTAACTCTTTTGGTCAATATAATCACTGATCATGCCCAGAAGTAGGTAAAGCTGGTGAACAATCAAACTTGGCCTTCCCTTCAGGATTGTGGTCATATATATATATATATACCAAAATATATATTAGAACCAATAATCTGTGAAAATGTTAAGAATCCAGGATATTCCGATCCACTGTTTGCATTCATCCGAGAGAGAGAGAGAGAGAGAGAGAGAGAGAGAGAGAAGAGATTTTTGGTTTGTTTGTTTACGTAGGTAGATCCATTTTTCAGAGGATGACAATTGTTGTTTCTCGAAGGTCAGAGGTTAGGAGGGAGAGAGAGATGTTTATAACTGAAGAAAAACATGCAGTTGAGAGATCGAGCAGCGGCAAGTTAGCAATCTCTTAGGCAGGGCATATCATATGGTTGGTGAGGGATTTCCCTCACTTTTTTAGCAAGCAATTTCTCCTATTGGAGAATGTTAGGCCAACGGTCAAATGAAGACCCATGTCCCCCATTAAATATTGCCAAACTGTCTTCTTAATTAATTAGGGGATGCTTGGATACTGGGTTTCTCATTTTAAATTAGAGTGATATTGTTATCTAGTAAACGCCATACGGGTATAAGATCGAGTACTCTTATAGAAGATGTATGTGGCCGGCAGTAAAATCAGTCATTGGATTAACACTTGTAAAAAAAAAAAGAAAATCATCAATAATTGATTTTTATTGTCACATTATTCTAGTTGTACTATAGTCGTATAACAGTCTACTAAGCATTACTCTTTAAATTTTTTAAAAAATATGTAACATCGATCAATCCATATGGTTTCACTGAATTGCAAATAGCTTTTTATAGTTTAGAAAGTAACTAAAAACTCCCTAGGGTACGTAATAATAAAAAACACAAATAGCTCACTTGACCTAACTTCCGTCCAACATTTTGACGGAAACCATCATGTGTGCTACATCAGTATCAATCATATTGTTACCAGTGTGGTGCTAACATTTTAGGGCTTTAAAACTCCTTTGCCTTTCTGCCCAACTTCTTTTGAGGTCCAAAGAAAGTGCAGATAAGATCGAGAAGGATTTGGGACAGATAGAAGGAACACAATACTCTTTTTTTTTTTTTTTTGAAGGGAAGATGTAAACATTTCATTAAACACCCAAAGGGTAACATAGTTACAGTCATAAACAAACTCAGACCAATAAGGGACTCATAACAATACAAATGTCCCCTTACAGTTACCCTAAAACTCATATTATACCGATAGTTGCTACAAATAAACCTAATCAATAGAAATGTGCCTCTGCGTTGACATCTGAACCTCTTCATTTCAAGTAAAACGTATAAGTTAATAAATTCTTGGCAAAGAGTAATGACAATAAGTTTTTACTTGAATTAAACTTCATTAATGTATTTATACAGCATTGTGTGATTTCAGTTACTGGAGGTGAGGGAGAAAAAGGCTTCATGAAATTCTCAGACACAAAATGAAACTATATGTACACAGCCACATTCAGACCAGAAAAAAAAAAAAAAATAATAAAAAAAAAAGAATAAAAAAAAAAGGAACACAGCCACACCAACTTTCGTATTTCAATTTTTATGTTTCTACCTATTAAAATTTGATTAAATGATTAAATTTACGTATTCTTTGAAACTTAAGCTTTACATATTTCAAAGCTTTTGGGATAAGTGATAATATAATATGGTATCAGAGCAGAGGTCCTGACCGGGTTCGAACCTTGTTTTTTTTTTTCATTAATTCATCTCTCATTTTAATTAAATATTACACGTGTTAGACGGCCTCACCTATTAAAAAGACATTTGAGGCCACACGTGAGGGGGAGTATTAAAGTGTTGATTAAATAATTAAATTTATATATTTCTATCAGTTTAAACTTTTAAGATAAGTAATGATTTAATATTACCAGCTGAATGTACTAGCGGAACCAAGAATTTTATCTTCGAGGGTATAGTCGTAGTGGATTTTTTTGTCTTTTTATACACTTACCTATCTTGAACCAATATATATAAGATATACATAAAGATAAATAATATCTTTTAACCTAATTTTCCTGTAAGAGAGAGAGAAGGAACAATGATGTACGTGTAAGCTTTTGGAGATGGCCGAACCACCCAATGTGGCTACGTACGTGGGTGGATCGCTTTCGTCCATTCCAAACTGGCCGGCTATTAGGAATGACCGAACCATCTATGCATGTGGCCAAAGTTTGTGGTTATCTGAAACACTTCTATGGTCATTATAGGATGGTTAGGTTATTCCGAAAGCAGCCAAAAGGTAGGATCAGCCGCCACAGCAGTGATGGTGGTAGAAGACTAGCAGTAGTGACGGTAATTAAGGATAATGATCGAGGGTGATGGTGTTTTAGTGGGTAATGAAAAGAAAGAAATTTTGTAGGTTTTTAACCTGAAGGATATATAACACGGCAGAATTTGGGCCGTTCATGATTAATTATTTCAACCATTTACCCATACTAATTTAATTATTTTTGTTCCTCCTGGAGATCATCACAAGTAGAAAAATCGTCTCCTTAACGGATTCCACTGAAATATTCTCCAAATATATATATAA
Organism: Alnus glutinosa; assembly: GCF_958979055.1. Lineage (NCBI taxonomy): Eukaryota > Viridiplantae > Streptophyta > Magnoliopsida > Fagales > Betulaceae > Alnus > Alnus glutinosa. Next base: position 29,362,306 of record NC_084889.1, on the reverse strand, counting down.
AATTTACGTAAAATATACTTTGTGGCAATCAAAAAATTTAAAACCTATATATATATATATATATACACACACACGCGTCCGTGTGTCTGCAAGGACGGAATTAGCATTTGAAATTAAATAGAAATTAGCTATAAACCAGTATAATAAAGTGATACGTGTCCCATAACATTAAGAATTAAGCACATATTTTTTTAATGGCATGTGCTTCTCACATGCTTTAGAAACACGTACATGTCAATTTAATAATTTAATTTTCAAAGGATTATAAGAATATTTTTAAAAGAAAATTTGGAAAAAACATGATGCTTGGGGGGGGGGAGGGGAAACCCCCAAGACACCAGGTAGCTTCGCCTTCGTGTGTGTTGCTACAATAAATATGCCTAAGGCTCACTCAGTCAGCCTCATCATGAAAAGTAATCAGAAGGCTATAAACTCGCCGCATGATCACAAATATCTAGGAACCGTCTTTGAGGAGCCTAGCTCAAATATAATTAAAAGGGGTCACCACCTCCAAATCAGGTATTACGCTCTCTCTCCTAATAATTAATGTTTATAACATTTTTTTTTCGTTTCAAATTTTTTTCTTAAACACTATACTGATTTAATCATCAGAGTATTTCCAATCTCCTGAAGATCGGTAGTTTTCGATCTAGTGATAAATTTCTCTTTTTTGCAATTTAACCGTTTGAAAAATTACTTAAAAAAAAGAAAAAGAAATATATATATATATATATATATATATATATATATATATATATATATATACACAAAAAGAGACGTACGGAAGTATATGCATGGGGCCGAGGGAGGCCATGGCCCCTTGTTTGGTTCCTAAGTTTGTTTTCATACTTTGTCTTTTTCCCCCATATATATATTCTCCACCAAAAAACCGTAAACCAACGAACTTGGCAAAACAATAACCAGAAAATTCACCGGCAACATGATTTGTCGTTTTTCTCCGTTATTATTCAACGCATGCATTTATGTATAGTTAGAAAAAACAATAATTCTTTTAACTCTCAATTTTCATCATTTTTGCAACTCTCTTACCCCCTTCATTAGGGTTTTCAATTAAATCCTAATGGATGACGCCAGTAATTTTTTTTCTTTTCAAATTACCATCATTTTTTGAAAATAAATTAATTATAATTTATGGGTAATTTTTTAATTTTATAAAGTTTACAGATGTATAATTAAAGGTCGATCATTTTACCATTTGCCTATCTGATTTAACCTCAAACCCTGATAAGAGAGATGAGATTGCAAAAATTTGAAAGTTGAATATACTAAATTGATCGAGAGTTGTTAGAACAGATTCTGGTATGGTAGTTGTTGAACCCTCAGAAAGCGTGTATCTATCTTGCAAAATTAAAAGCTGCGTCGGGGGAACCCGACAATCCCACTCCGATACTTTTGTTAGTATTATCTTAAGTGTATATCACTCTTAATCACAATGAGCAATTCAATCCATTTACCTGTCTAGTTGTGAGGTATTTATATATGGAATGTTGAGGGTGGTTCGGTTTTCCCATTGGACCACGTGCCAGATCCAGAGCGTTTGTTGGCTACTTGGATTGTGTGATTGTCGTACATACTCCACGTTCGTTGCCAAGTCGGTCTTTAACAGGCTTGAGATCGTGGAGTCGTGGTTCGTACTCTACAATCTAAAACCGGTTCTCAATCGGCTCCAGATCGTGGGGGGCACCTTCCATAATAATAGTTACCATGTGATCGTGGGATATCCTTCGTGGTCACCATAAGGTCAGTTTTTAACCGTCCTTGATCTGTATGCAGAGTCGGCAAATTACCGACTCTGGACATGACAGCTTCAACAATTTGCTGTTGGTCTTAATGGGCCAAGATGATGGCCCATTGGGCAGAATCGGTATTATTCCGTAACAAGAGTTCTAAAATTTTAGAGGGAGAAATTGTAAAAGTACTGGTGAAATTAAGTTTCCAAAAAAATTTATATACATATATATATATATATATATATATATATATATATAATTTGGTTTGGCCTCCATCAAAATTAGAAGTAACAGCTCATTAATTAAAATTTGGTTTGGCCTCCATCAAAATTAGAAGTAACAGCTCATTAATTAATGCTTTGACCCTTACATCTCGATAAAAAATTAATTCTGATTTTGTATATATATATATAAGCATCATCTAAATTAAGAAACGAAGCTGTACAGATGTTCTTTTTCTAGAGAGGCCCAGTGAGAGAATATTGTATATATACTACTTCGATTCCTAGCTACTATAGCTACTTTAATTTATGAACGTTGGGAATCCTTTTCACCTCTCTCCGTGCATATTCCACTTCATGCACTAAATGGACACCACACGTACCCTCATGACTAGCTAGTTCATGCACCTTCAGCTAGAGTTTTCAGAGATTTCAGATCTTAATTAGCAGAACTGACTTATATAAGAGTGATTTGAAGATGCTCAATTAATTGTAAGTAATGTTTTTAAGAGACATAATATATATAAATGTGGCTAGCACTTCATGACACATATATAATGAATGATAGATATAGTTCATCATCAATAAATAGGCTTTTTAGAGCTTGATTTGTCATCAACAAATCATATATACATATAATGAATGAAAGACGAGGGCAAGTGAAATCCCCAAAATACCCCTCCCTTTTAAAAAAATTGGAAAAATGTGACCCATGACGATCACGTTTGTGACCCACGGGGGGTCAGGTTTGTGACCCGCCGTGGGTCAAACTTTATTTATTTTTAAAATAACTTTTAATTATTAAATCAAGGTATTTTTGTAATTTTATAACCATCTTAAGGATATAAGGAACATTTTACTCATCAACTGTTTTCATTTAACGTTAAATTTAGACGATATGATTGACATTACAAAAAATTAAAAGATAATAATCCTAAATTGACACTTTTTAAAGTTTAAGGGTATGATTATAAAATTGATTAAGGAGCAAAAAGCCCAGCATGGCAATCGAAGACAGGTCAAGTTCAGTAGGAAATCGGAACTGGGCAAGTGAAGTTACTTAGTTTTCTTTGAATTCTTTAATGTCCTCGTGGGAAAGCCAGGCACAAATCGAAGAAGGAGAATTGGAATTTTCCCAATCCGATTATATACCAGAAAAATAAATGAATTCGGGTTTGATTTGATCAATGAGATAAGCGCAGGGATGTTGGGCTTTTCTTGTCCAATGACTAATTGTATCGCCATTGATTCTTTCTTTTTAGTTTTAGAAGACTCGCCTCTTCTAATTGTGAACCACCCTTTAATAATTAGGAAGAGCTGTACGAGGTAGCTACAGTTCAGAAGCCAAGCCTCGGCATGGATTGTGTATAAGAAATCCTTGACATCCCAACATTTTTTTCTAAAATTTAGTTCCAACCTGACGTGCCACAATCCTATGAGATTGTGTCATATTTTTTAAAATGATAAATCTCATGAGATTGTAACACATCATGTTGGAACTAAATTCTAGAAAAAAAATGTTTGGATGTTTAGCATCCCTCGTTCTACATTGAAAACATGCATGGCCAACCAAAAGATCAAGGGTGGTATAGTAAGTGACGTTTTCCCAAAATTAAAATATTGAGGAGACATTAATTAATTACAAGCTGCGCGGTAATAGATTTGAGGGAGTAAGTGTAGTTTTTCGGGGTTAAACAATATAATAGGGCTAGCTAGCTAGGTATAGGATATGGCCGTAATTTTAAATTTTATATAACAGCAACTACACACCTACGGGGAGACCAGATGTTTGACTCAAAAGAGTTTTGAAGCAAGAGGAAAGGTGTCCGAATCTCCACGTGCAGTTGTGATCAGCTTTCTAAGCTAATTTGTTAGTTAGGTCTGAAAGGTGATCAAGACCTTAAAAACAGCCATATATATGTACAACATCACAAGTATGACAACAATATTACCAAACCCAGCCACCTTTTTTATTTATTTTTATTTTATTTTAATTTATTGTTATTAATTATTATAGTTAAAAATTCTTGTTTTAGATAAGGATTTTGGATTAGGGTTAGGGACAGCGTAGCTTTCTGTTTGCATCTAAAGGCAAGCAGTACTTACTCGATCGTTAAAGAAAGTGTACAAGACTGGTTTACAGCATTTCCGTACGTTTTTACCTGATTTATATATATATAGAGTGTAAATTTCTTTTTGGTTCGCGAGAAAATTTTTATAAAATAAAAGGAGTAAGCGAGGTGGGTTATAAGTAGAAGTTGTAGGTTAGAAACTTGGAGAGACGTTGAAAGCAGAACCAAATTCACACCACCAAGCAACCACTCTTTCTCTCTCTCTCTCTCTCTCATGACATGTATATATGCATATGTATATATGTATATATATCTATCCATATGTGATTACTTGTAAGGCGTTTGTTAGCCGAGACGTTGCATCAATCGCAGGTGCAGGGTCTGTCCAAACCCTCCAACTCTCTAACGGAAAACCACTTTCTCGTCTCCATCCCCCACCATATATTCTCTTGGACCCCTTTCTTTCTCTTTGTCTTCATTGCTTTCTCTCTCTCTGGTTATTTTTGTCGATCAGAAAGAAGAAGAAGAAGAAGAAGAAGAACAGGCAAGGAAAGAGGATTAACTCGATCATCCTTGAGTTATATAAATAGCTAGCTAGCTAGGGTTTGATCATCGATCTCTGCTAGCTGTTATTATTCTTTAAAGCGTATTTATTCTTTTATTGTTATTAGAAGATATATATATATATATAAGATGTGCACCAGAGGCCACTGGAGGCCTGCTGAAGATGAGAAGCTCCGGGAGTTGGTGGAACGCTATGGACCCCATAACTGGAACGCCATAGCTGAAAAGCTCCAAGGAAGATCAGGTGAGAGAGACCAAATAAAATCAATCTATCTAGCTAATCTGTGATTTTTCTTTTTTAATTGTTTGTCAAAACATGCTAGCTAGCTAACTAGGGTTTGTTGTAAAAAGAACATGATTGTTAGAATATAAATTAAATTAAATGTTTGGTATTAGAGCGATCGTCTAACGCCAGTCTAGCTTCGATTCCTAATAGCTCTCCTGTATACTTTTCTCTCATCGTTCTGTCTTTGATTTTCACATGGAACGAGAGAGCAAAATGATCTATGAGAGTCGATCTATTTTCTTGTTTATTGTGAATATTATTATCTGCTGGTGCTCTCTAAAGTACTATAATTGCAGCTAGCTTTAACTGACACATAAAGTAATGAATTTGATCAGGGAAGAGCTGTAGGTTGAGATGGTTCAATCAGTTGGATCCAAGGATCAATAGAAACCCTTTTACAGAGGAGGAAGAGGAGCGACTTTTGGCTTCTCACCGGATCCATGGGAATAGATGGGCTGTAATAGCAAGGCTTTTCCCTGGTCGCACTGATAATGCAGTGAAGAACCATTGGCATGTGATCATGGCACGGAGATGCAGAGAAAGATCTAAGCTTTATGCCAAAAGAGCTGCTCAGACATTAATGAACGAGCAAAAGACTTCTTCTTTAAAAGTTCAAGACGTCCAGATCATCAACTGTGAGACAAGAAACCTTACTCCCTTTGTTGACAAATTCCGTGAAAGATATGCCTACCCTTTCACATATAACTCTCCCCAATTTCCCAAAGAGTGGTTCTCTCAAGATCTAAGTCCTTGTATCACTATGCTCGAAGGTAAACATCAAAATTCATAGTATCTAGGCTCTGAATATAAAATAGACTGTGATATAACTAGGAAGACGTGGCAGGGAAAACCAGTTTTTAATCAATAAGAATTAATTTTTATAGCTACGTTATCCAATTGTGTTGCAGTTGTATAACGGTCTACTAATAGTATTCTTGTTCATGTTGTAATTGCAGAAAAGAAGCAGCCGGTTGAGTTTTATGATTTTCTGCAAGTAAATACAGAGTCTAATGGTAGCGAAGTGATAGATAATGCGAGAAGAGATGATGAGGAGGTGAACCAAGAAGAAACGGAACAGCAGAACAAGGCTGGTGTTCCATTCATAGATTTCTTGTCTGTTACTGGAAGTTCTTAATTAGTATACGGTTGTGGTGTCTGAATGATGATAGATGACACATACTGTATTAAAAAACAAAGAAAAGAAAGGAATCACTTGCATATACGTACGTCTTCTAACTAATTACTACCTGATCACCTAGATGCATGTTGCTACTGCATTGACAGACAGACTATATTTAAGGAGACATGTAGCATGTAGGGATATATATATATATATATATATATATATATATATATATATACTCGGAAAAGCTGAAGCTGTTTGTGAAATTACTGTTGGTATAAGACATACTGGAGGAAAGTTCTTTGATTCTCTTGAAGTGGATATGAATCTAAACGGAAGAGTATATATATTATATATATATATATATATATATACATGCATATTTATTTTCTACCTTTGCCCTTAAATACATCATGAGATAATTCTTCTCCTCTTCTTCTTTGATCTCCTCGCTACACGAAGTTTGATCGATGTATGTATATATATGAGGAGTGGTACATATACTTTTTATTGTTTACTCCTTGATGTAACAATGAAAATTTCTATTAAATGAAATAATAAATAAAAAGACATGTAGCATTCAATGATGATTTTTACTGGAGAAATTATTTTTTGTATTCTGGTGTCTATTTCGAGTATATTTTCATTGAGTTGGCATGTTTCATCTATCCTGAATTAAAAAGAAAAAAAAAAAATTTATCAATGGTGGATGGAGTATATCAACTCAACAGAGATGTACACGAGATTAACGTTAAAATACAAAGAAATATTTCTATTTTTACTGCCATATCGAGAAGTGACCATGCACTTGCATTTGAGAGCATATATATATATATATTCATCTAAAGGCCTAATTAATGTAGACATCACGGTAGCTCGTAGTACATTAATGAACAAACTAGTGAAAAAGGAAAAGAACATGAAATGGAGATCGGTGTTCAAATGCCTTTAATTTGGTTACCATACATGCATGCCTCGAAAACACATTGTTGACTGGCCTCCTAACTAATTAAGGTTGTTGGATGTAAAGTTTGGTTTCTGCATGTTCGATCTAATTGAGGACATTGTTGACCTCTTATTTAAGGTTGTTCTATGTCAAACAAATTGTCCCATTAATGGCATGCACCTTCTTATGTGTGTAGATTTTATTCCAAGAGTGAAAGTTTAATTTAAAGGATTTTGATTTCCTGAAACTATATTATAACCAAGTGGTGCTAGCTATATATATATTTATCTTCAAGTGCATAAATTACTTTTATGTCAAGGCTTGATCATAATTTTGCCTAGTGTCTGCAATTTTATGTTAAAAACTTATACATGCACTTACTTAATTATCATTATCCTTTCTATGTTAAAGACTTACTTATCAAGGCTTGGGTATGTCGTTTAATTTGGTTTGGTACTTATAGATCGATGCTAATTCTTACATTAGCTTTTTATCACGTGAAATTGGACTTTATAACTGATTTTATGAAGCTTCAATTATAACTTGATTAGTCATTTTGAAGTGATAATTATTAAGATATATAGATGTAGTACTGACCGCTTTACAAATTAACCTTTCTCGATATTTTAATTTCTCTAATGGCATATATAGTATTTTAAGGGTAGACATTCCTTAAATTTTAGTTACTTGAGTTCTATCTGTTAGGATATAAATCATTAAATTGATTACCTCTTCTTATCAGATTAATCTTTTGGGATATATAAGTGGTATTGATTTAATATAATATCATAACAGACAATAACTTGAACCAATTAACTTCCACTCTCATGCAGTCTCTGAGGATGAAGTATACATGCTTGATCATAGGACTTATAACCACCCAATAGAGTTTTCTCTCAAGTTAAATTTCTCATAAAACAACCATTAAAATGGCGCTCTTAGAAATGTTCTCTCTCTCTCTCTCTCTCTCTCTCTCAACAATATAATCTATGACTTCTCTTAATTAGTGGTAATTAATGAATTAATGAAAACGTGTCTCTTAAACTAATCAATTCCTCCACAAGCTAAAAATGTTAGTTTTCGAAGCTTTTTCTTTTTTCTTTTTTCTCTTTTTTATTTTATTTTATTTTTTTTAATTTTTTTTTATTGACCCAACAATTAACAGAAATCACTGATCACCCACTAATTGGCAAATTAGACCTATGGAAAGGACGTGTCCTTAAAAAGTTTTAGAAGCAATTGCTTTTGTTAATGGAATCGTACGTTATCATATATTTTTTTTTTTTAATTATTATTTTTTTAATGATAATATAATAATGAAACAAAACGAACATATAAATAGCTTACTCTTACCACTAGGGGTGAAAATGCGGACCGATAATAATTAAGAGCTAACATTCGTTATCCGCATATGCGAATGCAGCTACGTATGTAGCAAAAATCACTATATATACACGTATGCGGATACCAATTTTAGGGTATGAGGAAAATACCCTTTATCTATATATATATATATATATACATTAACTAAAAATGTCATTTTGGTGTTACCTCATATGCGGATAGTGTTTTTTCAATATTTTTCCCTTTACCAACTATAAATAGATGATGCCGGAAGCTAAATCATACATGAGATAAAAGTTTCATGGCAAAATGATTAGTAAGTGTAATATGAATAATAGTGTTCACAATAGATAAAACCTTTTTGTATTTACTAGAAGCAGGAATTACAATTTCAAGGCCCAAAACGCCAATTATCTCATATGTGAATAGCGAATAGTAATTGCACAATAACCGCGCATATGCAAATAGTAACTGTATCATGCAGATACCTAAAAGTGATAACCGCATTATGCGGATACGAATATTGCTAATAAACGCATCCGCATTTTCACTCCTACCTAGCGCAACAGTAAGGACACATCGAAAACACAATCAGCTAACATGGGAAAACACGGCTGCCTAACCAGTAGTAACCATAACAATACACAGGCAATTAACCCATAGGAAGAAACTAGAAACCAAAAAAGCAGGGGTTCCAATTTGGGTTTGTGTTGTGTCTAGTCATGATTATACGACTATATGGGTCGACACGAATACAACCCATTTAATTAATTGTATCAAACCCTCCAATCATGACATAACCTGTTTAACTAAACGACATGACTCACATAACTCGTTTAATAAACATATTGTGTTGGCTGGCTTGACACAAAACATAGCATGCTTCAATCTATTTCAACATGTTTATAATACAAATGAGTTAAATTGACACAAATACTTAATTTGAATTTCATATTATATATACCACATGTATATTATTGATAATCAGTATGTTTCTATTTGAACAAAGATCACCATTAATGTTAAATTACCACTGTTTTAAAAGCTTACGCTTTTAATATGTGAGTCCTAACACATGGAATATTTAGCTAAAATGGGAGGTGAATTGTAGAATTAGGGTTGAACTGGGTTCAAACTCATGACATTTGATTCTGATACCATGTTAAATCACATATTATCTTAAAAGCTTAAACTAATAAAAAGAATTAAATATAATCATTTAATCAATACTTTAACAATAACATGGATAATTTTAACAATATCATCCACTATTTATTACATGTTTATATTTGCGAGAAAACCTTACCAGACAACCTTATGGATGCTGCTTTGCTACAAGTGATATATATGTTTAGATTCCATGTTGCTTTTAATTACCACTCGATTTCTTGTTCCTTAATACACAAAAAATGGCTTCTCCAAGAAGAAATACATAAATTAATTGACGACTGATGTGTAATTTTCATCATTTGTGACAGATAAAGACAAAAGTTTTTTTATTTTAACAATTAACAATCTAAGTTTTTAGCATTAAACAAATAAGTCATTCCGTCTTATTTTTTGTCCAATTTTTATCCGAAGAAGTACCAATTATAATCTTTTTTACAATTATCATCTTTTTTACGCCAACCTAATAAAATGGGATGAAAAGAGGATAAAAGTCAAGAATGCACGTGAGTTTAAAAATCACATCACATTTAATCGACAAAAGGAGGATAAAAGTCATAATTATAGCATTATTCGATGGAGAGAGCGAGATAGCATATAATTTGAATGCGAGTTTGTAGAAAAATATATATAAGTGGATTAAGAATCGATATAAGCATATAGAAGATAAATTAATACCATATTATCAAAGTTAAAACGGGGACGAAGATATCTATCTTGTTATTACATAAATTAAGGAATTATCAATTAACCACCCTTCTCATAGTTGAAACTTTTATAAAATTCAAACAGTCAAATAGTAAAAAATTACAATCCCAAAATACACCGAGATCGATGAGGTGGTATACTCAATTATTTTAATTAATTACATTCATTTACTTTTCCTTTAAATTAGTAATAAAAACTAATCACATAAAAATAATTGGATGGTATAAGGCTATAAGCAATGTGATTAAAGAGAGATGAGCATATTTAATTAGAGAAAAAAAAAAGAAAAAAAAAAAAGAAAAAAAGAAAGAAAAAAGAGAGAGAGAGAGAGAGAGATGAGTGAATATAATAAGCCTAAAGGTCACGTGTATTTTGCTTCTTAATTTGGCGGCTCATTCTTTGTGGGGCAAAGCCTTGAAAGATTTGGATGGCCGTGGGCCCGTGGCCTCCTACCCTAAACCATATTATCTGAAAATATTAACCTGTCGGCCCACTAAGATTGTGACACGTCGCCTACTGATTTAGTACCATCTTCATCTCTCTCTCTCTCTCTCTCTCTCTCTCTCTCTCTCTCTCTCACCAGCTCTCCAACACAATGTTGTTTAATATTTCAAACTTGCTCTAGTCGTTGGATACACCCTCAAAGGAAAGCAATATATAAGAATTTTTCTAACCACTCGATAAGGAAAAGAGTCGTCGGAGGCATCACTCGAAGTGAATTAAATATCGATCCCCTTATCTTTTAATATTTACCTTGTTGAGCTTATTCGCTAACTAAAAACGAAAAACCTCTACAATAAGTCAGGTAAAGCGGTTCACATCACATGTTCGTAACATCTGGCGTACGTGCGACGTTGACATATACTACTATACTTATGGCTTCCAACACTCCTTTTTTCATAGGTGGTTGGTGGATTTAAAGCTAATTTGAGAACATAATTGAAAATTAGTTGTTCTACTAGCAAGTGGTATTGACTATAATGAGTTGAGCTGGATGCTGTTAGCATCTTTTAATAGGGTTTTTTGGAGTTTGCTTTATTGAGTCTTTTGTCTTGTATTCTTGAATTCTTGTTTTATATGATTCTTACTCATGAAATAAATAGATTTAGTACCTATTCAACTAGAAAAATTCTTGATTTATTTTAGTGAGTGATGCTACATACAATTATACTCTCACACTTTTTTACATCGCTTTTAAAATTATTATTAGATTTTAATCCAATGGTGATTTTAAAAGTCACAAGAGTGAATGATGAGTTTTTTTTTTTTTTCTTCGACAATAAGTAAAAGAGTGTAGTATTTTTTTATTTGACTATGAGTAATGTTATATGTAAGACTAATGTCTCTTACTAAATTGGAGATGGATCACTATTAAATTTTGATCCAATAGTAAATTTAAAAATCACGTCACATTTAAGGTAAAAAGAAGAGAAAAATGAAAAATCAGTCTATATGGTTGGCCTAAATTACAAATTATTTCCTGTCGTTTCAAAGTAAGGTTTCTAGGATATGCAAATAAATAAATAACTTTTGGCACTGGAGTCAAGGATCCAACACATAGGACATATTTTTTTAAACATTTGATGGATTCCGTTAAGTGCAACGTTAGCACTAATAAAATGAAGACAATTGTCATTCTTAGTTAAATATATATATATATATAAAACCAAAAATATTAATTTTTTTTTAAAAAAAAAAAAAAGAGAAAAAGGAAAAGGGGTGGCCGGCTCGCAAGCCACCCCTAAATCTAATAGGAGGTTGCCACGCACTAACCTAGGCCACCTTTGGGGTGACTCACAGGTCACTCTTTTGCTTCTTCTTCTTTCTTTCTTTTGTTTTTTTTTTTTTTTTTTGTTAAAAAATTATTTATATCTTTTTATTAAAAATAACACGTGTCATCGGTTGATTGACGCTAGCTAGCCTATCTCAGCACTTATAAGTGGTATATATACATTACTATTTTACTTTAGAGAAGATAAAAAGAAAGTATATTATTTCTATTGATTCCTCTTGTGTTGGAGCGAAAATAAATGAAGACGCCGGAAAAGTTGAAGAGAGAGAGAGAAGCAGAGAGCCCAATGGAAGGACGTGCAAAAAAGGTTCAAACTTTTTTCCCACCCATTTTCTCTCACTTTCTCTCACTTTCCATCTTCTTTGAACCGTGTTCTCACATTTTCTTTTCTTAATTCTTGAAGCCCACATTGTATCAACCCATTTTCCCAAATTTTCTTTAATTCTTGTTATCTATTCTTGACACCCACATTCCCATGCGCCATTTTCTCTGTGTCTCACTGATCTTTCCCATATTTTTTTTTTCCTTTCCCTATTGTCTCACATTTTCTTCAGATTTTTCTCACATTTTGTGGGGGAACGGGGATCACCTTCCGCTAGCAATTTTTCATCTCCTTCAACCATTTTCTCAAACTTTTTCTTTATCTGTTTTCTTGTTTTTTTTTGTTTACACACTTTCTTGTGCTACTTTCTCTTATATTCTCACGCTTTCTCTTTGTTTTTCTTTAATGCAACTTGCAGAGGGGTAATACCGGTATGGATGCAGCGCTTGAATCAAAACGCGGCAAACGCCCCGTGGGATTTTCCGAGGAATTGGTTAAAGAAAAGGTCAGAGAGCTTCTCAATGTGGGTTTGTTTCTGGTTTCCCTATGCTCATTGTTTTTTCGGAAGCAAAAAAACTTCTGGGTTTTCTGGGTTTTGTATGGATTATAATGTGATTTTTTTTGTTTAGGTTTACGGTGGGGATGTTGGATGGATCTTTATTGAAGTATTTTCTTACTCGCTTCTCCTTTATTACATTCTTGCACAACAGGAGGTAAATATCTATTCCTTATTTTTTATATTCTTGATTTTTTTTTCGTTATTATTTATTATTTTGAGATTGTTTTTGTTTCATTGTATGAAAAACTATATATATCCTTGATATCTGTTTAGTTGCAGAGAAATAGTAGAAATGAAAAGAAAATGTGAATCTTGGTTTTTTTTACTTTGTTGTGCCTGAGAAACCAGCGTCTTCCACCTAATTGAGCCTATACGTATGTGGCTTAACTGAAGATAACCAAACAGGGGGTAACTGTTTGTTCGCATTCAACTTAGGCATTGGTTTGTGTTCTGTTTTTGGTTGCCATTCTGTGAGATGTGCCTTGGCGTTAGGGAAATCTAATGAAGCACTGAATCTAATTTTTTCAACAATATTTGGAGTAGCAACAAATGTTCAATTAGAACTATATCACCACGCCTTGGGCAAACCATGTTCATTTATTCTGCCAAAAACTAGGAATTCAAACAGCTTATTGCTTCTCAAAAATTAGAGCTGGGAATGCTCAAGTGTTGAGTATGTTATAAAAGGCTATCGTAGTTTGAGATATAGCTTGCTCAACCCCCTAAACCCCATACCCCCTCCTCTTTAGAAACCCATAGTTATATTGTTAATATTTTATGCAAATTTTAACATAGAGGTAATTGAAGTGGTACTAGCACTTGCTGAAGTTTATTTTCTTTTTCTCTTGGCATTCATGAATCTAGTACCTAAGTGAAAGGTGTCCTTAATAATTGAATCCCTATGGTTATGACGGATTGTGTTTTGCTCTAATCTAGTAAAAAATTTATAGTTTAACATTGCTGTTATAGTAGTATCAAACTGCTCTGATTTGTAAGTTATGGTGCCCTGAATGTTGGAGTATTGTCCTATTTCTGGTAGTTCTGTATATCGTCTCACATTTTGTGGTTTATTGGTTCTACTTCCACGACATTAGTGTTATGTTATGATTAGCTCTGCATGTTTTTTTTATGGTCTTGCTGGTTTGTATCTTGCAGTAGAGCAATCAATTGTGTAAAAAGTAGTCATAATGCTGGTTTGAACCTTCACCATTGAAGTAATAAAGATATTTCCCACTTTTACACTCGTTATTATTTTTCTTTGAAGGATGATTCTTCTGCAGCTTCAGCCGTTGGGCCCCCAAATAAAGTTAGCTTAACCTTATGCACAAACTCAGAGTTTGTGGATTTTGTAACGCAATTCCAGGCTCAGAACCCAGTTGGGCCCCTAAGTGGACTTCGCTTTAAGTTTTGCACTAACTCAGAGTATGTGGATGCTATGTCGCAATTCCGGGCTATGGACCCAGCCCCACAGATAAACGAGGATGTAGAGATTGTATTCGTCCCTTTTGAGGGTGGTGGTAATTGTTTTCCAACCATTTATCAGAGCTTTTATTGTATCCCACAAGCAGCAAACCAACGACCCGTCAAAATGTGATGTGTGCTCTTGATTTGCAGAACAAGCAGCAAGTTCTGGGGGTGGCGGTGGCAATGGCGGTGGTGAAACTCATGAGAACATTCTTTCTCAGCGCCCTCCACATATGACCCCATCCCTGCTACCAGTGGATAATCTTCCTACCCAAAGGCATGGTAAAGATGATGTGGATGATATAGGGCTGCCAACACTAGCTGAATTGCAGGGAACGGATGAACAGTCGAAGAAAGCGTAAATCAGGGCGGGATGTGAGGCCTCAAGATATGTAATTTTCTCTCCCTTTTTTCTCATGCTCACATAGCATCTTTTGTGGAATGTGTTTTAGTGATTTCATAGACCTTCTAATTCATGTATATAATAAGGATTACTGACTGCATTCTTAGGTTACAAAGAATAAATTCATGGTAGGTTGTAAAAGGAGAGATTGCTCTGTTCACATTCAGTGTTCAGGCCATGCCCCTGTTCAATTGCTTGTTTTTTCATTTTCAAAATCCCTTTTTATTCTACTCCCTTCACTTGTGCTAATAATAAATTTTCCCACCTATAGATGAACAATCTGCTCGACCTTTTTGATCATGTAACTCACCAAAGGTTGGATATAAAGAGGCTTAATTTTGCATACCTAATATGGAAGAATCTGTTTTCATATTATTAATGTATTATCCGACCAAGCACTAAATTATTTGAAAGTAGTTTTTGAGTGTTTTGTATTTTTGATTGTTTGCTAATGTTTTTATTTTGAAAAGATAAAACAAAAGAAAGAAATGAAAGAGTGTTATGAAAAAAAAGAATAGATTTTTTATTCAACCTACTCTGGGTACTCAATACTATCAAAATTGTATACCATCACACTCTAATCAAGTGGTATTTCTCACCCATGATAAACAAAAAGGGAGTGAATTGTGAGGTTAAGGATTCTTTCTTTCTTTCTTTTGAATTAGATAGTAATTTTTCTTGATTTGAAACATATTATATGTTGATCACCTTTGTGGTAATAATGTCTATTAAATGAGTCGAAGTTCTTTATTGACTTAGAAATATTAATTATAAATTGGTTAAAATGAGTTAAATACTTTTTCTTTTTCGTTAAAAATACAATATCCACTAAATTTATGTTTGGTAACCATTAAAATAATCACTCTTAGGCTGCATTTTGTACGCGGAATGGCTATTCCATTAGGAACATGAATAGTTTTTATTGAAAATAGAAGAATTAATGTAGAATGAAATAATCTTGAAATAGTCATTCTCTCGTGGTAATGAGGATTATATTCTCTCATGGCAATGTAATAGTTTTTTGTTTATGTCGTTCTCACTAGGGTTGTATTCGAGTTTTGCATTTCGGAATCAAGTCGGCAGACTCATATAGGTGTTTAAACTCGGCTCAAACTCAAGCTTAGCTTGGAACCTTTGTTTGAACTTGGCTCAAGATTTCCTTCCTAAGTTTGAACGTAGCAAATAAAACATGACGAGCCCCTATCGAGCTCGATAGCTTCTTTTTTTTTTTTTTTAATTCCCGATTCTAAAAAAACAAAAAATCCAAATGAACCAAAATATGATCAAATTATATTATTCAAAATTATTCTACAAGTTCAAAATAAGTAAGACTTCAAATAAAAAAAAATAGAAAAAAAAAAAAAAAAAAAACAACATTATTGCCAATGTGATTATGACCTTATAACAAATATGCTCATGTTGTTATATTCATGGCAAGGGATAACTCTTGGAATAGTCTTCCAAGTGTTACATCTCAATCAAGAGGCAAAACTTTTTGAAGGGTTATCTCTATTCCTTACCAAGGGATACCTCTCATGGAAACCTTTCACCCATGAGAGATAATTGTATAGGGAAATGATTTATGGAGGACACTTTACCCCCTCTTTTTATCAAACAAATGACTTTTAATGCAAAAGTATCTTTTGATATCACATCAAATGACACTTTTGCATTAAAAGTTACTTGTTTAACAAAAAGATAAGGGCAAGGAGATGGTTTCATGTCCCCTGTATATCAAGACTCAATTGTATATGTAGGGGTAGACACAATTATATTGTGATCATCCCACATAAACCTTCATCTCCCACTTGAGCAAACTATAATAGTAATTGATAGGATTTTTAGTTAGACATGCTTTACTTTGATACTAAAATTTCGCCCTATGCCAACTCTTACACGTAAAACCTATAAATCAGCGTCAGATTCTGGTATGGCCCCACATGCGCGCACTGTTATCACTCCTTTATCTCACTGTACCCTTTATCATATGCTCGTCTCAGTATATTTCAAGTGAACAACATAAATCTTCATAGTTCGGAATATGAGAGCTGATTGGTGCACAACAATTGTACAATTTGTTGTGCACTTTTGTAGACCTACGTCCCACCACACGAGTCACACTCCATGTATTTATAAACAGCTGTGCAATTGTTGTGCATGAATCTTTTCTCTAGGAACATAGTCCACACCTATACTACCATGATGACTTTAGCCAAATTTTTTATCAAATACTGCTTGTAAGGCCAAATTCTTTATCAACGACTTTACACTATACGAGCATAGATATATCACCTTAATTTCTCTTTTTGCATGCATACTTAGCTTCTTATCTAAAGGCATTTCCCTTTCTTTAAACGACGTGAATTTATTTATTATACTTCTTTTTTATTTTATCGTCTTTTAATGTTACGCAACTACAAATCTCATCTAATGTCGTTTAATTAGTTATCGTCCTTTAATTAAACTGCAATTTTTTTTAAAATTTTCTTGTCGTTTATAAACTAAACAACGTTAATTGAAAAAGAACTTTGTAAGGACATCGCCGTTCAGAAGAAAGCGACAAGAAATTTACGTAATTTCTATAAAAACAACCTCAACCCTTAGATTACGCGTCATTATTGTAAAACGACGAGAATAAAACGGACACCTCTTCCTTTATTCAGCTCTACAGGTGGATGCTATTCTCCACCGGTGATCAGGGATGTTTGATCATAACAGAACATTAAAAATGAATGCCCCACCAAAATATATTAAAAAAAAAAATCAATTATTAGATATGTAGGACCCACGTGTAGAAAAACAGATCCGATAATTAGTTTTAAAAAAAAATTGTTAAAATTATAAGAAATTATAAACTAGTATTATTCATTGGCTAAACGAAAGATCATCCATGCATGTTTGGTCATACATATACTCATCCACCCAGGTTGTCCCAATTATCACGACCGTTCAACTGTACGTATTCATCTGGTTTTGTCTGATGCAAACCAAGAAATTGATCGAATCTTACGCTGCTTTTAGTTTTGGTGGATACTATTTGGTGTATATATATATATATTGAATGTTTTTAAGGCATGCTCGCCACCTTCTTGAACAATGGACATAGAATAATTAATTAGTAGTTGATTATCTTACAGCTATAAATGAATCATATATATAACAAAGAACGTCTGGCAGCTGATATATATTGATCAAAAACTGTTGGATAATCATCTATCTTCAAATTTTAAGTGGATAGAAAATAGTGTATAAATGTCAATGAGATCGAGCTAATATATGGAATATTTGGAAAATTATAAAATTAAGGTTCAAACTTAGGATCATAAGTTTAAACGGATTGGAAATATTAAACTAATTCTTTTAATTAATACTTAACAAAAACAAACATTAATCATTTGGGGATATGATGACAATTCTTTAGTGTTGGTATGGTGATGTTAAAGCTAATTGTCAATTAAGGGTGGCAATTTGTGCATGTTTAGATTGTGTCGAGATATGGGTAAAAGACTATATAAGTCAATTCTAACCCGACCCATTTAATTAAAGAGGTTAAACCCATCAACTTTTACTCTCTAGTTTTGAGTATTTTGTGTTTTAAATTGATTATTATTTATTTATTTATTTTTCTCTAGTATTAACAATAAAAGACAAGAAAGTCAAGGCATGTGATCTATAATGCTATGCACATCCACTTCCAAGACCTCATGCCAAGACTATCACCCTCATGATCTTTTTTAATTTAAGGCGACCAACGTTTCTTTAATTCTATTAAAGACTTAAAAGTAATTATTCATTTTTTTTTTTAATTACAAGAAATATATATACACTGACAGCTACCACAGCTACCTCCGGCCACAAGCCAATCAAGAAAAGTTTCAGAATGAAATTTGGCCATTGAAAGATGGAAGATCCGCATGCATTCACTTGAAAATCACATTCAAATCTAACCTTTACTCTAACACCCCATTGGGATCGAAGCTTGTTTGAACATCAATGAAGATACAATATTTAGTACTCTTTGTATATGAACGGTAAATCACTATTTATTCCAAACGCTTAACGTGTCGTTTAAACTCCCGTTTAGTAAATGAAACCCAACACATAAAATACTTCATTGAAATATAAAGTGAATGACAAAGACAATGCTCAAACTCGGGATCTTTGTTTTAATACCATGTTAGCTAAACCATCATTTATCTCAAAGGCTCCCTACAATCTTTTCAATGAAAAAAAAAAAATTATACAAAATGTTTTAATTGGAAATCAATTCTAGCTAGAAGCATCAACAAGAAATAGATTCATCCAATAAAAACAAAAGGATGTGTGAAAGGGAAATGCTTCAACCACCATAACAAAGTCAAACTGCAAGCTCATATAAATGGAACTAAAACCCTAACCCTTTACATCGATCTACTCAATACACCTTCAACAGTACTAACCATGACTACCTATCTTATGTTACTACTTCTGCTGGCTCTTTCAGTAGCGTCACTCATAAAGCCCAGTTTTGCCACGTTTTTGAGCATCAACTGTGGAGGATCCAACTCTTTCGTCGATGCAAATTCAATCCAATGGACCGGAGACGCTGATTATGTCCATAATGGTGTGTCCCAAGTGGTCGATGCCTACTACACCGCCGGCCCGGTAATGGGCACCCTCAGAGTGTTTCCGACGTTGAAGAAAAACTGCTATACCATCAATAATTTGAACAATGGGGACCGAGTTCTGGTGCGTGCAAGCTTCTTCTATGGAAACTATGATGGAAAACACATTTCTCCCACCTTTGACCTAATGTTAGATGGCAACATGTGGGGAAAGGTGAACCTGTCGATCTATTCAGAAGATACGATCCTTTATAGGGAGTATGTTTATGATGTGAATGGAAATTCTACCTCCTTATGCCTTGCTCAAACGCTGCCTGACCAGTTCCCCCTCATATCTGCCCTCGAGCTGCGCACCTTGGATTCCAACATGTACAGGCATGCTGGTTCCAATCATGTT
Organism: Alnus glutinosa; assembly: GCF_958979055.1. NCBI lineage: Eukaryota > Viridiplantae > Streptophyta > Magnoliopsida > Fagales > Betulaceae > Alnus > Alnus glutinosa. Next base: position 29,342,583 of record NC_084889.1, on the reverse strand, counting down.
TTGAGTTTGGCAGCTAGATTTGCTATGGGTTCACTCGTAGATTTGAGGTATTCCATTTTTAGTATTTTAGTGTTGGTTTGGTTTAATAATTTTTTTTTTTTTTTTAAAAAAAAAAATAGCGATTTTAAAAGACTAATGCTACTCTTTACATTTATTTACCACACTCATTTCACACTAGCTGAGGCGGCATGTTTAAAGTAACTTATTTTTTAAGTATATATATATATATATATCATTTTTTTTTAACTGTTGTAACTGTACATGCACCTTCATTATGACTGGCCTGCTAGGTATCCTGTTGATCCATATGATCGACTATGGTTTTCTTGGGGGGGAGCTGGGGCACAAGAGGTGATCGTCAACAATACTGCTACTTCCATTGTTCTCACCACCGCCGAAGATCATCCTCCAAACGCCGCCGTGCAAACTGCCATCGAAGCTACAACCACCGGGTGGAGTCCTGCTCTGTATACCAATCTTCGAGGAGAATACAGCGTCTATATAAACCTCTACTTCTCCGAAGTGATTCCGTTAAACACAACACAGAAAAGATCCATTCAACTTTACATGGACAACAAGCCTTTATTAAACCCCATTATTCCACCTTTTGGAAGCGTATTGGAGGTTTACCTTGCCAACATTACTGCTTCTCCCAACAATACCTTCACTCTTGTGGCTACTTCTGATTCCACGCTTCCTACTCTCCTCAATGCTTATGAAGTTTTCAAAGTCACTGATTACCTGCCTTACCGAACCAACAGCAAAGACGGTAACAGCTCTTGACGTGTTAATAAAATTGTTTAATCATCATTTAATTTATATTCTAACACTGGTTTGTTTCTGCTGATCTAGTGATAGGTTTAGCGGCACTGCAAAAGGCGTTCGACGTATTAATAAAATGGACCGGCGACCCATGTCTTCCTTCACCGTACTGGTGGGAATGGATCGAATGCACCAATACTAGTATCATGCCTCGAGTAACAGCACTGTACGTTACATCTTTATGATTTATATTAACAAGTATTCATGAGGATGTATAATATTTCTTGATTTTTTTTTTAAAAAAAATAAAAAAATGCAGGAAACTCGGTGGCTTTGGTCTGTCCGGTTCACTTCCTGACTTCAGTACCATGGATGCTCTTCAAACAATGTGAGTGTTAAGAGGGAAATCTTTGTAAATGACAGGAATATATATACTTTATATCTTTTTCTTCTAATATTATGTTTTTTTTTTTTTTCTTTTTTGTTTTAATTGCAGTGAATTGCAGAATAACAGCTTTGATGGACCTATTCCTGAATTTTTTGGCTCCTTTCCAAATCTAAAACTATTGTAAGTCTCATTAAACACACCATATTATGCATATATACATACATATAGAGATAGGTCGAGCTGGAAACTAATTAACTGGAAATTAACTATACGCTTTTTCTTTATTTTTTTATTTTTTTATTTTTTCCTTTTCCAGGAACTTGGCAAACAATAGATTCAACGGATCCATCCCCAAGTCCATATCGAAGAAAAAGAAATTGAAATTAGTGTAAGTTAAATGGTACTGAAATTTCAATTATTTTTGGTAGGCATTGTAGCGTACAGTCTCTTGCATTAGATTATGTCTAATTAACTTATAAATCTATTTTTTGCAGACTGTTTTTGTGTTATCTTTTTTATTTATTCATTCATTGTAATTTTGTTTATTCTCAGGGTAAAAGGCAATTGTCTCGATGGAATTGTGTGTGCATTAGCAGTTGAAACTCCACCGCCAATGATGATGACTCCACCGCCAATGATGATGACTCCACCGCAACCGAACGCCCCTTCGCTGCCGCCAACATCTGGGACTGCACCACCACCAGATCTATCAAACACCCCACCACCACCGAACCGAGCTTTAACGCCCTCTCCCAATGGTAGCAAGAAGATTGTTGAGGAGCTCCCAATCATACTGGAAGCCACAATTCAAATATTCCTACTATCTTTGCTCTTCACCTACGTTTAGGAGTTTTGGCACATGCATGGGAGCACAAAGTACGGACGGGGGTTTGTTTTTGTTTTAAGACTGGTTGTGTTGTCTTTGGTCTCTACATTTTTTGGTGTTCGAGTGGTTGCGATGCGACTCATTTCCAATTGTGTTTAGAATTGGTGTTTAGATTTTCCATGTATAAGTGTATCCATGCATAAATTGTGATTTTTTTCTGAGTATTTTTTTGGATGAATGAGAATAGAATAAATAAACAGGACAAAATATACATGCAGATTGTCTTGTGGTTGTTGCTCCTGGTCCAGTTCTTTCTTTTTCTTTTTTTCTTTTTGTTCTTTTTTAATATCAAAATTGTGATATTTCCAATTTCCAAAAGAGAAGAGAGGCGGTCTTTTTCCGTAACTTTAGGCCTTTGATGGTAAGTGTTTTAAACTTGCTGCCAAGGTTTTCTCTTTGTTTTCTGGTTTGAGGGGGGGAGGGGGTTTGCCCCCTAACCCCCTATTTGTTTCTGCTTTTTGTCCTTATTGTTTCGGCCCGACATTGAGCCATAGGCTGCTGTTGTTTCTTCTCTCTCGGTGTCGTTCTGTGAAACTAAGAGGTGAAAGGTATTTTTCTCCAATCCTTCTGAAGATTTGGAAGGTTGGGGATTTCAATCTATTGATGAGTTGATTTGAGTTAGGTGCCAGTAGCCACCCAGTGGAAAGAAAGTATTTTGACCGATTTACAGGCCGATTGTTTTTTAAGCCATATCTATAATTCCCCGTCAATATTTACATGGCACGCACCCCTCCAGGGTGTTTGTCGTCATCCCCCACCTCTACCACACCCAGGCGTGTTTTCTTCGGTTGTCTGTACAACGAAGAGTAGTGTGCATGTGCAAGTAAGCGCTCCTCACTCGCCGAAGCGTGTTGGCTCCATCATCTCCTCCAGTTCATAGTTGGTGGTTCCCGAAAGTTTTTGTGGTTGTTCTGATGGTGGGTAGTCTTCTGGTGTGGGCTCATGGTACACACACGCCGTCACCGACGACTCCCTGTACTCATTTTAGCCAACCAGTGTTGTTTGTTATTGTTCTAGTTTGTTAAGTTTGTGTTATGTTGTTACCCTTGCAACATGCCATTGTAGATTTTTATATCTCAACTGGACTGTAATAGCTGTTTTTATATCAGAATCTGCACTCTCTTATCTCCTCTAGTGGAATTCACGTGCAAAAAGAGGCTTGTATTGTTTGTCCATCTGCTTTGGCAACTGCTCCCCAAGTCAGGATTCAGTTCTTAATTTTGCTTTTAGAAGTCTTTGTACCCCTAATTACTGCTTCGGGCCCTTTGAGTCTCATATTATAACGAAAGTTTCTTACTGTTTCAAAAAAAAAAAAAGAGAGAGAGAGAGAGGGAGAGAAGAGAGGCATATGGGCATGGTTTTTGGCCTCATGCGACTGATCTTGTAACTCGTATGTTATAATCGAAGTCAAACCTCTGGAAAAGAGGATTATGATCAGCATTAATTTGTTGGGTTCTCCGAAATCCGAATTGGCATTAAGATTTTATGAACTAGATCAGTGAAATCCCGCTGACTGACGCTCTCTAGCCGCACGTAATTGTCACTCGCCTTCTTCCCAGATCGTCCTCGCGTTCGCGTTCGCGTTCTCCACAGCTCGGTATGTTTCTCATTGTGTGGAGAATCCATTATCAGGTTCCTTGAGCTCTTGGAGGATTTTTAATCACATACCAGATCAGGCTCATTATCAAGTTCAGCCCTTGCCTTCTAAGATACAGTAGCCCTGAAACTCATTATCTTTAAAGCTGCACAACCATCATAGAACTGAACTTCATGCTTTCCGATAAATAAACCATCACCACCCATGACCCAGAGAAGCTGCATTTTCAGAATTATTTTCAACTTTTGCTGTATCCAAAGAAATCCGATACCATAGTTGAAATTACCATATACCTCACTATTTTTAAAGCTTTTCTTCCATGCCATCCATACTTTGCACAAGTTCAATCCATAATTTTTTATTTTTTTATTTCATTTGCTCCTGCTATAAGCAGAGTAACAGACAATTTCATGATATGGGCTCATCCTGCAAAAGGATTTCATAAATATCCGTCCTCAGGTTCAGTTCCTTATCCCGCATGACTTCTTGGAGATCCGACAGCTCTTTCGCAGTTAGGACCGAGTTCAGCTTGAGAAAACCATCGAGCCAAAGCCTTTTAGACCTGACAATTATACAGAAGAAAAAAGGGGTGAAAGACAGAAACACAAGCAACACCATCTCTGAGCTTAAACTGGAGTTCAGAGTATACACTTCAATTCAGTGCATTCATTTATAGGAAAACTAGAAAATTACCCATTACATAAGTCTAAGCAATTGACTCTCTGTAAATTGCATTTTAATTTCACTGTATTATTAGGGTTGGAGACCAGTGTTTGTTCGGGATTGGTGCATCAAACACTTCACATGAGAGGATGCAGCAGGGCAAGCCCTCATTTGTCAAAAATTTCAACTGCAAGGAAATATCTTAGGATTGTGTTTGTTTCACTCGTAAAATAGATTTTAGAAAATGTTTTAAATCAAAAAATATTTTCGGGGATATCCTTGATTTTCCATTAATTGGTTGATGAAGACCCTAAAAGTAATATCAAAAATATTTTATGTTGGTACGAAAAGTATTTGTCACTGCAATTAAAAACCAAAAAGAAACTACTAAATTTTTTTATTTTTTATTTTTTTAAAACCCAGTCTTTGAGAGGGTGCAAAGCAGGGGGGACGTGGGCAAAATCATGTGGGGTGGGAGGGTCGCAACAAAGCAGGGAGATGACAGGCAACAATCAAAAAAAGGGTAGTACCTGGATAAGGGGGCGGCTAGGTTTCTTTGCGGGAGTAGTGGTCACCATACGGGAGAAAGGTTGGGATGGCGGCCAAGAGGCGAAGAGGGATGGCATTGGTGGTTGGGGCAGCTGGATTTCTCCATGAAGGTGGGGGGAGATAAGCTTCGAAAAAGAACTTGAGCCACTAAAGAAGCATAAGCTGTTTTGCTCCTTATAGTAGCAAATTTGTTGTTGACTTGGAAATCAGTTTCCGTATGTTTTCGCACGCACCAAACATTGAAAAAATGGAAAGAAAAATAAAATGTTTTAAACCACAACAAACGCAGCCTTAGAATAACCACATTTTTTACAATGTCTTTGATACACAACGAAAAATACTGAAAGTCAAAGTGTCGTGAAACTCACATTCAGAATGGATAAATAATTAAATATCTGAGATAAATGATGGGAAAAAGCAAGGAACCTAACCTGGTTTGAACTAGCACTCATTTATTAAAAAAAAAAACAAAACAAAACAAAACAAAACAAAACAAAACAAAGCAAAACAAAAAATATTAAAGGAAAATCAGGACAAAAACAAATAAGTTAAGGCAGGAAAAGACCAATATGAACTCATATAAGCCTTACCATGGACAGGCATGGATAGCTCGGAAGAAAATTCGCTTGGCTGCAGAAGGATTGTGGGCTATGTTAATCTCATAAGCAATATAATAACGCCAAAGTAAAACCGAGTTACGCAAATTATCATTTGCCAATGCCCTTTCAAACAATCCATGGATCCTATGCTGGGAGCTTCCTCTACTCATCTCAAACAACAGAGCGAAAATCCAAACAATCACAGATGGTTTCCTGAGAATATCGGATCAAGCAAATGAGAGATTGAATAAAAATTTGTGGAATAATCATATGGTCATGGAAATGCAACATGCATACAACTCAAAATGCGAATTAAATGCAATTGTTATTTTCTAAAGCTTCCACTGTACTAATGGACATGAAAATAAATAATAGTTGCAAGACCTATTCCTTCCATCATCCATAGAGCCCATATCTAAAAATACATATACTTTGTTCTCCACTATTGTAAATAAAAATGAAAACAACACAATCTCCCGATCCCAAAAATCATGCTACAAAATGAGATGTCTTTCCATCAACCCACCTTAAAGTAAATAAAACCTAAAAACCTCGGCCATCCAGCCCTAATTCTTCACTAAAGATGACACTCATGAGGTCTTCCCATTAACCCCAAGTATCTCCATATGTTAATCCTATAACTATCTCCCTAAATGATCTGCCTCCTCACCATATGCCACAGCCATTTCGCCAACAGATCTTGATTAGAAGTGCTCAATTTTCTCAGTTCAAAAGAGTGCAGATCACATTCCAATCCAATAATTGAAATTCAAACCCCTCTCCGACCTCACCCCATAGGAAATTCCATTGCAATTTCTCCAACCTATTTGCCACGTGGGCGTGTGCCAAAACACATCAAGGACTAGAACCAGCCTGAAAACTAGAGATAAAAGCACTCTCCACCTATGTTACATGGACTCAAGTATGAGTGTCGGGTCTCGGCACGTCTAAATGTATGACTCGTCTAATGCTGAAAACTTAAAAGATGGGGGATAAGGATCTAAAATATGGTATGAGTAATTGGATACGGTGCACATAAAATAGTAGAAAGATGTAGGTAATTGGCTGATGTTTGAACTTTTCTACCACATTAATGAAGATTTAGATGGCTCATCCTAAAATTAAGATTTAGGTGGTTCCTTCACTTATTTAGGTCAAATGACATGAATGAAAATTTGAAATGCATACTGTACTCAACAAAAAAAAAAAAAAAAAAAAAAAAAAAAAAAAAAGAAGAAGAAGAAAAAAAATGGGCACCAGCTGTCTTTAAAGATTATAGATAGATTGAAATTTCAGCCGGCCTCCTTATCACTTAGTTTAGTATTGGGCCAACCCTCTTAGTCCTAACTTAGTGGGATTACAACCCAATACCCCAAGCTCCATGTGTCTACCTCCCTTGCTGCCACCTAACTCAAGGCATGGTCTCTAAACAAGGAAAGAAATAGGATTTAGGATGTGACCCGATAATGACCACTTCCTTTGTCACCTATAAATAACAAAAAGAAAAAAGATCCCTTTTGAAGGCACTTGCTGCATTACAAGCAGCTTGATATCAGTGATCAAATGCAGAAGAGAAGAAAAGAGAAGGATGAGTTATAAATGCCGCAATGTGGGATCAATATATTGATCTGTGTGTTTTCTGCAAGTAAAGTGACGCAATTGGGGACTAGCAGCTGACCTGAGAAGGCTGTGAAGTCTAAGATCTCATTTCTAGCAGCAGTTATTATGATGAGGGTTTCAAGGTGGAGAGCAACGAATTTCCATAAGTCCAGTGGTAGCCATGCAAACATGATTCTTTTCTCAAGCTTTTTCTTTTTTTTGTCTTGTTTTGTTGGTTTTATGCCTGATCATCTAGCTGCTGTTGTACTCAAGTTCCATAACAGCATCCTTTTCAGGTACCACTAGTTACTGTACCTAGTTCACGTAATAGAGCCCTCCATGGCTGCCTAGAAAACATTTTACATAGGTTGCTGTCAGGTAGGGCGCCCCCCTTTCCACATCAAATTCGTGTCAACAATATGGAATTTAAAACTAGGATTATGTCCGGCTTCCACTAAATGGGCAATTGATCAATACAAGAGAAATATAATCACCTATTTCACAGGATGGGTCCCCATAAAAACCTATTCACTAGTGATGTTCTGAAATAGGGGACACTCCTGCTAATTTTTTTAATCAATATGAATGTTTAGAGATTTTTACTTCCATGTCTCCCCCAGGAAAATGTTGTTGATTATATCCTTGCCGCCTCTTATGCTTCAAGCAGTTTCAAACTTCAAAAGTTTTTGTGACTCGTGGCAGGCCAGTGGGGTCCAACCATGGGTAGGCCAGGTCAGTAAGGTCCTTTTGCGGGCTTACCTGGGGTAAATGCAGCATGAAGGAAGCCCAGATTGATGCAGGCCTTTGCCATGCTATTCAAGTCCATAAGGACCAACCAAGTAAATGTCATTCAAAATTGGTTTTGGGGGGCCCTGGGTTGTAGGCTTTTGGGTAGCAACAGATTCAAGCTAAGAAGTTGGAGGCTTGGAGCTTTTTTCTTTTGATATGTAATTTTGTCCCTAAAGGGGGAAGGGGAGATTCGAACTAATGACCTCCGCTTTATCAGGCATGGTCCCCAGCCCATTGATTGGAGCTTTGAACTCTTTACATAAACTTCTTTCTCATAAATTCGGAAACATCTAGCATCAAATTAGCAAATTAAAACTATGATTTAACAATCAGAGACACAAATGGATGACGATCTTACTTGTGACAGAAGTCATCAAACATCCACCGCAGTTTATTGGATGTTGTGTAAAGATGGCCAATCTCCACTAAGGATTTAAAAAGTTCTGGGCTGAAAGGATATATTTGCAGCCCCCGAGAGATGGACTCCCAGATCTTTGATAGGCTAAATTGCTTATGATGTCTCTGAAGCATCCTCACATAATAATTGAGCAAATACTCAAGTTGATAACTATGGCTTCTTCTCTCTGTTAGTTTGCAACATTCAGTTAGTCAAGGCAAAGCAACAAATTTAACATGATAAATTGAACAATACAGGAAAATAAAAATGGTCTAGACCCTATTGCTTGAATAAATTAAATTCCTCCAGTGATAACATCATTCAATTAAATAACATGACACACAAAAGGGTAATAAAATCAATGTCATTACTTGTGCTCTGTTGTAATATAATAAAATCATAAGACTGGTTATTATTTGTGCTCAGTTGTAATGGAGGTCCTATTGAATTGAAACTTTTATATCTCAACTGTTAATTACATACTCCAAAGCTTGTTGGATGACACTTAAAAGTTCTAAAATACACGTGACACTTTTTTCCCCATCTACATTGACATATGGGCAGAGATGTACACAACTCCTATTTACTTAGAGAAGAAGCCCATGCATCGCTGCCAGCAATGCCGGAGTTTCCGATAACATGGGTGAGGGTCCAGCTGTTCAGGACACCATCTGCAAGAGTAACCAGCGATTTAGGGTTGACTTTGAGCGTAAACTCTTTTCGCAGCATTAGCATTTCATCAACAATCAATGTGGTCCTGAACGCATTACCCAAAATGCACAGCATCGGAGATCTTTCTAGAGGGAGCTGGTGTTGGCACAGTTATTCGCCAGTCCTGATCAAAAGTTAGTCATAGCCAATTAGGCCCCTCAGTTTTGTGTCTCCCCAGCCATTTGCGCCAGGGTCTAGAGTTTGCACAACCCATTAGACCCAATTAGGTCTAAATGGTCTTGTCTCATGGAGATTTTTTACCTTTGTTTTATGAATAATATGGAGATTTTTTACCTATACGAGACATTTTGAGCGCTTAGGGTCAATCTTCAACCAAAACTAGGAATTTAAACTTAAATGGGAACATCTACCCTCAAAATCATATATTCATGCAAACTTCAAAGGAGAAAAAATATTATTTTGATTTTGCATCTGTGTTATTGAGCCCACGTCCTGCTTCCTGGAATTTTGCAGTAATGGTCCATGCCCCATACCCCATCAGCCCCAAAACGAGTGTTTTCCTTTCCATTTCAATTATCAAAAACAAAATTAAGACTTTTGATTTTCTACATTATGTCTTCTTACTCATTCAATTGATTTTTATCAAAAGCAAAATAAAAATAATTTCTTTATTGCCTTATCCATAACCACTTGAGCCAAATCCAAAGCCATGGGATGTGGCGTCAATGCATTAATTGCTAAATCTTAGAGCTCAAGCTATGATGACTATTTATAAGGCAGAAGAACTAGAAATTGGCAGAAGCAAATGAAGCAAAATATCTAGCTAACTTACCAGAAAAACAAGCCTATCTATTTAATGTTGAAAGAACATGTACTAACATGACATATGATACAGATGGAAACGGAGGCAACAAAGTGCAAGGTAAAGCGAATAACCTGGAAGCACAACCGCAAAAGCTTGATCCAAAACTTCAATACCCGCAGCCCACCCAGTGGTCAACTCCTCAAATAAAGCTGCTGAACATATAAGAGCAATAGATTGATCATCTATAAGACCACGTATCCAAGCAGATCTTACTGTTCTTATTTTTTCTTTAAACCCTTGGTGTGCTCTCAGCAGCTGTAGATTTGATGGTTGACATTTAAATGGACTATATGTTGCACTACTTCCTAAGCACGATAAAATGTGCAGTGCACGAAATGTTGATTCGCTACTATTGTCAGGATTATTGGCCACCTCTGCCTCAGCATACCAAAAATATAGAAGAGGAGCATTCGACCGTTGTTCCTGTTCAATTGATTAACATAAAGTAAATACAATATCATATTCTGATAGTTCATGCCCCCTACAAATTCAGTCAAAACTAACGAATTTTAAAAATAAATATATAAATAAAAACCTGTGAAACATATTCAGTTGTGAACTATAATGTTTAACTTCCAATTCTCCACTGCAACTATGATTAGCACTATTTTCCTAAAATAGAAAAATTATCCAGACCAAAAGTAAAAATTAAAAGCAATATTTGAGTTAGAATTCTAGATATGATTTGTTCAGAAGAGCAAATGTACAAAAGCAATAAATAGGACCGAAATGTTTTAGAGATAGACCATTCAACCCATTGAATTGACAGGCTCCAGGGTCATGGGTCCAACCACCTGGTGACAAATTCATTTATAAAATCTTGAACAAAAAATAATACAAAATGGATGAAAACTGATTATATATATATATATGCATTATGGCACTTATAATCAAAGGAACAATAGCTAATGGCTCCCTCTTATATAACATCTTACTGACTTCAGGTTCATTGGCAGCTAGTGAAAAATGTTTGGCCCTAAGCAATATTGGCTGGGCAAAAAAAAAATGCCAATGGATCTGTAGAAGAAAGGGCAGTCTTAAAACAAAAACAAAAACAAAAACAAAAACAAAAAACAAAAAACCAAAAAAAAATTGTTGATGGATATTAAGGAAATATAAAGTACTAGTGCCAATGGAACAAAAGGTTTCAAAATACAAATACTACAGCATAGCCATTTTCTAAACTTATGAAACCAACAGAAATTAGAAGTGTAAAAGGATATGCCCCCAAGTCAAATACAATAATCACTTTGTTTAAAAACACTACTCATGTTAGACCTTGAAAAAAAAAAAAAAACAGATACAAAATTGTACCAAGAAACAGTACAATTATCAGACCATCTGCTAAAATCAACTAGGCCCATAATCTCTCAGAGTAGATAAAGCAAGGACATGGATACGAAACTATGAAATATGAGATAAACAAAGTTGGGGGAACCACACTTTAGACACCTGTATATTTCGGATACCTTCATATTGCAAGCCTTACCAATGTCTACAGTAAAGAGGAAGAAAATTATGCAATTTAAAGAGCCATCTTTCAAATATATTAAGCAACAAAAATCAGAAAAGGGATGTTTGGTAATGAACCATTAAAGTTTCTTTTTGGGGAGAATATTTTATGAACCTTAAATGTTGTACCGAAGGTCAGGATTCAAATTGCATCCTGAGCTTGAAGGACTTATTTTAGTCCCAAACCTACCCTTTATGAGCAAATTTAGACAAATAAAATCATTGTAAGAATCAATAGCTGTAAAATAAAAGTTGCATAATGGTCTATTTTGGTAAAACCAAAAAACTCAGTAATCGCCTTCCAGCTATGAAAATGTTGATAGGATAAAGAAACAAGAATATTTCAATAAGGTACTATGTCAACGCTTCAACTCTCAGAACCTCTCCCAAAGAGCAACACGCTATCCTGTATTCACATGGTATATTGCCAACCAAATGCACATAAATAGTAGGCTTCAGTTGAACTATAAAAAAATGACTCATATTGCTCAGAAAGCATATAGGCATGCAAATTGGTATGAACCTGAAAAGGTGATAAATATTTACGTTGTCTTTCCAGATATTTAGGCCGCTTGGTTTGCACATTTTGCATTTTTCAATACATTGTGATTGCTTATATTAAATAAAAAAAAATAAAAAGATATACAGTAGCCTAGTGGGAAATTGGTAGTCAAGTAAAACCTGTCCTAAGCTGGAGCTAATTTTCTACCAATAAATCTATGCCTACTATTGTCCGACACCCCCACCCCACCCCCCACAAAAAAAAAGGACAACAAAAATCATTCTTTAGCACCACAAAAGTTCAGCATTTGTTCTTTAGCACAATAAACTAAGTTTCGTTTTTCGTACCAAAAATCAGAGACCATACCATTGGTAGCCCTTCAATTAATGAAAGTGCCATGTCAAACACTCTTCTTGCATGATCAAAATTCCCATAAGCAGCCTCTCTTTGTGCGTAAACTCCACATAGCAATACGTCCTACAACCAAAAAAAAAAAGACATAAAAAATTATTCTGAGACTCCAATAGAATAGAAATATTTAAAAACCAAACCATGAACAACATTAAACGCCGCAGGGCATTAAACATCAACAAGATTGTCCCTTTAGATCAGATCACTGTGCAATTGATTTCAATTAAGATTTAGCCACCTCATTTTGACTTCCCACCTTTAACAAAAGACAAACAGAAAAAGAATAGCAATAAGCAGCCATCCCTCTCAAGGATCCAAGCTTATTCAGTTCTTGTAGCTGTCTTGGATGCATATTTAAGGATATGAAGTAATACTACCCAAATTAAATAATGCCTCCTATATTACAATGCTTACCACCATAAGTGTGATGATGATATATCTCAAATATGCAGCTTTTTCTTTTCTTTTTACGGGTGGGATGAGAAGTGTTTGGTTAGATTCTTATTTTTCTGAACATCAACTTTATAACTTTATAACTTTATAACATAGTAAGACATGTTCACCAGTGAACCACATATGACAGCAGTTTCACTACACTATAAGTTTTGGAATTCTCAAATAAGCTGCCTGCCTTTACATTCTCACAATGATCTTAGCTCCAGCGGTAGCAAAAAGGAAATATATTTGAAAGAATCTATTTCGTTTCTCTCTTCCCCCCCCCCCCCCCCCCCCCCAACCCCTTTTTTTTAATGAAAAAGGTCATTCTCATAAATATTCAATACACATTGTGTTCAATGCGAAATCTGGAAAGCTCTAACTAAATGCTGTAGATAGCAATAAACAAAATCCATTTCACTGCTTTTCATAAGTGCCATAGAAAATTTTTAATCAAACCATCATAGAATTGAAAACCAATCCCCTAGAAAATCTATTTGAATTCCCCCCTACTTAAGCACAGCCATAATCAAATTAAAAGATACATAGACTACCAAATCATCTCTTGAAACATGATTAGATAAAATAATTTCAATAAGAGAAATTCTAGAAACCACATTTTTATCCCACTTTGCTGATGTTGTACTACCAATCAGCCTTTGAATTTGTCCTTGTTAAAAAAAAAATATCAAAGATTTGATTGACAGTGCAACATCAACAAAGTGAGATGTATAGCATTACTCTTTCAATAAATTTATGGTAATGAATCAAAATTACGGGAAACACAAAACTAAAAGAAAACATGTAGAGAAATTTAAACAAATACGATGGAACAAGAAGCTTCCACAATGAGATGAGCAGGATTGCTATATAATTAATAAAAGTCGCCATGCTAACATGGACCCCAAGTAATTTGCTGTGGAGGATTTGCCATAAATTACAATTCTGCCACCGAGTACAAATTACCTATAACCCTCAAACAAACGATTTGAATCAAACTAATTAATATCTAGACTTCACTTTTTTGTTTTAATTTTTTACAGGTAAAAGACGGGTGGGTGGTTCTTGTGCCTCTTGTGCTTCTGTGGGTGGTTCCTTTTTTCGGTAGGGTGCTTAGCTGGTGGGATTCTGTTTTCTCCGGCAAGTATGCGTTTCCGTTCTGGGTTGGTTTTCTGAGCTTGGGTGTGCCTCGTAATGGAGAGGAGATTCCTTGTGGAGTCAAAATCCTTTGTCCTTTCGGTCTTGGAGGGGGCGTCGGTGGTGCGGGTGGAGGAGAAGCGTCAGGGCTTCCATGGAGCGGTCGTTCTGAGCTCCCATTGTTCTGCATGGCTTGCTTCGACGATGGAAACACTTTTGGGCTTTCCTGGAGAACAAGAGTTTATCAAGTCTTACAGGGAAGGTCCGAAGTTGTTGATTGCTCGGAGAGGTGACAACAAAGACGGCTAGTTCTTACAGGCGGCGGTGTTTGGGTTGGGCGGTCAGAGAGGGTTCGTTCTGATCCCGGAGGGTCGCGGAGGTTGGGGCTGGCGCAAGTTTTCCGGGGAGTTGAGTAAGATTTCTGCCTTTCTCTCTGCTGCGGTGGGTTGTGGGAGTTGGTCCTCGGTTGCGACGGACAGTCTGGGTGGGAAGAAGGAAGGGGAAACGCTGGGCTTTTCTGTCGATAGGTCGGGGCCTTCATATGCGACAGTGGTGAGTTCGGCTCCGGTGCCGGCAGCAAAGGTGACACCTCTCCCTGTGAAGGTGATCCCTCCGGATGGTCCGTTGGATTTGGACAAACCTCTTTGTCCGATGGGTAAGCAGCTTCGTCATCCTAGTTTCTCTACACGAGGTGGGGCATTTCCAGATAGGGGTTTTTTTTTTAATTTTAACTTGCACACGTGGAGAAACTTGCTCGTTAGTTTATATTTGGCTTTGGGCCGGGTTTTTGGGAGAAGGTTGGGGCGGTCCTCTGGGTCTAGGAAGGGCCTTTTTCGTAAAGGCCTTCGTTTGGGTCGGTTCACTCCGAGACCAAGACCTAAACCTAAAGTTTTGCAGCAGCCGAAAGGTCTGTTGGGTGAGACTTCGACGGCTGTTCGTGGGAGTTTTCTTCGGCCAGAGATATCGACGGCGGCAGATTATGGGGTGGGTCAGGAGGTGCCAAGCTCTGGATGTGGGTCGTTTCTGGCGGTCGTTCCCGTCATGTCTCCCTCCCCTTTCGTTTTCCCCCCTTCGCCGGCTCTGGATTTGCTACCTCCGGCGTCCATGGACGTCGCACCGATTCCGGTTAGGTCTAAAGTGGATTCTGTTCACACCTCTCTACCATACTCTTCAGTCGGGGCTGGTACTGGGATGGCCGATTTTCCTTCTCCATCAGGTGCGGTTGTGTTGGGAGAGAAGATCCGTTCTCTTCCTGTTTTGCAACCTTCTAAGCCCTTCCAGAGATACTACAGAAAGGCTAGAGAACTCAGGGTAGGCCATTCTGTGAAATGGAACGAGGTGTTGCTAGCTGACTCACTGGAAGCTTCGAAGACGTCTGTATGGAAGGGTTCAGTTACAGAGCCTCCAGTGAAGAAGTCTGCGGGTTCAGAGAAGAAAAGCTTCCTTCGGAAGGGGTTCCTCAACCCTCCGCCTCGGGTGGTCAAGGATGTTGGAGTGGGAAGTCTTCCCTCCCCCCCAAGTTGTCCTCCACCCATAGAGGGCAATGGATTTTCTCTTTCTCGGAATTGGCCTGTTGGTTTTGATCTAAATGGGGAGCTTGTTGTTTGGGAGAAGGACGATGATTTTTGGGAGGGGTTGCCATTGGACTGGGAGATGGATGGTGTTCAAGATGAGGAGTCTTTGGCTATTTTGGATGCCTTGGAAGAAGATATCCATCGGGACAAAATGATTGCTCGACAAAAGACAAAAGGCAAGAGGGAGCTCCTGAATTTGAAGAGCTCTATCAATTATGGCAATGCTAACACTTCCTCCAAGCGCGGGAAAGGAAAAGCTCTCATGATGTAGGGAGTCTTAGTTTGGGGGCTTTCGGGGTAGGTTTGGGTGCTTGGTAGGGGTTGTTTTTGTATTTGGGGAGCTTCTTTTGTTTGTTGGGTGTTTGTTGGGTGTTTGGGTTGCTTCTTTTGATTCTTGGGTGTTTGTTAGGGGCTTACCTTTGGGTTTTTGGGGCTTTTCTTTGTTTTTGGGTTTTCCTTTGTTTTTGTGGGCTAGCTGAGTTGTTCCTCTGTATACTTCCTGTGTACTTAGGGCACTTTACGCTTTTTTAATAAAATCTTCTTACTTATCAAAAAAAAAATTTTACAGGTAATTTAATTCTAGACTCACTAAACCATGTAGGACTCTAGACTTATTAAACCATATAGATTCATCTCCATCAGAATGAGCTCACAAATGAAAGCCAAAGTTGCCAAAACTTATGGTAATGCTCAAATATAAGCTTAAAGTATATGTTTATACAGCCACAGTTGTATTAGACTGATTGTTTTATATATATAAGTAATCGAAATATCATTAAAAAGCAAAAAACGCAAAATATACAAGAAAAACACCTAGCTACAAGGAGAAAAAAAAAAATATGAAAACTAAGCAAATAAAGGTAGACTCTGTTGTCAAAAGATAAAGAGTATTAAAGAGAAAATACTTAAGCTCCACCACGATCATTTGGTGATCCTCAAAACTTCTATCATTTATTTTCCTTTAAAAACACCACAAAAGGCAAGAAGACACCATCTTCCACACAACTGTACTTTGAATGCTACCAAAAGTCCCCCTCCAACAAGCAAACAAATCTACTACCCATTTAGGCATAACCCACGACAGCCAATTCAACTGAAAATAGCATTTCATAAGCCACAAGCAACCTCACAATGGAGAAAAAGATGATCCACGAAGTCCCCGTTCCTCTTGCACAAACAACACCAATCAACCAAAATATACATGATGCTTTCTAAGATTATCCATGATAAGGATCTTCCTTAGGGCCGCCGACCAAGCAAAAAAAGCCACTCTAAAAGAACCTTATTCCTCCAAATACTCTTCCAACAAAAGGGAGTGTCATCATTACAAACAATGACTCTGCAGAAGGATCTAACATCGAACAACCATCTTTTGGAGGGGGCCACCAAAGCTTGTCTTCACCTCTCCATCGCACTCTATAGGAATACAACAAATTGAAAAACGAAGCGAGGACATCCACCTCTTAATCATGAGTCACCTTTATAAAGCTTATGTTCCACTGATCGGAGCCACTAGAAAGCTCCAAATGAACCGTTGCAGAAGCATCCTTCACACAAGCAATACTACATAAATATGGAAAAGCTTCTTTAAGGGCCTTATCCCCACACCACGAAATATGTCAAAATCTAATCTTGGAGTCATCTCCCACCTCAAATTTGGAATGACTAGAAACAACCCCCAAAATTTCCTAATATTCTTCCATAACCCCACCTCATACGACCCAAGAGGTTCATTAGAACACCACCCACCCCATGAGTTGCCAAATTTAGATTCCACCATGACTCTTCACCAAGCCTCTCTCGCATGCTCATAGCGCCATAGCAATTTCCCTAAAAGAGTACAATTAAACATCAGCAATCTTTGAAACCCCAACCCTCCCTCATAAATCATAGAACAAACTTTGGACCAGCTTACCAGGTAAAATTTGAACTCTTCACCTAGGCCACCCCATAATAAATCTCGACGAAGCTTCTCTATGTGGTTTGCTACAACAGCAGAGCGAGGAAAAAGAGACATGAAATACGTAGTCAAATTGAAAATGATGCTCTTAATAAGGGTACATCGTCATTTTTCAATACATCATTTTTCAACTAGCCAACAAACACTATATCTTTCCAAAAACACCGTCCCAAACAGACTTGGCCTTATAGGAGACCCCTAACAGCAAACCAAGATACTTTGAAGGGAAAGAATAAACCCTATATTAACACAACTCCAATAACAACTCCAACACAAGACTCCAATTCCACTTATGAGTCTTGTGCGGCACAATACAATTTGAAGACTATTGAGAAGAGTTCTAATCCTATCCGGAGTCCTAGTCTGAAGATAGAGTTCTAAGATAAATTGTATTCTAGTTAGTTGAGAGCTAAAGAAGTCCTAGATCAATTATGTATAGGAGCTCTTGTTTATGTTTACCTCTTGTAATATTCCTATATATATATATTCAATGAAAGCTCATCTATAGAGCATGGTTTAATAGCCTAATATTTTTTTTTGATAAGTAATAAAAGTTTTATTTAAAAGCGTAAGGCGCCCCTGAGTACACCGGAAGTATACATAGAAGCAACTAAAAGCTAGCCAAAAGAAGAGCCCAAAAGAACATAAAGTAGCCCAAACAAACCCTACAAACCGAACAGCCCAAGACCACAAAACCCACCAAGAAGAACACAATCATACGTCAAGGGATCCTATCCTTTCGGCGTCTTGAGGGAGCGCTCACATCTCTATATTTAACGGAGCTTTTCAAATTCAAAAGCTCCCTCTTGCCTTTAGTCTTTTTGCGAGCTACCAAACGATCTCGAAAAAAATCCTCTGAAATAGCATCGTGAATTGCCAACGACTCCACATCAAGACCATCATCCATCTCCCAAACCATTGGCACCCCATCCCAAGACTCTTCATCCTGCTCCCACACCACGGCCTCCTCAAACTGATCGAACCCAACCGGCCACTGTTGATACTTGGTAATGCCGCTGTCCCTCACAATACCAACTTCCTTGTCCTCTGGAGTCGAAGACAGGGCCAACTTAGAAGGCAAGGAGGAATTGGTAGAAGGGGCCAACACAGACGGCCTCCGGTTGAGAAATCCTTTCCGAAGGAAGCCCTTCTTCCCATTGCTCACTACCTTCTTCCCATTGCTCGTCGTATCTGCAGAAGACTTCAAAGGGGGAGCTGCAGTAATAGCCTAATATATTAGTTCTATCATAGTATCAGAGCCAAATCATCGACCAACGTCGTGATCCATGGCTTCCGACTCCGAATCCATGGCTTCACATCCCCCACCACCCATCCAGCCCACTTTCGTCTTTTCAGTCCCAAATATGAACCATAACCTCAGTATCAAACTCGCCAAAGGTAACTTCATGGCTTGGCAGATTCAGATTCTTGCATATATTAAAGGCCAAGACGCTTATAGCTTCCTCGATGGTTCCTCTCTACCTCCTGCCCAGACGATTCCAAATCCAAGCACTGCTGCCGGAGCTCCTGCCACCGTCATCAACCCTGACTTCCTCACCTGGAACCAACAATATCAAATGATCCTTAGTATTTTGATTTCTACACTGTCCGAGACTTATGTCGTCCATGTGGTTGGCTCTCCCTCGGCTTCATCTCTCTGGAACACGTTGCTCACCATGTTCGCGTCTCAAGCCCGTGCTCGGGTCATGCAAATTTACTTCCAGCTCGCAACGGTCAAGAAGGGCAACAACTCGATCACCGAGTATTTTCAGACCATAAAGACACTCAATGACACTCTTGCTGCAGCCGGACAGCCTCTCAATTATTTTGAGAGTGTTTCTTTTCTCCTCAAAGGGCTCGGCTCCGAATACGATCCTTTTGTGACATCGGTCACAACCAGAGTCGACCCATTGTCCATTGATGAACTTTACGGCCACCTACTTGCTCACAAGATGCGACTGGAACAACAAATCCCGAGCATTGATGTTCACCCACCTGCTGCGAACATCACCACCTGCACTTCAAATTTTTGCGGTCAAGGTTTCCGTGGTTGTGGCGGTCATCCTTACAACCGGGGACGTGGATCTTTCAACAACAACAGAGGAAGCGATTCCTATTTCTCCACAGATGCAGCATCTTCTCGACCTACCTGCCAAATTTGTGGCAAGCCCAGACACACAGCAGTCCGTTGCTACTACCGACAGGACCAACCTAAGTCGTCTCAACAGCCCGAGTTGTACTAGCCGTCCAATCCCCAAGGTTATTACTCCACACCCGTACTGCCAGCTGAAGAACTTTGGTATCTTGATACTAGTGCAACTCACCATCTCACCGGCCATCTTCAGAATCTCAACTTAGCTCAAGAGGAGTACCACGGCCAAGACCAAATCCACATAGGGGATGGAACTGGTTTGAATATTTCTCATACTGGTACTACTTTTCTTCCTTTGTCTCGTCGAAAGTTCATCTTACATCAAATTCTTCATGTCCCCTCTATTTGTAAAAATCTTCCACCCGTTAGAAAATTTGCCCATGACAATTCAGTTTTCTTTGAATTTTACTCTTATTTTTTGATCAAGGACAAACAAACCGGGCTTCTTCTTCATCACGGGCACCTTAAAGATGGTCTCTATCAATTGCTTCTATCTCCCTCTAGTTCGTCGTCGTCGTCAATAAATCAAGCTCTTGTTGGTGAACACACCACTCCGGCCTCCTAGCACAAGCGCTTAGGTCATCCAGCTTTTCGCACCATTAATCGTGTCCTATCTCAGTTTGAACTTCCTGTTATTTTTTTTTTATATAAGTAATTGCAATTTATTAAAAAGCGCAAAGGGGCGCAACCCTTATACACGGGAAGTATACAAGAGAACCCCTAAAAGGGACGAACTAAGAATAAATTTAAAAAGTCTACATAAGTAAAAACACTCAAACACTCATAAGTAAAGTCTACATAAGTAAAGGCAGATCCTTTTTGCTCAGCTTGTGCTCAAGCAAAGGGACATCAACTGCCATTTTATCCCTCTATTTCTAAAGTTTGTAAGCTTTTACAATTAATTCATTCCGATGTATGGGGACCATCCCCAACTATTTCAGTTAATGGAAATCGATATTATGTTTCGTTTTTTTTTTTTTTTTTTAATAAGTATCGATATTATGTTTCGTTCATTGATGCTTTCACTAGATATACATGGGTTTTTCCTATTCAAGCAAAATCCGATGGCATGCCCACCTTTCTTCAATTTCAAGTCATGATTGAACGTCTTCATAATCATAAAATTATAAGTGTGGGGTGTTGAGTATCGTAATCTTCATACATATTTTCAATCCGTTGGTATTACTCATGGTCTCTCTTGTCCTCGTACACATCAACAAGAAGGATGTGTTGAACGTAAACACAAACATCTTATTGATACCACATTGGCATTGCTCACTGACAGCCATCTTCCCCAAAAATATTGGGATGAAGCTTGTCTTAAATCATGCTATCTCATAAATCGCATGCCAACTCCATTGTTACAAAATCAATCTCCCTTTGAAAAACTTTTCCATACAACACCCGACTACACTTTCCTAAAAATCTTCGGGTGTGCTTGCTATCCAAATCTTCGTCCCTATAACTCTCACAAATTTTCTCCTTGCTCAAAGGAGTGTGTCTTTCTTGGGTATAGCCAAAATCACAAAGGATATAAATGTCTCCATCTAGAATCTGACCGGATGTACATCTCTAGAGATGTCATCTTTCATGAAGACCGGTTTCCCTTTTCCAAGGTCTCTCCTATTCCCGAATCTTCAAGTGTCTACCTTCCTATTGTGCTTCCTCCATCATTGTTTCCTCCTCCTTCTACCACTATATGTCCCCCGGATTCTCCTATTTTATCTTCTTCTTCTTCTCACTCCCGATCCTCCCCTAATTCTTCAAATAACTCTTCAGCAGTTTCCAGTATGCCTTGTTCCACTTCCTATGCAGATCAGCCTCCTGCTCGAGTACATTCTATGAGAACTAGGTCAATGAACAACATTGTGCAGCAACAGCAACTCACAGATGGTCGAATTCGGTATCTAGCTCCTCAAGCTTTAGCGGCAGCATCTTCTCCCGCCAATCTTGAACCAACATGCTACTCCAATGCTGCCTCTATTCCAGAATGGCGAAAGGCTATGCAAACCGAGTTCAATGCACTTCTTCAAAATCAAACTTGGTCACTTGTTCCTCCCCATCCTTCTCAAAACATTGTGGGATGCAAGTGGGTGTTTAAGCTTAAAAGAAAGGCTGATGGTTCCATTGAAAGACATAAAGCTCGTCTTGTTGCAAAAGGTTTTCATCAACAGGCCGGGGTAGATTATGGAGAGACCTACAGCCCAGTAGTAAAGCCAGCTACGATCCGGACAGTCCTATCTCTTGCTTATTCTGCTGGCTAGCCTATGAAGCAAATTGATATCCAGAATGCTTTTCTCCATGGGTTCCTTTTTGAAGATGTTTATATGGTGCAACCACCAGGTTTTGTTCACCCTATTTTTTCTAAACATGTTTGCAAGCTTCAAAAGGCTATCTATGGCCTCAAACAGGCCACAAGAGCCTGGATTTCAAGACTTAGTGACAAGCTCCTTCAACTCGGCTTTGTGGGTTCTAAAGCTGACACTTCTCTCTTTATTTATCGCACCAAGTCTATTACTATGTATCTTCTTATCTATGTTGATGATATAATCATCACCGCGTCAGATCAAGTGGCTATTACCGAACTTTTACAGCTTCTTAGTGCAGATTTTGCTGTCAAAGACTTAGGTGATCCTCATTATTTTCTTGGTGTGGAAGTGATCAAGCTCAATTCTAGTCTTCTACTTTCTCAACATCTTTATATCATGGACCTCTTGAAGAAAACAAATATGCATGAAGCAAAACCAATCACCTCTCCAATGGCTTCTTCCTCAGCTCTCTCGGCTTTTACAAGTGATCCAATGGAAGATCCATCTCTCTACTGTAGTACAGTTGGATCCGTATAGTATCTCTCTCTCACTCGGCCAGATCTCAGTTATGCAGTCAACCGTGTGTGCCAATTCATGCATCGGCCTCTCAAACCTCATTGGCAAGCAGTTAAAAGAATTCTTGGATACTTGAAGCATACGGTTTCCAATGGTCTTCTTTTTCATCACAACTCTTCTAATACTTTACAAGTATATTCCGATGCGGACTGGGCAGGATGTCCCGATGATTGTCGCTCTACAGGTGCCTACTGTGTTTATCTTGGTTCCAATTTAATTTCTTGGAGCTCACACAAACAACCAATTGTTTCAAGATCATCTACTGAGGCTGAATATAAAGTTGTGCCAATACAACAGCCGAACTACTTTGGATTCATGCACTTCTTCAAGAACTTGGAATCACTCACTCAACTCCACCAACTCTTTGGTGTGACAATATCGATGCCACTTACATGTCGGTTAATCCAGTTTTTCATACTCGCATGAAACATGTGGAAATTGATTTCCACTTTGTCCGTGACTGTGTGGCTGATAAATCTTTGGTTGTTCGTTTTGTTCCCACTTCAGATCAGATTGTAGACGTTCTTACAAAGCCGCTAGTTTCTGCCAAGTTTCATCACTTTTGTTACAAGCTCAACGTGCGATCTCCCCCGTTGACCATGATGGAGGGTATTAACACAACTCCAATAACAACTCCAACACAAGACTCCAATTCCACTTATGAGTCTTGTGCGGCACAATACAATCTGAAGACTATTGAGAAGAGTTCTAATCCTATCCGGAGTCCTAGTCTGAAGATAGTTCTAAGATAAATTGTATTCTAGTTAGTTGAGAGCTAAAGAAGTCCTAGATCAATTATCTATAGGAGTTCTTGTTTACATTTATCTCTTGTAATACTCCTATATATATTCAATGAAAGCTTATCTATAAGGCACGGTTTAACAGCCTAATACATTAGTTCTATCACCCTACAACCCAGAATGCCAACCAATCCATCCACATTATCAACATTACCCACAGGAACCAATTCCGACTTAACCAGACTGAATTATTGAACATGTTGTAGATAAAAATAACCAATCATAATGGATAAAATCCCCAAGGTAGTTGAGATTGGCCATTGATGTTATCACATACTAAAAACTGTTACACTCAAGAAGATTCCAGCCAACTAAAAAACATGTTTTAAGTGATAAACAAAGATAAAATGCTGCAACGTGCGATCTCCCCCGTTGCCTAAAACTATTAGTAGACTAGTTGGTATACATACAGAACTATACATGCAATAAATAAGATAGCTTAGTACAACAAATGCCCTTGTTTTGTTGTTGGGGATCTTGAGGTTGGCCCCTCTCCCGCTGTATATTTGATTTTTTTTATTTTTTTTTTGAGTTTCTACTTCATCCAAAAAAAAAGGTTAGAACAACAAAAAGCATAAGACTATAATAATAGTTATTTGGATTAATACCAACATAAGCTCACCGATCAGATTTGAGTAATTCAACAGTGAAAATACACTTTGGCCCTTGCAACTACCACTATTTTTTCATTTATGCCACCAAACTTCAAAAACAGACATTTGGATACGACAAACTACCATTAAAAAAAAAAAGAATAAAAAGAGGAGTGCTACACATACTCCTAAGTGCTCACTCACTGACGTGGGAGTGAACACTTAGGAGTGTGTAGCATTTCTCAATTAAAAAATAAACAAAACTAAAATAAAATAAAACCAAGAAAAATTAAAATTAAAATTAAAATAAAAACCCTAAAGGGTGGCTGAACCAACCCCACAGAGATTGTGGGGATGGCCCTATATTTTCTTCAGTTTTTTATTTTAGAAGTGTAATTTGTTTTTATCTTTTAATAATTATAATGGGTGCAATTATGGCATTTCAAAAGTAAAAATTGGGCTATTATGGGATGAAAGAGAGAAAAGTGGTCACGTGACCACTTCTCCATCCATTTTAACGTTTAACGCTGATGGAGTGGCCTTTTTGACACGAGATGGTAGTCTAACGTATCCAAATGCACTTTTTGAAGTTTGGTGGCGTAAATGAAAAAGTTGTGGTAGTTCAAGGGGGGCAATGTGTATTTTCCCCTAATTCAACCCTTTGATACTTTGGTATTTCCGAAGGTTTTAAAGCAAATTTGAAATAATAAAATATCAGGTCTTTCAACCCAAAAGAAACAAAGCATTTATTTGTTGTCGATGGAAGACATAACATGTACATGCGAGTAGCCTTAACGGATGAAATATAACAATGAATACCTGTCGATCACTTTTTAACAGACGCTTTGCCAGAGCTCGACATGGTGTATCAAAGCTGCCGCAAGAATTCATTTTCGTAACAGATAGCTCTTCAGCAACTAGAGCAGCTTCTTCCAGGGTGTAATTACGCGGAAAAGCAGTTAAAAAAAGTAGTGTAGCATTACGAAGAAATTTCATCATGTCAATCCTCTTAGAGATGTCAGTGGTGCTGCCCAAAAGCTCTTCCAAACTGAAACCATTCAGTCTGGTTTGTGTTTTGGTTGAAGCATCATGAACCCCTTTCAAAGGTAGTAATATCGAATCTGGCAATGCCTCTAAGCTGAGGATTTTCTCAATCCAACTAGAACTGTTTGTGCAAATGCTGGTGGAGGAAAAAAACTGAATGTCATTGATTTATTAATATGTAGATAAGAACATATAGAAAACACAATACTGATGTCTTTTCAATTGCATACCTTTTTTTTTTTTTTTGATGAATAATAATAAGTTTTATTGAGGAAAGAGGAAAATCCTCGTACACGAAGAGTATACAAGAAAACAACCAAAGCACTAGCTACTATACAAGAGCACCAAGAACTAGGTGTTGTTACAATCTCGAAAACAAATCAGATCTACCAAATTCCCTAAAGAGAAGGTAGGAACATGAGCAAGGGCCTAATCCAGGAGAGATCTCAGGAAGGAGGATTTAAGAAGTAGCACATTGGACTCACTATCCTCAAAGATCCAACGGTTTCTTTCTCTCCAAATCATCCACATAATATGGACATTACAAAAACCTAGGTAAGTCTCACATTAAGCCATCAGTAGGAAACTTTAAATTTCAATTTTCATTGTTTTAAAGCTAATTTGCGCTCACAGCCAGCGGGTTTTAAATCTCCAACCTCACCCTCCACCCCCATTCCTATACAAGATGTCATTTGAAATTTTGTTTTTTATCTGGTTATGTAATAGGAGAATGTAGACCAAATGAGACACACTGTGACTTGTCTATAACCAAACAAATTTTATTTATTTATTTACTTTTGGAAATCATGTTGGATTTAAATGTTTCCTTGTGCTACATACATCCCTCATGAAATCATGAGGAAGTGGACTGAAATTTTTTTTTTTTTTTTGATAAGTAGACTGAAATATGAAATGACATGGATGAATTGGGTGGAATACGTGGCTGTACTAGAGGACTTGAGGTTTTAGAAGACAACTAGAACATATCCATGTAAAATTGGTACTGTTCCCTCCTGAAATAGTTCGTTTAAAAGGGAGCATCAATCATAAAGCTTTGTTTGGTTTGGTGTAAAACATTTCCAGAAAATGGTTTTCCATATTTTATTGTATCTGCTGCAACTGACAATTGTTAATAACAGGCAAAATTATGATTTGCTAGACAATTGATCTATTGGAAATTGGATTCTCAGAAACAGATTTGTCCACCCATATCAAAAACCACATGAATTTACCTCCTTTACCTAAGAAACGTCCAGATGTATAAAGGTGTGATAAATGTTTATATTTATACGGGTGTCATGCAATATAGTCAAGCAAGTTGTGTATAGTTGGTTGATTGTTCATGATCTACATTCTTTCACATAAAGCAAGCACTTAACAGAGATAAACAAAGATGAACTGTGTGTGTACAAACGTACATGGGTGAATGTTTGTGTAATATTATAGATGTGTCCTCGTCTTTAGATTTTCAAGAGCTGCCGTGTCTCACATCCTGTATTCATGGTGTCTATGTCCACTACATCATAGGTTACAATAGATCAGGCGCCACAAACTTCAATTAAAACTGTCATTCTGCTACTCTCTTCCTCTCAATCTTCTAATCAACCTATCAAAGAAGTAAAATAACCAGTAGGAATATTACAACAGAATCTCTATTGATATCATTGACAATCTACCAGTGCACTACCATACAAG
Organism: Alnus glutinosa; assembly: GCF_958979055.1. Lineage (NCBI taxonomy): Eukaryota > Viridiplantae > Streptophyta > Magnoliopsida > Fagales > Betulaceae > Alnus > Alnus glutinosa. Next base: position 29,316,117 of record NC_084889.1, on the reverse strand, counting down.
TCAGCACAATGTTTCACGATTCATTATTTTTAGAAGTAATTCAATATCATTAAATGAGCGCAAAGAGGCGCAGCCCTAGTACATAAGAGGTATACACAATGTTGCGTGATTCATGTATCAAGATGCTCAAGGTAGTTTTCCTTTTCTTCCAACCCTTTCCCCCTCAAGCAACAAGATTAGCTTACTATACCAAATAGGTCATCTATGCCCACTTTTTGGAAAGAGAACTTCATGTGATTTCCACCAAGAATTTCCAAGATTTTGAAGGGTAGTAATTTTTTTTTGATAGGCAAGAAGATAAATTTATAAAAAGCATAAAGGCACCCCTAAGCATACAGGAAGTATACAAAAAGGACGCCAAAACATGAAAAAGAAAGAAAAAAGATGCAAACACAAAAACAGAAGGAAATCCAAACACCCCAACAGGAACCAGCCCACAAAACCGAGAGACCATTACACCACAGCAAGGCCACTCTTGCCTTTGCCCCGGCTAAAACCAAAACCCTAGCATCATAATTAATCGAGCACTCTAAGTCACCTAGCATTGTAATTTTATGATAAAGTTCTTCCACCACTAAATCCTCTTGTTTATGGTAATGAGGTCAGAAGAACCGGAACTTAATCAACAATTAACATCAGATTGAAGGTCAACAACCCATTCTTAGAAGAAATTTTAAATCATAAAGAGTGTTAAGAGAGTATTATATGTAAGTCAGGAGAGTCTTGTACTTTACATATTTAATAAAATACTCCCTCCAAGCCATATTGTTTTTCCACCTTAGAAAATCCAACCTTTCAAGAGGACATATTTAATGCATTGTCTTTCAGGAGAAAAAAAAAAAAAAAAAAAAAAAAAAGAAAGAAAGAAAGAAAAGAAAAGAAAGGCTACCAATTTTCAAAACTACTGTCCTTAATTTAATCTCTAATTTCTCTTGCATACTTCTTGTGTACTTAGGTGCGACCTTTGCTTTTTAATGAACTCCATTTACTTATCAAAAAATCTCTAATAAAAGCAATGGAAAAATGATTTTGAAACTATCCATTGACTCTATAAATTGGTAATATTCTAGGACATCCCAAAATGCAATAATGGCCAAATAATATGGGATGGAGGTAGCATATAAATGGAGAAGCCAACCTAAGGTTGCACTCATGTTCTTTTCATGTTCTTTCTCTCCATGTATCATTAACACCACATAGTATTAGAGCCTCAATCTTAGCCCCAACCCTAATTTCCTTTCACTTTTTTCTCCCTCTTCTCACTTTAGACATGGATTTCAAATTTTCTTTGTTCCTTGTTTAACCCTATTAGGCATGAAGTTGAAAATTTATCTCTTCCTTTCTTCTCCTTTCCTTCCTTTTTATCACCTTCTCCTCTCTTTCATCCTTTCTTTTCCCTCTTGATACATAAACCTTCTTCTCTTTCAGGTTGCTTATAATTTCAAAGTTTTTAGCCAAATCCTATTTTCAACTAGCAAGAGAAGCCCCCTCAACACCCTAATTTGATTCTATCACTTTTGAACCAATCTACAGCTCCTTAACCACAATTCCCCTCTATGGTGCTGATGTTATAACAAACCTCACATTAGTTAAAGCCCTTCCACTCTCCACTCAATATAATTTCCATAAGAGGTGATTTTGTTCACCAGCTGTACTTTGTACTTAGGTTCACGACTTATATCTTCTAACCAAGCCTCAAGAGTTTTTCAGTAAGAAAATAGCCAAAAATATGTGCGAAAGGGTGCAAAAAAACTCATGCCAAAATGTCAAATAATCACATGTTCAAATTCAACAACACATTTTACTACAAAATCACATTCCCTTCTGATGATGCCTACAAATCAACTATTTTGTTGAAAGTGAAAATTTAACCTCACAATCAGGTTGTAGTTTTTCAAACAAGTCAAATGCCATTTTCTAATTTCAAAGATGTAGGAGAGGATAGCCAGATCTCATGGATACTCTAGAAGTTCCATACTATCAAAAAAGATTACATCATGAAAAGAACTCTCCAAGAACTACATGATAGAGGATTTTTCTGCCACGGAGATTCTCGGGGAAAAGTCCTCTTCTCCGTCCAGTTTTGAAGCTTCTAACGTGTCGTCGTCGGCCGTTACTTCTGTTTCCGAGGGCTTTGGTGTCTCTGCTTTGGTGAGGTCAGCTCTAGGTGGGGATCCTCCTTTGTCGCCTTCGTCTGAGATGGCTCCTTCTCCGGCTCTCTTTGGGTTTGATCCAGCTTTTGGCGATTGCTCTTCAGGCGCAGATGCTCTAGGTGAAAGGCTGTGTTTCTCCCTCCTTGTGATGTCGGGGTCTGGCGCGCCTATTTACCCGTCGGAATCCAAGTCGGTGCTTACATACTCTCGGAAGAACAAGGTTGGCAAATTGGATAAGCATCTGCTTGAAGAGGCTTTTGAGACTTTCAGTACTCCCAAGGAGCTTTCCAGGCCGCTTTGTGGGGTTGTCTCCAAGCTCTTGTCAGCTCCTGCAAAGTCTTCGGCTGCTCAAGACGAGGGCTATCAGCCTATCCTTCGGAGTGGCTTCCTTCTCCCAAGCGGCGTGGCTCTTCCTCCGTCAGAAGTGGGAGTGGTTCCACTCTCTTCGGTTTAGTTTGTGCTTGGGTGCCCGCCTTTAATGTCTTTCTCAGAGGTGGGTAAATCTTCGCGGGGAGGTGGTTTTGAAAAGATTGGTGATCCTCCCGGGGCAGCGATTGATCTTAGCTTCTGTGTTAATACTTTAGGGGTCTCCCACGAGGGGAATGTGAAGGGCTTTTTAGACTTCATGACTCTAATTGATGCGGAGCATCGTCTAGAAGCTTCAGTTTCCGCTTCTAAGTTTAAAGAGAGTCGTGAAGTGAAGAACTTAGAGTGCTCGATTAATTATGATGCTAGAGGTTTTGGTTCTAGTAGGGGCAAGGCTAAGCGGCCAAATGTGATGTATTAGTCTTGGGGTTTTGTGGGCTGGTTTTGTAGGGGTTTTTTGGGTTTCCTTCTGTTTGGGTTTTTCGGGTGTTTTTTCCCCTTCCCCTCTCTTTCCTGTTTTAGTGTCCTTTTGTATACTTCATGTATGCTTAGGGGCGCCTTTACGCTTTTTATAAAATTCACTACTTACTTATCAAAAAAAAATTATTATTAAACTAATCGAAATTATAAATTTAACTGCACGTAACAATAAAACCCGGTCAATCCATTTAAACCATTTAGTTACAGAAACCCTTGGTTATATATTCTATTTGCTTCACAACAAAATGGAGCTCCTTTATACAGCCACTGACTACCTGTCCCAAGCCACCGTATCATATTTCAGGTTGCTTGCTTGATTTGCGTAATTTATGCCCATAATAGAAGCAAATAGTCTGTTCCAACATATTTCCGAGAAAAGTTCAAAGCACAGTGACAAGACTGTTCATAAATTAATATCTTCACATGCAAAACTCAAATTTGTTTATAAAGAGGGGGCGGGGAAAAAGAAAAAGAAAAAGGAAGAAAAGAAGACGAACACAAATGAATACAAATCAAGCTACTCTATGAGCACTAAAAGGATGAGGAAAATAGGTATGATATCTATAGAGAACTTACCATTGAGATATTTTCCCACCAAAGAAATCAATGAAATGGGATACTAGAGATAAACGGGCCTCTCCTGAGCATAATGAAAACAGGTACTCATTGACATCTTCATACAATATAACTCTCGAAAGTTGTTCATCCGCTTCTCTATCAGGTGACTCATCGCTATGAGAACCCCCAGCTGTTTCATGGTCAAATTCAATTTGCAAAATGTGAATATTTATTTCTGAAGAAGAGCAGATAGAAATAACTTCAGATCTAATATAAATCTTAAGGAAGCTCGCTTGCATTCAGTCTTACAGACAGATACATACACACGGGGAGAGAGAGAGAGAGAGAGAGAGAGAGAGAGAGAGAGAGAGAGAGAGAGAGAGACCAGATTTCCCATGGACAGGCATCCATTGATCACGGTCCCTTGATGACTCTTCTTCTGACCATCTAGACCAAGTGGAAGTGTCTTTAACCTCACAGCTAGCCTCAGCTTCAACATCAATGCCTAGTTTTTTTAGTAAAGCTTCAGTTTCATCTTCCTGCTTGATATCTTCATTCTCAAATTCCTCTTGAAGCTCCTCATCAGCCAAGTCATTGTTGGCTGCATTTAATGAATTTATACCACTATCTTTATCCTTGGATAGTGGTTCGGACCAACCTGTCCAACCACCTTTTTCATCATCAAGTGAGGTCTCCTCCTTGACAATCCTTTGCCTATTCTCCTCCTCTTTCTCCAACCATGTGGACCAACCAAGGGCCCCTTCTTCTCCAACTCTTGCACCTTCACTATGCCAAAAGTGCTCAAACAGTCTCCTTTTACTCTGCTCAGTTTGAAGTAAAGGACAAAACAAACTAAATTCAAGTTCAGCCTGAAATAAAGCAGTAGCCAACTCCTGGTAACCAGCCTGCCACTCAAACCTGCAAAGACTCAGGAATATATCAACAAGACCAAGTTCTTGCTGAACAATTGCAGTATCTGGAGTGAGCGGCTTTGCAGAATGCTGAACCTACATTAAACAGAGAATACATAAAAACCAAAATAAGGTGATCTGACATGTTCTAGGAAATTTTCCAAAAAATCTTTAAAACCATGCCATGAAAAAACATAGAAGAAAAAAAATAATACTACTAAAATCTCAAGTATCTAATTCATAATCTCCTGCATATTGAGAAACCACATCTATATGCTTCTATAACTTAAAGAACAAAAAAAATATATATGATTGAATAAAATCAAACAATCCTTCAAAATATAAAACCATATGGGAGCTGTTTATCAAGCAATGCATGAAATCCTGTATTAAAAAATTTTCATTATGAAAGTATCTGTCCACTTGTTAGTTACGAAGATTTGAAGCAGGATCTTAAGGAACTCAGTACGGCAGTGAAGCTTTTTTATGGGTTCTTGTTTGGGATTTGATGTATAAGGGTTCAGAAATTGTAAGGTGTGATTTAGGACTGAAACTAGAAATCAAGGTTGCAGGACTTTACGGCAGCAGATGCTTCGAAACAAAATTTGGAGGAGAGAAGAAGAAGAAACAGCCCAGGCAAAAGAAGATTGCAGCCTATGCAATCACACCTTAAAAGCATTACAAGAAGCTCAAAATATTTTATTGAATCTTCTCTCTTAGTTACAGAATAAGTAAATGCCTTTATATGGCTAGTGCCAATTCTTTTCCAGCATCGAATAGGATCGCTATCTAAGAAAGAAAACTATCATTAAAGAAACAACTATGCAGCACTGAAGAACTAAAGCAAAATAGACAAAGACCTCAAAGCATAAAATAAGACTCATAAGCCTCTGGTACAGCCCATTCCAGCAAATCTGAAAATTGTCAATTACCCCTGACCAATAAAACATAGAAATATTTGATTACAACTGAACCAGACTTACTGATGCAAGAAAAAAACAAAAACAAAAACAAAAACAAAACAAAAAACAAAAAAAGACATCTTAAACCAAAAGACCTCCTGGAGTGTGTCAATTAGACCCCAAATCAAAATTAGACCATATCATTGAAATTTTTTATATGATCGTTTTTTTTTTTAAGAGCTTCTTGCTGCCTACACCAAGCTGAATCATAATATTCAGATGATATCCCATAGGAACAGGTACGTGGTAACTCAATTACTCAAAAACATTGTGAAATTGAGCCAGGCCTACTTATCTTATTTAATTTTTTTTTTCCTTGAGAGTAAAATTGGAAGAGGTAGTTTCAAGAGTATGATTGGCTATTATCTTGTTTGTTCATTATTATGCTAAAAATGTTAAGATTTTGAGATCTTGTTTATTGATTATTATTATCTTGTTTCTTTCCTTTAGAATGAAACAAGTGGCAGGCGTTTTTGGGTTGTTTGGGTTGTGGGTGTTCTTGCTGTTTTTTGGGTTTGGGCTTGTGAGAGCCCCTGTGTATACAACATGTGTACTTAGGGGCGCCTTACACTTTTTCAATAAAGTTTTTCATTGCTCTTAGCATGAAACAGGTATAAGGCGCCCCTAAGTGCTCATATATAATAGCTAGAATGCCTTTATAGTGGGGAGACAAATTCTAGACTCAATTCTTATAGCTAATGAGTAATGAGCATGTGGAAAGCAGATTGAAATCAAGTTCCTGGAGTTATTTGTAAGCTAGACTTGGAAAAAGTTTATGACCATGTCAACTAGGAGTTCCTCTCCTACCTCTTAGGGCGTTTGGTTAGCTACTAAATGGAGGAAATAGATTTCTGCTTGTATCTCCACGGCCCGTTTCTCTATCATGATTAATGGCAGTCCGCATGGTTTCTTTGGTAGTTCTCGAGGCCTTCGCCAAGGGGACCCTCTCTCACCTCTGCTCTTCGTAATAGTCATGAATGCTTTTACTAGGATGCTCTCTAGAGCTATGTTGGGGGTTATTTATCAAGATTCTAGGTAGACACCCAAAATGCCGACTCTTGAAAATATCTCACCTTCTATTTGCAGATGATTATTATGTGTGAAGCAAATCATGATCAAATCTATAATTGGGGTCACATTCTCTAGCGTTTCAAGGCCATTTCGGGCTTAAAGGTCAATTTTCGAAAATCTAAATTAGTCTCAGTAGGGGAAGTTCCGCATCAGGAAGAGGTGACCAGTATTCTCAATTGTAGTATCTCTTCTCTACCCTTAAAAATATTAGGGTCTTCCTCTGGGTGCTTTTTTTAAGTCAAAAGCTATTCGACATCTCAGTTGAGAAAATGGAAAAAAAGGTTGGCTAGTTGGAAGAAGATGTACTAGTCTCGAGGAGGCAGCCTAACTCTAATTAAGAGTATGTTATCCACTTTACCTACATACTTCTTGTCCATTTTCCCTTTACCAGCAAGGATTTCTAAGAGATTGGAGCATCTTCAGAGAGACTTTCTTTGGGATGAACCAAGCAGTGACTCTAAGTTTCACCTAGTGAACTAGAAGACTATTTGCTCCCAAGTCCCTAGAGGAGGGTTAGGAGTTAAAAATCTCATGTTGTTCAATAAAGCTCTACTTGGTAAATGGCCTTGGAGATTCGAGCAAAAGAGAATTCTCTATGGAGAGACAGGTGATTGTTGAGAAATACGAGGTCCAAGAGAGAATGTTGGTGTTCAACGGGAGCTAGAGGGCCTTACAAGGTTTGTCTTTGGAGGCATATTAGAAATGGATGGGGGTATTTCTCCAACCTTGTCCCTTTCAAGGTTGGGGATTGATCTCGCATTGGCTTCTGAGTTAATGCATGAAGCGTGGTGCGGAGAAGTAGCTCTTAAGTCTTCATTCCCAAAAGGTTATTTGATAGTTCATGACAAAGAGGCCTTGGTGTTGAATTCTTGGGACCCTCTTGCTCTTCTATTCATTAGAACCTGTGTTTCTTAAGGGCAGTTTAGGATTGGGAGTTGGAATCTCTTCTTAACCCTTTTCTCAATCTATTATATTCCTTGAAAACCCATACAGAGGAGGCAAGTAGGATGTTGTGAACCCCAATTAGTAGTCATGGTTTCACACTGAAGAGCTATTATAATATTTTACATACTGGAAAGCCTTGTCTGTTTCCCTAGAAAAGTGTTTGGAAGGCTAAGGCCTCACCCCGCATTGTTTTCTTTACTTGGACAACAACTTTGGGTAGAATCCTCATAGTTAATAATCTTTTTTTTTATATATAAGTAATAATCAAATCTCATTGAAAGCGTAAGGCGCCCCTAAGTACACAGAAAGTATACAAAAGAAAACATAATTGATAATCTTAGAAGGCGGGATTTCCCTCTTGTAAATTGGCGTTGCCTATGCAAAAAGAACAAGCATGTAAATCACCTTCTCATCCATTGCGAATAAACTAGTGGTCTTAACACTTGGTTCTCAGCTTATTTGGGGTTTCGAGGTTTTGTTGGGTTTTTGCGAGTTAGCTTTGGTTTTCCATATGTATACCTCCTGTGTATTTATGGGAGTCTTACGCTTTTTTTCTTAATAAAATTTGCTTACTTATCAAAAAAAAAAAAATATATATATATATATATATATATATATATATATATAGTCACATCATCCCCCTCCCCCCTTTTGAGCAAAAATTCGATTGTTGGAAAATCTTTTAGCGCAAAAACATATAAAAATTAGACTAAAACAACACGATGCTTAAATATCAAGTGTTTGTGGGTCGCGCTAGTAGCTCGTGTAGGGGCGTCAGCCGTTGGGTCTCGTGACTGTGTGGCTCCTTTCCGGCGAAAATGTGAACTTCCTCTGGGTCGGCCGCTTGTGTTCTGGGTGTTTTTTGAGATGGAGATAAGTTTTATTGTGGAGTCGAAGACTTTCCTCTTCTCGGTTCTGGATGGGGCGTCGACGCTGAGGGTGAGGGAGAAGAGAAAAAGCTTCTCCGGCGAAAATTTCATTAGTTCTTCGTGCTCTGAGTGGTTGGCTTCGATGTTGGAGATTCTCGTGGGTAATCTGGAAGATCAAGACTTCATCAAATCTTTTGGGGAAGGATCAAGAGTCTTGATTGCTCGAAGAGGGTGTAACCAAGCCGGCCGGTTCTTAGAGGCAGCATCATTCAAGATGGGTGGACGGATAGGGTTTATACTGATCCCTGAGGGACATGAAGGGTGGGGTTGGATCAAATTCTCCGACGAGCTGAGAAAGGCCGCAAATTCCTTCTCTGCTTCAGTGGGCTGGGGGTCTGGGTCCTTGCATGGGTCGGTGGAGAATAAGGGGAAGGAAGTAGAGGCTTGGCCGGGTTTGGTTCCTTTCACGAAGGGGCCCTCCTTTGTGGAGGTGTTGAAGGTAGGCTCGGCCGTTGTCGTGAAGAAGGTGCCTATCGTGGGGGGTCGTTTTCCCAGGAGAAAGGTTACGCCGGTGGAACAATGTGATCTTGACCTTCTACCAACAGTGAGGGTTTTAGATGCAGATCTGAGTTCGGCGTTGGACTGTTCTACCGTGGAGTCTTCTTCGTTTGATCTGTTGGGTAAGGACCAGCCTCACCATCCGCAGGGTAAGACTTATCTTCCACATGCCAAACTTGCACACGTGGAGTAAGCGGATCATAGGATTCAACATGGTTTTGGACCGGGCTGCTAAGAAGCTTCTGGGCTGGCTTGCAAGGAATGGACTGAGACGAAAGGGTTGCGATTGGGTCGCTTCATGCCAAAACCTAGATCCTTCCGGTCATCGAATTTCCCGCCAGAGACGACGCTGGTGACTTCTTCTGGGCTGTGCGAAGACAATCTGCCGGAGTCGATGATGGAGTTTCCCTATGGGGATCCTTTGTGCGAAGACAAGCCTGGGGGTGGGTCGTCTCTGGTAGAGTCGGCTCCTCTGTTCGTCTTCCCACCTTTGCCAACTGCGGAGATACCGTCTCCGGCGACTTTGGCTGCTCCTCCGGCGTTGACTGGGCTATTGTGTGGTGCAGAGCTCTCCGTCTCAACTATTGCTTCTCTCTCAGGGGCCTCTGAGCTAGGGAAGAAGATTCGTTCTTCTCCCTCCCCCTTGCTGCAAAGTCGCCCTTTTCAGCATTATTACAGGAGGGCTAGGGAGCTCAAGGTAGGGCATTCTATGTTATGGAATGATGGGTTTTTATCAGACTCTTTGGAAGCCTCGAAGCTGTCCGTAGGACCTGCTCTTTATAAGAATACGGGCAAAGAGTTTCATGCAAAAAAGAAGACAGAGAGTCCAGCAAAATAGGGTCTTTTTATGAAGAGATTTCTCAATCTTCCCCGATAGTTTCAGCCCCTCCCGTTTTGCCGCGGGAGGTCAAGGACGTCGGGGTGGTAGGACCTTCCTCTCCTTCGAGTGGCTGCATCATTCCTCGTTCCGTTGAGGGAAATGGATTCTCCCAATCTCGAAATTAGCCTGTCAGTTTTGATCATAACAAGGAGATCGTAGTTTGGGAGGAGGAAGATAATTATTAGGATGGATTGCCCTTGGATTGGGCATTGGAAGGGGCTTTTGGGGAGGCGGACTTGGCAATTAGGGATGCCATGGAAGAAGATTTTCAGCGGGAGAAGATGATTGTGCGCCAAAAGTCTAAAGAAAAAAGGGAGCTACTGAATCTGCGTAGCTCTATCAATTATGGCGATGCCAAAGATCCCTCTAGGAGTAGGAAAGGCAAGGCATACATGATGTAGGTTTGTGTGCTTTGGTGGGTGGTGGGTTATTTTGTATCTTAGTTGGGTTCTATTGTAGTTTGATTTGGGGTTTTTCTTCGATTTCGGAGGTTTAGGTTTTGTTGGTTCTGTTGAGTTTTTGCGGGTTAACTTTGGTCTTTCCTGTGTATACTTCATGTGTACCTAGGGGCGCCTTACACTTTCATTTATAAAGTCTTCTTACTTATCAAAAAAATATCTTAAAGATGCTCCATTGTTGGAATAGCCAAAGGTGAAGACAACTCAAATAAGCTATATAGAAAGTTATTCATACATTCTTAATGTATAGCATATGGAGAGAAAGGAATCGGCGTCTCTTTGAGAAATGTAAGACCCACGTCTTATAATTAAAATCCTATTTTTTGATATGTTGCTTCTTGTATACTCCGTGTGTACTAGGGGCGCCTTACGCTGTCTTCTAATAAAATTGCAATTACTTATCAAAAAAAAAAATTTGGATGTAGTCTATGTTCCTAACTTCTTCTTAGCGAATCTTTTACATCTTGTTAATTTTTTAGAAGCTAGACGTCTTTAGGGTGATTGTCTCTCTTGTATACTTTTCGTGTACGATGGCGTTATTTTTGGACAAATGTATATCTTATAAGATTTCAATCTATGATTTTTACTTTTACTTCAAATAAGGGAAATTAGATTTAGGTTAATTTTCTGGGTCACCAAAATCTGGAGGTCCAAAATGAAAGTGCTCCATGCATTGGAATGTGCAATCTGATAATCCATAGGGTACTATGGATTATCAGATTTACTAGCAGATTTACATAAGTTCTGGCATCCAAATGCAAAAACTTTGTAAATTGTTAGGAAAGCGATGTCCCAAAAGTTCAAGCTAGCTTTTTAAAATGTGCCACCAACACTGTATATTAAGCTTGCACCAACCTGAATGAAGAACGGGCCCAACCAGTGTGTAAACCTCACACATGCAAATAGAAGAAGGGAGCAAAGACTTGAATAAAAGACCCCTTGGTCAAACAACATCCCTTATACCATGTTAGAAAACCAATTATCCCAAAAGCTTAAGACATTAAAAATTGGTCCAACAATATATATCAAGTTTAAACCAGCAGCCATAATATGTGAACATAAACACCCATGCATATATGTGTGTGAAAAAACAAAGATTGGAAGTCTGAAAGTTAAACTATCTGCAAGCATCAACAGAAACTATGTATTATTGGCTCTAAATTTCCAAAACAGCAAATTTATGGATATAAAAGATAAGTTCATTTGAATGTATATTTTTTATACGTAAAATATTCGAACATATATTTTACCTATCAAAAATATATGTTCAAAGAAAGATAGAACGTAATACGTTAGAATGAGAACCTGCCTAGAGTGCTGGCTGCATGCAGCAGATAGAGCCTGGATTGCATATGCATACATTTTTCTCATGTCCGAAACCTTGAATCTTGAGAACTCCCCTTGAACAACATGCAGGAATTCTCTCCACAGCTTGTAACTTCCTGGATGATGCATGAGTATCTTTTCCCATCTACCAAGCAAGACATCAGTGCTGTCTCTGCTATGATAAGCCTTCAGAAGACAAAGCAACAAATCTTCATTATCTGGGTTAAGGTCAGCTGCCTTCTCCAATATGCTAATCTTCTTTTCAAGAGTCTGCAAGCGAGCACCTTTCTGGGGTTGCATACCCGCAACCTTGTCCTGGAACTCTGCGAAAGCCAACCAGGCCTTTTCATTATGTGGTTGCTCCCTTGTCAGTTTGTTGAACTCCCGTGTTTTGCGTAGAACTTCATCTTCCCAAGATTCTTCAATCATTGAAGTTCCTGAGAAAGAACTACCATCAACACCTTCATCGAAGGTTTGAATATCTGATAAAGGAATGAACTCATCTGCTGTGGACTTTTGAGGTGCAAGAAAACGTAACCGCTAGCAGATACTAATTTACTATCCAATGCATCAACATCACCATCTCTATCAAACACTGAACCCCTCTGGTTCCGCCGGTATGAACTTTGAAAATCAAGCCCGGATAGCTTCAAAGGATTATAAGGTTTGTAGCGGGGAATATCCATTCTGCATTGTAGTCATCCAGATTGTGAACTTTAAAGCCTTCAGCTTCTAAACAATAACATCAAAGTGCAGCATTTGTTTTCTTAGAGGAAGGGGGGGGGGGGGGGGGGGGGGGGGGGGGGGGGGGGGGGTGGGGGGGGGGGGGGGGGGGGGGGGGGGGGGGGGGAATGAAACAAAATAAGAAGTTTGAATCTAAGATTCCTCGTCATTACTTGATACTGGAGAGTGGAGAAAAGATATAATTCCACTTAACCAAGGCTATTACACTTACTAGGCTTGGGTGAGGTGATCTTTTCATTTTTCATTTTCAGAATTCAGGACAAACTAAAAACTAGATTGATTGGTCTATTTGATAAAACTAAAAATTAAGCACCAAAACTGTCTTTAGTGCTAGATGAACTTATAATGCGGAAATTATAGAATGAATTTATTAGAATTTTTCATGTGTATACTTCCTGTGTGGGTCTCATCTTAGGGCGTCTTACGCTTTTTTAATGAAATTTTCTTACTTATCAAAAAAAAAAATTTACTAGAATTTTTCATAACTATAACTACTAAAGTCTGAAATTCATTTTAGGATGCTTTTTTTATGAATATGAGTATATGTACAGATACAGGGGTGATTTTCATTTTTTTTTTATAAGTAAGAAAATTTTATATATAAGCGTAAGGCGTCCCTAAGTACACCTGGAGTATACACAGCAACAGCCAAAGCTAACCCATAAAAAGAAAAGCCCAAACAAACCCATAAGGACCAACCCTAAAACCCACATGCAGCATCCAAAACACCCAAAACCGCAAGAAACCCAAAGCCCAAAAAACCAAAAAAGCCCCCCAATATTCACCCAAATCTTCCCAAAAGCACCCAAACCCAACAGAAATACAAACCCAAAAATACAAAAAAGCCCAAATTACATCTGAAAAGCAAACCCAAAATACAAATCAAACCCCAAATACAAAAGAAAAGCCACAGCTACAAGATATGTTCATAACACTTTTTGGTAGGATACATTAACGGCAAGTTGATGGTGAAGCACTTACCAAAAAGGGATTAAAAAAAAATGTGATGGTAGGAGGGATGGAAACGGAGGTGGTCATGATAGGATATTGGTAGCGGTGGTTTTGATGGTGGTGGGGCAATAGGTACATATGAATAAATAAATATGCATACCTATATATCATGGTAGTGGTGGTAGGAGGGATGGAAACGGAGGTGGTCATGATAGGATATTGGTAGTGGTGGTGTGATGGTGGTGGGGCAATAGGTACATATGAATAAATAAATATACATACCTATATATCATGGTAGTAGTGGTGGGATGGACACACATATAGGCACATGGTTATGGTGGTGGACCGCAGTGATTAAGGTGGTTGTGGTAATGAAGTCAACAATATTGAATTCGATTTCAACAAGTTGTTGATGTTTCTCACCTCATCGACACATGTAGGTACCAGACTATACCACCCATTACCATTTCAAACTAGTTGCAAAATATCTTACACACACACTGTAACGACCCAGGAAAAAGTGTTTGTCACATCTGCACTATTACTCCAAAATGACTAATCAATTTGAAGCTTCCCTCAAATCAGTTTCACCTAGTAACTAAGCAATGTGGGACTTAACACCCGTGAATATCTTTATAAACCATCCACTCTATGTGAGCTACTCATCTCTCCCTAATATGGGACCAAGGTGTTACAAAATTCCTCCCTTAAATCCATAACGTCCTCGTTAGAGCCATCATGCGGTGCTCCAATATCACATGGCCGACGTTACTAGGTAGTTTTGATACCATTTGTGGGCTACTCATCTCTCCCTAATATGGGACCAGGGTGTTACAAACTCACTCTCTTAAATCCCTAACGTCCTCGTTAGGGCCATCATGCGGTGCTCCTATATCACACGGCTGACGTTACTAGGTAGTTTTGATACCATTCGTAACGACCCAGGAAAAAACATTAGTCACATCTGCATTATCACCCTAAAATGACTAGTCAATTTGGAGCAAAGAGTCAAAGATAGGCCCCAGGGAACCTTACACATGGACACAAACACAAAAACAGGTGGGTTTAGGACAAATATACTAATATCTTAAGAACATAGATCTGAGCGAATTCCTTTTTGCTCAAGACTATTGGAAGGAAAGTTACTCATCTCTCACGAGAATATCCACATAGACAAAGTGGAACAGAATACAAAATCTTTTTTCTTTTATGAATAGAACAGCATAAAAAATCTTTTTTTTTTTTGATAGGTAAACAAATTGCATAAAAAATCTTACTATTATAAGACTGCCAGATCTCCCTTTCCAACATGCTAATACCTCCACAACCGCCCTACACATCACCCAATGCAACCCAAATGAAGATAGCACTAACGACCAAAACTCCCTTGCATCTACACAGGGTAACAGGAGATGATCTAGTAGCTCACTGGAACTCTTGCACATGTACCATCAGTCCCTAATAATTCTTCTCCTCTTCTTAAGAATATCAACTTCAAAATTTTATCTAATACAGTTGTCCTCCCAAAAAAGTTCTACTTTTTGTGGGAACTCCACATGCGAACGCTCTTCCAAGGGAGACTTATACTAGTAGACCCTCATCTAAAGAACAACCATCAAATCTTACATTCCTACTAAGCCTCCAAAACATCCTACCCTCATCTTGCCCCATCAGAAAATTAAAGTATAGCAAACCAAAAGCAAAACAACTGGCTGTAAAATGTTGGTGCTTTTCTCAATCAAGCTCTGAAGAGCTACATTATTAAATGCACTAAAAAAAATAAAATTCTAAAACCAAATATGCTACCAAATGCACTGAAATGATCAAGTGTTGAATCTTTTATTATCAGCATTCAATGAGGTTTTCTTTTTCCCTTTAGTTTCTCGCTTCTTCCCCAGTACTCTTACCAAATAGACTACGTTAAGAAAATCAATCGTATTCAAAGAAAATGAATCAGCAAACATTTCAAGATTGGACCACGTCCTAGCTGAGGCAAAAGGTTTAGTTCCAGACAATATCATAGGATAAAACGTTAATTTTCTCACCCTCATAAGTTTTCCCGGCAACCAAACAGACTCCCAAGCAAGAAAAACAAAATTATAATTCCAAAAACTAAAAACACGCCCTAAAGCCAGCAAATTTTAAGAAAATGTGCAGCGAAATCAGTGGTGAGTACCTGTAAAGGCACCCGAAAGCCAAATTATCAGGATCACCGCGCGAATCGAAGTAACAGTCTTTGGAAGGCTTAGTTTCCGAACCCGCCCAAGCTCGAACATCGGACTTTCTCGCCCGGTGGTAATCGTCGAGCCCTCCTCTCTCTCTGGACTTCTTCCTCTTCCGCTTCTTCCTCCTCTTCGTCCTCTTCTCGGTGCTTTCCTTCCTTGTGCCTCGGTCGGATTCGGAGGAAGATTCGAGAAGCTCATAGGAAGGCTTGGGATTCGATTTGAACCGTTTCTCTTGCGGCTCTTCTTCTTGTTCTGAGTCTGTTTCGGGTTCTGGTGGGCTGGAGAGGGAGGCGGGGTTTACGTTGAAAACCGCGTCGGTGATAAGGGAGAGGTCGGCTGTGAAGCTGGAGTTATTGAGCCATTGAGGGACACTGGGGCGCTGAGGCTGCGAGCTAGAGGCGTCTGAAGCGGGAAAGAGAGGGAAGAGAGAAGGTTTCAGTTGTTTTGGCTCTTCTTCTTCTGCTGGTGGCGGTGCTTCCGTCGGTGCAGGTTTCTCCTCCTCCATTGCAAATCCAAATGTGGCCAAGTGCAGCCGGTGAGTGAGTGGGCTTATTCGAACTTTATATACATATATACACATATTCGCGTAAATTGTACTAACATATATTTCGAAAAATCAAGTATGAGTGAGTGCGGTTGTTGTTTCTTGGTTGGATTTTTACTTTTGAATAAGAGTTTTTTTTTTTATTTAAATTTGTCATTATGATTGATTTTTGGGAGGAAGGTTAGTTAGATGGGAAGAATTATCTCTCATGACCTAAATAATTCTGTGTAAGGGGTTATTTCTCACGGCCGATTTAAATAAATTTTTAAACTATTTGGTTATTCTTGTCTTAAATATAGTCTACTCGGAGTAGATCTGCTCTTTAACTATTTTTATACATGGGTTAGCGGAAGATGAAAGTCATAGACAGCACTTATGGTTATGATTTTACAAAGTTTTAGGCTTTACATCAGTAAGAGTTTTATGTTCGTAATCTTTGATCAATGAAATATTCAGGTCTTTCGTTCAAAAAAAGAAAAATAAAACAAATATTTCGAACGAAAAAAAATTGACATATATTAAAAAGAGACATGTTATTTAAGTCCACTTATCTCATCTCTTATCTTCTCATTTCAAAAATTAATTATTGGATCTGTAGGACCCGTACAAGTCCCACATACGGATCTTGCATATCCAATAATTGATTTTCAAAATAGAATGATAGAAAGACTAGCAACCCCGCGGTTAATTGAGTTATACACTTAGCACTCCGATTCTATAAAGTGAGTTATACATTTTAGCATCCCGATGCTACGAAGGTGGAAAAAAAGGCCAGCAACCCTACATTTAAGTGAGGCATATGCTTAACAAAAAAACCCCTGCAGTTAAGTATGATTGATACACTTGGCACCCCAATGATAGAGAGAGAGAGAGAGAGAGAGAAGAACTCACAAAAGCAGAGAGATTAGGCGAGGGTAACACGCTTAACAAAGCAAAGGAGTCACAAGTAAATGATTATGTTTTATATGCATGTCTGGGAGTTAATAGGATTTGAAATGTTGTTTTACATTACTGCAAGCTGCCCAATTTCCTCAACCCCATCATAGAACAACCAGGGCTTGCTGCTAAATGAAGAGATCAAAAAACAGACAAACAAACCAAGAAAGATTGGGCGGTGGCAAAAGCAATGCGTTGATTCATGGCCACATTGTCATTGTTGGCTTCATAGTTATAATATATGCAGCAACTTCTGTGTGGTGATCGAATAAAAATTGGAGAAGAAGCTACCTCACAAAATACTACTAATAACCTAAAAGAATTATATCACACATCATGTACAACAACAATTTAGAACTTCTTCCACCAGATCAAGCAAAGTAAAGAAAAGAAAGAAACACCTAAGAATACACAGCGTGCAAAACTACATTCTTGATTATAGTTAATTGGAATACAACTTGGCAAGGGGAAGGAAAGACAGGTATCACCAACAAAACCAAACACGCCTTCCAATGCATTGTGCAGGGATGAATGGGGCAATGTCTCTTTGAAGATCACCTCAAATAGATGACCAATTTCAGCCAGAAATCAAAAGTGGCTCCTTCCCCCTTAATAGGACGCCCAAAACCAAACACAAGGGCACCTGGAGCCTGTCATTTTCCCTAAGAGAATCTTCAAACGGTTCACGATGATATGGGTTCATATGGGTACGATAGCCATGGATGCTTCAACGCCTCCAAAGCCGAAGGCCGCTTCTTTGGGTTTATCTCAAGTAGGTGACCAACAAAGTCAATGAAGCCCTGGTCTCCCATCGGCAATCGGTGCCTTAAGGATGTCTTTTTTGGAATCAGGTATTCCAGCCTGTTTGTTTCCTGGAGAAGAGCAAAATAGAACCATATATATAAAAATGCCTAAAGCATTTAAATAAATATTGACAGAGTAGGAAGCAGAACTTTAATCACTTTGTCAACACACAAGCTATGAAATATGAATTGAAATTGATGTGATAATCAAAGCTACTATTTATGAGAATTCTGCTTAGAGTAGGAAACATTTGACTAATAAAGTTTGAAGGGATAAAGGTAATTTCTGACAATCACATTTCAAGGTATAAAAGTACTTTCAACTAATTTGTAACAAGTACGGCCACCTCATCTACCAGTCCCAGAATGTACCAAATTCTCTTGAGATAAACAAGTTGCAAAAGTGCATAAAAGAAGAGAATGAAATTATTTGAAGAAAGCTGGACCAGAAAAGTATGTGCCCCAAAGCATAAAGTTACCTAATATCTAAACTGGAAATATAAATTCCTTAGAGGAGGATGAAGCTCTATCATGCATCGAGAAAATGAAAATAGAAGCCACTGAAGTGGTAACGTTTCTTTCTGACAATCATGGGTAGAAAAGAGATGGGTTATATTGGATTATGGCAGATCACATGTTAGTCCAGACAACAACTACCCAGTACCCATCTATAACCCAATTATATTGCATGCTTAACACCCATACCTATACTGACTCAATTAACTAGGGAAGACCCAACCTGCCCAATAACCTTTTCTTTTTGTCAAGGTCTTTTTCTTTTCCCATCCAAGTATAATTTAGGCATCAAAAGCATTGAAGAATTCTAATGCATTCAATTTATAGATATTAAACAGATGAATATCCTCAATTACAACTTTACCTGATTCCGTTCATAAAGCATGTGATTTTTGGTAAAATATTTGTATGTATCCCGTCCTTTGGCAAGCATGCTTTGATCAATGGGACCTATAATTCCAATCACCCGAGCCAGTAATGTTGCAGGTGAATCATTTTGGAAGAGGACCTACACCATGGCAAAACTCATTTCAACCATTTGCATAAGCATCAAGGAAAAAA
The DNA here is from genome assembly GCF_958979055.1 of Alnus glutinosa. Classification (NCBI taxonomy): domain Eukaryota; kingdom Viridiplantae; phylum Streptophyta; class Magnoliopsida; order Fagales; family Betulaceae; genus Alnus; species Alnus glutinosa. The sequence continues at coordinate 29,297,300 of NC_084889.1, read as the reverse complement.
AAAAAGAGGCAAAATAATCAACCACAACAAATTGCAGTTGAAGTGATGGTGAAAATGGTCAATCTGCCATGCACATCAAGTGATGCGGGAAAACAACCAAGGCAGAGGGAAAGTATCCATAGTTCTCAGCCCTCTGGGACAATTAAATTTAATGCATTATCAACAATAGCATAAAGCAGTAGCATTTCAGTGCAAAGTTAATTCAAACTATTTCACAAAATTAATGCCAAACATCTTAATGAACGATATTGTTAGAAAAGGCTGCAAGCAAAGGGACAGCTGTCCCTATTCTGGAAAATGTACCAGCTGTCCCTATCTAGAATGATGTATTTGTTTCCTATATACAGAATGGATTGTGAGTAACAGGATATACTGAGCCTCTCTTTTATGAATCCCTCCTATACTTTATAGATAAGAAGTATTTAAAAACTACAACCCTCAAAGGAGATGACTGGAACCTATTTTGAAGGGATTGATTATGATTCATCCAAGCCAATCACAAGCACCGATTGATGTACAGCCCCTATCAGCACCCTGCTGCAGGTAGACCTATTTCATCCCACTTATCCAACCATAGTCGGAAAAAAAAAAGTGCACCCCACTGAAGGTCCAGGGGAAAACCCATGTGACAGCATAGTAATAGTCAAAGAATGTTGCACCTAAGCATAGAACTAAAGACCTACTAACCACCAAACCCTATGAGAGGAACCCAAGTCCACTGGATCACCACCCTCCATGGTGGATGAAGAACCCGAGTTGCTTCTGGCTGACAAACAGCTGTCATGACTGTCAGATGTACTAGCTGGCAGCTGCTGTTCTTTGTTTTACATAGGCAGCTACATAATTCACTTAACAGAAACCTCCTTTATGTAAGTGTTATAAGATGTGCTCTTTTCGAATGTGTAATAAATGAATTGAACAGTGGCCTTTGTTTGAGACGTACTTGAAATCCCCCCATCTCATATACTCTCATTCTTTTCTTCCTCCATCTCTCTATTATCTGGTTCTACAAGAATTATCTCTCATTTCAAGTAAAATTTCCAATGAAATCCTTTTTGCTCAATCCACATTAACTTAGTATTTTTTTTCTCATTCAGCGATTCGCTACAGCCTACTAGTTTCCCAACACTTATCCACTTAATGCTACAAAGAATCAGATTCTCCTCTCACCATTGAATCCCAGCTCATACTTCTATTAACAACTCTTTCCAACAAGATTCAACCACCTTCAAGCAAGACAACCCTTCTCTTGAAGATATCACGGCTCTAAGCTTTATCTTTCTTGAGATCATCCAGGAAATCTTCTCTACTGTGCATATTTATGTGGATTCCTCCCTTAACTTTCTACATATGAAAGTTTGCTTTACTGCACGTGTAATAATATATATATATATATATATATATATATATATATATATATATATATATATATATATATATAAGTGTAATAATATATATTTTATGTATATAAGTAATCGTAAATTCATTAAAAAACACAAGGCCTAGCAAGTAACGGAGAAGAGATTTAAGAAAGCATGAAAGTTCGAAAAACTACAATACGAGGCAGCAGCCGAAAGAAAGAGTCTTAAAGAATAAATCCTTTAAACATATAAACATGTACATATTAACAATATTTACATTCTGGCATTTTGTCATTGCTTGGACCTTTAAGAACTACATGGACATAGCCACTATGATCTATAAATAACAGTAAGTACCATATCAACCTCATTGCTATAGATCATTTACTTTTAGCATAAAAATAATTAAGGAAAAAATCTTGTACTTTAATGGTGAATCTTATTCTACACAGACAGATTTATCAATGAAACGATTAATATTTATGGATGCTTATGACATTAAAATGCAATCAAATTAAAACATCTAAACCAGTATCAATACTTACACCATCGCTAGAATGTATGAATTGACATCTGCTTCAACTAGCAATCACTTCTCAATTTCCAGTACATTCCATGTTAATTGGTTGCTCCAAACACATTCAAAACAATCCTTTAAATTCTACATTCAGTAGAGGTAATAATTTTATTTTTATTTTTTTTTATAAGTAAATAAAAAGGAGATAATGAAAGCTTGAGGCAGTAAAATGATTTTTAGAACACTGTATAATTTAGACTGCTTAAAATCAAGAAAAAAATTATATAAATGATATAACAAATACAAACATAATTCATCCGCAGACATGATGCATATATGTACATATTGGTGCTAACACTTACATTGCCAGTACAAAGTTCTGCCAATATGCAGCCAAGTGACCATACATCTATCTTCTTATCATACGAAAGTCCCAAGATAACTTCTGGGGCACGATAGGACCTGGATTGAACGTAAGAGCAGAGGTGATCTGTCTCAAAACAACTGCTCCCAAGATCAATGACCTTCACCTCACATCTACTATAACTTTTCACCAATATATTCTCAGGCTTCAAGTCACAATGTATTAGGCCAAGGCCATGTAGAAACTGAAGTGCCTCAAGACACTGAATGGTAATTGACTGCAAAATCCAATCAAAATAAGCACATCTGCCTGCACGGCAAAAACATAAAGCTCCCAAGAAGAAAAAGATACCCCACAAACCTGCAATCGTGGCATTGTGAAGTAGACCTCCCCTCCTGATTCTCTGTTAAATTTATGAAACTCATATAAGTTTGCCTTGAGTAGTTCACATACTATTAACAAATGCTCCTGCAAAATCAAGGGAAATTAAAAAGGCATCATTATAGGATCAATTGAAAAATCATACGCAGGGCATCAATAAACAAACAAGACCAAATATGACAACTGCAATTCACAAGACGTGGCAGATTCCAAATGAAATCAGCAGAAATTGATTTTTCCTTGCAAACTAACAGCTCTAATAACATGCATAACAAAAAACAAAATCTCTAGTAAAGGAGTCACCAGTAGTTTATGCAGCCAATAGAAGTAATTTTTAACTTTACAATCCAAGAAACTGTTGAGCTTAACATAATTTTTATAGATTGTTATTTGCTTTAGTGAAAGTTGCAGAAGCCATCTGACAAATTTATTAAGCAACTTATGTCTTGCATGCTTTTGAGAAAAAAGCGAGGCAGTACCTGCAGATGACATAAAAGATATGGAACAGAGACAAAGTTCCATAGAAATATATGCTACTATCTGCAGAACGAGAAAACTAAAAATCTATATCATCTCAGAGACTAAATGAACGAAACAATATCCCCCCTCCTATTATCAGCCAGAACTACACAACAGTAAAGTTCATATCCGATCAACATGGTACTTTGAAATCATTTTGGTAATCAATCTTCCTTTCACCATCGCAAAGGTTATATTGATTTCAGCCCGCAAAGCTGAATTTAGAAATACATATCAAAACCAGATGACTTCTGGATATTGAATTGAGATTTTGTTTTTCAAGATTTACATAAAACTTCAAAGCAAGGAAATGGCCAACAGAAATTTCTCAATTTCTAACTTATCAAAAACAAATTCTCAGTTTCTAATCCACAAAATAGAATAAATTTGCACATTGACACAAGTAAAAAATTTAGAGCATAATTTTTAAAGCTCTCTGTTCGTTGGACGAATTATCAACTACCTGATTAATTTAAAGAAGATAGACCCACCGAAATTTCCCAAGTGATTGAAGACCTAGTAGGGAACAAGTCAGATGGGACAGGATTACAAGGGACTAAGTAGAATGTGACAGGATCTGACAACCAGCTCTAGAAGATAGCCCCACAGGAACATGCAGGTATTCTTATGACTTCAGCAAACTCTCATTTTTTATATTTAGTGAAGGGAGATAGACACAGATAAGTTTAACAACTAATTTACCTAGTACATGGACATGGGCAAATCAGCAATCCACCATAAAGTTCACAACAGCATGTAAAACTAATAACAAGTTGAATAATATTTTCACTTACTCGATAATAGAAATAATCATACAATCGGAGAATGTGGTACTTGTCACCAGGATCATGCTTATTCACATACTTGAGAAGCTTTATCTCATCAAGGCTCTGATCAAAAAAATCCTTGTTGTTCTTTATAATTTTTACACAGACATCCATACCCGTATGCAGGTCATGTGCTTGTATAGCTTTACTGAATGCAGCTGACCCAAGATACTCAGTAACATGATATCGCCCAGCTATGACTGAATTTAGAACAACATGGAAGTTCTTGTCCTCCTCAAAGCCAGTTCTGAGGCAACAAAATAACATAAGTTTAGATAATCTCCTAGGGAAGAGAAAATGGTATAAACTGGAAGGCCTGCTTGCTTTGGTAGCATGAAACAGTGATTACAAAATAAGTGATGTTAAAATAAGTTCTCAGCGTATGCTTTGGCAGTGGAGGTGTCAATCGCATAACAAAGGAGATACGCCACATTAAGTCTGGTTATTACAACTTGCAATCTAAAACTACATTTAACAGAAAAAAGGCAATACAAATTTTTCTCACCGACGACACAACAAAGCATTTAAGGAGATACCATGTTTTCAAAGATAATAATACCAGTGAGCCAGATGTTATATCATGACGTAAAAAAGGGAAGATAAAAGGAAACAAAATGCTTCAAAAGCTACCACCATTTGCAACACATTGCCTGAGATCATTATAAGCTGACCAATATCTTTGAATTTGAAAAGATTTTATATATATATATATATAAAAAGCCTCAAATACTTCCTTGATGTGTTTAATTCATAGGAAAGAAGAAAAAACATTACTATAAGAAACCTTTCATGAAAGAATTCATTCTGCAGTGTTCTCCTTTGACCTATTAATTTTTTTTTATAAGTAAATTTAATTGTATTGATAGCGTAAGGCGCCCCTAAGTACACTGGAAGTATACAAAATGAAACACCTAACTAGAAATGGAAAAACGAACAAGGAAATCAGCAAAGTTAATCGACAGTAGGGACAAAAAAACCACCGTCCAAAGATACAACGTATGAAAAAACGAAACTAAAATATCATCCATGGAACTCTCCAAATTTTTGGAACACTTAAGATTTCTTTCTTTCCAAACACACCAAAAAATGCAGATTGGCACCATCTTCTAAATCGCAGCACTCCTCAGCCTTCCAGACTTCCACCAACAGGCAAAAAAGTCGATAACTCTTCTAGGCATAACCCAAGACATACCAAAATGAGTAAAAATGTTATTCCACATAGCAGAAGCCACATCACAATGAAGAAGAAGGTGGTCAACAAATTCCTCATCTCTCTTGCACAAACAACATCTGTCCACAATGATGATATGCCTCTTCCTGAGATTGTCCACAGTAACGATCTTGCCTAGGGCTGCCGACCACGCAAAAAAAGCCACCCTCGAAAGAGCATGAGCCCGCCACACACTCTTCCAAGAGAAGCGTCTACCTTCAGAGCAAGCCAAGGAGCTGAAGAAGGACTTCATCTTGAACGATCCTTTCTTGGAAGAGACCCACCAGAGCCTATCTGCACGATTTCTACTCCTTTGACCTATTAATTATGTGACAAAACCAACTGATAAATTACGGCTACTATTATTTAATTTAAGTATATTTGCTACTTTAGCTGTAAAAATGACTACTTTCAAGTTGAGGCTTACCATAAAAAGAAGAGAAGAAAAAGTTGAGGGAACCTTCATAACACTGAATACTCACGAAAAGTGGAACACCTAAAATCATTTTTTTTCTGAGTTACACATGCACCTTAGGTTTTAATTTTTAAACACACAAATTCACCCTCCACTCTGTTCATATGGAGGGAAAAGTTAATAGAGCTAAAGTTCAAGGATCACCTAGAATCATAACCTTTTTATATAAGTAATGTAAATTCAATAAAAGCATAGAGGGGCACAACCCTAGTGCACAGGAAGTACACAAAAGAACCCCTAAAGAATAGAAAAAGAACAAAATTCCAAAAACTTAGAAAAATTAAAAACGGGCAAACTATTCCATGCTACTCTCCATGTATAAAGGAATTGTGACATCAACTTCTTCAGCTTTAACAATCCATTCCCAAGATCTTCAAAGCTCCTTGCATTCCGCTCTCTCCAAAGACACCGCATTAAACACAAAGAAGCCAACCTCCATATTTTCAAAGCAGTACGGTTTTCCAATTGTCCCCCCAACTCACCAACAATTCGCTCACCTTTCAAGACATAACTCAATCAACACCAAACTAGGAATGAAATGGCAGTTGGTTAATAACTGTCTACTAACTGCTAACCCCTTTCATAGACGGTTGGAAAACACCGCTAACCGCCTAGGGCGGGGTGGTTGCGGTTATAAAAATAGAATAACCGTCTAAGGCAGTTATGGACCGCTAACCACAAACCGCCTTTTCACCCCTACACCACAACTAGAAAAAGCGCACCCCACAATTCTATTGCAACCTCACAATGAAGGATCACCTAGAATCATTTAACTAGTTATAGGATACGCTAATTAATAATCTCTAACAGAGACCACGTAAATCTCCACTTTATTCTAGCTCTATCTCAGTTTAATCGACATTAACTAGTCCATATATGGATCCTAGTAATATGCTATATACGTTTCAATAATATAGAAAGATGTTGGCATCCAGGTTCAAGATATCCAGCATAAATCAAACATAGATCATTGGTTTTGGACTCATTATCATCAAAGAGATTTCAGGATATTGTAGATATGTTAATTTTTTTTTTTTTGGGGGGGGGGAGAGAGAGAGAGAGAGAGAGAGAGAGAGAGAAATTTTTTAGTACAAATCTAGAAAAACGAAAAACTAAAAAAATGAGACCATAGTTTCCAAAGTACTAAAAATATTCTACAATTTAATGTAGATGCAAATGGCAGCACCTCAAGCGCAAGAAATAAGAACCAAGAGAAAGATGGGTAGGATAAGACATGCCTGTTTTTCCTATGCACAATCTTTAGATTAAAGGTCTCAAATTCATCCTCCTGAGCCTTTATCTGCCTTACTTGCTCTTGCACAGCAGCTGCCTCTTCATCCTCAAGTGATGCTGCTGGATCTTCTTCCCGTGCAGAACCAATTTTTTTGTCCTCTTCTCGCTTCGCATGCTCTCTTTCATCATAACCATAATTAGAGATTGTTGATGGAGTAGAATCTGTGGATCTCACGGCATTAGCATTATCCTCATCCCTGGAACTTTTGACAGGTGAAGAATCACTGCTTTTCCGCCTCCATGAAGTAAGCATGTTATCAGAGCCCACCACAGCATTATCACGCTCATCAGTTTCATCACTGACAATAGCATTGCAGTTGTTTGCCCATAAAGATTTACTAGCGCCTGGCTGCTCCAACCGCCCATCCCTCAGTGGTGGGGGAAACGAAAATCCCCCATCAGGATGATTTTTCATCTGCATGCTTCCACCCTTATCATTCCCAACTACATATTTATTGGCCTCTTGATTAGTAATTTTCCTTTTATCCCTGTTTGATCTATCAATATATTTCTTGTCTAAGTCATGATGAGGATGTCTAGACCCACCAATTCCAACATCATGATCACGGAAGTATTCTAGATCCCCTTCACTACTGCCTCCAACCAAACTTTCCCGTACTTCACTGCCCATATCTGCAGCATCACTGTTGATCCCTACACCAATTGATCGAACCGAACCATGCTGATCATCATCCATACAAATATCATCTAGCCGCGACCTTCCACACTCGTTCAAAACTTTCCCATCCCCTAACATGATGAGTTCATTCGTCTGAGTCACAAAGCCCTGCCACACAGGTTCTGCACGCATCAGATTCAGCTCTTCTTCATCCATCAACTGTCCATCATATTGAGCAATTAAATCATTCTCATCAGTCCTCCCATACATGTCAGTCGCTGACAACCCTATAGGATCATCTGAAGCTGTAACTGGTTCGACATTTTTTGCTTGAAAATACCGCTCACCAGAGAAGTAAGAATCCTCCTCAGCAAAAGATTGATCATCATCCTCATCTTTGGTGGGAGCTCTTTCTTGTGGATCCGGAACACTGCCATGCCCTGTACCCTTTTCATTGTCACTAGGGTAATCAATTTCATGAGCTAGAAACCAGGCCTCATCCTCAATAGGTTGTCTCATATATCCAACATCATCATCGTCATCGTATTCATCAGAGTCCCAATACTCATTTGGATAGTCAACAGATTCACTTAATCCATCACCGACAGTGGCAAAACCAGAAACCAGATCAGATGTATCCTCTGCAATTCCCTGACTTACAGATAGCCAACTACCTCCTGCAATCCTTTTTCCACCTGATCATTAATGCAAAAGCTGTAGCTAATTAAGTGATCACCCAAAAAGATACAAAATTGGAAATAAGTTAATCATAAAACCATCTACAATTCCTCATTTATCAGAAAGAATTTTAAAAAAAAAATGGAAAGAAAATAAAAATGAAAAGAATGATCATAAATTGACAACTGAGTGCTTCAAAAGTCATTGATAAAACAAAAACTGGGGCCTGTAGGGAGGTACAATGTGATTAGATTCCAAACATAAGATAACCATTGGCACAGTGTTATTCTTACTTTGGTATATGGTTTGATAAGCAGGGAAAATAAAATATTTCAGATCAATGGTAACACCTAAAATTATAAAGGAAGCAGTGGGCAATGCTTAGAAACATATTGCAAAACCTAATTACATGCTTCGGATTGTCAATGAACTCTAATTAAATCGCACTTCCCCTATTTAGAGCAGGGTGGAGAGTAAGTCGTGGAGTCAAGACCAATTGGATGCATGTGAAACTTACCAATTATAAAGGTGTTCCAACCAAGTAATAAACAATGTGATGCATGTAATTATTGCAGTTTTAATCGACACTTCATGAATTAGTTTCTTGGTCCATAGACCACAAAATCTGGGAACTTCCATGTTTCCAGTACTCTACTTAGCCTCAGCATTATCGTATTTGATGAATATGTAAAATACAGGAACCCACATTCTTCTACAAGGTTCACTGGTTTGAATCATCTAGGACATTATTGAAAATAAATAAAAAGAAAAGGTAGAAACATTAATAGAGACATGAAAGGTTGGTCGAATCTTGTAAAAAAGTAGAGCAAGGACAACAACTCTTCATAAGATTAAAATGATAAAACTTCTGACAAGTACCATAATAATTAGATTGGAATAGTAATCATTTTCCAATTCCACAAATCCTTCTGATGGAAAATTCCATCAATGAATCCATTTTTCTTTTCATAATCCATACATAATAAACAGTTCATCAAATAAACACTACCACCACCTCAACCTCACTGCTGAGTAGCCATCAATGACTTGGAAATGGCTAACTGCTTTTCCCAAGGAGATTTTCAATGACAATAACAATGCTGATTATGAAAAGTTGAATACATCTAACTAGCTCAAGAACTGCAATAGAACATTAATAATAAGTCACAGGCACACGGGACCCAAACAGATAGATCACCACTAGAAACATGAAAGAGATAAAGAATGGAAGATGATGACTAGTAAGAACTAGAATTGCTTCTTACTTATCAAAAAAAAAAGAACTAGAATTGCAAATGGAGTCAAAAGGTAAAAATTAGATTACAAGTAGAGGTAATGAAACCCAAATAATCAACTAACTAGTTCAATTTTTTTTTTATAAGTAATAAGCCAATCTCAAAAAAAAGCGATCAATTAACTAGTTCAATTGCTGACAAAAAAAAAAATATTTTTAAGCAAGGATATCATCTGATCATTTCCATCAAATGAGCTAACCTGCAGAGTTTAGTTCTTGTCCGACAGGAACATCCAGGAATGAGCCTATAAGGAAGGTGTTATCAGCACTGGTGAGTTTTGCACCAGGTCCATCTCGCTCAAACTTTTCCTCCCAATTGACATTCAATGACTTGTCCTCTGATTTGAGTTTAACAGGTGGCAACCTAGGAAATTCTTCTTTCTGATTCTCAGATACCAGAGGAAAACTCAAGCTGCTGATGGTCTTTTGCTCGGAACCCCCTTGTGACTTGGCAAAGTACAAGGCTCTTCCCACCTCATCCACTTGCTCTTTTATTGCTGTCCTAACATCACTCATTTCTGGCTTTCTCCTTCCTTCTTTTTTGTCAGAACCTGTAACAATATCATAACTAGTTGACACATCCCCTTCGGAGAATGGAAAAACAGTCTTGACAGGGCAATCTTTCCACAAATCAGAAGATGAATTCGTGGACACCTCACTTCTTGACCATGGATTATCTGCAAGGTTTTCCTTGAAGTATGTGCTACTCTTAAGCTGCTGATCAAGCTCTTTGGGCTCACATGCTTGGGTTTTCTCAAACTTGGATTCCACATTAGCTTTACTAGTACTTCCAAGCCATGAAGTTCTCTTTTCGCCAGAAAAAGTAATCTCTTCCCCAGTCTTCACAATGGCTTTACCAGCATCAAGAGCTTCACTCGTACGATACTTTGGTTGCCCCGATATCTGAAGCTCTGAAATGCTATCAGCATTATTACCACCATCATTCTGATAAGCTCCACCAGGCCCATTACTAGGAATGAGCTTCCACGAATACAAATCAAGCACCATGTCCTCCGCACCTTTCAAGAAACTGAAGTTCTTGTCACTCGTCCCAACCGCTTCATTACTTTTATTCCGCTCACCAGTAGAAGCAGCATTCTTCCATTTACTCTCGGAACCATTTCTACCAGTCCCACACTCTATCTCCTTCACAATTAACTCCTTGGAAACCTCACGACTATCCCGAGACACTGACCCTTGATTTTCCAATACCAGCTTGTCCCCGTTCGCCTCCTCTACCACATTACCCGAGTCCTTATCCTTGTCCCCAATCATAAGCTTCTGAAGGAACCCATTCAAATCAGGACGATTACTGAGCTCACTGCGCAAAGCTGCCTCGGCTCTAGTGAACCGATTTCTTCGCAGAAATTCCAGAATCACATCAACCGAGTTTGATTCTGCCATTTTTAACCACTAAAACCTACAAGTAGGTCTCAGAAAGAAGCATCCACCATAACCTGAGAAAACACACCAATAAAACCTCATTCTAAACAAAATCTAAAAGTTCCATTTTCTTATTACACCATTCTTTGCTAAGAAATTTCTCCAACACCCACACACACACACACCATAAAAAATTAAAAAAAAAAAAAAAAAAAAAAAAAAAAAAAAAAAACCCGAAATAGGATTAAGAATTTTCAAACGTATTATTCCCAAAACTTAAACCTTACCTCGCATAAGGCTCAACCAAGTGGCGGCATTTTTGTAATCCTGTGACCTGAACAACAACAAAAACCTAGCATTCAGAATCCCAAAATTTTCCTTCCACTTTTCCTACATTTTCCGAGCAACCAAACAGAACAAAAACCGTTCCTTTTTTTTTCCTCTTTCTCAAAAACGTAAAAACCGAAGCCCCAGAATCACCTAAAAAGCAGTGCCGGCATTCTCAGCGCGGATCCACAGATTGGGAATTTCAAATCCCGCGGATTCCCATTTCCCTTTCCTTCACCTCCAACCCTAAACCCCAATCCCATCACATAATCGAGCGCTTCGAAAGTGGAATTCAATTTCCACCACAGTTTTAAGGCCAAAATCACTCTCTTTGAAAAATCATAAGAAACCAAGATCTGACATTTTGCTTTGTGAGTTAATTTTTTTTAGGGTTTGGTGAAAGAGTGGAAATGGGTCCAAAAGATGAAAAAGTAACAAAGTAAAAATCGATGAAAGAGGAGGAGATGAGCACCTGAGGAAGGTAGTAGTGGCCGGTTGCTGCTGCTGCTTTCTTCTTGTTGTTGTGTTCCTCTCTCTCTCTCTCTCTCTCTCTCTCTTTTCTTTTTTCTTTTCTTTTTCCTTTTTTTTTTTTCTTGTTTTTATCTCTCTCTCTCTCTCTCTCACTTGACTCCTCTGTAGGCTTTAGGGGTCCTGCCTCTTTGCTCTTCTGAATTGAGATGGTGGACCAAGAGCGCTCTTGAATGCTTTTTTGGATTTATTCACTGCTTCTTTTCTTTCCTTTTTTTTTAACTATTCACTCTTTTTTTTTTCTATTCAAATAAGGATTCACTGCTTTATTTATTTTACCATTTTTACCCACGATTTTTTTTTTAAAAAAAAATTATTATTAGCTATTCGAATTTTACATAAATTCAAGCCCTCTATAAACAACCTAAAACGCAGAACATATCTATCTAAGGGTCTGTTCGGATTTATGATTTCAAAAAGTGCGATTTTAAAATAACAATTTAAAAATGTGTGATTTAAAAAAATGATTTTTAAAAACGCAATTAAGCGTTTGAAAAAATCGCAGTTTAGCCTTTTAAAATACTGCGTTTTCAAAAAAGCACATCATTGCCTGCGATTTAAATAAGCATTTTTCTGCGTTTTTAAATCGCAATTTTTTAAAAACGCAGTTTTCAAATAGTTCAATTTCTGCGATTTAGTTTAAAATCGCACTTTTTCTCTAAGAAATCACAATCACAAACGCACCATAAACCCTAAAAGCATTTCTATGAGTTCTCCAAATTTTTGTTAAATAATCTACTTTTGTTATTTTATCTATCACTTTTAACAAACTTTATACAATAAACTTTCTAAATATTAATTTTTTATTAGTTTTAAGCAACTACTACTAACAAATGAGGAGAGGTGAAAAGTGAAAAGAAAGAGAAATGATAAAATATTCAATAGCTCATAAAATTTGTTAGCCAAATTTGAAGTGAAATTCTGACAAAAGATAAAATAGATAAATTATAAAAAGTTTGTTGAAATGAACTTTTTTGAGTTTTTTATTAAATTTTGGTGAAAATTTTGAAATCAAGAGCTTACTAGGGATGCTCTAACTTCAGGCTTGTTTGGCAAAGACATGTACAGAACATAACATAACAGAGTAGTGGGTTGTTAATTTTGGAATTAGTAAAAAGTGATGATGTGATATAAAATGGTGAAAAAGTTTTGTTTTGTAGTTAATTTTTTTATTTGAATAGTAATAAAAAATTATTAATTTGATATAAAAAGTTAAAAAAGTAAGAATGTTTTTATGTTGATTGGTAGTAAGAAATATGAAAAAGTAAAAGAAAAAGTACATAAACAGTACACGTATTACTGTGTACTGTTCTGTAACTTAACAAACAAGGCCGAAATCTCATAAATTGTTCAAAATTTTATAAAATTCCAACAACTTAATACCTATGAATAATGCTATACCAAAATTTTTACCCATTTTTATCCCTTTAAAACTTTTAAAATCAAAATCACATCATCCTTAAATTCTTGTCCCTTATTTTTACCTTGTGACTTTCTTTCTGGTGATGAGCATACTGTGTAAGGACATGGGTACTGTTTGTGATAATCTTATCTGCATATACAAGTAATCAAGGACGGCCCTAATGATACATTTTCCCATAGTTGTGAGTTGCAAGTTTCTTGGTTAGATTGCTAGGTGCACCATCATGTGGTAAAAGATCATATGCATAATAGGTTGTAAATATATTTATTTTATAGTAAGGGTAATGAGGGTAAAATTGCCAAGATTATGCCATTTAGCCAAAAATAAAAAGAAAATGGAGAAAAAACAATACACAAAGAATTTACATGATTCAATAGTGTGCATATGTCCATACGAGTGATCGATTAATTTCACTATATTGGAAAAGAACAAGTTTACAACTTATATATATTGTCTCTAGTTAAAACCCTAACCTAGTATATTGAAATTTCTAATATGTTGCTATGTGTTTCGCCCATATGATGACATTTATGATCCGTTTGGATTTGTGTTTTCAAAAGGCTAATTAAAAATAGCGATTTTAAGGAAAAACTTCACTTAAGAATACCGAACTTTAACCATTTTTTAAAAAAGGTACATAAACTTCAAAACGTCTCAATTTAGGGTATTCATTTTTCGAAAAGTTTTGATTAAGGTCCTCCATTAGATGTATTTACTTTTGACGGTACATATGCGCATGGCAATGACATTGGTATTCTATGTACTGCAAGAGAGGGAAAGGGACATAATAGGTAGTTTATAAAAAATATATCACGTGTGTTGCACGTGAGGAGGTCTCCGTTAAGATTTAACAGAAAATCCTAATGGAGGACTCCTAACTGAGACTTTTCAAAAAATAGATACCTTCAATTGAAACGTTTTGAAGTTTAGGTACATTTCTTCAAAAACTGTGAAAGTTTGATACCATTAAATGAAGTTTTTCCCTATTTTAAAATATGCAATTTGAAAACGTTAATTTTTTTAAAAAAAAAACTCAAGTAATCGTTTAGTAAAATCGCAATTTAGTATTTAAAATTGTGCGTTTTTAAAAAAGCACTCAATTGCCTGCAATTTGAAAAAATAGATTTTTTGCTTTTTCAAATCACAATTTTTTAAAAACGCAATTCAAAACGATTTATTTTTTGTAATTTAGTTTAAAATCGTATTTTTTGTCTATAAAATCACAATATCAAAAACACTCTTATACTAAAAAACGGTATTACTTTCTTATTTGGAATATCACTAACAATGAGAGATTGAGAGGAATGAGAGACAGAGGAGAGAAGAGACCAACAAAAATAAGAAATAAGAAATATATATATATAGTAATAACAGTTTATTTTTTCAATCATAAATCCAAATGTACAATGTCTTGTTGTTTTACTCTCTCAATTCGTCTTTAATCAAAAATTGTGTTCTAATTTTATTCTCAAAACAAGTTGTTGAAGGAACAAAAAAAAAAAAAAAAAAAAAAAAGTTTTCCTCTAAATTTAGTTAATTTTGTTTTTTTTATTATTATTATTTCAATCGATTATACTAACATGTGTCAAAAATGTATGTGAAAATCACAAGCTTTATTAAAAAAATGCAAAATATAATTAAAAATGCACATGAGAATTATATATTTTTTAAACATATGCTAGTTTAATAAATTAAGTTACAGAACATTTCTCCATTTTAATTTAGATGAAAACCTTTTTTTTTTAAAAAAAAAAAAAAGAAAAAGAATACATTTCCAATTGCACACAAATTACTTATAAACGGGTTTGTAACAATTAGCTACAAACGAGCATAGTAAAATGACACGTGTCTCTTAGTATGTGAGAATCACATATTTCTTTAATATCATGTGCTTCTCACATGTTTTTTTAATAACATTAATAAGACAACATGTGTTTATCACATTTTATTAGAATAGTTTGTAGCAAGGGTTGGCAAAACGAATTACTTGTCGGGTTCAAGCCAACTTGACAACCCAAACCCGACACGATTAGAGGTGGGTATCAGTTTGGTTCGGTTCAATTATGTGGTTTTCGGTTCGATTTACCAACAAAGTCGGTTAATTCACCGACTTTATTTCGACAAAATCTAATTTTGAAATTTTCGGTTAAAGCTGTAAGGTCGATAAAATCGATTAATGAAATGAAGTCGTTTTGATTAAAAAAATAAAATAAAAAAGAGAGATGATCAAACGAAATGACGTCATTTCTATCCAAAGTGTTGGTTTGGTCAGTTAAAAGTAGGCTCGATTAACTGAAAAAAAAAAAAAAAAAAAAAAAAAAAAAAAAAAAAAGTCACCTATACCAACCTTCAAAATTAAAATCTATACCGACAATCGAACCAAAAAAAGTCGGTAGGCAGTAGTCGACATTTTGTCCACCCATAGACACAGTTAGCTAAACGGGTTGAGACACGAAATTCGAACACGACACGTTTATAAATATCATAAACGGATTGACCCGTTTACAAACGTGTCATAAACGGTCAATCGCTTATGACCCGAACCTATTTAGCATAAACACAAACACTATAACTTCGTACCGAATTTACGGATTGCGTAAAAAATTACCAATTCTATTTATAATTAATTGCTACAAAACAATTTGTAGTTAATTTTTGTACTTTTCAATTCGCATCCAAATCTCTCTTTCAAAATACGGGACTTCATTAATTGATTTACAACTTTGTCCAATAGAAGGACATCCACTTAAAGACACCATTAAGTCTCATGTGTCCTGGGAGGATTTGCCCTGTAGGGGTGGAATTGGGTTGACCGCCCAATTTAATCATTTAAATTTGATTATTAATACCCATATCCGCCGCATTTTGGCTTCATATCTAAATTTGCTTTTTTGTAGATATATTTTCAGAAATATATATATATATATATATATTAATTCCTAAATTTAATGGGATTCCAATTTACTCATTTGACTTTTAATTTTGACAAAATGTTCTTTATTTAAAATAGAAAAACGTGCATATAGTGAGAAGTGGGTATTCCTCTCTCTTAGACCTCGTTTGGTTCGCGGAATGGATATTCTATTAGGATAATGAATAGTTATTATTGAGAATGAGGAATAATAGAATAGAATAATTATTCCAATTCCTTAGTTTGGTAACAACACATATACCACAATTTGAATTGACCCAAAATTACTAAAAAAACCCATATAATTTCTTACTTTTCAAAAAAAAAAACTAAAATCTTAAATATATATATTGGACCTTAGATCTGTGGGTGACAGATCTGATCTAAAATTTTTGTTTTTTTTTTATTTTTTTTTAATTTGTTATTTTTTAATTTTTTTTTTTAGGTTTAGGTTGGAAAAATTAATTAATTGTTTTTTTTTTTTTTAAATGTTGTCTATTCCCTTAGGAATAGTTATTCTTCATAAGTGAATAGTTGTTCCCATGTAATAGCTATTCTAAAGAATAGATCTCTACCAAATAAATAAATAGCTATTCCAATGAAATAATCATTCCATTCTAAGAACTTATTCAACGAACCAAACGAGGTCTTAGTGTAAGAAGCCGATGGTGTGAAAATAATCAACAGCATCGAGAACACCAGCGACAACCAAGCCAATGGTATGAAAATAATCTCAAGCGCTTCCTGTTTTGAAATTCAACCCCAAGACGTTCCACCCATCAAACCATTAGGAGTTAGTCCAAATCTCACTAGACTACCACCCTTCATGGTCATACGCGCTAAGGTATTGAGAAGGTATCAAATGTTTTAAAAGGTCAATTGGTTATCATATATACGTAAGGGGGTTTTGATATCATGATCCCCTTAATTTCAAGTGAAAATATAAATGATTTATTTCATAGTTCTCATCAAAATTAATCAATTTAAAAATGTATATATTGTCAAGTCATTTAAAATTTTTATCTAAACATATATATGACACCACATCATTTAAAATTTTTAAATAGAGAGAATCATATCTCGGGTTTTGTTGGAAAAATGCAATTATGTATTACGGATGTTGGGTATCATAAATTAATTGTAATAATTTAAATTATAAATTATTACAATTAATACTCTAACCCGTGATTAGTTTACAATTTCTACCCCATAATTCAAATGGGTGTCAAAATTACACATCTTGATGGAGTGGGATAGAGAGGACATTGCAAACTAATCTCCACTAATTTTTTAATTTTGAAATTTTAGTGTACTCCATCCACTATCCCACTTGTCCCCTAATCTTTCAATTATACTAAACCCTAATCTCTCGAATGACTTAAATAAAAAAAAAACAACTAATCCCAAATTATGGCATTGATAGCTAACATTTATTGTTTAATTGGGACAATGCAAATGATCACGTATTTTTGAATTATGGTTAATGTGATATAAATAAAAATAAGTTTGTAATTTTTTTTAAGAAAAATTTTGTTTTGTAGTGAATTTTTTTTTTTAATAGTTGAATAGTGTAAAAAATGATTGATGTCATATAAAAAAGAAAAAAGAAAAAAAGGGTTATAATATTTTGAAGTTGATTTTTTTTTTTTTTTTTTTTTTTTTAAAAAAAAAGGCGAAAAAAAAGGGAGGAGTTGAAGGGTTACCAAACAGGGCCTACGTTTTTATTTTTATTTTTTTGGGCTTCCTCTATCTTTAATTATAGAGTTTTTTTAAAAAAAATTTATTTTTTTTAATAAACTAATGCTGTTTTTTTGAAAAATATTTCTCAAAATAGTAATTCTTTTTTCTTTTCAAATTAATGTTATTTATTCCGCATAAATACGGTATTGGCAAACCTTGCATTTTGAATTACTATCATTCCTAATTTTGTATATTGTTTAATGGGGACAATGCAATATTGTTTCATTTTTATTTTATTTTTTTTTAAAAAATAGTAATATTGTTTCATTTCTATCCCTGGAATTTGGACTACGTTTCACTATATATAATAAATGTAATGAAAAATAATATTTTAGGAAGGTACACAAATTCAAACTCAACTTTTGACCATGAAGCTAATAGGAAAGGAGAGAGAGAGAGAGGACCTCTTCCCCTTTCTCCATAAACTTCTCAGTATTTGTCGTTTGCTGGGGGAGGGAGGTTCCTCCCAGTTTTTGCTTATTCTCTTAGTCATTTTCGGGCTAGAGAGGTTTCGTTCCTCCCTGGGTTGTTCTAGTGGAGGCTGGAGTCTCCCAGTCCCTAGGGCTGTTGGAGTTTTGAGTACTCCCGGACTTTGTTCTGGTGGTGGTTTTTAGTCCTCCCAGACCGTTTGGACTATGGAGGTTTGTGTAGTTTTTTAGTTTATTTTAGTTTTTTAGTTTCTTCGTAGGGGGAGAGTCCGCCGATCGTGTCGCTGGCGGAAGGACTTGGCCGTGGTTCAGTTTTTATCAATCTTTGAGGCCAGATCTGTGATGTTTCGTCGCCCTTTAGTCGACACGCGACCCCTAGCCTTACTTATCGTCGTCCTCTGGTTCAGCTGCTGCCTACTACGGCTGGAAAGCTCAACAGTGATCGGCGCGTGGTCTCCACGCGTCAGGGTGCTCTACACTTTGTGGGCCGAGCGTTATGGTCATGTTTCGTATCTTTTGCCGTGTCTGGTGGTGTCCGGGGGTTTCTTGTTTTAGGATGCTGTAGGGGTTCATCCAGTGGCGGCGTGTGTGTTACACGCGCCGTCTCCGGTGGTGTTTTCCTTCGACAAAAACACCACTTTTTTATAGTAATGCTAAACTTTTATTCTACTACAGTCTTATTATACACCACTTTTTTATCATACAACTATCTTACAATGTTGGGGTGTTAGTTCCAACTAACCATTGATTATTTTTTTAACAATTGGTTGATCAAATAATTAGTTGGAACTGTCACGATAACATTGTGAGATAGTTGTGGAATAATTCATTTGATAATACTCTTGGGGTGGTGCTTTTTGCTTTTTAATTGAAAAATGTTATGATGTGAGTCATGTGACATAAATGTGTGAAAGTTATTTTATGTATTTTGTGTTTTAAGTTGTTTGTTAATTATTATTATTATTATTTTTTTTGTTTTTTTTTCTAAAAAACAGAAAACAAACATAAGGAACATTATCAAACAAAGCCGTGTGAAATAATAATAGATTATAACATTTCTCGTGAGATAATAATAAAATAAAAATGCGATTTAGGGTTTTATTCTTCCAAACAAACAAAGATGCCTAGATGCATCCCCTTTTCAATCCAATGTACCTATTAGATTATGATTAGGTTATCATATTTAAATATCTTGGCTGGATTGCTTTGCATTGATTTCTTTTTGGCCCATGTTTGATGTGTGTCTCAAGCAATATTTGGGCTTAGTTAAGGCTTTGATTGGTGTATCCTCTGCCAAATTGTACGTGGTTTGGACAACGGATGATGGAGTGAAGAGGGCACCCTTCGGGTGTAGGGTGTGAGAGGTTTAATTTATGTTGATTAGGTGGCATAGTCCTCTCAAGTTGTTAAAAAGGGTTTTTTTTTTTTTTTAAAAAAAAAATTATTATTATTATTTATTTTGTTAGTAAGTTGTTAAATTTTTGTTTTGGTGTGAATTAGGTCTTGGGATTCCCTATGCTTGTTGCTTGCATTTTTTGTTACACAATAAAACACCAAATAAATGCAAACGTTGGAGAGATCATTACTTAAAATATAAAAGGATCTATGAAATATTTGATAGATTTAATATATATATATATATATTGCTACATGGTGAACATATTGTCGTATTATCGACATCATGTACACCATTACATGCAAGCAACGAAACAGGATTTAGACCATTAAATAGATACTCTCGGTTTAAATTTAAATTGAGAGGATCATGATGTTAGTATAAATTTATAAAACAGAAAAATAAATACTTTTAAAGTGCGTTACAAAATCGTTTTTCTTAAGAAGATATTAACTCTCACCAATTATGATCAATTGGGGTATACTAGATTATAGCAAATACTTCATTAGAATATAATAGAGCCCAAAAAACCTCATAATTTATATTATAGCAAGGAGAGATTCAAATTTTAAAAACTGCACAAGGATTTTGAGGGAGACACCAAAAAAAGAGAGAAAATTTCAGTATATTTAAAATTGGTTTGAATGTAATTTCAAAATTAATAGAAAATAAGTACCAGAAGTGCATACACTCAAGTATTGCTTTAAAGACTTGCAAAAAATAAAAAATAAAAAATAATTGTTTTAAAGCAATAATTTAATGTGAGTTGCGCACGATAAATGACTCATTTAATTTATCTCTTTCTCGTATGGGACTCTCCTCTTCTAAAACTCTTAAATATCTTCCATTATAAGTCGTTTACAAACCATAAACATATTCATACATACATATCTATATTAATTTTGAATAGTTTTAGGGTCCGTTTGGGTTTGCGATTTCAAAAAGTGCGATTTTAAAATGTGCAATTTGAAAAAAATGATTTTTAAAAACGCATTTAAGTGTTTGGCAAAATCGCAGTTTGGCCTTTAAAATCGCAGGTTAGCTTTTTAAAATACTGCGTTTTCAAAAAAGCACCACATTGCCTACGATTTGAATAAGTATTTTTCTACATTTTCAAATCGCAATTTTTTAAAAACGCAGTTTCCAAACGGTTTATTTTCTGCGATTTGATATAAAATCGCACTTTTTCTCTACGAAATCTCAATCCCAAATGCACCATTAACAATTGATCTTGTAATTTAGTGGTGTTTCTTATTTTATTTTTACATTTTAGCCTAGGAAACACAAAAATGGGATTATTCTTTTTATTTTATT
This sequence comes from Alnus glutinosa, assembly GCF_958979055.1. NCBI lineage: Eukaryota > Viridiplantae > Streptophyta > Magnoliopsida > Fagales > Betulaceae > Alnus > Alnus glutinosa. The sequence continues at coordinate 29,276,312 of NC_084889.1, read as the reverse complement.
GTTGGTTAAAAAAAGTTGTCATATATGCATGTCATTAAAAACGACTTAATTAACGTTAATAAAGCATTCAACCAACTAAAAAGAGAACATCTTTGCATGAATGGTAGTTTAATCAGGTGGTTGGTATGTGTACATGTTGGCTTAAGGCGAAATCATGGGACGTGGTTAGTGCAAACTAATGGAATCTTAAATTCTTAATTGACCTTGGGGTGGGCTCTCCACGTCCACCATATATTCTTTCATTTTTATATTCAACCTCAATAATCAAAACATACTCATATATATATATATATATATATATATTCCTTGTCCTTGAATTTGGTCTACTTTGTCAAACCTTATTTTAAAACCATCAAATTTGTTCTTAAACTTGACCCTTAATTTATTTATTCTTGACCACTTCCATACCGAGATGTTGTTCAATACAAATTTTCGAGAGTTTCGGTCGATATCTCGCTCGAAAGAAGGTTGTTCTAGAGAGTTTTGATCGAACGATACTGCGATCTTTCGTCTCATTTGACGGAGATCGTGTCAAGGTAGTTTGCTTTTCAATGATGACTTGGCCTCCAGACTTCAGTAGTTTTATTAGTTTTTAATAAAAAATGGAATAGCGAGCGTTTTCTTCAAATTTTTTTTTTTTTTTTTTGCAAATTTCTTAATATTTTTTTTGATTTTGTAGAAAAATTGTAAGTTGCGTGCTTTTAGATTCAACGACCCTCCACGCCACACTACATAAAAGTTGAAGTAACTTGCTTGGAGGTCAAGTTCTAAAATGAAGTAATTTCCTAACCTTTATTAATGGTTATTTTCTAATAGTTTTGAAATACCTTTTTGTTTTCAAAATAAAAAAATATATATATTTTTCTTAAAAATTATTAACAAATAAAACATTTTTTAAACGTAAATATCACAAAAAAAAAAAACCTTATAATCTTTTAATTACTTCAAAATACTTTTTAAAACCGAAATCAATAAATATTTCAAAATCATTATTAAACATACCCACGAGAAAAAAATTGTGATAACCCTTTTGTAATTTTTTTTTTTTTTTGGAATAACCCTTTTTGTGTTTTATAAATCAAATAGTATGATCTTATTTGAAGTGAAATAAAGAGAATTTGTTTTATAGTTAATATTTTATTTTTCTATATTTAGAGGGGTATATAGTGCGACGTCATTTTAAAAGCTTAAATGATATGATAATATATTTACGACGTGACAAAATATATACCATTAATTATATAAAATCTAATATTTGCAAAATAAATCTCATACATTAATTATATTTAAAAATTACTATTTTTAAATCTCATACGTTAATTTCACATTATGAATTACTATTTACTACCAGAAAAGTCAGATCCGTGTGGGAAGGAAAGGAAGGTAGTGATCATCCCAAGGCGTTGACTGCCGAACCACCGGATCTCACACCCCGTACAAGTCACAGCACACACCAATCACGTGCCTCCACCTCGACAGAGAGAGAGAAATAGAAACCGAAAACGAAATCGAAACGCACTCCAAAACGCACCGTCGCGTCGGAGGGAAACAAAAAACAAAAACGGCCCCGTTTAGGTGAGGCATCGCACGTCTGTGTGTGGTACTCCATCTCTTTCAGGGTATATTAAAACATTTTAGATCGGACCAGACTTCAACGACCTCCTCGTTTTATTAACTAACCCCTGCCGTTTCACTCCCAAACAGACACGAAATTCCAAAGCCAGATCTCTCTCTCTGTTAGCCTCTTCTGGTTTTCTCTGTAGTAAAGGGCTAGATTTTGGGCGTGGAGCGGTTGGAGAGAGAGTGGGAAATGGAGAGGACTATGGCGGCGGCGTTCATCGCCCTGGTGGTGCTGCTGGGTGCCGATCGGGCGAGGTCAGATGCATCGGATCACCGGTACAAGGAAGGAGACCCGGTGCCTCTATATGCCAACAAGGTCGGACCGTTTCACAATCCCAGGTAAACATTGTTCTAAGCCCTTTGGAGCTCGATCTGCGACATTCTTGGTGTTGTTCCAGCTGGATCTGAGCTGATTCTTAGCTCACAGAAAGAATTAGAGTTGAAATGTGAGAAAACAACGTGTTTTGGTTTTCGAAGCTTAGGTTTATTATAATATTTTTGCTCCGACAAAGTTCTGAGATTTGGGATCGGGTTTGTTACAGCACAATCATCCTCATCCACATTTCAAACGAAACCAGATGAGGATGATCATCAAACCATTCCTACGGATAATGAGGGGACTGTTAACAGAAAGATAAATAAGATAGAAGATAATTCATCAAAAAAAGAAAAGAAAAAGATAGAAGATAAGAAGAGCAATTCAAATGTATAGATAACCTTTGTGTAATCGCATGTATAGAAGATAGATTTGTTGATAAGATTTTTTGTAACTAATACTTGCAAGCAACCCGATTGAGGTGTGGAAGCCAAAACAATTATTCCAGATTTATTTGTCTGTTTAGGGTTCTTCTCTTAAAACATAGTTCCTGGGCTACCAAACAGAGTTTAACGTAATTTGTCGCATGTATAACTGGGAGATATGGAGAATTGTGTTTGAGAGTGTTGATGTGGAGCATGTATTTCCATTTTTTTTTTACTATAAACTTGTCTATTTTATTTGATCCTAGCGCTGGATCTAGTCTATAAAATTTGGGGATGGCTGGTTATTGTTTGTTCGCCAAGAAGTGTATTCCTGTTTAATCGAACAGTGGCTAGTTCAATGTTTGATTCTTTGATGTGAGAAGATTTTGTGTTTCAGATTGGCTAATGTATTTCTTTTTCTTTTTCTTTTTCTTTTTTCTCTCTTGCAGTGAAACATATCGCTATTTTGATCTACCGTTCTGTACTCCAGGTTTGCATCAGTTCAATTGGGTATTTTGGTTGCTTTAGCATATATTTTCAGCATTTCCTAAGGAACTTGTTTAATTTGTTGGATCCTAACTGCAGATAATATTAAAGAGAAAAAGGAAGCTCTTGGCGAAGTGCTAAATGGCGATCGTTTAGTCAGTGCCCCCTACAAACTTGATTTCCGCAGTGAGAAAGATTCTGAGGTTGTTTGCCAGAAAACACTCACAAAAAAAGAAGTGGCCCAGTTCCGAGCTGCCGTTGACAAGGACTACTACTTTCAAATGTATTACGATGACTTACCTATATGGGGTTTCATAGGGAAGGTCGACAAGGAAAACAAAGACCCAAGCGAGTATAGATATTATCTTTATAAGCATATTCATTTTATTATCTATTATAAGAAGGACCGCGTGATCGAAATCACTGTTCAAACAGAACAACATGCCCTTGTGGACCTTACGGAGGATAAAGAAGTTGAGGTGGAATTTTTGTATACTGTGAAATGGAAGGAAACAAGCACTCCTTTTGAGAAGAGGATGGAAAAGTACTCACATTCTTCTTCGCTTCCTCATCATCTGGAGATCCATTGGTTCTCCATTATAAATTCATGTGTGACGGTGCTTCTTCTAACTGGGTTTCTCGCCACAATTCTCATGCGAGTCCTTAAGAATGATTTTGTCAAGTAAGGATTATTTTGTAATTCATCTCTGTTTTGGATCTGCCTGTTTACTTCGAGTGTACTAGGGTGTGTATTGTCTTCCTGGACTCATTATTAAGTTCTATTTTTGTTTCTCTATAAAAGATATGCCCATGACGAGGAATCAGCTGAAGACCAGGAAGAGACCGGATGGAAATACATCCATGGAGATGTATTCAGGTTTCCCAAGTACAAGTCTCTATTTGCAGCTGCCCTTGGTTCTGGGACCCAACTATTTACTCTGTAAGTTGCTCTTTCATCGGGCTGTTTAATAGCACAGAAGCTCATTTTAGGAAGTTCCTCATACAGATACACACGTCATTGTTGTGTAATGTTTCACTAATATGGTATTTATGCTTTTCATGCAGTACGGTATTCATTTTTATATTAGCACTTGTTGGTGTCTTTTACCCATACAACCGAGGGGCTCTGTTTACTGCACTGGTTGTCATATATGCACTCACATCAGGAATTGCAGGCTACATTGCAACCTCCTTTTATTGTCAGCTAGAGGGAACAAACTGGGTATGTGCCGATAAATTCATTCTTCATAGAATTTTGATTTTGAACTGACATCCATTAAATTTGTACTTTTTTCATTGATATGGTATTCAATCTTGTTAAGAGATTAACATCTTAGGAGTTTTCTAGTGAGACCATAATATAGCATGTTGGGATACTACTTGACCCAAAAACTTAAGCTTATGAGTTTGACCCAACTATGCTATATTAACCATTCATACGTGACTTTTTTCTAATGTGGGGCTTAACTTTTCTATAATTATATGTGTATACGTTAAAATCTTACACTCACGTGTGAGTCCGTCACCACATTAACATACTCTCCCTTGAATGGATTTTTTATTAATCTTATGGACTGTATTTAAGATTACCTGTGTGGGCCTTGTATATTTTATCTGTTACTACAAAAGGGATCGACCATCCATGCATGTGCATCTTCCCTGCTCCAAACTGCGAAAGGCACTGCCATCATCCACCATACTACATATCACTATGAGCGATAATATCAATTGTTAGGGAGATTAACACTTTGGGAGTCTTCTAGTGAGATCAGATAACATGTTAGGACGTTACTTAATCCAAAAGTTTTAGCCTATGACTTTGCGTCCGGCAATGACTATATTAACTAGTCACACATGCCACATTTTTTCAATGTGGGATTTGACTTTTCTATACTCACGTGTATACTCCACAAATCTTTTGCTACGACAGGTTAGGAATCTATTGTTGACGGGATGCCTCTTTTGTGGACCTTTGTTTCTTATGTTCTGCTTTTTGAATACTGTTGCAATTGCTTATAATGCCACTGCCGCTCTCCCATTTGGCACCATTGTCGTGATAGTTCTTATATGGACACTTGTAACATCACCTTTGCTGGTATTGGGTGGGATTGCTGGGAAGAATAGCAAGGCTGAATTCCAAGCACCTTGCCGCACCACCAAATATCCCCGAGAGATTCCACCTTTGCCATGGTACCGGGGATCAATTCCGCAGATGGCAATGGCAGGCTTTCTGCCTTTCAGTGCAATATACATCGAACTTTACTACATATTTGCGAGTGTCTGGGGTCACAGGATTTATACCATATACAGCATCTTGTTCATCGTCTTTATAATTCTCCTGATAGTTACTGCTTTCATTACTGTGGCACTGACATACTTCCAACTTGCTGCTGAGGACCACGAATGGTGGTGGAGGTATGCACCCTTTCTTATTTACGCTTTTAACGATATTTCGATTATATATATATATATATTATCACCTATTTATCAATCTCCAAAAAATTTATTGCTAAAATCTTTTTGCCGCCGGTTTTTTCCCCATTCAGTAAATATGGGTAATATGAGTGGTGTGCTTATTTTATTATCTAGTACTTGGCATTTGGATCTTTTTCTCAATAGACTTTAAACTGCTAATCCTGTTTTGACTTATCTTAATCTTTCTTTGAATTGCTTATTTGTTGTTAAGTTTGAATATTTATATGGTTTGTATATATATATATGTATATTCACTTCTATTGTTTGTTCCTCTGTTTATTCATTTTGTGCAGATCTTTTGTATGCGGTGGGTCGACTGGCATATTTATCTATGCCTATTGCCTATATTACTACCACGCACGCTCTGATATGTCGGGATTTATGCAGACCTCATTTTTCTTTGGTTACATGGCTTGCATCTGCTATGGTTTCTTCCTCATGCTCGGAACTGTAGGCTTCCGTGCAGCTTTGCTATTCGTCCGTCACATTTACCGGTCCATCAAGTGTGAGTAGTTAGTATCACATTTTCAGGAGGAATCTGGTATGTGTTTCTTTCCTCACTTGTTCCGTAGGCGTTTTGTAGAGAAGGCATAATGGGTAGTTTTGTAGTGCCTTGTGTATGCAAACCAGAAGCAGATATTGTATAACAATATGCTTGAGGGTTCGGAGAAGGAAAGAGTTTGTCTCATTACTCAAGTCAAGACTTTGCAATATATATATTCTTTTAATATCTTCTACCTTTTTATTCTAATAATCTCTCACTGGTATGTGCTCGTCGAAAGAGAGCCAACCGCCAAAAAAAGAAAATGGCCGAGAGTTCGTTTGGAAGTGTGTTTAAAAAAATGACGGTTGGAAAGAGTAGTCGTAGAGACTATCTTTTTATCATTTTAAAATTATTATTATATTAAAATTTAATACTGATCTATTTCAAATTCAATGGTAATTTTAAAAATTATAAACTTTACGAGAATAAAAATAAAAAATAAAATAAGGAAAAAGGGGTTGTGTTTCTCTCTCTCTCTCTCACAAATAAATTTATAATACTTATGTTACTCGATTAGAGAAATAGAGTAGTTTGGTCTAATAAAGCAATTTTACAGATACAATCAGGAATTTTTTTTCATCCAAATCTCATTTATAATACGTTTAACGACAGCTTTAGCCAACTCATGCATCGCATTATTAGCGATTCTGCTAATATGGTGAATCTGCCCAGTAGAAAACAATTATAAAACTACGTGAGTGTCTTATAGTAGTTGTCCAAATTTACTCCAATTACGTTATTTGGAAATTACAATTTTAACCACTTGGAGCGCAGCACATTCGAAAAGAATATTACACAAACTTATTTCTTTGCAGAAAAAAGTGGTGTATAATGCTGCTAAAGTTTTCGCGGCTAGCAGTTCAAGGTGACCCATTTTTGTCATACTCTTTGCCTCATGCACATATCTCTCGTGATCCCGTACCAATATACTAATTCTCATACGCCCACTGACCTTACCCACAATAGTTGTTAGGAAATAAGTCCTATTTCCCAGGACCGGTGAGAAACGAAAAATTAAGAAGACAAAGAAAAAATTAAATCACCCACAAATGACACAAAGATTTAAGTGGTTCCCTCAAACCGAGGTACATCCACTGTAGGAGACGCAGAGAAAATTCACTATTAAAGATAGTTATAGGGAGAAAATCACTCAAAGCTCAAAAAACCCCAATACACTCAGATCTCCTTCTCTCAAGAAAAGATAATCAAAGAAACAAAGAAGTTCTTGTTTCTTTTACTATATGGCAACACAAAGGAGTAAACTCTCCTTAGTTTTCTTTTTCTTTTCTTCTGTGAGTGTTTCCTTCAGATTACAATTATCTGTCTTCGGGTGATCCTTTTAAAAGCTTCAAGCCTAGTGCTTATTCAATGAGTACTGTCCACTCAACGTGAAGAGTGGAGAAATTGGTGCCACTCAATGAGTGCTGTCCACTCAACAATTGTTTATTGAAGAGTGGAGAAATGCCACTCAATGAGTGCTGTCCACTCAACGTGAAGAGTGGAGAAATGCTGTCCACCAAAATCAAGTCAAACATAACAATCTGAGTGTATTGGGGTTTTTTGAGCTTTGAGTGATTTTCTCCCTGTAACTATCTTTAATAGTGAATTTTCTCTGTTATGTTTGACTTGATTTTGGTGGACAGCATTTCTCCACTCTTCACGTTGAGTGGACAGCACTCATTGAGTGGCATTTCTCCACTCTTCAATAAACAATTGTTGAGTGGACAGCACTCATTGAGTGGCACCAATTTCTCCACTCTTCACGTTGAGTGGATAACACTCATTGAGTGGCACCAATTTCTCCACTTTTCACGTTGAGTGGACAGCACTCATTGAATAAGCACTAGGCTTGAAGCTTTTAAAAGGATCACCCGAAGACAGATAATTGTAATTTGAAGGAAACACTCACAGAAGAAAAGAACCCCAATACAAATGATAATTGTAATCGTTATCATGCATGTCGTCAGGTTGTTCTCCCAAAAGCGGTTGATGAAGATCCTTCCCATAAAGAATATCTTCAATCTGCACTTTCCAGTACCCAAAATCTGTGCCATTGAATTTTTCGATTACCATCCTCCCTTCTTCTGTTGCCATCGCTCCCACACAAACCAAACCTTGGCTCTAACCAAGAAAAAATGGCTCTGATACCAGTTGTTAAAAAATAAGTCCTATTTCCCAGGACCGGTGAGAAACGAAAAATTAAGAAGACAAAGAAAAAATTAAATCACCCACAAATGACATAAAGATTTAAGTGGTTCCCTCAAACCGAGGTACATCCACTGTAGGAGACGCAGAGAAAATTCACTATTAAAGATAGTTACAGGGAGAAAATCACTCAAAGCTCAAAAAATCCCAATACACTCAGATCTCCTTCTCTCAAGAAAAGATAATCAAAGAAACAAAGAAGTTCTTGTTTCTTTTACTATACAGCAACACAAAGGAGTAAACTCTCCTTAGTTTTCTTTTTCTTTTCTTCTGTGAGTGTTTCCTTCAGATTACAATTATCTGTCTTCGGGTGATCCTTTTAAAAGCTTCAAGCCTAGTGCTTATTCAATGAGTGCTGTCCACTCAACGTGAAAAGTGGAGAAATTGGTGCCACTCAATGAGTGTTATCCACTCAACGTGAAGAGTGGAGAAATTGGTGCCACTCAATGAGTGCTGTCCACTCAACAATTGTTTATTGAAGAGTGGAGAAATGCCACTCAATGAGTGCTGTCCACTCAACGTGAAGAGTGGAGAAATTGGTGCCACTCAATGAGTGCTGTCCACTCAACAATTGTTTATTGAAGAGTGGAGAAATGCCACTCAATGAATACTGTCCATTCAATGTGAAGAGTGGAGAAATGCTGTCCACCAAAATCAAGTCAAACATAACAATAGTGTCCCAATTTACCTTATAATCTCATTTGGGAGGTGCTTTCCATTTTGTATTGATCCCACTTTTAGTCTCTGCTTGTATAACAGGTGCCGTTAAATTTGCATACTTATACTCCTCAGCTGATGCAATTGCCCCCCTTTGCGATAGATTGGGGTGAAGAAACTTTTCACTATGAACCACCGGTCCACCGCATTTCTTCGGAACCCAATCTTCTTGGTAATCACCACAAAAAGCACAAAATTATCCCCGTCACATTTTCCACCATAACCTTCGTCACCAAGTACATTCTATTAAGAAAAATATTTGTTTTTTATATGTTAAAAAATACATGACACTTTTAAAGACTTAATTGTAATAATTTTTTTATAATTCAGTTTGTAAGAAATTAGAACCTAATTCATGACTACTTAATTAAAAGGGGTAATTACATTTTTCTCTCATGAATTACCAGCCTCTGTCAATATGCTTCCACGAATTGACACTCTTACCAGCCGACTGCATTAAACTACCATTTACTTACTAAAACCCCTCAGCGTTAGGGAATCTCGTTAAATCGGATGTAATATTATTTTTTTAGACGTTAAACTTCATTTAAAGATAGGAAATACCCTAAAAAAAATAATTTAATAAAAAATATCAAAAAATTATAAACCTAAAAATTATAAACTTTAAAAAATAATTTTTGAAAAAATAAAACAAGAAAAAAAAAGAAAAAGAAAAGTAAAATAAAAGGGGTGGTTGACGGAAGAGGGTTTTAGTAAGTAAATGGTAGTTCGATGCAGTCAGGTGATGAGGGTGTCAGTTCGTAGAGATATATTGATAATGACTAGTAGTTCATGAGAAAAAAAAAGTAATTACCCCTAATTAAAATATAAGGATATTATTTATGTGATATATTCTCTATCTTTCGTTCCATCTTTCCCAGTCCTAAGGGACATAAAGATATATATTTTTAATCCTTCCACTTTCGCCAAATACATATAAATGGAAAATGGATCCGGCTTAGTGGTGTAGTTTAAAACTACTGCACCAATAATGGGCCCAGATTGTAGCACATCTTCTGTATTTTAATAAAGGGCCCAAATTGTCCCAAAGTTAACGGCATCGTTTTTGGTAAATTCAAACTTGATTGAAGCAAACGTTTCTTGTGGTCTTGTGTTTGACGCCGTTTAAGAGTCCATATCTGTGCAAACCAGTTCTTGGCGCAAGCCCAGCAACGGAGGCCACCCTCCATGACCGTCACGCACATGCTCATGCCCTCTTGGCCTGCCAATGTAATTTTCTTCTTCTTGCTCTGATGAGTCTGAACTTGAGTTGGGTCTTGGGTTGAGTCTTGGTGGTGCATGCTTGTAGGACCCAGCAAGGCCCACGGGTCAATATGCTAGAATTTTGATGGCCAAAGAATTTTCCTTATCTGGGTTCTTTAGCTACAGCCTCAGCTTCTTCGTCTTCGTCTGCATCGTCGTCATCATCCTCTTCTTCTTGTTCCAAGTCTTCATTAAGCAGATCTAATGTTACAGTTGGGATAAAGAGAAGCGTTGATTCTGTCGTTGTTGCTAATAGTGTAGGAATCTTCATTAAGCAGGGGTGAGCGGCGGGGGTGGTTTTTAGGGTCGAAAGAGGGTTTTTCACGTTCCCTACTCCAAACGGCGTCAAGCTTAGGCTTGCTTTAGAAGTTTTAAATTTACAAAAAACCGATGACGTTGGGTTGTTAATTTTAGAATTAATAAAAAATGATGATGTGATATAAAATAAAAAGAATTTGTATAAAAAAGTAAAAAAAGTTTTGTATTGTAATGAATTTTTTTATTTTTTTATTTGAATAATAATAAAAAATTATTGATGTGATATAAAAAGTGAAAAAAGTTAGAATGTTTTGATGTTGATTGTTATGAACAGTAGCAAAGCACTACTCTGCCCTGGACATGTCGTTCCCAAACATAGCTGTTAACTTTGGAACAATCTGGGCCCTTTATTAAATTACCGAAGATGTGCTATAATTTGGGTCCTTTATTAAATTACAGAACAGGTGCTTTAGTTTTAAACTACAACATTGAAGCTGGAGGTATTCCTCAATTGTTCGCCTTCTTATATTTTTCAAAGATTTATAAATGTGTATTTTTGTATATTCCGTTAAATTTTGATTAACACCTCAATTTTTGTAATTTTTTTTTTCCTAAAAAAATTGAGGGATATTTTAAAAATTTTAATACATGATTTAATGGAAAATTCTAACGGAGGGTTAAAATTGAAAAAAATTGAAAGATAAATATCTTAAATTGACACTTTTTAAAGTTTGAGTATTCAATTATAAAATTAATGAAAACCATAAATTATAAGTTAAGTTTTACTAAGAAATATTTAATGAAAACAAAAAGAAAAAAATTCCGCTGCCAGGATTTGAACCTGGATTCTTATCAATAGAATTGCCATAGTGCTACAGCGGATTTCATGTCATATCTTTACAGGTTTACAAACTTATATAATTGTGTCCCAAAAACATAGAAATATTTAATAATAATAATAAAAAAATTCCACTGCCGGGAATCGAACTTGGATTCTCTAATCAATAGAAGTGCCATGGTACTACAACGGATTTTACGTTATGTTTCCCTTCTTTTTTTAATTATACATTTGTAGCCTGAAAAAGAAAATAAATTTTTAGATTACAATATTTATTTATTTATTTTCCTGTTGCCAATATCCATATGGATTAGGCCTTGTTTGAAATCAAATTTGATCTTGTTTTTGTTTTCAGTGCAAATTTGTTTTGTTGTTTAATATACCTATCGTAAGGGAAAAATTAAATTTAGTCTATAGGTTTTCTTGCGATTTTAATTTAATTCAATAAATTTTTAATTTCGACAATTAGGTCTTCAAATTTTATCTGGCTTCAAATAGGTCATTCTATTAATCTACTCTCAAATTAATTAACAGTATCTCATGTGACTCTCGTTTGACGTGTCATGTACTAACTGTACGTGTCACATGGCATACTTATTTTAAATAGATAAAGTCCACATACCTCCTTCAAACTAATTTTATTAATTTTTCATAAAAATGATTAGTATCGATCATATATAGTTGTCTTCTTTTAATTCCCAAAATCTTGAAATGCAAAAAAGAAAAGAAAAAGGATTCTCATTCCTTGGCCCAAAAGCAAATAAACAAACAACTTGAGGAACATACCTATTTTCACTCAAAATATTACTGAGCCAAATTCTCTAAGCAAAGATTTTCTAGCTTCTTGTTTCTTAGGCAATCTCCATAGCTAGAAAAATTAGTTAATAACAACATTTTAGTCATGGTATTCTATATCGAGTAATGCTAGAAATATGACTTTTTTCTCCATTTTATCCGTGAAAGTGATGTACCTTTTAAAATTATTATTTACCTTTCGTGATAAAAATAAAACAAAAGTCATACTTCGAGCATTGCATTACTCTTTTATATCTCCACCGCACATTCTAGATTTAATTTACTAGCCAACATTTATTATTATTATTGACAACCTCCCCCTTCACCATTAACCCATTTGAGCTAAAGCTCATTAGTTACTAGCAGCCAACTTTACAAACAGTAAAACTGAGATGACCACTTAAAGATATATCACATTCACTCAACTGTATTGATGGTATGATCATTGCCAAGAATATGAATTAATATTTTCATTGGTTCATTGACTGATCAAGACAATGAATTCAGTTTAACTTAAATAGCGTAGAGTTTGGTTTTTAATTTCAACAATTAGATCATTATTTTTTTTCTAATTTCAAATGGGTCATTCCGTCAACTAATTTTCTTTTTAATAAATGGTATGTGTTCGTCAAACGAATCATTTAATTTCACGTGGATCTTGTTTGATATATTATGTGTCAATTGTATGTAGCACAATTACTTTAGATTATAAATATACCATAAATAATTTTTTATTTTTTTATTTTTTTATTGTTAAAAAAGTTAAAAACAATTTCATCATTTAGAGTATATATGTATTTAAAATAGGGAAAAATTCACATACTCCCTCAAACTACCACCCAATTAACAATGTCCCCCCAAACTACCAAAACATTGTCAATGTCCTCTCAAAGGCCAGCAAAAAGACAAAAATGACATTACGATTATTTCAATAAAACAAAATACTCATATAAATTCATAAAAAAAATAAAAAGTTATTTTAAAAAGAAAATTTTAATTTTCTTAAAAAAAAAACTTTTTAGTTTTTCATTTAATTTTTAAATTTGGCCACCATTGGTTTTTATGTACTTTTTTTTTTTTTGTTTTTGTTTTTGTTTTTGTTTTTGGTTTTGGTTTTTTAGTTTTTTTTTTGAATTTTATTAAAGGCATTTTTGTTATAGGGGGAACATTGACAATTTTTGGTAGTTCGGAAGGACATTATCTTGAGTGATAGTTTGAAGGAGGTATGTGGACTTTACCCTTTAAAATAAGTGTGTCATGTGACACGTACAGTTATTACATAACGCGTCAAACGAAAGTCACGTAACATTAATTGATTGGTTTAACATGACATATTGTTAATTAATTTGAGAGTAGATTAATGGAAGGACCTATTTGAAACCAGATAAAATCTAAGGACTTAATTGTCGAAATTGAAAATTTATTTGAATTAAATTAAAATCGCAAGAATACCTATAGACTAAATTGAATTTTTCCCTTATGATTGGTATATTAAACAACAAAACAAGATCAAGTTTGATTTCAAACAAGGCCTAATCCATAGTTCTCACCAAATTTAAAAAACCTCTCTTCTCTCTCTTGGTATCCTTCTTCTTCGTGCAAAATTGACAATATTTTATATGCACCCATAACCATCCATTTCTTTTTGTGCTGATGTGACAATATTTTATAGTTCTTACATGGCCTTTCATACACGTGGCAAAATTGTTGTTAATTTTTTTAGACGACGGATAGACGAAATGTTCGTTTTGATAAATGTGGAAAGCACTAGAATTAGATTTGTTACTTTTAAAACTCAAGAAGCTTAATAAAATGATAAATTAGATAAATGAAATTTGTATTTAATGTTATTCCTATAACTCTTTTACAACTTTTACTAACATGTGTCGGCATGTGATTAAAGCTACATTAGCCATAAGTTTTTTTTTTTTTTAAACGTCATATAATTATATGCTAACACGTATTCACAAGTTATTAAAACAAACAAGAAAGACAAAAAGATCCTAAAAGAAATGCAGAATTGAGTCGTTGCCATTTTCACTTTTTATTTTGATAAAATGAATTGAGACCGTATTTTTTAAATAAGTAATTATATATATAAAATAAAATATGCATATCTCTTCAAACTATTACTTAATTTGTAATATTTTTTGAACTAAAAATTGTATCAATGTCCTTCAAATTACTAAAAATTTGCAAATACCCTCTTTGTCTTGCAAAAAGACAAAATGTCCTTAATATTTTTTTTCATAAGATAAAAATACTCTTAAATTTTTTTTTTAAAAAAAGAAAAACAATAAGTCTAGTGACCCACAACAGCCGCGGGTCTATCACCAATTTATTTATTTTTTAAATGATATTTTTGTTATCAGGACATGAATGCAATCTTCGATTTAAGTTTTAGGGTAATTACCTTTTCCTCCCATGAATTAACAAAAAATGCGCGATGTTTCCATGAACTACCAACTCGACTAAAATAGAGCATTCAACTACCAAAGACAACTATTTTCTCCCCTTCCGTCAGTCAAAGGGGTTAAAACAAACGGTCAACGGGTCACGTGACCGTCACACGCTGTTTTATCTTTATTTTCTTTCTCTTTTCCCCCATGAACTACCACTATTTTCCAACATGCCTCATGTAAAACGGCACATGATTCGTTGACTGTTTTTTTTAACCCCTCTAACTGACAGAAGGGGGAAAATAATTGTCTTTTGTAGTTGAATTTCCTATTTTGGTCTAGTTGGTAGTTCATGAAAGCATCGCGCATTTTTTGGTAGTTTATTGGAGAAAAATGTAATTACCCCTAAATTTTAATTTGAGGGGCATTTGTAATTTTCCCATACTGTCAAGTAGAAGTAGGGAGTGTGTGAGCCATCAATCACAGATTCACAAATACAGTGGTGGCTGGCTTCACTGAGAGGAGGCGAATGACTAGTGCAGCAGCAGCTCTGGCACTCCGCTTCTCCTTCGCTTCCCCAATCACAACCTCCACCACCAAACTCTCATACCCAGTAAGCTTCTTTTGCTTTTCTCACCACTATTTCTTGATCTCGTATAGCTTTTACTTCACGTTTGGAATATTGGAAATTTGGAAGTTCTTGTTAAAATAAGCTGAATTGTTTATTTGATGAATGAAAATAAGCTGAATTGTTTTGTTAGGCTTATTGCTGAGTTGAGTAATGTACAATCTAAAAAGAATCAAAATTTCATAATGTATCAAGACTTTCATACATTTTCTCAGCAGCCACATCAACATGGGATGTCGATTTTGCAGGGTTTGGGTTCACCTGGGCACAGAAATGGTCTAAGGTTTGTGGGTTGTGCTTATACTGCTATTTCAAGAAAAGGGCAAGGTGCCTTTTTTGCTCAATCTCTTTCATGGGGTTTGTTCCCAGTTTGGACTTTGGTATTTTCTAAAATTGTGTGTGAAGTATACAGGTGCATTTGACCCAGAGCTTCGGTTAGTTCTTGAGCTTGCCACGGACTCTGAGCTATATGAGCTTGAAAGGATCCTTTTTGGCCCCAGGTAAATCCATTTTTCTTGAATTATAAATTTCTGCATTTTATTCCTCTGAGTACCCTCTTTTTGGTTACTGACGAAAACGAGGAGGAATATGAAAATATTATTATTTTTAAATTTTAAATATCATTTCTACTATTCTGAGAAATAACAGGGCATGCTTCAATTGAATCAAAGAGTTTATTCTAGTCTAATTTGGGCGCTGGTATATGTTTTCCTGAATCTTAAATAATGGAAACTAAAAGAAATCTTTTTTTCTTGCTCTCATTTTCTTAGTGAACATACAGAGGATTATGCTTTTAGCAATCTGAGATTCCCATGTGATGTTGATACATTTAGTCTTTAATGGTTTTAATATTGTTGATATTTCAGCTACTTCAGCCCTTTGCTAAAGTCAATAACAACCAGAGCTGATGTGGACCATGCCATGATTCAAGAAGATCTCGAAGAGCGAGAAGATTTTATAGCAGCACTGGAGTCAAGGTTTTTATTCCTTGCAGCTGATGCCCGGTCTACATTAAGGTAATTGAGTTTAGGTACCTAATTTACAGTGACTAGGTCAATATGCAGCTAAAAGTGATACTTTAAAAATTCAACGAGTTGGCAGACTTCTTGGAGTCAATAGCAGCTTGCATTTAATATGGTCTAAGTTGCATATTAAAACTCAACTTATGATTGGTCCTGGTTATGGAGTCTGTTTGCTTTTAATTAAAATTTAACTTATATTGTTCTTGTAATATGAGTGATATTTTGAGTATCTGCTCGATTTTATTCCATATGGTGTTCTTGGGTAGGGGTTGGAGACCATCATACAGAAATGTCTTGCTTTCAGTGAGAAAAAAGTTAGACATTCGATGCTCAAGCAAATTGTCAACTGAAGACCTTGAAGTAGAAATTTTTCTTCATCTATTGCAGGATTATTCAAGGTACTTTTCATAATTAATTCTCCATATTTGACAATATCCTAATTTTTAGAAGAATAGTTATCCTATTTGATATCTCAGTTTTGTTATCCTCAAGGAGGTATAGATTGAAAAGAACTTAACAAATGGAACTTGAGCAAGTGGGTTGTGCAATTTGCTTGTGGAGTGACTTGTGATCATATAAACCTATAGGATATTTCCTAAGATCGGTGTAAGACGGTCCTAGGGGGGGACTGGCATGGGCCATGGCCTCCCCCCACTTTTGCAAGATTCCTTAGAAATTTGTCTTACTTTATATTCGGGCTAAAGAATTTTTGTTTGGCCCCTGGTCATTAAAAAGTAGTCCTACTATATGATGCTAGTCCCAACCTCTCAGTCCCAAACGGGCTAGAAAAAAAATTTGGTCTCAAACTCTGTACGAATAACGTCGTGACTCTTCCAATTCCACATTTTCCAAAACATAGCAACAATTTTCAGGTACGGTTGTCCAATATTTTTTTATTTGTTAATTATAAAATGTTTTTTCTTGTTTATTATTAAATATAAAAATTCTAGTATTATTCTGCTGAGTTTTTATTAGAAATTATACTATACACCGGAAGAAATAGATCTAAACTTTATAGGTATGATTTTTTTTGTTAATCAGTTATGTTTAGTCTCATGCCATTTGGTCTTTATTTTATCATATTGAGCTGTTAAACACTTGGTTATTGTTATTTAATTAAATTGCATTATATTATTAATTCTGAAAACGCAATATAAACAGCTGTAGTTATATGAAAGTTATTATATTTTATTGTTCCTCATGCTTTCTAAATACCCTAATGTGGCCATGTAAATTTATTTGTAAATGATGGGAAAGCCTACTACAATTCTTGACTTTTTCAAAACAAAAAATGCACAAAGTTTAGAAGCCAATATTGGTGATGCATCATCGTCAACCTCTGATATTACAATTTCTTCTGCTTATTTTTTTGTTAACGCTACATGGATACTAATTTTATTTTTTATATGTTGATTTAATCTTCAATTTTAATATATTTATTATTCATGCTTTGGCCCCCCTATCTTAATATATTATTCATTCATGTTTTGGCCCCTATCGATTACAATTCCTGGTTCCGTCACCGTGTAAGTGGATGTTTTGTTATGTATAGATGTGAGCCATTAAACAAATATGTTCAGCAAATTATTGGAGTTGAAGTGATTAGTTTGATTTGGACACGTTGATTATATTGAAAAATTTAATGGTAGAATGGAGCTTTGGGGCAGGACAATATAACTAAGATTAGAGAAGTTGAGCTGAGATTATCTGCTAATTTGCAACAGAAACCAATAATTGCATTGGAAAGATAGAAGTTAGTACTAGCTTAAGATGCTACATGGACAACGGGAAGTCTGAAGATCTCAGTATCTTGGAGATTGATTCCTGAAGGAAAAAACCAGAACGGCTCCTACCTTGATTGTGAATGAACCAAAACCATTAATACTCATGAGCAATGGTAGATCTTCATTTTTTGTCCCCAAAATGCCAAGGTAGTCTTTTTATGGGTTCCTCAGATGAAAAATTGCTTGAGAATATAGGTTTCAGGAGATTCCTTCAAAGTTAAAAGTTTTGGGGTAGAAAGAGGGCATGATAGGCAATTAAGGGTCCTAGTGCACGGGTGCCATGTGCATGCGTGCAGAAATATGGTGTTTAACTTTTTGAATACCAGATGGTGCTTTCTAGATGGTAGCCAATGCTATCTGATGTTTAATTGTTCAAGTAGTGCAGTGCAATATTAAATGGGTCCAGGCCATTGCAAAGTGTTACCCTTTGTGTGCCGATCCTTGCAACTGTTGATTCGCTGAAACAATGCTTTGTATCAATTTTCCATTTTGAATTAATCATGTGCTGAAAGTCATCAGTTAACTTCTGTTTTACTTTTGTTTCACTTATATAATGTCAGTGATGATCTCCGTTCATTGCTATCTGTTTCAACTTTATAAATTCTTAGAGGATCATTTTAATTCTTAAAAAAGAAAGAAAGTTTCTAATGAGCTCTAGCTCCAACGGCACCTCACTCTCCATCCTGTTTTTATAGGGGGAGGAGCCTCCCCTACCTCCCCCTTATAGGACAAGATGGAGGATGAGATTGTTGTTTCAAGAGCCACCGGATACTTTAAATCAAAATTTGAAGCTTTTCATTGCTTTTTGTAGTGAAGAATTGGGTACTTTTCCACGCATAGGGGAACTCTCTAAGGCATCTAATGATCAAGGCAGTCTAGAACTTGGACTTAGTCAATGGAAGGTGGACACCCTTACTGCTGTGAAAGAGCTTCGGTCAATGATTTTGAAGGTATGGTTAGTTTTACTACACTGATTTATTTTATGAACAAGTCTATCTATTTGAAGTTGATCTCTGTTTCTCCCTGTACTTTTGACTTGAAGGGTGGTGGTGTATTTACTTTGGCAAAGATTTACGAATTGGTAAGTAAACGATTTATGTACAGTTTATCTACTTGGGTCTTTTGTTTGAATCTCTGAAGTAGCTTTCCCTTTTTGGTAGTTAGCGAGGAGATTATCTGGGAAGGTCTTCTTAGAAGCTGCCAACTATCAGATTAAAAAGGAATTCATTAAAAAGGTACAAGTTTGAAATCATAGTTATGTAGTTGTAAAGACAACCATAATAAATTCATGTCTGCTATTAATGTGAATAGAACCTATATATTGGTTTATTATGGCTTCATTTTCATCACACTTTTTTTTTTTTTTCTAAGTGACGATCAAAATTCTGAGCCATATTTTGTTTCTATTTCGCTCCAACTGGGTGTTTAACCTGTCTATCAGTCTTCTACATGCCTAAAATCTGGAGCGCTAAATTGATAGATACTACTAGATGTTCAAGAAATTTAGCCAATATAGATGTGAAAATCGAGATAATATATGCATCTGCAAGACTTCACCTGACATTAATAATTTCTTGGTTTTTAGGGTGGACATTTAGCTGCTATTAATCTCGAGTCTAGAGCAGCCTTTCTTGCAGCTAAACAGGTGATTACTTTTTGCCCCCTCTGGCTGCTAAACAGGTGATTTTATCTTTATGATGATTCAATTTTGCTGTTAGTGCTATGCTCTCATGAGGAAGAAGTATGTTACTGTATGAAGGAAGTGTGTTTTTGTATCAGAACTTCTCATCTTCGTAACTGTTGACAGGGCTTTACTGGTGCTGCATCAAGATATCTTGGTTTTAGAAGCATGATGACTTTGCTTGGCCCAATGTATTGACTCTTCTGCTCTGCATTTTTTTTTTGAATGTAATTTACATTTGTTGAGGCTGGTTTTGTTTTTCGTTTCTTTTGACCCCGAAACTTGCTTTCTTTTTGTTTGTTTGTCACTGCAATCTAGATATTTTTTTTTTTCCAGTTTCTGTCATATGTATTAGTTCCTTATGGGACAGTAGCAATGTTGTTACAAGCACCTGGCCCACTGAAGCACAAACTAAAGTTATATCTGTTCAAGTACTAAACAATTTTAACCAAAAGAAAAATTCATGCTACCTCTTTGGGTGAACAGAACAAATCAGTGCTCTGTTTTTGGGTTAAAGAGAGCAAAAGAAGAAAAAATGGATGGGGAGGGAGGGAGGGAGGGAACTTGTTCATATTTCAAAGAATTTCCAAAAAAATAGGAAAAAAAGCTTCTTAGTGCTTGGCTTTTTTCTAAAAAGCGCACAAAAAGCGTGCCTGAAGTAAACGCTCTATGTTTAAAGTATCAGAAATGCTTCACTTCTCGAGCTTTGCAATTTATGCTTTAAGCATGTCTAGACACGCTTTTGACAATACTGACCGTAGTGGTTAAATTTGAAGCACATATTTATTTTTGGCAGTCTCTTGGCTGCATTAATTAAGAATTATTTGTAACAAGTGCTTGCCTTTTCGCACTTGAAATTTTTACCTTCTGGTTTCTTTTACGAATATTGGCATCGTCTTTGAAAACTTTATTTCATTCGCATCTTATGCAGGCTTTGGGGCACATTTCTGGCAGATGTTGTCATTCAAATGCTTGGGACTGATTATGCTAGAATCTTGCGGGCAATTTATGCTTTTGCACAGGTAATATATTATTATGCTTTTCTACTAATATGCCATTTGGCTTGTCACCTGGTGAGATCCTGGTCTCTAATAGCAGACCCATCTGATTATCTGAATATGGTTATACATATGATGGTGATTGGCATTGTAATCCCTGGGCTGTCAGTTCATTTGGGTTGATCTGTTGTGGTCTCAAGCTTATCATTAAGATCTTTGCACCATAACCATAGATTAATCTGATTGTGATTGGTACTTGACATATTGGTGTATGTATGATATCAATTTGGCCATCAATCCAATTATGTGGACTTACATGTTCTTGGATTTATGTTAGTAGATCATCATCACACCTTAGGTGTGGACTTGCAATCACCTAGTTTGGTTGGTTTTAGAGTAGATTATCTTATATAAGCTTATCTTATTGTGAGAATCATCTTTATCTTGTTGGTCAGAAAATTCATCTATAGCCTGTTGTTAGATTGATTTATCTTATGTACTTCTAAAAAAAAAACGATTGATTTATCTTGTGAAAGTTGCTTTTGTAATTTAGTATTGTATCTCCTTAGTATATAATAAAGATAAATCTCAGTGGGTAGGTAGCTTTTCACTCCCACAATTTTATTACTCCCTACTTTCTATTTTTAATTTCGTAGTTGGTATTTGGGCAGAAGACTATCATGTTCTTGGCTTTGGTTACAAGCTTTTTTGGTGTCGTGGTATTGGACCCAAATTGGTATTTATACAAAAGAAGAAGGAAAGGGGTTTATACAAATGATGAATGTCAGCACTATTCTTTTTTGGTTGCTGAGAAATGATTTCTGACTTGCATGTTGGTGCCCAGCCAAACAAAAACTAAGAAGAAAAAGAAGGAAAAGAGAATCCTGTTGATATTTAGGTTTCTAACTGCCACCAAATCGTTTTTTTTTTGCTCCAGATCCGCATCACCCGCACGTATAGATTACCATCTGATGCTGACTGAAGAATTTGGTGTTTTGGAAGGTTGCCTTTTAACTGCTTCAGATGGTAGATTGAGAGCTCCTTTGACATGAAGATATATGCTGGTTTGGCCGACAAATTCACAGCATTATAGCTTCTGACAATGAATGAATATGGATTTACCGACACTTGGTAAATTGGATATCTTTCTAGTACGTATTGTGGTGCAACAAGAACTTCCAGCTCATGTTCATCCTCATGAAGATGAGAGTGATAATAGATAATAAAACTAGTTTGAAGTGTTGTAATTCAATCTAATACTTCTTTGTACTTATATAGAGTAATGCTTTCTTCATATTTATTTATCATACATATTTCATATCGACTGACATAACGTGCTTTAAGTGTTTTTTATTTTTTATTTTTTTTTAAGTGACAGACATAAAAAACTACTTAAAACACGTTACATTAGCCGATAGGAAATGATGTGACAAATGAGTGTGAAGAATAGCACTATTCTTGTACTTATCAACGGTTACAAGATATGTGCATGAAATATATTCTAAATACAATTCAACCTCCTGATCGAAGAAAGCGAGGGAAGTGTTTTTGTGTGCAAAACTTTTTGTTCTTTATTTTTGTTAAATATTCTACGTGTTGAGCTTTATTAATGAGAAGTTTGAGCTCACATGTGAAGGAATAGTTAGAATACTAATTAAATAATTAAATTCACCATTTTTTTTTTATCTGTTTAAGTTTATGGATAATCGGTGATTTAACAATTACTGCATGGTCAACTATGCCAAACTAACAAAATGTAATTCTTTAACTAATTTGTTGATAAACTTACAAGTTTACCTCCACAAAATGGCAAACATAAAAGTTCATAAAAATTCCATAAAAATGGATTTCCCATACTCACAATTTTAATGTATATTTTATAATTTCCATGAAATGGATTTCCTAAACTTGGTCAAGTTGAGTTTGTTTTCTAGTGTATTTATAATCAAAAGTACACGTGAAGTTTCAAATTTACAAACAAACTATGATCTATCTTTAGGTTAAGATTGGTACGGAGAAGATAAGCGAACCGATTGGAGACGAGAGGCTTGGTAAGCACATCTGCTAGCTGATCTTTACGAAAATGAACCAAAGGATTTGAAATTAAATATGTTGCACCAATATTATCACAATATAAAATGGGTGCCATCGAAAGAAAAACTCCCAAGTTCTTTGAGCAAGGACTGAATCCAAATCAACTCGGCAGTGGCGTTGGCTAAAGCCTTATACTCAGACTCCGTGCTTGACCGTGAGATGTTTAAGCGTGCATAGTGACACCTTGAAATGTGTAATGCCTTTTAACTAACATGAATTTTAGTTAAGGTCATTATACTCATTAGGTAATTTCTAAAAGCACTTGCCTTTCGAAAAAGTCGTGTCTAGCCGAACGCATGAAAGTTGTATTTAAATTTGTTGGTTGGGACGTGATTTTGGGTGAGAAGGTATAGTTTTTTTTTTTTTTTTAATCTATTTTAATTTCATATTACCTTTCGTAAGGATATGTGAAAGAACATGTTGGCTTCAAAAGAGAGATATTAAAAAGGGTATGATATTATTCTAATAACAAACTATGGCATAGAAATATGAAAAAGACACGACATTATCAAATGTGCACATAAAATTGACATTGAAGAATTATGAATGGACTTAAATTAATTAAATTGAAAGTGTAATTCATCGTGACATTACAAAGAACTGTTTTAGAATATGACAAATTCTAGAAATACATAGTAACTTTTTCAGGGGTCAAATTGTCTCTTGACTTTTTTTTTTTTTTCTTCTTCTTGACGGAAATGATAATAATATCATTAATTATGAATAAAATCTTGCTCAGTAAGTACAATACTTTGAATAAAGGAAGGACATTCCTTTATTCAGGCCTGGTCTAACAATTGAGAAACTGCCAAATTGGTTAGACAATGAGCTGCTGATCGAATTAGCACTCCTACAAATATGCCTAACATCAAACAGATGTAAGCTAATAAGCCCGTTCTTAATTGTCTCTTGAGTTGAGTCATGTGTTTGTGCGCTACTTGTTTAGTATATCATATATAGTGACATAGTGTCCTTTATCAAGCATTATTTTTAATGATAAGATATTGCAAATTGTATTCATACAATAATTAATGGTATTCATGCAAATTGAATGTGATATAAAAAATGAATAAGTAAAACTGTATAGTTTAAAAATGACATTAATTATACTGGTTCAAAATAATTATTCAAAGGATTCGAAAAAGAACCGAAAAGAGTCATATACAAAGCGTAACATTAGGAACAATTAAAGGGTACAAATAATAACCAAATATGGCCGTGTTTGGCATAGGAAGGAGAGGAATCAGTCGTGCTCTTGTCAGCGTC
Organism: Alnus glutinosa; assembly: GCF_958979055.1. Lineage (NCBI taxonomy): Eukaryota > Viridiplantae > Streptophyta > Magnoliopsida > Fagales > Betulaceae > Alnus > Alnus glutinosa. The sequence continues at coordinate 29,252,498 of NC_084889.1, read as the reverse complement.
GAGTAGAGCGCCATGTCTACTCAAGTTAGCTGAACAAAGTAAGCTTCAACTTTGAATTTATTATATTTACTAATTTTCAGTTTTGCCCATCAAAAGACGTCCACTTTTGTTTAATCTTCTCTCTCTCTCTCTCTCTCTCTCTTCTTAGGCACAGGTGGGCAAAATTGAAAATTGGTAAATATAATCAATTCAAAGTTAAACTTTATTTTGTTCAGCTGACTTGAGTAGACGTGGCGCTCTGTTCGATACTGACAAGAGCACGACTAATTCTTTTCCTCCTTTTGCCAAACACGCCTATATGTCGCGTAACAAGTTTAAGTGTGGTTAATTACAGCTAATAGTGTCAAAACACCCCAAATTAGAAATTAGGCTCAAAACTTAGAAGTATTTTTTAGGAATTAATTAATAGACTATTGAAGTGATCTGGGATGGCTTGAAGGTCGCTCCAACATGCGGCCATCGGCAAACGAAGAGAGTCAGCTGCATACCAATGCCTAGCTACTGGTGCGCCGGCCGATGGTTGTTGGTCTAGGATGGCTTACAAATATATCTGCCAATGCCTTAAAAGTTACCGTTCGAGAGAGACAGAGAGATGCGGCTCTAGTTTATCTATAAAAGGCTTGTTTGGGGTATGCATGCATGGAAGTGAAGGAATTAAGAAGGTAAGGATTTTTCTTTTCCGAGCGGAAGAAGGTAATTAATTAAGGAACTGCGAGATGAAGAAGAAAGGTATAGCAACCTGGTCCCTGGTCTTCAGGATCCTCACTCTAGTATCGTTAGCTCTTTCTGTCGCAGTACTAGTTACCGACAATGTCTATATAACTGGTTCCCTCGGCCAAGATGACATCGAAGGAAGCTTCATAGATGTACTGGCATACAGGTAATATTAATATATATATTCTTTCATAATCTAAAGCATGCATGTCAAGTAAAGTTTAGTAGAGGCAGGCAAATGCATGTCTTGTTTTTCAATGGAAAAATTGTATTGTTGGTCCCTGTGGTTGGTTTAAATTATGAATAATTTTCTGTGATGTAAAAAATAATTGTACAATACCACAAGGAGCCACCCTAGATGGGGTTGGGGGTGGGGGTGGCTTGCCGTCAACGCTCTGCTCTACGGTGGACTGCGAGCCACCCCAGATGGGGTTGGGGTGGCGCGTGGCCACCTCCGGGTCATGGGGAGGCAGCAAGCCACCCCAGAGGTGGTGCCGGCCACCTTTGAGGGTGGCTCGTAGGCCACCCCCTGTCAAAAGGTGGCGGTGGCTGCCACCCTTTTTCATTTTTTTTAAAAAAATAATATATATATTATTTTTAGTGTTTGGAGCAACTGAAAATGATGGTAAACAGAAATCATTTTCAGTTTGACCGTAAAAACCTTTTTAATTTTTGGAAAAAGATTTATGGTTTTGAAAACCGTAAATCGTTTTTTGGATTTAAACTCTTCATTCTTGCACGCATGGTTGTGGGAATCCCCTACCGCCGGGCATTAGAGTTAACTGCTGGTAACCCGAATCTACCTTCAAAAGTCTTCAAATTTTGGTATCCGATTGCCGAAATCGGGCAAACTATATATATATATATATATATAGCTAGCAATGAATACATATTGGTTTGCTATATATATAGCTAGCATCCTCCTGCATGCTTTTTCTTTCTAGATCTTATTTTATTATCATCACATTTACGTACCTGAATTGGTTTGCTCAATGGTAAACACATTGGCAGGTATGTGCTTTCTATTGCATTGATAGCAGCAGCCTACACGCTATTGCAGTTACATTTTGCTATTTACTATGCTTGCAAAGGAAGGAGGGCATACAAATGCTTGCCAGATTTGGACTTCTACGGAGACAAGGTGTTGAGATTTCTTTTTCTCTTTCTTTCTTATATATTGTAATGGTTATTAGTATTTCAACTCATTTATCAAGACATAAATGGTCTAGCTAGCTTCCAGATATCCTTCAAGCTAGACACTTCTCTTTACTTTCTCCTAAAATTCCCTCCCTTAATGTTTCCCATACATTTGTCTACACTTAGGTGGTTAAAACATTAGGTTCTACTTTCTGTTTAAGTAACCCAAAATCTAGTTTATTAATAATAATATTATTTGAATTTCTATCATTATTAGCATTAATAATTAATACAAAATATAATTAAGGATTTGATTTAACAGCTCATCAGCTTGCTCCTGGCCACGGCTGTTGGTGCTGGTTTTGCCGTCTCTGCTGAGTTCATTAAATTCCTGGGTGGTACGTTTGGTGATTTGACTGATTTCTATGAAAGAGGGAATATTGCAACCAGTGTTCTGTTGGTGGGAACTGTTTGCATGGCTGTTGTTTCAGTGCTTTCATCTATCAATCGATCGGACTCGCAAGTTTAGGATTCTTTGGATTAGTTTCTTGCCCTTTTTGTACCAGTGTACTTAAGACCATTCCAATCAATAAAACAAACTGGCTGGAATCTATTTTATAGTGCTTTTTTTTTTTAAATAACTTTTCTATGTTTCTTTATATAATGAAAGATTATTATTATTATTGTTAAAAGTTAAGTCTTTTATAAAGTTCTGTTATGATTAAGATGACTATTACTATTACTATTACTATTACTATTACTTATTCATAAAAAATAAAATAAAATAAGATGACTATTACTCGTGTGGTATTGCTCAACCCAATGGATCCGAATTTTCAAAAATTTGTTGCTTTGATTGTAAACTGTTGGGAATCCCTATCACAACCTAATAGTTGGGATTGTAGGAGTGCAAATGGTAATTAAAATTTTGACAAAACTACACTTATCCTCCTTAAAGTACCACTCATTTTGCAATATTCTCTCAAATTTAAAAAAATTGAAATGTTCTCCCAAACTGTGTACCTATACTTACACTTAGACCCCTCGTTAGAATTTTTTTCTTAAATCCGACGAAAATGGGTTACAATACATATGACCGTAAAATGTCCATTATACCCTTATCATACGTGTGAAAATAAAATTATGCTCTTAGATTAGAAAAAAAAAATTGCCTTCATTTGGGTCTTTGGCCATAGAGACTGACCTACAATCATGGGTCTTTTTTTTTTTTTTTTTTTTTCTTCTTTTTCTTTTAGTATTTTTTATTTGATACATAGGTATTGTTTTCATTTTGAGTCAAGTGTATCGCACGTGACCTATTTCCGTCGGATTTAACAGAAAAATCTTAACAGAATGGGACTAAGTGTAACAATTAGGTAGTTTGGGGGAGGGAGACATTGCAACTTTTTAAAGTTTGGGTAGAAAGATAGCCATACAACATGTGACGCCCCAGTATTTGTACAACAAAACAGTAAGCGGAAACCTCCAGTTTGTACGTGACGTTACGGCATCAGAGATGAAATCTTGCAGCAGAATATATAATTTTTTCTTTTTTAAAATACTAGAAATTCTTCACATAACACATTTGAGCTGATTGAAATAATTAAATCAATAAATTTTAACTTGCTTTTAACTACATGTAAATGCATACAAGAAGCATCAAATAAAAGTATGCACCACTTGTGGCACTTAAGCATCATCATTAATAAAAACTAATTTATTTGTCATATTACATAAACTAAAGGAAATAAACATAAACATAATATAAAACTAGCTCTTGAGAGGCTAGCAAAAGACATGCAGCCGATGGTCTAGTAACCATCAAAACTGGCAAATGGGCCATCGCCCTCAATCTCGAGACCTGTATCAAGGTCTATGTAAATATGACATGATCATATTTACATACGCAAACAAGTGAGTCTTGTGTTTTCATAGTATAAAAGATTGCTGATTTATTAAGGTAGTTTTAATAACAAAAGATAATAAATGTATGCATATGCAACAGAATACCATAACATGTTGGTACACGAAGTGCTGTAACATAGATGTACATTATCCCCAGTACAATGGAGGTTGGTATAACATATCATATTCCTATATAGGTAATCAGTAACATACTGACACCCCCGTTACCCAATTCCTATGCCATCATACTAGCACCTCATTATATGGTAATTGTAGCTCATATCGGTGACCCATCATTGAGTAACCGTAATGCATATTGACACCCCGTTAGAAGGTAGTCGTACTCATATAGGAAAACTTGTCAAAGTAACCCGTAACACATACAAACACCTCCTTCAAGGTAATCGTAATTTATACTAGCACTCTCAATGGATAATTGTAAATCTTATACCGACTCCCCATTCATTGTAATCGTGAATCTCATTTACATACCATTTAGCATTACCATATATTTCCATTATCTTTCATTGTTAACAAATGTTTGGTAAATAAAAACATAATTCGGGTTTCGAAATATAATCATGCAATTGAAATAGATTTATGGCTAGATCGTGTTGGAAAATCATGTGAGTTTATGCTTCAAGAAAAGTCTATAGTTTTCATTTACAATCTCATGCACAAATATTTTGTTGATCTACTTCCATAATTAGTTTACTTTCTCAAACGCTTAGATCCACTCACCTAACACCACTCACCTGACATACTGAAAGATCTACTTCCTGTTCTGCAAATGCGAACCCTAATATAACTACACAAACACTAACTACAGACCTAGAAACATACTTAGAAATCTAAAAAACACTTCGAAAACCCTAATTTAGGCATTCTAGACAGTCTAGATCAATCCTAGAGGTTATGGGAATGATCTTGGGGGTCCAAGGATCAATCCTGGCTAGCAGGGATTGATCCTACTTGGCTAGGATCGTCTTGCCTGAGTAGGGAATAATCTAGATTACTCAGGGATCGATCCTAGCTCGATCCAGCACTTGTTTCGGGTCATTCTGATCCCCTAGCATGCAATCTAAATCAAATCCAAATGTATCGACGGGTTCTACAAACTCCAACAAACGTTCAAGAATTTATTTAACTGTCAAGGTTATACTCTCGATACAAAATCATCAAGAGTTTTCTCCTTAGTTACCATTAAGCTCTTGCAATACAAATCATACATAAGACGGTGTGGGTGCATATTTTAAAATGTTGATTGAACACTTATTTGAAATACTCATCCCATAAAATCACAAATAGATTCATATAAATCATAAACCTCTCTTTTGAAATCAACAAACAAAATAACAACTCTTCCTTCAAAAATCATCCTAGGTGAAAAATAAAATAATGACACAACCAAATGTGTGTTTGTATGCAACAAAATATCTTAAATCCGTAATTTAAAGAAGACAAGATATTTGTTGACGAAGTGGAAACTCTATGAAGAGAAAAACCACTCTGGGACAGCCAAACTCAGGATATCCACTATACCGAAAACAAAACTAGTTACAAGACATTCGTACTCACATACCCTTATGCAGTAGTCATACCTTTAACTCTGACACGAAGCCCATCGTGAACGCTTCCCAACCAAGTCTCCTACTTGAAGGGGTCTTCAATGGATTCCTTTACCTTAGGGCCGATCCCTGAGATAGATTTCACACGAACAAGGAGCACACACCGATAACGGCTTGAGAGCTAGCGGATCTTCAATTCTTCCTAAACACCCTCTCAAAGCAAAGAGAATTCAATATCTAATTTTGTACATAATGCATGCCTAGATCCCTCTTTATATAGGCTTTAGAAATCCTATTTCAACTTAAATAAGGAGTCCTACACCAACAAAGATTCGGACTCTGGGTGCGCGTTCGGACATTTCTCTTGGCTGTTCAGATAATCAAGTTGTATAATTTTTTGTTAGCTTTCCAATGACACCAATTTCATCCCAATCCGATATTTGAGCAGAAAGTTATGATCAAAATACTGGAGGGTGTCCGGACGGCTTGACCGAGCGTCCGGACGGTCAACTGCAACCATCTTTCCAAAATAGCGCAATTCTTCCCATAACAGGCCCATGTCCGGACGGCTTGGCCGAGCGTCTTGACGGTTTTCTCTGTATCTCCTTTCCGCGCTCGTAAAGGAAACCCAAAATATTCTGGAATGCTGGACATAGTCCGGACGTTTTGCAGAAACTTCCCAAACAATGTCGACTGCTGAAATCCAATTCCGTGTAGAAATTGGAAAAGCTTGACCTAGCGTCCAGACGGTGTTGCTCTGACGTCCGGTCGTCTTCAACGCTGAAGCTTCTAGACATTGTGGGGCGTCCGGACGCCTTCAAAGGCCTGTCAGGACAGTTGCACAGGAACTGACTGTTCTGACTTGGAAATTGCATGGAATCTTCATGAACATCTTCTTAGAAACTTGTGATTATACACATGGCATGAAATGAGACACTGTCCATATTACTTGAAGACTCTGAATAGAACTGATAATCCTGTTAAAAAGCAACCATTACATAAAGTGTTTTTATCAACTAGAATGTTGCCAATATAAAATACTAACACTAGGAAATATTGTTTTTTTTTTTTAAACAACTCATCTCAATCCAATAACACAATTCAAACAATCAAATAATATGTTTAGGGAATGAATATAAAAGAAAAACAACGAGGTTGCAAAGTTTGTCGGTTTAACCTTAAGAACGAATTGAAATGAATGGTTTCCTCATTTGAGACTGTGAGAAATCTTAGGTTTTAGGCTTCTCTATCTTCTCCCCTTCACTCTCAACCCCTTGGAGGCTGAGAAATTGTGAAAATGAGGTTTTCTAGGGTTTTTAAGTTTTATGGGGGCTAATGGTATAGTTTTAGGGTTTTTGAGCATCAAAATCGAGTTTCTGTCACACTAGGATCGATCCTTAGGGATTCTAGGACCTTGTGATCTATTCTGAGGTCCATGGGATCGATCACTAGATTCCAGGGATTAACCCACCTTGGTTTTTTTTTTTTTTTTTTTTTTTTTTTTTTTTTTTTTTTTTTTTTTTTTTTTTTAAAGGGAAGTTACAAGAGAATTATGAAAAAAAATATATTTAATACACTTTGTTTTAAAATCCATGTTTATTTTTTATAAGATTTTGTATTTTAAAAGGGATTTTATTGTTCGGGGTGTTATACTGGTTTTCTCGACTAAGTTCGTGGTTGCTAGACTTAGGTTTTAAAGGCTCAAAGACATATTCTTTATTATTCATTTATTGTGCAAATGGCCTTGTGATTTTTGTTCTAATCTATGTCGATAACATAGTAATTACAAGTTCCAATGCAGTTGCTATTAACTCAACTTATCAAGGATTTTCAATCTAACTTTGCCATTAAAGATCTCGGTCCTCTATACTTTCTTTTTTAGTGACAAAGCAAAATGGGAAAACAATGGTCCACATCTCTCTCAACAATGGTACATTAGTGATCTCTTAAAATGAACTAATATGTCACTGACAAAACGTATTAGTTCTCCCATGTCTTCATCCTCACTTCTTATCAAATTCATGGGCACAACAGTTTCTGATTCTACACTTATATCGCATCATAATGAGTTCTATTCAATATTTAGCACTCACACGCCTTGACATTCGTTTTGCAGTGACTAAGGTTTCTAAATTTATGCCATGCCATCATGATTCTCACTGGATTGCCGTTAAATGCATTATGCGTTGCTTGAAGTCCACCTTTGATCACTGTCTCTATTTTTACAAGTCTCCATCACAACAACTCATTGTTTTCTCTAGCTCAGAATGGGCAGGGTGCCTAGATGACAAGCGCTTCACCTCAAGCTATTGTTTATTTCTCGACAAAGATATCCTCTCCTGGAGCTCGAAGAATCAGCCTATTGTATCTCGGTCTAGTACATTAATGTCTGAGTATAAGGCCTTAGCCAATGCGTCTACTGAATTAATTTGGATACAATCTCTGTTGAGTGAGCTTGAAATTTCTCTTTCCTATGCACCAATATTATATTGTGATAACATTGGAGAAACCTATCTTAACTCAAATCCAATTTTCCCTGCCCCCACCAAGTGTATTGAAATTGATTACCATTTCGTTAGGGATTGTGTTGTAGCAAAGGCTTTAGATGTTCGTTTCTTATCAAGTAAGGACTATCTTGCAAATATTCTTACCAAACCCCTAGTTTCTCGATGCTTCTCCCTCCTCAAATTCAACCTCAATGTACACCCACCTACGTCAGGTTTGAGGGGGCTTATTGGATCAGATACTGATGATGATGATCAATAGCAACCACCAGATAAAGATAAAAAGACAGAGAAAGATAACTACACACCACATCAATTTTAGCAATTAGTTGTAGCATTTTATTTTTATTTTTTAAAAATAATTCCTTTGTATCTATCTTGTGTATTGATAAGTCAAATACAATTATAAATACTAGGGGTAATTACCTTTTCCCCATGAACTACTAGCCTTCGTCAATATGTCCCCATGAACTGACATTCTCACTACCTGACTGTATCAAACTACCATTTACTTACCAAAACTCTCCTTCTGTCAGTCAACCTCGTTAAATCAAATGGTCAACCCATCACATGCGATTCATATTCTTTTTCTTTTTTAAGAAAAAAAAAAAATTATTCTCCCTATTTTGCCCTCACTTTCATCTTTTCTCCTTTTAACTAATTTTTACTTTTTTTCCCCCTCGAAAAACGGAATGAATAATTGTCCATGAGAGTACTGTAGTTAGGCATTAGAAACAAAAATACATGCACTTGCACAGTGTGTCGTAGATGTGGTCGCCATGGAAAAAATGAAATGCATGTAGCACATATATACTCTCATTTACTACATTATATGTACACGCTAACCAGCACTAGCCACACTACCTATGCCACCACCTAGGCCCCCAACACCCCATAGCCACCCATCCTCGCAAAGCCACCAACACCATCGTAAATAAAATTTTTACAAAATAGATCCTTGACTGTTATTTCCCTTCCTAACAACCCAAGCACATCTCTCTCTGCGTGTTGTGTGCAATCTTCTAAATGACTAGACAAAAACACAACAAAATGGAAATCCGACCAAGGCATCAACCATAAGCCTCTCTTTCAATCTCACAACCTTCACGTTAAACATAAAAGAAAGTCTGATCGAGGTTAATTGTTTCTTGCTCTTTAGAGACTAGTTGAGTCACGCGGTCAGAGATGGTGTCTGTGGAGGAAATCTGAAAGGTTCAGTGAGCACATGGTCTAGCCAATATTTTTTTTTTCTTATAAAGAAAAGAGCTGCCATGTAACGTTTCACACAGGCAGCCTTCCCATGTTGCAACAAGCATTTTCTTGTAAAACTCTCTGCTTAATACCAACAAAAACCTCTAAATTTTTAGCTTTCAAAATTTTCTTCACAGCTTTAATTTCTTATAAACCCGAAACATAGGAATGCCATTCATAGTACAACTCCAAGCTTCTTTAACCCAAGACAAACAAATCATGCTCTGCCCAAAACCCAAAGAACTTAAAGGGTTTGGGACCAAAGCTTTGAAACTTACCAACATTAACCACTGCTAGGGAGTGATCAGAAAGACCCCCTTCAAGAAATATGAGGTATTCGAGTTTGTGGTTTGTAGAATCCAAGGATTATAAGATGATGGTGGTGGGAGGAGATACATGTTTGAGGATCTGTGAAAGGGCAGAGGTCTTCGTCGGTCCATTGTTTTGGGTGGAGATGAGACATAATGGTTGCTTGATACTCTTGTTGATTTGGTGACATGGCTACTTCCTGGTAGGGGTCCTAGGGGAATTCAATAAAAGGAAAAGGAGTGGATCAGTTTTCGTGCCGGAAGGGAGAAATGGTGAAGGCTGGGCTCGCCTTGCTTTGAAGCTTCGCCTGGCCATTAAGCAGTTTCATTCGGACCGACGTGCCTAAAGACCCGGAGGTTGAGAAGGGTAAGGGTAGGAGGAGCTACGTTGAGATTTTGTCCGCGTCACTACCATAGATAGAAGAGAGCTTTGGGTTCTCTTCGTTGCTGTTAGTTTCACAAAATAAAATGTAGAAGAATTGTGGAAACTTTCTGTATTGCATTAATGAAAGAGTTTACATGAACTCTGTATTTATACAAAGAAAACTAAGATGTACTTTTGAATAAACAGAGTAACTAATCTGCAACTAACCTATAACAAAATCCTAACTAATTACGACTCATGCTTAGCTCATCCTTGCATGTTACATGTGTTGAAACACAACTCTCTCATATGTTACACGTGCTGATAGTGAAACACAACTCAACTGCCAGCTATGCTCAATCAACAATTGTAAAACTCCTATTAAGATGAAGCATAGATATTCAAAAGATTCATTTTGGAGATAATGTCAACAAATGGTTGAAAACCAAGGGGTTTTGTAAATATATCAGCCAATTGGTGTTGAGATTGAACATGTAAAGTGTGAATGACTCCCTTCTGAATCTGTTCCTGAACCAAATGACAATCAATATTGACGTGTTCGGTACGCTCATGAAAATGGGATTGGGTGCAATTCTGAGAATCACAAAACAACAAGGCAGATTGGGGATGATCAATGTGGAAGTCTTTGAGCAATGAATGTAGCCACATTATCTCACAACAAGCAACGACCATGGCACGATATTCTGCCTCTGCTGAAGAACGAGAGATGGTCTACTGCCTTTTGAATTTCCAGGAAATAAGAGAATCACCAAGGATAGTACTAAAACTAGTGACTGACCGCCTGGTATTAGAGCATCCAGCCCAATTGGCATCATAAAAGGCCTAAAGCTTGAAATCTGAAGAAGCAGGACAAAGTAGCCCTTGACTAGGAGCCATTTTAATATATCAGATAACTCTATGTGCTGCATCTAAGTGAGGCTGATGAGGCTTGTCCATAAATTGACTTAGGACTTGAACAGAAAAAACCAGATCAGGCCGAGTGATCGTAAGATAGAGTAGCCTGCCAATCAAATGTCTGTAAGACGTAGGATCAGATAGTAAAGGACCTTCATCTCGAGAAAGCCTGAGATTGGATTCCATAGGAAAATTTACTGGTTTAGCAGCAAGAAGACCCGAATCTTCTAAGATTTCAAGTGCATACTTTCATTGACAGAGAGATGTACCAGTAGACTTCAGAGCAATTTCTAATGCCAAAAAAAACTTCAATGGACCAAGGTCCTTGTGTTTAAACTGCTAATTAAGTAGATGAGTAAAGCTGGAAATAGCATTTGAATCATTACTAGCTAAAACAATATCATCTACATAGGCTAGTAATGCTATAAAAGGGTATCCAACCAATCGGGTAAACAAACTATAATCACATTTGGATTGAGTGAAACCAAGACTTAACAAGATATTGGAAAATTTGGAGAACCACTGCCTTGAAGCTTGTTTTAATCCAAAGAGTAATGATGAGTGCCAAATATTGTGTATTTGGACCCCTTGATTTGCACTAGTTAGACCTTTAGCCTTGTTATTTTCTAATGTTTTGGTTAGTTTTTGTGTTTTCTGTTTCTGTAGGACAATAAGAGAGGAATGACAAATTTCATAAGGAAATAGCTGGAAATTCAGAGATCCTGAAAAGTCGATCGATCGAACTTAAAATTCGATCGATCGAAACTTTGCCCGAAGTCGATCGATCGAAATTTCCCAGAAACTGCTTTTGCAGAGCGCGCCAGAACGCCCAATCAGAAGCCAAAAAGCAGTCCTCCCTCTGATTTCCGCTGCAGAACACGCTGGTTTCGTGTTTGTGGTTGTCTCTAGCTGCAGAGGAACCCTAGAGGAGGGTAGAAGAGTCATTTCTTGCCCTAAGCTTTCTTCTATAAAAGCCATGGCCATCCCCTTGTTGAAAGGAGAGAGTAGAGAGAGTAGGGAGAGTAGGAGAGGAAAGAATAGAGCAGAAACTCTGTAGATAGGGTTAATTTCGTGCTTCTTGTAGTGTAATTCTATAGTTTATTTTTAGATACTTTCTCTTTGTAAAGCTTTTCTTTCATTTCCATGGTTGTTCATCATTTTCTTGTGGTGTTCTTAGTCATGGAAGGCTAGTAACCTCAACTAGGGTTGATGATGAAACCTTTCCATTGATAACACTCACAATCTTGCTGTACCACTTGCACATTTAATGATATATCATATTAGTTGTTCAAGTTTCATTCATTCAAAGCTTTATCTTTTGCAATGAATGTGGTTAGTGGTGGATAGAGGACATTTTATGTGTTTCAACCGACTAATACATTGTTTTATCGGTTTGAATGATGATATCCATTGTGATTGAATGATACATTGGATGTTTTGATTTCAATCGGTACTCTTTGTGATTTGTCAATGTGTTGGATTCATTTAATAGTTCTTGGGTTTATGGTTAAGAAACTTGAATAACACCCTAAGCTTAATGTTCTTTGGGTGTTCAAGTGGGAACCAAGAGTGTGAGTTGTAGGATTTGGTTTGGTGGATTCCTTAACCTTAGTTCCCTTTTAATTTGCATATTTCATTACATCTTTTTCCTTTAGTCTTTTGTTCTTCAATCATTTCTCAAACCTTTGGAATTAGGTTAAAATGGGGTTAATCAAGCAAGACACTAATATTTGACCATTTCCTTGTGGGATCGACCTCGCACTTGCATAACACTATATTGCAAAACGATTCGTGCACTTGCGAGTACTATTTAAAACACACATCAAGTTTTTGGCTCCGTTGCCTGGGAAATCGGTTCAAAAATTGATTTTTGTTTGATTGATTTTGTTTTTCTACTAGTTAGATAGATTTTTGCTTCATTTTTTACTGTTGTTTAGCTTCTGTTCTGCATTCTAAGTCTTTTCTTTGTTTTTCCCAGATCTGTTCTGCAGCTTCTGCAACTTACTGGGTGCCCTGAAGAATCGATCAATCGGTCGACTTAGAATCTGCACTACAAAAAGACGATCGATCAATAATATATTCGATCGATCGAAATATACTTCGATCGAACGACTTTCTGCACAGCAGCAGTTCGGAACTAGGTGAGTATCTCTGTTCCAGTACTTCTTTAGTTCATTTTGTTCATTTTTTGTTCATAATTTGTTTCTGTTTAATAGTATTTTGCTGCTTGTTTAATTTCCTTATTAGTTCATTATAACTTAGTTCAAATTCTGTTTAGTTTGTGTTTTATATTGTCCTCAATTTGCTTTATTTTGTTCTAAAAAAAAGAAGAAGAGATTTTCTGTTCTATTTCTGTTCCTGGCCCTGCAAAATTTTGAATATTCGACCGATCGAATATTAGTTCGATCGATCGACTTTCGATCGATCGACCTCAACTCAGAAGGCAGCTCCTGGATAAGATCAGCAGCAGAAATTTTTTACCAAAAATTCTTTTTGGTCCCAACTTGTAAGTATTCTTATTTTTACTTCAACTGCTATCTTAGTGTAAATTGTTTGCATTTGTGTTAGTCTTTATATTGTATCTTAGTTGTGTTATTTTTCTTTGATATAAAAAAAAAAGAAAAGAAAATATTTTGCTAGTAAGGGTTTACTTAGCAATCTAAGGGCAATGACAAGGTAAATTCTGGCAAGGATTGGTCTTGGGATTTAAGTGTGTCCATTGTGACCCCCCTCACCTACCTGGGAATTAGCCTAGATTGTACTTTGGAGAACTTTGTTCCCTATTAGCAAATTGTTTTCTTTATTTTTTTGTTTGTTTCTTTTTCTTTTGGTTAAGCATTTGTGTATGTTTGGTGTATGCTTGGTAGAAGATCATTGAACTTAGACTTGACATCGTTAGATCCCGAAATTGAAAGAACTCTTAAAAGAAATCTTAGAAATTCTGTTGAGATGGGAGATAACATGCATGCAAATGAAAATGAGAGGAATCGGGGAGAAAACGTGGATCATACTAGAACACTTAGGGATTTGTTTGCACCCGTTGCAACAAATTCTCCTTCATGTATTGTGTTACCCCCAACCAATGCCACTCATTTTGACCTCAAGCCTCATGTCATTCAACTCTTACCCGCATTCCATGGCTTAGACCTCGAAAATCTTATAGCCATGTGAAGAAATTCAAGGACATCTGTGCCACCTTCAAATTTCAAAATTTTTTCTGAAGAGTCTGTGCATCTTAGGCTATTTCCTTTCTCACTCCATGATAGGGCCAAAGCATGGTTGGATTCAAACATGCCTGGTTCCATCACTTCTTGGGAGAACTTGTTAAACAAGTTTTACAACAAATTCTTCCCCATGTCCAAAGTCAATGAGTGTAGGAAGGAGATAAGCTCATTTACTCAAGAAGAAGATGAAATTTTTTTTGAGAGTTGGGAGAGATTTCAAGATATGCTGATTAAGTGCCCTCCACATGGATACGAGAAATGGAGACTGGTGCAATTTTTCTATCAAGGATTAACTCAATCCAATCGTAGCATGATCGAGTCGATGAACGGAGGCGCGTTTCTGAGTTTGATGGGAGAGGAGGCGTATAGGACCTTAGATCAGTTATCCGACAATTCCCAACAGTGGGATTTTTCAAGTTGTCGAGATAGAGCTGCTCGCATTCAGAAAAAGGGAGGCATCTATGAGGTTAAGGAGGATATAGAATTAAAAATGAAGATAGATGCCCTTACCAAAAAGGTCGAAGCCCTAGTTGTTAGCAAATCCATGAATGCTGCCAACCCATTCCATGTTGACTGCTGTTCCATCTGTGCTAGTCCCTTGCACTTAGCACAGACTTGCCCATCATTACCAGCTTTTGTCGAGTCACCAATGGAGCAAGTGAACGCTTTCAACGATTATCGAAAGCAAGCCAGTGGACCTTTCTCTGAATCGTACAATCCAGGGTGGCGAAACCACCCTAACTTTTCTTGGAAGCAGAACCAGCCTATGGCTCAAGAGGGAGTCCCTCACCAATCCCATACTCAATACCCCCCTGGATTTCATCAGCCGGTTCACCATCAAAGCCGTCCATCCCAACCAGCACCATCATACCAAGCCCCGACTCAAGCCCCTGCCTCTTCTTCACAATCTTCGTTGGAAGACACTCTTAAGGCTTTCATTCAGATTACCGGCCAATCCATCAATGACATGAAGAATGCTACCATGGTGAACACTCAAGCTATTGCCAAGATGGAGACCCAGATCGGGCAAATTGCTAGTCACCTGGGGGAGAGAGAGAAGGGAAAGCTCCCGAGTCAGCCTGTTCCGAATCCGAAGTTGCATTGCATGGGCAGGAGCATGTGCAAGCCGTTGTCACACTTAGATCAGGGAAACAAGTGGACAACCAAGTGGTTCACCCAGAAGAGAACCCTGCTGCACAAGGAGAACAAGGAAGCAAGAGCGTAGAGAAGAGAGATGCCGAGCCATCTACATTAGCTCCGACCATAGAGACTCCTCCTAGGCCGTTTATACCTAGGGCGCCTTACCCTGATAGACTTCTCGCGCCCAAGAAAGGAGAAACATTCGAGGACATTAGGGAGGTATTCAAACAATTACAGATCAACATTCCGTTCTTGGATGCCATCCAGCAAGTGCCATCTTACGCCAAGTTCTTGAAGGACTTAATCACCGTCAAGCGGAGGAACAATGTCCCGAGGAAAGTTTGTTTGACCGAGCAAGTCAGCTCAATCCTCCAATACAGGCTGCCCATCAAGTACAAGGACCCTGGATGTCCTACCATCTCTTGCACGATAGGAGTCAGCCACATTGAGAAGGCCCTGCTTGACCTTGGAGCCAGCGTCAATCTCCTACCCTATTCAGTTTACCTGCAATTAGGATTAGGAGAATTGAAGCCCACCTCCATGACATTGCAATTGGCTGATCGGTCAGTTAAGATACCATGGGGAATAGTGGAGGATGTTTTGATTAAGGTGGATAAGTTTTATTTCTCTGTGGGCTTCATAGTGCTTGACACCGAGCCGGTACAGAACGTTGGAGTTCAGATACCGGTAATCCTAGGGCGACCATTCTTAGCTACGGCTAACGCCCTGATCAACTGTAGGACGGGGGTCATGAAGATCTCATTCGGCAACATGACGGTAGAGCTGAACATTTTCACCATCAGCAAACAGCCGAGGGAGTGCGATGAGATCAACAATGTCTGCTTGATAGAGGAAATCCTGGAGGAAAGCATTGAAGAATCAAGCATACAAGACCCCCTGGAAGCATGCCTTGCTCAATTTGGAGAGGATCTGGACTTGGATGTACTGCTTGAGCAAGCAAATGCTGTTTTGGAATTTGCTCCTCTGGAGAGCAAGAAGGAAGAGGAGGCAGCAGTACCTGAGCCTCCAAAGAAGGAACTTAAGTCCCTACCGGACAATCTCAAATATAAGTTCCTCGGTCCAGCAGAGACTTTGCCTGTAATCATAGCTTCAGATCTTCACACCGCTCAGGAGGAGAGGTTGTTAGATGTCTTGAGGGAGCATAAGGAAGCTATAGGCTGGACCATTGAAGACATTAAGGGAATCAGCCCTTCGGTGGTGATGCATAGGATACACCTGGAGGAAGACACCAAACCATCGAGGGAGCCATAGAGAAGGCTCAACCCAACCATGCAAGAAGTCGTCAGAGGAGAAGTCATCAAGTTGTTGGATGCTGGCATCATCTACCCTATCTCTGACAGCAAATGGGTGAGCCCCATTCATGTCGTGCCCAAGCGAGCTGGAGTTACAGTCGTGCAGAACAAGGAAGGCGAGTTGGTTCCTACTCGAGTACAGTCTGGATGGAGAGTCTGCATTGACTACCGCAAGCTGAACACCGCCACCAGGAAAGATCACTTTCCTCTTCCGTTCATTGATCAAATGGTGGAGCGGTTGGCCGGGCACGAGTACTATTGCTTTTTGGACGGTTATTCTGGATATAACCAGGTCCCTGTGGACCGTAAAGACCAAGAGAAGACAACCTTCACTTGTCCGTTCGGAACGTTCGCCTACCGATGCATGCCCTTTGGCTTATGCAATGCACCCGCTACGTTTCAGCGATGCATGATCAGCATTTTTTCTGATATGGTGGAGCGTTTCCTGGAGGTGTTTATGGACGAATTTTTGGTTTTCGGGTCATCTTTTGAGGAGTGTTTGCACCACCTCACGTTGATTTTGAAGAGGTGTAAAGAGAAGAACCTGGTGCTCAATTGGGAGAAGTGCCATTTTATGGTACAACAAGGAATCGTGCTCGGGCACGTCATCTCTCGTCGGGGGATTGAAGTCGACAAGGCGAAGGTAGATCTGATATCCAACCTTCCTCCCCCACAGACGGTGAAAGAGGTTCGCTCTTTTCTGGGCCATGCAGGATTCTATCTGCGATTCATTCAGGATTTCAGCAAGATAGCCCGGCCCTTGTGCAAACTGTTGGTGAAGGAGGCCCCTTTCATTTTTGATGAAGATTGTAAGAAGGCATTTGAGGCCTTGAAAGCAATTTTGACATCCACACCCATCATTAGGCCCCCGAGCTGGGGTACACCTTTCGAGATCATGTGTGACGCGTCCGATTACGCCGTTGGAGCTGTGTTGGGGCAGCGCATTGACAAACTTCCCCATGTCATTTATTATGCAAGTCGGACTCTGAACGACGCCCAGCTGAATTATTCGACCACTGAGAAGGAGCTGCTGGCAGTCGTGTTTGCTCTGGATAAGTTTCGATCCTACCTACTAGGATCGAAAGTCATCATCTACTCGGATCACGCGGCATTGAAGTATCTTTTTTCCAAAAAGGATGCTAAATCTCGCCTCATCCGGTGGATTTTGCTCTTACAAGAGTTCGACATTGAAATTCGGGATAAGAAGGGGTCCGAAAACGTGGTGGCTGATCATCTCTCGAGGATTACCGTGGACTTCACGAAAGAAGCCGCCCCCATTTCTGAGACCTTCCCCGATGAGCAGTTGATGCATATCGCTCATGCTCACTCACCATGGTTTGCTGACATAGTGAACTATCTTGTCACCGGTCAAATGCCTTTGCATTGGGGACGGCAAGATAAGTCCAAATTTATGTCCATGGTGAAGAATTTTTTCTGGGGCGATCCTTACTTGTTCAAGTATTGTCCCGATCAGATCATTAGGAGATGCATTCCCGAGCCTGACCAATCCAGTGTTATCTCCTTCTGTCATGATCATGCCTGTGGAGGCCACTTCAGTGCGAAGAAGACCGCTGCCAAGATTTTGCAGTGCGGTTTTTATTGGCCTACCATCTTTCAAGACTCTCACACTTATTGTGTTTCATGCGAGCGCTGTCAGAAGCTAGGGAGTATTTCACGTCGAAATATGATGCCCCTCAACCCGATTCTTATTGTTGAGATTTTCGATGTATGGGGCATTGATTTCATGGGACCTTTCCCAAACTCCTTCGGCTATCTGTACATTTTGGTTGCTGTGGACTACGTGTCCAAATGGGTAGAGGCAGTTGCCTGCAAGACCAACGACCATAGAGTTGTGGTCCAGTTTTTAAAAGACACTATATTTGCTCGTTTTGGTACTCCTCGAGCAATTATTAGTGATGGTGGAAAGCATTTCTGCAACCGGGTCTTCGAATAGCTAATGAAGAAATATTGCATCACACACAAGGTTGCCACTCCCTATCACCCTCAGACGAGTGGACAAGTGGAGGTTTCAAACAGAGAGATCAAGAGGATTTTGGAAAAGACGGTGAACCCGTCAAGGAAAGATTGGTCTCTCCGGTTGAACGATGCATTATGGGCATACCGGACAGCGTTCAAGACACCGATTGGCATGTCACCTTACCGTATCGTGTACGGGAAAGCATGCCATCTGCCTGTGGAGTTGGAGCACAGAGCCTACTGGGCCATTAAGCAGCTGAATTTTGATCTCACAAAGGCTAGCTCACAGAGGAAGCTCCAACTCAATGAATTGGAAGAGTTGAGGAACGATGCCTATGACTGTGCTAGGATGTACAAAGCACGGATGAAGAAGGCTCACGACCAGAACATTTTGAGACGATCTTTTGAGCCCGGTCAGAAAGTCCTTCTTTACAATTCACGTCTGCATCTGTTCCCAGGGAAGCTCCGATCTCGATGGACATGCCCTTTCATAGTTCGATCAGTGTTTTCTTATGGGGCCATTGAGATTGAGGATCCAAAAAATGGCAGCACGTTTAAGGTGAACGGGCAACGACTGAAGCCATTTTTGGAGTTACAGAGCTCGGAAGTTGAGACGAACCTTTTAGAGGACCCGAATTACTCGGAGTGATGGTCGTCAGGATGGAAAGTCTGGCTGAAGACTGAAAACTTAGCGCTTGTGGGAGGCAACCCTCATCATTTTTTTTTCCCTATCATTTGATTTTCTTTCTTTAGTTGTAATTTTCAGGACAGTGTCTACCGTTCAAGTTTGGGGGAGCGCTTCTCTTGCAGTGTGCCCAACTTGCATCACCACTTCGGTATTGTATCTCTAGCCACATTGGGGACAATGTGTTATTCTAGTTTGGGGGGTGGGGTAGACATTTCTGTCTGTTTTCATTTAATTCTTGTTTTGTTGCCTTGTTAATACTCAAAAAAAAAAAAAAATGCTTTATTGTTAGTTGAGCATGGTTACATCTTACTATGATTTGCATCTCATTGGTTTGTTTAAAATGTTGAATTTTGCATATCATTAAAATCTGAGATCTTTTGACTCATCTTTGGATTAGAGAGACTTGACATGTTTAAACTGTTCATCACAAGCACATTAGCATTTGTTTCTGTGGGGTATGAGATTTGAATTAAAATTTATGTGTCTTGAGATTTGTAGGATGACTTGTTGATAAAACCTTGGCTTATTGATATATATATATATAAAAAAAAAAAAGAAAAGAAAAAGAAAAAGAAAAAAATGTTTAGAATAATATCACCAATTTGACTTTTCATTGAGTAACCGGGCCCCTTGCCTCATTAAGCATTGGGTGTTCGCGTAAAAAGATGAGAATTTCAGCTTGGATGATTGTTTGGCTAGTTTGACTTCGTAGCCTTTTTGACTTGAGTAATTAAGCCCTTAGGGATGTTTCTACATCTAGTGCCCTAAGACCATCTGGTTTGGGAGTCACTGGCCCAACACTCGTTACATAGGTCAATTAGAAAGCTTAAAGCAGTCACACATTGCACAGCCAACACAAAATAATAGTAAATAATAATGAATGTAAGATAAGCCTTGGTTATTTGACGGAAGTCCTGCAAATTTTTGGATATATGTGCTTTGAGGAAAATCGAAACCCCATGATTCTATGTTATTCACACCTTACACTTTTGAACATGTGTTGTCTCAATTTTCCATCTATGAGTTGATTGATTTTTGATAACATGATAATGTGATATTCATTTTGTTAAACATGCTCATGATGTGTGAACCATGTGTTTGAATGATGATTTTCGCTCAATTGATAATACGGCATTTCAATGTTTGTGGGTACCATTTCTGGCAAACCTTCACGAGACTTCACTCGTCCACTAGGGAGTCCTAGGGGTTTAAAAGGCTTGTTGCATATGCTAAATGCAATCGTTTCTCCCACGAAAGAGGACTTATGTTTCATGCTTTGATTTTGTTTTTCATTTTGTTTTTGCTAAGGGACTAGCAAAATGTAAGTTTGTGGGTATTTGATGAGTGCCAAATATTGTGTATTTGGACCCCTTGATTTGCACTAGTTAGACCTTTAGCCTTGTTATTTTCTAATGTTTTGGTTAGTTTTTGTGTTTTCTGTTTCTGTAGGACAATAAGAGAGGAATGACATATTTCATAAGGAAATAGCTGGAAATTCAGAGATCCTGAAAAGTTGATCGATCGAACTTAAAATTCGATCGATCGAAACTTTGCCCGAAGTCGATCGATCGAAATAAAAGTCGATCGATCGAAATTTCCCAGAAACTGCTTTTGCAGAGCGTGCCAGAACGCCCAATCAGAAGCCAAAAAGCAGTCCTCCCTCTGATTTCCGCTGCAGAACACGCTGGTTTCGTGTTTGTGGTTGTCTCTAGCTGCAGAGGAACCCTAGAGGAGGGTAGAATAGTCATTTCTTGCCCTAAGCTTTCTTCTATAAAAGCCATGGCCATCCCCTTGTTGAAAGGAGAGAGTAGAGAGAGTAGGGAGAGTAGGAGAGGAAAGAATAGAGCAGAAACTCTGTAGATAGGGTTAATTTCGTGCTTCTTGTAGTGTAATTCTGTAGTTTATTTTTAGATACTTTCTCTTTATAAAGCTTTTCTTTCATTTCCATGGTTGTTCATCATTTTCTTGTGGTGTTCTTAGTCATGGAAGGCTAGTAACCTCAACTAGGGTTGAGGATGAAACATTTCCATTGATAACACTCACAATCTTGCTGTACCACTTGCACATTTAATGATATATCATATTAGTTGTTCAAGTTCCATTCATTCAAAGCTTTATCTTTTGCAATGAATGTGGTTAGTGGTGGATAGAGGACATTTTATGTGTTTCAATCGACTAATACATTGTTTTATCGGTTTGAATGATGATATCCATTGTGATTGAATGATACATTGGATGTTTTGATTTCAATCGGTACTCTTTGTGATTTGTCAATGTGTTGGATTCATTTAATAGTTCTTGGGTTTATGGTTAAGAAACTTGAATAACACCCTAAGCTTAATGTTCTTTGGGTGTTCAAGTGGGAACCAAGAGTGTGAGTTGTAGGATTTGGTTTGGTGGATTCCTTAACCTTAGTTCCCTTTTAATTTGCATATTTCATTACATCTTTTTCCTTTAGTCTTTTGTTCTTCAATCATTTCTCAAACCTTTGGAACTAGGTTAAAATGGGGTTAATCAAGCAAGACACTAATATTTGACCATTTCCCTGTGGGATCGACCTCGCACTTGCATAAAACTATATTGCAAAACGATTCGTGCACTTGCGAGTACTATTTAAAACACACATCAAGTAATTTAGTTAATCGACAAACTTTAGACCCCCCTTTAGCAGCAAAACCAAGAGGAAGCTCCATAAACACCTCTTCATCTAACTCACCATGGAGGAAAGCATTATTGACATCTAATTGATGTAGATGCCAATTTTTTGCTGCAGCAATAGCCAATAAGCACCTCACTATGGTCAACTTGGCTACGGGTTAGAAGGTCTCATAGTAATCAATGCCCTCACTTTGAGTATATCCTTTAGCCACCAACTGAGCTTTCTACCTCTTAATAGAACTATCAACTTTGAGAAAACTAAGGGCAAAATAGGGAGAATAATTTCAAAAAAGGCATGTGAAGCACACGTGATGGGTTGACCATTTGATTTAACGAGATTGACTGACGGAATGAGGGTTGAAAAATAAAGATGACTTCTAATTAACCGTGTGTGTGTGCATAATGTATAACAAAATATTGTAAATGCGGAATTTAAATGACACAAATATTTTTGTTAATAAAGTGAAAACTTTGTTAAGAAAAAAACCACTTCGGGGTAACCAAACCCAGAAAATTCACTATCAGAAGACAAAGTTAGTACATAGATAGTAACACTCACATACCCGATGCAGCGATCGTATCTAGTACTCTGACACGTAACCCAACGTGAACGCTTCCCAACCAATTCTCCTACCTGAAGGGGTCTTGTAATAACCAAGAATAAATAAGGGCTTTTTAGTAATTTTCTTAAAAAATAAAATAAAAATAGAAATAAAAATTTATGTTGACACATGGTGAGGGGGATGACTCACACCATCTCACCACAAGTCCAAGACACCTCTTGCGTCAAAACAACATCTAGGCAGAGCCTTCTACAATAGAGTAGAAAAGAAAAGAAAGAGAAAAGGAAGAGAAAGAAGGGCTGCGACTGTGGTGGTTGGGCCATCAATGTTGTGCCGTGGGTGGTGGCTGTACAGTGGATTCTGGTGTGATCTAGTTTTCGTAGCTTGTTGGTGTCCAAATCAAAATCATTAAGGTATGAATCTCTAGTAATTTTATTGGATTATGTCTAAAATTTAAATGAGATTAATTCCTAGAAAGATTGATGAGGATTGGGTTTTAATTAGTTGTTGATTTTCTAGGATGTTGATTTATGGCTAAAGTGAGGTTGATTTTGGGTGTTAATTGATTAGATTCAGTTGTTTACAATATTATTGTTGATCGGGTAATGGTTTGATTTGGTGTTTATGGCTATGGAGAAAGTATGGGTGTTTGAAATTCCCTTAGAATTGTGTTGGGTTTTGGAGATTTTGATTGTTTATGTTTTGGGTAGTTCTCTTTTATGAGTTTTGGTTGGAAAGGATAACAAATTGTGGGTGTTTAGTTGTTTGTTTGTTTGTTTGTTTGTTTGTTTTTTTTTTTGTTTTTTTTTGTTTTTTTTTGTTTTTTTTTTTTTTTTTTTTTTTTTTTTTTATAGATTTTGGGTTTATAATATTGAGAAACAGAGAAAGAAAAACAAACGTAGAGAATAAGAGACAAAAGTAGGAAATTGATTTTTAGGAATTTTATTCCTTAAAGAATATGTATTTTTATTTTAGGTAGTGATATTTAATTATTTTGATTTTAGGAACAAGTGACACTAGCTGAGGCATGGTAAATCCTCATGGTAGTGGTACAGGTAAGTAGAACTGATTAATCAAGGATTTTATGAAAACAATACGCCCAAAGTAAAGATTTTCAAAATAAAATGTATTTGGGTGTATATACATGTGTATATGTTTTATTGTCATTGATTCTCAAAGTAAATGAGAAATTTTGAATAAATCATGCAAATAGTGAGTCGAGCTGTATTTTGATACTGATGATGCATAATATAATGTTTGATATAGAGGTGCCATTGTGAAATGTATATGTGGAGTTTTATAAATGCAAATTGCATCGATTGATTTGGAAAGGCATTGGTTTACCATTGTGATCGATGAGAATTTTATAATTAGAAATGAGATTTTGTTTTCAGCAAATGGAAATTGGCACTTTATGTATAATTTTTTGAGCACTTTGATTATGATTTGAAAACTCCCTACGGCATAGTGTGAGATTTTTAAGCTCGGTATCGAAGCTAGTCCTGGTATGAGGATGTCGAGAGTTTGGATTCTATAGGAATTGTGCAACTATGTGTGCTTTGGGAGGAAGAGGAAACATAGTAATCGGTCATGGGTAAATTCCTTCGAAATTATATGGGCAATCCCATGGTTAGAAACACCTAAAAGGGTCGCTTCTTCTTGCCCAAGAAGAGGTCTCAGTCCCAATACACAACCTAGTCAGACGGGGCGAAATGTTTGACAACGAGTGTATGGCATTTGGGAGATGGTTTTAATGTATTTGAATCATTTCATTATTTTATTGCTCACAGTGAAAATGGTTACTCGAGTACAACGCATTTCATGGTTGTTGAGCGCTACAAAAAGTATTTCATATCTTGTTTTGAAGGTATCAGAGAAATTGTTTTATTAAGTTATGTGCATCATTTCAAATTGGTAAAATGCTCGACATCATTCACTTGATTAATTATTTATACTTACTGAGGTTGCTCATTATATTTTATTTACATTTATTTTTAAAGGTATCAAAGACTCTTGATATTAGTCGTACCGGAGAATAATTGAGAATCTTTGAGTCTAGCAAGAGATTGCGTATCTTGTGAAGTATTGTTGGTGAAACGTTAGTTTGGGAAAACATGATGTAGATTAATTATGATATGTTGACAATGAAATTATTTGTTGTTAACTGCAGGTATGTTAATAGTGTGATCATTAAGAAGTGTTTGATACTATTATGAGGATTTGTAGTGATTTGTTGAAAGACTTTGAAGTAATTGGCAGATATTCAAGTAAATGTTATTTAAAGAAATATATGTTCTATATACCCATTGTGGAATTGGGGCATTACAGGTCTTCTATGGATTCCTTTACCTTAAGGCTTCTCTCTAAGATAGACTTCAATTATAGCACATCAACAACATACAACGACAACGGCTTGAGAGCAAACAGACCAGCACAATAACTCCTAAAATATACTCTCTAAGTTCTAAAGAATTCAATACCGAATTCTCTAAATAATACATGCTTAGAGGCCTCTATATAGAGGTTGAAGAAGACCTAAATCGACTCTGATTTGGTTTTCTTTAGGCGGCGTCCGGACGATAGGACGGTGTTGCCCTATTGTCCGGACGGTTGCACTTTAGCTGCATGTAATTTCCATAATAAGGACTGGCGTCCAGACGGTTGCAATTCTTCTCCATGTCTTGCTTTATCAAGGATAGCGTTCGGACGGTGTAGACATGACGTCCGGGCGGTTGCAACTGTCTTCCCATATCTATGTTTGCGAAGGAAATCCTTTTACTTATTGAAAATTGACTGGCGTCCAGATGGTATTGCCACGTCGTCTGGACGGATGCACTTGAACGCAGGATTCTTCTCGAACTCTGAAGGGCGTCCGGAAGTGTTGCTGAGACGTCCGGACGGATGCAAGCTTGAACAGTAGACAATGATGGGCATCCGGACGCATGACTGGGCCAAAGTACATTTCTAAAATGAAGATTCTAAAATAAACGGTATCCCTAAATATGTAGCAATATTACATACAAGTGATTTTGTTAAATAGAATGCAGCCAATCACAAACTAGTAAGGGTTTTGGTAAGTAAATGGTAGTTCGATGCGGTCGTGTAGTGAGAGTGTTAGTTCATAGGGGCATATTGACAGAGGTTGGTAGTTCATGGAGAAAAAAAGGTAATTACCCCTAAATACTAACCATGCCATACAAATTAACTAGGCAGCATTACACAAAATACAGTTGACTTTCTTATAATAGGCTAAACCTTAGGATTTGGTTAATGGACATCTTTGCGAAAACTCGAATATTACGATCTTTCGCTTTCCAACCAAAATGTTTGTAGTTAATTTTCATTATTGAGTATGATAAGGAAACAAAGTCTATCCTCATTATATATAGTATAACATGAAAAAATTCAGTTTGTTTAATTGTTGGTAGCCCTATGGTTTAGTGTAACAACTAATGAGGTGACTCCTAGCATGTAATAACCCTCAATTTGGGGCACTATTGATTGAGTAGCCCCATGAGTGTCAAGGTCCGATATAACCTAGTCTTCAAGCTAGCAAGGAAAAATAATCTTGAGAAATTCTACTTAGCATTCTTGTTGTTCATCTCCCAGCATTCTCTTTGTTGTTATGTTTTTAGTTTTTTTTTTTTTTTTTTTCTAAAAATAAAAACAAAAACAAACAAGTTGATGTTAATTAAACATCAGATGGAGAAAGCTTAGTAGCATTTCTCAATAATCTTTCATTGAGGTCCTATGTTGCATTGAATGTTTGAGGCCCTTGATGCAATTTTCTTCTGGGACCTTATAAAATTAGATGACTGGTCCTCAATTTTTGGAGGGGTAATGGTGTTTATTTTTCAAGTTCAACTAAGTAGAAATAGTAAGCCCACACAATCTGGCAATTAAGGAAGATAGTTAGCCCCTAGAAACAGATTCAGCAACACAAATTAGACGGAGAAGCATTTGCAGTTGAGTGGAAGCATTTTTATTTTTTATTTTTTATTTTTTATTTTTTTTTAACTCTTTTTGTTAATACTCTTTTTTTTTTTGTTAAAAAATTATTTAATTTTTTTTTTTTTTTTTTTTTTTTTTTTTTTTTTAACTATTTTGATAAATTATGACATTGGGAGCCTAGGATATCACTAGAGCAGGGCTAGCTCTTCCTCTAGGCGAATTAAGTGATCGCCTAAGGCCCCAGGGTGAAAGAAGGCCCCAAAATCGTTAGATACACGATTAAGTTCCACAGTAGAAGATGGCTGATTTCCAAGCTTGGAGGGCAATATTGTAGGCCTGGCGAAGCCTTGGGTTCTCAAACCTCAGGTTTGGATCTACAACCACAACAAACTCTACATCTCTGTGGGTTGCTGAGCAGATCGATATGGATCGGAGGAAGTTGAAACGTGCAGGAAAAGAACCAAAAAGATCAATAGGAGGAGGAGACATTGTGTTATGAAAATGAAATTCTACGCGGAACATATATTAATATTAGAATATATAATATGGTAGAATATTTTTTTTTTATGTTAGAATATATGTTATGATTTGATACTTACCTTATAGGATAATTACTTTTTAGAGGATTGGTTGATTACCATACTTTTTTTTTTAATTTTTTTTTTTTTCACATTTACACATGGTTCGTTGTAATATTTTCTATTTAAGTATGATAAAATAATGAGTAAGTATGCAGAAAATTAATTTCAAACCTTGTGTTTGAAAATGTTTAAGTTCACTTTAATGAATCTAAAAAGTCTAAATTTCTTCAAAATCTAACAAATTATTTCGTTACGTATTTATAAAATCATTCGCTTAACACAAATTCGGTGATGGTGCAGTGCCAGAAAATCAGATGGAGAAAGGTCTTTGTCTCAAAACAGATACACTGAGTTTGGACAGTGCGTGTGCCATTGCCACCCCTCTTCCCGATGCTTTTTCTATATGCAAAAGACCATTTTGTCTATTGCCTTTCCTTTTATTAGTTTAATTAGCAATTGAAAACTTATATATGTTCTTGTTTGTCATACATTTTATTTATTTATTTCTTTCTTTTTGTGAGCTCCATACAGTGAATAATGAGATGTTGGCACGTAATAGAGACTTAGAAAGATAAAAAAGAAAGAGACATACTTTCAAGTATGCACTTCCTGAGATGACAGTGAAAATCATCACCATTGAATGCTAGCTACATGTACTTTCATTTATTATTTCATCCAATGATGATTTCCGGCCATTGCCATGTCAGGGAATATAAAAATATAATTTAAATATTTAAGTATTAAAAGGCCTCACGTTACTTAATCGCCTTAGAGCATTTCCAGCAATAAGATGTAAAATACCTAATAAAAAAGCACTCTTCTCTAATTTACGTACTCATTTTTCAATATAGACTCCAATAGATTATCTATTATCTTCGATCTCTACTTTCTTTTAAATATGATTTTTCATTCTTTTTTTATTATATTCTTGCCAATGTGACCACTTGGAGAGGGAGAGAGAGGAGAGAAGGGAGAGAAAAAATATTTAAGAAAGGATGTAGCTAGTGTGCACCAAATGTATTTTAGCTAGCCTCTAACTAATCCTCTTGAGGTGAAAAATGGGCAATATTAGCTAAATTTGGCTAATATGAGCATTTTACTTTACTCTGCTAGAGATGCTTTTAGAACTCAATATCTATGAAGCCGGCCTTGAATTGGAGCAAATATGGTTCTTTCCCTAATTCAATTTGCAACAGTACTACTGATCAATATTTTTTGGTGCATGGGTTTACATCTTATATATGTCAAGTGTGATCACATTATCATATTAAGAAGCAGGCTAGGAGATCAGTTGAAAGGCTTTACTCTTTAAGGAGAGAGACAGAGAGATGTTGGCCAACTGAGTGTTGCTCAAGTGGTACCTTAAAGTGAGGGGTAAGTGGGAGGGCCAAGGTTCATATCAGGGCCTCATTGATTTGGATGTGGGGCGGGCTAGAAAACTTTCGGTTTCTATAATATATCTCAAAATTGCTATCACACCTCTTTCGATCTCCTATCAAATAAAAATGATTTCATTTACACAAAATTGATTTCATGAATTATCTATCATGTGAATGACAATGCAACACGGTTAAGACAGCTGTGGCATTTCTCATCGGTTAAGATACAACTACATATCTTAGCTATATATATATATATATATATATATATGCATTTTGCCTTATTAGCGAAGACTCAAAAAGTGATCGTTGATGGGCATTTTCAATGAGAAATGTTAGAGCATCTACTATAGTCTTTCTTGGGTTTTTCTGTGCTAATCTGACACCTTTTTTTTTTAGAAAGAGAAAAGAGGAATAGATATAGAAAATGGTGTATGTCTGGTCAGTACAAAAAGACCTAAGAAGGATCACAGTAGATGCTCTAGCATTTTTCATTTTCAATTTACCTCTTATTATCGGTTTAAGTTTCTAAGATAAGTGGTGATTGAACATAGTATTAGACCCAAATTAATTAGGTCATGAGTTCGAATTTTGATTATGTTATTTGCCCTCATTTCAGATAAATATTTCACGTATTGAGCATCGTCTATTAAAAAGGAGTTTGAGCTCACATGTAGAAGAAAATATTAAAGTATTGATTAAATGAATAAATATTGAAGCATTAATGCAAGACATGTCTGCTGAAAATGAAAAGTTGAACGTGAACGGTCATCAGCCAAATGAAGTGCACCCACCTCGTCAAATGAAAAGTCATCAGCCAAGTGCTATGAATTTGCCTCGACATCCAGAATAGCCAACCATCTTCAGTTCTTGGTTCTCTAAGTTTTCAATGATTTCAATGTTTGTATTTAATTTATTCTTCTTCCAATATTCTGTGATGTAATTATAAATAAGAGTAGCCAACACCCAAAAGATCATTGAGGTGAATTATCACATTCAATCATTTTTCTTCTTAATAAATTTATCTGTTTTTATTAGCTTAAGTTTTTAGGATAAGCGTGGTGATTTGACAGGAAGACGAACTTATTAATTAGCGACGACTAAAGGAGCTTAATTATTTGGCAACAACGTACTAAACCCCATTTTTGTTGTGGTGATCAGGCCAGCTAGGGACACCCTTGCCATTTTAGTTGTGAAGTACATATATAAGAAGATCGAGGTCAAGGAAGAGATCAATCCCGGTCGGGGATATCAAAGAAGAAATCTATTTAATAACGAAAGCAGCTCCCACGTTAATTTTTCTTCAAAACTACGTTCATGCCGGCCAGTTCCATCTTGTTTGTACTATTAACCTACGTGAAATGAAGGCTACAATGTTTAATTGGACGTTGGTTTCTTTTAGAAAGGAGTGGCTTTTTGATCTTTTTTGAAATTTGATGCTTTGACTTATGGACTTGCTTGCACACGAACTTCTCCATCTTTTTGTATTTGAAGATAAGTCTCCCCCACTCACATGGCTTGTTGCTTGAGTTATCACTGTTCAACTAATTAATTTGTATGAGAAAAAAATTATGAGGGCTGTGGATAAAAGAGTGAAGGGCCCAACATCCCAATTGATGATTAGGGTTTGTTGGGCTAACTTTTTTCTCATTAATATATTCAACCTAATTTATGAAAAAAAGAAAAAAAGAAAAACCCATACCAAATCCAAGGTCCAGAGATCCTTCCTCGCAAAGCATATGTCAATTCATGGAAGCTTTTTTGTTGTAAATAACACCTTTGTTATCTTTATTCTTCTGTAGTGTGTGTGACATGTTACCACTTATAACTTCTTTTTGGACTCTTTTTGGTTTTTTTACTTTCTTAAAAATGCTTCACGACCAGAGAGAGCATGGGAGTTTATGTGCTTTTGGCACCGGGTGGTGACAGGTATATATATGTGACTAGAGATGATGGGCATGCAAATGAGGTGTAGACTTGTAGTGTACCCTCTCAAACCCTTGATTATCTGAGAATTTCATGCACTTGTTGGTGAAAATATCCCCATACTTTTGAGGTGTTTGTCTTTCATGTGAAATGATCCACTACCTTGGTTGAAGGGTGATGGAGAGGCACATGGAGACTAAAAGGTCATCCTCCGGGAAAAGTGTACACATCTCAACCAAAAAGATAAAGAGAAAAGGGACGAAAATTGAAAAGAAGAGAGAAAGAAAGGAAAGGAAATAAAGGAGATCGAACAACCCACGCTGCACTGTCCTTCTAGATAATTGTACTTTAACCCACATTTATTTTTTTAAGTTTTCCTCAATGGAGAAGAATAGGGGATCAAGATCAATCACATGTGGATGAGAGAAAGAAAGAGATTGACAACCCAACCCAACCAAACCAAAACCATCTTCTGCTGGGAAAAAGGCTCACTTCTGTTAGCAAGTGACAAACCTTTCCAAAGAATTCACTAGAATTTGATTTTATACATCTGTCTCTTTCTTGTTTGGCTCATCTCCATCATTAAGGGTGAATTTATTCGTAACCTTATCTTCCAATCCCCGTGTGTGTATATATGTGTGTGTTTGTACGCGACTGCATGCCTACCCCAGTTTCCAATGTGAGTCTGTGGGTCTTTGGAAACATTTTTAAAATCAATTGGTCCACCAGTACTGCACAACTAGCTAGCATATATATATATATATATATATATATATATATATATATATATATATATGCGATCATTTTTTTAAAGTCCTAATTAAGTGCATGCGACTTATTTACATATCATATATATATATATATATATATATATATATATATATATATATATATATATATATATATATATATATATATAATGCCGCAGTCAATAACAACTTAAAGACTAGTAATATTTTTCCTTTAGTTTTCTGCATCATGTTGATGGTAATTATAGGGTTAATTAGTGCAGCCTGTTGGTCCATTAAACGAGTTAATGACCAAATTGCAGTCGATTCCGGCAGGCAGTCTGAGGTGTGAGCCCACACTTTCCACTCGCACAAAGGATTGCTCAAATTGACTGCAATTCGATGAACAAATTACGGCCAACTCTTATTCCCATTAAAGTACTACACGAAAATGACTACTTTTTCGCATTGCGCTGATGAGCACATTGTTTTTGTCAGATACAATGTTAATTGGTCAAGATGAAATTATTTCTTTTCTTGTGGACCAATAATTCCCAGAACTCCAGTTTGGTTTGTGGGGGCAAATGAATAATACAGGCTTGGACTTCCCGAGTTTCGCCTCACGAGCAATAGACTACTTGATTCAAGGTTAGAAGGTATTGTGCCTGTACGTACTGCTTAATTGGCCTTGCTTTTCTACTCTTTTTTTTTTTTTCTTTAGTGAAAAGTTTGAACTTAAGTGCATGCCACAGTATATAATCATTCTCACTAATATATTCAAACTATCACGGCTCTTGGAAAGACATGAAAGTTCCTCGAACCTTCCATGTGAATGGACTGTAAGGAATAAAATTCGACTGGCTATGAGATCAAGAACTGGTTTTAACTATGAGTACTATATGCATACACTTTTCCCTATATATGTCGAAAAATAAGGAAAAATACAATTTATCCCCTAAAGGTGGATTGCATTTTTTATTTTGAATATTACCCACTCGTTAACAAATTCTGTCTTCTCTGACAGAAGAAGGCCCCGCGTGGATTTTTAGGGGATGAAAAGCCCAAAATGTACGTCTCCAATTTCCCTTTTAAAAACAGAAAAAATCAGCAACATAACGACAAAATGGAGGGTGATTGGGCCAAAGGGGTGGCCAAATCACTTCCAACTGGCCGGAATATTGTGGGTGCGAGCCACCCCTAAGGTGCCAAATGGGGGCGGTTTCGACCACCCTAAAAGGGTTTGGGGGTGGCTTGACTACTCCGGTCCATTTGGGCCAAGGGGTTGGCTCACCACCCCCATGGCTTGTGGGGGGTTGTTCGGCCACCTTCAAGGGGCCAAATATGTTTGGTTTCAACCATTCCCAATTGGCTGGAATGGGGCAGTTAGCTACCCCAAATGGCCCATAGCAGTGGTTACAACTGCCCCCAATCTTCTTCTTCTTCTTCTTCTTCTTCTTCTTCTTCTTCTCTTTTTTTTTTTTTTTTTTTATTTTTTTTTATTTTTTTTTAATTTTTTTTTAATTTTTATTTTTTTTAATTTTTAATTTTTTAAATGGAGACATTTTAAGGAAACTACACGAGAGTTGGGGGTAATTTTGGGACATTTAAAAAACCCCCATGTGCAGCGCACGTGGTCCTTCTTTTGCTAGAGTAGATGAAATTTGTTAATGGATGGGTAACAATGACAATTTCAGTAACTTTAGGAGAGTACATTGCCAATTTTTAAATATTAGAGGCAAAATTAAAAAAAAAAAAAAGCGGTCAAACTTTAGGGAGTTAAAATGTATTTTGCCCTACTTAAAAATTCTTGTCTTTAATTAATAAGTTTAACACGTGTTAAGATATTAATCAAAATAATTAAATTCTTTTCTTTTTATTGGTTTGAAATTTTGGGATAAATTGTGATTTAGAGCATGTTTAAAATTGCGTTGGAAAATAGAGCTTTTTAAAAAATGCTTCATTTTTTAGCTTTTCTCAAAAGTGTGTTTTGGCAATTTTTAGAATAAAAAAGTCAAATAAGTAATTTTGTAGTTTTTTTACTAAAACATACCAGATTTTTGTTTTACACAATTTTTTAAGTACTAAAAGTACTTTTAAAACTTTATAATGCAGTCTCAAACATGCTCTTAGCATGTTATATATCAGGTCTTGAGTCTTAAATTTTTGAGATAAAGAGTAATTTAACATGACCCCACAACCATCTTTTTTCATTTTTTAATAATAAATGGATTAATGTCCTAATTAAGGATAGGGGAGGAGTAGAGTCAAACTTATAACGATTTCGGTTTTATTAGATGTGCTTCTCAGTTCAGTATATACTCTCTCTCTATATATATATGTTTAGCTCAAGAAATGAAATAAGTATCGTTAGAAGACTAAAGTTGCACCTAATTTTGTAGTTTCACCTTTTGTAGTTGCATGTGTTATTACTATGTGGTTAAAAGGGAGGAAAAAGAAGAAGTAAAAGCTGGCTAAAGCGAACCCGTCTGACTTTTGCCTTATTTTAATTTTTGTACCAGACGGGTTAATTTCGTCGTGGCTTCCATGAGGTTGGTAATGCAGAATAAGTATATATATATAGATCAACGTACAGGCTAGCTAGCTATAGCATGCATCAAGTGATGGATTTTACCATCATCATGACATGGAGAATAAGTACATGGGCATGGCCAACATCTCACACCTCTCTTCCTAGCCTCTGTCACATGCATGGTGTTCCATGCAATAATGAAGAAGAGGTGTTTTTTCTGTGCAAAAGCTGTTAAAAGACATTGATATGTTCAAGATTATAGGCAAGAGAAATCAGAGATATCTTTTATATTTGTCCAATGTATTAATACAAGTAAGATACAAACAAGAGAAGGCAGTAGTGGATTTTATCAACATGACAACATGAGAAGACATATGGCTTCAATCAGGACATACTTCCAAGAGAAAACAATGATATCATACGCATTCCAGAATTAATAATTATAAACTCAGAGAGGGCCCTTTGAGACGAGACAATGTAAGAATATTATGCTCTGAACTATCTCATTTCCACTAAATTCTGTGCCCCCCCTCCCCCCATCTTCAGGCCCCCCCCCCTCTCCCCATAATTCTAGCTCCATGTATTTTCTGGTTTTATCTTTCAGCCAGTAATAATGATTCCTAGTCCAAAACCAATGTGCTAAAAAAAAAAAAAATTTGGGGAAAATGAAATTTGATGGGACTATATATATCAGATCCTCTAATTGTATAAATTAAGAAAAATATCTTGCACATTCTTCTCTCTTTATATATATATATGAATTTAGTCTTTTCAACTCATCTTTCCTGATGCATGTGGTCTGACTTCTTAGATAATTAATCAATTTCAATTTCTAAATATGCTCCATCAGATGACTTGATAACAGATCTCTGAATTCCATGCATGTTGCATTTAAGCTCGCGATAAGGGGAAAGAAAAATCCTGTAAGCATATATACTACAACTCCTTCTATTGAAGTGAGCTGACGGAATAATAAGTATCATACCAGATCAGTTTATAAATAACTTATAATAAAAAGTTTAATACCTTGCATATTGACTTGATTTGGCGTAGTAAGTGTCACATACACCAGATCAATTTGTATGTAACTTGTAATAAAAAGTTTAATACCCTAGCTAGCAGCACTCGAATCACTTTTAGTCATAAGACCCAACTTTAGGGAGGATAATTAAAGCCATGTATAAATTCAATTTTTTTTCCCAGAAAAACCAGTGCTTATTACCAATTCAACCGTGCAAGCCAGAAGACAGTCATTGGCTCATTAATTAGCTGACAAATTATAATTGATATGCCCTCCAAAAGTAATTATCCATGAAAAAGGGCAGGAGCTAATAAGTCTTGGCTGTGATCAATATGATAGCTACTCGTCAGCAAGTCTTCATCAACCCTACTGATGGCAAGAAATTTCTGCCAAACAAAAAGCAGAAGGACAAAGGAAAAACAATGAAAGAGGAAAGGGATGGGGAACGTTGATAGATGGATCATCATTTAATCACCATCGATCGATCTTTTACTCAAGAAAGCAATGTACATATTATTTTTGTATTTTTCCTTTGGGTTTTTCCCGATCAGCTATTGTAATTAATCCCATGCCAAACGATATATGTTAGGACGATAATGACAAGGGAAACTTCTAAATGATGAATGATAAGATGCCAAGGAAGTAGGGTTTGGGGAGTAAATCTCCCTGTGCTTGATTATCACCCGACCGAGAGAGGGAACCCTTTGGCCGACTCCAGATGTCCTTCTCTGTAACGCCGACAGCTGGACATCGGCAATCCTGTTGTGGGTTCCACCACATAGTGGTTTGGATTTGAGGAGGAGTTTGACGGCTGTTACTTGTAGAAGGAATCTACTGGCTATTCTCTGTCTGTATGTTAGGGAGAGACGGGACAATCCCAGTCCATGATGACGCTCTCCTCGTCCCAACGGTCAAACAACTTGTTGTGATCTGCAATATTTGGTTTAGAATAAGAGTAATGTTACACACTCTTTCACTTTTTCATATTTAATTTTAGGTGACTTTTAAGATCATTATTGGCTTTGATATTAATTTTTATTGGATTTTAATTCAATGGTGATTTTAAAAGCCACATAAGAGTGTGTGTAACATTACTTAATCTATAAAAATGAAATGTGTCTGTTGAGCATGTGAAAATCATATGCTTTTTTAATAGTAAGAACAAAGTTTGAAAAAATTTTATTAAAAAAAAAAAATGTGATTCTCACGTAGTAAGGGACACATGTCATTTTTATAGACTAGGTTGGAGGAACTTCCTTGAAGCAGGGCGGAAGGGATTTTCCACATAATAGATAAAGAAGAACAAAGAAATAAAGATAAATCCATGTTGAATAGAGTCTCACCGTCCTCTAATGGAGTTTAATTGGCAGAGTCTCACCACTAAAAATAAGACGGGTAGCGCACACCTCAAAAAGAAAACTCTCATCTCTAATAAGAGTATCACACTAAGAAAATATAATTTTTTATTCATGCATTATTCCCTAAACTGTTACAAAAGAACATTTAAATAGATTGACAATTTCATCATAACATTAATTTGACTGACTTTACACCGAACCATTATTAAATTAATAAATATCTTAAGAGTTTGGGCCAAATCCATTATTAAATTACAAATAAAACTGATAACGTAAATAAAACTAATAATCTAAATTAAACTAAAAGATTCGATTCTTTATTTTTCATCCTGCATCATTCCTACATCCCAGTTTCGAGGAAATCTTTGTCCATATAAACATTCTATAAATATCTTATAAAGTTGATGTAGTAAGGTTTAGTAGTTATTAGATTATTATTATTATTATTATTATCATTATTATCATTAATTTTTTTTTTTCTAACAAGACTATACCAATATTTATAGAATGTACGTGTGGTATGTAGCATTACCCGTTGAGTAGTTGGTTTATAAGCATTGCTTCCTTCATTAATGCGTGTGAAGGGCAGAGAGGTCAATGAGAATAGAGTGTTAGGAGGAACAACCATTGGCATTTTTGAAAGTTCCCTTAAAGACTTCCTTAAATTCTAATTATTTTTTACAAGCTAAGTATTTCAAATTTCATTACATTAATATGTATTGGATGTGATATATCAGGTTATAGATTTTAAAATGTATTTCTTTTTTAAATTCATTATATATTACATGTTATAAATGATGAAATTGCAAAATCTGAATCATTTAATGTGAAAATAATTATTTGGATTTAAGAAACTCTATTGATAGATCTTTTTAAAATTTTTAGAGGAACTTGGAAGAGCAAAAAAAAAAAAAAAAAAACTGAGGTATGAAGAGTCTTTATATAATTAATTAAATAAACTGTTTGAAGGGTCAATAGGAGAGGTTTAGGGTCTCTTAATTTATTAGTACTTTCAAAAAATAGTTTTGTCTTCAAAATATAGAAAATATTGTTTGAGTGCTTTTTTTTTTTTCTTAATTAATCTTAAGAAAGAGAAAAAAAATAAAATTAAACTTCTGAATTTAAAATTTAGTAATATATTGTTTAAACTTTGCTTTACAGCTTTATGTTGTGGATTAGCTCATAGCGATGTCATCATACGAACCGGACATAAGTAACATGAGAGACGTATGTTACATGTGAAACCTATTCGATCTTCTTCAATTGGTTATTCAAAAAAAATGAGAGTTACATGTTACCAAAAATGAGAGTGACATATGTCCCATTCGAGTATTCAAGTTGTCATGCTATGCCCACCTTGAAAGAATTATCACAAAAAGAAAAGAAAAAATAAATAGTCCTTTAAATTTGAAAAAAGTTGAATGGCTGTACATTAATCAAGCCCCATCTTTCCTATATATATATATATATATATATATATATATTTTCTTTTTCTTTTTTTGAAAAAAGAAAATCCTTTAAATTTGAAAACGAGCAAGTTATGTGTGAATACAGGCAGACTTATGTAGACTTAATTAGATCATGTACCCATATTATGACTGATATTTGGCGACATCATACTCACACACACGTAACATCCCGACTTTAAATTAAACCAACCTAATTAAATGAATTGACACATGTCATTAATATATTAGTAAATTTTTCAAAGCATTTTAAGCACCTAAATATTTAGCCGCATATATATGTGCATGATTTCCATAAAAAACTTTGAGAAATGTTACATGTGCTTAAACTTTTACAAAGAGAGCCTTACTAACAGATGTGAAGTTTATTCAATGGAGATGATAAAAACAATTAACAAAAATAAATGCTACGAGTACCAATGAATAAACTCCATATCATCTTAGTAAAGCTCTCTTTATAAAAGTTTAAGTACATGTAACATTTCTCAAAAACTTTATAATATGCATTCTTATTTTAATTGGCCTATATTCTCGAATGCTAAATTTATAAAATACAGTTTGAAAATATTTTTTAGAGACCTAAACCCTAGATGCATCCCCTAAGGATATATATATATTTTTTTTCCAGATTTTGTTTTATTTTAAAAAATTAGTCCTAATTAATGCAATAAAAACTCAAACCATTGTCGATTGGAAATTGGAAAAATAAACCCTAGCCTATATAATACAACAAGTACTGCTAGAAATTATATTTTTATCCATAATGGTAACATGTCAGTTCTAACCTTACCCTTGGATTCGTTACTGTTACAAGAAAGAAACAAAATTCAAGGGCTGATTAAGATTGTCACGTAAGTATCGTTAGATAATTATAAGATAAAAATCTATTATATAGCATTTATCATAGTACAACATATTCGGCCACCATTCCATATATGTAGTGCCCCGCATAATTTAATACCAATATTTGCTTAATTAAAATAAATGAGAACTTAACCCATTACTCTTATATTTTTTTAACAATATATATTCTTTATTGACATTATTCTTTATTGACATTATTCTATTTTCCCGAACGTACATTCATCTTCCATGGAACGTTCGATGAAAACATGTTACGAACGTTTGAATAGCTCTCCCGAACGTTCACAACAACCCTAGTACGAACGTTCAAATAACCCTCTCCGAACGTTTGATGGTTGCCATAGCTGAAGTAGCCTTCTCCATATCTTATTTGGCACGTTCGATGCTCTTGGACGAACGATCGACATGTCATTTCCACGAACATTCGAATTGTTTGAAAGATAAAATCCTAGAGAGAGAGAGACGAATTTTGAGGCTATTTCACCTCATTGAGGTAAGTCTTGGTCTTAAGCTCGTTTACATGTTACCATTATCATGCCCTTATGCCATGATTGTTCCTTTTAAAGAAATTGATTTTTCAAAGAAGTTGCAAAAATACTTTTAGATTTCATGATCTATAACGTTGATATGTGTTAAAATTTTGTTATTAGGCTGTTTAGAAATCATAGTTAAGGTTTATTACGTTTTGGGGTGGAAGATCTAAGTCTTTCTTGCATTTTGGTACTATTCGAACGTTCCACAGCCCCTAGACGAACGTTTGATGCTTGTGAATAGAATGATTGATGCTAAAGGCCGAACACTCGAAGGTGCTCAAAATTATTGATTTAGGGTTTTAATTATGGTTCAACGTGTTACGTGCTTAGGTTAGAAATTTGAATAGTTACTTATTACATTAGGGTGTGTAGCACAGCAGCGGGAATCCAAGATTTTCGAGCTTGTAGATGAGCAAATGAGGTAAGTGAATACTTATTGGC
Organism: Alnus glutinosa; assembly: GCF_958979055.1. Classification (NCBI taxonomy): domain Eukaryota; kingdom Viridiplantae; phylum Streptophyta; class Magnoliopsida; order Fagales; family Betulaceae; genus Alnus; species Alnus glutinosa. The sequence goes on along the minus strand of NC_084889.1, from coordinate 29,213,491 downwards.
TTATTGCTCATAAAAAAAAAGAAAAGAAGAGGTAAGTGAATACTTTCAAAACTGGTCTTACTTTAACATGCGATATGTCAATGGACTAAACATACTTTAATTTTCCTTAATGATATGTCATAAGCCTCTTAAATTTCTATAATATCCTTAAAACTGTTTTGAGACAAGTATTACCTATTTTTGAATAAATGGTCTATATTAATTGCACGTATGACATGGTATACTAGTACATGCGGTAGGACGTACATGTGCTTATTATACGAGCTTAACCCTATGGTCACAAAGGTTACTTTTATGTTATGATGGGCCTTGGATCCAATGTTTGTTTTTGTAACCGGCTCACCATTTATGAATGAGGGTCACAGTTACGGCTTTGCTAGTAGCGTGGGCCACCCTCGGTCAAGCTTGACTGGGCTACTAATATATGATGGTATGCATACATATCCAGGGAATCGATGTTGTATTACAGGTTACTCGAAACATCGTCAACCTTGTCGAGAAGAGGTTAATATCATCGGTAGACCATACTGAAGACAGCTATAACTGATTTATATATAAGTACTTTTATTAGGCGTAATAATAAAGGTAATACACCTCAATTTATGAAAACCCACGTTTATGGTTTCAGAATTAGTCATGTCACTTAAGGCTTATTACATAACCAATTTTGTAATGATTTATTTAATAAGTTTCGTTGTTATTTTCCTTTCCTCGTTAAACATCTCAATGTTTACGGTTTATTAGGTTACCAGTATTTAAGCACGGGAAACTCTCTAGGGTGAAGACGCCAAACGAATGGCTTGTAGTAGCAGGTTTGGTTGTTTTGAGTTTAGAAATTATATTGGAAAATTCGGAGTTTGTAATTGGTGATATTTATGTGGGTGATTAAAATAAGTAATTTCAGATCATGACTTTTCGCTTTTCGTATTATTTTACTTTGATAAATCGATATGGGTAATTCCACCAGACAGTTACCAGTTAATTGATCTGGATGAACCACCAGTAACTCTCCAAGATATATAAACAAAATTGTCTAATTTTGAGGGCATTACAATATAACCTCATTCTCTCACTTTTTCTCAAAATTTCTTAAAAGCACAAAAACACCAAAACCCTTACATATTTTGGCCACCCCTATTTTCTTTGCAAAATTCACAACTCCTCTCGAACCTTGCAAACCACACGGCCAAGGGAAGATCAAGCAACAATATCTTTTCAAAGTTTTCATCTTTTAATTTTAAGTATTTCTATTCTCTTTTGTAACACCCCCATAATTAACTAATCTATACTTAATTCGACACGCCTCCCAAGACCTATTTACAAGGTAAGTAAATGTCAAGGGATCTATCTAACTATTTGACTTTGTACAAAACAAACATCAGAAATAATTGTAACTTAATATAAGGTAACATATTTAAATATGTCCATAATTTATTAAATATCCAAAGCAAAATCTAAGTTGTTCAAAAGAAGTAAATTAAAAACCAAAGCGTTATGAATCCCATAATATCCTCAAATTACAAAAGTAAAGAAACTTCAAACATATAAAAAATCCCAACAATATCAAGCATTATAGTCAAGTTTTATCAACATAAACCAAATAAATAATATCAATCATCTCGTGACGCCTGTTCTCATCACTATCCCACATGTCTTGCAACCACTCTGGGTCTAGCACCTAAAAAATGATCCTGATTATATCATCCACAAGTACAAAGCGTTTCCAGGGCATCACCATCTATCTTCTCAACGATGGAAAGAAAAATCAAGTTTAAGTACACGACTTAGTGGGGTAAAATTACATGCAAGGTAATTATCCATTTTGTGAACTGATGGATTCATAAAAATGTTTTTTTATTTTATTTTATTTTTATTTTTTACATTAAAAGTTTCATCGTGTAAGACTGTTGATATTAATGAGAAGTACTCAATGTAATATAGATATATAGATACATGATAAATTATGATCATGCCATCATAGCTCAACTCCATATGGTCTATTGGGGTCCTTACCCCTTCCCAATAGGGTTTGTGCATTCTCGAAAGAACCTCTAATACAACATTAGTGACCCAATATGCACAAACTAGTGGCCATCATAAAACAGTCCACACTACTAACAATGTCGTATGGTCGTGACCACTATGTGTACATGGTTGTGCTAGTCATTTAGCTGTCCTCTTAGATCCAATGGAAACTACATACAATCTGGACCATAGAGCATTGCCCATATAATAGTAACCAATTACACATGGTCATGTCATACAATGCAACTTATTTGATCTTTCTTTTACATGCATGCATGCTTAACAAAATACTTACATGGATTCATCAAATCTCATAAACTTAATTATCTCATATTCATAAAAGGAAGAGTTCACATGTTCATAAAATATAATTCGTGTAAGTAAAAGTTATGCATATTTTCTTTCATATCAACATTATGCTAAAAAGAATACCAAACATATAATGGTATCCATGTGATATTCACTCACTTGAATCGTTGAAAGTCCTCAACACTAACCTCAAACTCACCATGATGGTTCCCTACAAAAGCCCTAGTGTTAGACAACTCTCCCGGACCAAAAACACTGACCAAGGACTAAGAACTGACAAAATAAGGTCGTTGAACAACTTGAGATCTATCCTAGAAGGGCTGGGATCGATCCTGCTGAGGGGGGATCGATCTTGTTTGGAGTATTGATCCTAGCTTGCTCAGGATCGATCTTGACAGCTTGGGATCGATCTTGGCTTGCCAAAAACTGTAACACCCCAATGAAATTAACTAACTGTTAGTTAACTTCATGGTTTGTCTCTCAGCCTTATTCTAAGAAGAACAAGACCACATGGTTCTCATCCTCTTCGAAGAGAGTCTGCAGCGGAAGACTTTCAATTAAAGGAATATAGATAGCATTCTAAAATTCACAACCACAAGAATAGCTAGAGTAAACTAAAACCATCATAATATAAATCAGCTGAAGCTCTCAAAATACGGTCAAAAGACTAGTCATCAAAATAATAAGTACAGATCTAAACTAAAGGTCTAAGAGTCACCAACAGCAAGAGTCATTGCCAACACTAAAGAAGATATAACATAAAGATGACATCCATCATATCACGGTGGGATTTACTAGGTCCTCTCCACATCTGCACCATCCAAATGGGATCTAACTACTCAAAAATGATCCTGAGCACTCTTAACAGGACCAAATGCTGCTCGGAACCCGTCATCACAAAAACTATCTATAAAACAATACATGTTTCATAGGTGGAAAAGATACAAGTATAAGTCTACGATGTAGTGAGTAAAAATACACATAATACACAAGTTATCATTCGATGAATTCAGTTTATGTTGAAATCACATGCAAGAGAGTATTCTTCCATTATGCAAGATGATGATGCATGTAATATAGATATAGTGTATATATGCTTATATCAAGAGTATCATGTCATAATTCAATTCCATATAGTCTACATAGTATATTAACCCTTTCCCAGTAGGGTTGACGCTGTCTCGAGAGACCTATAATACAACACCGATGCCTTGAATATGTACGCATACCGTCATATACTAGCAGTCTGACCGAGTTTGACTTCGGGTGGCCCGCGCTATTAGTAAAGTCTTAATCATGACCCTCATTCAATCATGGTGCACTAGTTACAAAACAACCATTGGATCCAAGTCCCATCATAACACATTATAAACATTTGACCATAAAGAACAACCTATATAATAGTAAGCCCATAGTCGTTTTTCCACAGATGGTGTACCATGTAATACGATGCAAATTAATCTTCATCGTATTTTACATGCATGCTTTCATAATTTCGTCATTTTATTATCTTGCCACTAATCACACATTTTCACAAAATAGAGTTCATAGTAGTGAAATGGCATTTCAAGTGAGTTGTAAACATGCATGTTTTGATATACAAAATATTCGTGCTATGCGGAAAAAGAACAATAACAAGTATCTACGTGGGATTTACTCACTTGTATCGCACGGCTCCTCCAACAGATCTCCTTGAGGCTCCATAACCTCAAAATCTAAGAAAAACCTAACATCAGCCTTAAACTCGAGCTAAAACATGTCTTAAATCCTAAACAGCTCAAATTAGGCTTTTTGTCCATTTGACGATCGTTCGTCCATCGAATGGCGATTGTTCTTCTCAGACGGAGTTCGTTCTTTTAGTGAAGGGTGAACGTTCGGTGCTCGGGCAGAATCTCAAATTCGAACATAAAATCCATAAAACTAATTCTAAGGAAGTTCTAGGGTCTTAACATGATCTCTAACATAGCCCTAACCTCAATAGCAACTTCATGCAATACTAAGTACGTTAAACCTACTAATTAAATACTAATCTATCATTAAACTAAAAATTAAGCAAATATGCAAAACTAGCTAGAGATATACCAAAACAGTAAACTAGGCTACGAAAAGTAACTAAGCAACACAAGAATCATCTAAGAAACGAGTTAGGATAAGGAGGTTACCTCTCTTGAAGATGAAAGACCAAGAGAACTCATTCTCTATTTCCAAAACTCTTTCAAAACACTCTCTCACTCTCCCTCAAGGATTTACTGACGAAAAGGGCGGAAATGAGGTGAAGAGGGCAAGGGTGTATGGTATTTATAGGTGAAGAGGTTGAAATTTAAAAGAATCAACTGATCTAGCTTTTGGCGATCGTTTCCAAATGTATCACGAACGTTCATGTAAAATACAGGGTTAGATGATCATTAGACATACGGCCATGATCGTTCATGGTACGGTCTGACACATACGCTGAAGGCGTGGGATGTACTTTCTAACACACAGTACAACATGTCAATGATCGTTCGTGGTGGGGACCACGATTGTTCCTAAGGGAAAACCGCGAACATTCCTGATTCGGTCAACTTAAAAGTCAAAGATTCCAAATTCCTAATTAAGACCTAATAATCCTTGATAATTATACAGGGCACTACAGAAATTCAGCCCGACACACAAATAAAAGTCCCGAACCTCAAAATAGCTATACCAAACCCTAGGATGATTCCTACAATCTCTGGAAATTCTAAGGGCTCAAACTAGCAACTTCTATGGGCTAAAATGATAAAAACAACCTCCACAACCTCACAACAGTCTTTGAAACAACCAAGTAATAAGAACCAATGATCAAAAGTCGGAGAAAACACACAACACTACACTGACCTATGGTAAAAAGGTAATCAAGCGACAGAGAATGTAACAATGGATTGTCACACTAACCTTGAGATTAGTTTCATTTTTCTTTTTAGTTCAATCGTGTAATAATAGTGGAGTATTGTATTTGTTGAGGCATTGTTGAGTTTTTTTTATTCTTTCTTTCAAGCTTTGACTTGTTATTCCTTTGAATAAAAGACATTAATTCTTCTATTCTTTATCTTTCACGCTATCTACTACATCCTATAAGAAAAATTTAGAAGCACAGTACCAAGATAGGATGAAGTGCACCACACTGAAGTACGTTGAAAATGTGTGGTCATCACTATGTTTTGCCAAATTGAGTACACCCAGAAGATAATCACTATATATTTCAAGGAAATATTTTGAAGGAAAATATTTTTACCCATAGTATAAGATGAAGAAAATATTTTCTTAATTAAGTTCTGTTTTACGAAGAAATTTGAAAAATACTTTCATTCTTTGAGAAATACATTGCACATCTTGCCTTGTTCATCCCTTTCCTTTCTTGATAAATATTATTGCAATATAATTTCTGACAGTCTTGGAAATACGGAGTCCCTGATATGGAAGCGTTTTTGTAGACAAAATATAGCCAATAAATAAAAACCAACAAACTTCCCATTTGACAATTCTAGGACAAAAACGATTACGGCCCAAAATTAAAATTACTCCCATTTTTTGTCACAAAAGGACAAAGGGTAAACATAGTAATTAAATCCAGAGCTGAAACCACAAAACTCCATAAAAAATAATCAAGTTTAGAGTGTTCAACAATAATTGTAGACCAAGAATAAAATCTGTCTATCAAAAAATAATTGATCAAATTAAAATAAGTGTCAAGGCACTTGATCCTTTTGGTTTTCTGGTAGCACATAACAGAGAATGTTCCGTACATTGATTTTGATCTGTGCCACATCTGCCTCCATAAGCTGAAAATGGTCATCCAAGGAAAGCAACCGGTTGTCCATGGATTAAAATTGATCAGTCATCTAGGTATTCGTCGATTGCAGACGATCTGTAATCTGAGCCAACATACTCAAGACAGCATCACCTGGAGGCTCAATATGTGAAGAAGAGGCAACTGAAGGAGTTGCGGGAGCTGGAGGAACTGGATCATCCTGTTCCTGGAACCTCTGGAGCTTGGCATTGGACTTCATGATGGTCATCTTCCCAAAAGGTCCGTCTGGCATATCCTCTAGCTCATTGGCAGCGATGTTAATTAGTTTTTTCTTAAGGATCTTCTTGACAAGTCCTCCAAAGGGTAGGACAACTTGATTATCTTCCTGCATCTCTATCACGGTCATGATGATATGTTTGCACATACAGAAAGGAGCTCGGTTGATGATGGCAAAGATCAATCTTGCTCTGTTTTGTGAAATATCACTGTGACGAGAAAGAGGATAGATATTCTACATGACGATCCGAGCCAACAGGCGCTGAGGAGACTGAAGCTAGCTGATGGAAATATTGTTCTTCTCTTCTTCCCAAATATTAGCTCCTTTGTGATCAAAGCAACCCATAAGTTATTCCCTGGAAGCCTGAGCTATTGAGTCGGGAAATGGAGTGCTGATGGCATTAGAAATTGGGATGTCTATGACTAAGTTGATGAGATTGGTGTCGATTCTTAGTGTAGTGCCACACACTTTAGTCTCTAGGCATGGAAACTGCTGGTGAATGCTCTCAATTTTCAAGTTTTTGTAGAACTCACGCACGAGCCAGGGGTAGATATTCACAACATCAAATAGGCTTAGCCACCCGTTGTCCTACAAAGTTCGGTAGATGAAGTCGAAGGGAGCAACCTTGATGTCGGGCCTCAGAACTGCACTCTCAATCACGATAGTTCGTTTATTGATGCCCTCAAGTGTTGTAGCAACTTCTTCCCTGGACCTCTTGAGGGTGCAACCTTAAGAGTTGATGTAGAGGTTCGACATTTTCCTGGAAAAATAAGAAAATCCCAAAAAAACAAAATACCCAAAATATGCATGGTTATCAAGAAAACACAAGTTTGTTCCTTAAATGAGGTAAAAGAGCAATGAGAGCAAAAAAGAAAGCCAAAACAAGAGCAAAAACTCTTTTAGACATTTTATCAAACACATGATATGCACAATTTTTTTGAATAAAAACAATATCAAGTGGTGAATCGATGTGCCCCAAAACTAATCATGCATAATCCATAGTGCATAAACCAACTACAGTAAACAAAGAGGAAGAAGCAAACCAAGCAAAATCAAGAAGATGATTTTGAGGAATACCCAACAATTTAAACTTTTGCCCTAGAGAAAAAAATGCTTCTAATCAAAACAAGAGCATAAGAGAGAATGATGTATGTACCTTTGACAATTTGAAATAGAGAACTTGCAAGAGAAACAAGTGAGATTCTACCAAAAATCGGAGAGCAAAAACAAATAAGAGAAGCACCAAAAGTCGAGTGGCGGAAGAAGAAGAAGAAGAATCGGGTTTTTAAGGTTTCTGGGATGCGCGTTCGGGCGCATGTAACGCATGTCAGGACGGGAATGCCGAATCCAACTCACTGACGAGCGTGTCTAGACAAGGGTCAAGGTTGTCTGGACACTTCACACAGAAACTCAAAAATTTGGAAAAAAATGTAGATTGAAATTTTTCAAAAGTTAGTTCTAAACCACGCATGTATTTAAAATTGAGAAAATAGTCAAATAGCAAGTTAAGAGAATCTAGAAATAAATGAGATTTAAGTAATTTATGAGCAAAATTTCTCTACAAAAATATGAAGCAAGAAAATTCACTCAATTCATGCCATGCGTGTAGTGTGTGAAAGCTTATCCAATAAGGCAAAAAGAACACTGATTAGGTTAAAACACCTGAATTGCCTTAAAAAAGAATTTTAAAGTTTGATGAGTTAAAAGTCAAACCTTATTTTACTAGGGCCTAGTTACCCTTATTTGATACACTCCCTATAAGTAACAACAATTTTTCTTTTACATAGTCCGTTAGTGATTGTCTATTTCCGCAATGATTTGATAACTGAGTTTTTCTATAGGGACAAGTGTAAGAACAATTTTAGAGCATATTCAGCAGTGAACTTTTTATATCCATATTTTCTGACAATTTATTACTTTTCATTCTTGGTGCTGTAACATAGAGAGGATGCCAAAATTTATAGGTTATAGGTTCAACTAGCAAGTTGGTCAATTTGACTATCTTACAAAAAATCTCTAAAAAGAAAAATTCAGTGTAAAATGAGAGATAATTTTTTTTTTACCTTAAGGGAGCTTTGATAGTGCACAAAAAGCAATTGTATAAGAGGAAAAAACTATCAAGCTTCAGATGCAGCAAAGAAACTAAGCAGATATCAAACTATATCATCTCAAGTATATGTAAGAATATTTCATCAAAGCATAAAGACTGAGATATCAGTTAAAGAGAGATGAGATATATGAAATCTAACAAAAGAAAGAAAGAAAAAAAAAAAATCATATACTGCATCCCCCCCCCCCCCCCCCACCTTTTTTTAGAAAAAAAAAAAAAACTAAACAGGACCATGCCTTTTAGAGAAAAAGAATAAGACAAAACATCTAATCCTAGCGTGTGAGAAGATTCAAACCTGCATCTATTGGGAGGTTTGAAAACACCTGAAAAATAACCAAAGCAGAAAAGCAGTCGCTCGACGTACTTTTTCTGTCATCCTCAAGTACACCTGCTAATATTTCTCTTAAAACATGATAAAAACATTAAGAGAATTTTGAGGATAAAAAAGATATCAAAACAAGATGCAAAACATAAGCAAAAAGATAAGCCAATAAACACAAGCTGCAATGCATGAAATCCGACATGCTCTAGGATAAGGATTAATGATCCTAGGCATGCTATTGGACAACCTAACCCTAGGTGAGTCCACTACCACTCCCCATTAAGGGGTGAATGGTGTCATCTTTCCTTACCCAAGCATTCTTAACCCTAGGCGTAAGGTTGTGACTTTTGATCAACCTAGTCAAAACATCCCTCATCATATTGAATAACCCTTCGTAAGGATGATTATTCATGGGCTCATGGGGCTTCAGCTTGAAGCAACTAGATTGGTTATGACCAATTTTGCCACAATGATGGCAAGTAGGGACAAACCTTTAAGAAGGTTGTCTCTTTTGACTGGGAGCATAATGAGTCATAGGAGGCCTAGTACCAGATTTACCTTTCTTGGGATCATGCTTCTTGATCCGAGGTCTCTGAGAGCAAACCAGAGGACAATGTGGTCGAATATGACCAGTAATATCACAATGATGACATGTAGGCATGATTCTAGATTTTGAATTCTTCTTAACAGGTAAAACAGATTCAATTAAAGCATTCTCATGACCAATCGCATTTTTACCTTTATTCAAACATGCACCATTGGACTCAGGCATTTCAGGCTTAACAAAAACAGTGTTTGAAGTAGAAGCAATATGTGAAGAAGATGCAGCAAATTTATCAAATGCTAGGCAGTTTTGTCAGATGAACACTTTTGACCTTTTAGCATTTGAACAAGCTTATCGCTAGAAAATTTTTCTAATTGCATCTGTGATTCAATCAAATCATCTTCCAGACACTTAATCTTTTCAATCAACTTGTTTCTTTCAATTTCAAAATCATTAAGCTTTTTCACGTGCTGTTTGTTTACTTCTCTTAACTTAGCAAATTTCACATACAGTTTATTGTAAACCTTTTGAAGCTCATTTTGCTCATCTTCTGAACCACTATTTTCAAAGTAGTAATCATTAGACTCATGTGGACTATCATATGAGGCAACAAAAGCTAAAAAAATTAGAGTCCTTACCTTTGGATTGCTTCAGATTTCCACAGTCAGCACAAATATACTCATAACCTAAACATTCAAAAAACTTAGGACCTCGTGGATCTTTTTTTATCAGATTCAACCTTTTCTTGATTAGTTCCTTTGGATTCCCCTTTAGATTTTTTAGAAAATTTAGCATTTTTGTTCCTAATTTTTTTTAGAATTCATCAATTTTCTAAAATTTATTGCAAACATAGCTAATTCATCCTCATCATCAAATTCCTCATCAAAGGATTTACTAACTTTTTCTTTAGCAGCTTTAAGAGCAATGGATTTACCTTTCTTAAGGGGAGGCAAGAAAAATTCATAAGTTCGAGGAGATCCAACAAGCTCTTGAATTTTCATATTATCAAGATCTTTACTTTCCTCAATGGTACTAACTTTAATCCTAAACCTTTCTGGCAAAGATCTGAAAACCTTTTTACTGAGTTTAGCATAAAAAATTTTCATACCAAGGCTAATAATAAAATTACGCAAATCATTGATTTTGGTATAAAACTCATTAAAAGACTTTTCTTCCAACATCTTAATTCATTCAAATTGAGAAACCAACATTTGAAGTTTTGCAGATTTTACAATTTTAGTTTCTTCATATGTGGTTTCTAGGATCTTCCATACTTCTTGAACAGTTTTACAATGAGAAATTCGTGAGAATTCTGATGGTGAAAGTGCTTGGTATATAGCATTCATGGCTTTGTCATTTACAACACGAGAGTACCTTTGAGCAACAGTCCACTTGGCAACTTATGTCTCTGGTGGAGTTCAACCAATTTCAACAATTTGCCAAGTGTCTATTGATTTTAGAAAAAATTTCATACGTGCTTTCCAATAACCATAATTTGATCCATCAAAGAAGGGAACATAATTTAGAGGAAGAGAGATATTAAGAGGAGTCAAGGGTAGTACTCAAGAAATTAATCCAAAAACGAGTGAACCCGCTTTATTACTAATTGAAAAATAATGTAGACTCCTAGATAACCGCAACCAAACAGATAACCAAATATAAAAAACAGTAAAGAGACAAAACACAAATGTTTGGTTATGAAGTGAAAACTTTTTGCAATAAAGAGAAAAACTACTCTGGGACAGCCAAACTTAGGAAATCAACTAACAGAAGAAATAGGTAGTTACAAGAAGTTCGTACTCACAACCCTTTGCAGTAGTCACACTATTGAATTTCTGATGTAGAATGTTTGATGAACAGGAAGAACAAAAACAGAGGCTATGAATTGTGCGAGAGATAAAGTTGAGAGAAGAGAAAAACTCTGAATTATATTGATTAAGATAAAATGTACAACTAATCAAATCAGTATTTATACTGAGTTACATGAGAACCGACTAAGCAACTGTCTAAGCTGAAAGCTAACTAACTAACAAAACTTGACATAAACAACTTGATACAAATAGCTCACGTGTAAAATACAATTTAATACTCCCCCTCAAGATGGATAGTGGAGATCCACAATGTTCATCTTGGATAGAAGAGAATGAAAAGGGACAGAACCAAGTGACTTTGTAAAGATATCAGCAAGCTGATTTGCAGAGGAAACATGCAGAGTCCGGATCAGTCCCATTTGGATCTTTTCACGCACAATATGACAATCAATCTCTATGTGCTTTGTGCGTTCATGGTAGACAGGGTTGGCAGCAATATGAATTGCAGCCTTGCTGTCACAAAAGAGAAGAGCAGCAGAAGAATGAGTGACCTGAAGATCCTTGAGTAAACTGTATAACCAAGTGATTTCACAAGAAACAGCAGCCATCGAACGGTATTCAGCTTCAGCCGAAGATCTTGAAACCGTGTGTTGCTTTTTAGACTTCCATGAGATCAAAGAAGAACCAAGGAAGACACAAAAGCCAGTAACCGGCCGTCTAGTGTCAGGACATGCAGCCCAGTCGGAGTCACAAAATGCCTTAAGATGACAGGCAGAGGAAGAAGGAAAGAAAAGCCCTTGACCAGGTGCAGATTTAATGTATCTAAGAACTCGAAGTGCTGCTGCCATGTGAGGCTGTCTAGGAGACTGCATGAACTGACTGAGTGTATGAACAGAATATGTTAAATCCGGCCGAGTAGTAGTAAGATATAGAAGTCTACCAATTAATCTTCTGTAGACGGTTGGATCTTCAAGTAAGGCACCTTCAGTAGCATGAAATTTAACATTAGGCTCCATAGGAAACTTGGCTGGTTTGGCAGCCAAGTGACCTGCATCATTGAGAATATCAAGAGCAAATTTGCGCTGACAAAGTGCAATTCCTTTGCTGCTGCGGGCAACCTCGAGACCAAGAAAGAATTTTAGAGGACCTAAATCCTTGAGCTTGAACCGAGTGTTTAAAAACACAACAAATTCATCAACAATCTTGGAATCATTGCTGGCCAAAACAATATCGTTAACATAGACCAATAAAGCAATGAATGAATAATCAACGGTTTTGGTAAATAAGGAGTAGTCGGCCTTGGACTGAATAAAACCATGTTGAATCAAAGTGGTTGAAAATTTAGAGAACCACTGTCTTGAGGCTTGTTTTAAGCCATAAAGGGACTTGTTGAGTTTGCATACCCGGGTCTCCCCCTTACTAGCAAAACCAAGTGGCAATTGCATAAAAACTTCTTCATCCAAATCTCCATGCAAGAACGCGTTATTCACATCAAGTTGATGGAGCCTCCAATTGTGAATTGCAACCAAGGCAAGGAGACAACGAACAATCGTCATTTTGGCAACCGGGGAAAAGGTCTCAAAGTAATCCAATCCTTCACATTGAGTGAAGCCTTTGGCCACTAAACGGGCTTTGTGCCTTTCAATAGAACCGTCAGCTCGATGTTTGATTTTGTACACCCATTTGCAACCAATGGGTGTTTTTCCAGGAGGTAAATGTGTGAGAGTCCAAGTATTATTGGATTCTAAGGCATCTATCTCAGATTGCATGGCTTCACGCCAACAAGTATGTTTGACAGCTTGGTGAAAAAATTGAGGCTCAACAGAAGCAGAAATAGAAAGGGCAAAGTGTTTATGAGAAGGAGAAAACCGGTCATATGACAAAACAGAAGAAAGCGCATGAGGAATACCTGTGATAAACTGATCTGCAACATAAGAAGAAGACTGCAGTGGGGTAATAGAGGAATCCACCAGTTGACAATGATACTCATGTAAATAATTTGGTTTCTGTCGAATTCTTGAAGATTTTCGAGAAGGAACATTAGGAACATTATTAGAAGCATTATCACAGTGAGGATGTTCAACATGAGAATCAGTATCAGAATTAGAGTGAACCACATCAGTAACAGAATCATGATTAAAAATGGGTTCAGATGCTGAAATAGGTTGAGAAATAGCAACAGGAGTAATATCACTATGAGAAACTGTGGAAGAAGGAAAAACAAGAGAATCACAACTGGATTGAGGAACAGGAATAGGCAAAACTTGAGAAGAAACAATATCATCGGAAGGAGGGAAAGAAGATGTTTGAAAAGGAAAAATGTTCTCATGAAAAACAACATCGCAGGAAATAAGGATTGATTTTGAATGAATATCAAAAACCTTATAACCTTTGATGACAAAAGGGTAACCAATGAATATGCAAGGTTTGGCACGAGGAGCAAATTTAGTGCGATTATGAGACAAAGTAGAAACAAAACAAAGACAACGAAAAACCCAAAAATGAGAGAAAGAAGGAGGCTTATGAAAAAGTTTTTCAAAAGGAGAAAGGTTTGATAAAAGAGGAGTGGGAATGCGATTAATGATGTATGTTGCGGAAAGAACACACTCTCCCCAAAATGACACAGGCAAGTGTGCTTGAAAACGTAAAGATCTAGCGACGTTCAAAAGATGTTGATGTTTCCTTTCAACGACAGAATATTGTTGAGGTGTGGCAACACAACTCAACTGATGGATAACTCCCTGAGATTGAAAAAATTCTGTCATTTGAAATTCTACACCATTATCACTACGAATGCATTTGATCTTATGTTGAAACTGAGTAGTAACTAAGTGAAAGAAAGAACGTAAAAGTGAACGTGTTTGAGCTTTATTATTCATCAAATGTACCCAAGTAAAACGAGTACAATCATCTACAATTGTAAGAAAATACTTTGCACCTGTAAGAGATGCAGTAGAATAAGGACCCCAAATATCACAATGCACTAAGTCAAAAGGACTAGTAGAAACAGAGTGACTAACAGGAAAAACTAATCGATGTTGTTTTGCCAAGGGGCAACCAATACAACATTTATTGGACTGAAATGAAATCTGAGAATATTGTGAACTAAGAAGCTTCATACGAGTATCCGAAAGATGTCCCAAGCGGCAATGCCATGTGCTTGAAGGTACTAAAGCAATAGCTGAAAAACTCTGAATGGGAGTTGGAAGATTTGGAAAGGAAGAAACTGGTTTGCACTGTAAGTGGAAGAGACCTCCAGATTCTTTACCCACTTCAATCGTCTTCCAAGTCTGCAGATGCTGTATATAACAAGTATTAGCAAAAAATAGTAAACAACAAGAAATGGTTTTGGTAAGTCTGCTAACCGAGATGAGATTAAAGGAGAATGACGGCACACAAAGAACATTTGTCAATGTAAGAGTAGAAGACAGTTTCACGGTTCCAATATGAGTAACAGGGGCAAAGTTTCCATTTGGTAATTTAACTAGCTTGGAAACAGAGGCAATAACAGTAGTAAAAAGAGAGAAGGAACATATCATATGATCCGTAGCTCCTGTATCTAGGATCCAGGAGCAAGAATATGATTTTGAGGCCTTTTGAAAAGTAGACATGGAAGAGAAAACTGAATGAAGAAAAGTAGGAACTGAATTAGGCATAAAAGGACTACCTGACATGTTTGCAACAAGATGATTCTTGGAATGACCTACTTGATTGGCCAAACTGACATCAGAAGTAGGTGCAATGAGAGCCATGAGCTTTTGACATTGCTCTTGGGTAAATGGTAATGAAGGCACATCTTGATTCCCAGAAGATTGATCAAAGTACTTTGAGACTTGATTGGCAGAAGACTTTGCAACATTCTTGCCTTTAGTAAATTTGAAGCCGGGAGGAAAACCATGCAAGCGGTAACACTTCTCTATGGTATGACTTGAAATCCCGCAATGGCTACAAATAGGACGATCTTTGCGAGTAGAGTTGTTCTTGGTAAAACGAACTCGTGATGAAGCGGGTGAAGTAGAAGAAACAGATTTTGTGAGTAGAGCAGCAGAATTCTGAATGTTTGAACCAATAGCATTAGAAATTTCTTTCTGTCTCTCTTCCTGAGTAACAAGAGAGAACACAACATTGATTGGTGGAAGAGGATTGATCATCAGAATTTGACCTCGAGCATGTGCATAAGAATCATTCAAACCCATCAAAAACTGCATCACATGCTCCTGCTGTTGATATTCATTATGAGCCTTTGTAGTACCACACGTACACGGTGGCAAGGGTTTGTAGTGTGATGTGTGTTTTAAATAGTACTCGCAAGTGCACGAATCGTTTTGCAATATAATGTTATGCAAGTGCGAGGTCGATCCCACAGGGAAATGGTCAAATATTGGTATCTTGCTTAATCAACCTCATTTTAACCTAGTTCCGAAGGTTTGAGACTTGATTCAAGAACAAAAGACTAAATGAAAGAGATGTAATGAAATATGTAAAATAAAAGGAACTAAGGTTAAGGAATTCACCAAACCAAATCCTACAACTCACACTCTTGGTTTCCACTTGAACACCCAAAGAACATTAAGCTTAGGGTGTTATTCAAGTTTCTTAACCATAAACCCAAGGACCATTAAATGAATCCAACTCATTGACAAATCACAAAGAGTACCGATTGAAATCAAAACATCCAATGTATCATTCAATCACAATGGATATCATCATTCAAACCGATAAAACAATGTATTAGTCGGTTGAAACACATAAAATGTCCTCTATCCACCACCAACCACATTCATTGCAAAAGATAAAGCTTTAAATGAATGGAACTTGAACAACTAAAATGATATATCATTAAATGTGCAAGTGGTACAGCAAGGTTGTGAGTGTCATCAATGGAAAGGTTTCATCCTCAACCCTAGTTGAGGTTACTAGCCTTCCATGACTAAGAACACCACAAGAAAATGATGAACAACCATGGAAATGAAAGAAAAGCTCTACAAAGAGAAAGTATCTGAAAATAAACTACTACAATAAGCACGAAATTAAAACTAACTACAAAGTTTCTGCTCTATCCTACTCTCCATTCTTCTTCTTCAACAAGGGGAGGGCTATGGCTTTTATAGAAGCAAGCCATGGCAAGAAATGACTCATCTACCCTCCTCTAGGGTTCCTCTGCAGCTAGAGACAACCACAAACATGAAATCAGCGTGTTCTGCAGCGGAAATTAGAGGGAGGACTGCTTTTTGGCTTCTGATTGGGCGTTCTGGCGCGCTCTGCAAAAGCAGTTTCTGGGAAAATTCGATCGATCGACTTCGGGCAAATATTCGATCGATCGAATTTTAAGTTCGATCGATCGACTTGTCAGGGTCTCCGAATTTCCAGTTATTTCCTTATGAAATTTGTCATTCCTCTCTTATTGTCCTACAGAAACAGAAAACACAAAAACTAACCAAAACATTAGAAAATAACAAGGCTAAAGGTCTAACTAGTGCAAATCAAGGGGTCCAAATACACAATATTTGGCACTCATCATAGTGGATCAATTCATCCCACAACCCTTTGAGAATGGTGAAATAACTACTCACCGAAAGGTTTTCTTGCCTTAAGTCTGAGATAGACTTCTGAATTTGAAAAATGATAGGGCCATTTTGTTGTGAAAAACGATCTTTAAGATCATTCCACATTGCCTCAGCGGTATCAACAGATATGATACTAATAGAAATTTCTTTGGAAACAGAATTAATAATCCAAGAAAGTACCATATTGTTGCATCGCGTCCATGGCAGAAATTCTGGGCTGAGAGGGTCAGGTTTTGGCAATCCTCCATTAATGAAAAGAACCTTGTTCTTTGCGGTCAACGCCATGAGCATGGAGCGACTCCATGTATAATAGTTCTCACCGGTTAGCAATTGAGAAACTAGAGGATTTCCTGGATTATCACCATTATGAAGATATAATGGATTCAAACAATCCATTGCTGTAGATAATGAACCTAGGGTTAGATTTTCCATCAAAATTTGATGAAAACAGAGAAATTGAAGAGAAAAGGAAGAAAGAAAAAAAATGATTTTGATTATGAAAGAAGAAATCAGAAAACGATTGATGATCGCTCTGATACCATATTGAATTTCTGATGTAGAATGTTTGATGAACAGGAAGAACAAAAACAGAGGCTATGAATTGTGCGAGAGATAAAGTTGAGAGAAGAGAAAAACTCTGAATTATATTTATTAAGATAAAATGTACAACTAATCAAATCAATATTTATACTGAGTTACATGAGAACCGACTAAGCAACTGTCTAAGCTGAAAGCTAACTAACTAACAAAACTTGACATAAACAACTTGATACAAATAGCTCACGTGTAAAATACAATTTAATACACACCTTGAACTCTAACAAACGCCTACTTGTCTGCCTCTCTTCTAGACCCGCCTGAAGAGTTCTTCAATTGACTTCCTTAACTAGAGCTCCTCTTTAGTTAGACTTCAATGGTAGAACGATTACAATACAAATAAAACTCTAAGAGAAACAAATATAACAATTTATGCCTAAATAATCTTTTCTTAGCACACTGGAATTCTCTACAAGAATTCTTACAAAAGCACTGCCTAGAAGCCCCTTTAAATAGGCTTTGGAAATCCTAAAACGAGTCAGCAACGGATTTCTAGGCGGCGGCTTCCGGACAGGCAACAACAACTTCATATTTTGCTGAAGGGCGTCCGAAGGACTTGCCCTAGCGTCCGGACGGTTGCATAATAAGGCTCCTTCGTCTGTAGTCTTCACTTCCGCGTTCGGACATCCTTGCAAACAGGAGCTCTATGTGGTTCGCGTCTGCTGGTCTGTCTAGACAGGTTGCGAACATGAACTCTTTGTGGCTTGCGTTCGCTTGGGCCATCCGAATAGGTATCAAACACTGACTTTATGTGATTGGCATTCGGACGCTGCTTCCGGCCGTTCGGACGGGCTGCAAGGAAACCGAATTTTCTGATTCTGTACATCTTGCCTTGTTCATCAATTTCCTTTGTTGATAAATATTCTTGCAATATAATTTTTGACAGTCTTGAAAATACAGAGTCCCTGATATGGAAGCGTTTTTGTTGACAGAATGTAGCCAATAAATAAAAACCAACAATATTAATTAAGAGTTTTTATTTTCATGTTGAAGTAAATGTTTTCAAAGTTAGTTCTTGGAAGAACATTTTAAGAATCTTCTTTCCTATGACGACTTAAGAGTTTTCAAAGAAATATTTTTAGAAAAAAAATGTTTGTAACCAACTCGAGTAAAATTGGTTAGGAATATTACTTGCTATGTTTTTTCCCTCACTCCTTTCACTTTCATGTTTTCCAATTAGGATGAGACGCACTAGAAGGCCAGGTGAAACTTAGATGGGAGATTTCATTCCATGTCAAGATTTAAGATTAACTTATTTTCATTAAGTACCTAAGGGCATAAGAGAGAAAATTTCACACTTTTATTATGCTAAGTTTAGACCATTTAGTTTCCACATTTATGTTTGATAAAGACATTTAAATTCATGCATTTAATGTGTTGTTAAGTTTCTATTTATAACTTTTGCATCTCTGACACTTAGAAATTAACAAACCTAACCCTAACAAGTTGGGGGTATTACATGGGCTGCTATGATCATCCTACTATTAATTCAATGGGTCCTATATATATATGCTAACTTACTTGGTAGGACAATGATTAATATATAAACATAAATCAAGTGTCTTCTTTACCAAACATTTCGGAGGTTTGGTTCTTTGCCATGTTACTTCCATTTTAGGCTTGAAGAAAACTCCATCCTCAGACATCAAAGTACTTCATTTTGTTTGTGGGCCATTCAAAAAGTCTAGCCTCTATAGAAATTAAAGATACAATTAAGAAGGAAATTAGTGGTTAATTGAAAAATGGAAAGTTTTAAT
This sequence comes from Alnus glutinosa, assembly GCF_958979055.1. Classification (NCBI taxonomy): domain Eukaryota; kingdom Viridiplantae; phylum Streptophyta; class Magnoliopsida; order Fagales; family Betulaceae; genus Alnus; species Alnus glutinosa. The sequence continues at coordinate 29,194,400 of NC_084889.1, read as the reverse complement.
TATCCCAAGCAGTAGTTAAATCAACTTCAATAAAATCAGTATCCTAATTAATTAGTTCTCTTTTCCCACTACATGTCAACCTTTTTTCTTCTCAGATTCTTCTCTTGCCATTCTTTGGTCCGGAACTTTTATTTGGTGTCATTGGGGGTTCGGCTTAAGATTCCTTCTCAGTTCTACTTTATTTATTTATTTATTATTATTATTTAGTGCATTACATGTTCTTGACTTGAGATGCACTCTCATCTTTTTATTAGTTCTAACACATTTACTCGATCAAAAAAATTCCATAATTTTTGTACTCCAATCTATGATAATGCCAAGAGAAAATTGTAATTGACGCGGACTTCTTTCAATACTGTCCACATTAACTAGGGGTTCAGATTGAATTAATGTTATTTTCGGTTTTTCAGTTTTTTCGGTTAGCGGTTGTTGTCGATTATTAGCGGTTACCGGTTATTTTCGGTTAATAACTGTCCCGCTTATGCACCCCTATATAGAATACTTTTTTTTTTTTCTCTCTCTTTCTTTGTTTCCGCTCTTCTCACATGCATCTTATTTTATTTTATTATTTTCGCACTACCAAACTCCAAATAAGATGTTGCACTTGGCTACCGTATAAAAAACTTGGCAAGCAAATAAGAGGCAGATCCCTTAACGGGGTAGCGTTAAGGGCTCAAATCTGTTTAATTAAATAGTTCGAGTTAAGGTTGACCCATATAGACTTGTACTTATATTAAATGCCAAGATCGTGTTTTCTAGTGTTTAATAGCTGCTTCCAGGTGTTTATTTTATGCCTAAAAGGGGCTATTTGTTTTTGTAATTCTAATAACTATGTATCGACATAATTCAAACCCAAAATTTTTGACACGATGAGCATACTCAACTCAATATAAAATTAGTTGATTGGGATTAAAAGATCTAACTAATTTATAACCAATTTATATTTTCTTACACTCTGTTAACGTGTCTCACATCGTTAAGATTTCTTTCACTTGGGCATTTTATAAGTTATTGTGTTCTCTTCTTTCTCAATGCATCTTTTGAAAGTGAATAAGACCCATGAACTATTACACACTCATGTATTAATACGGGCATAAAAGAAGACAAATTAGTAGCTCTAAAATACAATGATTAATATTTTGTGGTATTGGTGGTGGGTGAAGTAATGATTTTCACACGTGACTACAAGTGCAACTTTGTTGGGATCTAGGCTCTAGGGGCTCTCGATCAGGTGAGAAAGTTGGGGGTTTCCTCCCCCAAAAGATCTTATGGTGTCGGTAAAGCAAGGTACACTCGAACGTGTGAAATGAAAGACATCTTCGTATTTCTAGTATTTAGTGTTAAAAAAAACATTTATTAAATTTACAAAAAAGATTTAAGGCAATCAAATCCATGAAGTAATCAAGTAAATGCCTTGACATCTTTCCTCTTTATCCACTTTTACAGAGGACTGCATGCCCATGGGACAAAGCTGCAGTATCCATTTTATTACACTAGGAAGATTCGTGTCTTGTCTCTTTTATTATCATTACTTTAAATTAACATTTCAGTCCTTTTATTTTATTTTTATTTTTAATTACTGAAATGATAAAAGGGACAATAAAGCTCAGTTGTACCTCAAAATTTGAACCAATTTTTTGCTTTGAAAACATGTCAATATTCTTTGTCTTTTATTTATTGTCGCCGTGCAAACCTCAAATGAAAGATAATTTTATTGAAGGAATATATGTACATATATACGTGTGTGAGTGTATAATAAAAAATCAGAGAACGCAGAGAGAGTGGGGCAGGTGAGGCTTGTGATCGGTGTACAATAAGATTGTACACGTAAAATATATGATATATAGGATGAGACTCATGTGATGAGTTTTATTATATGAGTTTCATTTCATATATTTTGTGTTGTACATGTAGTCTTACCACATAAATTTCATCTCATGTATTTTGTGTTGTGTATGTATTGTACAATCTTGTTGTGCAAAAAGCTTTTCCCTACAAGTTAAAGCCTTTAAACTAGTTTAAAAGAATATATATATATATGAGAAATACTAGAGTTTTTTTTAGTGTCTTTTTTGTATCATTTTTGATGATATAGATTTAATTTTTTTTATTAAATTCATGTTATCCAGAAAGACACCAGAAAAACGCTAGACGGAGCTCTATCATCTCTCTCTCTATATATATAAATTCGAAGCGATCCAGCATCTCATCTTTAAAGTTAAATTTTTAATTCCCTCTATTTTTTGTGATTTCGTAAACAAAAAGTACGATTTTAAATCAAATGACAGAAAATAAATCATTTGAAAATTGCGTTTTTAAAAAATTGCGATTTGAAAACCCAGAAAACTGCCTTTTCAAATCGCAGGTAATTGAATATTTTTTTGAAAGTGCAAAATTTTAAAGACTAATTTACAATTTTAAAGGTCAAACTGTGATTTTGCCAAAGACTTAATTGTGTTTTTAAAAATTACTTTTTTAAATTGTACATTTTAAATCGTATTTTTTAAAATTACAAACTCAAACAAACCTAAACGACCTTAAAACTAATGTCAAACTAAAATTAGATTCCAAAAAGGAAAATTTGTATTTATGAGTGATTTTCCTTTGTTTATTCTTTGGAATATGATCTTCTTTCATTTGAAGTGAATTAGAATTATTTCATGGTCAATATTTTATTTTGTTTTTTTATTAATATAAAAAAAAATAATTTACTTTTTTTTAGATGAATTATTATTATGATTATAATTATTTTTCTTTTTCTGAGCTAGAAGGTTAGCTTTACAGTCTTTTACCGTGACCATTTTAGAGTTGGTACAAGTCTTCAAGTTGGACTCACGGAGAGCAGATCCCCGGTCTTCGTTTAATAAAGTACGTCTCTGTAACTCTGTTGATTGGACACTGCTTTTTTATCCTTGTCCAGAAAAGACACTGAGAAGAACCAATTAACCCCATTAAAGTTAAGGATTCAGAAATTATGGCCTGTAACTCTGTTTTCATTGCTAGCAATTATATAGACAATAAATATGAGACTTCCTAATACGAAGTTCACTCGTTCGATCTGATGGTGTAACAGTCTGCTCGAAATCTGTTTGAATAAGTAAAACTTAGACAGAATTTCGCTTAACCCTTTTGAATTATTGTTATTTTTGTAATTAATTTCATAAACTTAAATTTTTTTAATTTAATATATTTATTTTTTAATATTTTTTAATTTCATCCATTTTGGGGTAGCTCCGCCCTTGGACCCATGTATGTAGATTTTATACACGTGGATCCGATATGCATGGATCTTACACCTAGTGTGTATTGGTGTAGACTTAATGTAAATTAAAGTGACTGAAAAATAACACATTCCATATATATATATTTTGGGGAAGCTATCCTTTGCTCCCAAGTTTAGAATGGGCTTGGAGGAGAATATATTTCTGACCGTTTAATCAGATATATGGATATGGAGAGGGTATGATTGTTGGGTGAATTATGGTATTCCTGTCTGCCAAATAATTTCATGATGGGAGGAGGCAGAGGTGATGGGTCCCTTGTCACACTATTCTTCGATGCCCTTGTCCATTTTGGTTTTGTTTCTATTCGTACTTATACATATGGCTCAAACAAACAAACAAACATCATTCACATACTCTCCCTACCAATATCCAAATACTTTTCAAAAAATTTATTATCACGTTATTCAATGGTAGTATGTACGGATTGATAGGGAAACAATTTCTTGATTCAAATTAAATTTTATAAATTTAATGGTGAATATATTACTATAAGATAAATATGCTGTCAAATCATTTAATTTTTTTTTCAATTACATGACATCATATATATATACCGTATCCATTGATTGAGAAGATATTGAGTTCGTAAATTATAAGATATATAATTTTGTTTTATTAAAGTAAAATTTTGTGTTTTTATGGAGGAAAGTCATGTGAGAATGAAACATGCAAAGTGTATATGGTATGTACCCTTGTCTTTGGGTTTGTTTGTAAGCGGGGTGATGTTATAATTACAGAGTTTGTGTTTTTATATATAGACTAAAATCCTATAAGAATGAAATATATCGCAAGAATTATAGGAGACAATATTAAAGGAATTATTTTATTTTATTTTTTTTAAAGTTTTTGATATTTAGTTGAATTGGTTTATGATGAAAGTTTAACGAGCACGTTTCTTTAAAATTGGTGCTTGCTAAATGATTGTTTTCAAATTGGCTGTATTCAATGGTCACAATGTCTGCCATCGTGTTACTCTTATGGTTTCAACAATTACTACAAAATAAGCATTTTTCGGCTATGAATATCATTAATAAAACTCTGCAACATGATATAAAAATAATTAATGTGTTACCCTTCTAGTTTCAACAACAGGAGGACGTTTAGGACCTCATGTCACGGTGGAAGATAAAGTAATATTACTACTAATTTCATGTTTCTTTTTTTATTCTGAAATTTTGAGGACAAAATTTTTTATAGGAGTGTGAAAATGTAACATCCCGGCTTAAATTAGGGTTAATAAATTTGTAATTTGGACTCTAGGGTTAGCAATTAAGGATCATTGTTTGGCTTAAAGGACGAAAGAATGGACTCAAAACGACATATGGGCAAATTTTCGGCTTGGGTGAACGATCACCAAGGTACTAGCTAAACAGCCTAATGATCGATCATAACCCGATAGTGCGCGATTTTAATTTTTCAGAGCTCTCGGACGATGGTTTAAGCCTATAAATCCACCCATAAATGAACCCTAGCCTTATTTTAATTTCTCTAGCCTCCCAGGGTGTTTTGAAGAGAGAGAAACAGAAAGAGGAGTGAGAAAGAGAGAAATACTGTAGTTGTGAAGGGTTTTGAGGAGTTTCAAAGCCCCGCAAGGTTAGAGTTTCTCTTCTTAATTAATCTCTATCTCATATTTCCTATGGTTTTTTTTCTCGAGGTCAGAACGCGTGTAAGTGCACGTGGTTCATTTTTGTTAGCCCTATGGCGTCAATCCGATTATATTGCAAATATTTTGATGATAACAAATTATATCTTGTTGCTCTAATGTATTTACTTCAAGTATGATAGTTGCAAGAAACATTCGAACACACATTCTCAAAGGACCAAAAAGAATCAAAGACATTTGGAATTCAAAGCAAGAAGCCCTTAAGCACTGAAGAACTCAAGATTGAAGAATCCGTATTTTATTAGGGAATTCTTGTAAAGCTCCTATATGATTGAACTCCTAAGGCTCCTTACCCTAGAATGACCTTAGGACCCTTCATACATTGCATACATGAGTTTTTGAAAATTTGATTTCATTTTTGGAAAATTAGCTAATAATAATCATTGTCTTTGAAAATCATACTTCATCTTTAGAAAATTAGCTAACAATTTCTGACTTTGAAAATCTGGTTGCAAATTTGAAAAGTTAGCTAGCAACAATTTCTGACTTTGAAAATCTGGTTGCAAATTTGAAAAGTTAGCTAGCAACAATTTCTGACTTTGAAAATGTGATTGCAACTTGGAAAATTAGCTAGCAAAATTCAAATTCTCTCCAACGGTCATATTCTTGCTAGACCTATAAATACATGACCTTGGTTCTCATTTTCATCATCGATCAATCAATCAAGTGAGAAACAAAACAAGCTTAGAACTCAAAGCATTCTTTATTTCATATATTCAAGTTCATTTGAGCCTTTCAAGTTCAATTCATACAAGAGTTCTAGTGAGAGAGATATTGTTGTAAAAGCTTTATTTGTATATCCTTCTCAAAAAGGAGAATTGTCATTGTGAGAGAAATTTCAAACCCGATCCACAATCAATTGTATCAAGAGGGTTGGTGTGAACCTTGTGAGGTGTGAAGGAGATTTTCCACCTTGTGAAGAAGAGTAGTGTACTCTTGAAGTGTAAATGTTTTAACTCCACTTGCAAGGAGTTTGGTTTAGTGGATTGAAATCTCAAGTGGTGTGCTTGGGGAGTGGACGTAGGTCAGGTGGACCGAACCACGATAAATCGCTGAGTTTGAATCTCTCTCTCTCTATCTCTTTATTATTCCAATATTTATATTCTCTGCATTATACTGCATTTTATATTGTTTTAAATTCTTAATTCAGTATAATTTTTATCAAAAAAAAAGTTTGCCATCAACCCTATTCACCCCCCCTCTACGGTTGATTATTTGGGTAACAATTTTTTATTGTTAGAACACTGTATTAGGGTCAGGTTTTTGTTTCTTTTGTTTAAAACCTAACTTTTGATTTGATTGATGTTTTAATTGGTTGTTAATTGAAGTTCTTGTGTTATGAGATGGTGAGTTTAGTTTTGTTGTTGAAGTTTGATGGTTTCTTGGATTGTGAATCCTTTTGTATTTGAAATACAGAGGGCTTGTTTGGTAAGTAATTGGGTTGGAGAATATTTGTGTATTGTATAGTAAAAAGTGTTTGATGTGATATAAAATTTGAGAATGTTTTATAGAAAAGTGAAAAAGTTTTGTTTTGTAGTGGATTTTTTTATTTGAATAATAATAAAAAATTATTGATGTGATATAAAAAATGTAAAAAAGTTAGAATGTTTTTAATTTGATATTTTTGAAAGAAGTGAAAAGAAATAGAGGGAGAATGAAAATAGTTTGTCAAACTAGCCCGAGCTTTGGTTTTTGTATTTGAAATACAAAGGCTTGGTTTTGGAATTTCAGGTCTTAGATGATGTTTATGATGATTGTACGGAGTCCTAGGACCCCTAGAAGCCTTACCTGTTTAGATAAGTCTTTTTGATTTTTGGGTGTGTTCTGGACGTGTTGGGATTAGAACTGGGCAATGCTAATCAATCACTACTTGAGCAGTAGTGATCAATCAATAGCCCCTACAACCAATCAACACGACCAATGATAGATCACCACCACCACTGTATGGTGCTCGATCACCCCCTGTTCTAGCACCCTATTTTGTCTGTTTCTAAGTTATAGGCTAGGTGTTTGGTCCGATAAAAACTTCTAACATTAGGGTTTTTTTTTTTGCATAGAACATTGTTGGGGAGTTTGAGGATGTACCCAAGAAAATATTTAAGATTAATGTGAGTGAAAGTTACATGAATACTATTATCACTTTTCTTTGGCATATTAATTATTTTAAGTATCATACATTTGCTATGTATCTTAATTACCATGGCATCGGTGTTGTACCAGACGTTCTTTGGGCTACGCAAACCTCATCGTCAAAGAGTTAAGATTACGAATATACCATATGGAGTTGAGTTATGATGTAGATTCTTGTTATATCATATACTATATGTAGAATGAATTTTCACCATCTATATTGCTTTTCTGATAGTAACTGTCTTACACAATGCTGTATTTTATTCTGAAATCTTTTTATTAAAATGATGAGTTCACTGCATGATAATTGCCTTCCATGTGTAATTTACTCATTAAGTCGTGGACTTACGCTTTGATTGGTTCCATTTAAAAAATATGTTTATTTTATAGTTGGTCATCTGTTAGATGTTGGGCCTATGAGATTGAAGGCTTGGGAGGATTTGGCCAAGATGGTCTTTGAAGAGTTAGACCCATAGTTGAACGAGATATTGTGGTGTGATTTTGATAATCCTTTGCATGATTCTACATTAGGTTATTTATAGGGAATTTATCAAGTTTATTGTGGTCCTAATTTTGCTGCATTTGAAGACTATGAGCCTCTTGTATAACTGTAATTTCATTTTTGTTATGGTTTGATAAGGTTTATGTTTTGGAGACATTTTGATGTACTGTTGGAAGATTATTTGCAGACAGTCTTTGAGTAAGATACTTGGTAGTCTTTGAGTAAGATACTTGGTTTATTTTTATTTTATCTTGGAAGTCTGGTATTTGCTCTAGATAATTGTGATACTGTGTTTTAGAGTATGGCTATCTTGTGATTCAATAAGTGTTTTCTTCTGTTGATTAGTCATCTGGTTCGGAGTTGAGTCATCCCTGTAGGCCTATTTACTAAGTAAATGGGTTCGAGGAGACGCACCGATTTAATTACTAGTTAATTAATTTCGGGGAGCGTTAATGATGGTATCAGAGCGGTTAGCTTTGTGGACTATTGGATTTAGCCAAGATAACCATAGGAAAATATTTTACTAGGGCATAAGGTAGTTAGTTTAGACGTTTAGTTAGGATTAGAGTTTTTCTATACTATGAGTTCTTCTGTTGAGTCAGTATTGAATCTGTTGTTTTTGCAGAAATATGTCATCCCGAAGAAACGGAGCATCTAGTGCAAACGTATGTGAGTTGGGAGGTGGAGAGGACACCCACCATGAGTGTGAGACTTTTGACGTTCCAGCTCTTGAGAGGATTAACCCTAATGCGGCTCAGCTCTTGCATTATATATACCTCATTCTTGATAAGGAGAAGAAGGCGAAGAAGTTTAAGTGAGGCTTGAACTCACCTTCAAGAATCATATGACATGTTTTGAAATCAAGAACTTTTCGTCGTTGGTGAATCGTGCTTGAGGTTTGAGAAAAATCAAGAGTGATTGTAGCGGCTATTGCAGAATAGAGAAAGAGGACATTCGTCCAAGATTCGACCTCAAACGAATCGGGGATGGTCAAGAGATCGAATAGCCACATGAGGCTACTCGATTTTGAGGCTGACTCAAGGATGTCTGATCCCTATGTTAGCAGCACCCCAGCCACAAAAGCAGCAACAACAGCAACGAACTTAACCACCACTAACATGTAGGCAGTGCAAAAAAGTCTACTAGGGACGGTGCAAGGTGGGCACACCTATGTGGACAACTGAGACACACCAGTAAGGATTGCACAGTAAAAAGAGCTCTGGTGTAGCAGCACAATGCACAAACATCGTTAGCTTTAGCGTGAATTTACGCTATCATTCCAAGAGTAGTTGGGTTTTCAGGATTGCCTCCAGAGCGGTAGATCGAGTTTGGAATTGAGTGTATTTTGGGTAATGCACTAGTGTCGAAGCCACCATTCAAATGGCACGTGCAAAATTGAAGAAATTGGAGGTCTAGTTGTCGGAACTACTGGACAAAGCATTCATTCACCCTAGTTCATTAGTTTGGGAAGCAGCAGTGCTGTTTGTTAAGAATAAAGATAGTTCAATAAGGATGCGCATCAACTACATGGAGTTGAATAAGGTAACAATAGATAATATGTATCCGCCGCCAAGAATTGTTGATCTACTTGACTAGTTGTAGGGAGTGCGAATCTTCTTGAAGATAGACTTGCGATCAGGATATCACCAAGTCAGAGTTAAAAGTGAGGACATTCCAAAGACAACAATTAGGACTCGATATGGTCGATATGAGTTCTTGGTGATGTCATTTGGTTTGAATAATGCCCCTATAGTGTTTATGGATACGATGAACAGGATCTTCGATGACTAGGACCAGTTTACCATAGTTTTAATTGACGACATATTGATCCACTCTAAGAGTCAAGGGGACTACAAGGTACATTTGCGGAAGGCATTGAAGAGACTTAGGTGGGAGAAGCTCTACGCCAAATTTGAGAAGTGCGAGTTTTGGTTGGATAAATATTTTTCCTTGGACATGTGGCAGCGGGAGAGGGAGTTTCGATAAACCCTGAAAAGGTCAGGGCAATAGTTGAATGGGGAAGTCAAACTAATGTGCAGGTGATTTGGAATTTCTTAGAACTTGCCGTATATTATCGATGTTTCATAGGGGGCTTTTAAAAGCTGTTCGGTCCATTGACCGCCTTGAGAATGGCTTACTATAATGTTTTTCATAGTAAGCCCTTTTTTTTTCTTCTTCATTTTTTTAATGTTACTTGATAGGAAAACTCCTTCATATAAGTTCATCGAGAGGAAAAAGGGGAAGGTGGGGAGGGGTGGGTAATTACATGTTGACTTTTTACAGATGCTCTTTTACTTTGAACCGTCAAATGATGCTCTTTTACTTTGACTGTCAAATTACATGTTTTAGATATGTGGAAGCAATTTTTTTATACGTGGAAGCAATTTTTTTTTTACTACCTATCCACACATATGCGCACGCACCATTTTAGCCTCATTCTTGATGGCTTGCGAGCCACCTCAGAATAGGGAGTGGGCTTCAAGTTATCCCTAAAAGTAATTTGTCAATTTTGTCTACCACATAGACTTTTCAGTTAATTTTTGTGTAACAATGAGTGATTTATAAATTAAGGCAATTAGATAAATCAATTATGTATTTTTTTCCTTTATTTTATGAAAATTTTATGTGCTTGTAGGGTTGAATATTTTTTGTCAAAAAAAAAAAAAAAAAAGAAAAGGAAAAAGAAAGTATTTTTAACAATTTTTCAAAGTAAATCAAATGAAATCGAAAACTTCATGTTAGCCCACATAATTCCTTCATGAATATTCCAAGTTTAATTGGTAGCTCGACTCATATGCCAAGAGTCATTTCTCCGTATAAATAGTTCATTTGCTAATAAAGCATTTATTTATTTATTTATTTTGCTGAGTTATAAAGCATTTGTTAAGTAACTTAATAAAGCCACTTTTCCACCTTCTCAACCATTACTCTTACCTAAAAAGGGTACGGATCGAAGCAAAGCTGTCTAAAAAGAGAGACAATGAGAGTCTGCGCACTTTCTACACGTAGATCATAGAATATATATATATATATAAATATAATGTTTACAAAAAAATAAAAAATAAAAACAAAAAAGCCGCTTAACAAAGTAATTAATTAAGTTGGTATTAATTTGTTTAATATGAGGAAGAATGGGGGGATGATGGGAGTCGGATTCCTGAAACACATGCAGCGTTTGAAGAGAATGTCCTTTGCAATCATCTTCCCAAGTGTTGTCGATCCCGAATCTAATCATACTTCGTTTAAACCTCAAACTACATCTTCTATATATATATTATAGCAATTAAATCAGCCTAACTATACGTGCAACAACTATCAAACAAGATCTCTTTCTTTTTGCCTCCTTCTCCATCACTCCTAACACGAGAGATTCTCTCTCTCTCTCTCTCTCTCTCTCTATGCTATATATATATATGGGACCTGCTAGCTTTCATCTTAATTAATCCAAATATAGAAAAGGGTGGTGAAAATTATGGTAGGGTATGATAACATGCAGGGTCCCGCTTCTTTTTGATCCCGGCACCCACCGAACTGGAGGGCGCCATATTTTTGGTGTCGGGGTTTCCACTTTTCTTAGATTATTTGGTCGATCACTTGACGAATAATGATAGCGTGTTGCAGCCATGCATCATGGTGGACTCGATCAGAAGTTAATCTTCTTGTCATCAAATTAAAGAACTAAGCCTAGCTTATGACTATTACAATTGACAACTGGGCCAGAAGTGCACATAGATTGTACAAGAGGAGGAGTAGATACTGGTTGTGCTACGTGTCATGCAATGATGTTATGGATGATGAAAAGCCACGTAGACAGCAAATCACAATAAAATATCTCTGACTAAATTACATGGTTTTATTACCTCATGCTTTTCGCGACTTCAATTTCAAATACCCACTTGAAAGCACAACGCGAAAAACTAGATCGATCGTGAGACGCGCACAAAAAATATCCAAACATGGGGCGAGAGTGGCCACCTGTTTTTCAACGATTCAAAAGCTAAAATTAAAGGGCAAAGTGTTTTTCAAATTGGAATGGAAGAATTTTTTTTAAATCCAGTCTATTACATGCCATGTTCAGAATACACGTAAGAATTACATAAATTTTGAACATATATCAATTTAATTAATAGATGAGAACAAGAGATCCGTCACGTACAGATATTAACTTCCTTTCTTTTGTGACTTCTTATGCCAATAGAAGACTTGCTTGCTAGCCGTGACCACTGGGGGGGGGGGGGGGGGGGGGGGGGGGGGGGGGCATGGCCCGACCCTTAACCCTTAAGAAGAAGAAAAAAAGTAAGGTAAAAAAAAAATTATAAGGTTTTTTTGCCTATCGGTTCCTAGCAAGAAATTTTTTTTGCCCCTTCCCTTTTATCATCTCTTCAACTGGTTTCATCTCATTTCAAACGATAGCTTTATTGTCTAAACTTTTTCCTTTAATATTTCACGGGTAGCAACGGACATGTCGGAGAAGGGTAACAAGTTGAGAAATATATGATGTACCTTTAGTATCAAAATTTTTAACTTGCCTGGACAAACAGCCAAAGACACCCACAGTCCCACAGAAGTACTGAGTCACGGCGAGAAAGATGGAGAGTTTCCTTGCGAGTTGCGATCAACTTTTCCTAGCTCACAGTAAAGGCAAAACTTTGTCTTTTTTTTTTTTTTTTTTTTTTTTTTGGGGGTTTTGGTTGTTGAATTTTGAGTTTTGCTGCATTTGCATTTTGCAAGAAGAAACTAAGAAAGAACAAAGGCGAAGGCTTGAAATGAAAGTGTAAAGAAGAAGATTGAAGAGTCAGAAACTAAGAAAGAACAAAGACAAAGGCTCGAAATGAAAGTGTAAAGGAGAAGAGTCTTGGCTAGGAGACTGTGTAGTGACATGCGTGAAACAAGGCTCGAGGTATCAGAGTTTCAGACTGATCGATATTTGATAGGTGTTACTGTGCGACGTCAATGTGTGCGTAGCAGCATATATAGCAGGGGAGTGATCCTTGCACTCTTTGTGCACAACAATGGCACAACACCAAGGCACATTGAGGTGGGACCCAATGTGTAGGCCCCACCCCAATGTGTCTTGGTATTGTGTCATTGTTGTGCATTGTGAGTGTTTTGATAATTTCTCATGCTAGCTCTAGCCGCAATAGGCTACATCCAAGTAGCCAATAGGTTCTACCATTATGAGATGCAAGGCTTGTAAAATGCAAGCTGAAAAGTGAAAAAATCCAATTGAAAAGTGACGAAACGTCGAAACTTAATGAAAAATAAAATAGTAAAACTGAAAACTTGAAAGTCATTTTATGTGTGTTATAGACTTACAGTGTGTATGTCTTGCATTTTAACGGTTTTGTGTGTAATGAAAATATAAAAATTGGGTTATGTTTAATTTACTGAAAATTTGGCTTTATATATATATATATACTTAACCCTTACTTAAAAAAAAAAAAAAAAACCTTATTTGGCCCCCTCCCATTAAAATGTTTGGCTCTGTCCTTGTAGTTGATAGCTCTTGGTGTTTCTCTTATTGCTAGTTCAGGTTTTTTGTTTGTTTGTTTGTTTGTTTTTTTTTTTTTTTTTTTTTTTTTTTTTTTTTTTGTTTTTGTTTAATCTAGCTATCAAGTTGTGTTGTGCTTAGTTTTGCTGGTTTGTGTTTCTCTTAGGGTACTTGTTTTTGAGTATTTGTGTTTCCTTCTAGCTAATTCAATTAACATTCATTCATTAAAAAAAAAAAAAGAATCAATGCAATCAGACTCTTATCTCTCTACACGTATCTCATAAGTGTGCATGAGAATTACATAATCAATATGTAACACATGAAAATTATGAGGCAATAAACTGATAGTGTCCACTTAATTGATGCAAATAGGTTGAGTCATAACTGACCCAAAGTCTGCTTAGTTGATTAATTTTATTCTCTTTGTCATGCAAGTGTTGGTCCTCCCTTTTTATTCTTCCTAAATGAGTTATCAATCTAGTAGACTAGACTATCAAGTCTTTCTTATGGGTAGGAGATGAGTTTAATAATTCAAGAGCTAAGGTTGCTTAAAATTTTGTTTGCTTTTCCAAGAAAGAAGGTAGTCTGGGTGTTAAAAACTTGGAGTTGAGGAATAAAATGGTAATGTTGAAACATATGTGGCTATGCTCCAATAGTGGTAGGCTCTATATATCTAAGCCAGTTGGGTTAATTTAAATAATTTTAGAAATAGGAGTTTTTGGAATGTCAATACTCCAAATGATTGCTTTTAGTCTTGGCAGAAGATTTTGAATCTTAGAGGCGTTATTTATTAGGATAAGATATCTCGGTTGTTGGTCCCTAATTGCATTTTCTCGGTTAACCAGGCTCAAGAGAGTTTATGGGATTGTGACTCTTGTGTATGACTTGACTTTCTCAAGTCTTATGGGACTTGGCCAATTGGTTTCTTTAGTCTTTCACGCTGGGTTTTGTTTTGAATTTTAGAATTTTTGGATGATTTGAAGTAACAATCGACATTCTTTCCTTTTTCAACTGGGTTTTCAAGTCATGTAACAACCACAATTTATCCTTATGAAAGGAACGCTACCTCAACAAGAAAGAGCGTGAAAGAGAATGCCACTTCAGTGTGACAAAGAGATTGTGTGATCTCACTTTAGTTGTCTTAAGTTTTGTAATGCCACAAGGTGTAGAGAATTAGAGAAATTATTTTATCTTTTGTGTAGGATTGAAATTTTGGTGTATTGAGGCTTTGCGTTTGGAGCAGTTTTCTCTTTATTACTCTTTGTACTCCATCTTTTAATAGTGAACATTTTCTTATGGTCCTATTTGACCGTGGATATAGGCTTGTTAAGCCAAACCACATAAAATCTTGGTGTTATGTGTGATTGGGTTATTTTATTAGTTTTCTCAGCTTCCTTGAGATCCTAAAATTATTTTGTCACAACAAATTGGTATCAAAGCTCAGGTCTGTTTTTGCGGGATGGCTAATGCAAAATTTGTAGTAGAAAATTTTGATGGTTTGAATAAACTAATTTTTGGTGCATCAAGACATGTGCTTTGTTGTGATAACAAGACTTGGCACATATTTTAGATGGCGATGTGCCATGAACATCATCTAAGGATGAAATTGCAGAACTTGAAGAAAAGACCCACAGTACAATTTTGGTTTCTCTCTCTCAGATGGAGTCTTGAGAGAAGTCGCCGATGAATAAACTATTGCTGATCTTTGGAAGAAGCTAGAGAGCTTACATGAAAAAGTTCCTTACTAACCATTTCTATCTGAGGTAACAATTATATACCCTCAAGATAAAGGAAGGTAAGCCTCTTTGTAATCATCTTGATGACTTTAATAAAATTTTTTGAATATGAAAAATATTAATATTAAAGTTGGTGATTAGGATCAAGCCTTGAATTTTTTGTGTTAGCTACCAGATTTATTTGATAATTTCGTTAGTTTAATGTTGTATAGTAGAGATACATATAGATTGTGGTGTTATAATCCTAAATCACCTAATTTTATAGTCATTACAAATGTTTTATTTGATTAACTATCATGCTTCACTCAAAGGAGTCTGTTGTTTCTGCAGGAAAGGAGTAGGTCATAGCAAGAAGGTGGAGCTTTAGGTGGAAGCTTCATAGAGGATGCGAGATAGCACTCAATATTAGCTTGTTGTAGATGGCCATGGTTCCAATTCTAATAATGATGATCCACAAGAAGAGCAAGAGTCCAGTATTGCGACTGGTAGACAAATGAGGCAGATTATGCTACTTCAGAGAAATGTCTATGCAAATTTGGTATCGTATGCACTTTTTTGTAGTAGAGGACACTCGATTCCAGAAGCCTTCCACTTATCCATAATTTGTCATAAGTAGTGAGTCTGCATAATGGGTTGTCGTCGTGAATGAAGAGATTGAGTCTATTCATAAGAATTAGACTTGGGAATTGGTGAAATTTCCTTAAGGGCGCTAAGACTGTCGGTAGCTGTGATGCCCGGTATAAAAATTAATTTTTATTATTTTAAAGATTAACTCAATCATACAACCATCAAAAAAATTTATAAAATATATAGAATGATTTTAATTCATTTATTATTTTACCACAAACTTTCTCCATTTTCCTGGAACGTTCGTTATATCTTTGTTGAACGTTTGTCACCCTTTCGCGAACGATCACAAGAAACCCTAGCTAATGTGGCCAGTTAATCTTTATCCCTTCGCAAACGATCGTGGTCCCCTTCGCGAACGTTCGTAATCATTGACGTATTGTACAATATGTCAAAAAGTACATCCCACGCCTTCAGCATGTGTGTTAGACCGTACCACGAACAATCACGGTCGTACATTGAATGATTGTCTAACCCTAAATTTTACATGAATGTTGGTCAGTTACTTGAGGAACGTTCGCCAGATGACCAAATCAGTTGATCCATATCTTCTGCATTCCTTGCCTATAAATACCCCATTAACCTCTGCCTCTCAGGATCATTTCTATTACAATAAACCTATTCTATCATATTTCTTGGTTAGAGGAAAGTTCTAGAGTGTGAAGAATAATTTTGTTGATAATTTACCTTCACTGAGGTAACCCTTGATGCCTAACATTTCTTTCACTATTATTAATGTTCTATCCTTGTTAGTTTGTTATTCGTTTTACACTTTGCCTTACATGTAAACTTTATGGGTTAATTTCCCTTTTTCAAAAGAAAATGTCTTTTCAAAATATAAGCTTTCAACCACTCTTGATTTTTATTAATAGTCACTATGACATGATTTATCATACCCTTGTTATGCTATTTGGGACTTTGTTTAAGTGTTAACACGTTAGGTTTAGATTATCTTTAGATTTGCATGCATTCTGGAAATGTCAAACGTTCCCCAAGCCTTGCAAGAACGTTCGTCACTCGTGAGACAAACGATCGTCCTTGATTGCCAAACGTTCGCGGTATGCCAGAAATGCTGAAAATAGAGTTTAGTCATAGATTAAGGAGTGTTATTAATATTAGGTTATGTTTTGCAGTATCAGGAATTCAAGATGTCCTAGTTTATGGATGAGTAGACGAGGTAAGTAAATACTTACAAAATTGAGTTCATAATAGATGTGATATATCAGCAGACTTAGCATGATTTACTTTTCTTAAATGATATGATATAAGTCTGTTAAAATTCCATATGTGTTCTATAACTGTTCGAAGATGAGTATTACTATTTTCATGATAAATCAACCATATTATTACATTGTAAGACATGGTACACCGGTATGTGCCGTAGAACAGTCATGGGCTTACTATTATACGAGTTGTTTTTTATGGTCAAAAGTTTATAAAGTGTTATGATGGGCTTTGGATTCAATGGTTGTTTTGTGATTGGCGCACCATGCTTGAATGGGGGTCACAATTACGACTTTGCTAGTAGCGTGGGTCATTTGAGGTCAAACTCTGGTCGGGCTACTAGTATATGATGGTATGCATATATATTTGAGGCGCCGGTGTTGTATTAGAGGTGTAACACCCCAGTCCCATATTGGGAAGAGATGAATAGCTTACATAAAGTGAGTGGTTTATAAAGATACTCATGGGTGCTAAGTCCCACATTGCCTAGTTACTAGGTGAAATTGGGCTATATAAGAAATTTTAGGAAAGCAAATTGACTAGTCATTTGGGGTGATAGAGCAGATATGACTAGCGCTTTTCCATAGGTCGTTACAATTGGTATCAAAAGCAACCTAGTAATGACAGGTCATGTGGTATTGGAGCACCGCATGACATGGCCCTGACGAGAACGTCAGGAGTTTAAGGGGGAATTTGTAATACCTCAGTCCCATATTGGGAATAGATGAATAGCTCACATAGAGTGAGTAGTTTATAAAGATACCCATGAGTGCTAAATCCCACATTATTTAGTTACTAGGTGAAACTGGGCATCATAAGGGATTCTAGGAAATCTCCAAATTGACTAGTCCTTTTAGGGTGATAGGATAGATGTGGCTAGTGCTTTTCCATGGGTCGTTACAAGAGGTCCTTCGGGACAGCGCCAACCTTGTCAGGAATGAGTTAATATCCTGGGTAAGCCATATGAGACGAACTATGACATATGTATACAAAATATATCTTTTGCATAATTTCTCCTGCATTAAACTCTAGGTATTGTCACTAGAACTATGCCTCCATAAATATCTCAAAAAAAACCCTAACCTTTTAATGAGAGCATAATAACGAAGGCAATACCCGTCATTTTTGCAAAATATTCATGTTTATGCTTCCGAAATTAAAATTTGATGGTTAAGGCTTATTTCATAACCAATCTTGTAATGATTTATTTACAAAGTCATAGACTTAGCGCTCTCCTCTGTCTCGTACCCCTCTGTATGTCGATATTATCTGGTTGACTTTGGTTAGAGTGGGGAAGTTCGCAGGGATGAAGATGCCAAGTGAACAATCCCTTAATATCAAGTTTGTTTAGATTAGCATTAGTTTTTGAGATATTTAGGTCGTTACAATAGCAAATGGATCTTCAAGAAAAATGAATGAATCCCAAGGGTTAAGGATGATAGGGTTCAAAGCAAGTTTGGTGGCAAATGGCTATAGTCAAAGTGAGGATATGGAATTTAATAAAGTCTTCTCTCTTGTTGTGAGACATAGTTGTATTCATGTGTTGCTTGCCATGGTTGCTATATTTGGTTTGGAGCTTGAGCAACTTGATATGAAAAACTACTTTTCTACGTGGTGAGCTCGAAGAAACCATCCACATGCATAAGCAAGTGGCCTTGATTGTTGAAGGAAAAGAAGATAATGTTTTTCGGTTGAGAAAATCATTATATTGGTTAAAACAGTCTCTAATGTAGTGGTACAAGTGCTTTGATAGCTTCTTGGTCGGCCGTAGTTACTTAGAAGTAGCTATGACAGTTGTGTGTATTACAGATAATTGTTAGATGGTTCGTTTGTCTATTTGTTTCTCTATGTAGATGACATGCTTATTGTTGCTAAAAATATATTAGAGATTAAGAGATTGAAATCTCAGTTGTGTAATGAGTTTAATATGAAGGATTAATTAGGCCCAGTGAAGAAAATCCTAGGGATGAAGATTCACAAAGATAGGAAAGTGGGAATTTTGAACTTGTCGTAAAAAAAGTACATTGAGAAAGTACTTGAACACTTTGGTCTGTAGAATTATAAACCATTAAGTATTCCACTTGTTGCTCATTTCAGAATTTTAACTGGTTTATCATCGTAGAGTGAGGAGGAAAAGTAGTTCTTGTCACGTGTTCCTTACTATAGTGTAGTTTAAAGTGTTATGTATGCTATGGTGTGCACTCGTCTAGATATTTCACAGGCAGTCAATCTAGTTTGTTGCAATATGGCCAATCTTAGCAAGGCTCATTGGCAAGCAATGAAATGGATACTTCAGTATTTATGGAGCATTACAAATGTTGGTTTAAGTTTATGGTGGAAGCAATGGTATTGATTCAAGTGTCATTGGGTATGTTGATTTTGATTATGTTGGTGATATGGACCAGATAAGATCTCTGATAGGTTATGTTCTCACGCTCTTGGAATGTGCTATGAGTTGGAAAGCGACATTGTAGTCGACATTTACTTTGTCAACCACAGAGGTAGAATATACGGTAAGGGTGGAGATAATGAAATAAGCAATTTGGCTAATAGGCCGGTAAAGTTGGCGATTTGTAGGATAAGACTGTGTTCTTTTGTGATAGCTAGAACACAATTCATGTGATCAAAAACCAAATGTATCATAAGAGGACCAAAAACCAAATGTGCAACAACTGTCTTTTACCCTTATAAAATGAAAGCTACTTCAACAAGGAGCATGAAAGAGAATGCTACTTCAGTGCGATGGAGAGATTTTGCAATCTCACTATAACTGCCTCACGTTTTGTGGCGCTGCATGGCATAAAGAATTAGAGAAATTATTTTTTCTTTTGTGTGAGAGGGACATTTGAATGTATTCAGGCTTTGGGTTTTGAGTGGTTTTCTCCCTACTACTTTTTGTACTACTTTTTTTGAAAGTGAATTTCCTCCTAGTTGTCTTCGCGTGTGGATGTAAACTTGTTAAGCTGAACAATATTAAATCTTGGTGTTCTGTTTGATTGAGTTATTTTATTATATTTTCTTCTGCTTTATTGGGATCCTAAAATTATTTTATCACAACACTGACTTTGAAGTGTTCTGGAGCATGCTAGTTTGGCATGGTAAAAAATTTCTTGTACTCTTTAATTTTATGGCTTGCTATTAGAATAAGGTTGTATACTAAAAAAAATTGGTTGCTATTGGCTTACGGTAAGAGATGGAATGTGTATTATGTGGGTTGGGTGAGGAGAATCATTAATATTAATAATTTATTGTTTGCTGCCCATTTTCATAAAGTATTTAGTATAATGTTTGTAATAAATGTAATATTCATTGGGCTCGTAGGAAATAAGAGGGGTTTGTTCCATAGATGGCCTTCTGCTTCATAGGCAAATATTTTTCTCTTCATTTTAGTTAGAATTAATTAGGATAATTGTTATAGTATACATGCATTCTCTATGGTGTGTGAAAAATGCTAAATTGTTTCAGAGGAGAAACATATTCCGAGTGCATTGTTTCGAAGACTATAAATGTTTTAGATTAGATCCAAAGTAAACTCCTTTAAGATTCTTCCGTTAATCGCTTTTTAATTGGGTTTTGGAATTTTTTTAATGTGATCTTTTAGTTTTGCTTGTTCATGTATGCCTCATTCTAAGCACTTGCTTGTATAGTTTCCTTATGCCTTTTAGGCCGTCTTGTTTTAGGGGTTCGTCATGGAATTTTATTTTATTTTTTGTTCTTATTGAATTTCTTCAATAAATTCTTATTTTTTATATATATATAGATTGTGATCTTTTGATTAAAATTAGGCTTTATTGATGTTTGTGGGAGCTATTTTTGTGGAATCCTCTTACAAGTAGAAACGCTATTTCTTATGCTTTGTTTGTTTTGACGTAAAATGTTTCCCGTCGTAAATTTTTTTTAACAAAATCATTTTTTCAGAAAAAATAGTTTTCCTGAAAATATTTTTCTGTGTTTGGCTCGTAAGAAAAAAAATTACCAACGGCGAAAACCATCGGTGACAAAATTCCAGTGATTGTGGTTGAAATCCAGCAACACTAGACAGATTCTTTCGCCGACCAGCAAAATTCCGACTAGTTTCACCGGAATCTGGAACAGTGTAGCCGGATTCTAGAGAAACTGGCCAGGAATCTGGCTATACTGGCTAGATTCTGGCTTCTATTGCAAGATTCCGGTGACAGGGCCGGAATCTGGCGCAAATGGCCAGATTCCAGCCACTTTTGCTGGAATCACCATAATCTGGCTACTATTGCCGTATTCCAACTATAGTGGCTGAAATACGACGCAAATGGCTAGATTGCGGCACCGATCAGCTGGATTTCAGTGCCCAAAATTTAGAAACCTTCAGCTCAAATTTTGGCCGCCAACAAACTCCAATGTCTGGCAATGGCGAATTCCCATAAACGTGCATGCAATAATTAAAAGTTAAAATTCAGAAAATGATTTACGATTTTAAAAATTAAAGAAGTTTTTTCTGTCAAACTAAAAAAATTATTTTTGTTGATCATCATTTTCGGTTACACCAAACATCGAAAAATCTTGAAAAATATTTTATAGAAATTTTTTTACACCCAAACAAGTAGAGCATTAATATTTTCATTTGTTGGCGTTGGCCTTGAGTAAACAAATATATATATATATATATATATATATGTGTGTGTGTGTGTGTGTGTGTGTGTGTGTGTGTGTGTGTGTGTGTGCGCGCGCGCACGCGCCTATATGTTAAGTGTAATTGTCTTAAAAGTAAGATTAGAAATAACGCTTTTATCTTACTACTATTTTATTTTGTTGATGTGGTAGTGTCAATCAGCCTATCACGTCAGTATGGTAAAAATAAGATAAAAATATAGTTTCTAATGTAACTATTATCTTAATTATTGTGTGAATAGTTATAGTTAGTATAGTTTTTAATTTTCATTCAAGATCAATTTTGTATACAAGAGGTATAAAAAAAAAAATGTATATAATGTATATGCAAATGTCATTTTTCTTATCATATTTAATTGAGTATAATGTATAAACTTCAGTGTATGAGGATTTCCTGAAATTAGATTATGTAGTAACTTCCCTTAATTTTTTATTTTATTTTATTTAAGAAATTATGTTATTTTTTTCTTTTCTATTCAAATAAACTCTAGCTTTCCTTATCATTTTTTTTATACCATTTAAATATTATTTCAAATCAATGCTAAAAGAAGGAAAGATGAAAGAAAAAGCTTTTTCTTTTTTTTTTTTCTTTTTTTTTTTTAAGTAAATTAAGGATAAGAGAAGTTAAAGTACTTTCCTAAATTTTGGAAAGCATGTAGCTTTCCCTTGATTTAGGGAAGCAAAGGGTCTAGTCCAAGTGGGTTTTTGTGAATTTTCTTATTTTTATAAAATATAAAAAATTTAAAAAATTTGCTGCTAGCGCTCGAATTTAGTGTCGTTTTGCTTACCATATTTGTGTGTCCACAATATATATTGCAAGATGCATTGTATGAGGCTCTCTTGAAATTAAATTGTCCAAATTTTATTAAAATTTGGACAGTCTAGCTGAGGGAGGTTGCTAGGCCCCTTTGACCAACAAGTGTAGCCCCTCTCATAGACTGCTCAAAGTCTAATTTCAGTAATTCCAATCCTACTGTACCTTCAAAAGACAATTCTGCTAATTGATCTTGCTGTTAAGCTAATTTCTTCCACCCTAACTCAAATCTTCCAAAAAGAAAAAAAAAAAAGAAAAAAAAAAAAGAAGAAAAGAAAAGAAAAGAAAAGTTTATTGCTGTGCTGATGCACCTAGTTTACCAAAAAGTAAGCATCTTTTTGCACAGGAAATTATGACTCCCTTGACTACTATGCCCTTGAGGGCGACTTTACATCGACAGTGTCAACTTTAGAAAGGCTGCTTCAAATTTAATTAATCAGATTGAACATAAATACACACATTAGTGAGGGGCAGGTTGGTCAATGGCGCCCTCCTCCCTCGCTGTTCAGAAGATCTTTTTTACAAGAGAGATTCTAAAACGGTGGTGTGGGAGACTGACAAGAATAGGGAGCTTACGTGTACCCGGCCTGTATTTTTTTGCATGCAAAGCAAAAAATTTTACTGTGTGTTTGAATTATGAGACTGCTTTTGTTTCCTTGTGGGGATGTTCTTCTGGAGCCCATGGCTGCTTGTGGGATCAAGTTTCAAGCGTCGTGATTGGCTCTCTCTCTCTCTCTCTCCCTCTCTCTGAAGAAGAAGTTCAATAAGGATGATGATATACAAGAATACCTGTTGAAGATGATCGAAAGCATAGAAAGAAAGAGAGAGAGAAAGCTGGTGATAGAAAAAAGCTGAAAGTTTAAAAGCTAATTAGAAAAGAAAAGAAAGCTAAGGTAACCGAAAGGGGAGAGCTTTTTTTTCTTCCTCTATGTCCTAGCAGGGCAGTAGGCAAGTCTTCTAGCTGTATCTTCTCTCTGACCCACCTCTCTCTCCTTAGTTATCACTTATTATTATTAACCTTTATTTAGAAAGTGTGGGAGGGGGTGATTGCTTTCCTTCTTAGGCTTATATTAATCACACAAAAGAGAAAGTGAGAAAAATTCACCCATGTTAGGCAATAACTCTTCCTCCTCACTCCCTTCTTCTGAGCCATTTTCTTGCTTAGAAAACGGTAATAGCAACAAGAGGAAAAGACGGCCGGCAGGAACTCCAGGTATATCTATAGGGATATTCATATATATTCTGATATTCATATGATGTTTTTGTATATGTTCGTTTTCGTTTAAGCTATGTTGTTCTGAATTATTCTCTGGCGCCGCAGATCCGGATGCCGAAGTGGTCTCTCTCTCGCCGAAAACGCTGTTGGAATCGGATCGTTATGTGTGCGAGATCTGTAACCAGGGATTTCAGAGAGACCAGAACCTTCAGATGCATCGGCGGAGGCACAAGGTGCCGTGGAAGTTGCTAAAGAGAGAGAATCCGGTGGTGAAGAAGCGAGTTTTCGTTTGCCCAGAGCCGAGCTGCTTGCACCACGATCCCTGCCACGCGCTGGGTGATCTTGTTGGGATAAAGAAGCATTTCAGGAGGAAGCATAGCAATCACAAGCAATGGGTCTGTGAGAAATGCTCCAAAGGTTATGCTGTTCAATCCGATTACAAAGCCCATCTCAAAACCTGCGGCACTAGAGGCCATTCTTGTGATTGTGGCCGTGTTTTCTCAAGGTTTAATTTAATCTCGTGGCCTTTTTCTTATTAATAAACTGAAATTGATCTGTATTTGATTTTTGGGTTTCTGGGTTTTATTCTTTTCTACCTTCTTCGATCTTCATCCCCATAATAACCATGATCATGAATTGAACTAGTTCTGGATCCCTTTTCTTAAACTTGGGTTTTGACTCAAAAAGGGCAAAAAAGTATTGTTTAAAAAAAAAGTTTGGCTTTGACTGATGGAACCTTAATCCAATTTTTAACAACTGTTTTTGACAGTTGAACACATTTCCCAAAGATCAGTTTCTGTTGGTCATAGAGCAGTTGGTTTCGAATCCTATCGGCAAGCCAACACCCAAAACAGTTTCTCTCCTTCGTTACTATCTACTTTATCCCACTGTATATCTCCTGTTCTTTCTTTCCATTTTTTTTTTTGTTTCCTTTTCGCTAAGCAACATTATTTTTCTCCGGTGGGTGATATGGACCGTATGGAATACATCTGTACCATATTTAATTCATATATATATATATATATATATATATATATATCCTTCCATATCAATCCCATGGTCGATTCTTTGTCAAAATGTCCATTTATGTATATATTTTTTGTACTTTATTTTTCTTTTAGTATGATAATTAATGATCACTTGATCTATTCCGACCAAATCCTTTTGAGTAGTTCCATGCTTTTCTTTTGCTGCTACGTGTATATAGAATCATAGAAATATGTTTAGTATTAGTTTAATATACATAAACCAATGTACTTGAATGGCTCTTTTGTGCCTTTTAGGGTGGAAAGTTTCATAGAGCACCAAGATGCCTGTAGCATGGGTCGTCTCCGGCATGAATCACAAGCACTCCAGCCAGCATGCTTGTCTCGGACGGCATCAAGTCCAAGCCCATCCAGCGACACAAATTTCAGCACAGCTCCTTGGCCAGCCGCTTTAGTAATGCCAAAGCTAACACAACCTCCAGAAACCACCTTCTTGAAGAACCCTACTGTGCCAAACTACCACAATCTGGACCTTCAGCTCTCAACCACATCGAACTCCAATATTGATGCTGCGGCCTCGGTTTCTCCTAAAAGAGATGACAATCATTCCACCCATCTTCAGCTCTCCATTGGGTCGTGTGAATTTGGAGAGAAAAATGAATCAAACAGAAACTCCCCCAAGGAGAGCATTACGTCAAGGCTGAAAGAACAAGCCCGCGAACAGCTGAGGCTAGCCATAGCGGAGAAGACATACGCTGAAGAGGCTAGGCAGCAAGCTAAGCGGCAGATTGATATGGCAGAACAGGAGTTTGCAAATGCAAAGAGAATCAGGCAACAAGCTCAGGCTGAATTAGACAAGGCACAGGCTCTGAAGGACCACGCAATCAAGCAAGTCACCTCCACTATTCTTCAAATCACCTGCCACGCTTGCAAGCAGCAATTTCAAGCGGTTGCTTCCGATGAGAACTCTCTGGTGTTGAGTTACATGTCCGCCATAACAACAGAAGGTGAAGTGGAGAACGATATCCATCGAACTGATCATCTTGCAAAATCAGCTAACCCTTAACTAGATCTCTCTCTCTCTCTATTTTTCTTTTCTTCTATCTATTTACCAAGATATACCAAGTGATGGTGTTGCTATTGTGGTTGATCAATTATCTCAGGTTGATTAGAAAAAGAGTGTTGTTGTATCTTGCAATTTATGTGATGTTATTTGTTCATTAATTTGGTAAATGCAGACTATCATAATGGTTATTTTGATTTAAGCTTTTCCCCCCCCACTATAGTTTGATATGCATGTTAATGGTGTGTAGGTTATCTCAACTCATACTGCAACTATTTCATTGAATGAGCTCATTTTTCTATACGTCAGCTTTTTCTTGTGTTAGATTTTGTCTCGACTATATAGTGATCTTCGTTGCCCAAAATTAAGTTGGTCAGGCAATGGATAGGGTGAAATATTATTTAATAGACTTTGCAGTAAAAATTAGTTTTTGATTGAGTAAAAGTTTATAAAAAAATTATAAAATTAAGAAATAAATTTTACTATCATATTATTTTAGTTGTATATAGGTAATATAACAATATATTAAATAACATTTGAATGTTGATGACCCTAACCCCCCCCAAGCATTAAAGAGTTGTACTGACCAAAATTAACCTGTACATATGGACAGAGAGAGTGTGTGGGTCCTTTGCCACTGCGGTTCTCTGGACTGGTATAAATGCGAATAAAAAGCACCATGTTTTTCAGTGCCAGTGTTGTAAGGGGTTAAAGACAAGCTCAGTCGTCGCTCTCAAAGGTCTGCAGAGACAGACACAAACAAACTCTATTCATGATTTCCTTCACATCTCTCGCTCTCACATAAGAATCAGCGCCAAGGCAGTGCGTGCAGAGGAAGAGCAGCATCTTTCCTAATAAGCAGAGACCATTCAAAGCTTTTGGGGTTGGAAGTAAATGTTTCTTCATGCTCGTGTGGTTCCTGTTATCTTTCATGGCTAGAGCCATGACAAAAGGCAAACGGAAAGCCAAAGTCATGGCTCGTGAGTACATTGAATGGTCTTTCTCCAATTTCTTTGCCTTTTTTTTCTTGGGCCATGTGGAGCTTCTTCAACCTTCAATGCTGTTTCCAGGGGTAATACTGGGGAGAACGGAAATTTGGCTGTACAGTGGCATTTTTGTAATTATTTAAAATTACAAGAATGCCACTGTACAGCCAAATTTTCGGATGAAATCCGGAATTTTTCCTTCTCCGTAGTACTGCTCTGTTTCTAGCTAGCCTCCTCACTTCTTTATCTGACGTGTAAATGCTGTACAATTATTTATCAACTTTATTAAGTAGATGTTGCACTAATTAAGGAGCTGATCAGCTGTGAACCTCAGGCTCATTGATGGGCTTTGTGAGTTTAGAGTTGAGACTCAGGCTACACCACCTTTATTTAGCCCTTTTTCCCTGCTTGAATATTGCTCCCCCCTTAAAAAAATTAAAAATTAAAAGAGAGAGAGAGAGAGAGAGAGAGAAAGGAAAAAAGAAAGTGGGTTATATATGAAGCTCATAAGAGAAAAAAGATGGCCAATATTTGAACTTCGTTTTCATTGTTTTGTGTGGTGGGGTGGGTTAGCAAAAACAACAAACACAAAAATTACAAATCTTCTCAAAATCAAAATTGAAGCTTTAGACCGACATAACTCATATTTATACTACCTACCTAGACTCCTAACCCTAGTGAAATACCGAGAGAAAGTTGGTTTACAAAAGTTTGCCGCAACTAGTATGAACTGAGGCACTTATCAATTCGAACTGGTAAAAAAAATTCACCTCGTCCCAAGTTCAGACGAGCCATTTTGTCCAGCTTTCCAGTCTTTACTATGCAGCTAATTTTAACATGGTAAACGTTAGAATTAGTAAAACTTAATGAAACATGAATTTGGAGGCCTTTGAATCAGCTTTCCAAAGCCACAAACTTGCCTCCACCCGATGTCAGAAACTCGAGGTATAACCTTTTTCTTAAGGCTGGTCGATCTGGTTGAAAACCGCACCTGCATCACATCATGACGATTACACATTTCTTTTGTGGTGCCAATATAGTAGTACTCCATGAAAGCTTATCCTGGACCTCACCATACAAATCCACGTACTATGACAACGTTGACAGTTCTCCGGCCACATGATAAGATTAGGGAGTTCAGGTTAATCTTCTATATATGGAGCTGATCGATCTTTAAAGTGCGTTTAAAGCCTTTGGCATGGGAATTGAAGCACAAAAGAACAAAGAACAAACCCAGAAGTGGGTGAGACTAAATGGTCGATCTGCATGGCTACAGAGCTATAGTATATCATATCAGAAAGTAGCTAGCTAGGTTAACTTTATTTTTAATTACAAATTAATAACCTCCCGTGCCCATCCCTGAGCTTGACTTTTAGTTTTTGACTCCCACCTGGCGTTTGTCCTTCGTACCGAACAAAAACAAGATCATTAATATATTTATAAGATTGTCGATGGTATATTGGTATATGATGTTACATGTCTCCCCCCATATCATCTCCGGCTGCTTTTTCTCGGTTTCTTCCTTTGAACCTGCAGCTTCTCGATCTATTGCAGTCATGATCGGAGATCAACGACGTTGGTTTATTTGATGCCTTGCGAATTCTTTGATCAGTAATTTCATTCCAATAGATCGAAGAAGCCCTGCAAAATAGATGCCTTAGCCCATGTGAAATATAACAAGTTTGGACCTCCAGGGAGCAGAGAAAATGCGGTCCCCAACTAATGGGCCATACATAAGGCAGGCTTGTACAGAAACTTGGATAGTTATGCTCAAGTTGGTTGGCCCTGCGTACGGATTCATATCAATGAATTACTTGTCTAAATTATTTATATCTATTCAAATAAATTTTGGTCCGTCTGTTGACCGCTTATTCAGGCAAGTGAGTATTACATATACTCTCTCACTTAATTGTCATTTGGCCCTATGTAACAAAGCTAGGCTGCTCCAAAAAACAAAAGGAAATAATGGTAAAAAATTAAGAATTTCCTGCTTTAGTCATCTAGTAATTCAAAGCTGGATTTGGCTTAGCTGCTAAAAAAAAAAAATAGATTTAATTTCACTCTATTTTTTCTTTCTCATGAAAAAATTGAAACTAAATTTCATGAACTTTTTTTTTTTTTAAGCACCTAGGTTAGCTATTCTACTTGCACATGTTTGGGCACAACTCTATATATACACAGTCAACCCTTCCATGCTATTAGATTGTGTTATTGGGTCGAGTTATATATTTGTAGAGAAAGCATTGGCTAACTAGACACTACAAAAATGCATGCAAATAGCTACGTGCAGTTTGACACGTGTACAGTGTTGTACACGTGTCAAACAGTTAGACACGTGCATTTTGACACGCGTGATACGCGTGTCAAATGTGCATGTCACGAACTGCACAATTTGACGTGTATTGGAATACACGTGTCAAATTAATTAAAAATACAATTAAATAATTAAATAATTAAATTTTATTTAAATAAAAAACTGAATTTGGATTTTTTTTTAAAAAAAAAATAATTTTGTTATTGTTTTTTAAAATTTATTTGGGTTAATTAAAATTTTTTTTGAATTTTTCAAGTTTTGTAATTTCCGACCACAAATAACGCAATATTTATTTTACCCAAAAACAACACGAAATCATATTACACAAACCAATAGTTAATAACATATTTGTTAACAAGCAAATATTTACGAACAAAAAATAATTACACAAAATATCTACAAATCTGAAGGGCGTCCCTGCGAATCACGAGGTACCGTCCCAGGCGTGTTCTCGCCAACCGGCGATTGCTGCACAATGAATGGTGTAGCGGGCGAAGGTGTAGCGACAGTGGAGTGCTGGCTCAGATGTCATCCAACAGGCGACAACGTACCAACCGTTGTCGAATTACCTGCAAATAATATAGACAATTAAAGTATATAATATTACTTGCAAAATTAAAGGGGTAATGAAAACAAATTGAAATTAATTTTGTCCTATACACAATATAAATCATACCTGCAGATGCACTACTAACGGACGACGTACTACCTACGTTTGCAGGTGAAGACTGATTACCAAGACATGGTGCTGGTGTTCCCATGGAGGACATGAAGACCTCAAACTGTCGCAAGCGCTGCTCTATGCCGTCGAACTGTTGCACGCGCTGCTCCAACCGGTCATTCCTCGCTCGCTCAGCCTGTAGCTCTGCTTGGATCTCTTCCATCTTCTGAGACTGTTCGGCCCAATCTCGAGACGTGCCCTGAGATGGTCCCCCCCTGTGACCGAGGCCTATATGAGAAACATGTCCCTCGAACAGGTGTGACATTCGGCCCAACCTGCCGAACCCTCCCTGCATACTCAGGCCTCCCAACCGCCTGTTCGTAAGCGTCGTTCGGTGCCCAACGCACCGTGTCTGCAGAGACGCTTTGCGTGGCGGCTGGATCACTGGATGAACTCTGCGTCATCCTCTCCTGTACGTCGTCTCAACATGAAAAAGTCATATATTGAATAATGACATATCACACATAATTTAAAAATATTAGTAAACTAAATCAGTAGCATACGCATAGGACCCGTGTACGGTCGTTCACGTAAGTGCCGTCCTTCCTTGTGTGGGTCTTCACAAACGACGCGGCGCGAGTGGGGGGCGTGCCAGATGTACATGTCTGTCGTCATGCAGTTGACATATATAACAAACAGATAGTGATAAAAATAGTATAAAGAAAAAGAAAAACAATTACCAACAAATATTAAAAACATAAACATATATATTTAATTACCTCATCGTGATTAAATCTGGCATAACTTTTAGATCCCGCACAATGGGGAAGGTCATTCCGCTCCCGCAGCCTCTTCATCCGTTCAGAGGTTGCCTACGCATTGAACATGAAAATAAAAATGTAACAATTGACACACTTAAATTAAAACTAAAATTAAATGAACTGTTATTAAAAAATAGTTGACATTTTTTTGGCCTACATACGATTTTATGCTCTCTGCACCAATCTCTCAGCAGGAAGTCTACATCTTCTGCATCATACTCCTCAAAAAAAAATTCCGGCATTCTCGCACGGATACTCTCGGGCGTGTCACCGTCTCCAATTCGTAGTTGGGTTTTGAACCTCGACTTCCACGAGCGGTGCTTACCGCCAATATCATTCCACGCCTCCTGTTGTGCCCTGCGCACGTCTACTGATACAGGTAGATAGAACTCCTCCTGCACATTTCAATCAAAGCATTATAGGTTTAAAAACTTCAAGAAAAACATTAATCTCAAGTTTAATTCAAATAAATAATTAAATTATATTCATAAACATACCATCAGCGCGTCCCACATTGCCTGCTTAATCTGCTTATTTACCTTCGCTCATTCGTCCCGCATGTGTATGTAGGACCCACTCCTGATCAGCTTGCCCTCAGCCCGCCGAAAACGATTGCAGGCTCGTCCTACAGGTTGTATAGCAGCATTGTACAGCAATACAACCTTCTTCCCCCTCGGGAGCACTCAGTTTCTCACTGGGTTGTCAATCACCTCATAATAAATGGTCCCGTCTGGGTTGTACCCTAATGAAAAAAATATTCAACATTTAATTGGTTAATAGTTATTTTTTTCCAAACAAAAAAAAAATATTTTGGTAACATAATATGAGTTTTAAGGATGTCCAAATATATACTTACCCATCAACCGAATCTGCTCAATCCCTATGTGCTGGGTCGCTGGGTCGCCTGCAACCTCCTCGCCAACCCCTCCGGCTGGTGGAGGGTGCTGATCATCATCTGAATCCATATCCTGGGGGCTACCGGGGGCCAACTGATCGGTACCCAACATCGCAACGTCCTCCTCATGGGTACTCTGGCTCCCCCCCACATCTGGCATCTGACTCTCACCGGAAAGTGGCACCTGGCTCTCACCAGATAAAGACATCTGGCTCTCTACATGCCCCGGGCCCTGACTTGCCCCAAAATCTGGCCCTGCATCGCCGCTTGTGCCGGTATCTGTCCCAACCCCACATCCGGCATCTGCATGTCCCAGGTCTGTGACAGTGGAAATCTAAAATCCTGCGTCTCACTATCAGGGTTACACATCGACGGTACACTATACGTATACGGAAAGTACGGCGCATAACCCTGTGACCCCATCCCCTCTCGCACCCACCATCGATAGGCGTTACCCGGTTGGGTGAACCCTATCTGAGATAATGTCGGCAGCTCCGACAATGGAGAGCTGAAAGGTCCGGCTGTGCTGGTCTGCCCGTGATCTGACATGGGCACGACCACCGTACCCGGCAACAATGGTCTATAAGCCCCATCTGGGTGATGTGGCCACGCCGCAGTATATAACGCCATCGAATCAGTGAGCGTGGTCATGAGGAGCACAGGTGGGCGAGGTGCCCGATATGCAGAAGGAGGGGGTCTCTGGTCCATGAATACCTGCGAACAAATTTAGACAGATTAATTATAATATGTTTAAATAATATATTTTTAATGAATATGCAAATTATACAACGAAATTTATTCAAAAAATTAAAATTTGTATTGAGTTCAAGCGAATTGTACAAACAATATATATATCAGTCAAGTGTATTGAGTTCAAGCTAATTGTACTCACACGAAATACATCAATCATTGTATCACGGGAGCTTCAATCGGATCAATGTCAGGCCTGTCGTACTCGAATTCATCATTCGTACCGGGTAGGTCATCAGTGGCTAGTTCGAGCGGTACGCACTCATGGTAGGTTGTACCATCCTCATTACTCCAATCACCCTGGCCAACGTCGTACACGTTGCGTGGTTTGGTCCTAACCACACAAACCCAATTTGGGTTCCTTCCATCTTTTACGTAGAATACTTGATCCACCTGAGATGTAAGCACGTACGGCTCGTCCTGAATCAGTTCTCCCCTGTGGACGAGGTGATTGAAGTTGACAAACACTAGGCCATACTTGTCTATTGTGAATCCTCTGTCCATCGTGGGGTCTGCCCAATTGCACTTAAATAGGACGTACGTAGTCCTGTCATAGTACTCGACCTCAACTATATCGGTTAACTGCCCGTAGTACGTTTCGCCTTCAACGGTAGGAACACATACGCCGCTGTTCTGAGTCCTCCTTCCCACATCATGGGCAAGCGTGCGAAACAATTTTCCATTTACCACGTACCTGTTGTACTTGACCGCTGTCTCCTTCAGCCCTCTACAACGCATAACCAAGTTGTGGCCCAATTCCTCCCTACGTTGATCGTCCAGGCCATCGACCTATGTTATAATTACAAATATTAAACATCACATTGGGTTATTATATTGAACCCGCATAAATTTATCCAATTTTAAAATTACAACTATTTCCTTACATATGCACGGTACCATTCGCAGAACTGCTCATGATGTTGTGCTTCAATAAGAGCCTCCGTAATGCGACCTCTAGTGCATGATCGCCTAAGCGCGTCTTTGTGCATCCTACATTCAGCGTATACAATTATGTAGTAATTGTTATTAATACTTTTATTAAAATTCTGTTAAATATATAAACACTACTTACGTCCGCAAATTGTGAAACTCTTCAGAGTTGAACACAATATAACGATGAATCTGGTGCATTATCAACCGGTTCATGGTAACACGCGTGGCCGCCCCCTTGGATCCATCAAGATTTCTCTGAGGTCTGTTGTGGAATGTTGGTGCGTTATTCAGATACCTTGAACAGAACGTTACCAGCTTGGTCGCTATGTACCCCTCCGCAATGCACCCCTTAGGAGCCGCTTTATTGCGCACATTAGATTTGAAATTTCCTAGACTCCTGGTGTACACACATACACGACAATTTAATTGTCGTCAATTTGGGTTACAATTAAATCAAAATATATATTTACATATTACGCCGATTTTTACCTCTCTGCTGGGTACATCCATCTATACTGCACGGGTCCGCCGAGTCTACACTCGCGCACAAGATGCACGACCAAGTGGACCATGCTGGTAAAAAACCCTGGAGGGAATATCTGTTCTAGCTTGCACAAAGTGATACAGACGTCACCCTGCAGTCGGTCCATATCTTCTTGTGATAGCTTTGTTGAGCATATGCCTCTAAAAAATGCAGAAATCTCCACAAGAGGTCTAACAACTTTATCAGGCAATGACTTACGCAGTGCAATTGGGAGAAGCTGTTGCATCAGTATGTGGTTATCATGGCTCTTCAAGCTGGAAATTGTACGGTCCTTGAGCCGAACACATCGTGAAATGTTCGAGGCGTATCCGTCCGGGACCCTCACATTTCGAAGAACCTTCAGAAAATTTTCTTTGTCCTCTCTAGACATGGTGTGACAGGCAGCGGGAATATACGTTTTACCATTGGCGGCCATGAACGGATGCAACTTAGGTCTCAACCCCATTTCCTGCAAGTCCAGCCGAGCAGCCAAGTTGTCATTCGTTTTCCCTTTTATATCCAAAATAGTGCCAAGTATATTGTCCATGACATTTTTCTCTATGTGCATAACATCAAGATTGTGCCAAAGCAAATTGTCTTTCCAATACGGCAATCTGAAAAATATACTTTTCTTCTTCCATATAACATCGGAACTCCCTGCACCCTTCTTCCGCTTCTTCCGTTTCTTCTTCTTACCCGCGGTCTCATCCCCAAACGCAACTCCGTCCAACTGTTGGAGAACCTCGTCTCCGCATGGCACAATCGATTCGCTGTCAAATTCTTCAGTACCGTCAAATGTCCTCCTGTTCAGCCGCCACAGATGTTCAGGCGGCAGGTATCTCCTGTGCCCCATATAGCAAAATTTGCATCCGTTCTTTAAGCGTATAGAACGCGTCGATTGCATACAGCAAGGGCATGCCTTCGCACCCCTGTTAGGCCAACCAGATAAATCTGCATACGCTGGCAAATCGTTTATCGTCCACATCAACTGGGATCACATAATAAAATTTTCCTTCTTTGAAGCATCGAATGTTCGTACCCCTACATTCCACAGTTCCAGCAACTCATCAATCAATGGCTGAAGGTAAACATCAATATCCATACCTGGTGAGCTCGGTCCAGGGATAACCAGGGAAAGGATGAAGGACGACTGTTTCATGCACATCCAAGGTGGCAAATTGTACGGCACAAGCATTACGGGCCATTTGCTGTGGGATGTGCTCATGTTCCCAAATGGATTAAATCCATCTGCTGTCAAACCAAGCCGGACGTTCCTACTCTCTGTCATAAAATCTGGATGTAAAATGTCAAACGATCTCCATGCCTCATCGTTGGCCGGGTGCCTCAATACGCCATCCCTAGTGCGGCCTTCTGCATGCCATCTCATATGGGGCGCAGTATGCTCAGACATGAATAACCTCTGCAACCGTGGGATGAGTGGAAACCACCTCAAGATCTTCACCGGGCATTTTTTTCTCGCTGATATGATCTCACCATCATCATCTACATGTGTATCAGCCATCCATTTAGACTCTCCACATACGGTACATGAATCTAATTCTTTATTGTCTTTCCAGAATAACATACAGTCATTACGGCACGCCGGAATCTTCTCATACCCCAGACCCATGCCACTTAGGAACTTTTTCGCCTCATACGTGTTATCTGGCAATGCCTCATCGCAAGGAGGCAACAACTGATTGATAAATTCGAGAATGTCTGAAAAAATCTTGTTACTAATACCTCCAACGCACTTCAAATTGTACATGTGTACAGTAGCACTCAATTTACTATGCTTTGTACCAGGGTGAAGGGGCTTCTCGGCGGTCTTTAACAGCTCTTGGTACTTTAATGCGTCCCCGCAAGAGGTATCTTCATCAACTTGTTGCGGAAGAGTACTGACGGCTTCAGGAACATCGTGCACGCCGAAGGCGTCACGCAACATGGCGTGCATGTTATCATCCTGTTCCACGGCGACACCCTCCTGTTCTGTGACTTCACCATGTTCAGTGCTACAGGCAGCGGTATCTGTACCACTGTGATAACTCGAACACTGACCACGAATAGCGGACCCAGTCGTAGTCTCACCGTGCATATACCACAAATTGTATCCCGGATTCATCCCCCTACCTCCAGTCAGGTGAGCAAGAACGTAATCTGGAGTGTGACGCTGGTTATTTCGACAATACTTGCATGGGCAGTAAATTTTTCCATCGACAGCCGTACAATTACTAACGGCAAATGCCACAAATGCTCTACACCCGTCGTTATACCGTGTCGTACCCCTAGGTGCTGACAACCAAGACTTGTCCATATTCCTCTGTATAGGGTTAAGAGGACAAGACAAATCATACGTCAAACAAATAAACGTGTAAAAAAATTGTGCATGTCACGCAACATGGGGTGTACGAATTTATTTCCCTTTTAAAGGGTTTATGGTTAGAGTTTAGGGTTTTTGTTTTTTAAGGGTTTAGGGTTAGGGTTTGTAAGGGTTTAGGGTTTAGGGTTAGGGTTTGTTAGGGTTTAGGGGTTATGGTTAGGGTTTGTGAGGGTTTAGGGTTAGGGTTTGTTAGGGTTTAGGGTTAGGGTTTTTTTTTTTTTAAAGGTGTAGGATTATTTTATTTTTTGTTTTTTAAGGGTTTAGGGTTAGGGTTTATAAGGGTTTAGGGTTTAGGGTTAGGGTTTGTTAGGGTTTAGGGTTTATGGTTAGGGTTTGTGAGGGTTTAGGGTTAGGGTTTGCTAGGGTTTAGGGTTTAGGGTTAGGGTTTTTTTTTTTTTTTTAAAGGTGTAGGATTATTTTATTTTTTGTTTTTTAAGGGTTTAGGGTTAGGGTTTGTAAGGGTTTAGGGTTTAGGGTTAGGGTTTGTTAGGGTTTAGGGTTTTTTTTTGTTTTGAAAGTGTAGGATATTTGTATTTAGGGTTTTAGTTTTTTTTTAGAGAGTGTAAGTGTTTTTTTTTTTTGTTTTTTTTTTTTTTTTAAGGGTTTAGGGTTAGGTTTTTTTTTTTTTTTTTTGAAAGTGTAGGAATTTTTTTTTTTTTTTTGTTTTTTCTTTTCTTAAGGGTTTAGGGTTTAGGGTTTATGGTTTGTTATGGTTTAGGGTTAGGGTATAAATTTAGAAAGTGTAGGATTTTTTTTTTTTTTTTTTTTTTTTTTTAGGATCTAGGATTAGGGTTTGTTAGGGTTTAGGGTTTTAGTTTCTTAGGGTTTAGGGTTTAAGGTTATGATTTTTGTTTTTAGTGTTAGGAATTTTTTTTTTATAAAGTGTAGGATATTTTTTTTAAGGGTTTAGGGTTTAGGGTTTAAGGTTAGGATTTTTGTTTTTAGTGTTAGGGTTTCTTTTTTTAGAAAGTGTAGGATATTTTTTTTTTAGGGTTTAGGGTTCGTTATGGTTTAAGGTTAGGGTTTGGTTTTAGAAAATGTAGGATTTTTTTTTTTTTTTTTTTTTTTAAGGATCTAGTTTAGGGTTTAAGTTTAGGATTTTTGTTTTTAGTGTTAGGAAAATTTTTTTTAGAAAGTGTAGGATATTTTTGTTTAAGGGTTTAGGGTTTAAGGTTAGGATTTTTGTTTTTAGTGTTAGGGTTTCTTTTTTTAGAAAGTGTAGGATATTTTTTTTTAGGCTTTAGGGTTTAGGGTTTGTTAGGGTTTAGGGTTTAGGGTTTAATGTTTAGGGTTAGAGTTTTTATTAAATGAAAGTGTAGGATATTTTTTTTTAGGCTTTAGGGTTTAGGGTTTGTTAGGGTTTAGGGTTTAGGGTTTAAGGTTTAGGGTTAGGGTTTTTAGGGTTTGAAAGTGTAGGAATTTTTTTTTTTTAGGGTTTAGGATTTAGGGTTTGGGGTTTAGGGTAAGGGTTTTTTTTTTAAGAACGTGTAGGATTCAGAGTTTATTTAAGGGTTTATTATTGTGTTGGTTTTATGGTTATGATTTTAGGATATAAAGTTTAGGGTTGGAGTTTAAGTATTTCTTAAAAACTAGAAGGTCAATTTTAATTTTTTTCTTTTTTTATTCGTACCCATTTTATTTTTTTGTCCCATTTATTATTTTCAAAAGTGTCATCGTTGGTTTATAACGCTAAACTAATATCGGACATTGTTTGATTTTGTTTGACTAACAAAAAAACATTGTAATCCATAATAACACATTCAAAAATATCTATATATATAACCTCTCAAATAAAAAATTAGGACAAGGAAAATTAAAAACAATAAAAACACAACATGGCAAAAAAGAACATGGCTTCCAAAAAAATAAAAATACATATAACACTAAATGACACAAAAATACAAACGCCTACACAATTTCAAATTATCAAATGTGTACTAACACAAAAATACATGCAGCATTGTTAAAAACAAAAACACAAACTATAGCAAAAATTAAATACCTAGTCCATGAAAACCCAAAAAAAAAAAAAAAAAAAACAGAAATATAAGCTTACAAATTACACTAATTCAGCAACATTGCAATAAAAAAATATAACACAGTCCAAAAATTATTACAATTATCAATCAAGAACAAATAAAAATTATTACAATAAAAATTATTACAATATATATATAGTTAGTACAAATTTACATGTTGAACAAAAAATGAAATACAAATTTAACGGGCAAAATACTCTCTGCCGGTTTGTGGATTTAGGGCTCCTTATATATATATATATACCTGCATATTCGGATTATTTTATGGAGAAAGAAAAAATAAGTTAGCAAATGTATATATATATAACACTAAAGAACATATATCAACCGGCCACTGAACAGAGAGAGAGAGAGAGATAAACGTACACTGACCGGATCGGAGGAAATGGAACCGACGGCCGTGCCAAGCTGCCGGAGGGACGTCCCAGTAGAGAGAGAAAGAGAGAGAAAGAGAGAGAGAGAGAGAGAGAGAGACAGCCGGCTGTGAGAGAGGGAGAGCGAGAGAGAGGGAGGGTCGGTGAGAGAGAGACAGTCAGTGAGAGGGAGAGGTGACGACGCCGGAGACACGGCAGAGAGCTCACCACGCCGGCC
Organism: Alnus glutinosa; assembly: GCF_958979055.1. Taxonomy (NCBI): domain Eukaryota; kingdom Viridiplantae; phylum Streptophyta; class Magnoliopsida; order Fagales; family Betulaceae; genus Alnus; species Alnus glutinosa. The sequence goes on along the minus strand of NC_084889.1, from coordinate 29,156,127 downwards.
GGCTGAGCTCGCCGGAGAGAGAGAGAGAGAGAGAGAGAGAGAGAGAGAGAGAGAGAGAGAGAGAGAGAGAGAGAGAGAGAGAGAGAGCGAGAGTGAAGAAATGGGTAGCTTCCTCTGGAAGCTACCCATTTCTTATATATAAATATATATATATATATATATATATATATATATATATATATATATATATATATATATATATATATATATATATATATATATATATATATATAATTTAAATAATATAATATATTTCAAATTTATTAAATTTTTAAAAATTATATAATATATAAATGTTATTACGTTTGGCCAGGTGGCGCGCGGGAGAACTCCCGCGCAGCACGTGCCCAATTGGAGACGTGTATATAAATACACGTCTCCACATGATATGTTTCTAATATTATAATTATATATAAAATATATTATATATATATATTTAATATATATATATATATATATATATATATATATATATTATATCTATTTTATATAAACCCATGCAACCCTAAGTTTATGCACTACATGTACACATTGATAAACCCTAATCCCTAAAACTAAAACATAAACTCATGTTGCAAGATTTTTTTTTTTTTTTTTTTTTTTGGGTCTACATATATGCTTCACAAAGTTGGTTTAATTATGCATATAGTACAATATGTCAATTTAGGGTTAGGGTTTACGTACTTATGAGTATATCATATATATATATATATATAACTCATCATATAAACCCTAATCATAAGTGTATGTATTTTGTATAGCAAAAAACCATAACCCTAAGTGTATGTACTATATATAGCAAAAAACCCTAACCCTAAAATACACGTCCCCCATAGTAGAAATTGTATTTAATTTAAAAAATAATAATTATATATATATATATATATATAATAAAAAAATAATTATATATATATATATATATATATATATATATTATTTAAAAAATAATAATTTAATGGCCCAAAAAATTAAACTATAACCCTAAGTGTATATACTATATATAGCTATAAACTATAACCTTAAGGGTACGTACTATATATAGTCATAAACCCTAACCCCTAACCATAAAAGTATATACTACTTATATATATATATATATATATATATATATATATATATGTATAAACTATAGATTTTTTTTTTTTAAAAAAATTATATTATAATATTATATAAAATAATATATGAATAAATATATATATATAATTTATTCAAGTAAGTACAAATACAAACCCATGCAGCCCATGCAGCCCTAAAACTAAACTGTACGTAAACTATAAATTAAAACTCTAACACTAAGTATATATACTAAAACCTAAAACCATAAAAAATAAAAACTAAAACCTAACCATAAAATTAAACTCTAACCCTAAGTGCTAGACTATATATAGCTATAAACTATAATCATGAGGGTACGTACTATATCTAGTCATAAACCCTAACCCTAATCCTCTATCCAAAAGTATATAATATATATATATATATATATATATATATATATAGCCATAAAACTAAACCCTAAGTAAATGTACTATATATATAACTATAAATCATAATCCTAAGTATATGTACTATATATATCGGAACAATCTAATTTTGAACTGCTCATGATTTAATATATATATTTAAAAGTGTACAATAATAACACATGAAAAATATATTGACATTATTATTCATAAAATGTAAAATCAATTAAATTATAACCCATAGCTTTAAGTATATATATTATATATACATATAAACCCTAAAAGCCTAACCCTAAGTGTATATACTATATATAGCGATAAACTCTAACCCTAAGTACGTGTACTATATACATAGCTATAAATCATAATCCTAAGTATATGTACTATATACATCGGAACAATCTAATTTTCAACTGCTCATGATTAAATATATATATATATATATATATATATATATATATATATATATATATATATATTTAAAAGTGTACAATAATGACACGTGAAAAATATATTGACATTATTATTCATAAAATGTAAAATCAATTAAATTATAACCCATAGCTTTAAGTGTATATATTATATATACCTATACACCCTAAAACCCTAACCCTAAGTGTATATGCTATATATAGCGATAAACCCTAACCCCAAGCATATATACTATATATAGTTATAAACCCTAACCCTATGTGTATATACTATATATAGTTATAAATCCTAAGTTTAAGTGTATATACTATATTTACATTTTATGAATAATAATGTCAATATATTTTTCACGTGTCATTATTGTACAATTTTAAATATATATATATATATATATATATATATATATATATATATATATATATATATATATATATATATATATATATATTTAATCTTGAGCAGTTCAAAATTATAACCCATAGTCCTAAGTGTATATATTATATATACCTATAAACCCTAACCCTAATCGTATATACTATATATATATCGATAAATCCTAACCCTAATCGTATATACTATATATATATTGATAAACCCTAACCCTAATCGTATATACTATATATATATATCGATAAACCCTAATCCTAATCGTATATACTATATATATTAGGGTTTACGTAATTATTAGTATACTATATATATATATAAATAATGAGCCTAAAAACTATATGCTATAGAATTTACATATAGCATATAGTTTTCAAAGAAAATTTTATGTGTATAAGTTATGTACACCGTATTTTCACAGATTTGTATGGTTAATAAGATAAGGAGTATTTTTCTTTGAATTTTTTGTTTCAAAAAATTAACACAACACAATTTTTTTTTTTAATTTTTTTTTTTTTCTGAAAAATTAACTTTTTGACACGTGTCCTAGGAGACACGTGTCAAATTGTAACACATTCACAATTGGACGCGTGTAGTAATACACGCGTCCAATTAGACACGAGTATTAGATACACGTGTCCAATTGGACGCGTGTATTTTTACACGCGTCCAATTGGACACGTGTATATAATACACGTGTCCAATTGGACGCGTGTACCTAATACGCGTGTCCAATTTTGACACGTGTATAACATACACGCTCCCAATTGTTGATGTGTTACAATTTGACGCGCGTCTTAGGAGACGCGTGTCAAATTGCACGCGTGTCTACAGTAACCGGTACTGTAGACACGCGTCAAAATGATAAAATTCTTGTAGTGACTATTGACTTCTTGTTGAGTGTACGCATCGAAGTAAAAAATAATTAGGTCCCACATTAAAAATATATTATAATAATGAGTTGTTAATATAATACAATTAGGCTTAAATTTATTAGTTTAAATTTTTGGATCTGTTGTTAGGAAATAGAGTTTTTGTTTATAATAATGAGTTGTTAATATAATACAATTAGGCTTAAATTTATTAGTTTAAATTTTTGGGTCTGTTGTTAGGAAATAGAGTTTTTGTTTATAAAAAATGCCTAAAAATACTTTTTGAAACACAACCTCATTTTCAAGCTTTTCCAAAACACAGTTTTGGCCTTTTCTATTGTAAAAAAAGGTAAAATTAAATTTATTTATTTATTTTTATTTTTTATTTTTTTTAAAAAGGTTTTTAAGTCTTTTACCAAATAGACTCATTTTAGCTTGGCACAAATTTTTATATACTAAAAGTACTCTTTAAACTCTTTTAACACAATCTCAAACAAGGTCTAAATAGCGCCTTAATATATTTTATTATGATCTCACAACTTCCTAAGTTATAAATCTCCCTAAAACTTGTAAATGAGATTGGTAGGTTTCAAGTTAAGTTCTAAACTAGTTTTAACTCGTGGAGTTTACAAGACAAGAGTCTATAAAATGCACTTAATTGTGATTAAACCTAGAAAATGTTTATATTGTAAAAAGAAAAAGCTTTAAAAGACTGAATGTCGAAACTCAAAACTTAAAAGGAAGGAAAAAAAAATCCTAATTCTGGTAATACACCTATGGTTGTGGAGAACAATTATAAGAGTATCGTTAGAAACCACATACATTTTTATTCAATAACTATCATTCAAAGTTAGTAGTCTCAATCATTTCTTAGATCAATCTTTATAACACCCTAGTCCCAAATGGGGAAGATAATGAGTAGCCCATATAGAGTATGTGAGTGATTTATAAAGATAGTCATAAGTATTAAGTCCCACATTGTCTAGTTACTTAGTAAAATCGAGCTTTATAAGTGATTCTAGAAAAGTTCCAAATTGACTAGTCATTTTGAGGTGATGGCACAGATGTGGCTAGCGCTTTTTCTTGTGCCATTACAAATATATGATATCAGAGCCACCTAGTAGCATCAGACTATGCATGTGGTACTAGAGCAGCGCATGACGATGACGTAAAAAATTTAGCAGGGGGAGTTAGTAACACCCCAATCCTAAATCGGGAAAATAAGGAAAAGCCTATATAGAAGGGGTGATTTATAAAGAACGAGGTTTTCTTAAAATGAGGCTATAAGGGTAATCGATCAACTGCACATAATGAGAGCACGTTTATCCCTGAAGTGAGTTAGCAGCTTAATTACATTTTTACAAGGTTTTTAAACACCATATAAGATATCAGAGATGTACGTGCAGAAATTGGCACATTTGCAAATATCCCTTTAACAAAATGCTCTATAATTAGGCGTAAAAATGAAAAGAATTGAGGTTTATTTTATTTTCTCAACTTGAGTTTACAAGAACTGCAGTGTTCCTTTTATATACAATGCACTAGACTAAGTATGGGAAGAATAATGGTGATTAATTACAGAGGATTCTAAGTGATACGCATTAGGAGAATGTTGACATTTACTGGTGTAAATTTCCTTGAGAGAGAGTAGCCTTGCTACGCACTCAAATCTGGTGTAGGTTGAGTATGGTAAGTCAAGACGCGTGATTTATTGGACTGAGATGGAACTTACTTAATATGGTTGATGCTCTCGGTTGGTTCCAGGGTTTGAGGAGTGACAGAATGTGGAGAAGATACTCCTTGCGCATCACACCGGTTGAATCCCATGATTGGAGGGATTGCACGATTTTGAAAGGATGGATTCAAGAACTTGGCTGAATGGACATGATGTGCAGCAAGTTTGGCTCCTGTGTTGTTTCCAACAGCTAGTAGCCATTGGGCAGCTGCTTGGTTATCTCCAACAACTAGTAGCCATTAGGCAGCCCCCCCCCCCCCCCCTCCCCTTGCAAGCTTATGAGGGATGGAATCACCATGAGCTTAAGCCGAAGCTAAAGAAACTAAGTTGATCCTAGACCCTTGGTGAAAACATCAGCCATCTGATCATCTCTAGAGATGAATTTGAGGAGAACATCTTGATTAAGAACCTTTTCTCGCACAAAATGGTAATCGACCTCGATATGGTTGGTGCGGGCGTGGTAGACAGGATTGGATGCCAATGCAAGGGCACTGACACTGTCACACTAGATGGTGGGTGTAGTGGATAAGTAGATATGAATGTCTTTGATAAGCATACATTACCAGAACATTTCAGCGGTGGTGATGGCTAGAGCCCGATACTCAGTTTCGGTGCTGCTGCGGAGACTTGGCAGGCTTGGCTTCTAACATGTTGGTACGATGGAGTATACTGTGAATGTACTTGGCTTGACATAGATGTAGTCCAGTGGAAGTCTGAGAAGCTTGAATGCCAAGAAAAAATGAATAGGGCCAAGATCCTTGAGAGGAAACTCATGTTGCAACTTGGAGATCAATAGAAGAATGGTGGCTGAGTCCAATCCTATTACAATAATATCATCAACGTAGATTAGCATGAAAATGAAAGCAAAATCATTCTTTAGAATAAATAAGGATGAGCCCACCAGAGAAGCAATAAAGCCAAGTTCCAAGAGAAAAAAGAGAGTCGATTGAACCAAGCCCTTGGGGATTGTTTCAATCCATAGAGATTGAACCAAGTCCTTGGGGCTTGTTTCAATCCATAGAGAGCCTTGTGCAATTTGCACACAAAGTGAGGATTGTTTGTGTCAACAAACCCTTTAGGTTGATGCATGTACACTATCTCAGTAAGGGAACCGTGAATAAAGGCATTGGATACAACCAATTGCCTAATGGTCGAATCAAAATGGACTGCTAAGGAAAAGAGAACCCGAATGGTGGAGGCCTTGATCACTGGACTAAAAGTCTCAGTGTAGTTGATTCCACACTGCTGCTCATAGCCTTTGGCAACTAATCTATCTTTGAAATGTTCAATGGACCCATCTGGTTTTTGCTTGATCTGGTACACCCATTTGTTGCTGATAATGTGCTGATTTGGAGGAGGAGAACAAAGTGTCTAGGTACCATTGGAAATAAGGGCCGGATATTCTGCTGCCATCTAGGATCACTTGCTGCCTTCTTGAAACAAGTTGGTTCAGACTCTTGAAGTATGGTGTGATGGGATTTGAAAGGGTGTCGGGTGGTGTGATAAAGGTGAAACTCAAGGAAGGATTTTGGTTTGAGGGAACCTGTCCTAGATCTTGTGGTCATGGGATGCAATACAGGGATATCCAAAGAGGAGGGGGAGGGAGACAATTCTGGGAGAGAGGGAGCCTGTCCTACAACTGGGGATAAAACAGTGGTAGTTGAAGGTGAAGAGATTGGAGAAGCAACATTTTCTGGAGATATGGATGAGGTAGAGATTGGAAAAGCAAAATCTATTGAAGGTAGGTATGAGGTAGATGTAGCTGGGGAAGAATCAGGGATGTCAGGGACATCAAGTGGGGATATGACAGATGTATCATTAGGAGAAAGTGGAGGTGAGGAGGGGCTAGAGTTGTTCACATCTACAGAGTGTGTGGGTGAGAGTGGTGGAATTTCAAGCAGAGTAGGCAGAGAGGAGCTTACCGGGAATGTAAAGGGCAGATCTCCAATAGCACATACCTGAGAAGGCAGCTGAGAAGGTACCTCATCTTTTGCAGGGAAGGAGAGCTCATAAAAGACTACATGCCATGAGAGGTAGACTTTGTTAGTTATAGGGTCAAGGCATTTGTAGCCAGCATGACAGTATCCAAGGAATATGCAAGGCTTGGACCTGAATTCTAGCTTGTGGAGACCAAGGGAGCGAAGCAAAGGATAGCATTTGCAGCCAAAGACCTTGAAAATTATAGGACTTCTAATTTATCAAGTGTGTGCAATAGTGTGCAACAAAATATCACAATACGGAATATAAAGAGAGATATTTTGTTGACGAAGTGAAAATTCAATTAAGAGAAAAACCACTCTGGGGCAGCCAAACTCAGGATATCTACTATTCAGAAGACAAAACTAGTACATAAACAATAACAGTCACATACCTGATGTAGCGATTGTATCTAGCACTTTGACATGTAACCCAACACGAATGCCTCCCAACCAAGTCACTTACTTGAAGGGGTCTTCAATGGAATCCTTTACCTTAGGGCCAACCCCTAAGATAGACTTCAGTTCAGCACAGCAACATCACTTGGCAACTGCTTGAGAGTAAGCGGATCAGCACAATAATTCTAAAAATAAACTCTCTAAGCACTACCGAATTCTTTCAAACAACATGCCTAGGAGCGTCTATATATAGGCTATAGGAATCCAAATTCGCGTTTGACTTGAATTTCTTAGGCGGCGTCCGGACGGTAGCTAAGGACGTCAAGATGGACAACTGTGCGATCGGCTTTCCAAATTCGCTAGAAAATTCTTTCCTAAATAGAGCTGGGTCAGGACAGTTTTGCCCTAGTGTCCGGACAGCTGCACTTTAGTTGTACGCAATTTTCATATCAAGGCTTTGAGCGTCGGAACCATGAAGTATGACGTCCGGACGGTTGAACTAATGCACTCAATTTCCATATATAAGGCTTGAGCGTCTGGACCATGGATACTGTCGTCCGGATGGTTGAACTTTGTATGCACGACTTGCCTTATCAAGGATAGCGTATGGACGGGAACACACATCGTCCGGATAGTTGTAGCTGTCTTCCCATATCTGTGTTTTGGAACAAAGTCATTTTCCTTGTCGAACACTGAGAGGCGTTCGGCCGTGTTGATGAGACGTCCAGACGGATGCAAGCTGGAACAGTTCGAAGGTTCTCGACACAGAGGAAGGTTCGGACGGAAAGTTCTTGTAGTCCGGACGGATGATGCTTGGACAGTTAAGCGTCCGGACAGAATATGACGTCATCCGGACGGATGCAAGAGATCCAATTTCTCGAACTTGGAATTTGTAGAGAATCTTCTAGAAGTATAACTCTGATTATGAAGACTCTGAAAATAACTGAATCCCTGTATAAAATCATCATTACATGGAAGCAGTTTTGTCTAATAGAATGCAGTCAATTACAAACCAATAGACCTTTAGCTGTTGATAATTAGGTTCCTTGTGATGCGAAATGACACTTTCATTATTAAAAATTGGTGTTGGCAGCTGATTGATGAGATGAACACTGGTGAGAAATGCATCCACCCAATATTTATTGGATAGGTGAGAGTGAGCTAAGAGCGTGAGACCAGTTTCTAGGATATGCCTTAATTTTCTTTTGGCAAGTCCATTTTGCTAAGATGTATATGGACAAGACTTGCGGTGCATGATCCCATTTTAGGTTAGGAATGATTGGAAGAATGAGGAGGTATATTCACCACCTCCATCTGATTGAAGTTGCTTAATGGAGGAAGAAAATTGCTTCTCCACAAGTAGTTTGAATTTGACAAAATATTCATAGACTTCAGATTTAGTTTTAAGTGGGTATAACCATGTGTATCTTGAATAGTCATCTATGAAAACAACATAATATTTGTAACCTGAGATGGAGGTAATTGGTGGGGTCCAAATATGAGTGTGAATTAAGCTCAAAGGACTTTGAGTTTGTCTGTGAGATGCAAAAAATGGTAGCCTTTTACTCTTTGCAAGTGGACAATTAAGAATCACAAAGACTTGTTTTATTAGAATTTGAACCAGAATTTAAAACAGGAAGATTGAAAGACTTGGCAATTCTAGAGACTACATCATTGGAGGGATGTCCTAACCGAAAATGCCAAATGAGAGGGGAGGTCTTGATTCCTAACAAAGCTACCAAAGCCCTTCTAGTCTTGAATGAACTCCCCTTGAACCGCATAGGATAGAGGCCATTTTCAGTCTTGCCGGCCACAAGGATGGCCTTGGTGATCATGTCCTTCACAAAGAAATGAGATGCAGTTAGTACAAAGTAGCAGTGATTATCAACACAAAAACGCTGAATAAAGATTAAGTTGGATGCATTTGGACAATGAAAGAGTTTGTTAAGATGAAAAACAAATTTGGGAGTGTGTATAAGAGCTAAACCGGCATTATCTATGTTGAGGCCCTATCCATTTCCTACTTCAACTATATCAGTTCCTTTAATTGGCTGCTGGATGGTCAAGTTGTTCAGATTGTTGGTGATGTGGGCATTGGCCCCACTATCAGCAAACCATTTGGGATCTTCACTAATGGCATTGGTTTGTACTGCCATTGCAGCCAGCTGTGGAGGGGATGCCTTCCTTGGTAAGTGAAGTCCATCCGGTGGAAACAGTCCAATCCTTAGTGACTGGTTTTGCCACAGATTTGGCATGGAGCTCAAAGAGGTTTGCTAAAGTTGGATTCAGCAAGGTTGTTAGAGTTGATACCTTGAATGTAGCTTTCATCAATGTGGAAATTGGGGGTTCCTGGCAGAGTTAAAAGGCATTCCAGTACGTTGTCTGTAGCTGGGAAGACCATTTACAGGAAAGTTGGCTGCAAGATATTCAGCTGTAGAAGGATTGTTTGCAGGAAACCTTGAATTTTGTCCTTTAGGAGGAAACCTGGAATTGAACTGCTAGGGCATTCTATGAATGAAATGCTGAGACATCTTGCCCTTCAGATTGAGTTGGTGTGGCATGGTACCTATTGTTTGGGTAAACATAGCAAAAGTAGCAAGGTTATGAGTAGCAACAAGTTGATCATCCCAAACCTTTACAGCTCTGAGGAAATCTAAACAGGTCATGGAACCTTGTTTCAGATTCTGTAGTTGCCTCTTGATATGAGAAATCTTGGAGTGGGATTGAGAAGCAAACCGGCTTGCCAAGGCAGACCATACCTACCTGGAAGTATTCAAGCCATATACTGTGGCCAAGACAGCTTTAGAGAGAGTAGCATTGACCCAACTAAGTATGAACTAGTCCTTTTTGTTCCAGAGTGTATATTCTGGATTGACAACGGACTCGCCTTGCTTGTTGGTCAAAAACCGTGGAGGACTTGGCTCTGTCCCATCAACAATGCCTAAGAGGTCATTGCTGCACAAAACTGGTAGAACTTGAGACTGCCACATTAGGTAGTTGCTGCTATTAATTTTTAGTGAGATAAACTGAGTGAAGTTGGGAATGAATGGTGCGGTGATGGTGGTGGAAGATGATGAGGAGAGGAACCAGATGAGGTTAACGAGGTCATGGAGGACGTTGAATTGGCGTGGTCCTGTGGATCTGATACCATGAAAAGAATTGAGGTTTATTTTATTCTCTCAACTTGAGTTTACAAGAACTACATGTTCCTTTTATATACAATGCACTAGACTAAGTATGGGAAGAATAATGGTTATTAATTATGGAGAATTCTAAGTGATATGCATTCGGAGAATGTTGACATTTGCTGGTATAAATTTCCTTGAGAGAGAGTAGCCTTGCTGCGCACTCAAATCTGGTGTAGGTTGAGTATGGTAAGTCAAGACGGGTGATTTATTGGACTGAGATGGAACTTGATTAATATAGTTGAGCTCACGTTCCAGTTTTGGTTCGCGCCGCACAAGATCCTCACTCTCTTCATTAATGCATCACACTATCATCAATGGTGAATCTGGGTAAGCTCACACTCAATTTCTAGTTGTGGCCACACTGGATCTCTTCTGTAAAACAAAAATCACTTGTTTTCTTTCTCAAACTCAAGCTTGAGTTTGATGGGGGATGTTAGAATATATATTTTTCATATTAGGTTGATATATATTGAAGCATGCTCTATTTTAGGGTTTTATTGCAATCAAATATTGGACCATACTATATTCTCTCACCTAGTTACCACAGTTTTCCTATAAATATGGACCTTTGTATGGTAAACACAATCAAGTTAATGAAACACAATGTAGCCCTAGAGGCAATTCACAATGGTAGACGCAGTGTCTAACATCGAACCACTCTAAAATTCTTTGTGTATTTTCTCTCTTTGTTTCTGCTTTTCCTATCCATATTTTATATTCTCCATAAATTTCAACATTAAATTTTTTTTTTTTTCTTTTTATGAACCGCGCGTTTTGAAATTACTAAACCAAATGAACACTATTTCATATGAACATTTTCTATACATAAGTCATTCGCAAATATCTCTAATAGAGTGCTCAACCCAAGAATAAGATATGCTCCCAAAGGTATGTCTAATAGCATTGTTCATGTCAATAACAAAAAACCTTATTCTAAAAGATGCTTAAGTCCTCAAGGTTTCTTGAAAATTAGTTCAACCCACAACAAATCTTGGTGATGCAAAACTCAAAGAGTAAAATATGATGCATCTATCATTCTAGCAGCAACTGAGCAAAGCAAAAATGCAACAATCTTGACATATAATTAATTAGCAACTGCATGCATAAACACAATATTTCTAAAGAATCAATGCAACAAATGGCAAAAGGCAGCCTCAAACTGCTAGGACTGTTTAATATCATAGGAGGTCATTTGGTCAACCTCCCTCTAATTAATCTAAATATAGGGGATTTGAATTTGAGGGAACCAAGTAATGATTTTGAGCACCTCTCATTCCTTCTTGCTGGGTTGGGATCTGAATTTGATCCCTTTGTTACATCAGTAACCACCCATGTGGACCCGATGTTCCTTGAAGAGCTCTATGCTCATTTGTTGACTCATGAAATGAGGCTGGAACACAACACTGCCACTGTTGAGCCTTTGTTCCTTTATGCTAATGTAGCTTCTCGATCCCCATCCCAAAAGGATAAGCCCAAATTCAAATCAAACAATGCCACATCTGGTGCTTCACAGCAACATAACTCCTTTCACAATTGATTCGACAAAGGTAGAGGACGTGGGCATGGTGCTCCTCACAATGGCAACTCCTCAAAGATGCCAAGTGTGCAATAAGGCTTTCCATACCGCTATAAGCTATTACCACCACTTTGATTATTTATCCCAAAAAGAGAATTCTTCTTCTAATATGTAGGCATTTACAGCATATGAGGACAAGATATGCGATGAGAAATGCCTTGACGAGAAAGAATTTGATTTAACACACAAAACTCACCTCCTCAATCTAATTGAATGGCTTTTAAAGAATTGTGAAAAATAGACTTAAAAGACGAAGTCAATTTTGTTTTTCAACAACGTTGTTCGGAAATCAAAATACCATGTCCAAACATGATTAGGGTTTCATGCCTAATCATTGTACCATGTCAAGACGTGTTCACATGGCAGCACACACAACTCTCTGGAAGTCCAACATGTCAGGACACCAGCGTACATAACTCTATGGATTCCACCTTGTCCAAACATATGCGCACATGCTAGCACACACTACTTTCTGATTGGGCCATGTTCGGACATCATTCCTCCACGTCCGCACATGAGCTTCTGTACTTGATTTCTTGGAAAAGGCTTCAACTCTTCAACCTAAAATCTAAGTGAAAAACTACTGAAAGCCATAAAACACAGGGCACATGGTTTGGACACTGAATGAGCAACTAAAATCCTAACAAACTCCCCCTTTGGCCATTTCAAGAAAAAACCTACTACAGATATACATTTTGAAAAATATAATATGTGACTTCTAAGTGTGTGTGATCAATAGTGCAACAAAATATTTAAATGCAGAATTTATAGAAGACAAATATTTTGTTGACTAAGTGGAAACTCTTTACCAACAAAAAGAAAAACCACTTTAGGGCTACCAAACCCAGAAAATCCACTATTCAGAAGACAAAGCTAGTTATAAGGCAGTAGTACTCACATAACCCGATGTAGTAGTCATACTTCTAACTCTGACACGTACCTATATGTGAATGCTTCCCAACCAAATCTCCTGTTTGAATGGGTCTTCAATGGACTCCTTTAGCTTAGGGCTCCTCCCTAAACTAGACTTCAATGGGTTGATCAAATCACACAAATAAACACTCTAAGAGAGCTAGGTAGCTGATCTCAGAATCTCTGCCTAAACACCCTCTCTTAGCACAATGGAGTTTATATGATACTCCTTACAAAACAATAGCCTAGAAGCCCCTTTAAATAGACTTCAAAAACCCTAAATCAACACTGATACGGATTTCACTAGGCGGTGTCCGAACTAAGACAGAGGACGTTCAGACGTCAAGTAGCAGCTGACTTCAAATAACACGCCTTTCTTAAGAAGTCTTTAGTAGCGCGTCTGGATCGTTGCATGCTGTCATCATTATTCACAGCCACTAGTTTGCTGTTTGGACACCTGTGCGAACAAGTGCTCTCACAAGTTGGTGTTTGCTGGGCTATCCGAACATCTGTGCGAACATGTGCTCTCTGTGATTGGTGTCTGTTGAGGTGTTCAAACACTTCTTCGAACACTGGTGGGCGTCCGAATGCTTCCTCTGGCCATCCGACGGTCAAAATGGAAACCGTCTTTGCTGAGCTGTAAGTGTGTCAGAATCTTCATTGACTTCCGAAAATTGCCTTTCTTGCTACTTGTAACACAAAACTTGTCATAATAGGCTATTTCCATATTGGAGAAAATATTCTGAATATCTCTGGAAAATTCTCTGAATTACAGTGTTTTTGTTTCAATAGTACCCTAATCTGGTAGTGATTTTGCCAACAAAATGTAGCCAATAAACTAACACATTTGATTACAAAACCCCCCTCAAGACTCAAACTAACCTATCAAACCACAAAACAAGTTTAAAAGCAATCTTGAAAGTAATTCCTGAAACCATTGAACAAACACATAAAACGCATGGGGAACTGACAAGTATTGAAATAGCTCAAAATTAAAATTTAGATATACCAAAAATAAACTTAAGAGCATGCATCAGAATTTCAATACTTCTATTATCACAATAACATATAGATAATATCATTCATAAGTAGATACATCATAAATGAATAACATCAATCTATCCCATAGATCACATCATCCATAATAGATACACCATAAATGAATAATGTGAATACATATAAAAATTAGAATAGAAACCATCCATGAACAAATACACCCAATATAGATAACATCCATTTAAACCAAGTTAGTCAAAAAATTATCTAACATCCCCCAAAAAATTTCTCCCTCTTTTTGTCACCAAGGACAAAAGGAAAGATACACCAAAAAAAAAAAAAAAAAAAAATCCAAATTGTATCAAAATTTAACAAAAGTAATCCAAAGCAAATGGTTTTCACCATTACAAAATAAATAAATAAATAATATCAAGACAAGGTATATTTGTCTTCCTCCAGCAAGACTCGGTCCAAAATAGATTTGACATACGAGTCAATCAGCTCCACATCCTTGGATTGTGCTACCAACTCTGTCTTGATGACACTTAGCTAAGTCATCAATTGCTCCCTGATCTCAACCTATGATTTATTTATACTTATATGGCGTTCCTCCATAGAATCAATCTTCTCTCCATATTGCTATTAAGCTGAGCCATGGTAGTGATGATTATGATGCACCACTGACAATAGGAGGAGGTGTTGCAATAATAGGTTGTGAGCCAAGCTGATCCCTTGACGTTTTGGAAGAGCTTCAAGAACATTGTCTCTCCCTTGTAGTTGAGCTTTGCGTTTTTGAACTGTAGTTTTACCAAAGCTCCCTTAAGGAATACCAATGTTTTCATTTGAAGGAATGTTCAGCTCACAAAACTTAAGTTTGGTGATGAGGCCTGGAAAAGGTAAAGAGGCAGTATGGTCATTATTGGCCTCAAGCATGCAAGTGGCTGTGTGAGTGCATAAACAAATGGGAACCCCCTCAAGAATCTCATACACCAACCTAGCTCTATCAAAACTAATCTTAGAGTGTTTGTTTATAGGCTATACATTCTGTATGACTATGCTAGCAAGAAGTCAAACAAAAGCTTAAAGCTAACCAATGAATTTTTTTTCGCATGCTCTAGCCAAAAAAGATCGCCAACTAGATTAAACCTAGCTTGTATCTCAATGCAGTTGGGATCATCAGGTGTAGGATTAAGATAGGATTTGGCACAAGAGGTATTTGAGTCACTTGAGATATGAAAGTGGGAGTGACATAGATTTTGACATTTAATATTAGTCATATTTGCGTAAAAATCATGAACATATTGTTGAGTTGTCACATAGAAATGTGCATATTCTTGCTTCTTAGCCTCGCAAGAGAGAAAGAAAAGGAGGCTGCGCAGTGAGGGAGAATTAGAGAGAGACCAGCTGCCACTCATTTCCAGCAAAAGAGAAGTTTGTATTCTTGTTTTTTGTTTGGTTTTCTCCTTTAGAGAAAAATCTTTATTGTGTGATACTGAGATTTGGGTCTATTGGGACTCTGGGTGATTTTTTCTCTACAATTTTGTATCCATCTTTGATAATGAATTTCTTCGTAATCACTTCCGCCTATGGATGTACCTCACATTAAGCGAACCACGTAAATCTTTCTGTTATTGTGTGTGATTGTCTTGTCTTATTTATCGTAATTGTGGTATTTTTCACAACAAATAATATAGCATATTTTGGACCGTTCATTCATTTAAAATGAACAATTACAATTTCAAGCATATTACATGGATATTGATCCGATCCCATTTCAACAAGGGCCTTGCTTTTTATCTCTCACCTCAACCGAGGTCCTGAATTAGACACAAAAAGAAATGCCTCACCATAGTTTTTTCACCATAAGGACCTTAACGCACTAATCCTTTGTCCCACAAGCAACTAAACAAGTGCTAGGCTCGCCTTGGACTTGTTTTGTTAGTCTTTTGAAAAAGAAGAGAAAAAAAATAAAAATAAAAAAGAGCTCAGCCATTTTGTAATACTAAAGTGAATAAACTTTGGCTAATCTTGGAGCTTTGTGGTCCTATTCAAGTCTCAGCATGTTCAAAAAACAAGTAATACTAAAAACGACATTTTTATCGTACAATAATTTTATAATGCGGACTTGTCAATCCCAGCCAACTCTTGCAATTTTTTATTAAAATTTTGGTATTAAAATTTAGGAAAAACTTCACTTACCACCCCTGATCTTTCTTCATTTTTGCAACCATACCCTTAAACTATAAAAAGTGTCAATTTAATGTATCAATCTTTCAATTTCAACCCTCTATTAGTTTCAGTTAAATCCTGTCAAAATTCTCAAAATACCCTTCTGTTTTTTTTTTTAAAAAAAAAAAAAATATAAAAAATGAAAAGTTTTAAAAGATTGAGGCATTTGTATTTTTGCAAATTCTGCTAAATCCTAACTAACACCTAAATTCTTGCAAAAAAAAAATTCTTGTTTTTTGTTTTCAAAAAAGAAAAATGGTATTTTAGGAATTTTGACACCCCTTTGTTAGGATTTAATGAAAAATTCTAACGGAGGGTTGAAATTGAAAAAAATTGAAAGATGGATACAATAAATTAACACTTTTTTAAGTTTAAGGATATGATTGCAAAAGTGATGAAAGATTAAGGATGGTAAGTGAAGTTTTCGCAAAAATTTAATTTCTTGCATTACTCTCAGAAAACAATATTTCAAACCCGTATTAGATGAACATAGTGGTCCATAAACAAGGACATCTCTGTGTCCTCTTAATTCAAAGCACGCTACCACTTTCTAACCAAAGTAGTGACAAGGAGGAAACCTAGGAATTGGTAGAGAAACAGATATCTTTGTCGTAGGATTGTACAGGTGGGCCTGTAAAATACAAGCCTACTCCGCCATCTGCTTGCCCACTCATGTTATGAGTTAATGGCCCAGCTCGTAACACCGGTGGGCAGTTGACCCATCTCGCAATCCACTCATAACGGGTGGATAGCGAACTTAGGGTAGGCAAAGGAAGCTAATATTTGCCACCCTTTGAAATGTGAAGCTAATATCTTCACATGTTCATACAAACACAAACCTTTCGAGTTTAGGTGTTATATATATATATATATATATACACACACACACGTTACTAAAATGATATAATAACCCAAACCATGGAACAAAATTGCTTTTTCCTTTTAAAAAAAAAAATTAAAAAGAAGGTCACTTAACTTATAATTTATCTTACCCTATCAAATTTTACTTTTTTTAAAATAGCTTAATTTCTATTTAAATGAACTTTCTTTATGCAATGCCAAGTGACATAGTATTTTGCATTGCTTTAAGTATTGAATCAATACATTTCTTCTCATCCTTGATCAAGTTAATTTATTAAATTTGCTTCAAATGTCTCTTTATGATTTACAATACTCTTTTATTATTATTATTATTATTTTCTAAAAGTCTTCTTTTCCATGAAAGCACATATATGTATAGTATTTTTCATAAATGAATAATATAATAATTGAAGGACAAAAATTTCCAACAAACTGGTTTGTAGGAAATTTTATACAACCTACATATAAAAAGGACACATGTCCTTTAAATATGTGAAAAGCACACGTTTTTTTATTAATGTTATTAAAAAAGCGTGTAAAAAGTACATGCTATTTAAATAACATGTGTTTCTCACATGCCAAGGGACACATGTCAATCTTGTGGGTTGTAGGAAATTTCTGTCCTTTTATGCATATTTATCATGTTTTCAAATAAATATTTTTTTTTCTTTAAAAAAAGAAAAAAAATTCTGGGTGTCTTGGTGTAATATCATGACTAGGGGATCATCTACTTCTTTGGTCCATTTGAAACTAACTACATTCTTATTGGTACACATGTTTTGTTAAAAACCGCAAGTTAACATAAAAACTATTTAAAACCTTGAAATCCTTCAAAAAAAAAAAAAAAAAGATTTTAATTAACCCAAAAGTCACTTAAGTAAAGAACGGTCATAGTTCCAAAAGTTACAACTATTAAAAAACACTTATTTGAATCAAATTACTTTAAGAATAAATGATATTGATAGAAGATATAAGGATTAAGCCTTAATCATTATTTTGATTATACATCAAAATAAAAAGTTGCTAAAGTGGAAGAAAATTCATGACTTGCAAATGTATTAGAAAAATTCTGGTAGTGATGATGGAGTTGCTTATCTTGATTCTCTTAAAAGTGCAAGCTAGTAACCTTGCACATATCTCTTTATGTCCCTCTTCACCTCTCATCCAGCTTTCTTATTTCTCTAAACTTAATAAAGTTCAAAATAATGTCCTTGCACCTACCTCTTTTTCTCTTTCTCCACTGCCCATCATTTATCCTCACTCCTCTGAATTTAATGAAGTTCAAGAAATAATACACCTATGACTTGCAGATAAAATTAAAGTTTGTGAAGATACATGCCACCACAGCTGTTAAAGTATGTATATGGTTACGTCATCTTGATTGCTTTCATAAACATCACCCAAAATAGACTATCAAGTCTACGACTTGGGTACTGCTTAGAGCATCCAAGTGAAATAAGGTCTTGTTGCAAAGAATGTTATGAAAAGCCTTCCTAAAACTTATATGTCATTTATGTGCAGAATCCCTAGCGTAAGGTTTGGTAAAGATTTCTCAACTACTCTCACTAGTCTTTACTCTCTCTCTCTCTCTCTCTCTCTCTCTCGGCATTTGTTTGTCACCAAATTGATGGCCTACAACACAAAGATGAAATCATGTTGCGACTTCTTTCTTAGAATGCTTGTCAATCTTCTTATACATTACAAAAGAAGATTTTTCAACTTTTATACATTCCTAGGACATCAATAGAAGGTTTATTATGGATTATTTATTTTCGTTCACTACAAAATGTTAACATTGTTTCTTCTTCATGAATCTAATTAAGGGATACTAAAAGTTGACATCTTGACATATTTTCTAACTTAATGGGGCATTTAATAAACAACTTCAATACCTAAAGTGATGTCAAACAAAATTGTCTCATTATGATAACCATTGATTGTCACTCTTTTTTTCTACTTACTCAAAAAAAAAAAGTTGTTATAATTTTGTATTGATCTAGTTTTCTTTGATGAATATGTATAGATTTTCAAGTAATTAACAAACATAATAATTTAATTTAAATCGGAGCAATAAAGATCACATGTTAGTAAATCCCAGAGCTAGTAGTCTTGAATATTGTGAATCACCTTGTATAAGGTTTTTAAGAATGAAATTTCAAGATAGTAAATATGGTCATAGAAGTCACTAATTTGGTACTCCATTAATTTTTTTATTTATTTATTTTTTTTAATAATGTAAGTATAACCAAATAACTACAACACCATGATCTTTGTTTCCAAAAAAAAAATGTGACCCTTTGTCTTACCTGACCTCTTTGTAAAAGACGTGTTATTAAATTCATTTTAGGGTTAAAGACATTTGGTACATGTGGTTTAAAAATTTTATTTTTTGGTACCTCAATTTCAATTCGCATCACAAATGGTACCTGGGTTTTGGGAAAATACAGACTTGGTACCTCCATCTATTTTTCTGTCCAAATTTTAACGAACTGCCACATCAGCGCCACTTAACACCCTTAATATCACGACACTTGTCCCACTCACCATGTCAGACGACATGCAAGTGCCATCTCGGTCCATAGGATGCCACATCATAGAAATGGGTTAGGGGGGAAATTATTTTCGTGATTTTTTTAAAACTTCTTTACCATCAACTAAAATGGAAGCCCTAATTTCATCTGATTCTTGATCTCCACTCTCCCAAAATCTCTCCCAAACTCGCACATACGAACTCAGCTGGACCTATTCATTGCACAGACTTGTTGATTTCCCTCTTTAACTCGGCCATATATCCTCAAAATTTGCAAACTTGCCGATTTCCTACATCAAATCGGCCGGATCTTAGTTCCACACAATTCTCTCTTGTTGTTTGGAAGGTGATTTTTCGGAACCTACTCTACTCTATCAACCTCGCGACTGAAGATCGAACCCTAAATCAAAGGTATTTTCTAGAGCACCATATTTTGAACAAAATACTTGGGTGAAGTTTGTCTGTGCTAAATATAGATTTTGTTTGATTCTCGGTTGTTAGACATAAGTGTTGGGTTCAGAGAAACCATCACCTTCTGTTGTTGTGCAAAGTGTAAAGTTGGGGTAAGGCCTCCTAGCGCGTGTTTTTGTCGTTTGTTGGGCAAAGAAAAAAGTCCCCAACTTTGTGTGTTCGAAAACCAGTTCCATTTGTCCGCTTTGGTTGTTGTCCAGCACATGTCATTGTCTTTGTATTTGTTTATTGCACATATCTTTGTCTTTATCTTTGTTTATTGCATTTGTGTTATGGATCTAGACAGGAAAAATGTGTCCCTGTCCATAAAAGCCTATGACATTTGATAAAGTGAAAAGCACAGTTACAACTGATCAGGCATTGGTGGAACCCAAAAAAGAAAATTGATTTTTGTGGTCCTCACTGAGATACCCATCTTAGGAAATCCTAGAAAATAGTAGTTCTTTCCACCAATACCACTTTTGGATCTCCCTTATCCATAAGACTATTTTATCAACAGTTTTCAACACACTTAAACACTTATCAACACATAGTAAAGATTAACCATTATCACTATTGTAATTTGTGCATTTTGTGCATTATATTGTGGATGTGAGTTTGACTACTTTCTTGCTTTACTTCACATGGTACAAAAATGGTTGATCCAATTTTTGATCTCATAATTTACCACCATGGGTCACTAAGTGGACCCAGGATGGCATATGTTGGAGGAGACATTATGACAATAGCGGGTGTGGATGCAAACTGGTTTCGCTATAAGGACCTGACCAACATACTGGAACTTTACATGAGGTACAAGTACAATGATATTCCTACTATGTATTACACCTACGATGACAAGAGCAACGAGCAGATATGCGGTCTTACTAACAACAAGGATTTCATGACTATGCTGAGAGGGCTACTAAATTGTGGCAAGAATAAGCTGCATGTATTTGTAGATCATGAAGCAGAAGCACCGAATGAACCAGTTCCCATTTAAGTGGTCCAGCCAGTGTTGCTTTTATTTCAAACTCCTTTAGAGGTTGAGATAAACTATGAGGATGATATTGGTTATCCATATGAGCACATGTGGTCATTCATGTTTGACAGACAGAAGGTAATATTTAATGCAATTGTCCTATGAGCATTTACATATTACAAACATTTATTTAACTTGTATTTTTTGTTAAAACAGGGGCTCCTCGATGCTTTGGAGGATCTAATGCCTGGTCTCGAGCATCGATATTGTGTGAGGTACTTGCATGCGAATTCAAGAGCAAGGAATTTAAGGGGAAGGAGTTCAAGGACGCCTTGTGGGGTGCAGCTATGGCACCCAATGAAATTCAATTCAAGTACTACCTCCCTATGATCAGAGGAATGGACGGACAAGCAAGCGATTACATTGAGAAAGTAGACCCAAAAATGTGGTCACGCCATGCATTCCGAACCAGTAGTTGTACTGACATCTTGTTAAACAACATTGCTGAGAGCTTCAATGCATGGGTGTTGGAAGCTAGAGATTACCTGATACTGACTTGTTTGGAGACTATAAGGTGGCAAATTATGAACCGGTTCAATTAGAAGAGGGTTGGAGCAGCAATTTCAACAAACGTAATTTGCCCTAAGATTGTGAAGAAGTTGGAGAGAAACAAGTTGGAGGCAATGTAGCAGAGCTACATTTGTCACTGGATCAATGATATGCGGTTTAAGGTTGACCACAGCCACGAGGCTCGGAGGGTCGTAGATCTTACTCAAAGAACATGCGGATGTGGGAAATGGCAACTTAATGGTATTCCCTGCCCACATGTAGTATGTGTCATATATCTCAATAAACTGGTCCCCGAGTAATATATCAGTAAATGGTACCTAATGGACATTTACAAATAGTCCTATGCCTTAGGTATTAATCCTATGCCTAGATTGGATGACTAGCTTGTTGATTGTGATGAGGATCCTATCGAGCCACCCCCAAGGAAACAACGTCGGAGGCCAACAAAAAAGAGAAAAATAGGACTTGATGAGAGGAGCCAGATGAAAGTGCTAAGGTCTGTCGCAAGGAGTATGATGTACGATGTGAAAACTATGGTCAAAAGGGCCACAATGCTAGGAGTTACCGCCAACCAGAAAATTCCAATAGGAAGAAGTACTCCAAAAGGGTTAGGAAGCCGAAGGCAGATATTGTGAGTTTAAGGAATAACCATAATTTATTTTCTGGTTGATTGTTGATATTTTGATATATTGATGTGTTTGTTAAATATATGGCAGGAAGGACTTTTAAGGACAGTGTCACTTCCTAGGACAACTGAAGCTATAGATACGGTTGGTCAGCAACCGGAGGACATCCCACCAACGGCAAGCGAACCGAGAAGATCGAGACAAAGGCGAGTCTCTTCGGTATACTAGAGGAAATCAAGGGTGAGCCTCACATTAACTTTGTAATTGACCTATTGTCCTAGTTATCATATTTTAATACCTGTTGTTAATTTCTGGTGGTGTTGCAGCCTAGGGGATTACAGCCACAACAGTCAAGTACAACTCAATAGGGGTCCAGTTGTAATTTTTTTGACACATTAACACACCCTTAATGTAATGTGTTTTATGATGGTGTAAATAGGGTTGGATAGTTGTCAATTGTTAGTTATTTTGTTGAACATGACACTTTGTTAGTTATATTATTATTTTGTTAAACAGATTATTGTGATACCATTTTTGTTGTGTAGTCAATCTGGGTTGTTGTGATACCAAGTTGAGATACCAATCTGATTTGCATGTTAGATTGGTTGTGTGACCAATCTGGGTTGTTATGATACCAAGTTGAGATACTAATCTGATTTGCATGTCAAATTGGTTGGATGGTTATTGGACATTTCTTGACATACCACACATGTCAAATATTGATTGTGTACAAAGGATTTGTGATTGGGTTGGCTTGTTGTGTCAATAGGTTACTTCGATGAACAATAGGCATACATGTTACTTGGATGGCATAACCAAATAAGCCAAATATTGAAAGTGTATACAAGTACCATTAGTGATAAAATTTCAAAACTTAGGTACCAATTGTAATACAACTACAAAACTTAGATACCAATTGTGATACAACTATATAACTTAGGTACCAATTGTAATAATTATTTGATAATTATTTGTGATACTTATTTAAACTAATAGGAGCCAATAACTAAAATAATCCATAGGGAAGGGCCTTCTTCCTTTCTTCCTCTATATAGACCTGATATTCCTTAAATACTTCTAGAAAAGCATACTGCAGTTTGGCAATGACTTCATCCTGAGTAGGTGCCTATAAATGCAAAGATACAAAATTTACTTTTGGCATTATCACAATAGGATAATTCCTAGCCAATAACATAGCAACAAATTTCACGAAACATGGGAAGAAATATCTCATACTCTGAAATTGTCTATTAATGTTATTACTCACTAAGTCATAGAATTACGCTTCAACTTTCCACATGTAAAACATGCATTGTTTTATAGATGGTTTGTTATGTGATGATGGATTCGAAGAAGAATGAATCTTTTGTTTCACCAAGCTCTAGAGGACTTAGCTAGTTTGATCTTTGAGGAGTTGGATCCAGGTTTGTCAAACTATATGTGGTCGCATTTGGGCAATCTCATAGAGTTCCTATTGTTTATTTATCACTTGGAGGATTTCCTGGTTACCATTAATTATAAACCTATCATCGACACGTTTGAACATTTCTTGACATACCACACATGTCAAATATTGATTGTGTATAAAGGATTTATGATTAGATTGGGTTGTTGTGTCAACAGGTTACTTCGATGAACAATAGGCATATAGGTTACTTGGATGGCATAATCAAATAAGCCAAATATTGAAAGTGTATACATGTACCATTAATAATAAAATTTCAAAACTTAAGACCCAATTGTGATACTACTACAAAACTTAAGTACCAATTGTAGTATAACTATAGAACTTAGGTACCAATTGTGATACTTATTTTTCGGATGTCAATGACACACGAAGGTACCATTGGTGGTATAAAATACAAAATACATGTATCATTTGTGATATTTAACTAAACCATAGGTACAAAAAAAAAGAAAAAAAAGAAAAAAGAATTCATTAAAACCACAGTGCCATCAAAGTTACATAATTCCTATACATATACATACATATCTCAAACTACAATTCATTTCATAAGTGCAACAAAAGCAATTAAGAGTATGGTAAATCATGACAACAACAAAGCATACATCAAAAATTTATCCCCTGCCCAGTAGATGTCATTTTCCTTCTCTAGACACTTGATGATTTCCATGTGTTTATCATCCCCCTTCTGCACTTGATTAAACCTTTCCGTGCAATTGTCATTTTCATTCTCCAGTTCTTTAATTCTTGCCATGCATCTATCATTTTCATCCTCCAGATCATTAACCTTCTTCGTAATCTCAACAAACCCCTTCCACAAGTTAGTTTGACCAGCCATCTGAAAAATTGGCATGCAGCCTTTGTCTGTATGTTGAAGTATAACAAGGCAGTCAGTAAGAACTCACCCAAAACTACTCAGTAAGAAATCACCCAAAACTACTCCCTCTTGAATCGTATGTGGTGCAACCCCAAAATCTTCTTCCAAGGTTTTTCCTAGTCCAGGAAGTCTTTAATGGTGTGGGTAAATCGCATAAACATGCATAGGACTTCTCAACATGGTCCACCGACAAAGATCCAGATGATGACTTCAAAGAACAAATAACAAACCAAAAATTCATCTAAATCCAAAACGAAGTAAGTTTTTTTTAAAAATAAAAAAATAAAAAAAATATGATTTATTATCTAAATCCAAACGAAACAAATTTAAACAACATGGGTTAAGAACCAACCTTTTCTAAACCACATGAAACTTCCTTCCCTTTGGAATCTCATAGGCAGCTTGATGCCATCTCGTCCAGTAGTCTGGACAAAGGAACAACTGATATCGTCCAAGGGGAGCTAAAATCGGCCTGATCTGCTGCAAATTCAACGTTTGGTTTGGGAAGAAACAATCGTATAGGAGCTGGTTAGGATTCGACAATTTTCGACATTCTGGGGGAATGTCAGCGGAAGAACAGTTGGTATCGTCCAGAAGAAGCTAAATTCGGCATGATGTACTACAAATTCTGAGTTGGGGTTGGGGAGGAACGGTCGATCAGAGCACTAGAGCTGTTTAGGGTTGGTTCTGCATTTTGGGGGAAATGGTCGATGAAGACGCGCGCTGGGGTTAACTTACGTGTCTTTTTTTCTCAATTGTATGGAATTGATTTTACACATAGGAAAAATGACATGGCGAGCGGGATAGGTGTCGCGATATTAGGGGTGTTAAGTGGCGCTGATGCGGCAGTCTGTTAAAATTTGGACTGAAAAATAGACGGAGGTAATAGGTCTATCTTTTCCCAAAACCCAGGTACCATTTGCGATGCAAATTGAAACTGAGGTACCAAAAAATAAAGTTTTTAAACCACAAGTACCAAATATGTCTTTAACCCTTCATTTTATCTCTACCTCTTCCAACAACTACTATAATTACATCTCACCCTTAGTCAATAAAAGATAATTCCAACTAATTGCTTTTTGTTTGCCGCCAGTTTTTCTTTATCAGGATCTTCATTGGTCCTCACCAACCTCAATGATGGTTCTTGGGGTATAACAAATATCTTTTGGTTGTATACTCTAATTATAATTTAGCTTTTTTGGTTTTTGATAATCGACACCAATTATCCTTATGAAATTTTAGTTTTCTCATTAAAAATAAGTGAGAAGGAAAATATGCAAGTCACATATCTTGTTATGCCAATCATATAGTACAAGAATTTGCTACTAGATAATGAAACATTATATCAAGAAATGAAACATTAAGAAATTAGAGATCTAACGATTAAAGTGGACGGGTGAGATGATGATCACTTGAAGACGTTGGCTATTCAGTAGCCACGCCTAGTCGTACAACAAGCTAGCGTAATAAGCTTTTATATTTTTTTTAAGCACGTTTTTCCATGTTCTTCACTAGTCACTTTATTTATTAATTTTCTTTACACACTTAAAACATGTTATGGTTACAGATTCATATGGAAGCTTCTTTGAGAATGTGCAAAACCAAGACTTACTAGATAGCAGTTCTCAATTGTCCATTGTTTCAAATAATATTGTTTTGTTGTTTTTTGGAATAATGTTAATTAGGAACGTTATACTACCTGATTTGATAACATTTTGTTCTTGAGTTTTTTAGGTTGGACCATTTTGGACCGACAGTTATGTAATTTGAGAGAGGAATTTGATATTGGATTTGTGTATCTTGTCCTATTTTTGGAGATTTTAGAGTTGTGGTTGGTTTATTAAGACCTAAAAAATAATATACTTTTATATATTAATAAAATATTATGTAAATACTATATTATATATGAATCAATATTTATATGTAATATTATATTTAATTGCACATTCTCCCGTCCCATATTTTAGGAAAAAATTCACGTATACCCCTCAAGCTATCACTCAATTGACAAAGTCCCCCTCCAAACTTTCAATTGAGAAAATGCCCCCCTCACAAACAACTAAAAAATTATCAATGTTCCCAAGGCCAAAAAAAGACAAAAATGACTTATAAATTTTTTTTCAATAAAACCAAAAATAGCTCTATAAATTCGAAAAAAAAAAATATTAATATTTAAATTTATTGAAAAAAGGAACAATTTGTATTTTCAAAAAAAAATGTATTTAAAAAAAACGAAAATTTAATTTTTTTTAAACGAAAAATTTTAATTTATTTTTAAAAATTAATAAATAAAGACAAAAAATTCAATTTGTTTTTTAAAAAAATGAAAACTTTTTTTATTTTTAAAATTTGGGTATCTTTGGTTTTTATGTATTGCTTTTTTTATTTTTTTAATGCAAAAATAGATCGCATTCAACAAGATGAAAGAACATACGCGAATCTTATCAGAGAGATGACTACTCGAAAAGCCTTACAAGAGAATTGACTAAGAAGGGGTCGGGTGCAACAGCTACATGGACCCCTTTCTGTTGTTCCTGGCACTTTCTCTAGCCGAGTCACTAAAAGCAAAACAAAAGAAGGATTACCTATCTCAGTTTTGCCAATGAGGTTGTTACTGATCCCACTTTTTGCTTCCTCTGTGCCAAACCCCCAACAAATGCTAGGTTAGTGCCTTACCCTGATTGCTCAATTGTTAATTGAGCTATTTTCGTTATTGGGAGAACATTGACAATTTTTGGCAGTTTTGGAAGGAATATTGTTCAAATTGAAAGTTTGAGGGAGACATTGTCAATTTAGTAATAGTTTGAAATGAGAATATAGACTTTACCCCATAATTTACATATTAAGAAATAATTTACTTTTAATCTAATAATGGGTATGGTCTAACCTTACATCTCTCATTAAATTATTGGATGGCTCTAAATTCCATCTAGACCAGCATAAAATATCTCACTGAAAAAGCAAGTAAATATATCTTTCACCATGCCCTATATTCATTCGGCCACATTGTACTAAGCATACACCAACACTTTCTCCATTTTGACAGCATTAGTTGTCATGAGTTCCAATGGGTGGCCATGAACTTGAATCCCAAATTCTCCTTTAGAGAAACCAATCTCATTTAGGGTTGCACCATGTAAATTAAGTGATTAAAGCATATATTAATAATAAAGCCTCTATTTCAATGGATCAAAACTGTGCAATAAAATTAATCATTATGGCCAGTTCAAAATCTGACACGACATTTCTCTCTCCTTCCAGCTGCCAAGCCCTAACTCCGCCATGACCACCACCACCACTATAGCTCCATCATCACCACCACACCGCCATTACTAGTCTACCACCACTACGAGGCCCTGAATTAGACAAAAAAGAAATGCCTCACCATAGCTTCTTCACCTCAAGGGCCTCACCACACTAATCTTTTCGTCCCATCAGCAACTAAGCAAGCGCCGGCCCCGCCATGGACTTGTTTAATTTGTCAGTCTTTTCAAAAAGAAGAGAAAAACTTCAGAATATACTAAGAAAAGCCTCAACTATCTTGCAAGTTTTCAGTAGCTTTTGCTATACTACAGTAAAAACGCTGGCTAATCTTGGAGCTCCGTGGTCCAATTCAAGTCTCAACAAGTTCAGGGAAAAAAAAAACGAGGATCGTTTTCAGGCTAAAAACCATATCAGATGAACAGAGTGGTCCATAAACAGGACATCTCTTTGCTCAGGCTAAAACCCGAATCAGATGAACAGAGTGGTCCACGGCCCACCCTACCACTTTCTAAGCAAAGTAGTGGCAAGGAGGAAAACCAGGATGGAATTGGCAGAGAAATAGATAGATTTGTCGGCATGCATCATTCCCAGATTCCACCGTGGTCCCCTTTAAGAGTCATCTACTACAACTGAGTTTGAAAATAATCAGAACTTTAATCTGTCATCAAAATGCAGGCTATAATTTATCACAGCAGCTGCACAGTTACTTTACTGCAAATCCTTGATGTGGACTTAGGATAAGCAAACAAACAAGTGGGTCTAAAACCAACATAATGATTTACTTCAATTCTCCTCAAGTACTCTACAAATGCAACAAATATTTTCCACTAATATATTTCAACATGGAGCTCAGAATATATATCTATATATATTTTCCATGATAAGATTGTCCGAACAGTTGTGAAGTAACACACCATAAACCAAAACGTGTAATTATTTAAGTTAAAAGGTCATAGATATCACTATTGTGAGAAAGATAGCCATGGCCTGTTTTGGTTCATATTAAACTGACCAACTAGTATTGCATACACAGAAAGCGTGCTAAAAGTACTGTAAAGGAAACAAAGTATAATCCTTTGAAAAGATAAATACAATCTCAATATTTCAACAGATTAGATATTAAAACAAATGAAATATGCTGCAGTTGATATCGGATGTTTCTAGTTATGATTATCATCTATTCCATATGTAGGCAACAGAGCATAAAGATCCTAAAAAATCTACATTACAATGAGAGGCATATAGATGCTAAAAGTCTAAAACACTTCTAGGCATAACAGTCCCAGTTTTGACTTCTGAACAACGTTCAACGAAATACAGAGGGGCATACTTTAGGGTTGTTAATAGATATGACACCTATATAGCAGCCACTTTCTGAAGAAGGAAAAGCATGATTACTTGCAAAATCCAAGTTATCAAACATGAAAAAAGATAATAATTGTACTCGGTCAAAAGAATAATGTACCTGCAGCGTCGCCATTATGTCATTAGTATTAACATTTTGGATGTTTTGGAGTGCCC
The DNA here is from genome assembly GCF_958979055.1 of Alnus glutinosa. NCBI lineage: Eukaryota > Viridiplantae > Streptophyta > Magnoliopsida > Fagales > Betulaceae > Alnus > Alnus glutinosa. Next base: position 29,126,816 of record NC_084889.1, on the reverse strand, counting down.
TCTGGCTATATAGGGAATATAAATATTTTTACTAATTTGCTCTGATCACATTAACTCTGCCTCAAACAATAGAGAAGGAAAACAATAGTGCTTTACTTGGACAATTCTAACAGATCAGAAGTCAAAAAATTGCAAAATACATGCCGAATACCTAAAATTGCAGCAAGAACCGCCTAACAAAATCTACCACTCCTATGAAAAACTAGAAAACAATAACCATTAAAAATGTGAAGGACAAAAAAAACCAAAAACAAAAACAAAAGAACCCCTGAATGCACCTTTTAGTTGTTTGATAATTAGAAAACTTGATAAAGACATTAATTTGGAACTGCTACATTTTTTAGAAAGTCTCACACTATATACCAAAAACATTGATTTTCTCATTCACAAGTTCTCTCAATTAGAGTCCTTGTCGCCTATTCTAATGACATAAATATTTACACCTCTTCCTGCACTAGCAGTTGCTTATCTTCACTAAACTTGCCATCATCACCTCCACCAACCTACTGTTACATGTACGTGAACCAGCACTGCGATCCCCAGCATGCCACTGCAGTACTGCCAGAACTCCATCCTCCAACCCCACAACCACCACCCAAAAAACATTACAGCCCTGTCCAGTATGTCAAATCTACCAAGTCATAACCATCATCCAGCCTCCATGATACCACAGCTGATGTCAACATCTTTGACATATTTCTGGCATATATGCATGATGTTTCTGGCAACTACGCATGAGGATTATGGCAACCACCATGAGACTCCAAAAGGCAAGCAAACAAAGCCAGAAATGTTTAAAGTGCTCTGTTTCATTGCCTCTTGGAGTCTAAGGCAAAGTTGATCAATATGCTATATATGCATGAGGTTTCTAGCAACCCCCATGAGACACCAAGAGGTAAGGGAACAAAGCATTTAAACATTTCTGGCACCCGTAAATCCTAAAAACTTCAATATCTTCAATACTTCAAAACCAAGAAGAAAGGAGTGGGACCTAAGTATATTTGATTTACAATTATTCTAATCTATACAAAGGATCTGTATTTCCCTCAATGTGGAACATCGTATGATGTATTGATTTTCCAAATAAAGTTTTTGGGAGTAAATTAAATCTTAGCTCTTTCTTGGTATAAAGCCTAGAAACTATACTGAACCTTATATTAGAAGTTTTGACTGGAAATACCCATTAATTTTTCATAACAATGTATCTACAAAGATAAATGTATATCTGTGCATGTGCACGTATGTAAAATTGCTCTCTAGTAACAAATTTAAAAGTAACTCTCTAACAACAAATAAGTTTGCACCTTCCATCGATCTTTCACTGTTCAGATAAATCTCTAATTTAATTGCAAAGACTCCATATGAAGATAATCATATGCCATGAAGAACCATTTTGAGTTATTGAAGTTACAGAAGGTTGAGAGCTATGTGCTTGTCCATTTATTTAATTTACTGTCCAACTTCTACAAGTGAAGAATACTTAGTTTACCTTTCAACTTCAACAAGTTAAGGAGATGAAGTAAAACAAAATATAACAAAAGGAGAATTGGATGAGTTATGCTAAATGGTTATTGTTTTGATCTTAAAACAATGACCCACAAACATACAAGGAGGATAAACTTGATCCGAGTAAAAAGCATTATTAGGATAAGGTGAAAAAGAGCTTGAATTCAGGCAGAGGGAGTAAGCATGGGCTTACGATTTAAAGGAATACATAGACCTGAGTAGAGCTCTTTTCTTTTCTTCTTTTTTCAGTTTCTCTTTTTATCCCTTTTGTAACAACTGTGGGTGGAACTCAATAACAAAAGATAATCAATGTAGCCAGGCCAAAGTTGTGGAAATGTAGTGGGATCAATGGAGTTCAAAAATTTAAAGACCAAAACAAGATAGATGAATCAATCCAAAATTTCTTATGGGGATCAATCACCAAACATACACATAATATAAGTACATACTTGCATATGATTGAGCCACCACTACCAAATCTGTCTTGGGTAAAGATTTTACCTGTTTCAGAACGTGTATTTCTAGGAAGAAATCAACAAAATTGTAGAACCAGATACTTTAAAAGAAAAATTGAACTTGTGCTAAGGTCAAACTAATGGGTCAGACAAGTTTTACAGGGCACCTAGACTCCGATCACATCTCACCTTGCCACAACTTGATAAGGAAGTAAACGTGCTGCTTCCACTGTCTGAACCCTCCAAGCCTGCCCAAATCCTCATAACCACTTTAATTTGGGCCTCTCGAGAAACGATTCATAGTGATCCTCTCTGGCAAAGCCACACTACATCCCACAGAATGTCATAAGGCTCTCCACAAACTCCTCAACAGCCAATTCAGGAAGCTCAAATCAAGTGGAGTTCAAATAGGAACTTCATACTTCAAGAGTTGAAGCCCTCCAATCATATATGAAGACAAAATATTCATGTCTTAACAGGAGGAGCTCATGATTGTACCAGTAATTGCCACCTCTAATAGCCTCAACACATGCCAAAACCCTCACAACAGAGCATTAATGCATCCGTTCTTAATTTATGCAATGTAAAAGCCAAAACTTAACCCCCAGAGTTTGATATTTAACTATTTTTTATCTCCTTTCTCCCTCAAAAAACTATTACCACTATACAACAATCACCAGGATGCAATACTTGCGAGGACTGATAATCCTGCATTTAAACCACCACTGCTAGGCCAGTTCTTGAAAAGGATTGATTATTCATCACTAGTGATGTATCCTTGACCAGAGAAAACATTTGCTACAAAAGTTTTGAGGATTCAATGACCCGCTCAGCTACCCAGCCAGCCCCCTCCTACGACAAGGAAGAAGGACGGTAGCAAATAATATAATCAACTCATAGAAATTCATTTGTTGCTAAGTAAAAAACCCTAGACATTAGTCTACCATCCACAAAATGGAGATTGCACAAAGTTAAAATACCAATATTTATCTATACTTAAACAAAGGCCAACATTCACATTTGGTATGACCCCATTTTTTTTTTCTTGGATAAGTAATAAAAATTTGTTGGATAGAAGAGAACCTGAAACCCACAGGGTGTATACTGAAATCCCCCCTAATAATTACAATCTAAAATTTAATACATCAAGAAAGTAAAAATAAAAAAATAAAAAAGAAGAAAAGGAAACTAGTAGTAACTTACAAATTTACCTCAGCCCTATGCTGGTAATCTTTTAGTGGTATTGAGGGTGTGCCTATCAGGGGTGAATTACTTTATGCCTTTTGGGGGAGGAAGTGGAAAAGCGCTACACTATCACTCCAAAATAACTAGTTAAATTGCAAATGAAACTCCCTAGAATTACTTATAAAGCACAGTCTCACCTAGTAAGGAACCAATATAAGACTAAGCATATTTATAATCCACCCATCCAATATGGACAATTCATTTTTCCAATATGGGACTAGCTTTCTAGAGTATCACAATCTCCCCAACTCAAAATGTTGACGTCCTCATCGAGACCCATGCCATGCAATGCCTTAGCCCCACAGTGTTAGTAGGTTGTAATGATTCCATTTGTAATGACCCAGAGAAAATGCTAGCCACATTTGCACTATCACTCCAAAAAAGCTAGTCAAGTTGCAATTAGAGCTCCCTATAATCACTTATAAAATTTAGTCTCACCTAATAAGGGACTAATGTGGGACTAAGAACTCATGAACACCTTTATAATCCACCCCCCTAATGTGTGCAATTCATCTTCCCAACGCCAAACTAGCTTTTTGGGGTGTCACAGACTCCTCCAGGAAAAGTAAAATCTTGTATTTTGTTCTTTCAAATGAAGCTAATTTTTAAATTCTTTTTTTTTTTATAAGTAAATGGAGTTCATTAAAAACCAGAAGGCACAACAAGCATACAAGAAAAACACCTAACCAAAAATAGAAAAGAGATCAAAAAAGTCATGAAAACTAGAAACATGAACACAATCATAAGCAACTATCCACTGAAAAAGGGTATGGAAAAAAGGACTTAAGCTCCAACACTGTCCTCTCACTGTCTTCAAAGCTCCAGTCATTTCTTTTTATCCAAATGCTTCACATCAAACAAAGCGGAATGATCTTCCAGATAGCTTCACTTTGAGAATTACCAAACTTCCTTTTCCAACAAGCGAGGAGATCTCTCACGCTAAACTGGAAATAGAGTACTATAAGGCACTAGCTATCTTGCAATGAAGTAAGAGGTGGTCAACAATTTCCCCCTTCTTATGCATGCTGCATCAATCTACTACAACAATTTTCCGCTTTCTTAATTTGTCCACATTAAGGATCTTACCTAAAATAGCTGACCAAGAGAAGAATGCCACTCTCAATGGGGCTCTACTCCGCCAAATACACCTCCAAGGGAAGGGATAGGTGTCATGGGAGAATTATAAGACATTATAGAACGATCTTACATCAAACAACCCTTTCTTGGAGGGGTTCTAACAAAGCTTATATGGACTGTCCTGTTTCAGCTTAATGGAATACAATTTATCGAAAAACGAGGAAAAGAATTCTAACTCTCAATCATGTGCCGCTCTAACAAAATTAACACTATACTAAGGAGAGCCATTAAAGAACTGAAGATTATCAGCCACAGAAGCATCCCTAAGGCAAGCAATTCTATACAAATCTGGAAACGCTGCCTTAAGGGCCCATTCCCCACACTACACGTCGTGCCAAAAACTATTCTTGGAGCTGCGACCAACCTTAAATCTAGTAAATCTAGAAAACTCATCTCAATCCTCCTAGATTACATTCGAAACCAACTAAGCATCTCAAATAACTGTGCATTGTTATCAGCCTAACTATTTGAAAAATAATATTTGTAAATAAAAAGCAATAAAAGTAATAATTTGGCACTTGAATGAGCCAAAACCTCCACTCTCTAACTCACTCACGGCTAGGAGATACAAATTCTTGATATAATTTTCTGGATACTTCATTAATCTGAAATTCTGGTTTAAATACAACAAAGACAAGTAAAATAACTAAAAGCCCACTAACTTAGCTACTGACTCAATTAACCACTACTGTTATAAAGATACCTAACCCACTACTTTTACAAACCTACTTTTACTGACCCATTACAGAAGTAGTTAACCCAGTTCGTGGCTCACAAAGTTAGCCCATTTCTTTACCAACCGACACTCACACATCTACTCCTATGCTTATGAAGGTAGCGTTGAAACATGAAGATACGTGGCATTTAGGCTCATAACAACCCCTCCTTCGAAGAACCATGTCCACAAGGTTAGAAAAACTTCTTGGTAGCCCAAAATATTTCTCCCTGGCGTTGCCCCTATATTCAGCCATAATATTCGGAATAGTATAATCAACCCCATCTTCAATAAATCTGTCATCTTCTGTTGCTCTAGCATCGGCTGGGTCTTGTTTCTCTCTTGAACTTTTTCCAACACCAACTTCTCATGTCAGTACACTCAATTGCACAAGATTGAGTATTGGTGTAAAGAATGCAATCCACACAAAAGGGAGAAGTCCCAGCTCTTTCCAATAAATATTCTCAAAAATAGAAAAAAGATAGTTTGATATTCTTTTGAATGCCATTTTGTGACCCATCGGGAAGAGGCTTGGCAGACCCCTTTGACTTTAGTAGCATAAGAGTCCTTCATTTTTCCCAATACTCAATGACCCACCACTACAAGAAGCACTTCATGTGCAAGTAAAGGACATGTTTTGTAGTACACCTTATCCTCTTCAGATATTGTGCACACTCGCATCAAGCAGGCAGTCCATTGAATGCTGCGTAAATCACCATCAACATCATTACTTCCTCTTTCCAAGACCCACGCACTGCTCAAGACTAGCTCACTCCTGCTTAGAGTCTGTACATCTCCCTAGATCCTTGTTCCAGCCAAAGTCTCACTAACATGTTCACCAAAATTAGCACAATCAGAGTCGTTCATCACAATCTCATTGTCATTGCAAAAAGCAAATAACCTCCATATCAGACCCAGTCAGTACATATTGTGGACTTCTCTGCATCAAATAGCTTCACCTTCTTATTCCTATGTCTTTCCGCATCTTAATTAATGTCTCTTGTAACAACTTGTGGGTTGCCCTGGTACCCCAACTCACACCAAGCCTTTCAACACAAACAAAGACCCAACCAAGAGCCCCACAACCAAAATCCAGTTGAAGAAACATAGTCTCTCCATGATACCACCTTACAAGGTAGAAGATACCTTCCTTTCCAAAAACATAAACTTCTCAAGAAGCTTGCTTGGATACTTGTTGGATGAAAATGCTGGTGAGAGGCTTTTTATTGTGCTTGGGATAGGAAGATTTGTTTTACCAAGATTTGTAGCAGGATATGCATTCAAACCAGTTCTAGTTTTGCTGCCATGCCCATATTTTGTAACTGATGTTGTCTGAAGTGATCTCTGCTCTAGAGGCCCTGTGATATTTTCCTCATCCAACTCCAGCCCACTCCCCGTGAAAGCAAGCCACATTCTCATGAATGTAAAATATATAATGTGCCACATGAGGGCAACTGGGTCACCAATGAATCTTTTGGAGTTTTTGATGCGTTGGTTGGCCACTGGGTCACCATCTTCTACTCGTTTAGAATTGTTGTTGCTTTGGTTGGTTTTGTCATAGTCTGTGGAGGGTATATCAGCAATAGTATATAATGCTAGAAGCATACCATCTAATTTTGGTGCTTTAGGTTCTTCAACTTTCTCAACCCTTGGACCCATGAAGTCTAAGTGATCTTTAATCTCAACTCCACATTCACCCCACCCCTTAAGAGCACCTTGCCCACAAGGTGAAGATTGAATTTGGGCTTTGCCTTCAATGACCATTGTGACTATTGGCTTCAACAATCGTAAGTCTCCTCCATGGTCTCTCTTCTTTTACTGGTATACGACTCCTCTTCATTCCCCCAGTCTCAGCCCTCTTAAACCCTCGTTGCACCCTCCTCTCTCCCTTCTCTGCAACTTCATCTTCCCGTATGCTAGCCTCTTCTTCCATTGCCATAAATAGCTTGGTCTCTCCAATCTGCAGGATTTTTTCTCTGTACTCTTCAACAAGTTCTTCGCTTTGGACCACTGAATGCTCATTGGTTGCAAAAACTGGATCTAGCTCTTGAGTTGTTTCCTTTTGAGGTTGGACTTGTTCTTTTCGTTCTTCAAGCACTTCTAAAATTTCTTGGATCTTATCACACTTTTTTGGGTTTTGGTTTCTTCATAGCACACCCTCTTCGTGCAATAGTGTAAAACCAAATGCCGCTTGCAGCGAGGTTGGCTTCAACATAGTGAGCAGTACTCTGATCTCCTCCTCGAGTAAACCAATAAACGTATTAACCCAAAATTCATTAGTCGAATTTTTGAGGATCCCAATGGAAGTACTTCGAATAGTACCTCAAACTGTAATCGATACTTCTCGACTGTTGATGTTTGTTTAAGATTGGTGAGCTCTAGTAGGATTATCAAAGGCATTGTCTTCAGTAAGAATAACCATTGCTTCTACTAACTCAGAAATCCGTGTATCTCTCGCCATTGTCGCAAGATCAATGCTCTGACACCACTTGTTATGAGCCTAACTATTTGAAGAATAATGTTTGTAAATAAAAAGCAATAAAAATAATAATTTGGCACTTGACGGGGCCAAAACCTCCACTCTCTCCAACTCATGGCTAGGAGATATAAATTCTTGATATAATTTTCTGGATAGTTCATTAATCTGAAATGCTGGTTTAAATACAACAAAGACAAGTAAAATAACTAACGGCCCACTAACTTAGTTACTGACTCAATTAACCACTACTAGCATAAAGATAACTAACCCACTACTTTTACTGACCCATTACAGAAGTAGTTAACCCAGTTCGTGGCTCACAAAGTTAGCCCATTTCTTCACCAACTGACACCCACATGTCTACTCCTATGCTTATGAAAGTAGCGTTGAAACATGAAGATACGTGGCATTTAGGCTCATAACATGCATCAATACAACCGACAAATAGATATATTCAAAAACAAATCTGACATTTATAGAATATTCAATTAAAATTTATAATCAGGCACTAGAACACAAACTACTTAAAATTAAGAACCTGCTTTAGTAATGTACTGAGAAAAAAGCTATGTCATTGAGGTGCCATTACGACTCAATCACTCAAGACATTTTTAGTTTTATCAATATTTACTACCTTATTCTCCTACACAAAGTGTCTATGATCAATGGAGATTGAACAAGACTATAAAAAATGACCTTATCAAATTCTCCATATTTATTCAAGTTGGTTATTTAATTGATAGATTATCACACTGCAGCTAAGTTGCAACTTATAAGATAAAAGTAACACCTAAAATAAATGAGTAAAAAAATGGAAAACAAGATCATTCGAGCCAAAAATTAGTGACATTAAACATAATCACATGAAGTATGAATTCAAAGAAACCCAAATGACATTAAGTAGGAATATACGAAGAAAGAAGCAAGTTAGCGACACTGAATTCATTAAGCTGAAGTACAAACGCCAAGCAACAGAGGGATGTTCGTCGAACATCACATCAAGGTCAGGAAGGAAAAACTTGCTACAAGAATCTGAAAGATTTCTCGTTACATCTGTTTCTGAGAATCCAGTAAAATTGATGTCTCTAAAACACGGGAAAAGGAGAATAGAATAACATATCAGGATAACCTGAAGACGAAATATCAAAAACATGTTACATGACAGAAGACTCATCAACTACAAGCTACCTCAGAAGCCTCTGCTGCAGGCCACATACATATATACAAGAGAATCATGCTGAATGCAGTGGATGGCCAAAATAAAGTTCCACATAATACATCTACCTGATGGTGACAAACTTATTTGTTCCATGTTTAGCCCAGTGGGTCCTCAGATCAATCGGATTAGAGAAGTTGTAACCTTCTGCTGCAAGTTTCTCCAAAACTTTCTTGAACGCTCCTATACTCATCTTTCTACCTGCAATCCTAGCTCCACGTCGTTTGGTACTCAATGGCAAGGGATACATTGACATATTAGTTGTACAACACGCAGATTGCCAACCACCAGATCCCCATCGATAACACTGCTGAGGTGCCCCAGTACATGAGCAAACCGGGATGGGAATCCCCGATATATCCATGTCAACCCCATTTATAACAATCTCCGTGGTTTTTTTCGCAGCAGACCTTGCTCGTGGAACAGAAGGACTACTATCAGCCTTCCGTGCACGAGGGGCTTTCTTTGCCTTCTTCTCTTTTGGGGATTTTGGGGCTTTTGATGCCTGCCTTTTCTTAATAGGTCCGTTTTCCTTCTCAATACCTGTCTCTTCAGTACTCACGATCCTTTCATCCTTGGACAAATCAGGTGGTTGAACCATCTGCACATGTTGAGCCGAGGACGTCTCGGGCAAAACCCCATAGCTGGGGTTTCCGGATAAAACATTAATATATTTCTCCCTCGGATTAAACCAAGCATCCCTCATGTACTCCATGGGGAATGACGAATGCGAAACCCCCATATCCCTATGGTGAAAAGCTCCATTCCCACCTGCCAAGACCGCAGCATTGCGGCCCCCAATAAGCGGTTTTTCGGGCATGGATGACATAAGCTGAAGACCCAGATGGCCTTTAAGGGATGGTGCAGGTTCATAGTAACCCCAGTTACGCATATTCAAATTATTATCTCCATCCATTGCAACCAATAATATTCAAAGGCGAAAACGGCAAAATCAAACTATAATCTCTATTTAAATTTCACCCAAGGCATTGTCTTTAGCCTAAGAACAAACAACCAAATATAATTGAATCAAAATCCATTAGAAAAGTCGGTCAGAAAGCTAAAAAACGCATAACGAAAGCTCAAAATTCCATGACTTACTAAATAAAAGATCACCCACATGAACAAAGCAACATCTGCGTCAAAGAGATCTTTGGAAACCCAGATCTCTGAAGCGAGTGAACACAGCGAATAGATAACAAAAATCAGAGATGGGTTAGCATTTAATACTTTCAAAGATATTCGAAGAGTCAAAGATCGGACTTACTTGTGAGATAAATGAGAGTTTGGTTAGGGTTCCGACCAGATAGAGCCAGCAGTTTAAAGGCACAAAAGACTAGGAATATGCACGCCAATGCCATTTCTTCTTTGTATATTAATAGTTTGTATAATTTAAATTAAATGTATTTAGCTTAAGCAGACGATATTCCTAATGACGGTGCCATTTTCCTCAGGCGGCACCGCAAAAAGTCTTCATTTTTCTTCGAGTTTAAACTAGTTAACTTTACCTTTCCAAGGTGGGCAGTAAACTTTCCCATAAAAATGATTGTAAGTTAAAATTGTTATTTGAATTTTTTGTTATTTATACAAAGGAGATATTTTTATTTGCACGACAATTGCACAACAATACTGATGGGTATAACATTTTAAAAAATAAAAATAAAAATATTGGACACATCAACATTGTTGTGCAGCTAACATATCTCTATATAGAGAAATGCTATTTAGTATTCTTCCAGTATTCTCTTAACATTTTCCTAGCATTTTCAGTTGACGTGGCATGTTCAATTCATCCTTAAATTTTTTGCTTATTTTAATTAAGATTGAGCATATCACGTCAGTTAGGAATGTTAGGAGAATGCTGGGAGTGGGAGAATATTGGGGGGAGGTAGGACGACGCCGAACAAAGCTCAAGGAGAGAGATGCCAGTGGAGGAAGGCCGACCGCCGAATGCCGGCACCAAAAGGGAAGGCAAGAGGGAGAGAAAGAGGGGTTTTGAAATTTTGTGGGAAAATCATTTTCCACATACTTGTTTCATCGTTTTTACTTTTAAAAAAAAAAACAAAAACAAAACAAAACAAAAATTGAATTGGGAGCAGAACAGGATAACACAAAATGAACTTTCTCATTAACATGAACGAACAGTAAATTTAATAATGCTTTTCTTGATATATTATTACAGGGTATAACTTCTAAAATTTAGATAATAATTGATAACTCTCTGGTTTTTTAAAATATATGAAATGAAAATTAAATTTTTTAAGTGAATTTTCATTAGATACATTATTGTGAAGAGTAATGTTACTCTTAACACCTATTTATCACATTCACTTCACACTGGCTGACGTGACGTGTTTTAAGTGGCTTTCCATGATAAATAGTGTGAAAAGTAACATTACTTTTATTGTAAAAAGTATCTTTTGATGTTATAATTAAAAACATAAACATTTAAGTTTTTGTTGATTTGTATTTTGTCTTTTATTTTCTGTTATCAAAACAAAATTATTAAGAAACAACACAAAGCACTTAAAACTGTTTTCACATTTATGTCACATTATAGTAGTTTTCAAACGAGAAAAAAAAAAAAAAAAAAAAAAAAAAAAAAAAAAGAACTCCACCTACCAAAATGCATTAATAGGCATTCCCTAGATTTAAAAATCAGAAATGATTTCATTGAATAAAGTTGTGTTTGGTTGAATGCTTAATTGGGGAGAAAAATGAGAAAAGAGAATAATGAATAATGAGAACAGAGAAGTTCAAGAGTTTCCATTCTTATTTAGGTTGTATTTGTTTCAAGTAAGATAGTTTCTCATAAAAAAAATGTTTTTAAATAAAATTATTAATTTTCTATTGTTTGGTTGAGACTTTGAAAACAATATCGAAAATGTTTTTTTGTTATTGGGTTGGTACGAAAAATATGTTTCCACTATGATTGGAAACCATCCAAAAAACAATTTAAATATACCTACAATGTAAATATCATAACCAACACTTAAAAAAATAATCATAATTAAAAAATAAATAAATAAAATCCCACTAAAACCTGTAGACGTGGATGAGAGCAAAAGAATAGGTCTCTTTTTCTAGGTGGGAGGGGGAAGAGAGAGCAAGGGAAAAGTTGTCGGATGGCCGCAACGTGGAGGACAATGCCAGTTAGAAGGGGTGAGAGCTTAGGATGTGGCAAGGAGGATGGCAAGTGATAGGCAAAGGAAGGGCCAAGGTAGATGGGTAGTGGGGTTCCTTTGTAGGGACAAAGTTTACCATAGGGAAGGTCAGGATGGAATAAGAGGGATGACGAGAGAGAGGCGAAAGGGATGGCAGTTGGGTTCCTTCTATTGAAGTGAATGGTGTTGCAGTTTAAAAAGGGGGAGATGGTAGGAAGAAGGAGAGAGAAGCTCTAAAAAAGACAAATTTTGTATTGACTTGGAAATTATTTTTAGCTAACCAGATTTTTTCGTTCGCACCAAAAACTAAAAATGCAGAAACTTTTTTTGCAAAACATTTTACACGGAAACAAATGCAGCCTGATAAGTGGTGAATGTTACGCATTCAAGCCCCTTAACTTGCATATGTTAATTCCTTAGCATTGTTATTTGTTTGATTTTGTGTTGTTTTATTGTTTTCAGGTTTTAAATAAAGATGCAATTAATTCTATTGATTTTGGGCTCAACGCACACTTTGAGAAGACCTAGAAGATATTGGTAAGCTTAACCAATCATAATAGAAGACTTATATGATGTGGTTAAGTTTAATCAAATCAATGGAATGATTAAATCAAAATTTCTCCACTAAGAGTCAAAATCGGATTGGATTCAAATTTGGATTTTGCACATGTCTCGGTGTTTTGATTATAACTTTTGGCTCAGATATCAGATTGCAATGAAATTTATGGCTTTGGAAAGCTAATAAAAAAATGAAACAAATATGTTAGAACTAGATTTTTCCTAATTCGGATGTTTACTATGCCAAAATCACCCCGTAATAAAAGACTCCAAATCTGGACGAATTTGTAATCCTTTTCCTACTTGGATTGAAGTTTCAATCTCCTACTTGGACTAAGAGACTAAGTTTCGATTTGTTTTGGATTTCTATGGCTTTTAGGCCTCTCCTAATCTCTATAAATATACCTCTAAGCTTCAAGAGAAGGTGTGCTTGTGCTTAGCTTTAGACAGAAAATTCTTCTTGGAGGCTTGACAAGTTGAAAAGGTGAAGAATATTGCTGGAAGTCATCCTAGCACCACGATGAGCGGATAAATTCCTACTAGGGTATTGATGTAACCATTTCCAAGTAACAATGGTTTGATTGTATTTTAATTTGGAATTTTATATATGTATAATGGTTGTATAACTATGAGAATTGATCTTAATGTTTATATTCAATCATTATGAATTTCTTATCTTATCTTAGAAAGTCTTTTATATTGATTGAACTCAATCCTTCATATTTTCTATGATTATGTGAATGATTGTTATACAACGGTTTTAATTGATATATGATCAAGAGGGTTAGATAGACCATGCTTAGGGAAGACGGATTATACTACACCTTAGTTTAGTGTAATTTAGGTAGACAGTTCGTACCAACCGAAGATGAGTTATACTTTTCCATTGATTGAGTATATCCTATTAAAGGCGTAGCTAATCCATACCTAGGAAAGACGGGTCGTGCCGCATCTTAGTGGTTCGAATGAGTAGTTTTTCTTAAGGGGCCGTTCGAATGGAGGTTCTTCAAATGGTGTTCTCACATTTTGCTTGAGGGTAGTTCGAACCTTATACTTACCAATTTGAACGAGCATCGTCGAATCAACCTATAAATAGCTGAAAAACGTGTTTTCAACTCACAATTTTGAATCCTTTCCATTTCTCTTACCTCTCACGCATTCTCTCTTCTATCTTGTCCTCTTTCACGTGTGTTGAGCTTTGGGCTTGGGTTTTGGATCAAAGTGAAGTCTCCCATCGATTCAAAATCCGACTTGTGATTATTGGTATTAGAACTTCCATTCTATTGATTTCTTTAAAGTGAGAACTTAAACCCTAGGTTTTTCCACAAATTATGTTAATTTCGACTGTGATGCTAAATTCTAAAATTAGCTTGAGTTTTTCCCGTGTAGTGAAATTTTGATGCAATATTCAAGCTACGGGTAAGAGTTTCGTGGTGTGAAACTTCAATCATGCCGTTTAATCAAACTAAGAGCTAAACCTTAAGTTTCTCTAAGTTGTGTAAATTGGGGTTTTGGTTGTAAACCCTATAGTTGCCTATTGTATGGGTTAGTTGGGCCTATGGTTGTGATTAACCCTTATTGTCCTTAGGGTTGTATGTGTATGTAGTGCTTGAGGTAGTTTAGATATGAGTGTTTACTAAAGTTGAGTTTTGTGTAGATTTGAGTCTAACAGCGTTTTGCAATGTGATGTTGCAACACGAGCTTGAGTTAGGGATCTTTTCTGCCATTAAGGAAATTAGTAAGTATATTACTTACTACGCAAAAGAACCAAATTTAAAGTTTTTTTAAAAGATGATATTTATGTTAATCGAAGTTGTATACTTTGTGAAATAATATGACTATGTGGCTTTTGTTGACTTTACATGATGTTGTGTAACACATTACTTTTGAACTAGTATGTATTTGAAAAGTAAGGTAATGTATATACTTCGCATGACCCTGATTATGTGAGATAAAATATTACTGTGTAATTTTGATGTTTTGATTGCATTTAAGAATAATGTTTGATATGGATGAGCATACTGCGGATTGTCACGAAGAATAATAACTTGTTATGAAAAATATGTTAAGATACATTGTTTCAAGAAATAATGTTTAATAAATATGATTATAAAATGAATGACCTTTTTAAAGATGAGTTTAGAAGATTTTACATGTATTGTGAAATGTGTTATCAACTGTATTAAAGAAACGAATTTGACTGTTGCATGAAGTGAAGTTATCGCATACTACTCGTCAGGCTGTTGATTGAGCATACTCTCACAGCTAAATGGACCAACCCCTCATGACGGATAGATTTCATTGATGTTATGGCAGACCAGTCCCCAAGTTGTTGATTGAGCATACTCTCGCAACTAAAGATTTTAGCCCCTCATGAGAAACACAAAAAAAATTGTTTAAGCATGCAATTTCAATAATGTTTAGATGCATCGAAATTTTTTATGAAAATAATTATTAGACCCAAAGAAAATGTTTGTGAAATAAAATGTTTGGACCCGATGAAATTTTTTGTGAAATAAAAGGTTTAGACTCAAAGGATATGTTATAAAGGAAAAGTTTAGATCCGAAGAAAATGTTTATGAAAATAAAGGTTTTAGACTTGATGAAAATGCTTACGAAAAAAAAAGGGTTAAACCCAATGAAAATGATTATGAAAACAAAGGTTTAGATATGAAAGCAAAGGTTTTGACGCAGTGAAATGTTTCACGTTCATGTGTTATGAGAATGATGTTGTTGAAAGAAAATGAAAGGAAACGGAGATGGTGGGTTAGAGTCCTACAGAGCTATACATGGACTGTGGATTAGAGTCCCATAGCACCATATGAAGATTGAGGGTTAGCGTCCCCTAGCACCATGATAAACAAAGAAATGACGAGCAGGGAGAAAATCCCTTGTAGGAGAAAGTCCCACCCATTTAGCAAAAGGGTTGGACGAGAAGGGAGAAAGTCCCCGATGGAAGAAAGTCTCATCCATCAGCATAATGAATAGAAACATAAATGAATGAATGTAAGAATGCATGGCATAAAGATGCATGTGTTGTGTGCATGATGTATATGTGAATGAATGTAAGAATGCATGGTATAAAGATGCATGTGATGTGTGTATGATGTTTAAGTTAATGAATTGCATGATGATGTACAAGATATTTGAATGGGGAATATGTTAATGAATCAATGTAGGGATGTATGAACATGTATGTGATGTTTGCATGAGATGTATACTAAAATTTATGAACTGGTTCTAACCTAGATATGCTCGCATGCTTGTGTTTCGTTTGAGGTAATGGAATGAATTTATATATGTGAAGTTAGGTTATCATGATGTTCAGATATGCTATGACTTACATAGTTACATGGGTTTGTATGTGTTTGTTTCCAAGCGGGAGGTGGAAAATGCACATATACTCACAACTAAGGTGTTATGTTTAAAAGAGTTCTTCCCTACAATATTTACTTCATTAGCTACAAAATGATCTGAATCTATTATAAAACCAAATGTATCTGCTATAGTAAACTCATGGTAGAACTA
Source organism: Alnus glutinosa (assembly GCF_958979055.1). Taxonomy (NCBI): domain Eukaryota; kingdom Viridiplantae; phylum Streptophyta; class Magnoliopsida; order Fagales; family Betulaceae; genus Alnus; species Alnus glutinosa. The sequence continues at coordinate 29,110,813 of NC_084889.1, read as the reverse complement.
TATTTATAATATGTAGCTGACTGCTAAAAGTTAATAATTTCTATACTTGCTGAGATTATGGACTTATATATCCGCTTATGTTATTGTGGTAACCCCATAATCGCATAGATCTTTTTGTTGCAGGTGATGTGAGTGTCAACGAGGATTCGGTTTTGTAATGCCTCGCATAATTAACACCTATATTTTAATAAAAATAAAATAGAACAATAATGGAAACCTATTATTCATTCTTTTGCATTTTTAATTCATTAATAAATAAAATTTCTTCTTAAAATTATTTAAAAAAGGGACCTCTATTTTACTATTATTTAATTTAAAACCTGCAACATTCGAATGATCGGAGTTGGATTCGAACGATTGTCCATTGGAACGTTCGAAGTTGAATTCGAACGATCTTTAACCTATTAGTTTATTAAAGCCGTCATGAAAATAGTAAGCATGAGTGATGAAAACATTACATGATAAGCACTAAACCATTCTTTAAATTTGGAAAAAAAAAAAGAAAAAAAAGAAAAAAAAAAAAAGGGTCCATCGTGAAATCCTTGTCTTTTCATGCAAGATTCGCTTTACAAAACATCAACCCATTTAATAAGACACATATTTCAGAGTGGTATTACTTTTGAGGAGTTCTTCAAAAGGTTTCCACTTCGTCACCAAATTTTGTATTGATTGATTTATTGCTTTCCTTATATTTGGTGATTGATATATGTTGTTGTAATTTTTTTAATTTTGTATAATTTCTGTAAAACACCAATTCACCCCCTCTCGGTATTGTTTGGGGTCTTATGGATTTTTAAGAAGTTAAGAGAATTTTATAGAGAGTTAAGGGTTGGAAGCAAGGCTTGCATTGTGTAGCGGCACAAGAATAGCCATAGGCAGTACATGGGGTTGGTGAAATAGGGAGGAGGAGGGCGGTGTTGCTTCGTCATTATTCTAAAGGGCCGAGAAAGTAGAGGGTTGTGCATATTTGCTGCCAAGTTGAGAAATGTGGTAATGTTGTTTGATTCAGTTGTAGACAGTGGGATTAGGGGTATGGTCTCTCGACAGGTGTATGGTGGTTCAACATCAAAGGAGTTGAGTGATATTTCACCGGTGTCGGTGAAGGACCCGAGGGTGAACCAAGGAAAGAAGTTGTACATTGACGCTTTGGTTTGGGAATGGGCAATCTCAAATATTCGAGTATCCATGCAAGGGTAGAGTGGGCAATTCAAAAGACCAAAATTTGAAGAGTGAGGACCAAAATGGAAGGAAGGAGCAGAAAGCGTTACCTGTAATTCATGGTAATAAAGGAGATGACAACTTGAAGATATTTTTGGCGATTTGGGGGAAGTTTATTTATTCACGATTTGTGAGGAATTTGTTGGTGTCTCTTAAAAAGGAAGTGGATCATTGCTTGGAAATATTAGAGTTGGGACAGTTGTATTGTGGGCCCAGCGAGAGAGGTTGGCTCAGGTTCTTATCATAATAGAGGGCCTATGGGGATGAAGCCCAATGCTTTTGGGTGAAATCATATTATCTCGACTAAGGGCTCTAGCTCTCACCAAGAGCCAGAACATCCAAAGTTCTTAAAATTTTAGATGGAGAGGCTCAATCTTATAAGTCTTAAGAGAACGGGTTGGATTCGAGAAATGTGGTTGTCTATAAATAAAGGTTCATACCCAAAACTGTCGATAAGTGGAAAATGAAGGAGGGTGTGTTGGGTTCTATAACAGGCACGAATAAGAGTATGGATTTGGGAACTCTTGGGGAAGTCAGTTGATCCTCCAACAGCTTCGAAGCCACCTCTTGCAAGCAATGTAGATCGGCTCTATGGAGATTTTGGGCGTAAGTCAAACTTTATTGACGAAGCTTTGACATGAGAGATTATTTTGACTGCTCAACCTATGATAGTAGTAGATGATAGAAATCATGGGCTTTGTGTAGAAATTGTTGGCGAAGGATTAGCTGTCAGAGGGAATTGGGCCATCAATTAGGGAAAAAGGTGCGAAACTACTTAGTTTTTATCAAAAAAAAAAGTAGACGAAGTTATGGGTACATCGTATTGAGTGAGCAATGATCAGAAAAGGAGAGACAAGTTGATGGATCACTTAAGTCTTTTCCAGAAATGGCCAAAGGAAGGTTGGGTGCTCCGATGAGGGTGATAACAGTAGAGATGTAGACGATAGAAACGGATGGAACAACTCGATCTTATTCAAATAAGGCCAAAGGTAATAATGGCATCAGTAATGAAGGTGTAGGAAAGCAGGTAAATGGATTTATGATATAAGGGTCTACATCCAATGTTAAATATGGAGATGGGTCTGAGATTGTAAATGGATAGTCAGGGTTGCCGGTGAATGGGTGTTTGAAAGAGGGACTATATCCAGGATATTCTTTAATTCAAGAAGAATATTCTTCCTCTGTTAAGATAGACATGGTGAATAATCAAATTTTGAATAGGGTTTAGATAGTGGAGAAGGTGATAGAGACTTTATGATGAGTTGGTTTACTGGTACCTCTAGGTTTCCTTTGGAAAACAAGGTGGGGAAAGGGAAAGTTACAGGGTCTGACTTCAAATGAGGTACATAAAATTGATTTGAATGGAAATGAGATGAACCACTCTTCTTTGGCTGTGGTGAAAATGCTTGACAGGGAGGTGGAGGAAAATGAGCCATTAGTACTAAATCCAATTGTTGTGATTGAAGAACTAGAAGTGCCTCATTCAGTGCCTCCAGATTGGATGTTTGAAAGTATGAAGAATTTTTGTCATGTAGTGGGGTTACTATGCAAGGGCTTTAAGTATCAAATATTGTCTTTATTTTCGGCGATTGAAGCAAGTAGACATCAGAAGTAATCGATTAGTGTACTAGATTTTTGTTTTAGGACAACGAGCAAAGGAAATCGAGAGCTAAAAAGGTTGGCATGCTCAATTAATTATGATATAAAGGGAGGACAGTCTAATAAAGATATAGGAAATGGGAGAGACTCTGTCAGCTCATTAAGAAACCCAAATAGTGTCATGGAATGTAAGAGGGTTGAAAGAGAAAGAAAAAAGATTGAGGATTAGAAGTTTCATAAGAGATTGGAAGGCAAAACTTTGTTTGTTTACTAGAGACAAAATTGGAGTATATTTCTAGGGAGGTGATTCATAGTTTATAGGGATCCCAACATGTGAGTTAGAATTAATTAAGGTTGAGATGGCCATCAGGTGGGATAGACAAGTGGTGGAGAAGATTGGGGATTGTCTGGACAATTCTTCAGTAGCTTGTTCTTTTAGAAGTGTTGTTGATAATGTTCTATGGGCATTTGTAGGGGTGTATGGTCCAAATGATGATTTTGAAAGGCGGTATTTTTGGGAATAATTGGTTGGCATTATGAGTTGGTGGGAGTTGGAGGTGATTTCAATGTTCATTTTCCGTGTGAAAAATCAGGCAAGTTTAGACAATCAGAAGCTATGTTGGATTTTTTGGTATTTGTATTTGATCAAGGACTAATGGACATCTCAATTGTAGGTGGGAATTTTAATTGGTCTAATAATTGTGATGTGCAATCATGATAATAGATTTATCTTCTCTCCAGATTGGGAAAAACAATTTCCTAATGTTTCTCAAAGGAAACTTCCTAAAATCTTGTTCGATCATTTTCCTATGATGTTGGATTGTAGTGTGTGTGTGTGTGTTGGGGGGGGGGGGTAATAGGTATTTTAAATTTAAAAATATGTAATTAAAGTTAGAGGGCTTTGTGGAGCATGTGAAAGCATGGTGGTTGTCATATAATTTTCAAGAATCTACTAGTTATGTATTGGCATGTAAGTTGAAATCCTTGAATTCGAACTTAAAGAGATGGAATGAGGAGATGCTGGGAAATGTAGGGAAGAAAAAGAAAGAACTCGTGGAGGGTATCCGGGAGCTAGACGTTATTTCTGAAGGTCAACCTTTGTTTGAGGTTAAGGAAGGAATATATGTCTAAAGAATTGGAGAGATTTATCCTTTATGAAGAAGTGAGTTAGAGGCAAAAGTCAAGGGCCTTCTGGTTGAGAGAGGGGGATAAAAGCACTAAAATTTTTCAGCATGAGCAAATTTTCATCGAAGATATAACTTGGTGGATTCTTTAGTTATTAATGGGTCTATGACTTATGAATCTATAGAAATATGATAGCATAGAGTGCAATTCTATAAGAGGTTGTATGCTAAACAGTTGACGACCAAAATTGGATTGCCTCTTGTTTCTTCCATCGATAGGGATAAAAGTTATTTGTTGGAATGGGATTTTGAGGAGAATGAAGTGTTGGAGGTGGTAAGGGATTTGAATAGTGATAAGGATCCGAGTCTTGATAGTTTCTCTTTGGCTTTTTTCAAGAAGCAGCTTCATAGTCAAAGGAAGTTTGAAAAAAAAAAATTAATGCAACTTTTGTCTCCCTTGTGCCGAAAAAGGCTGATGTTGTGGACATTAAGGAATTTTGGTCTATTAGATTAATGGGTGGGTGGTTTATATAAAATTGTCTCCAAGGTCCTACTGAATAGGTTAAAATCGAATTTGGGAAAGATTATATCTAATTCCTAGAATGTATTCATCAGAGCTAGACAAATATTGTGCTAATGAATGTTTGGATAGTCAAATTTGATTGGGGGAACAAGAATGTTGTGTAAATTGGAATTTGAGAAGGCATATGATCATGTTAATTGGAAGTTCCTGTTATATTTGCTTGAAAAATGTAGATTTGGGGAGAAATGGAGAGATTGTATAGCGTATTGCATTTTGATGGTGCAGTTTTCATTCTAGAACATCTTTTAGTGTCTTGGAGGTCACGGCTCCCTTGAAATAGCTCATATCCTTTTCCCTTAGTTCTTGTGCTGTTTGGTTCACATCAAGTGGTATCAGAGCTAGGGTTCCTCTTATTAACAAGCAATTGTTAATTATAGAGGCCCAATTGATTGTTTTCCACAGTAATCACCGATCTATACCATCACCATTTCTTTCCAATTCTTTTTGGGTGCAGAGCAACAAGCAAGGCTAGAAAAGATGCGATTAGATTTCCTAGTGTGGAAAGATAATTCTAGCAAACAGATAGAGGAGCAAATGAGAAGAATTAAAAGTTTTTCTCCACCACGCATGATAAGCGTTGAATGTTTACATTCAAAGCCCCTTAATTTACATATGTTAAACCCTAGTTTGTGTTGTTAAATAACGTGTTAGTATGTTTTAGTGTTTCATCTCTTTTGTAGGTCTTAATTGAAAAACAAGAAAAAATCAACAAGTTAAGCCTAATGAAGATATGTGAAGTTCAAGTGTTCCTGCCTAGAAGAGAAAAATCGATCAAGTATATTCGATCGATCGACATTTCCTTGAGAAAATAAATCGATCGATCTACATTCGATCGATCGAAATCTCCAAGGCAAAATAAGTCGATCGATCGACTTCGGATATTTCAGAAAGATCTGCAGATGTCGGCAGCTTTTTGTGTGGCTCAAATTCATCCTCAAGTTGTACGGTTCTAATCAAAAGTTGTCACCATCATTTTGTGCGGCTGAGAGTGATTGTTTGAGCTTGGTTTTTCGTACCAAATCCTCCATAAATAGAGGATGGACGTGTGGGTTAAGAATATAGTTAGTTTAGTTGATAAATTGTATTTTTGAGCTTTTGTGCATTGGAGTGATGCACTCTTTTCTTCATGTTTTCCAGAGAGCTAGTTTCAAGGTATGTTTATGCTGTAATTTAGTCTAAACTCGTTTTTATAGTAAAGTGAAGTTGGAGTTTGAGTTATTCAAGTGTTCTTTATAATTTCCTTATATTTCTAGCACTTCTTTCTTCTTCTTCCTTTTGTTTTTGTGTTATTTTATGTTGAAAACAATTCTGGAATCCTTAGATTCCAGAGCCCATAGCTTGTTCTTTAATGTTCTACTTAGAATTTCTTTTCCTTAAAGCTTGTTTTTGAGTATCTTTTTAGTTGTTAAAGTAGATTCAATAATTAAAGTTAGTAGTTTTTACATCTTATTAGTGTGGGTTGTAGTTTTTATATCCTCTAGAGTAATGGGTTCTTCTTCTTCAATAAGAGAATTCCATAACTCCATGAGTAGCTAATTTAGTTGTAGGGTGTTGATGAACTCTCTCTAAGGGCCATGGGGTAGATTATGTTGTTCTTGGATTTCTATACAAGTGTAATGATTACATAACCTAAGGATGGTTGTGTAATGGTGCTCATGACATAATTTATGTGAATTTGATAAACTCATGCTAGGGAACACATATCTCTCCACACTCTTTCTAGTTTAATTATTGCTTAAAGGTTTTTCCATTCTAGTGTAAGTTTAGGTGGAGATTATGTGTTGAACTAAGATGATTTATGCTTTTTCCATGAATGTGTATGCTTATTAATAGACCTTATAATCCATACTAGGAAGCATGAATCATTCAACCCTAGATTTGAGTTGAATGACTTGTGTATGAATAGATGGTTTATCATTATCTTTAACTAAAGTAATTTCATATTGAGGTCGTCGTGTGATTGACAATCATTACGCGCTCGTATTGCATTTGTGAAAGAAATCCGAGAGGAATACAATATACCATGTGCTTAAGGATTGAGTGAAATCAATGCCCTACACTTTCCTTATTCTTAGACTTTTCATTATTACTTGTTTAGCTTAGTGTTAGAACAAAACAAATCATCTTTTTCATAATTAAATCAGGTAACATTTTAGGTACTTCATAACTTGAACAACTTTCCAATCCTTGTGGTACGATACCCTCCTTAGTACTATACTACAAAGTCCAGTACTATTGCGAGTGGTTAAAAATATTAAAATCCACGTAGTTGTGAAAACCGATTAAGTGTAAAACCAAATTCCTATTTTTAAATCATCGGTTGGATCGCTACCAACGCACCTCTCCAGTAAGCCAATCCCCGCCTATAACACCTACCCCACATGCACCACCTTTAGTCGTAGAACGGTGCCGTTCAGTCCACCAGCAGCCACTGTCGTCCCAGATGCACCGGCCACCATATATCCGCCGTTCATTTCACAGACTCACCGTAAAACACCCCAGCCGCACATCCAGAGATCACCAAACCCAGGCTTCAAGATGCGCCATTAACCACCACGCCGTTGAAAGCTTCTCACTGTCAAGTCTTCTGCCGTCGCTGGCCACCCCACATGCAATAGTTACTGCATCACAACCTAGCCGTCCCACTCTCAGAAAATAAAAGAAAGAAGAGACATGTTTTTGCTTGGTTCAGGAAGAGAGAGAGAGAGAGAGAGAGAGAGAGAGAGAGAAGAAGAAGAAAATAAAAGAAGAAGAAGAAGAAGAAGAAGAAGAAGAAAAAGTTGGTCAAAGACTTAAAAGAGAAATTGCATACCATGTTGTTGATTGAAGCCGACGAAGCCTTGGTTTAGTTTTTAATATTTGTTATTTTTCATAATTATTATCTGATAATTTTAGAAGGGTTTTAAGGGATTTCAAGAGTAGTTTTTAGCATTTTTCCTTGGGGACAAGGAAATTGTTAGGGGAAGGGAATGATGTAATCTTTTCTTATTAGTAAAGTTAGAGACTAATAAAGAGTGAATCTCCATTTATTTTGTTGTCTAGTCTAATAAGGAATAGATATTCCAAATAAGGTTATAGGCTATTCGTGAGTATTCTTTCCCATTAGGGTCGAAGTCAATGACGGCTAAACCTAGACTTATAACATGTAGCTATTTTTCCTTTAGGGTTCTTGCATGATGTAAATAATGGCTAGACCTAATGATTAGGTCTTATGACCTAGCCGTCTCCTATTTAAGCATAATCTTAATGAATAAAATATTATGCTTGAGTATTATCAAAACCTAGAACATCTTTTAGTGTCTTAGAGGTCACGACTCCCTCGAAGTAGCCCATATCCTTTTCCCTTAGTTCTTGTGCTGTTTGGTTCACATCAATGACAAGGGGGAAGACAGCATGGTAGAAGTTATGTGCAGAAACTATTTTTTTTTCACAAGTAAATATATTCCTTGAATCTAAATGCCCACATGTCTGGTCTTGCTGGCTCAACCCTTGTTCTGTCCTCTTCCTTGTATGTTCATGATAAGATATAATTCCAACAAGAAATCCTTCTCGAACAGAACAATGAGAATTAACTGGTTTTTCATGCCCCTCTTCCCTTACAGCTCTTGACGTAAATATGGGTTCCATGAGTTACAATACTACTAAGGAAAGAAAATATTGCTTAATTGATTTATTTTAGGCTACATTTATTCAAAACACTTATGGATTGCCAAAGGAAATGATTAAGAGAAGACTGTCGCATGTTGCTCACTTTCCTCCCCTGGCTCTGGGTTGCCAAACAAAGCTCCCTTCCTTGTGAGCGTGGACTTCCCAAGCACATTTAAGATTGAATGCAACATTTGTTGTTGGTTCTACCGTATAACTTCTTCACTTTTAGAAATTGTGGCAAGCACAAAATGCTTTTATAACTTTATACATTCACTAAAGTCCTTTATTCCTTGAATTTTAGATGTGGATTTAGAGATGGATATGCTGGATTCGGAAAGATCCAACATTTGCACGTCCAGACTGAGCGTTCTCCAGAACCTGCAAAAGAGGAATAAGGGTCATCAGCAGGCCGTCGGTCCTCTAACCGCAAAATCTCGAATGCCCAAATCAGTGTTTTTGAGCTATGGGGAGGAGAAACAGAGAGAGTAAAGGTGAGAGAACTCCTTTCTTAGAGGAGTCCCTATGAGAGTGTAGAGAGAATGAATTGAATTACCTAGAATGAGAAGGGGAGGGGACCTTATAGGTCCTCTTGGGCCCCTCCTCGGGCCTTTCTAGTAGTAAGCCTCTCCTTGGGCTCGAATCAAGCTATTGGGCCTCTGTAGGGCCTTAGTAACAATAGGTCTAGTATTTGACTAGGTCCCAGGAATTCTAGACCCAATAGGATAAAGGCACAAACTTATTTGTTATCAGAGAGTTCTATACATATGTATATGCACTCACAATAAAAAGTTGATTATATATATACATATGTATTTATCTAGATACAAAAAATATACACATGCATGGGTAGAGAAGTTCACACACACACACACCCCTATGTATGTATGTAGGGTAGATTTTTTTTTTTCTTCTAGTCATGTATGTAGGACATTGTTGTGAAAGACTAATGACTAATTTCCAGCCAAAACTCCTATTATATATCTCAAGATACATTCCAACAAATGTGGATCCTTTGTATAGAACCAAGATAACTTTGCAGCATATATGTTTAGGTCCTACTTGCCCCCATGATGTGTAATTGAAAACTTCTTGCATTGTGACCCATGGTCTGTAGCTGCGCCCTCCTTGGAGGAGTCCTTGAGTCCAGCTAGAACCTCAAAGTGGGTTAGACCTTATTTTATGGGTTAGGCTTATGATTAGATTAGATGATTGTAGAATTTGACATCTAGGGAATCTGTGCAAGCAACCTATATTTAAGTTTTTGTCATTTTTTTTTCCCATATTGCTGTTGAACAAGCTATGTTGTAACGACTCACCTCAAACGACACAATATTGTTTGCTTTTGGCTCCCCCAAACCTGACTTCTCAAGAGATCACTCATCATGGTACTACTCTCGCAAAAGCACGCTTAACTGCGGAGTTCTGATAGGTTCATGGATATCATGGCTTTAAAAAGTGTTATATCAAGAAGGGTGCGAATATACATATAAGTACATCCTCATTCCATACCCAAGGCAATGTGGGATGTTCCAATCACCCCCTTTTAGGACCCAGCGTCCTTGATGGCGACCCTCATGAGATCACCCCATTCTTGGCGTCCCAGCGAGAAAATTAACCCCGAGGACACGTGGATCCTAATCTTGAATCATCTCGGTGTTACATCTCAGACATTTGTTACGACCCAGTAGAAGAAGATCGTCTAGGTATAATGACGCCTCGGTCCTATCGAACCCGATAACGGTATGAAATATCCCGAGATCTCCTAGTCTGATCGGAGCGAACATATCTCAGATATTTATGCTTCGGAGATTTGATAGAAGCTACGAGACCATTCGGGAAGTTGAATCACAACCCGGTATACAAAGATTGCCTCGGTATGATAACACCTTGGATAAGATGGCCTCGGTATGATAACAACCTCAGATCTTCCACAACCCTGTTACGGTGCGGCAATATTCCGAGATCTCCTAGTCCTTTCGGAGCCAACATGTCTCGGATATTATCACCTCGGGGGTTGGTCGAAGTGTGTTACAATTGTCTTAGAGTGAGATAAGACCAGTATCCCGGAAGATCAGGTATAAGCCTCTATCCCATTATTAACAGGATAAGATAGCTAGCTAGTAACGTAGAATTAAGATTAAAGAGGTACGAATGCAATTTGGACTCTGTAGCCTTATTCAAATTCCTTGAGGATAAGGTTAAGGTTCAACCAAACTAGGACTTATACTCCTAGTCCAACTGGGCTTCAAGAATTCCAGTAAGACTGCAACTACTAGCCTATAAATAAGACCATCACACCAGGTATTAGATATATTCTCTCTGAGCTTTTGAGATTACAGATACTTTCCAGGAAATTGATTTGAACTGACTTAGGCATCGGAGTGGGCGTAGTCGGCACCCCCGACTAGTTGTTTGTTGTTTTACAAGAATCAAGGTTGTGCGTTTGGGGGAGGCAGCAAATGAATAGGTGACACGTCACCATACCGAAAACTGTACCAACAGTTTGGAGCCGTCTGTGGGAATGAAGAGTTGTTCTTACGAAAAATAAATCTGTGATGGTGACTTCAAGACATTCTAATCCGGTTCAAAACGAAACCCAAGAAGAAGCGCGACGCCCTAATCAAGATGATGTCCGCGGAGAAGAAGAGTCTGCTGATCCAGAGGCCAGAATAACCCAGCTGAGCCAACAGCTGGCTCAGGCGCAGAAGAATGTGGAGGACTTGCTGGCTCAGAATGCTTTGCTGATAGCTGCTCAGACTCCACCACCATTGAATCACGATGTAGTTGAAGGAACAAATCCTAATGGAAACCCGCAAGAGTCAGGGGAGAGAGTCGAGCGGATCGAGGACCGTGTGGAGCCTATTAATCCGGTTCCACCTCCACCAACAGACTCCGAAAGAAGGCTGCAGCAAATGGTCCCGGACTTGGCCATAAAGTATGATACACTATCAAGAACTATGGATCAGAAGCGAGACTGGAAGGAGTGTCTCGTGGACAACCTCTTTCAGCATAAGGAGTCTATATTTACCGAAAAAGTATCCAACTTTGACCTGCCCGGAAGGTTTAAGGTACCCGATATCCCTGTTTTTTCAAGTACTGAAGATCTGGTAAAGCATTTGGATAATTTCCAATCTCACGTGTCCTTGCACAAGACACCTGACGCTGTGGCGGGCCGAGCTTTTCCCCTCACCTTGTCAGGAAAGGCCCGAGACTGGCTCAGGAACCTTCCCCCAAGGTCGATTGATAATTTCGACGCCCTTAGAAGGAATTCCTGGCCCAGTTTGTGTCCGGAAGAGCCAGAAGGAAACCCAAAGGGTATCTACTCTCTGTGCAATAGGGACCAAATGAGTCTGTAAAAGATTATTTATGGAGATTCAACCAGGAAAAGTTGGAGACAGAAAGTGCGCCAGACGACTTTATTTATGGTGCAATTTTCTAAGGATTGAAGAAAGACGGACCGTTGATGGCGGACTTGGCGTTAAAACCACCGAAGGATCTTCATACTTTTATGGTAAAAATGGACAGGTACATTAATCAGGAGGAAACACTCCGAGCCCTTCTCGGTAATTCCCAGCAGCAACAACAGCCTTCCACTGAGAAGCCCAAGAAGAAGAAGAATCCTGAGCCCACACAGGATGCCGATCCCGAGGAGTACAAGAAGGCGAAGAAGAATTTCAGAGATTACAAGTGGACTCCATTAAATGCCTCTCTCACCGAGGTGCTTATGGAACTCAAAAAAGATCTGAATTACCAGAGGCCGAGACCCATTTCAGGAGATCCGCCTCCACGCTTGGCTCACAAATACTGTGCCTTCCATGATTCATATGGTCACCTGACCGAGCAGTGTGTATCACTGAGACAATTGATTGAGAAATTTATCGAGAATGGGAAGCTAGTCCGATTTCTCGTTAATGAGAGAAACCAACAGGAGCGGGACCAATATCCGCGACCTAGAAGAGAAGAAGATCGAAATGAAAGGAGGAACTATAGACCGAGGCAGGAAGAAAGAAGAGGTAGAAGCAGAGAACCAGCACCTCGGCCTCAAGGAGAAGAAAGAAGAGAAAGGAGCAGGAGTAGAGCTCGGGTGGAGCAACAAGGCAACCTTCCTATCATCCACAACATCTCGGGAGGATTTGGAGGAGGAGGCGAGTCCAATTCGGCTCGGAAGGCATATGCCAGGCAGCTAGATGATTTCGAAATGTATTCGGTCCAAAAGCCCCCAAAGTCTCAGAAATATAACCCTCTGATTATAGGGTTCTCAGATGATGATTATGCTGGAGTCTTACTTCCGCACACAGACGCCCTTGTGATTGCCCTAACAATAGCAAATTATCAGACTCGACGGATCCTTGTTGACACAGGGAGCTCGGCCGATATTCTGTTTAAATCAGCCTTTGACTACATAGGAGTCCCACGGGAGAAGGTGGTCCCAGTCTCATGCCACTTACAGGGTTTCGCTGAAGAAAAGGTGATGCCTCTCGGTTCTATTGATCTCCCTATGACGGCGGGGACTTATCCGAGGCAAAAGGTCATCATGGTAAAATTCTTAATAGTTGACAGAGTCTCGGCCTATAACGTCATTATCGGAAGGATAGATCTCAACGACTTAAAAGCTATGACCTCAACACCACATCTCAGTATGAAGTTCCCGACAGAAGAAGGAGTTGGAGTGGTTAAGGGAGACCAGAAGGAGGCTAGGCGTTGTTACAACTTATCCTTGAAAGACACCCCGAGGCAGCACAATCTGGGTGAGAAAGCTAAGGAGGACGAGAAATAGCAATCACCGTTGGGGGAGCCCGTGGAAGGCTTGGAGAAGTTCGAAATAGGCGATCCGGGAAAGAAAATTCGTATAGGCTCACAACTCCCCCAACTTGTGAAGGAAGATTTGGTGGCGTTCTTAAGGCGCAATAGTGATGTATTCGCCTGGAGCCATGAAGATATGCCAGGGATTGATCCCTCGGTCATCGTCCATAAGCTGAATGTGGACCCAAATCATCGGCCAGTGAAACAGAGAAAAAAGACTTTTGCCGCCGAACGAAATCAAGCTGTTGCAGAAGCGGTACAGAAGTTATTGAAAGCCGGATTTATCTGGGAGGTGGATTACTGTTGTGAAAATTTTAAAGTACTCGCAAGTGCACGAATTGTTTTCAATATAGCGTTATGCAAATGCGAGGTCGATCCCCCGTGGAAGGCTTGGAGAAGTTCGAAATAGGCGATCCGGGAAAGAAAATTCGTATAGGCTCACAACTCCCCCAACTTGTGAAGGAAGATTTGGTGGCGTTCTTAAGGCGCAATAGTGATGTATTCGCCTGGAGCCATGAAGATATGCCAGGGATTGATCCCTCGGTCATCGTCCATAAGCTGAATGTGGACCCAAATCATCGGCCAGTGAAACAGAGAAAAAAGACTTTTGCCGCCGAACGAAATCAAGCTGTTGCAGAAGCGGTACAGAAGTTATTGAAAGCCGGATTTATCTGGGAGGTGGATTACTGTTGTGAAAATTTTAAAGTACTCGCAAGTGCACGAATCGTTTTCAATATAGCGTTATGCAAATGCGAGGTCGATCCCACGAGGAATTGTGTTGCGAAAATTAATCTCTATTCAAACTAATCCTATTTTAACCTAGTTCAAAATTTAGGGATTTTTAACAAAAGAAAACATAAACAAAAATAATGAAAATAAAGGGGTCTAGGGTTTTGGAATCCACACTCACCAAATCACAACAACCTAATCTCATGCTCATCACACATATTTTGAGGTTTTCAAATGCAAATCTTAGGTATATTCTACTTTTGCTTCAAAAATAGTTTAAATCATTCAATGAATCCATTCTTCCACAAATCACAAAAGATATCTAGTTTCAACTAAATCATCAAATGTATCCATAGAATGAAACACAATGAATATCCAACATACATGAAAACCCAAGCCATCAATTTAATGAAACTATATCAAATCATCACTTGTATCCGGAAATCACAAGAGATATCCAAAAATAATCTCAAAAACCGAAATAGAACAATAAGAAATCAAGCCCATAAACTCAAATAGCATAAACAAGCATGAAACTCAGTTTCTATTCACTGTGAGGTTTCATCCTCAACCCTAGACGAAAGTATTAGCTAGACATGAACAAAGAAAGCATAAATAAACTACAAGAATGCATTAAAAAACGAATAAACTTACAAAAGATTGAAGTTCTAGGTCAAAATCGACCCAAAAACCCTAAGATACAGTGAAATCGGCCCCTAGGGCACTCCTAAGCGGCCTCCTCCGCGGCTCTCCTCTAAAAATGAGAAAAGAATGGTATTTATAGAGTTAGCTAGGGTTTCTGAAATTCCAGCTCCGCATAAATTCGATTGATCGATTTTAAAATCGATCGATCTACTTAATATTCAATCGATCTACTTTTTCAGTACTTCCGAAAATCCAGCTTTTCTATGTATTTTTTTTTTTTTTGCCTTGAAAATTGTCATTTTTCTCTTATTGCCCTGCAAAACGCAAAAACACTAAAACTAACAAAAACATCAGAAAGTAACAAAGCTAAAGGTTTAACTAATGTAAATTAAGGGGTCCAAATATACACTTTTTGCCACTCATCAATTACCTCGAGTGGTTGGCCAATGTGGTACTGGTGAAGAAGTCTAATGGCAAGTGGAGGATGTGAGTAGATTTCACTTACTTGAATAAGGCATGCTCGAAGGATAGTTTTCCTTTGCCTCGGATTGATTTGTTGGTCGACTCAACGTCTAGACACGAGCTTCTAAGCTTTATGGATGCTTTCTCGGGATACAACCAGATCTACATGGAAGAAGCAAATTAAGAGAAAATTGCTTTCATCACAGACCGAGGACTCTACTGTTATAAGATGATGCCCTTTGGTTTGAAGAATGCGGGTGCCACTTATCAGTGATTGGTGAACAGGATGTTTCGAAATCAAATTGGCAGAAACGTTGAGGTATACGTAGATGATATGCTGGTTAAAAGTATTCGGGCAACCAAACACATAGAAGACCTTCGAGAAACTTTTCGAACTCTGAGAAAATACAAGATGAAGCTTAACCGTATGAAGTGTGCCTTCGGAGTTTCTTCAGGAAAATTTTTGGGGTTCATGGTATCACAAAGGGGCATCGAAGCAAACCCAGAGAAGGTCAAGGCTGTCCTCGAGATGGAGGCACCGAGAACAACAAAACAACTCCAACGGCTGACAGGAAGGATTGCGGCCCTAAACCGTTTCATATCACAGTCAACAGATAAGTGCCTTCCCTTCTTTAAAATTTTGAGAAAAGCATTTATGTGGAGTGAGGAATGTGAGGAACCTTTCGGAAAGTTGAAGGAATACTTAACGAACCCTCCCTTGTTGACCGGCCCTACTGAAGGGGAGATACTCTATCTCTATTTGGCAGTATCCCCCTTGGCAGTAAGCTAGACACTAGTCAGAGAAGATTCAGAAATTCAGAAACCTGTTTACTTCATGAGTAAAGCATTTCATGGAGCAGAGGAAATATATCCCCGGATCAAAAAATTGGCGTTCGCTTTGGTTATCTCAGCCAGGAGATTGAGGCCATACTTTCAGGCTCATGCTATTAGAGTCTTAACCGAGTATCCGATGAAGAAAGTTCTGCAAAAGCCTGACCTCTCGAGAAGGTTAGTCAACTGGGCAATGGAACTCGGACAATTTGATATCGAGTTTCATCCTCGAACGACTATCAAAGGACAGGTTCTGGCAGATTTCTTGGTGGAATTTTGCAACATTCCCGAAGTGGAAGAACTTCCAAAAGAATTAACCTGGGTCGTGTTTGTGGATGGATCCTCAACACATGGTAGAAGTGCGGTAGGTGTTCTCCTTAGGAATCCTGAAGGTCAAGAGTTTGGTTTTACTGTAAAATTGGACTTTGTCACAACAAATAATGAAGCCGAATATGAAGCCGTAATAGCAGGTCTGGCATTGTCCCGAGAGATGGGAGCAACTAATGTTGAAATCCGAAGTGACTCTCAAGTAGTGGTGGGCCAAGTTCAAGGACAATTTGAAGCACAAGAAGATCGAATGGCCAGATATTTGGAATAGGTGCGCCGATTCCAATCTTATTTCGAAAGGGTCGTCATCACGAAGATACCTCGGGATGAAAATATTTGAGCCGATGAATTCTCGAAGATTGCATCAGGGACAGATGAAGAGATTGAAGCGTCTAAAAGGCAGATTATCATTTTGACCGAGCCATCGATAGCCCCGAGGGCTAACGTCATGGAAGCAGATCCAACACAGGATGAACCAGAATAGGCTATAGAGATTATTCAGTTCTTGAGAAACGGGTTGCTGCCCGAAGACAAGGTTGCGGCTCGGAAGGTAAAGATACAAGCAACACGGTTTTGCTTCCTCGGAGAAGTACTATATAAAAGAGGATACTTCGAACCCCTGCTCAAATGCCTCTCTAAGACCGAGGCGGATTATGTTCTCAAGGAAATCCATGAAGGTGTGTGCGGAGACCATTCGGGAGGAAGGATGCTGGCACAAAAACCCATCCGAGTAGGTTATTATTAGCCTATGATCAGAAAGGATTTGGCTCTTCTCGTCAAGACTTGTGACAAATGCCAGAGGTTCTCAAGAATTATGAAAGCAAGTCTCGAGAAGCTTACTCCCCTCACTTCTCCATGGCCATTTGCAAAATTGGGGGTAGATATTGTCGGCCCAATGCCTGTAGGGAAAGGGGGTCGGAAGTTCTTAGTTGTAGCTGTAGACTATTTTACTAAATGGGCAGAAGCAGAAGCATTAGCAGCTATAACCATAACAAATATCACAAGTTTCCTTTGGAAGTCGGTGGTGTGCCGGTTCAGGATCCCTCATGCTTTTGTCACAAAAAATGGGAAGCAGTTTGACTGTGAACCATTCCGGAGGTGGTGTTCAGAACTTCATATCCGAAACTATTATGCCTCGGTACTTTATCCAAAGGCGAATGGTCAAGTAGAGGCGACAAACAAGACCCTGGTAAGGACATTGAAGAAAACGCTCGATAAGAAGAAAGGAGCATGGGTTGAATATGTTCCAGAGGTGTTCTGGTCGTACCGAACCACAAGAAGAACTCCAACAGGCGAGATGCCATTCTCACTTACATACGGGACCGAGGCTGTGATACCAGTCGAAGTGGGATCCCCGAGCTTTCGTGTAGCTCACTACAATCCTGGGCTTAACGACGAAAAGGCCAAGGTATATCTAGATCTTTTGTAGGAGAAAAGAGACGACGCTCAAGTTACATGGGCAGCGTATCAGAATCGAACAGCTCGGTATTTCAATAAACAGGTGGTCCCTAAAAAGTTCCAGCTCGGAGATTGGGTACTCAGGAAAGTGAGCTTAATGACGAAAGATCCAACGGAATGCAAAATGGGACCCAAATGGGAAAGCCCTTATAAGGTAGTAGGATGCCATCCGGAAGGGGCTTATCGCCTGATGACCGAGACAGGGAAGATACTCCCGAGATCATGGAACGCCGAGCACTTGAAGAAATATTATATGTGATTCTTTGTTTTTTCTCCACAATTTTATATTCAATAAAGAAGATCTCTTTCCAATTCATATCAACAATTGTAGAAGTCTAAGAAATAGCCTGACTTCCCCCCTCGAACGACTCGAAAGAGTTATGAGGGGGATACCCAGAAAAGAGTCCACCTGTATCTTTTCCTCGGACAACCCGAAAGGGTCATGGAAAGGATGCAATGGGAAAAACCCTTCGGTTAGGGGTTACTAAAAGTATAACGCTAAGAATGCTCGATTCCTTTCCTCGAACGACCCGAAAGGGTTATGGGAAGGATATCAAGGCAAGAAACTTCTCTGTTAGTCCAACACCGAGAGCAGGGAAGAACAAACAGCCCCGAGGTATCGATTGATCTCTACTAAGAGTAAAGCAGTAGTCCGAGACAGAATGAAAGCACTTTTTCATCAAACTTCTCCAAAGATGATCAAGCTACATCAACGTCCACCCGACTCCTCACCTCGAACGACTCGAAAGAGTTATGGTGGGGATGCTCAGGGAACAATCCGCTTGAATCCTTTCCTCGAACAACCTGAAAGGGTCATGGCAAGGATTCAATGGGAAGAAACCTTCCGGTTGGGGGTTTCCGAAGGGATGAGGACTAGAATCCTCCCGATTCCTTTCCTTGAACAACCCGAAAGGGTCATGGAAAGGATACAAAGGGTTGAAACCTCCCAGTTGGGGGTTTCTGAAGGATAAGACTAAGGATATCCAGAAAAGAATCCGTCTGAATCCGTTCCTCTGACAACCCGAAAGGGTCATGGAAAGGATACAAAGGGTTGAAACCTCCCGGTTGGGGGTTTCCGAAGGATAAGGTTAAGGATATCCCGATTAGAATCCGCCCGATTCCTTTCCTCGAACAACCCGAAAGGGTCATGGAAAGGATACAAAGGGTTGAAACCTCCCGGTTGGGGGTTTCCGAAGGATGAGACTAAGGAGATCCAGAAAAGAATCCGCCCGAATCCTTTCCTCGAACGACTCGAAAGGGTTATGGAAAGGATACCACGGCGAGATTGGAGGTTTCTGGAAGGACAAGAACATTCAAGATAGAATCGGCCCAGATGCTATGAGTCAAGAAACCAAGACCAGAAACCCCTCGGTCGGGAGTCTCCAGATGCTATGAGTATGGATCATCTAAATTCAGAGATGAGGAAATTAAAAGGTTAAGATTTCAAGTCAATGATTTCATTTCAGTAATATATAAAGTCTTTTACAGGTTACAAAGATTTCAGAAAGAAATAAGGAAAAATTCAGGCCCGAGAACAACCCTTAGCCTGTAGCTTCTTCAAGAGGATCCTCTCGGGGGTCCGGTGTGTTAGCACCCCAACTCGAAACGTCTGGCAAGAATTCTTTACCGAATTCTTTCATTTCTTGGACTGCTTCGTTAGGAAATCCTACCAGTTGCAGCCCAACAGTTTCAGGGTCGAACTTATATTTAGGGTTTGTCACCAAAGTTCGAAAGTTTTCGAACCCCCAGTTGAATCCACGAGCCCAACTCTGGTCCCGAAGGAATGGCACATAGCTTAGCTGCTTCAGATAGCGCTTCAGTTTTGCCTGGCCCGCGTCATATCTAATTCTAAGCCTGATCAAAAGACTCTCCGAACGGTCCTGCGCCTTAACAGCTTTGTCCCTTTCAGCCTCGAGTCTTTCAACTTCAGTCTTCAGCTTCTCCTTTTCTGCTTCGGCATTTTTGGCATTCTTGCACGCTTCGGAGCACTTGTTCTGCACGGCCGACAAGCGAGAGGCTAGTTGATATGCACGATCAAGTTCAGCAGAAAGACTTGCAACAGAGCGAGTATACCGCTCATTTGCCTCAAGTACTTCCTTTTTTAAACGAGCATTGGCAGAGTGCTCCTTGGATATAATCAAGTCTCGGGAAGCAAGCTCTTCATCTCTAGATTGAAGAAGAGCTTTCAAAGTTGCCACTTCCTTCTCCAGGCTCGAGAGTCGAGCTTGCACTTCGAGAGCTGGAGCAGTAGGCTACACTTGACAATTTTCATATCTTTGCCAGAGAGCTGTCATCTTCACCAGAAGCTATAAAGAGGAAGGTAGGCAGATTTAGAATAAAATGCTAAAAATTGGTTAAAACAAAGGTTTGTTTTCGGGAACTCACCTGGTAATGGGAAACAAGAATGCCTTGAGCAATTTTCTCGGGGGAGGAAACCCCTGCATTTCCCAGGAACCCTTCGGGGATTAGATTTTTTATGGCCTTCATTGGATGACCAAGAAGGCCTCTGCCCAAGACTTCAAAGCCCGCTGAAAGTCTAGAAGAAGAGCTAGGGCCCACAGAAGGAGTGGCTTCCGTAGTCGGGGCTGCCTCAAACTCATTAGGCCTTAATTCAGAAGTGCTGGCTTAGGTATGGGATCTATTCCTATCAGAAGCTCCGAGATGCAGATCTGCCTCAAGAGTGGTGGCATCGGTATTGACCCTAAATCCTTCAGGCTCTCCGAGATGTTGGCTCGCTTCAGATTGATCCATGCTTCTTACTTCAAGACCAGCACCCAGTGTATCCTGAACACCCACTTGGTGAGAACTTCCAGGCTCTTTGGTATTTACCCTCTCGGGTGTTCCCATTTGGGGCTCTGTTTGGTTATGAGCTGTACATGGTTCTTGGGGGGTGGCATGCCCCATTTCGCAGTCACAGCTGGGGGGGTGGTGGAGTTCCAGGACGCTCTGATGAAGGAGTCCGAGGAGTTCCTTCTTCCACAAAGTCTTCGACGAAAGCTTCATCTCGGGGGGTGCTAACATCCTCATCCCTCTCTTCAACAGATTCTTCACCCGAAGGGGCAAACTCTTGCTGTACCTCATCGGCATCAGAAGGCCTTATGACCAGCTTACCCCACATCCGCTCAGCCTCTGAAATTATTTCAACCAGACGATCTCAGACACGAAATTTCTTTTTCCTCGCCGGGTGCTTCACCCGACGTGTGACTTGCACGTTGTGGGCCTCAAGTATCGATTCTAGGGGTGGGAAAAAACCGCAGGATCCGATCCGACCCGCAAAACCGCACCGATCCGACCCGCAGAAGCCAGTTTTTAAGTGTAAATTTGCGGGTACGGGTTTTTAATGGGTATATCCGTGCGGGGCGGGGTGGGGCGCGGGTTGGTGTTTTAAAAAAACCAGGGCCCCGCCCTGCCCCGTACAACAAAGAAAAGTGTAAAAAACCCTAAAATGTTAACCTTGCGCCGCAGCTCCTACCCTTGTTCTTCACTTTCAATTTTCTTTCACCCTTCGTCCCTTCCCCTGTTCTTCACCTCGCCGCACACTTCTTCATCTTCTTCATTTACGCTGCTCTTCATCTTCTTCATCTATGCCGCTCTTCATCTCTTTCATCTGCGCTGGACACAGACCAAGTCTTGCCTTCCCTGCACCAAGAGTCCAAGATGGCAAGACCTAACAAAACCCCTCCTTGCGAAGTGCAAACCCCGAGTCCTTCCATCCTTAGTCCCTTCTTTCTTCATTTTGTTTGGGTTTGCAGGTATTTTCCATTTTTCAGAGCTTCATGGGTCTCATTCTAAGGCGTTGAAATTAGGGTTTGTTTGTTTCGTTGCTTTCTATTTTGTTATGAATCAACAATTATTGGTGGTTGATCTAGGGTTTTCTTAACGATTTGGTTTCTTTTGTTGTTTGAGGTATTGTTCTGTTTCCCCCGCCCCGCCCCGCCCCGCACCCCCCGCACTGCACACCCTTGCACCGCACACCCCCATCCCGCACGGATATTTCTCATTTACTGCAGTTCACGGGTTGGATTTACTAAACCCGCAGGGTTGCGGGGCGGGGCCAAAAATGGCGAAAATCCGCCCCGCCCCGCCCCGTGCACACCCCTAATCGATTCGCCCTCCTATTTAGATCTCTCTGGCGCCGGACTTGTTACTGTGGAGGCTCCGGCATTGGTTTCCTCAAGAGGAGTATCTGGGCTCTGGTACGATGCCTCAGAGCCAGACTCATCTCTTAAGACAAAAGAGGGTGTAGAGCCAGCTTCTTGTGTAGGGGAGACTTCCGGAACGAAACCCCGAAAGCTCGCTGATCTCTCTTCGGTGTTGGTTCCAGCCATGGACACCCTCAGAGGAGTTCTCTTCACACCTGAGGCGGCCAGAGCGATTTTCCGCTTCTTCCTCTAAGGAACATCCTCAGGAATTTCTTCAGCTCTGCCAAAAGGTCTCTTCTTGATGACAGGCCTCGGAGATGGAGGCGCATCATTTCTTTTCTTGACCGCTCCTCTTCTGGTGATCGTCCTCTTGTCTCTCGGAATATTGTATCCAAGAAATTGCCTTAGATTCTCCTCGGTCACAAGGTTGTCGAAATCAACTTCATCAAACTTCTCGGCTTTAACCCTGACTGCAGACCAGTCGCTTATCTTCATGACATCTTCCCGGTCAGATATGCTAAGTGAACGGGGTTCACTTCGATCAGGCCTCAACAATTTCCAAGTCTGAGATATCCTACGGTTCTCGGGCAAAAGAGTACCTTCGGGGCATTCCCATTCCCTAGATACTCGAAAGAATTGCTGCTCCCAGAATTTATTATTTGTCAACCCACTCTTAAGTTTGATGAAAATAGAGGGGGTGGCGGACGCACAGTTTGATCATTCCCTTCGAAGTCTGCCTCGGCCTGTAAATGTTCAAGAATTGGAGAATCTTCATCTCCTTTTTCAACACAAGCCTCCAAAGGATATACGAAGCGAACAGATATCTCCAGGCGTTGGGCATGATTTGATTGGGAGCAACCATCAAAAAGAGGATGAAATCCCAGGCAATCTCCGGAAAAGGTAGTCGGAGTCCGGCCAGGAACATCCTTTCAAACAGAGTGATGTCACCACCATCAATAAGTCGAGCCCCAGGGGTTTGATAAAACGTCCTCACTGTCGGAGGAATGTCGTAGTTCAGACACAGAACACCCTCATGCCTTTCAAAGACGGCGGTTTCCACCTTGCTCTCCAGGGGAGAAAGGTCTACGTAGCCATCGGACCTTTTGGTTCGAGCCCGAGAGGTAGGAGGAATATTCGAGGTGGCCTTCTTGGGAGCCATTTCAGAGAGAGAAAAGAGGAGTAGAAGTTTCAGAGAAAGAAAAGAAACTCAGAAAGATGGCGATAATGGAGGATAAAGAAAGAATATGAGAATATGTTAAAGGATGAATAGTGAAAGTAGTCCAAACATTAAATACTCCCCCACGCGTCCAAAATATGAAGAGGCGCCATCATTTCAGTATCTCCGAAAACCGAAGGGGCGTACGTTTCATATCTAGAAATTAAATGATATAACCTCGAGAATATCGCGTCATGATTATAAAGGAATAGCACGGCGTCAGGGCTTACGTCATTAGCAGAAAAAGAAGCGGTAAGATTCAAACATTCAAACTGTTGAAAAGACGCGCCATTTATGACAAAAGCAATAGCAGGTACAGGTTGGCAGGCGATAAATAATTCCCTTAATTTCAATTCATTTTTGAAATTAGAAAATTAGAGGGGTAACTGTTGGGGATAAAATTAACCCCGAGGACACGTGGATCCTAATCTTGAATCATCTCAGTGTTACATCTCGGAGTTACATCTCGGACATTTGTTACGACCCAGTAGAAGAAGATCGTCTAGGTATAATGACGCCTCGGTCCTATCGAACCCGGTAACGGTATGAAATATCCCGAGATCTCCTAGTCTGATCGGAGTGAACATATCTCGGATATTTATGCCTCGGAGATTTGATAGAAGCTACGAGACCATTCGGGAAGTTGAATCACAACCCGGTATACAAAGATTGCCTCGGTATGATAACACCTCGGATAAGATGGCCTCGGTATGATAACACCTCGGATCTTCCACAACCCTGTTACGGTGCGGCAATATTCTGAGATCTCCTAGTCCTTTCGGAGCGAACATGTCTCGGATATTATCACCTCGGGGGTTGGTCGAAGTGTGTTACAATTGTCTTAGAGTGAGATAAGGCCAGTATCCAGGAAGATCAGGGATAAGCCTCTATCCCATTATTAACAGGATAAGATAGCTAGCTAGTAACGTAGAATTAAGATTAAAGAGGTCCGAATGCAATTTGGACTCTGTAGCCTTATTCAAATTCCCTGAGGATAAGGTTAAGGTTCAACCAGACTAGGACTCAAACTCCTAGTCCAACTGGGCTTCAAGAATTCCAATAAGACTACAACTACCAGCCTATAAATAAGACCATCACACCAGGTATTAGATATATTCTCTCTGAGCTTTTGAGATTACAGATATTTTCCAGGAAATTGATTTGAACTGACTTAGGCATCGGAGTGGGCGTAGTCGGCACCCCCGACTAGTTGTTTGTTGTTTTACAGGAATCAAGGTTGTGCGTTTGGGGGAGGCAGCGAATCAATAGGCGACACGTCACCATACAGGAAACTGTACCAACATAATCGATTAAGATCTTTGAGAGGATACCATATGCGTACGCGTAGGTGATATAATCTTCAATATTCAAGTATGTTTGCTGTTGTGTTTTGTTTTTTTGTTTGAAAAAGTGTTATGATATGACGTAAAAGTGAAAACAATTTTTGTATTTTGATTAGTGTTTTTTGTTTTAAGTTGTTTGTTAATGTCTTTGACTTAACTTGAGAAGATCGAGAAAACAAAAGACAGCAAATAAAGTCACTAACAAACTTAGATCTTCCTCAAATAATTAAAAGCTATATATAGGATCATAGTATGCCCTAAGACTACCATGCTGGATGCATGCCTTCACAGGCATTCTTTATCGAGAATCTTTTTCTTTTTTTTCTTTCTTTCTCTTTTTTTTTTTTTTTTTTTTTGGTTTAAATTTGAACGACATACATATTAGCTTGTTAGTTCATGAGTTACTAAACAATCTCTACCATATAGAATTGATGTCTTATTGTCTAATCCCTTTTGTTAATAGGAGTTGACACATTTTTTCTCCCTTAATTAATTAATATGAAAATTTTGGACTCTTGATTCATTTAGGCACGAAATTAGTAGGAGAAATATAAGGAAGGTGTAAGAATTTGTTAAAAAAAGTATTTTGTATTTTCAAAATTGTGTTAATGATGGGGGGTCACGTTTGAAAATCGTTTATCTTAAAAGTATTTTTCAGTGTTTGAAAAGATCAAAGAATTTTGTTAGTGGTGAGGGCCACATTTGAAAGTAACTATTATTTGAAAAGTATTTTATAGTTACAACTCAGAAAGACCAGACCTTCGATTCTTGAAAAAATAGCAATAAAAAGAAAGGGCAAAAAGTATAAATCATTAAAGTGAAAGTGCCTGCTATTTATTTGCTTCATAATCTAAACAATGATTCATTTTAAGACTAAAGAGAGAAATATATAAAATAATAGACAAAAACTGATATAGTACGGCCTTAATTAGGACGAGGTAGAATGAACCAATCGCACCCACATTCGAACGAGAGTGCGACCGGCACATTTTAAAGTCAAAGCCGAATAGCCCAATTGCACCCATGTACGAGTGTGCATTTGGTACTTTCGGGAGTTTTGGTCGAATCACATATGCGATATGGTGTATCTAGAAGTCATGGCCGAACCATCCAATTGCACCCTCATTCGAACGAGAATGCAATCGCGACATTCCATATGCAGTACTAGATGGTTTAAAAGGAAATTATCACTATAGCAGTAGACAAGATTTCCAGCAGAATTTGCTCCAATTTCAGTTTGTTAATTAGTTTCCATAATGGCTTAAGGAATTGTCATTTTTTGTTAAGTTTCCTTTACTTGATTTATTTGCCTTTTGAGTTTTGAAGCCTTGTAAAATAAACATTGCAGCATTGTGAGTTAGTTTTTGGCAAGCTTGAATTAATACAACTTTCAGTTTTTTTTCGAAATTGTTATGGTGTTCTTTGATCCGAAGACGTTGATTCCTCTATTCTGTTCTTGTTCTTCCGTCTTTATTATCTATTATGTCAAAAACAAATATAATTGAAATTAATTGGTGAAAGGATGTTAGAGATTGCTTAATAAAAATCGAGATCCCTTACAATTCGGACATGCAGCTCCATATAAAGTAAGGATGCAAGACTCACCTGCCTCATCGACCATTTTCATGACTTAGTAAAATTAATCAGGGTTTAGCTTGAACTTGTTTTAGGATTTTTGTTAAGTGTTTTAGTCGGTTCCCCTCCAATCAATGGACCATCTTCTCTATGACATGTGCAATTAATGCACCATCTCAATCATAGAGAATCTTGTTTTACTTCCATGTACTTTGTACTTCGATATTTTATATAACCATCAGCAGGTCAGAGCCCTTCACTTGTACCATATATCATGCACGGCATATTGAAGAAAATCAGTTGACTCCACAACCCTTGTAGTCAATCTAAGCTTTTATTATCTACATCTCAAGGATGCAAGAACTTGGACCAAAAAACCTAGCAGGACAATAGGGTTATGTATACCAATTAATGTAATAGGGTCATGCTCTGTCCACCTCCCTTGCAATGGGAGTTCAGGTAGAGTACGTTGAAGGGTTTCGTGACGGTCATCTATTCACGTCCTCTGTTTTGATGTTTATACTGTTTTATGCAGCATTTTTCTTGGCTTTTGTCCAAGATCTAGAGGACCGGATCCTTAATGATTTCTTTAGAATCATTTATGGACTAATTTTCTATTTTCTGTTTTCAGTTTTTTGTTTGGGTTTGTTGTTGAGTAGCCCACCATTTTTTCAGTTTTTTTTTATTCCTTAATTGTTTCCCTTCTCCTATTTGCTCCAAAAAAAAGAAAAAAAGAAGAAGCAATCATTCAACAAACTAGGGATGCAACTTTTCCTATATCCACCATGGATGATATTATTCTTTTTCTTTTTCTTTTTTTTGTAAAGCTTAGGCTTTTTGATGCCTTGTTTACCTTCTCCTCTTCGCTCCCAAAAAACAATAAAAAAAAATAAACAAAATAAACAAATAAACAAACAAACAAACTGGTATTGAATTATAAAACACGCTAATTAAATGTTTAAAATTTATGAAATCGCTTCTTAAAATTCGCATCATTATCAAATAACTTCATTCATTTTTCTTCCGTTAAATGAGTAACACGTGGCCATTAGGCCAGCTGGTCATATCCAATAAATAAATTATATAGAGAGTAATTTCAAACTAGGAATTTGATACATTAACTTTGTTTAAGAAAGACCATGTCAATCCTAATATCTGTAAGAGAGTTATAAATGAGGCTGTACGTGATCGAAGGTCAGAAAGACGTACTATTGCCAGTGTGGTTTGTTTGATTCTGTAACCAGGCCCACGGACATGGTGGATTCTCCAGCCAAGCTTTGTGCCACTGTCCGACGAGGAAAGGACAGCTTTCTCCTTCCACTCCTAGGAGTCGTCGATTAGATTAGATATGTTGTCAAAGTCTAAAGCTGAAGCCTGAGCTAGCTTCACTCGATCTTTCTCAATCTCTCTGGTTGTGGAAGTATTTAACTATATTAAGTTTGTTCAATGTCGTGGGAATTGTCAAAAACAGGGTTAAGTGCATGAAACTCATCCATGACGTGCATTAAGCACGTGTACACATGCAATTAAGAGCATGGTTCATGCATTAATACCAAAAAAGGATCCGACAAAATAAAACCAGTTTAAACTTTTTCTGATTTTTCAATTGTATAATGTCGGAACAGGATCCTTTCCATTTTCTCTAGGTTTTATGGTAAGTCTTGTTTTTGCATCTAACCATATACATGGTGCCGAGGTGTTTAAAACTTTTAAATAAGGTTGATCACCATATTTAATTTACTATGTTTCAACGTATATATTATTAGATCTGAAAAATCTAATCTATACCATGAAATAAATTTTTTCGATTTCACTTAAAATAGAGAGAATAATGATTTGATAGTGTCATTGGGCCGGGGCTTATAAGCAGATTTTTGGATGGTCAGATCGGCGATGGGTCACCTACAAAACAGAGAAAATAGTCACCAAGAATCTGCCGTTACGTTGGAGGACGAAGAACATGCACCCTGATGCTTAAGTTAGTAAAAATTCTTTGAGAAAACTTAAGAAAGAAAATAGGAGACGAGGGAATGAGCATAATTTATACCTAAGGGTGTACGTGTAGCCCTTTTTATGAGAGACGCTCATAGTCCAATATGGTAGAATGAATACCAGTGTGATGTAATTTTCCTTGTAGTGTTTGATTTATCACATAGATCGCATTAATGGCCATTTGGGTGTATAGTAATCATGTGGAGAAGATTCTAAGAGACATTTTAATTAAGCTTTTTTATGAAAGTAATTGTGTGATTTGAGGGCCTGATTACCTTCCATATAGAGGTTGTTGGAGTAGAGCTCTCCTGTAATTTATATTACCTTCGAACCGACTGGTTCTCGATTTTTTCAATTTTATGCATAATGAAAACTGAAGGCCAAAATTTTCATTTTGGAGATGAACTAATATCCCTGTAGACTCCATGTTTAACTGGTCCAAACAGTCTTGCAGTTTTCTTTCATTTTTCCCCCCCTTTTTTCTGGGAGATATGTAGACTTACTCTTCAAGGGTCCTATATATGCATAAATAAATAATCCATGGCAAGTTCTTGAGATTATTTACAGCATGTCGATCTTCACAGGAAATTAAATGCGATTAAGATATGATTAAGAGCATAAACTACAAAATGATTTCACATGTTTGAGCTGTAAGCTATTGTTTATTGTTTTATAGTTGTTAAATCACTCTGATACACTCAAAAGTTGGCTGGGTTCATGAACTCGATCGGATATAGAGCTGGAAATAACTTTTGACCAAATTCTGAGTAAGTGGTAACCCATGACCCTGATGCGAACATGCATGGAAGACCACAAATTTTGACATCTGGCAAATGCTCCTTCCTTGTGCCTGCAGTTAGAACTTAATTCCTCTAAGTATAGCTAGGTTTAATTAGTCTAAATTTCAAAACTAATTAATCATATGTTTTTCTTAATTTGACTTTTATTGATTGGGTTTTAGTTTGTTGAAACGGGTTTTTAATATATAACTTAATTATGCTGATATACATGTTGGCTCAAATATTATTGAGTGGTCATTTTGTTATTGGACTTTATCCACTTTAACAGTGGAGAAATTGGATTAATATTCGATCTACCTTTTGTGGTAAACCGTATGTAGGCCTGTAATTCTAATTAGGGTTAGAAGTCTGATATACCTGAAGATAATACGTATATACCACTAAGGTTTAGGTCCCTCCCACCTAGGAGAAGCCAGATAAAGCATACCTCAAGTGGTTCATGCTCGGCCAAACTTAAGAAAGCAAGCCTACAAGGCTGAAGATCGAACACTACACTCGTAGAATATTGTAGCCAGGCCACACGTAATCCTAATTAATGTCCTGATATTCTCGAGCACGAAGGAATGCTCGCCTAACGAAGTGAGGTCCAAAGAATCAACTGGGTTATTCCTGAAACCCCCTCTCCCTCCTACAATAACGCATGAAAACACTCCATAAAAGGGGAAGAAATGCTCACTAGCTTGCAAAGTACACAATTCTGTCGATTAGGCACACCCTTCTAAAGAGAATCATGTACCATTATAAACCTGGAGGCAGGAATTGAAGAACTTCAGTACATGCGAATTAATACAAATAAACTCCTATTTTCAATATAATTTTGATTTTTGATTTAATTTATTTATTGTCTCAGGAAGCTGCTTCACCCAAGACCTATTTTGAGGTGTGCTCATAAAACCCATATAATTACAATGATCATCTGCTCTGAAAAAATAAAGTACAAGTGATGATAAGCAAGCAGAAAGCTTACACAATATGCATCCCCTCAATTGGTCTGCAGTAGCGGTGTGCAAGTTGAAATGATGGTTGGGTATTGAAGGTTTTATGTAATTCCCTAAATCCTTATATTTTTACAATCTTTGGCTTCTGTAAATCTTTATATATTCCCTAAATCCAATCTTTTTTGACAAATAAAATGACTTCTTTTTGTATCAAGTCAAACAAGAATAATTGTTGATTAGGTTTATTTATAGCAACTGTCAGTATGATCTGATTTTTGAAATAACTGTAATGGGCATTTGTATTAGTCTGAGTCCCTGTAATGATTTGAGTCTAATTTTTGACTCAATTATCTTTTGGACTTGTTTGACAAACCATGTCCACTTTTTTTCTTTTTCTTTTCACTTTTCCTAAAAAGATCAAATCAAAAATATTCTAATTTTTTTTACACTTTTTATATCACATAATAATTTTTTATTACTATTCAAATAAAAAAATTCACTACAAAATAAAATTTTTTCACTTTTTTATAAAATATTATCAAATTTTATATCACATCAATCACTTCTTACTACCGTTTAAACAAATATTCCACAACACAATTACTTAACAAGCACTTCCTACATCTTTCCTTTAAAAAAAATAAAATAAAAAAAGTCAAACAAGAACAAAGCTGCCCAGATAAAATAAAATAAAAAAACAAATCAACAAAAACTTTGCTAGAAACAACTCCTTGAAAATTGATCAAGTCAGCAAATTAATAAGGATTTTAAGGAATATTCTGACATTAATTTTCAAAATGATTCATATTCTATCAAATCAATCGACAATCTTTTCCATGACATGTGCAATGCTTCAACTCAATCAAATCAATCAAAGTAATTACTTTCATGAACCGATTAATATAATATAAAAGAGAAATGAGATTCGAATTGTTTTTGGGAGAAAAAGAGAAAAAAGAAAAAGTTGTTTGATAATAATTTTGAATGGATGTTGAATTTTTTTTTTAAAGAAGTGAAATCAAAAGGCAAAACGTTTGCAAAACGATGCCGATGTTCAATCCCACTACAAAGATAATTAATGGTGAGTCAGTTTGGCAATTTACTCGTCTTCTTTTTCGCTTTTTTTCTTTCTTAAAGAAAAAGGGTTAAACTCTTTTTCATCAAATTACCAAACAATTTTCTTCATTTTTTTTTTTAAAAAAAAAAAAAAACTCATTTCATCATTATAACACATCAATCAATTTTTATTGAGAAATAATAAAATTACAACTCTTGCACAACTATTTTACAACCCCTAGACATATTGAGTGGAACCTACATGCATAAGTCTCACCTCATGTGTCTTGGTTGCAAGATAATTGTGCAATATAGGTTGTGCATGAATCACTTCCCATTTTTATTACTGCTCCAAAAAAAAAAACACAAAATACAAAAAATGAGAGAACGTAGGTTGTCAAACATACCCATTTGTCAAACCTTTTTGCCAAATTTTTTTTTTTTCTAAAATAATAGTAAGAATTGATTGATATGATATAAATGTGAACTTGATTTTGAATTTTTTGTGAGAGAAAAATAAATAAATTTGTTTATTATTGTAAAAAAAATGAGCTTGAATTTTTTAAAAAAAAATGAAAAAAAAAATAGGAAGAAGTATTGTCAAACGTAATTAATATGCTAAATGTATAATAAATCTCTGAATCGACACCCAATTTGAAAATAGTCCATCACTTTTTAATTTTAAACATTTATTCCTTAACTTTTTCGTGTTTTTGAATTAGATCATTCCGTCTATTTTTAATCCAATTTTGTTAACTTCGTTTGGCTGAGTCACCAATTAAGCCTAAAAACGACGTCGTTTCAATATTTTTTTATTTTTTTAATAATTTTATTTAAAAATATTAAAAAAATAATTTTTTTCTTTTTTTTTTTTTAAAAAAAAGAAAGAAATAAAGAAAGAAGAAGGGGGTGGCTCAGGGCCACCATGGCACCCCCACTTTGGCCAAGGGGGTGGCTGAGCCCCTTGGCCAGTCTAGGGTGGTGGAACCACCCACCCCATGGCAAAAAAAATAAAATTAAATTAAAATTGATGGGTTTTGGCTCTTGGAGGTAGCCGAACCACCCACCCTATGACAGAGAATTTTTTTAAAAAAAATTGATAAGTTTTGGTTCTTGAAAGTGGACGAACCACCCCCGTAGCCCATGAGGGGTGGTTCAGCCACCCCAGACCAGCCAAGGGGGTTGCTGAGCCACCCCCTTCTTCTTTTTTCTTTTTTTCAATTTTTTTTATTTTTTATTTTTAAATAAAATTATTAAAAAGAAAATATTGAAACTATGTCGTTGGTAGGCTTAGTTAGTAACACATCCAAACGGAATTAACAAAATTGAATGAAAAATAAACGAAATGACCCAATTCAAAAACGAGAAAAAGTTAAAATTAAAAAATAAGAAACTATTTTGAAATTGCACATCTACTCAAATATTTATTATATATTTATCCTAATTAATATCGTATGGCAATGTCTTTTAGGTATCATACTATCATGGGAGGGAGGAGATTGGACAGTGGAGAGTGGAGAAATCATGACCCATGCTTTGAAAAATTACAAAAAAATAATAACAAAATGTCTACCAATAATAAGCACGGTTTTTTACGTCGATCAGTTCATATTTAGAGGATAAATTAATATTTTGTTGATTTCACTAGGTATAACGTGATGCTGGTAATAATGATCTAAAATTAATTTTATATATATGGATAAAAAGATCGAAAGTTGATAATGGAATTATTTGGAAAATAAATGAAGAGCTATCCTCCTTCTTTTCTTTTCTTTTCTTTTTTTTTTTTTTTTTTTTTTTGAGGTTGCAACAACACTTTCTTTTTCCTTCTTTTTTATTTAGAAAATAAAAATATATATCAATGAATGATGAAGAACCAAAGAGCGGAGAAAGATGACAATTGCAAGAAGAAATGCCCTTCCCACTTACGTCGCTCGAGATTAAGTAATTCCACGTACTATGCATATATTTCTCATCGTTTTATTAGACTGATGTGACAGTATTTATCAATTCTTAAAACAACTCTTGTTAAAAAAGAAATTTCAAAAATTAATAGAATATTGTTGCATCATCAACCAAGTAAGATGGGGATTAGATGAAGATATAGTATATAACATTATTCATAGATTATTGCATAGGAATAATGCTCGATATACATTCTCATCTCACTGGGCTAATGTGCACTTGAATAAGACTTTGTTAAAAAAAATAAAAATTAAATAAAAAAAATACCAACTAATAAGCAATGTCAAATTCAGCCTAATAAGATAAAATTAGGATAATGGTATAATTATAGCATTTCTCTAATCTCTATTGTAGAGTGTGACATGACAAGGTAATAAAAGAATATGTGTTAGAATATATTAACATATTATGGTGGTTGTAATCAAATCTTGTGATCTAATTATCTTATTTGTATTGTATTCATCTATCACATTTTCTCTATAAATTTTATACGCGCATGGTTTTAATTAAAAAACCGGTGCAAATGTTGACTCTTTTGAAAACGTAGAAGAATCCAACGAAATTTGTTGCCTTTGTGGCCCATGTAGGAAAGTTTGAGGGGGAAGACGAAAGGTACAGATGATCCTGGAAACCTAGATAAAGAATGTCTTGAAGAGAAAATGGGGAAATCGAGAGGGAATTAGGGTGAAACTTCCCTTTCAAATTTTCAAAAAATCTCTATAGCGATGACACGCATTGATAAAACAAACGACGTGGAAATGACATATAAATTACATGTATTACTCGTGATTGAGTGAGATAAATAACGTGTCATATGGAATAGGTCACAAAATGAACCCTAAATGAGAAAAATAACATTACTCATAGATTATTGCATAGGAATAATGCTCGATATACATTCTCATCTCACTGGGCTAATGTGCACTTGAATAAGACTTTGTTAAAAAAAAATAAAAAAAAAATAAAAAAATACCAACTAATAAGCAATGTCAAATTCAGCCTAACAAGATAAAATTAGGATAATGGTATGATTATAGCATTTCTCTAATCTCTATTGTAGAGCGTGACATGACAAGGTAATAAAGGAATATGTGTTAGGATATATTAACATATTATGGTGATTGTAATCAAATCTTGTGATCTAATTATCTTATTTGTATTGTATTCATCTATCGCATTTTCTCTATAAATTTTATACGTGCATGGTTTTAATTACAAAACCGGTGCAAATGTTGACTCTTTTGAAAACGTAGAAGAATCCAACGAAATTTGCTGCCTTTGTGGCCCTTGTAGGAAAGTTTGGGGGAGAAGACGAAAGGTACAGATGATCCTGAAAACCTAGAGAAAGAATGTCTTGAAGAGAAAATGGGGAAATTGAGAAGGAATTAGGGTGAAACTTCCCTTGCAAATTTTCAAAAAATCTCTATATATAGCGATGACGTTGATAAAACAAACGACGTGGAAATGACATATAAATTACATGTATTACTCGTGATTGAGTGAGATAAATAACGTGGCATATGGAATAGGTCACAAAATGAACCCTAAATGAGAAAAATAAAAGCGTTAAACTACAAGTACTAAAAAATGCATTAAACCCTAAGTGAGTGTTTTTGTAATTTTTTTTTTTTTTTTTTTTTTTTTTTTTTTTTTTTTTTTTTTTTTTAACAATATATATCAAAGTCAACACTATGATATAGATTTAGGTGTAAAATCTTTTACACGCGAAAGTCCATCATTTCAATTTTGAAGGATTGAATTGAAATATCTTTCCTTCTAAGGGAAGAAAGATAACTTTCTTGCAGCCATTTCTGACATAGCATGTCCTGCTGGGCGTTGAAAAATTTTGCTTTGATTTTTATTATTTTTATAATTTACCATTTAGTTATTTTGCAAAATCGCAAGGCATTCTTGTCAAATACAGTTTATATATAATGGTATATCACTTGGATTTTTTTTAGGAATATTTGTCATTCAATTTGGTCAACAATATTTCTTTGAGGAGTATGATCCGATACTAACGGCTTTTACTACAAATTTCTTACAGACGGATGAGCTAGAGGGGCGACGTCACAAACCCTAAAACAGTTAATCAAATGCGAATTTGATCAAGTAGAACACAACACGTGTAATATTTAAATGAAGAAAAATTCTAAAGCATATACTGTGGTCCTTTTTAGATTTTTTTGTGCTAAACTGGCACCCTTTTCGATCTCTTTCTCTTGAAACTGGCTCCCTCTCTATTCATCTTTTTTCTTTCTAAAAAAAATGGTGACAGATTAGCATAGAAAGACTTAAGAAGAACCACAATAGATGCTTTAGCATTTCTCTTAAATGAAATGGAAGGTAAATTATGGAGTTAGGATTTGAATTCGAATTCATGACATTGAGTTTTGATATGATGTTAAATATATCATCGGTAAAAAATAAAAAATAAAAAAATCGCAAATTAATCATAAATTCATTTTTTTTTTTGACACGTCCATACCAGAGGGGGATGAGTGATTCGAACTAGTGACATCTACTTTATAAGGCGTGGTTTCCAACTGATTGAACTACCCTTGGGACATCATAAATTCATTCATGTATATCTAATAAAAAAAACAATAAGAGAAATCTTCATACATGATAACCCATTTAAGAATTATGTCACTGAGAGTCAACCAGACAACTACTCACGATTTTCATGAATCTCATAATTAATTTCCTTGATTAGGCTTTTTTAAAGGTTTTCTAATCAAATTAGAGAGTTTAATTTTTACAGTAGTATATTAGTTATAATTTGTTTAGAATATTTTATGAAGCCCATAATTAAATTGACCTATATATGTTTTTTTAAACGAAAATCAAGTTAAAAAAAAAAAATGTAAGTTTTTTCTACTTTCTAATTAATTCTAGAATTTTTCTTATAAATTCGAGAGTAATGTTATACTAGATCGAAATCCTTTCAAATTATTTGTTCGAATTTTATCAAATTCAAGCAGTGATTGTGAGATATTGCTTATGAGACCCATCTGACCAAATAAAAATTAGATTGTCCAACCACTTATTCATTTAGGTGGATTTCATAAGTAGTCGATCTTTCACAATCACCTACTTGAATTCTCTCAAATTCTGATAAATAATTTACAAGGATCATAATCTTGTTATATTTCACACTTATTTATTATATTTTTAATTTACGGGTTCACCTAATGTATTTTAATTTTAAATCGCTTAAAATGTATTATATTGATCGTTATAAAATTGTCGGATTAGATAAACGAGAGTGTGAAGAGTAAGTCTAAGGAAGGACAGAGACTTATAATTAGTATGGACCAGAGTTGCAGCCTTTAACGAAGCTCGCGTCACTGTTCTCCTTGTTGTCTTCCACTGTAGACAAGTGATCGTGACAAGACACTGAGCGGAGAAAAGGAAACAAAAGTAATGCTCGAAAAAGCCACGAACATTATTATTTCCGACACATCAAGGGTGAACCGTAGACAAGAAACCTCTGCCCCCCATTTCCCCCATTTAAAGATCACTCTATGATAATGCTCACACCATTCCCATCCAGCTCACTCCATTTATCACCCTCCTCTTGCCCATTGCCTACTCAAACACATTCATTTATTTTATGAGAACAAAATTCTCTACACTTAATTGTAAAACCTAAACCAACCCCCCCCCCCCCCCCAACATTTTTAATTAAACTATAGTAAGATTAGCTATTTTTCACTACAAGGGTATAATAGGGGCACAATACTTCCTCACATGGAAGTGGGTTCCAGTGTGTGGAGCTCACCTCCATATGAGAGGGTGTTGTGCCCCTGTTGTGTACCTGTTGTGCAAATAACAAGTCTCTTAAAAGTATAAGTAAAAAATATTTAATTAATATTTTAACATTTTCTTTTACGTATGTATTTAAATTTTTATTTGATAAGTGAGACCCAACATATAAAACATTTTAAGACTGATCAACATGTCGAGCCTCTTGAATTTGCCATTCCAGTTGAGGTTATGAGAGAATCTTCAGCCTAGTAACTCAGGCGAGCGGGGCGTGATGGTTATGGGGGTATAAATATTATCGGCCAATCTGCATACCTATATATATATATATTTCAAATTATGATATATATCTAATTTGGAATTGAATCTCAAGATATTGAGACTTTTGGGAAAAATAAAGAGAAAAATAGAAAGTCACAGTAATGGCACCCCTAAAACAGTAACTAAACTTATAATTTCACTTAAACTTAAAATCAACATGTCGTCTAAGTTCGTTCATTAAAATAGGTTTTAGAATAAAGTAAATTTTGTTTTGTTAAATTAAATTCTACATAAAAAGAACTATATATAGCTCAATACAAAATATGTCATCTATTGAAATTAATGTCTCGCAACATATGATATATGAATTCTACATTTCGTTTGAAAAAAATGAAGGGAAAAGACGAGAAGAATAATTCAAAATTAAAATTATTTAAATAAATGTTTAAATATAAAAAAAGGCTCCACTTAAACTTGTGCCTTTAGCCTCAAAATATATCGAACTGACACTATTTTAAACCCTTGCCAAAACAATATGTAACCTTTCATTTCATTTCTACGCCTTTTGAGTTTTGTATTTCATTCTCTTTCTTGCTGTAGTGCTGCTCTCTCTTCCTAGGGTTTTTGCCGGCCGTCACTGTCCTCCTTTTCTTTCTCACCGTCTTCGTCATCCACCGATCTCTCTTTTTATCTGTTTTTGGTCGATCTCTCTCTTTATATTTCATAATCAAGATTAAATTTCACAAATCCAATGATATAATTATGTCATTGATACAATGTATACCATTAAAACAAAGAAAATCTTTGTGGGATCTCCATAAGACTTATACAAGAGGGGATGACAGAGATGATCAGAGATATATATATATATGTTAATGGGAAGCATGCGGTAGTCAATACATATGATTGGCTGTACATGAGATGTACCATAGAATTGCTTAGGCAGTGCAAGAGTACAACAAAAAAGAAAAAGAAAAAGAAAAAAAAAAGGGGGGGACTGGTTGCATGTGTTAAATTATGAAATTCCCGACGACTTTTTATCTGCATTCCCAACGTGAATTATTGGCAAAAGGCCCATACCGTTCACGAGCCAGCTGAAGCTTTAGCTGTTTTATCGGACATTATATAGAGCCCATTGTTTTGAAGTGAATTACAAAATAGGGATCCTGTTCTAATGCCCTTGACTCCTTCACCTTAATAACTTCTGTACGTGGGACAGAACACAACCTAGTTTTAAATCTATTCAATGGATAATGTTAGCGTTCATGAACCAAGAGACAGTCCAACTCTCTCTCTCTCTCTCTCTCTCTCTCTCTCTTTCTATATATATATATATATATATATAGTTATTCCCTTTTAAGAGCTCCTTTCTACTCCAAAATTTATAATATATCACATGTGGTGCTAAGATTAGCCACGAACTGACTGCCTATATATATATATATATATATATATATATATATATATATATATATATATATATATATATATATGCCTGAGAAAGATGAGATTGATTTTATTTTTTAAAAAATAAAAATTATTTAGACCCTTAAATTAACAAATATTTTTTTATGAAGTACAATGAATTGAAAAGGGTCATGATTTGACCCTTCAAACTGTCAATCTGTTATTATTGAACCCCTAACATCAACCTGTCTTAATTGTTATGTTGGATGAAAAATTAAATTTGACTAAAATATTTTAAAAATACCCTTATTTTGACTATTGAAAAACTAAAATTACTCTTTTTATTTTATTTATTAGTAGAGAAAGTCAAAGGGTAATTTGTGTTTTTCAATAATCAAAATAAGGATATTTTTGAAATATTCTGGTCAAAATTGATTTTCCATCCAACATAACCGTCAAGATTGACAAAATGGGCTAAGTTGCAATAAATTGACAGTTTGAATGGTCAAAGCATGACATTTGTCAATTCATGACGCTTTATCAAAAATAGTTGTTAGCCGAAAGGAATAAATTATATTTAATCATTTTCTTTTTCTTTTTTCGACGGTGTTTGGGTACTAAATTTTTTTTTACAAATTGACGTGATGTGTTATAAATTACTTGACGGTAAAAATTGTTTTACCTCAAACAATTTTCTTATTTCTTGTATCAAACAACAATATTAGGTTTAGAGTGAGAACTACTTGTTCACATCCCACGGTCGTGGATCAAGGTAATAGAAAGATATGCTGACGCGTTTGCCACACCAATTAAGGGAGAAAAACTTTAATTTGAGAAGAACATGCAATCCTAATTATATATATAACTATTAAAAGAGCATTAGGGAATTTTGACAGTACCCAACAATCAGAATAAGGGGTGAAACTAAAAATAAATAAATAAATAATTTAGAGGGGTAAAAAAATAATTTTAAAGGGTATATCTCATAAAAAAAAAATTTTAAAAAAATAAAGGAAATTTTAAAATTTTGGATACAAGTAGTTCTGCCCCTAGCAATATCAATTTTATTTGAAATGAAATGGAGATGAATTATTTTATATATGATTTAGATTAGATCTGGGCGGAGATAGAATTCTAGGTTTAGGAGGAGATCGACAAAATTAAGAAGAAGAAAAAAAATTGGAGGGGTAAAAAAATTAATTTTGAAGGGTATATCTCATAATAAAATAAATAATTTAGAGGAAATTTTAAACTGAAAAACTCCAAACTGAAAAACTCTGCAAAAAAAAAAAAGAAAAAGTCATACATTGGCTTTATATACGGAAGATGAACCCATCCATTTTCCCTTACAGTACATTGTATTCTTTTTACTGTACTTTTTTTCAAACGTTCTTATTTTCTTTTCTTCATATGGACATTTTTCTTACGACCATATTTTACAATGGTTGCTTCGTTAAAACGGTAATTTTTCTAACACAATATTTTTTTTTAACGGTTATTTTCTAACTGTCATTAAATTTCAGTATTATTCCGCACCTTGCTATAGAAAGAATTGCAATCCTTGAACTGTTTATATTGTAGTGACAGAATTCGATTAAAAATAATATCATCAATGAAATTGAAAAAACTATAAATGCCTATATGAGTTTAAAGAGAGAGAATGAGAGAGACCCAAAAGAAATATTAAAAAAAAAAAAAAATACATTTGTGAATAGAATCCAGTATTCACAAATTCTAAGACAATTTTATTTTACATTTTTAGTAGATAATAGAATTGAATGCTTTTTTATGATTTTACTTTAGTTTTCTATCTAAAAGTGAGAGATAAATAATCATTAATGAGAATGCTCAAATGGCTTACCTTTATCTTACACTGAAATGGTCCTCTTTGGCTATTCGAAGAAGTGAAATGTAGAAGCAAACATTTGCTGCCGACGTTAACTTTTTTCCTGAAATCTCTCACTAAAGTACTGTCTAATCTTCAAGAAAAGCATTTTGTGTGGCTAAAATGATAACGTTATATTGAAAAAATCATCAATTTACGTACAAGGACAAGATGAAGTAAATAAAACGACTGTGAATTTCTGGAATTCAGTAGAATTTATTCGCCTCAAGTTAATTAATTACTAGTAAAATTGCAGTATATATATAAATATACAGTTCTGTAAAAAGTCTCGCATGATTAATTAAAAAAAAACGTGGTCGGTTTATATATATCCTGGCTAAAGAACTAATAAAGGAGCATGATTGTAATTTCAAAGCCTCCTTTGATTCGTTTTTATATATTATCAAACAGGAGAAGCTTTCAGAGAGAGAGAGAGAGAGAGAGAGAGAGAGAGATGGAGGGAGAGAACACAAACGATCTGTACAGGGAGTGTTTGAGGAACCATGCAGCCAGCCTCGGGAGCTACGCCACCGACGGGTGCGGCGAGTTCACGCTCGACGAAGAGGCCTCGCCAGGCGGCCTACAATGCGCGGCATGCGGCTGCCACCGCAACTTCCACCGCAAGGTGACGTATATAGCCACCCATCACCACCATGCCAGAGGGGTGAGCTGCAGCAGCCGCGGCCGGGACCCCGAGGCCACCGCCGACCTCATGGACTACAGCGGCGGCGGAGGCGGCGGCGGCGGGGCGCGGCAGGTGATGGTGGTGGAGTCGGGTGACCAGGGGGAGAGGAGCTTCAGCAAGAAGCGTTTCAGGACAAAGTTCACGCCGGATCAGAAGGAGAAGATGCTGGCGTTTGCGGAGAAGCTGGGTTGGAAGCTACAGAGGAAGGATCTAGAGGATGAGATTGAGAGGTTCTGTAGAGGACTTGGGGTGAGCCGGCAGGTCTTCAAAGTGTGGATGCACAACCACAAGAACTCCTCCTCCTCTTCCTCTGCTTCTACAGGCAATGCCTCCTCCCTCACTCAGTAGTAGTACTGGTGGCAGAAAATAGAGCAAAGAGAGTGAATAATCTTAGTTTTTCATATCTTTCTTGTCCCTTCTCTTCTTCTTTTTCTTTTTCCTTTTTTTGGATTGACGTTTGGTTGTAATTTATCCTTTATTTTCTAAGGAAAATAATTCAGCTTTTTTCTTTTTTGTCACAATTTTAAACATGCATTTCCTAGGCCAGTCGATCGGTATCCATGAAGTAGCTAGGGGATGATGCAATTGTTTCTAAACTTTGGTGACATTTGGATCTGGTTTTTGCAGGGTTTGTGCTGGCCACACACATCTCACAGCAAGTACTCCACCATCCAGTACTGCATGTATATGCTTTTGGTTCCAAATTTTGTTTTGTTGAATCTAATCTAGCTAGTATATATTGTATTATGTTATTTAAAATTAAAAACATATATGCTAGCTATTAGATCTGTGAAATCTGATCGGATCTTCTCCGGCACGGCTACTGCACTGCTATATTATTTTGAAACTATTGGAAATCTTTAAGCACTAATTGTTTTTTTGTCAATTTTAAACAAATTATATTAAACTACTAAATAAGTACTGTAAGACCCTTTGAAAGGTAAGAATTAGAATGCAAACTATAAGCTGATTAGCATGGTTTAATTGAATTTCTAGCTATACTAATCCTCACAAAGAAAACTGTCCATACAATATCATCATATATATATCCTTCCCTATCATCTTCACATGCCTTGACAGCCACACTCTGCAAAACAAAAAAAAAAATTCTTTAAGTAATTGTTCTCATGGTTAAATTGCTTTATGTTCTTAATTCCATTCACATTTATTGCTGAAAATATGGAAACCAACAATATAGTTTAATTATCTCTGTCTGAAGATCAGCACAAGAAAAATGTTTGATATCCCACCAGTCATAACTGCCCAATTTAACAAGAAAATCTATGCCCAAAATTCATAAATATTATTCCCCATTAATTTAGCATGAAAAATGTATCCATGCATGCCCAATTAAAATTCATAATTTCTTAAGGAATTAATTTGCTTAAGAAAATTATTCATACCTACCATATATCAGCTATATATTGGGATCTCCTACTCCAAATTTTATTAAAATCAATACTTCAATCCACCCCAAATTAACTCTCTAATTGTAGCAAAGTCTTCTATTTCTTTAGCAACCAATTTTTTTGATCAAATGCGACGGCCTCCATCAACTGAGAAGATAGCTCTACAATTTTTTTGATAGACGGCATATCTCTACATCAAATTTTGTTTCTAAACTATAATTAATTTGCTAATCATATTCTTGACAATAATATTGTTAATTGTTCCTTGAAATTGAAATAATCGTCTCTAAACACAGGCGTTGTTTGGGGTCTTAATTAGGGCTTCTTCTTTTTCTTTTTCCCATTTTTCCTTTAAGCAACAAACATTAATTGACCTAGCTTGAAGCAAGCTTAAAAACCAACCAATATATATATATATATACACACGCACACACATATATTCTGAGCACCTAACTAATTAATTTAACCAATCTGATCTTTTAGGTCGTTGGGACACCCTAGCTAGGTATAACATGGAGCTCTTAAATTTCAGATTTGTAATGAGAAATAGTAGTATATTCTCTCACTAAAACCTAAATCTCATACGTGTGTGTGACGCCCCCAGGTTAATTAACTGTAAATTAACTAGGGGTACTACTATTATCCTCTCGTAGTGATCAGTTTTGCAGCGATTTTT
This sequence comes from Alnus glutinosa, assembly GCF_958979055.1. Lineage (NCBI taxonomy): Eukaryota > Viridiplantae > Streptophyta > Magnoliopsida > Fagales > Betulaceae > Alnus > Alnus glutinosa. The sequence goes on along the minus strand of NC_084889.1, from coordinate 29,068,268 downwards.
ATTTTTATTTTTATTTTTTATTTTTTGTAATTGATCGAATAGCTGTCAACATACACGTCTCAATATATCATAAATACCAGAACACATCTACCAAATCTCCCAAATATTCATAGTTAGTCTCACACTTGGTTAATCATAAGTACAGATCTTACTTTATAATCAAACTAATTAAGTCATAACTTAAAGACAACACAGCCTAAATGTTGAGGAAGACAATCATATTTGATACTAAAAAGAACTATCTGAGGAGTCTAACGCATAACAAGAGAAACACTGGTTTAGGGCAATCCATCTCTCAATAATGCTCCTCAAAATAAGTAAGGTCAAAAGGAAAAAGTCTCATATATATGGGGCGTCATCTTAACACAGTTTCTCTTGACCATCTTCTAAGGCTGGCTTCGCTGTAAAACAATGTAATTTTACAGATTGAAAATAAAACGTAAATCCACGACTTAGCGAGTAATCACGCTTGCGTGAAACAATAAGTTTGTAGTGAACCCATTCTTTTACTAAGCATGTGAATATATCATATTTCATGCATTAGAAGTTCTCAATAGATATGTAAGACCGAAAATCATGTTGATGAAGTTATCACCAAAATTTTATGTTCGATCTCAATTAATTCAATGCGTAATGGGATAGTTTGGGGTAGGTTCTTAGAGAGAAACCTAGGCATTCGTATGGCTCTGATACCATGTAAGATAATGAATAACAAATAGACTCCTAGCTAGGAGTCTATTTCTTATTCAAAATCCTATGTATAAGGAGTACTTATCCAAAGTGCAATTGTATATAAATACAAGGTTAATACATTCAACCTGGTATTGAACTACCAGCATTTCTCAAACCCATTATATATCCTACACTTTGCTAGAGATGATCATTCATCAAAGATAAAAGTTGCTTAATTTGTGGCGTTTTCATTTGGTTTTTATGACTTTTTTTTTCTTTTTCTTTTTCTTTTTTTTTTTATAAATTGATATGTAGTTTACTTTCTCTAAAAGTACTATTGCTACTAGGAATAGGTTTGCTATTACTACTAGAATTATGTATACCTTCTCTACAAGTATTTCTCTTCTATAAATAAGTTTGCTTATTATTTAAAACTCAATCAAATGAATTATTATCAAATCAGAAACTTATTTCTCAAATATTCTGTGGTGTTTTATATTTCTTTTAGCCTGGGGGTTTGTTTTATCTTTCTGGGTAAAAGACAAAGACGCTTCTCTTTGCAAAATCGAAGACGCTGCTCTTTGATTAGTTACCTTAGTCTTCCGCTACGTCAACTGATGTAGGACATAAAAGAAATAAATAGTTTATATTTATTTTGTAATCTTTTATTTTTTAGGATTAGGTTTACTATTGCTACTAGGAATAGGTTTACTTTACTATTACTATTAAGATTATGTTTACTTTCTCTACAAGTACTATTGCTAGTTGGAATAGGTTTGCTATTACTACTAGGATTATGTTTACTTTCTCTACAAGTATTTCTCTTCTATAAATAGGCTTGCTTATTATGTAAAACTCAATAAATTGAATTATTATCGAATCAGAGACTTCTCTCTTAAATACTGTTTGGAGTTTTATATTTGTTTTAGCCTGATGACTTGTTTTATCTTTTTGGGTAGAAGACGAAGATACTTCTCCTTGCAGAATCAAAGACGTTGCTCTTTGATTAGTTACATTAGTCTTCTGCTGCGTCAGTTGGTATCAGAGCATGCTTTATCCTGATTATGACCAATCAGCGCAACGGTGACAATCCCTTTAACGACGTTGTTCGTGATAGGGAGGCTCCTTGAAGAGCCGAATTCCAAGAGTTTCAACAAACGATGCAACAAGAGATACGACAAGAGATGAGCCAGATGCGGGAGATGATGGAGCACATGCACATAGGTCCTAATCGTAATCACAGGGACAATGATGCCCATGATGACGATGGCATCCAAGTGAAGGTTGTTCCTCACCAACGACTTGCACTTATAAATCGACCACCTATCTATGAAGATCTTAGTGATGATGAAGACTTCTTTGAATGAGTATTTGGGCATGACGTTGGAGTAGATCGACGGGATGAAGGACATAAGGGCGCCGGTTGTGGCGGCGCAGGCTTCAGAGGTTATGAGCGCAGTGGAGCTGGCCATATGGGGAATGTCTATGAAGGCGCTGGCTACTTGGATGCTTATGGAGAACAACCCATACGTCAGGATCACGGTAGGGAGGAACCCCACGAATACCGAATGAAGATTGATCTCCTATCATTCAACGGGCATCCTCAAATTGAAGATTTTGTAGATTAGGTGATGGAGGTAGAGAGGTTCTTTGATTATATGAGTATTCACAAGGATCGCAAGGTGAAATTAGTGGCATACAAGTTCAAGGGAGAGCTTCTGCTTGGTGGGAGAAACTACAGATTTCCTAAGCCCGACAAGGGAAGGGACTTGTAACTTCATGGTTGAAGATGAAGTGGCTACTCAAAGCACAGTTTTTACCACTGAACTTTGAGCAACGACTATTCTTGCAATACCAAGAGTGTTGACGAGGTCGAACTATCCAGGAGTATGTTGATGATTTCTATCGCCTATCTGCCCGGATTGATCTCATGGAGACAGAAGATCAACAAGTTGCAATGTTTATTGGTGGACTGTGTGTGGCAATATAAGATAAGGTTTATATGCATCCTGCCTTTACTTTGAACGAGGTGGTAAGTTTGGCAACTCGAGCAGAGAAGCAAATGGAGAGGCCTAGAGCAACAACTTAGGAGTGAAACCCGAGCAATTCAACAAGACCAGCACAAGGTTGGGGAAAACAACCTCTAGTCCCAACAGTCACACCAAGTCAACTAGTGACTTCCACGGGAAAATACACCAACAGCAGTTCAAACATCCCAAGACAACCAGCCAACAATCCGTACGCACAGCCCGGTCTAGACAAGTGTTTTGAATGCAACCAACCAAGACATAGGTCACATCAATGTCCCTAGAGGCAAATTGTAAACTGGATCGAACTTGAGCTAGAAGAAAGATTCAAGCATAGGGAAAATGATTTGTGGGGGATAATTTGCCGTCCCCCACCCGTCATTTTTTATTAAAATAATGTTTTTTAATAAAAAATAACGGACAGGGGACGGTTTCCCGTCCCCTGTGAATCACTTCTCCAAGCATAGAGATGATGATACACCCAAATATGAGGAAGAGGAGTTGGCTGACGCTGATGAGGGAATCCCACTTTCCCGATTCTTAGAGCATTCATAGTGGGTTATGTAAAACCCAATTTTGGCTAGTATAGGTAACAAAAACGTCAAGACAATCCTCCATCGGCTTATCAAAACCAACGCTACAATAGATTTTGGGAGCATTTGTGAACAGTGTCACGCCACATGTGGCATGACACTGTTCACAGACGTATCTCATATTTTATTAATTTTTCTCATTTTCTCTCACTCTCTCAAAATTCTTTCTTGTTCTTCTGCTACCTTTTTTCTCTCACACGATCTTCCCCTCCATCATGGTCAAGCTGAGCGCCGGCATGAAGATCTCTCGGATCTTCTCCTGGATTCTCGTGGTGCCCCAAAACTTGGAGGCCGGGACGGAGAGCACAAAGGAGGAAGTCCCAAGAAGAAGACCAAATCTGCACTTATCACTCAGAAGAAAGCCGGATTTATCGGCCTCTGCTTGGTTGATCGAAATCCCCCCCCCCCCCCCCCCCCCTTTTCTCTGTGTCGATCTTAAGGATCCTCTTCCTTCTTTTTTAGGTCAAATTTGTTTAGGGTTTTTCTTCTTCAAATTTGGTTGAGGTTTCAGAGATAGTTGATGGGATTGTATAGTGAGAAGGTGGTTTGGTTGAGGTTTCTGAGTTGGGGCTTTTCGGTTTTAGTTAATTTCTTGAGTTTCTGTTAATTGTTGAGCAAATTTTTGATGATTTGGTGTTCCAGTTGTTTTGGTGCAATCTCTTCATGTTCCTGGCAGATGGCGGTGGCAGATGGAGGGTTTTATTTGGTGTTTTTGGTGAAGATGTGTTTTTAATTAAAATGAATAAAAATTAAAATTGATTATTTTAATAAAATAGAGAAGAAGTTCAGATAAGTTGATTGATAAAGGTGTTGAAAAGTGGTTAGTTAAACTAGCAAAAGTGGGTTTCCGTTAGCTATTTTAGATAAAAATTTAAAAAAGCCGTGGTAAGTGCTCTTAGTAATTCAACGTTTACTCTTGACCCCGAGGCAAAAGGATCAATCTCAAAGGCACAAAATTTTTCGTACTCGCTGCACAGCCAACCAAAGGGTATGTGATGTGATTATTGATAGTGGTAGCAGGGAGAATGTAGTGTCTAAGGAGATGGTTTCAAAGTTAGGTTTGAAAACTGAGAAGCACCCAATCCCATACAAGATCAAATGGATCAAGCGAGGAACAGAGACACTAGTAACCAAGAGAAGTCGTTTCACATTTTCAATCGGTAAGTATTATTCAGATTCTATTTTGTGTGATGTAGTGGAGATGGACGCATGCCACTTAATCCTGGGAAGACCTTGACAATTTGACGTGGATGCCCAGCAACAGGGAAGGGCTAACGTTTACACTATCTTTCGAGATGGTCGGAAGATAACATTTCGACCCTTACAAGAAGTCAAAAATTCAACTCATTCTAAGGGTAAGCCGGTCCTCCTATCCACAGGTTCAGAATTTATAGAAGAAGTTGAGGCCCAAGACATCATAGCATTAGTGATTGAGGGAACTCCAGGCTCCGTCTCACAAGAAGTTCTCGAGAGAATGCGACTGATGTTAGAAGAATTTCAAGACATCATGCCTGAAGAGATGCCCGAAGGACTGCCGCCCATGAGAGATATCCAGCACTATATTGACTTAGTTCCGGGAGCAAGTCTCCCGAACTTGCCACATTACCGAATGAGCCCAAAGAAGAATGCTATTTTGCAAGAGCAGGTAGAAGGGGTTAATTCAAAAGGGACACTTGCAAGAGAGTATGAGTCTATGCGCAGTACCGGCCTTTCTTGTACCGAAGAAAGATGGAAGTTGGCGAATGTGCGTGGATAGTCAAGCAATAAACAAGATCACGGCCAAATATCGGTTTCCTATTCCCTGAATAGGTGACATGTTTGATATGCTATCTGGGGCTAAGATTTTTTCAAAGATTGACTTGAGGAGTGGATATCACCAAATCCGTATACGACGAGGAGATGAATGGAAAACTGCGTTCAAGACTAAAGAGGGGCTTTACAAGTGGATGATGATGCCTTTTGGTCTTTCAAATGCACCAAGCACTTTCATGCGACTCATGAATCAGGTATTGAAACCTTTTATCGGAAAATGTGTCCTTGTCTATTTTGACGATATTCTTATCTATAGTCACAATGCAACCCGATGAATCACATGAACAACGTGAGGAAAGTGTTGGAGGTCCTCGGTGAAAATAAGTTGTTTATCAACTTAAAGAAGTGTAGTTTCATGATGGATCAATTACTCTTCCTCAGATTTGTAGTCAGTGCTGATGGAATCTGAGTGGATGAAGAGAAGGTGAGAGCCATCCGAGAATGGCCTACGCCCAAGTCAATGGGAGAAGTAAGAAGTTTTCACGAGTTAGTAACTTTCTATAGAAGGTTCGTTTAGAATTTTAGCAGTATTGTAGCACTAATCACCGAGTGTATGAAGAAAGGAAAATTCAACTGGGGTGACGAAGCCGAGCGAAGTTTCTCAATCATCAAAGAAAAACTATGCATGGCACTTATACTAGCCTTACCCGACTTTGACAAGCTGTTTGAAATTAAGCGTGATGCATCAATCGTCGGGATAGGAGCTGTGTTATCTCAAGAATGGAAGCCTGTGGAATTTTTTAGTGAAAAGCTCGAAGAAGCAAGACGGAAGTGGTCAACAAATGAGTTGGAGAGTTATACTATATTAAGAGTTCTCAAGGTGTGGGAGCACTACCTAATCCAACGAGAGTTTGTCCTCTATACCGACCATCAAGCATTAAAGTTCATCAATAGTCAAAAGAATCTAAATCAAATGCATGCTTGGTGGGTTTCTTACATCCAACGATTCACTTTTTCTCTCAAGCATAAGTCGGGAAAATTGGATCATGTAGTTGACGCTGAGCCGCCGAGCTACCCTGCTAATCACCATGAAAACTGAAGTGACTGGATTCGAGTGCCTAAAGGAGTTATATCAGGAAGATGAAGATTTTGGTGAAACCTGGAAGCGTTGCAAGGCAGGGCAACCAGTTTCCGAGATACATATTCAGGAGGAGTATTTATTTTATGGGAATCGGCTGTGCATTCCGAAGAGTTCCTTACTGCCACTGGAACAAATAATTTGAAAATTACATGTTGGAGGCTTGGGTGGTCATCTGGGAAGAGACAAGACTAATGCTTTGGTAGAAGAGCAGTATTACTAGCTGCAAGTGAAGAAAGAAATAGGTAATTTTGTCCGACAATGCCAGACTTGTCAGGTCGCCAAAAGGCAAACCCAAAATACAAGATTATACATGCCTATACCAATACCAAAAGCACCGTGGGAAGATGTATCTATAGATTTTGTATTGGGTCTCCCGAAAACCCAACGATGAGCAAATTCTATATTGGTAATTGTGGATAGATTTTCCAAAATGGCTCACTTTGTTGCTTGCAAGAAAACATCTAATGCTGTTCAAGTGGCCAATCTATTTTTCCAAGAGGTGGTTCGATTGCATGGAGTCCCAAAGTCTATCACTTCTGACCGAGACACTAAGTTTTTGTCTCACTTTTGGCAAACGTTATGGAGGCGATTCGACACAACATTGAACTTCAGTAACACAAGCCATCCGCAGACGGATGGGTAGACAGAAGTTGTTAATCGAACTCTAGGTAATTTACTTCATTGTATTGCATGCGACAAACCGAAGCATTGGGATCTGACTTTAGCTCAGGCTAAGTTTGCCTACAACAATATGGTGAATCGATCTACTAGGAGGCACCGTTTGAAGTCGTCTATGGGAGAACTCCAAAACTTACAGTAGATCTTACAGCTTTACCTAAGTTACCGGGAGCAAGTGTGGCAGCAGAGCATTTAGCAAAACGGGTGAAAGCCACCCAAAAGGGAGTTCATCAGCATCTAGAAGAATCCTATGCTAAGTACAAGATGGCAGCAAACAAGGGTCGACGATCAAAGATTTTTTGAGAATGAGATCTTATGATGGTGTATTTACGCAAGGGGTGACTACTGACTGGTGCGTCTGGAAATCTGAGGAATAAGAAATACTGTCCATGCAAAATACTTAGAAAGATTAACGATAATTCATATGTGGTTGATCTTCCCGAAGACTTGGCAATATCTTCAACATTCAACGTGGCATACATTTTTGAATATTTTCCACCAAAGGATTCAGAACTTAGCTCAAGGACAAGTTCTTTTCAAGAAGGGGAGACTGATGCAGGACATAAAAGAAATAAATAGTTTTAATTTATTTTGTAATCTTTTCCTTTTTAGGATTAGGTTTACTATTGCTACTAGGAATAGGTTTACTATTACTACTAAGATTATGTTTACTTTCTCTACAAGTACTATTGCTACTAGGAATAGGTTTGCTATTACTATTAAGATTATGTTTACTTTCTTTACAAGTATTTCTCTTCTATAAATAGGCTTGCTTATTATGTAAAACTCAATCAATTGAATTATTATCAAATAAGAGACTTCTCTCTCAAATAAACATATGGGTTTTAGAATAAAAGTCACATTGGAGTTACTTATTTGTGGGCCACAGCGTATGCATTAAACATAAAATTTGTTATTCTCATGGCTGATAACAAAATTATCCAAACTACTACCAAAGAACAATGAAACAAATTAAGTTTATTGTAATGTTCAAATTGAGAAAGTCAAACAACATCTATGTTTGACTCTTTTGGATAAAGATTTTTTAGAAAATATTGTTGAAGACCAAAACAATTCTTACTTTCATAGAATTGTAGATGTGAGAAATGCAAAAGGTAGTATTAAACACTTATGGGATGAGTAAGGGAAAAAAGAAGTAAAAGTGGATCAGATAAAGAAAGAGGCAGTGGAGTATTATCAGAAGCTACTTGGATCTACCAGTAATGAGTTTGATGGAAGGAAAGCCAGAAGAGAAAATCAATTGCTAAAAAAGCAATTAACAGAAGATCAGATTTATGTTATGCAAAAGGATGATACTAAAGAAGAAATCAAGAGTACTATGTTTGCAATGAAGAGTAATAGAGCTTCTGGCCTATATGGGTTTTCTGCTGGTTTCTTTAAGGTAGTTTGGCCAATTGTTTGTGAAGATGTGATTGTATCAGTAAAGTCTTTCTTTGAAACATTGAAGCTTTTTAAGGAGGTCAATGCTACTATTATCACTCTTGCGCCTAAGAAATTGAATAATTCTTCTATGAGTTAGTTTTGGCATATTTTGTATTGCAATATTATATATAAAAAATGCATCACAAAATTCCTAGCTATTATATTAATCTTGGTTAATAGATTGCTCCCTTGTTTGGATGGAATCATTAGTCCTAATCAAACTGCATTCATCCCTAATAGAAGTATTGTTGAAAATGTGTTGTTGGCTCAAGAAGTTGTGAAAAACTATCACAAAAATGAGGGTAAGCTGAGATGTACTATCAAGGTGGATTTGATGAAGGCATATGACTCAGTGGATTTAGAGTTTGTTCTTCAATGCTTAATAAGTTTAGGACCTCATTTGAAGTTTATCAACTGGATATGTGAATGCATAACTTCTCCTAGATTTTTTATTGCTTTGAATAGTACCCTTGTTGGTTATTTTGAAGGTAGGAGACGTTTAAGACAACGTTATCCAATTTCTCCATACCCATTGTGATAGCTATCGAAATTTTGTCCAACTTGATAGAAGACGTGTCAAAGTATGGGAAGGAATCTAGTTATCATCCTAGATGTTCTGAAATTCAGCTTACTGATCATCTTTGTTTTGCTGATGATCTTTTGTTATTCTTGGTGGCAACATTGTAGTTAGTGCAGAGTGTTAAGAAAGTGTTTCATGAATTTGCTGACTTGTCAATTAGTAAGCAAATCCAACAAAGAGTGCCTTTTATTGCGATGGTGTTTCACAAAGATTGAAGGAGCAAATGTTGTATACTTACTAGACTTTTTGATCTAATAGGCTGCCAATCCTACTCCTTTCCCTTCATTACACTTGCTAACTCCAATTTGATTCTTGCATCATAAACTATCTTATATCCATATTGCTCATATATAAAATATACCATCTAGATGCCACCAATCAAGCCATAAATGAATAGGATTTCCATCTCCCACAAAGAATTTAAGAACTTCTTTCTTAGCTAGATCCCTTAACTTAAGAATCTTTCTCCAACTCCAAGTAGATCAGAATTCTATTGAGTTTTGATCTGCCAAAGCTTATTCCTTTAAGAAAATTCACCTTAACCCATGCCACCCAATGAGAACCTGATTTAACATACAATTCCATATGTACTTCAAGATTGCAACCTTATTCCACTATTCTATCCTCTTTAGCCCTAACCCTGCTTCCTTTTTTGGGACACAAATCAACTCCCAAGATACTTTTGCTTTGGCTAGACAATCCTCATTTCCATTTCATAAGAATTGATTGAACTTTTGTTCAATTGCTCTTATAATCTTCTTAGGGAAAATGATAATATTCGACCAATAGACTGTTACGAGTCTACAGTCATATGGAAAGAGATGATATTTATCTAATGAGTATTATTTCTATTAATATTCTAGTAGTAGATAATAGTAGAGAATAAATGGATAGTATATTATCCTAAGTAGTTGTATATTATCTTTATTATTATGTTTATTATTATCTTTATTAATAGTTGTTAGTGATAGGATAGTCATAGGATACATCTCTATAAAATGTTAATGATAGGATACATCTCTATTAGAGTAGTTTATATTTATCATATTTCTTTAACCTATTGGATTGATGAATAAAGGAAGCAAAAATTATTAATATTTAGCTCTTGAGTTAATTTGGGAGGTATTAAGGTTCCTTGAACACCGTTATCTATTCGTTACGTGTTTGAGTACTTAGGCACGTAACACCTATATGGGTGATTTCTAAGAAATGAATTTATACTAGTAGCGAAACTTTTGAGGAAATTAGAGATAAGCAACCAAGAGTGGATTGGTGGAAACTAATCAGGTTCTCCTGTGCAACTCCTAAACATGCATTTGTGTTGTGGCTGGCTTTTAGAAAATGTCTATCTACAGGAGATCGACTGATGCAGTGGGGATATAAAGGTGAAGTAAAATGTTTGTTTTACAGAAATATTATTGAATGTTAAGACCATTTGTTCTTTGAGTGTGGATTTAGTAAACGAATTTATGGGAGGAAATCATGCTTCAATGAACTTGGCTTGGGGTGCAGTTGTTTACGACCTATGGAGGCAAAGAAATGATTTGAAGCATGCAAATCAGATTAGAAGAGAGGAAAAATTGCTGCAAGATATAGCATAGGTAGTGAGACATAAAATTTTGGAAATGGTAAATTTAAGATGAGTGATGAAAATGTAGCTATATGTAACAACTGGGACATATATTGGAGTGTTTTGCATTGAATAACTGGGGTAGCTTGTTGATAGATACTCTGTATAGTGGTGTGAGCACCCCTCGAACCCTCAAAGGGTGCTCACACCACCCGTTGAACCCTCAAACAATATCTTTGGGGTAGGCAACCACCAGGTCCACCACTCAAAAAAGTGAGAGGATGGTTGGCCACACCCTTGAGGGTAGTTGACCTACTCTGACAATATTCATGGGTGGCAGACTACCCTCATGGGTGAGGGGATAGTTCGAACACCCATTTGCTTTTTTTAATTTTTTTTCATTATTTTATTATTGTGACAAAATTTAGACCGTTCATTTTAGACATAATATTTAGAATTGTAAGCCTCTGCTGCTTGGCAATTATCATGGGAAATTATTAACCAGGCTACTAATGTTTAACTCGCTGGGCATTGTTTTGCCAGAATCTAACATGCTTTGGAGGGGACTGGAAAGACACAATGGGGATTCTTTTCTATGTAATCCTAGTTTACATTGGCCACAACATTCTAACAGTTATTAATTCCAAATAAGGCAGCACATTTCTTTAGATAGACCAATCAAACAACAGGAATCACATGCCAACATCTTTTGTCGTCTAGGTTCTCTTGACAAAGTAACAAAGGGACTACAAGGGCAAAGATTTACATTTGCCTGCTAATCATAAATTATGTGCACCACTCAACGAACACCCTTTTGCAGAGAAACACCAGTAAGGTGCTTCGAGTATTCTTATTTTCATTCTTCTATCATAACATCACCAAAGAAACCATGCCAAGGCTTGAATCAATTGGATTGTATAAAAAAAGACAAAACAAGCATCAGTTTACAAATCCACACTAGTGCCAATGACTAATTTATGGATAAAACAACAGTCTTACATGAGATACTACCACTGCTTCTACATCAACTACTTGTATCTCGTGTCCCTACATTGTTTACAAGAAAACAACTCCAAAGATCACTTTGCAAGCATCATCCTCACAAACTCCTCATAATTCACCTGACCATCACCGTCCATATCTGCTTCTCGTATCATCTCATCCACTTCTTCATCCGTCAGCTTTTCTCCGAGATTTGTCATTACATGTCGAAGCTGCATAATTTCAAACCATTAACACAAAGTTAAAACAGATCCCATACACAGTAAAGAATCAACCGCAGATAGCTAGTAGTTGAACTGTAAATTTAAAATAGGTTTTCAATTACATCTAATCCTTCAAACAAAGCGAGACACCACTAAGCATTTTAATTACCTCTGCAGCAGAAATAAAGCCATTCTGATCCTTATCAAACACCTTGAAAGCTTCTTTGAGTTCCTCCTCAGAATCAGTATCCTTGAAAGGAGAAAAGAACAATTAATAATATTGGGTATAAAAGTCTTTTGATTACATAAACTACCATTGGAACAAAGTACAATCTATAGTTTTGTTACGTCCCAAAATAAGTGTTAGGTTTTAATGTTGTCAAATTCAAGTGTCAAAACACATGGTTTAGTTGTAATACTTTAAATTTGCTTTAAGATTGAGTCGATACAAAATAGGGTTCAAGAAGAGCTGGAAACTAAAGTTAAATCGATCTAACTTAAGTTAACTTCCACAGAGCCCCATTCGCAAGTCGTTCGCAAGCCATTTCAAATGCATTTGAACAAAAGAGCCACATAATGCTCTGATCGAAGTGTCGTTCGCAAGCCATTCAATGGCCGCACGATAAATATGTGAAACCCTAAAGTTAGATCGATCTTAACTTAAATTTGGATAGATCCAACCTGCCGCTAACATAATTAATTTAAGCTGACTTAGCTTTAAAACCTCAACTTTCTCCCTGCCTATGAAAGCCTAATGACCCACGATTTTCAGATGGACTGAGAGGCAACTTTTCATTGTTCTAGGAGAAGTTTATTCTTGTTCTTGAGCCTAAACAATTTCTATCCGTCTCCTTGATTTTCCTCATTCAAATGACAGAAAAGCATACAGCCACCAGAGTTCTAGGTTGAAGCGGACGAGGTTCGTTCGTGTACAAGAACACTAGAAGTTCTAGAGCCATTGCAGTGGAAGGTGAACGTGTCGTTTGATAGGGTTGCAAGATTGGGTCTTCGGAGTTACAAAGGTTTTATAAGTAAAAATAATTAGTACCACCAGTCTTCCATAGTAGATGCCTTTGGGATTGGCTAGCCCCTAGAGTGGTTTTAATTTTGAAGAATTCTTCAAAAGGTTTCCACTTTATTACAAAAATCTTTGTGTTGATTTATTTTATGCTTCATTTGATTTTGGTTTTGATATCTGCGGTGTTTGGCTTTAAAGTTGATAACTTTGTTTACCATTATTTTCTTTGGTAAACTAGACTAATAACAAATTGGAGTCTAAATCAGTAAAGAGAATTAAACACAGAAATTTTGGTGAAATTGTGTGGTTGGAATATTTTTGAATTGATTTTCAAAAATACCATGGGTGTTATTTGGGCCATTGGGATTTTCAATAAGGTAAAGCATATGAGCTAGAGAACACCCCTAAGAGGAGAAATCATGCCTCAAAAGTATATTATGCATTCTATAGCTACAAACGTATTTAGCACAGGAAAGAAACAGTTAAAATTGAAAGCTGAATTGAGTAGATTATGAATCAAAACAATGGAGTTTAACAACTACAGCATCAGTTGAGTTATTTTCAACCAATAATCTGGACAATAGCCAGGTATATACTTAGGTAAATGCAAGTATAGCATCTACATTTCCATTTCCAAATTTTAAACGAGATGGTTCTAATGCAAATTATCAGTCACCACTAACCAACCAGTCAACTTGCAGACATACAATAAATAAGATGAAAATGCAGCACATTGACTGGAAAGAGATCAATGAGTTTAGCACAGAAGCCTTATACGCCAGCAATGGAAAACAAATTAATTAGTTAGCTCAATAAAGTAATAGTCAAGTGCTCTGTAATATAAGCAGTATGATATTGGTGAACATAGAATTGAGCTCACCTTCATTTTCCGTGCCATCAAATTCAGAAACTCAGAGAAATCAATAGTGCCATTTTGATCAGCATCAACTTCATTGATCATATCCTGCAGTTCAGCTTCGGTGGGATTTTGGCCCAAAGATCTCATGACTGTCCCCAACTCTTTGGTAGTGATGCAGCCTATACAAGCAAATCATAGAGCACAAAGGTTTCTCTTTTAACACTATTTCAAACTCCTATCATATTTCCAATGGAAATAAAATAGCTTGACAAGAAATACAGCATGTCACAATATCATAAATCTATTCTTCAACATGTTCAAAGCTGACATGAATTATCCAACACTAACAAGAAAGTCTTTTGGTCTACATCAGAGAAACTTAGGAGAATTTTACAATGACACCTTAGAACAAAATCAAATTACAAATGCTTAACCAGAAAATTAGAGAGCCTCTGACACAAAGGACCTGCATAACTCAACTCACTCAACTCTATACCTCAGAAATTACCTCCATGCGGTTATGTTAGATTTATTAATTAAATGTTGAATAGAACAGTTCACATAAATTGAGCAAAGGAGTTTTAGCCCAAAACTTTAAAACACCAAAAAAGCATCCAGTAAACATCAAGTGATATGTTAGATATGATATTCAATTCCAAGAGCAGGTAAATCCCATTGTCCATGTACATGCAAGACTTGTCCTGGGTACTATGCCCATCACATTAAAAGGGAAACAGAATTAGGGTCAATTTCAGAGGGCTAAAGCTTTTTTACAAAAAAAAAGGTGAATAACTCAGCTATTTTGAAAAAAACAACCCTTGGCTCCTTCTCAAAAGCCGTCTTCGCAAAATTGGCGAAAAGTTTGACCATCTTTGGTTTACTAAATGCAAAGCAATTAGCTTCTACTTTTTAAAAGCCGAAGCGCCCTGAAAAAGCCCACCAATAAGCATGCTTGCCCTGTTTCTTAAAAGCTGCCTAAAAGACAGATGCCACTTCAAAAATTGGGAAAAAACTGAAACATCTTCAGTTTACTAAAAGCCATGCAAGTAGCTTCTGTCTTTTAAAAGCTGAAGCACCCCTGGACAAACCCCAACAAGAAGCAATGCTTGAGCGGCTTCTCAAAAGCCACCTAAACAACAGAATAACATTTACAAAATTGGCAAAAGAAATAATTAAAACATCTTTGGTCTACTAAACGCGATATAAGTAGCTTCTACTTAGCTAAGATACCCTAGGAAAAGCCTCACTAAGAAGCAATGCTTGGCCTGCTTCTTAAAAGCCGCTTAACATAACATTGGTAAAGGTTTTTTTGGTTTTTTGATAATTTTGTGAAGCAACTTCTGCTTTTTAAAACTGAAATTCCTTTGCAAAAGGCCTACCAAGATTGCTCCTCGAAAGCCATTTAAAAAGTAGAAGCTACTTTGCAAATGTAATGAAAAGCTGAAACATATTTCCAAAGCAAGTAGCATATGCTTTTTAAAAGCTGAAGCACCCTAGAAAAAGCCCCACCAAAATAATTCTTGTTTGCTTCTCACCACCTAAAGAGCAAGAACCACTTCACAAAATTAGTGAAAATTTAAAACATCTTCATTTTACTAAAACTATGACGCAAGTCACGCAAGTAGCTTCTACATTTAGGAGCCAAAGCACCCTTAGAAAAGCCTTGCCAATGGTTGCTTCTCAAAAGCCACCCAAAAAGCAGTGATGCTTCACAAAATTGACGAAAATTTTAATTATTTTTGGTTTACTAAATGAGATGCAATGCAAGTACCCCTCTAGTTTTTAAAAGCTGAAGCACCCCCCCTAAAAAGCCCCACAAAGAGATTGAGGTCCTGCAAGTCATTGGAATTGCAAGGCCTGCAATTTCAATTATCCAGGCCGTTCATTCAAAATGAACAACCTGGATTGAGCCACGTGAACAATAAAATAATGGGAAGAAAAAAAAGAGCAAAATAAATCAATACAAGCTAATTGGTGGCCGGCCTACCCATGAGGGAGTGGCCGATTACCCCCTCACCCTTTGAGGATGGTGGTCAATTACCCCAAAGGTGTGGTGCGACCACCCCAAGCCCTTGAGGATGATCACACCAACCCTTAAGGGCTAGGGGGGTGGTGAGACCCCATCCGCCCAACCCTAGGGAGTGGCGTTCACTTTTTATATCACATCAATTATTTTTTATTACTATTCAAATAAAAAAAATCCACTACAATACAAAACTTTTTCACTTTTCTATATAAATTATTTTTACTTATATCACATCTATCACTTTTTACTAACTCAAAAATTATTTCCCCACTATTCTGTTCTGTTCACTCACTTGCTAAACATACCCCAAGTCCAGTAAGAAGACCAAACACATCATAATTTGAATGATTAATAACAGGACCGAAGAAAAATTAGTGACTCCTAAAGGCTAAAGGCGCGTCCGCTGTCCAATGTGTTTGTGTCCCCAAGGTGTGTCCTTGATTCGTTGCTTTCTAGTACCTTTTCTAAAAATTAGCGATTTATCAACCCAATACTATGACTCCGAAGTATACATCACCCCTATATATAGAATTCCCAATACAAGTCAAGTAAATTGATAGAACCTTTATCTTGTACTCTACAATACATGACATGAACTTCAAAATATAATGAGTGGCAAAAATTAGAACTCCACAAACATAACATCAATTAAATTACAACAAAATGAGAATTATTTTAAAAAAAACACACACACTGCGAGCTCAAATGTGTTGAAATCCCTTTTAGACTTTCATAGACTGCTCAGAGATTCACCTAAGAATGTTTATCAGTAAAGCACTTACACTCAACTGACTTGTCAGAATAATGACTACGAGTCTAATAAATTCACATATACCAACATATGCATACATGTATACAAGCATTATGTGGCACAAAAATATATGTACACATACAATCAATAGTTAATATTAACAGTTTTCCAAAAATTCATCAAAAACAGCAACTACATAAGGAAAAACAAAACAAAAAGAGATTTCTAGAGCTTAAGAAAAGAAACAAGATCGAAGCCGATCATTATCTCTTCTGATATCGAAAACCCATTTGAGTTTCCAAAAGCACCATTGACCGTATACAGCAGAATAAAATATTTAGAAAATAGGAGATATATTAGAGTGGGAAAAAAAAAAAAAAAAATATTACCATCGCCGTCCTTGTCGAAGAGGCTGAAGGCTTCCTTGAACTCTGCGATCTGCTCCTCCGTGAGCTGCTCCGCCATCTGAATACAAAAAGTCTATAGTCTGGTGTTTTCTCTTTGTGTGTATTAGTGGAAAGGTGAGACACAGAGTCGTCGTTTCGGATTTTAATATAATATAAATTTATTTATTTATTTTATTTTATTGGGTTTTAAATTTTAATATAAGTTTACGTGTGTTTTTGGAGTAAACATTGACTGCGATCTTCAACGCACGCGATACGTTTTTCTCTTTTTCTTCTTCTTTGCAAATATTGCGTTACTTTTTTTTCTTTTTCTTTTTTTTTTTTTTTTTTTTTTTTGAAATCTTGCTGTGTGTATAGCTTTTTAAAATAAAAAAATAATTATATCTCAATTGTATAGCGGACTTCACTTGACTTTTCCAATCTCCTCCCTCGTATCTCAAAAACGCATAATTTGATATCTCTAACTTTTAATTTTTTTTCAATTAACTTTTAATTTTTTTTCAATTTCACACGTCATGTTAAAGTTTGAGGTTAAATCAAACGGTCAAATAATAAAGTTATCCTTATACCCTTGTAAACTTAGAAAATTACAAAATTACCCTTAAATTACAATTATTTTTTTATAAAAAAAAAACAAAAACAAAAACAAAAAAAAACAAAAACAAAAATTAGAGTATTGTTGGTACAGTTTCCGGTATGGTGTGAATCTGCACGTTCCTTTGATGTTCTTCACGCTTCTCAATAACTCTGCAAAACAACAAAACCTAGGGACCCTTCCGGGGGTCCCGCTCCGATGCCTAAGTTAGCTTCTTGTGAGAAAATAATGTTTTGTGCATAAAATTGAGTCTTAGTTTATACCTGGGGTATGGGCCTATTTATAGGCATAGAGGTGGAGTCAAACCTGGATTAGGACTCCTGCTCCTTGTTGATTTAGAACTGCTGTCCGAGTTCTAATTGGACTTCAATCCTTTACTAGACTTCTAATTGGATACCTTCTTAGACTTCCAATCTGATATCTTCTTAGACGACTTCCAATCTGATATCTTCTTAGACTTCTGATCTGACATCTTCTTAGACTTCTGATCTGATATCTTCTTAGACCTCTGATATGATCATTATTCTTATCTGTTTGGACCTATTTGACTTTTGAATCTTCTCTTTGGATCGGGTTGAGTGGGATTTATCCCCAACAGTTACCCCCCAATTCCCTTATCCGAAGCTTGCTTGAATAATGGGAATTCCATGTCTAAGGAAACCCGATCTTTGTCTCCTTCTGAAAACCTGCTAACCTGCAAAACCCGAGGGTTAAATCTGACCCCCCGAGAAGTTTCTTCTTGCTCTCGGCTAGGATTGATCCGAGAGGCTCCTTCTCGGCAAGGACTGATCCGAGAAGTTGTTCTTGCTCTCGGCTAGGACTGATCCGAGAGGCTCCTTCTCGGCAAGGACTGATCCGAGAAGTTGTTCTTGCTCTCGGCTAGGACTGATCCGAGAGGCTACTTCTCGGCAAGGACTGATCCGAGAAGTTGTTCTTGCTCTCGGCTAGGACTGATCCGAGAGGCTCCTTCTCGGCAAGGACTGATCCGAGAAGTTGTTCTTGCTCTCGGCTAGGACTGATCCGAGAGGCTCCTTCTCGGCAAGGACTGATCCGAGAAGTTGTTCTTGCTCTCGGCTAGGACTGATCCGAGAGGCTCCTTCTCGGCAAGGACTGATCCGAGAAGTTGTTCTTGCTCTCGGCTAGGACTGATCCGAGAGGCTCCTTCTCGGCAAGGACTGATCCGAGAAGTTGTTCTTGCTCTCGGCTGGGACTGATCCGAGAGGCTCCTTCTCGGCAAGGACTGATCCGAGAAGTTGTTCTTGCTCTCGGCTAGGACTGATCCAAGAGGCTCCTTCTCGGCAAGGACTGATCCGAGAAGTTTTTCTTGCTCTCGGCTAGGACTGATCCGAGAGGCTCCTTCTCGGCTAGGACTGATCCGAGAAGTTGTTCTTGCTCTCGGCTAGGACTGATCCGAGAGACTCCTTCTCGGCTAGGACTGATCCGAGAAGTTTTGGTCTCAGCTAGGACTGATCCGAGACGACCCCCCTTTCTTCTTGATCTCGGCTAGGACTGATCCGAGACTCTCGGCTGGGACTGATCCGAGACGACCCCCCTTTCTTCTTGATCTCGGCTAGAACTGATCCGAGACTCTCGGCTAGGACTGATCCGAGAGTTTTTCCCTGCAAAAGAAACAACATCAACGGGTTCCTGGTCCTTAGACCGGGAACACTCCGATGCTTAAGTCAGCTTTATTCATTTATTCTGAAAATACTTATTCCCAAAATCTGGGGAATTTTCTGTCTAGTCTGAATTAAAAATAAAATTCTAGTTCTTTGCAAATATAAATACTAAAAAATAAAAGCAAGCCTGAAATTCCCGAGAGTCCTTTTTATGGGATCACGGGCAGATACTGTTGTTGCCTCGGCTCTCTATGCTGTGGGCTTCTGCTTCTTCGGTCCTCTCTTCTTTCTATGTCATCTCGGGGAGCATTCTCTTGAGGCCTTTCGTCTAGCTGAGGACGGTCTCGGGGATAATAATCCCGTGGCTGTTGATCTCGGGGCTGATAGTCCTGATGATTCCGAGGCCTGTTATTTCCTGGATGGTTCCGTCGCTCTCCCAAGAACCGAACTAGCTTGCCATTCTTTATGAATTCTTCTATTAACAACCTTAGGGTTACGCACCCCTCGGTGTAATGACCTGCTTGTTTATGGAAATCACAATACTTCCCTGCATTCTTATAAGGAGGATCACCTGGTATCTTTTGTGGTTCCCGAAACGCCGGATCTCTCTTGATCTCCATGAGGACTTCTGATATCTCGGCATTGAGAGGTGTAAAGTTGTAATCTTTGAACTTCTTTACCTGCCTCTGCTCTTCCCAATCAGCTTTCTTGAGTTCTTTCCTTTTCTTTTCTGGGGCTGTCTCTCGGGGTAGTCTAGAACTGGCCATAGACTTCAGCGTCTCTTCCTGATTGATGAATTCTTCTACCTTATCCATGAGGCCCTGCAAGGTACTCGGTTGCTTCCGGATCAACTTCTTCATCAAAGGCTCCTCGGGTGAAATTCCCTGATAAATGGCAGCAAAAATCATATCCTCGGTCGGATCTTCGACCGTAGCCTTCTCTCGGTTGAACCGAGCCATAAACTCCTTAAGACTCTCATTGCCTTGCTGGTGCAATGATAGCAAATATCCCGAAGGCTTCTTCCTTGTCCGGAAAGCCAAGAACTCCGTTAGGAATATCTTGGACAATTCCTTGAACTGATCAACGGAATTCGGGGGCAGCTTCCTGAACCAGTCTCGGGCATTCCCCGAAAGAGTAAGAGGGAAGGCCCGACATGCTACTTCATCGGGTGTCCCGTGAAGGTCTAGATGAGCTTTGAAATTCTCTAGGTGATCCAAGGGATCTCTGTCTCCTGCATAACTTAGAATTTGGGGTACCTTAAACTTATCGGGAAGCTGATAGTCTGCCACCCGTCTGGTGAAGGGTGAGTCTGTACCCATTAGGAGCTTGTCCACCATTACGGATCTGCCTTTGTCCTTTCTTTCCATCTCCATGTCCGTGCACCTTCTCTCCAGCTCGGCAATAATTCTGCTCAGATTTCCTTGACGGTCATCCTCCCTCCGAGGATTAATGTTGCTATTGTGATCTTCTTCCTCACGCTCATCCCTGTTCATCTCGGGATTGGGCTGTCTCGTCCTCATGCGTAACAATTCTGCATTTAAGTCTTCAATCTGGGCTTCCAACGCTGCTATGCGATCTTGATCTCCACCCCCCGGGGGAGGGTTCGGTGGAGGCTGCAAATTATTCTGAATAGCCGGTTCCTGTGGGGCCACGGGCTGTCGATTGGTCTGGCTTCCGGAACGTGTGTTCATCACCATGCTGGATCTTCTTTTTTTTTATGAGGAACGAATAATCGTTTCCCACAGACGGCGCCAAACTGTTGGTACAGTTTCCGGTATGGTGTGAATCTGCACGTTCCTTTGATGTTCTTCACGCTTCTCAATAACTCTGCAAAACAACAAAACCTAGGGACCCTTCCGGGGGTCCCGCTCCGATGCCTAAGTTAGCTTCTTGTGAGAAAATAATGTTTTGTGCATAAAATTGAGTCTTAGTTTATACCTGGGGTATGGGCCTATTTATAGGCATAGAGGTGGAGTCAAACCTGGATTAGGACTCCTGCTCCTTGTTGATTTAGAACTGCTGTCCGAGTTCTAATTGGACTTCAATCATTTACTAGACTTCTAATTGGATACCTTCTTAGACTTCCAATCTGATATCTTCTTAGACGACTTCCAATCTGATATCTTCTTAGACTTCTGATCTGACATCTTCTTAGACTTCTGATCTGATATCTTCTTAGACCTCTGATATGATCATTATTCTTATCTGTTTGGACCTATTTGACTTTTGAATCTTCTCTTTGGATCGGGTTGAGTGGGATTTATCCCCAACAAGTATATACCTCAAAATGCATCTTGGAGTTGGAAGAAATTACTCAATCTTAGAAGTATTGCTAAACCGTTTATAAAACATATGGTTGGGGATGGTAGTAGCATATTTCTATGGTTTGATAATTGGCATCCTGCTGGATGCTTGTTTGATACTTATGGATCTAGAGTGATGTATGATGCGGGTCCTTCTATTGGTCCAATGCTTTCCTCTATTATTAGAGATGGTGATTGGTACTGGACTAGTGTTAGATCAGAGGCTTTGGTAGACATTCAGAGTCGTCTTCCTAAAGTGATATTAGGGGAAGTTGATAAGGCGGTTTGGGATTCTAAAAATGGTGAGTTTTCTAGTTCGGAGACTTGGGAGAAGCTTAGAGTAGCTCATTCGATTACTAATTGGCATAAGATTGTTTGGTTCCCTGCTAGCATCCCTAAACATTCTTTTGTGCTTTGGCTTGTTTTTCATGGTGCTTTGATCACAAAGGAAAAAATGTGTAGCTGGGGTTTTAATGGTAATATTTCTTGCTTGTTCTGTCATGCCTGTGTAGAAAGTAGAGATCATCTCTTCTTCTCTTGTGGTTTCAGTAGGCGTATCTGGTATACTATCATGAGGGACTGTTCAATACCTTACCCTCCTGTTGAGTGGGACGATATTGAAGATTGGTGTGGTTCGGTAATGAAGGGGGATAATTTCTATGCTAGTCTCAGGAAACTATATTTTGGGGCTGCTGTTTACCATCTATGGAGACAGAGGAATCTTCTTCTTCACGGCGAGACTCCTTTGACCGAAGAGAGGATTATCTCCAAGATTAGATGGGAGGTGAAGACTAGAATGGTTTATAAATTCCCTTCGAAATCCCCTTGTAACCATAGATGATGGCCTGTAGATGGTGTTTTCTGCAGATTGCTTTTCTGTTTGTTGGTGTTTGCTGCTATGCAGATCTGGTTTTCTGTGGGAGGGGGTTGTGTGTGTATTTGGTTATTGTTTGTTGCATGTGATAGTGGTTTAGCAGGTTTTTTTCTGTTCAAGTAGTTTCCTTGCTTGGGGATTGTCCTATGCAAGATTTGTATCCAGTTTTAACTGGAGTGTAAGGATGTTGAGTTTTGAGCTTATGAAGGGTTTTTATTCATCTAAAAAAAAAAATTAGAGTATATTGGGAATTTTTTACCCTTCCATTAAGATTTACCGTTAAATTCTGACGGAGGAATGAAATTGATTTTTTTTTTTTTAAAATTCGATATACTAAATTGAGAGTTTTTAAACTTTATGGAGAGATTACAAAAATAAGAAAAGTTCAGGGTGGCTAAGTGATATTTCTCCAATAAAATATGAATTATTTATCTCTTCCTTTTTTTTTTTTTTATAATAGAATGAATCAAAGCTTATTTGTTATTTAGTTCGGCCTTCATTCCAAAGCAACGTAGAGGTGTTTTTGAGGTGTTTTAGGGTTAAAGTTAAATCTAAGTGTTTGAATGAGAAGCTTGAGTATTTGGTGAGGGTGTGTCATACGGAGGACTATCATATGGGACTCTCGAAGTATTGCTCCAAGAGTGAGCATTTTTTAGGCAAAAACTCTATATAATATAACCATCGTAATTTCCAAATAAATGCTATAGATTGTGATGTTAATATGTTAAGACAATTTTAGAGTATATAAAATGGTTAACATGCTTTGCTAACTTGCTATCATGGACTATGAAAGTTTTGATTTACATATTGAGATTATATTTGAAATATAGAAATGTTAGAGTTGTGTGGTGTGCTAAATAGATGTCACGACGATGACGAGATATTATCGGAAGTTTAAAGAGAATTTAGACAACGGTAAAATGTAGGTTAATTATAAAAATGAGATTTTTAATTAACACTACAAAAGTATGTATTATGCATGAAACGGTTTATTAGGATTGTATGAGTTAGGAAAAGATATTGGTAAAGAGAAAAATGGGATTCGTACCAAAAATTGTGTAAAATTAATCTGAGAATAATGTTCGAACGATCCAATATATTTTCGATAGAACAAAATATAAGACAGAATGTACAAACTAGGTTTTTTAGGACTTTAATCGAATGAAACTGGAGTTTGTTCTATGCAAACGTCCTAGTACAATTAGAGGAGTCTTTTTGATGAATGCAGCTTGATATTTAGTGTAATATAGATGATTTTGAGCACATGCATAAAGGTTCAAAACGTTATTGAAGCTAAAGTTGTAAGTATAAACTTACAGACCTTACACTTAATGTTTTATTGTGTAAAATGTATATGATTTTGTTAAGTGATTATGAGCCCTGTGTATTTTGAAATATGATTCAGAAAATTATGTTATCATGATGTATTACATGTGTTTGAAAGAAAATGTGTTAAGAAAGGAAACGAGTTTTAAAGGAAAATCATGATTGTGAAGTTGTAAATTGTGAAATGTGTAATGTGTGAAAATGTTTGAAAAAGATAAGTGCCAGACAATTAAATGGAGTCATACACTTAGCACTTCAAAGCTATAAGAGGGATAAAATAATAGTAACCGGACAATTAAATGAGTGTCTACACTTGGCAAACTCCGGCGGTTAAATGAGAGTGTACATTTGACTTATGCGATATGTGACATGTGTTATGAATATGTGAAATGTGATAAATGAATATGTTAATATATGTATTACATAGAGTAAGCATGTGATATGATATGTATTGTTTTAGGTTTAAATTGGTACTTCCCATTATCTTGATATAAAACTGTTTTTAATGCTACATATTATGGGATGTGAAGTATTATATGTAGTAGGAAAATTAAGAAAAAGTCTACAAGTTAAAAAGATCCCTATATGGACTCAAATCGTCTTCTAGACAGTGGTATCTGAAGTTCCACCAAGCTATATTGTAAATAGAAAGATGAGTATGTTAGATCACTGTGTTTACACATGGAGGTGTCAGGATAAGTTGGCAATACCATTATGATAGATTGTTAACTTGTAATTGTCCAATAAGACTTTGTACCCCGTTTCTCTCTCGAGAGAGAAGCTCTGAAAACCCAGTGGTTTCCTCCCGCATCCGTTCATGGTTCTTTACCGCTTCCTCACGAGTGCCTCATGGGGAAGAGGTATGGCCTCCACCCTCCTCCCCTCTCCTTTCTCTCCTTTGTTTTTTTTTTATTATTATTATTTTTCTCTTGTTTTTCTTCCTTTGTCGTTGTCCACTATGTTGCCGTCCTCAGTACTGCCATCCTTCATTCTCCTTGCCTTCCGCCATCCATGACCACTCCAAATCTTCTACGCCGCTCTCGTTTTTTGCTTGGGTTTTTTAAAAACCCGATCTACTATTCTCAATCGATTCCGCCGCCTCACATGCCAGTCCACCTTCCCCGGCTCCCTTGCTTCCTGTCGCTGCCAGTCGCTCTCTGTACCCACGCGTCAACGAGTGTTTCACAGTCGCCTGCATGTGAGTTTCACTCGCCTCTCAATCACCTCCAACCGCCTTACCTCATCTGCCGGTGCTGGTGTTTTGTGGAGTGGTTGTGTTTTCTACTATTATTTTTATGTTGTTCTGTATTTTCTGTTCTGTTTTGGGGCCTGTTATGCAGGGGACGACTTTCTACCGTCCCCTTGCCTCCTCTTTTCATTAAATAAGTTATTTTAATGCAAAAATGTCTTTTGATGTCCCATCAAAGGACATTTTTGCATTAAAATTTATGATTTTAATATAAAGAGGGGGTTGGGGGACGGTTAGTTGTCCCCCACAAATCATTTCCCTCTGTTTTGTTGTTCCTTTTGTTTTCTGTGGGTTTTTGTCTCCTTGTTCTGATGTTGTTTGATCCAGTGGATGAGACTTTTGTAGCCAATGTGCATCATTCAACGGTTCCTATCCGATTTTCTACTGTACCTTTCCTGCAATAATCACTATAGTGGTTGCTGCCTTCACCGCTTGGGACTCTTCATCGAGTGTTTTTGCCATTTCTCACCGCCTTGTGCGGCCCTTAGAAAGGCCCGGCTTGTTTATGGTTCCTTTGGGATCCTGAATGATACCATTACTGCTTGTTGTTTGTTTCTATTCTTGTACTACGTTAGTCGTTTAAGCTCTGTTGTTGGGATGCTCACCCCTTTATGGTTTTTCGATGCCCTGTAACCCACTCTCCCTTAATTGATTAGGAAAAAAAAAACTCCTAATTGTCCACATATGATGATTGAGACTAAGACTTTCTCAATGTCCAAATTTAAAATGAAAGACATGAGTAAGGCAATTAATGTTCTTGGTATAAGAATTTCTAAAGATAAAAATTTAGGATTATTGTATTTGGATCAGGAAAAATATCTTGATAAGGTGCTCAAGAGATGCAATATTGAGAATTGTAAAGTTTTAAGGGATCCGGCTTGCATGCGGTAGTTTTGTTGTAGTGGTTTTCTGCAAAACGGTATCGTTTTTCACTTAAAAAAATTATTAAAACTTAAACCTAATAATAAAAAAATTATTAAAACTTAAAAATTATAATAATTAAAAACCAAAAAAAAAAAGGGTGGCCGGCGTTGCCCAAGGGGGTTGCCGGCCACCCCATTATTGGCCAAATGGATGGCTGGAGCTACCCTTTGGCCGATCTGGGGTGGACGAACCACCCCTCCGGCCACCCCTTTTGTTTTTTTTTTTTTTTTTTTTTTTTATGTTTTTTAATTTTTGGTTTTTAATTATTATAATTTTTAAGTTTTAACAAATT
The DNA here is from genome assembly GCF_958979055.1 of Alnus glutinosa. Lineage (NCBI taxonomy): Eukaryota > Viridiplantae > Streptophyta > Magnoliopsida > Fagales > Betulaceae > Alnus > Alnus glutinosa. The sequence goes on along the minus strand of NC_084889.1, from coordinate 29,042,364 downwards.
TTTTATTATTAAATTTAAGTTTTACAATTTTTTTTAAGTAAAAAACGGTACCATTTTGTGAAAAACGATACCGTTTTCCACTATAGCATGCATGCGGTAGTTTTAAACTATTGCATGCAAGCTGGATCCTTATTACAAATACTAGGCCCGACATTTGTCACACAGTTGGATTGGTAAGCATGTTTTAACCCAATCCAGGTAAAAAAAAAAAAAAAAAAAAAGAATTAGCAAGAAGTGAAGTAAATATTGAGATAGTTGCAAGGCACCAAGGGTATGAAATTGTGTTTCAAGCAAAGTGATCTTGTCCTAATTGGTTATAGTGATGCAGGTTTGCAAGTAATGTAGATGATAGAAAGTATACAAGTTGTGTTATGAAGTTTATAATGGAAATTAAACTAAGTACATTACATGCAATATATGACAAGTAATGCAGTCTGGATTAAACAGTTTGTCGACAGCTTAAGATTGGGTATACCTAGCAGACCTGTCACTATGTTTTGCGGTAACAAGTTTCCAAAGACAAATGCATTGATTTGAAATTTTGAATTATTACTATATTCAAGTTATAGTGGAGAGAGGTCAAAATTAAAGTTAACTTTATTCCCTCAATCGAGACGGTGGCCGATCCTATGACGAAGTTTTTTTTTTTTTTTTTTTTTCTCTAAATAAATTCAAAAAGAGTGTAGTTGCAATGGGACTGAAAAACGCCTAGGTGAGGTAGCTATATGGTTGAAGGGCATGATTCGGAAGGATCCGAGGATGCCTACATTAACGAGATTATGCACTCGTACTTGAATTACATAATTTGTCGGTAAAAGGTAAGAGGCACTAGCAAGATATGGATCTTACGGTTCATATAGATGTAAAGTCCACAAATATACACCATGATTAAACTAGGTGATACCTATGCCCGTGTATTGTAAATTCCCTTATAAGGTGTAAGGGCGTTAAAGAAAGTACTTGATCAAATGTTTAACACAGGTCGACACATGGATTATATGTTCGGTTGAAATCGTTAATTGTGGTATGGGTGTGGAGTATGTTTTCAACAACGGGAAATTAGTGCCATTCACTTGAAATACAGGGAAACAAAGTCATCCTTAATATGATGTCAGTGGAATAGCGTATGGTAAATGGTGTGGTTAGATAAGGAAGTAACAAAAACGTGCACATATGGGGCTATGTCACAATCTGACGTCGATTTGTTGGTTTTACAAACTAGAGTTGGCATGGGGCAAATTTTGGTACCAAGGGAAATCATGTCCAAATTGAAAGTCCTATCAATCATTATAATAATGTGCTCAAGTGGGAGATGAAGGAATGTGATCAGCGATCACACCATAATAGCGTACACACTCGCACACCATAACTTCACATGGTGATAGGTTTCTCATAGGAGATATATGTTCATAATGAACAAACACAATCCTTTCAAAGGGTGCATCTATTTAATAGATGCAACTTTTAGAAGAATTACCTCTGTTGTTAAGAGGCACAATTGCATCTACAAAAGGATGCAATGGTGATGAATTTCATACACTTTTTGTAATGGATTTACTGGATAAAGGTTCTTCGAGAGGCCTGAATTCTCCAACAATAGCACTTCAAGAGGTCAAAACTCTCTAGAAACGGTTCTCTTCAATATTTTTTTTCATAGCTTCATTCTCTACCCCTTGGGTTCTTATAACATAATGGTGCCAGCTAAATCTTCTAGAGCCTTCAATCACCTCATCACTTCTAAAACCTTCTGCCACATCTATCCGTATCTGCTCTCTAATTCATTCTTTATCTTACTTACAATAAGGCCCAACACCTTAAAAAGAAAATGGCCCAGGAAAACTAACTTATTTAGAAACAAAAGCCCATTACCTAATTAGCCCATTAAGGCCCACTATATTATATCCCTTACTCTTTATGCTCCCTCAACACGATGTCTCCCATGAGATCAACACCTTCAGAGGAGATATCACCATTTTCAAAATTTGTTTCATCAAGTGGTTGACTTATAATGTAAAAAAATCAAAACTATATACATGATTCCAATCTAAAGCTATGAAATATACTGGATTTGAAATTGGCATATGATACGATATTTCTGTTGGCCTGACATGCAAGTTCGAAAAGTTTGAGAGGTTGGCTGCAATAGGCCTGGTCTACCAATTTTCTTGAGCTGGGGCTGGGTTCTAGCTAGTGCCTTGCATATTGATACAACTTCCCTAACTGTGATTAATGGTTTTGTTTCACCAATTTTCTCAACAAAAGATAACGAAAACAAAAGGGGGGCAAATGGGCAATAACCTACAGAACGAAAATTAGGTTTTTAGGTTGATTTTGTGGGGGCTACATCATACACGTCAGTTGGAAGATTGTATGTTATTTAACTAGTCCAATAAAAAATTTCATCCTTACGAACTAATCCGACAATCCCAATTAGTTGGTAAAATACATGAATATAAATCCAATCTCAATTTTCCCATATTTTGGCAGGGCATGAAAAAGGTAGTCCCAACCCTTGAGTTGAACCCCAAAATTTTCCCCACTAAGAAGAAGCCAAGTCTAGGCACTTTTGGCGCTTTTAAAGCTTGAACCCGGAGGCAAAAAGCACCGCAAGAGTAGAATGAGTTCTCCTAAAATTAATGTGGCCAGTAAAATTACCATTGGATCAAAATTTAACAGTAATCTATCACGCATTCAATAATAATTTTAAAAGCCACATTTGACTCAAAGAAGACACCAGTCGTCCTTATAAAATTCTCGGAGAAGAATTAGTCCTACACTCGGTACCACCAACAGCCATAGAGGATAAGACGGTTACATAATTCAGGGTTTAAAGCGCATAAAGTGATCTGACATGGACCATCAAAAATAATATTCTGTACTCCTGAAAATGTACAATCATATGGTCGGATCTCAATACATAATTATTCCCAATAGAGTCATTTTCTGTACTCGCCAGAAATTTTTAAGAGATGTAGGGGGCCAGACGCGCTCTCTCAGCTTTATGCACAAAAAGCATAAGCGGAAAGCCTATCTAGTTAGACTACCGTAAAATCATGAACAAAACTTTGGTTAAATCCGCAGAGAGCTACAAAGCAGCAGTAATTGCATTGGCTCATGAAGAAATCCCGTATTTGTCCTTGACAGCCAAAGCTGCTGCTCTGTACCATGAAGCTGCAGCCACTGCACCAGGATCTGGAACTGATGAAAGGATCTCCCCAGAGACATAGCTTGAACGCCCAGCCTACAAAAGCAATCCCGTCAAATAAAGAAAAAAGGCTTGATTTTCAACAAATAATGAAAAAAATTTGGAAAAAAAATCTACCAGTATGGATATTAGAAAGTATAACAGAAATGAATGGACAGGAACTGTTTAATCATTTTCTTTGAACCCTAGTCCTTTCCAAGATCCAACTGACGCTCACAGGATTCAGGGAAATTGCTTCCAACTTCATTACCGTGAAAAGAAACATGTTGATTGAAGTGGCTTCTGTTGTTCAAAGGCTATTTACGTTCATGTATGTCCTTTGAGTAGAAACAATGGCTAACGAAAGAGGCTCAATACCAATGAAGTAAGGAAAAGGATCAATAAGAATGTCACCTGTGCCTGCATGTGCTTGGTTGCCTCGGCTCCAGCCAATGCTGCTTCTGACGAGAGGACAAAAGCAGTATAAGGAACATCCCCAGCATTTAACCTCTGTACGTGAAGTTAGATACATTAGTCCCGTAAGGCCACATTGACTATGAACACAAACGATAACGATCATTGTTAACAACCTCCTGAAGCATCGATGACGCTGGAATAAGGGCATCTAACAATGTGCGATAACCAGCACTAGCTCCGCCGTATTTACTGACTGCAGCAATGGAAGCTTCAAGTGCTTCAGCCCCTGAATCAAGAAAGTCAATGAGTGGAGGTGCAAGTCTGATTATTATAGCATTAGGAGGATCATCTCACATTGTTTTGCTGTGACAACTGACTGGGAGCTTGCAGTCAACTGTGCATATGCTGCCTTACAAAATATATTGTATCTGTTTTCAAAAGAGAGATGAAGTGATTTTTCAGACTAATGTGAAAGAAACTAGTTTTCAAAAGACATTATTGTTAAAGCCAAATCAAGGAAAGATTCAGGTAGAGTAAAATACATGATCCCACTAGTTCCTCCCATAACTCTTCTAATAGATGATCCGATTTCGTTCACTGTTTCTGCAGCATCATTCAGAGGATAACTGGGAGCAGATGAAGATTAAGGTAAGACCATGAGTTTAGCTTAATTTGGAATTATGATCATCTTGAACCAATAATAGTGCTTCAGCATTACTAATATAACAAAGTCAAAGATCTGGGAGCTAAAAGCCAACAAGTGAGATGGCCTAAAAATTTCAATAACTGCAAATATGTAGCACAACCATATCTATCAATAGTCTTCACCAGACATGAACAAGCTATAATAGACAACCTCTCCAATCTTTGTCTCTAAATTCATCACCATATTATGCAGAACGATAGAGAGAAGAAATAAAGGCTTCTGATTAAACCCCCCAGCTTGGGAATATCACTATCCGCTATTCAACCCAGCCCATAAATTTGATTTTATATATATGTGACTGTTACATACTCACTGAGTATCTAAATAATACCTAGGAAGTTAAGCAACGGTCCTCGACTTAACATGTTTTATCTTTTTCACACACCTCTGTTCAAATCCAAAAACAGAAACACAAAATACATTCATTATCACATAATTCTTTCATCATCATCCCCAACCCCTTCAAGGAAGAAGCCACTTCATATATCCATTCCTATCAGGTAAAACTTGGACCCGTCCATAATGCCCCTTACACACAGATCGGATAAAACTCCGGTTTTGCCTGCGGGCTGGCCCCAAGGAATTGTTTGCACACAAGAGAATTCGAACCTTAAACCTAATGGAAATGCCACCAAGACCAAGGCCATTACCACTTGAGCCAACCCCTTGGAATTACCGGTTCCTATAATTCAAGATATCAACCATAGGTAAGACCTTGATGGTCTTCAATGGGTTACCATTCTAGACTGATTGTTGCCAATTTAGAGCATGCTTGATTTTGGGGGAGAATTAGGGTTGAAGAGATTGGGGTAATAGTGCACAGACACAGGGAGGGAGAGAGAGAGAGAGAGAGAGAAATGGGTACCTGACTGATTTTTTTCGTGTAAATTTAGTCAATAATTGGGAACACAATGGTACCCATGACCATGGGTACCCAATTATTTTTTTTTTTTGATAAGTAAGAGAGATATCATTAAAAAGCACAAAGCGCAATCGAGTACACAGGAAGTATACAAGAAAAGCAACTAGGAAGAAAAAGAAAACAGAACAAGGAAATCATTAAAACTAAGAGGTAAAGGTGCGAGGAACGCCGCCACCCAAGAATACAAGGAATGAAAGAAAAAGGAAATGAGTTCCTCAATAGATCTTTCTTTGTCCTCAAACTGCCTGTCATTGCGTTCCCTCCACAAGCACCACAGAATGCAACAAGGGACCATCTTCCACGCAGCTGCACTCTGAGAACGACCACCCATCTAATCTTAGTCCTAATGGATAACTGTCCATTTATACCCATCAAAGAAATTTAGTGTACCCACACTCATTTAGCCTTTTTTTTATTAGTCCCACATCCCATTTAACTAGGGAGGGTAAATGGGTATGGGCACACTTTGTCTCCCCTACATAAATGTCAGATCTTAGAACCTGAAAAGTCATGCCTATTGTTCAACTTCCACTATCGAGGACAATTAACTGCCCCATGACAGGCAACCTTGACATTGGAGTTAACTTTGCCATGAAATAAGTAACTGATATTGACAAAAGAAGCCTCATGTTAGTTTAACAAATCACATTAGGCATATGTCCAAATGAACTCCATTCAGCGCAATTCTATCTCACAATATCAGAGAATTTCCCGACATATATATATGTCATTCTCCACCCGCTATTTTCATAAAGCTCAACCATGTTAACAACTTAAATTTCTCTCACACCCCCCATAGAATACACCTGCCTTCGACATAAATGTGCATCAGTGTCTCTGCTCACGTGGGTTTAAATCCTATCATTCATAAAATAATAATAATAAATATTACAACTATCTAATCATAATTTCCTAGTTACACATCCTCCATCTATCCACTTACTTCTTTTTACCCATTTTTTTCTTTTTCTTTAAGAGGTGTTGAAGAAGACAAGAATGATCTATGAAGAAACCATCCACCAAACTTTAGCATCATATCTAATGGCACACGCATCTTGAACAGCATCTACTTTCAGTCATTGAATGAATAAATTCGATATTTCAAGCCTCTATGAACACATAAGTAGATGCAATGCAATAGGTCAATCATCTGTATGGATGTTCTCAAAAAAAAAAAAATGGTTACTGTGGATTTTGTCCTCTATATTTGCCACAAAACTGCAATTTTCTCAGCTAAACCAAAAAAAGAAAGTAAGAGTTCAAATAGAAACTTACTTTTTAATGTCCTCCAGAATTGCTGTTGCACCTCTATGCATCTGCAAATGCAGATTAATTTGACATGACATGATACATACCATGCAGTGCGTGAAACAATAAATAGGAAATAATGATAGAGTTTTAGGATAGGACTCACTGTTGACCCACAGTCACCATCACCTACTTTGCTATCCCATTCATTTAGACTATCCCTAAGATTGATAACTGCATTTGCTGCTGCTTCAATAGCCGCCTCAAGAATCTGGCCTTGTTGATTAAGTTGTGGTGGTTGACTAAATGACTAGTCAAAAGTAGATATCAGCAATCAGGTCTAATAAGGTAGTGGTATAAACCAAAAAAAAAAAAAAAAAGGAACAGAAAATATATAATTGAAAAATAGAAAACATATATCAGCATATCACAAGCACGTCAATTGCATTCCAGAATTCAAGAGAAAAAGTAAAGACAGAATGAGGACCAGTAGTGTTAGACGAAATTTATACCATTAAGTTACCACTATAATCTACCCAACCTTTTCCTGACCCCATCATATATGTCCACACATACTGACTGATAACATTGCCCATACGTTTGTAAGTGAAGGTTTCACATTTTTCTACAGCAACTCAAGCCAATCAAACCAGGTGTGTACAGAAAAAGAGTTACAGAAATTGTAAAATCCAGACTGAGTAGCTAACTTGTCTCAGACAGCAAAGTCATCTTAACCTGATTTTCCACGAGGCAACCAATAAATGTTATGAGCATACCTCATCACCCTTTGTTGAACGAGATGGTGGCACTGGAACAGGAATCTTGGCAGGTGGATGATTACCTGCCAGTAAAGATAACTCCTGAGCTCAATGAAAATCAGATCAATATAGAACTACTTATAAGTGGAACTCGTTTTGGCATTAGATCAATATACAGAATCACTTCATGATGCTAACGCCATTGTAGTAACTTCAAGAATGATAATCCCCCCATACATATAAGGAAATTTAGGGGAATTAAGGAAAGGAAGTGATGCTCTAACACATTCACAGACCATCAACGCCAACAGGCCAATATGGAGCCTTAGTTGCAGCATCCAGTCGTTGCAAAATAATTTCATCTGCCTTCATGATGGATATTGAAAAACCTGACAAACACACGATGCTGAGGAAAACAATATTATTAGTTTAGGCAGAATGCTCTTGTCAGAAATAACAAACCTGCCATATCAAGAGATGTCATAAATGACCCGGTGTACACTCTATCAACAGCCAGTCCATGTTCTAGCTGCAATTTCGGCACTGCTTTGCCTGATGCAATCATTAGCTCCATTACAGGGGTGGCTCCTAACCTGCAATTGAAAGAATATTTTTCTCAAAAACAAGGTATGTCATGAGGATTGTAAAACATCAGAAATATTCTTTTTTTAGGCAAGTAACAAAAACATAAGATAAATTCTAGCTGATCACAAGGAAATGGAGGAAACAAAGTAAAAAAAAAAATCTTTTTGAAAAATATCCTAAAAAGTAACAATGACACTACAAAACAAGCTTAACTGAATTAAGTAACCAGTAACAAAATTTATCTACTAGAAACAAATACAATGATTTTTTTTTTATACAATGATTGAAAAAACTTTATGTTCCTTGATCACTCTTCTGTGCTAAATGGGAGTTGTTGATTTCAAAAAAACAAGGCAACTTTTTACACATTAGCCAGCAGCAAGGTAGATCGGACTTTTTACATGTCTTGCTAAATTAGGTTCACAAGCTAAGCGGAAAATTATTTTCTCCACATTGCTGTCGAAAACAAAACGTAAAACTGCAGCAGAACAGATTTGATTCAGATTGGACTTAAATTGGAAATCTTAGAATTTACTATTTTGAAATTAAAAATACACTGGTAGTAAGACACAGATGATTAGGCATATCAAATATGTAATGAGTAAAAAAGAACCATCATAAAAGGTTCTCAGTTTGTCAATAACACCAAGTTCCAATTTCCTTCACTTTTAATCAAATCAGCACCAAAAGAAGTATAGAGTTGGCCCTTAATAAAGCTAAATGGTGGAAAAGAATTTGTACAGCCAATTCCAAATGTTTGGACATCAATTCTTAGAGTTGAGTTCAGCATCACAATACATTGACAAAAACTTCAGATATAAAACTTGGATCCTGAAGAAAGGAGAGTAAACCAGCATCAGTGGTTCAAAGCTTCTAACGTTTGGCCAGAACTTATAACCGTAGGAAGAAGGTCAATCTTGTTGGGATAATCATCTATTTTTTTCACAATTTTCCTTTCCTTTCTAAATGTTCTGACAAATTTATAGCTGCATTGACAGGAAAGTTATCTAAATTTCTAGCTACCATCCAATCCAACACAAGATATTTCCAAATCTGCATCCTCCTCTTTTTTTTTGATAAGTAATGATAGAATTATTGAAAGCGTAAGGCGCCCCTACGTACACTAGAAGTATACAACAGGAAACACCTAACTAGAAAGCGAAAAAGAAGTAAGAAATTCAGCAAAGCTGATAGATAAAGGGTACAAATAAGCCATCGACCAGACATACAAAGTATGAAGAAACAACTCTAGCACCTCCTCAAGGGAGCTTTCTAGATTCTCAAAACACCTAAGGTTTCTTTCTCTCCAAATACACCAAAAAAGGCAATTAGGCACCATCTTCCAAGAAGTAGCACTCCCTGATCTCCCAGACTTCCACCAACAAGCAACTAAGTCAAGCACACTCCTAGGCATGACCCACGCAATCCCAAAGCGTGAGAAAATGTTGTTCCATAGAGCTGAAGCCAAATCGCAATGCAGAAGAATATGGTCCACTGATTCCCCATCCCGCTTGCAAAGACAACATCTAACCACAATAATTAAGTTCCTCTTCCTAAGATTGTCCAAGGTCAAAATTCTGCCTAGAGCTGCAGACCAAGTGAAGAAAGCTGCCCTCGGGGGAGCCTGAGACCGCCACACACACTTCCATGGGAACCGAGTACCTCCAGCACACATCATAGAACCAAAAAAAGACTTCACCCTGAACACACCTTTCTTGGATGGGACCCATTTAAGACAATCTGCCCTCTCCATATTCACCTTGGTGGAGCCCAGCATCTGGAAAAAAGAGGCAAAAACATCGACTTCCCAATCATGAGCCTCTCTAATAAAGCTCACGTTCCATTGAATGGACCCGCCCAAACTTTCCAAATTATCAGCCACTGACGCATCCTTCACCCGAGCAATGCCAAATAGATCAGGGAACACTTCTTTCAGAATCGAATCTCCGCACCACAAGTCATGCCAAAATCTGATCCTACTCCCTTCCCCCACCTCAAATCTAAGGAGTTTGGAGAATTTCTCCCAACCTTTCCTTATAAACTTCCACAACCCTACTCCAAACGCCCCAGCAACCTCTCGGGAGCACCACCCACCCCACAAACTTCCATACTTTGAGGCCACCGCGACTCTCCACCAAGCATCCCTATCCATGCCATATCGCCATAACCATTTGCCTAGCAATGCGCGATTAAACTGAACCAACTTCCTAATGCCAAGCCCCCCATTCGAAATTGGAGTACAAACCTTCTCCCAACTCACCAAGTGGTATTTAAAAGCTTCACCCATGCCACCCCAAAGAAAATCTCGTTGCAACTTCTCAATGCGAGAAGCAACACTCACCGGAATAGGGAACAGAGACATGTAGTACGTAGGTAAGTTAGAGAGCGTACTCTTGATAAGGGTCACTCTCCCTCCCTTAGAGAGGTATAACCTTTTCCAACTAGCCAACCGTTTTTCAACCTTCTCAATAACTCCATCCCAAATACGAGTAGACTTGTAAGGAGCCCCCAATGGAAGACCCAAATACATCACAGGCAAATAAGCAACTTCACACTCTAAAATGCCAGCTAACCTACCCACATTATCGACATTCCCCACTGGAATAATGCTGGATTTGGCCAAATTAACCTTAAGCCCCGAGACAGCCTCGAATAAGAGCAAGAGGACTCGCAAAGACCGAATCTTTGAGGAGCTAGCATCACAGAAAATCAAAGTGTCATCAGCGAACAAAAGATGGGAAAAAGAAGCATCACCCACTCTGAAACCATCCAACACACCCCCACTCACTGCCGCAGTAATCATGCGACTCAGCGCCTCCATAACAAACACAAACAAAAGGGGAGACAAAGGGTCTCCTTGCCTTAGGCCTCGAGAGCTACTGAAAAAACCGTTTGGTGAGCCATTAACAAGCACCGAGAACTTAGCAGAAGAAATGCACCGAGCTATCCACGAACACCATTTGCCCCCAAAGCCGCATCTCCTCAACATATACAACAGAAAATCCCAATTAACGTGATCATAAGCTTTTTCTAAATCCATTTTGCAAATGACTCCCGGCTCCCTTGATATAATACGACTATCAAGGCATTCATTCGCAATAAGGATTGGGTCAAGAATCTGCCTTCCTTTGATGAAAGCACTCTGGGATTTGGAGATAATCTTGTCCATAACCGTCTTCAATCTGTTGGCCAAGACTTTAGCAATGATCTTGTAGATACCTCCTACAAGGCTAATGGGACGGAAATCTTTGAGAGACAAAGCTCCTGGAGTCTTAGGAATAAGAGAAATAAAAGAAGCATTCAAACTCTTCTCAAAAACTTCTCTAGCATGAAACTCAGAAAAAACCTCCATAATGTCCAAGCGCACCACCTCCCAACAAGCTTGGAAAAAAGCCATAGAGAAGCCATCCGGACCCGGCGCTTTATCACCATTAAAAGCAAACACAACCTTCCTAACTTCCTCCTCCTCAAAGACTCTCTCCATCCACCTTGCTTCTGACTCTAAGATGGCATCAAAGGAAAGATCATCCAACCGAGGCCTCCAACTATGCTTCTCAGAGAAAAGATCTTGATAGAACTGAACCACATGCTCCCCTATCTCTGCCGGATTAGAAGAAATGGAATCTCCAATCAACAAGGAATCAATAGAGTTATTCCTTCTGTTTGAGTTGGCAATGGAATGGAAGAATTTTGTGCATTTATCTCCTTCTTTCAACCACGTCACCCTGGACTTTTGCCTCCAGCAGACCTCCTCCAACAGAGAACATCTCTCTAACTCACTGACAACCTCCAGCTTCTTTTGAAGTTCCCCCTCAACCAAAGCCCTACTACCTTCCACTATATCAATCGCCTGAAGCTCCTCAAGAAGCTTTCTCTTGTTCCTCTCCACATTACCAAAGGCCTCTACATTCCACGTTTTCAACTTAGACTTGAGGGCCTATAATTTACAAGCAAGCACAAAGCTAGGAGAGCCATGAAAGGAAAATGAGTCCCACCAATGTTTCACCAACCCCACAAAACCATCCACCTTGAGCCACATATTCTCAAACTTGAACGGCCTACTTCTTGCAGAAGAGTGAGCACAATCGAGGATAATAGGAAAGTGGTCAGAGAACAGTCGGGGAAGCCTCTTCTGAGACGCCTCAGGAAACCTATCTTCCCAATCAGGAGAGACAAGAAAACGATCAATTCTAGACCAAACAGGAGGATCACAGGAAATCGACCCTCTAGATAAACAGAATGATTAAATTGGATCATGAAACCTAGAGTACAGTACAAATTGAGTATAAATACATAAAGCAACAACACATCAATCTGAATTTTCTGTTTGAGTCACACCACAGATTTGATATCATATAGAATAATATGAAGCTTGTTGTGCGATCAACAATTCATGTCCTGTAACTTGATAAGGTAAATTCTAATCTAAAGCACAAAAGAAAATCCAAGGACCTACCCATTGATCATGAGGACCACTCTATTACCTCGTGTAATAGGAACATAGTTTGTTTCCTGCAAAGATTAAATCTTTAAATAATTAACATGCACAAGATTTTGGTAAAAGAAAAAGAAAAAAAAAAAAAAAAAAAAAAAAACCTTAAGCTGCAAAGTTAATATTATAAAAACTGTTTAATTCAAAATTCAAATATATGCACAGTAAAGATGTACAGCCTACTGCAAAGTAGTAAGGAATAATTTTTTTTTTTTCATAAATAATCAAAATGTCATTAAAAGCGTAAAAGGCGCAACCCAGATCCACATGAAGTATACAAGAGAAACACCTAGGTAGCTAGAAAGAGATAAAAGATCAAGAAAATCATGAAATTGAAACAAATTAGGATAGTCGAACACAGCTGTCCAAAGGTAAAAAGTATTTGAGAAAATAGACTTTATCTCCACTAATGTCCTCTCGTGGTCCTCAAAACTTCTATAATTTTTTTCCGTCCAAAGACATCAGGAAAGACATGACGACACTATCTTCCACACTATTGAACTCTGAGGATTGCCATATAACCCCATAAGAAACTCATTGCACTTAGCCCACTCCATAAGAAACTCATTACAACTTCTCTACGTGGCTTGCCACACCAACAGGGAGTGGGAAAAAGAGAGACGAAATATATAGGCAAATTGGAAAGGGTGCTCTTGATTAAGGTAATTCTACCACCTTTAGACAAGTGCTTCTCTTCCAACCAGCCAAATGATGCTCTATCTTCTCAATAACACCATCCAAATAGATTTGGCCTTAAAAGAGGCCCCCAATGAAAGACCAAGATATTTCAAAGGCAAAGAAGAAACCCAAAGCCCGGAATACCAGCCAAACCATCCACATTATTGACATTACCCACTGAATTAATTCCAACTTAGCCATGTTAATTTTCAACCCGAATACACTTCAAAGCATAAAAATAAGGCACGCAGATAGCGTAGATGATCAAGATTAGCCCCATTAAAAATCAAGGTGTCATTAAAAGTTGCAAATATCATTTTACTTGAGGCCCCCATAAGTGTTTAAAAATAAAGACTTAATGTCCTCCAAAGTCTTCTCACGGTCCTCAAAACTTCTATCATTCATTTCCCTCCATAGATACTACAAAAAGCAAGAAGGCACCATCTTCCACACAGCAGAAAGTGTTGCCGATTGTCTACCAACAAACGTACAAATCAATTAATCGTCTAGGCATAACCTAAGACAACTCAAATCAACTGAGGAAAACATTCTAAATGGTACAAGCAACCTCACAGTGAAGAGGAGGATGATCCTCATTCCACTATAACAACTTGGGCCTCATAAATAACCATACTCAATGACCCTCCCTTTAACTCTGCCATGGCTAGCACTGCTACTGTTCGCTTCATAATTAATGGAACAAAATAATCTTCTTAATTCGCTATTGCCTTTTTTTTACCACATTTGGAGCTAGAGGCTGACTCCTTATAAGAGTGGCTTGCTTCAATGCCCGTAAACAAGGCAAGAAGCTCCTTTTCAAAACCCTCGCACGAATGCCCCATAGAATGACGAATTTCCTTCACAGTAAAAAAAACCCAGCCTAAAGGCATTGTCCTTGCACTTTTCTTTTTATCAAAAGCCGGACAGGACCTCGACGAAGTGGGCTCCTCCTCAGAGAACACTTCCATGTCCAGGAAAGGCTGGGTTACAAGAGCATCACTCCTAACCACACCACCCACATCACACCCAACCATCTAGCAAAAACTAACCTTTCTCCTTATCTACACTAGCACTGCCCCCTTGCAACTCCTCGAAGGAAAAAGAAGAGGGAAGAAAAAAAATCTGGCAGTGGAACCCATTTTCCCCCCTTAGCAACAAACGCCCACTCTGAATTTGAAGGTAAAGAGCCCAAGCTAGGGAAAAACATCTACTCTGATTTTATTGGAATTAACTTGGCCCTCAAATCCACATTCCTCATGCAAATAGAATCAATAACCGTAACTTCGATATGGCTAACTTGCCGAACCAGCCAATGCAAACCTCCAAACCTACAAACATTGCCGCCAGAGTACAAGTTAGAGAGCCCAGGAAGCAGGGGGATCAACTCGGCCTTCTCACCGACAAAATCTAGAAGGGGAAGACCCAGGTCTTGCGATCGGGTCGCTAGAGGCTCTGCCGTGGGGGGAGGAAGACTGGATGGCATAGACACAACATCTATGTCCCCCGAAGAAGTTTGCACAACTCAAGCATCACTTATTGGGGGGAGGGCCTTTTATTTTTTATAAGTAATAAGCCAATCTCACAAAAAGTATAAAACGCCCATTAGCACACTAAAAGGAGAAGCCTAACTAGAGAAACAAGTTAGGAAATCATTAAAACTGAAAAGAAAAGAAAAGAAAAAAAAAAAAAAAAAAAGAGGGAGGGGTGGGGGGGCACGTAAGTCGTAGTCCAAAGATACAAAGTGTGGTAAAAGGATGATAAAATCTCCTCCGAGGTCTTCTCCAAATCCTCAAAGCTTCAATTATTATTTTTTATTTTATTTTTTTTAAAGCTCTAGTTATTTCTTTCCCCCCATAAGCAACAAAAGAGGCAAGTAGGCGCAATTTTCCACACTGTAGCACTCATAGACCTAACCGAGGACCACCATCAAGCAAGCAGATCGAAAACACGTCGAGGCATAACCCATAGCATCCCAAAATGACTGAAAAGAGTATTCCATAAAGCAGAAGCCACATTGCAGTGTTGAAGAATATGGTCCATAGACTCCTCAATCTTCTTACACATGCAACATTTGTTGATCACGATAACGTGGCGCTTCCTAAGATTGTCCAAAGTAAGGATCTTTCCAAGAGCCGCCGACCACATAAAAAAGGCCGCCCTTGAAGGAGTTTGAGTTTGCCACACACTCTTTCAAGGAAAACGAGTGCCTTCCGAGCAAGCAAAGGAGTAGAAGACTTAACCTTGAACAAACTTTTTTTAGAAGGGACCCACCAAAGCTAGTCTTCACTGTCTCTTCTAATTTTAACTTAATACAACACCTAGAAGAAGGAAGCGAAAACATCCCCCTCTCAGTCATGCGCCTCTCTAGCGAAGCTCATGTCCATTGGTTGGAACCGCTCAAAAACTCCAAATTATTCGCCAAAAAGGCATCCTTCGTTGAGGTGATATCAAAAAGGGCAAGGAAAAAGCTACCTTGAGAGCCATATCTCCACACCGCATGTCATGCCAAAAGCTAACCCTGGTCCCATCCCCCACTTCAAATCTAGTGCAGCCTGAGAAAATCTCACAACATTTTCTAATATTCTTCCACAACCCCACCCCAAAGGCTCCTGCGGGCTCTTGGGAGCACCCTCCCCCAAAGCATCTCTCTCAATACCATAGCGCCACAACTATTTACCTAGCAGAGCGTGACTAAACATCCTCAAGTTATGGATACCCAACCAGCCCTCAGAGATCAGAGAGCAAACCTTATCTCAGCTAACTAGGTGAAATTTAAATTCTTCACCTATCCCTCCCCATATAAAGTCACGTTGGAGCTTCTCAATTCGATTAGCTACACTAGCATGAATGGGGAAGAGGGACAAAAGTACGTAGGTAGGTTGGATAGAGTGATCTTTATAAGGGTGACCTTGCCTCTCTTGGACAAATACATTCTTTTCCAACTGGCCAATCGACACTCCATCTTTTCCACAATGCCAACCCAAATAGACTTAGCCTTGTAAGAAGACCCTAGCGGAATGCCAAGATACTTCAGTAGTAAAGAGGAAACAGAGGATCGTCTTGCCTCAACCCGCAAGAGCTACTGAAGAAACCAGCTGGAGAACCATTAACCAAGACGGAAAAATGTATCGAGGAAATGCAATGCGCTATCCAAGAACACCATTTCTCTCCAAAACCACATATTTTCAGCATGTAAAAAAGGAAATTCCAGTTAATATCTTCAAAATCCTTCTCAATATCCAGCTTGCAAAGCAACCCAGGTTCGCCAGACTTGATACGACTATCCAAACATTCGCTAGCAATGAGAACCAAGTCCAGAATTTGCCTACCTTTAACAAAAGCATGCTGAGGCTTTGGAATGATCTTCTCCATGACACTACTCATTCTATTAGCAAGGACTTTAGCAATGAGGGCCTTTTTTTAATCTTCAAGACGAGCTTTCCCCTTCAAAATTGGCCTTTGATTAGTCACAACGGGTTGGGCCTTCGCCATAAGCTTCACCAAACAGAACCGACCAGATTCAAAAAATTAAACCCTTCCAACCCAAAAGAAATCAAGCCCTCATCCACTATCTCAAGAGCCCAGTCCACTTCCCCCTTTAATTTCTCCAGCTGACTTTTTCATTTTCAAAGATTCCCACTGATATCCACCACGTCATCCACTTGTACAATGTCGCCTCCTTCTACAGCACAAAAGCAGGGTATGGATGTGCCTGCCAACCTGCCTCGAGCAACCTCCTTACACGTATTCATGATAAAAATAAAAATAAAAATGTTCTAATTATTTTACTTGATATGAAGTCGCATTAATAGCTAGGTGCCTCCCTTCACAAGAAGAGATCGATGGAGTATTCAATTATGCCAGTAATAGCTATACATGTCAAACATCTAGAAAATGTCGTCAAGACTTCATAAATGACATGAAATATATAACTCCAATGAGAAACATTTAAAGAACAACCTGGCAAATTAATGAGGGGAGAAGATGCCACTTGGAGGGCCATTAGCATAATTTTGTGGAATATGATATATGGAACACAATTTTTTTTTTTTAATGAGTAATTGCAAGTTTATAAAAAAGAGCAAAG
The DNA here is from genome assembly GCF_958979055.1 of Alnus glutinosa. Taxonomy (NCBI): domain Eukaryota; kingdom Viridiplantae; phylum Streptophyta; class Magnoliopsida; order Fagales; family Betulaceae; genus Alnus; species Alnus glutinosa. The sequence goes on along the minus strand of NC_084889.1, from coordinate 29,025,287 downwards.
GCACCACCCCAAGTATGCAAGAGAGGCACCTAACTAGAAGAAGAGAGTAGAAATTTGGTTTTGGAAAACACTAAAAGAAGAGTTGACCATAAAATACTTGGGACATACCGGTAAGAGTATTTGATTAAGAACATGAGATACCACCACATCCACAGGCTGAATGTCAGCCAACGCAGCACCAGGTTCACCATGCTGTAAAGAAATGCATGCTTAATATGCCTGATATATAAATGTGGAACAAGGATCGAATTACTTCAGAAGTAAAAGTAGAACCAAGCAATAGGTAGAGAATACCAGCAAATAATAGCCAGTGAATATATATATATATAAAATAAATAAATAAACAAAACAACTACAGATAATACCAGCAAATAAAAGGCCAGTGAATAGATAAAAAAAAAATCAACTAAGGATGCATTCAGCAGAGAATAAACTCCAGATTCTACTACACCAACTTATAATTTTAGAAACTGAAAAATACTACTGCACATCTTATTTGCACGACTGACACACTTCAAAACAGCTTACTATTCCAAGGCCAAGTTCCATTTTCCCTGGACCCAAACGATCTGATGTACCCCGTCCAGGAAGTGTGCAAACAGATAGCGCAACACCCATTGTTCCAACCATTTCTGATGCACATTTTGCTTCAGTAGCAACTTCAGCAAGGGAAAGGCCAGCAGCAGCAGCAGCTCCAGCAACCTGTCTTTCACAAAGGGAAAGAATTTATAGGACAAATTTAGTGAAAGAAAAACATTAAAAAAGAATAACCTCGTGATTCTATTGTTTAATTAAATATACCAAGCCATGAGTCCCAAGGGGGAAAGAAGGAATACTAGAAGAATCTCATTGTCAACCGAGACACTATGATGTAATTTTGGTTCCCATTCTGGACACGATGAAATTATAAATCATGATCTCAGTGAATGGTCAAGAAAGACTCTTGCCCTTCAATCATATGTTGGCGCTGTACTTGCGGTTTTTTTCATTATAAACCCTCATGCATATGTTAAGATAACTAATCTACAATTCATTAATTGATTGATGAAAAAAAAAAAAAAATACTGATAAAACAAGGAAGAAGGGAACGAGGAATAGGATATTTTCTGTAATAAAGGATGAAGCAGGAAGGATAAGGAGAGAGAGAGAGAGAAGAGCCTAGAATCAGTTGAGGGCTCCTGTGTGTTGCGGTTTTTTTTTTTTTTTTTTTGGGGGGGGGGGGGGGGGGGGAGGAGGTGGAGGGAGAGAGAGAGAACCTTATGAACGAGAATAGTCCCAGCCAATCCTCTTCGTCCAGCTATACCACGAGGTGGAGGTAAAGCACAATCATCCCCAACAATTACGGTCTACAAGGTGCGCACAAAAAGTTCTATTAGATTTTGGGCTAACTATGTATAAGATGCTTTCCTGTGAAAATTTAAAGAAAGCATACCTCCACTTTATAACCTTCAGATTTTGCTTGCTCAGCAGCCAAACCAAAATTTAAACGATCACCAGTATAATTCTGTCAACAACAGATTACAGCACCATGAATCAAGATACAAAGCTAAATGACTCCTATTAATCAGACCATCCTTATCCAGCTTATACACTTCAAGCAATATAGTTTCAAGCATTTTGTAAAGGTGTCACTGCCTACTCTCTCCCTCTCACACTTCCTTTCTCTCTATCTCTACTCCTCTTTTTCTCTCTTCCTTTTTAACTGGTTTGGGGGTTATCCAGAACCAACATCACTTTTACAAAAAGAAACACCATTAGACACACTGAACAAGGACACCACCACACATCATGATATAACAAACTGACAAGTAGTTAACGTAGTACTTTAAAAATAATGATACCTTGACAATTAGAAGACATCCCATAGGACCAGTTACAGCACGGATGCCCTAAAAGTAAAGTTGTAGGTTAGGTCAGGGTCATCTAAGAAGAGCAATAATAATTATTGACAGGTATATGCACTTCCAACTACAAGAATAAACAAGAACAAAACCATACAGCTAGAATTGAATCAACTGGTGGAGAGGCAAAAACATCCCCACAAATAGCTGCTGTCAGCATCCCCTCCCCCACAAATCCCGCGTGCGCAGGCTCATGACCACTTCCACCTCCTGTATGAGATAGATCAATATAACAGAGGGCTCCCTAGGATGACCAATTTAATTGCAGGGCAGTACCAGAATGTAAGAATCACTATTGTTCAATGCATTACATTGAAAAAGGGGTAATGATAGTGGATCATATTTGGATTGGACACCAAAGCTCCAAAGCCCATAAGCTCCATTCTTTCCTCAACAGCATAACGTATTCAACAAAAAAAAAAAAGTGAAAGTTTCTTGTTTCTTTTTATCATATTCGGCGCCCCACACCAATCCCCCCAAACCCAAAAAGAAAAAAGAAAAGGAAAAAAAAAGGGTTATAATATCTTTCTTTGAGGAAACTACATTACTCCCTGCATTCTAAGTTTCTAAGCCACACAGGTCTTAGAAAAGGCTTTAAATCTCCATTTGTGAGGGTGAATTAATTTGTATACATAGTGATAATGCAAGGAAGGGTCAACCAAAAACTTGAGTTTTATTTAGAATTCTTTGAATGAGAGTTTGATAGAAAAGTTTGGACCAAGAGGATGATTTGAAGGTTCAAATTACCGATGGTTTGAAAAAAAAGAGTATAATCTGAACAAACTATTAGTATCAACTTCTCTGATATTTGGCAATCACTAATCCCCCACCAATTATGAGGGCCAAAGATCAATCACAATGATCCATACCATCTAGTCCCCTATTTGTCTTCATGGGTAATTGGGAACTACAACTGTGAAGGTTAACCAGCAATTTTGTTGTTCAAATATAAGAAAGGGAAAAACTCGCAGCAAATGAGTCAGCAATATAAAAGCATAGTTCCCAACAACCTTAAGATACAAGTTTGTAAATAAATAGATAAAGTACCCATTGTTTCATTCTTTTTGGTCAGAGAAACGCAATATAAACTGGGGGCCTACCTATAACGAGCATTTGGTGACCAAAACAAAAGTGATTTTCAGAACCCACTTATCGGACAAAAATAGCTACCCACAGAAATGCCAATTCGATGCTTTTGCTGAATTTTTTTTTTTTTTTTTAATTGTAAATTATGCAGAAAAATTGAAAAATATGAACACAAATAATCCGTATATAGTTAAATTCATGTCATCCCATGGTCTAACATATTTGAAACAGAATTTATGAAATGGAAGACAAACATGGAGAAAACACTATCCATTCCATATTAATTCATAGAAAAAGAAGTAGAATACAGTACAATAATAACTCCATGCTAACAGTAGCATATTATCCCCAAAAAATAAAAATAAAAAAAGCTAACTTTTTTCTGTTCCTAGTTTCTTCTCATAACCATAAAAGCATGATGAGAGAAATTATGACAAACATGTATTGACAAATGTTCTAGGCAAACGATAATTATAAGTAGAGAAGATATTTGAATTTTTAAAGAGGGTAATCAAAGTTCTGACAATAAAATCTTCTTACTTATCAAAAAAAGAAAGTTCTAACAATAAATGAAAACAGTGTTCAAAATTTTGCAGCCTCAAACCTGATATAATTGCAACTTTATCATATGTTGAACTTGAAACATCAGCACGTAATACAACCTTCACCTGTGTGGGAATAAAGATGGAAAATGTCACACTAATTCTAATTTTATGTATATAAGTTCCTCCTCATTTATTAAGACATGGAAGGTTAGAGAAAAATATCACCTCAGGGAAACCATCTAAAAACTGCAAGCCAGGATACGTTTCTACAAGTCCCTCAATAAACTCAGTCACAACATCTGCAACAGTGTAACCACAAAAACAATAAAACTAAAACCCTAATTCTCAAAAAAGTAAAGCCTGCATTGTGTTTCTCTTTTTATTTTAACTCAACGCTTTATGGTCCGTTTTGGTGTTAAATCCAAATATTATTCGAATGCACTGCACGAATTACGAGGTTTGAATTTGTGAGATAAAATTTGAAAATTTTTGAAAAAGTTGAATAAAATATAATTTTTTTTGAAAAAAGTAGAATATTATTCAGAATAATATTCAAAACAAACACACCATTACTTGCACAACCCAATTATAAAATAGTGATGTACTTAAACAAGGGCAAAGGCTCTGTAACTATCAATGTATACCTCCAAAAGAAAGGAAATGATATTGCTCAGGAAAGGAAGATAAATTTAAGCTTCTCTCCTTTTACTTCTGTTGTCCTAGTAGAAACTATGAAAAGCCAAAGATGACCAAGACTCACAATAGGATAAGACTAAAATGCTTATATTTGAGTGCAAAAAGAACAAAGCTAACTCCTATTCAAAAGCCGCGAGAAACACATGTTATAAATAAGATGAGGGAAAAGAAAACACTTCTTAATGTTCAATCTCTTTCTTACTTATTTTCTGAACACTTCTTTTAGGTCATAAAGCACTTGCATGTCAGTCAAGTAGAGTTGGAATTTACTCATGTAAATATTCAATATGATTAAAAAGTATCAAATTCCTTTTAGCACTTATTCAACCCTGTCATAGCTTTCCAAACAAAGTTGATTGCCTCTTCAATCACCATCACATATCAATTTGATGTCTTTTTATTTTTGATAAGTAATCGAGATTTCATTAAAAGCGTAAGACGCCCCCAGATACACAGGCATATTTCAATTTGACATATTGGAGGTAAGAATGGGTATAAGAGGGAACAAATGCACAAACTCCAAAAGCCACAAAGCATTTCCTTAGCCCTTTGTTTGGTTGAGGAGAAAAAGGCATGGGGTGGAAGGGAGGCAAGAAGAAAATGAATCTCAAAAAAAATATTTTCAAGCATAGAAATTACATAGCATATACTCACCCTCCTTAAAACTTTTTGACTTGAACACCTTGGACTGCCTCCTCAATGGACCTTTAGTATTTGTTTGAACATTTAAACCTGACTCAACTCTCCATTTTTTCTAAGCTTGCTACTCTATGTATTTGTATTAGATTAATCTGAGTAAAGGTTTTCAGTTAATATTAAAATCAATAGAAAAAGGAGAGAGAAAAAGGATATGAGAAGAACATTAAATAATTTAGCCTTTAGGGTCCTTTCGTAATGAGAAATACAACTTCCCTTCAAATTTTCGAAAGGAAAAATTTTAAAAAAAAAAAAAAATGCAAAAAATTATATAGAAAGGGTGCTTTTGAAAAACATTGTCTGATGACAGGCCTTTTTCAGCTGTTGCCAAAATGTAGCATTCCATATCTGCAGAACTCTGCCCTATCAACTGCTGAAAACAACCGAGTAGTTTCCATAATGAGAATTCCATCAATTTAGGATATGGATTCCAAAGATAAACATCATTTCCATGTCTACTACCAATTGGGCTCAAGTTCCTACCGAACACTGCCATTGTCCTTATGCCAGTGTAGGTGTCTAGCCCCATGATTACCAAAGTGGACCATTAATCAAGTTAATCGAATTCAAATACTAATTCCTTACTTAGTTTCTGAAAGGCAGTTGGCAAAGGAAAGGAAACAAAAACAAAAAAAACAAAAAAACCCAACGGATCTTTATTTTTTCGTAAATAAGTCAGCCTGAAGGCTCCCCATGATTGCAGCAAACATGCAAGACGAAAAACCTCCACTTGATATTTTCCATCTTAAGTTGCCAAAAACAACATGAAAAACGTAGCATTCAAGATTATCCTAAATTTTCTTTGCAACCAAACAGAGTGTACAATCAGTCGAAGTCATAAATATATCTTAAAAATACACATTTTAAACAGAGAGCATCATCTAAGAAATTTGAGCAAGAAAGGGGAAAAAAATCATCCAATACAATACAATCGGCCAGAGATTTCCCTAATACAAATGTGGAACCAAATTGATCATTAAGAACCAAAAGTTAGAAAAACAACCAAGAACATCACAGTCGCATTTTCCTTCTCCTTTCTCTTAGTTTCTTCCTAAACAAACAGGTTAAAAAGCACTCAAGAATCGCACGTGAATATCACAACACACGCCGGAAAATTGTAAAAAAGACTAAACGATAAACGAAAAGGAACAATTGGAGAACACAATGCGAAGAACGAAGCGAGAGAGATCGGAAGAGGGGGGAAATGCGAACCTTTGGGGTCGTTGATGAGCTTCTTCCCTTGAAAAGCCATGGCGTCAAGGAGACCAAACCCTAGCTGAGCTTTTGCATGAAATGCGTTTGAGAGGGAGGGAGGGAGGGAGGGAGGGAGAAGAGAGAGGTTGGTTTTGGTTTTGGTTTTTGGTTTGGTCGTCAGGCACTTTGTGCATAAATAAATAGGGAGTCTTGCTCTACACACCTGGATGAGCTTGGATTTGTTTGTTGCTCGAGGGTCAAGAGAGAAGGTGGTTCCCTGTCCGACCAACCAAAATTGCTCTAAATTACGAAAATGTCCTTTTTTTTCTTTATGGATTTTTTTTTTTTTTTATTTATTCAAATAGAGAAAAAGGAAAAAGAAAATTACAAATGAGGAGGGTCCTTGTTAAGCCTGTGCAAACGAAACAATTATAATCACCTCATAACCGCTAAAATAAGTCATTATTATTATTATTTTTTACAAAAATAATTAAAATAAGCCTAAAAACCGGCCCAAACGTCCACATATAAAAAGCAGTTATCAATTGCCGGTTATAAAACAACCGTAAGAGCATTCGCAGCAAGCTCGTCAAAGTAGAACTTTCGCCAAATTTCACCAAATTTTCTCAAAATCACATATGTAACAAGCTCGTCAGTGCTACAGTAAATTTGCTTATTGTCAAACTTTCTCATCTGGTCTGCATAGCCAAGTTTTTTTCATCTCTTCATATTTTTCAATTGTTTATTCAATCCTCTCGCATTCTCTCCTGAAGTTGTAGCAGAAAAGCTCATTCCCATCTCATAAATTGCATCTTGCAAGCTTCTGAATCTTAGGTTTGATTTTGTTTGTGGATTTTGATTCTGAATCTCAAGTTTAATTTGATTTATGGGTTTTGATTATAAATCTCATATTTGATTTGGTTTATGAATTTTGATTAGGAATATCAAATTTTGATCTGGGCTAATCTTAATTCTTCAACTTTTGTTGTGACAATTTTGCATGTACACAATGCCACTGATAGACAAGCTTTTGGAGTTTCTATTTCCATGTAGTGTCATTTTAATTAATCTTTCATATTACAAATATGAAAGTATTCTTCCCATTAACGTGTACCACCGAAGGATAGCATAATATGAAATATTAACATGAAGAAGTCTTATAAATGACAGTTGAAAACTTGAAGTGGTTGCTCTAAATTTAATGAAAAATAATATTTTCTTAAAGTAGATAAATATTTAAAAAGTTTGATGTTTAATACTTTTAAAAAGTGGCTAGCTAATGACAATGTGATTTTTTTTTTTCTTTTTATGCTCTGTTTGTTTCGGTGTAAAATGGTTTCCGTCATAAAATAATTTCAGATAAGTCATTTTTCAGAAAAACATTTTCCGTCGAAATCATTTTTCGGCGTTTGGCGCGTACGAAAAATTACAAATATTTTTTATATTTTAATTTAATCATATTAATTTTTAAAAAAAAATTAAATTTTATACCAAAATAAAAAATATTAATATAAAAATATTTTTTTATATTCGGCAGATACAAATTCCGGCAAAAACTGTCGGAATCTGGCCATTTTTGCCAGATTCCGGCGATATTTGTCGAAATCCAGCACAAAACGGCCGGATCCTGGCCAGTTGACTGGAAGCCGGCCATCCTGGCCAGTTTCCGGCCAGCTGGCCAGGATCCCGGCGTTCTGGGAGGATCCCGGCCGGACTGACCGGAGATTCGGCCAGATGCCGAGGGTCCGGCCGTTCTGGCCAGATCCAGGCCTGATCCGGCCAGTATCCCGGCCGGAATCTAGCACGGTATCCCCGGAATCAGGCGACGTCTATCGGAAGTCGCCGAATTCTGGCACCGACCGGAGTCGGAATCTGGCTTGTCGAAATTCAGCAATAGTCAACTGCTTCAACGTAAAGGTCAACTGCGTTGTTTAAAAAATAATCGACTACATCTACTATCTACGGAAAATGATTTACGCTTTTAAAAAGCGAAAATCATTTTTCGAAATTTATTAAGCATTTTTTGTCAAATGGAAATCATTTTCCGGTTGACCATTATTTTCGCCCCTACCAAACACCGAAAAATATCGAAATCATTTTCCAGAAATTATTTTACGCTGAAACAAACGGAACATTAGCTAAAATTTGCTTAAATTTGACTAGTTCACTAGGAATGCTCTAACCGTTTAAACGGAGCGATTGCGTTTGTTAAAATTCAATAACCGCTTTAAGTGGTTACGATTAGCGGTTATAGCCAATAACCACAACCGCTTGTACACTCTATTCTAATACAACTAAGAAAAAAAATATATGGAAATACTTCTAGACATAAAACGAGAAACAGCCCATTTAACAACTTATAAGCACAAATATTAGCACATCTAGAGATCTTCACCGCTAGAGCAACTTTATGGAAATGTCCTTGCTCTAAGAGTACCACACCTTTTTCTACACATTTTCTTATAATTAGCCAAATATGAGTTGTAAATTTAGTTAGTTTGTGATTATTTATTAACTATACATTTATAAATTATCACATGAATTTATAAAGGAATTATAGTGAAAATTATAGTATATGAAGCATTTTTCCCATTTTATTTTATTTTTTTATGTTTTTTTGTTTTACAATGAAATTTAACATTGTGCTTGGAAATTTATAATTGCATTAAAAAATAAATAAATAAAGAATTAAGATGAAATATAATGGAAAAATGAAATTTATGATTTGACAATTAACTTCTTCTTTCTTTCTTTTTTCCCAAAAAAAAAAAAAAAATAGGTATGACATTTTATTAAATCACTTCATAAGATTCAAAGTTATCAATATTCCATAAGATTCGAATCTTTATCAAATAGATCATTTCATCCACCTTTCATTAATTTTCTAGCGTCGTTGTACGTATTATCCAATCAAAAAATGACACATGTTGAAATAATACAGCCAACATGTCTACTCAACCACTGGATTCATAGTCACGCCACGTCATTAAACACGTTATGCCACATCATCATCAAGGTTAAAACAAAAAATACAACAAAAACCAAAACCATGCGTTCAATTAAGTTCATTAGAGCATTCTTAGTAGCGTCATAAAATTTTACTAGCCAAAATAACAAAAAACTATTTTTTTTTAAGGGAAAAGTACACATAACCCCCTCAAACTACCACCTCATTGTCAATGTCCCCCCTAAACTACCAATTGTGTCAATGTCCCCCCCTAAACTACCAAAAACTGTCAATGTCCCCCTAATGACAAAAATACCCTTCATAAAATTATTAAAATAAAATAAAACTAAAAAAATATTTTTAAAAAAATATAAAATAAAAAAATTTATACCAAAAAAAAATTAAAACTGGTTTTTCTTTTTCTTTTTTTTTCGTTTGTTTTTTTTAAAAAAAAAAATTGTTTTTATAAGTTTCAGTTATTTTTTTGTTTGGTTTTTTTTAAAAAAAAAAAAAAAAAATCATTCTTTTTCATTTTTTTAATTTAATAAAAAACTGGTTTTTCCTTTTTCTTTTTCGTTTGGTTTTTTTTTTTTTAAAAAAAAAATTGTTTTTATATTTTTCAGTTATTTTTTCGTTTATTATTTTTTTTTTATAAAAAAAAAAAAAAAAAAAAACTTTCTTTTTCGTATTTTATTAATTTTTTTTTAATTTTAATTTTTTTAAAAAAATAATTTTTTAGTTTTTTTTTTAGTTTTAATTTTTTTTTTGAATTTATAAAGTCATTTTTGTCTTATTCAAAAAAATTTAGGGTTATTTTTGTCTTTTTGTTGGTCTTAGGGGGGATATTGACATTTTTTGGTAGTTTGAGGGGAGCAATTGACACAAATGGTAGTTTGGGGGGTACATTGACAATTGGGTGGTAGTTTGAGGGGGATATGTATACTTTTCCCTTTTTTTTATTTTAGCCATCTACTTTTTTAAAACACCTCTAGCAGCCTCACTATTTTAGCTATCTACCGTCACTATTTCATTTAAATAATATTTTTAAAAGGAAGGTTGTGAGATGCACGAGGTATAAAAAAAATAAAATAATAAATAAATAAATAAATAAAAGAAGAAGAAGAGAGAAAATTTTAATAGTATTTTATTGATTTGATGAATGAACAGTGCTCAATTGTTGGTAAGTACTGTTTACTCACCAATTTTTTTTTCACCAATTTGGTGAGACTGCTGTGAAGCCATTTTGGACAATTTCACTAAATTAACTTACTAAAATATAACTTTTAAGTTATTTTGTTGAAGTTACTAAGAATACTCATATGTTTCGATTCTACTTCGACTTGGCCCCAATGGAACAATCATTGTGTTCTCTTAGTCACCATCGTCTTCTTCTCTTAACCCTGTTTTGAATCTCCACATCATCGTTCTGATTAAACTGTAAAAACTACACTGTAATCCAATATATTCTTACACTATTAGAAAAGATACATTGGCTCTAGATGCAACATCAGATATGATGAGGAAAATAAAATTCTATGTAGCCACCATGAAAGTTGCAGAGAGAACAAGAAAATAGCATATTGTACTCTGTTTCTCATTCAGAAGATGGTAAACTCTTCTCAATAAGACCAAATAGCAGAACTACATTAAGCTAATGGAGTATTCGTTTCCTCATGTGTCAATTAATGAAAAAACATAAAATCCAATATTTTAATCTAAATTTCAATTTTTTTTTTTTAATCTCATATGCTTTGTCAGCAACTCAGCATAACAAATTTTCTTTTTATACCAACATACTGAAAATGGGCAGAAGATCAAGATTTTAAACCTTACAAAAATGATAGAACAGATGAATTTCTATACAACGCAAATCACCTAGATAAGAATAAGGTTAGAAACCCCAAGGGGTTGGCTCAAGTGGTAAAGGCCTTGGTCTTTGTGGTAGTTCCATAAGGTCTAAGGTTTGAATTCCTTTGGGTGTAAACAATTCCTTAGGGCCAGCCCGCCGACGAAGCCAGAGTATTACTCGATCCATATGGAGGTGGCGCTTTACACAGGTCCGAGGTTTACCTAACAGGAGTCAGTACACAAAGTGGCCCTGCCTTAGAAGGTTCCTCGTCATAAGAAGAAAAGAAAAAAAAAAAAAAAAAAAAAAAAAAAAAAGTATAAGGTTAGATGTATGTATAGTGGGCAATTTGGGTTCACGGGTCGGGTTCGTGTCAACCCGGCCGACCCGATTGCATAAACGGGTCTGACACGAACCCGACCCGATTATTAATCAAGTTGTGACACACGACCCGATAAACACAACTAATAATCGTGTCACCCGTTTACCCGACACGACCAAATCCCACATCCACCTTCTACCAAACGCACACATATTTTCTAAGCAACCAAACAGATATCACAGGGCATATACTCTAACATACATTAAAGCATCATATAATTTTAAAAAATTTCAGAAACATTTTTTAACTTGATTTTTACTCGAATCAACCACATTTCACAGAAACCAGACTACCATTTCCTATTCCCAGCAACCAAATCCCAAACTCGACTTTCTACCAAAACACACAGCTTTTCTTAGACGTGCAAAACAAGCAGACACCATTACCTTCTCCTAGTACTGCTTCTTTTTTTGTTGTATACAGTGAGAGAGGGAGCTCATCAGGAACTTCTTCTTGCTAAGCAAAGATAATATAATCAGGCGAGTCTTGATGGGTAAGAGAGGGGGGAGGGAAAAGTTTGGCGCAGAGAGAGGGGGAAAAAGCCGGATGGTTGGCGGTTGGGACGTGCGGAGTGCGTGCGGGCGGGCGGGCTACTGGGCAGTGGGCTAGGGTTCGCACTTCCCAGAATCGCAAAATCACTGTGATTCACAGAACAGAATGGGCATCCGGCATTTCGTAACTTTCAGTTTCGGGTTACTGGGTTAGTTTTTTTTTTTTTTTTTTTTTTAAAATACAACCGGGTTAGAATCGGGTTGACCCGATTTCGACCCGAACCTGATTATATAAAACCCAAACCCGATTTTTCCGTATTGGGTTCACGGGTCGTGCCAAAAATTGCCAACCCTAGATGTATGTAAAAAATAAAAAAAATAAAGGGGTAATTACTTTTTCCCCCCATCAACTACCGGTCATTGTCAACATGCCCTCATGAACTGACACTTCAACCAAAAAAGAGCATCAAACTACCATCTTTATACACTTTGGCCCCTTCCGTCAGGAAATTCCGTTAATTTGGATGGAATATGCGATTTTTGAGGGTTAATTTTAGTTTAAAGACCAAAATGTCATCTACAGTAATTAATAAAAAAATATTAAAATTAATATATATTAAAAAAAAAAAAAACAAAAAAAAAACAAATCTAAGGGGTGGCCGCGTGGCCACTCTGGGTCTTTTCTAGGGTGGCCGCGCCGCCACCCAGCTTCCCGGGTGGCTTGCGGCCACACTTGAAAAGACCCAGGCGGCCACCTCCCACCCCCTTTTCCTTCAGTTTTTTTTTTTTTTTTTTTTTTTAAGATGAGGGCATTTAAGTCATTTTTAAAATTGAGTTAGGGTATTTAAGTCTTTGCATTAATTAGATTGACGGAAGGGGCCAAAATGTGTAAAGATGGTAGTTTGATGCTCTTTTTTTGTCGAAGTGTCAGTTCATGGGGGCATGTTGACAATGGCAGGTAGTTGATGGGGGGAAAAAGTAATTACCCCAAAAATTAAACTATTTTTTTTTCTTCCCTTTTTTCTGTACTGACTTTGATAATGGAGTTGCAACTTGCAAGTTAAGCCATGAATACACTTCTAATACAACCAAGGTAAAAATCTCAAGAAATGATACCTTAAAGAATCACAATGTCTTCCATATTTCCTATCATCTTTCAATATAACACCATAGGCTTATTGATGATAACGATAATAACGTGGTTAATACATATATAAATGCATGTACATCCTTGAATCTAGTGTCGGCGTCAGAATCCTTGCATTAGTATATATGTTTTCTGAATAAAGAAATGCTACACACACTGCCTGACGTAACAATAAAAACTTAAGAGTGTGACCGTGTGAGAATGGAAATATGTATGAGTAATGATAGGGCCGTCCCCTGCCCGGCCTTTCCTATTTGGAAAGGGCCTTTGGCTTTTAATATATATATATATATATATATATATATTTAAAAAAAAAAAATCTGATTTTGAAAACCCACCCCTTCTTTTGTACCCATTTTTCTTCCCCAAACCATTTTCCCCCCAAATTTTTCCCTCCCTCTCTCTCTCCATCTCCTCCCCTCAACCCCACCGTGAGCCCGCCACCGTAGACCACTCACGAGCCCGCCACTCCACTGTGCATTCTCCATCTCTGGCCAAAACCCAACCACCGTGCGTTCTCTATCACCAGTTCTCCCTCTTTCCTTTTGATTTTCTCTCCAGATCTGGTTTTTTTAGTTGTTTTTGGGTGAGATTTGGTTGATTCTTGGTCATTATTCCGTGCCCTAGATCTTGAAAAGCCAATACCCAAAAGCTTGAGCTTCTAGATCCTTGAATCGGGGGTACAGATTTTTGCGTGGATTGGGGATCTCATTGAGCTCGATTCAGCTCATTTCCTTTCCGGGTAATCTCTCATAGTGGTGCGTTTAAATTCCTCTTTTTCCTTTTTTTTTTTTTTGAAGAACAAATTTTGGATTTTGCTTAAAGTTAGCATGTAATATTATACTAGTAAAGCATAGCTTGCAAGTTGTTAGATTATCATTCTTAAATTTGTATTCTAAAATTTTGAAGAACTTGGCTTCAAAGTAAATGTTTTTGTAATTTATGTAGAAGTTTTGGTTTGCTTAAAATGTATACACTTTTGCTCTGCTTAGTTGATGAGAAACGGTAAGGAAAGAGAGAAAATACTTTGATCTTGAATATGGGTTATTTGATATGGTGCTGCTTGGCCAAATCTGTTATGGTGTTTTAGTTGGGTGCTTTAACATTGCTCATTTTCTTTGCCCAAGAATTATTGGCAAACCTACTTTTTTTGTTTGATGATGCCCTTTGTAATGCCCCAAATTTTATTAGAGACAATATAATAATAATAATAATAATAATACAAAACTTATTAAGTAAGTTAAGTTAACTTAATAAGGAAGTTGTAAAAATAAATAAATAAATTAACAACTTGCTAAGCAAGTTCTCTTCTTCTCTTCTTCTCTTCTTCTTTCTTCTTTCTCCTTCTTTCTTCCTTGTGCTTTCCGAGCACACAGACCCACAAAGAGAGATCAGAGAGACGAGAGAATGAGAACAGGAGAGAGAGAGATACTAAGAGGAAGAGATGCTGAGAGTCAGAGAGAGACCGAGAGATCGAGAGTGAGGTAGCCGGAGGGGGGGTAGAGAACCGGCGAGCCTGTGACCCAGGGGAGGCCGATCCTCCATGGATCGACGCCGGCGACGCGAGTACTGGTCGATTCTATCGGTGGGTCGACGATCGGTGGAGCTTGGACCCATGACCCATGAGCTAAACCTAGGAGAACCCGTGACCCAACTAAACCAAGAGAGAGATTCGGTGGCCTCAGTGGCAAAATCCGACTCGATTTTCGGCGATTGGATGCCGTTCTCCGGTGGTTTTCGTCGGCAGTGGACTGCCCAGCAACCCGTGCAACCCATGACCAAGAGAGAGAACTCGTGAGACCCATTGACCCGAGACCCGATGGCTTGAAGGCTGGTTTTCCGGCGACTTCCAAAACTGATTTCCGGCGATTCCATGGTGATTTTCCGGTGGTTTCCCTTGGCCTAAACAGAAACTCTCAAAGGGTAAATTCATGTGATTTCTTGTGATAAAATGTTTTGGGGTTTTCACTCGGCTGTATATGTTTGAGTATTTTGAGATCATTTAATCTGAGTTGAATTTGTGTATAGTGGCTATGAAATTGTTGATGGGTATTTTGATATTGGGTGTTTTGGGGTTCCTGTCCGGCTGTGTGTTTTGTGTTTGAAACCCGATTATGCATAGAGACGTTAGATCTCCTGTTTTGGTAGTGAGTGTGAATTTCCCTATTTTTGAGATGTTTACTGATTTTGAGTATTACCCAGTTGCTCGGTATTTGGATTGATTATTCCATCTTGACCAAATGGTAAGAATTTGGAAGTTAATTATTCTTGGTGTATGTTTGTGTGGGCGTGATTCTGCTTGGCTAGGATTATTGAGTTATGGTTACTGTTCTGTGAGTGATTTTTGGGGATGATTTGTCTTGGGTTTGGGATCTAGTTGAATTGGTAGACTTTGTATTCAAAAATTGAATCTTATATGTTGTAAATTTGGATAAAGATTTTGTATATAGGATAATTTAGTTTAAGTCTTAGAACTGAAATTTCAGAACGCTCCGCTAAGTTTATCCTTGTGTTTTATTTAGGTAAAAGCTCGACCTTGACGCTAATGGCAAGTTCAGGTAAGGGGATACAACACCGAAAAACCCCCAACAAGATTTTATTATAAATCTTTTGAAAAAGTGTTGGGAAATTTTATAAAGCATTTACTTATGTGATTTATAATGTCAAGTTGTTATCACTCATATATTATTATTCAAGAATTTTATGCATAAACTACAGTTATGATTAAGAGCATTTTAAAGTATTGGTTTATGCATAATTACAGTTGTGAATAAGAGTATTTCAAAGTTATTACAGTTATGATTAAGAGCTTTTTAAAGTTATGATTTATGCATACTTACAGTTATGAATAAGAGAATTTAAAAGTTATGATTATAAAGCATTCCAAAGTTTATGATTTACACGCGAATACAGTTTTGAATGAAAAGATGATCTAAAGTTTAAAATCTGCACATGACTATAGTTATGAAAACGGCTCTTACAGTTTTAAAGCAAAGTATATAGTTATAGCAGAGCCTACAGAATTACAGAAAGTGTTCATGTGCAGTAATTGTTTAACCCTGAGGCACTATTACAATTATGATCGATACCATATAGGGTAGCAAAGCAAGCATACCGAAAGATGGTGTGTGCTACCGGTCGGGATTAGCCTTCACCTAGGGAAGATCCCCAACCCGACGACTCTTCTCTGTGACGATAGGCTGAGTCCATAGGTCCTTGGGACAAAAGCCAAGGTACTCCGCTCATGGGAAATAGCGGTGTAGAGTCTATAAAGGGTTAAACCACAGTTACAGTTTTAAGAGAAAATAGATGAAAAAAAATTACTGGATCATTATAAATTTCTTATGCCATTACTCATATTCTTCATTCACTTACTCATAAGTTTCATGTTTAATTGTTCATTTTGATATTTTGCATAAACTTTCATTATGCATGACTAAAGATTAAGGCATGAAAAGATAAAAAGAATTTACTAGATCATTATAAATTTATTATGCCATTATTCATATTCCTCATTCACTTACTCATAAGTTTCATGTTTAATTGTTCATTTTGATATTTTGCATAAACTGTCATTATGCATGACTAAAGATTATGGCATGAAGATTTTATGGCATATTTTTATTTCCCTGGTGTTGTAATTTCCTTATTGAGTTGTCGAACTCACCCCTTTTTCTCCCAAATCTTTTCAGATGACCCAGTAAGACGGTGTCATTTCTTGATATTGGCGTAGACCTCGCTAATGGCATTAGATCATTGTGGACCGACTAAATCTTTACTTTGTATAGTATGTTTCTTTTTGGAGTTCAAGGCATTGTAAAGAATTGTTAATAGGCAAGATTAATAAAATAGGAATTTACAATCTATATGTTGTAAATACACGCTTCTATTTAAATGTTTTTAGTACTCAAGTTCGCATTTCCCTTATATCCCAAAATAAGGGCGTGACACCTTTCCTATGTTTGATTATGTGGTAATGGGAATCACAGTTAAAAGGGATCAAGGGAGGGGTAACTCTGTGATTTGGGGCGTCTACGGGTAATCCCTCTTTAGAATGTTGTCTGCAACATGTTCATCTATGTATTTAGGAATTTCAGAAGTTTATGTTACAGAGAGTTGTGAAGATGTCTAATTTTTGCTTTGTTGATTCCCAAGTATTAGAGAAGAAAACTAGTTGCTGCTATGTTATATAATATATATATAATATATAGGAATGTCCTAGAAGAAACTTGGAGCCTATGATAATTACAAATGTTTTCAGTCTTGAAATGACATTGTTATAGCGTCCAAGAGAAAAAAATGCAGCAAAATGGAACCCCCAATATCAAAATGGAATTTAAACATGTCACTTTAAAGAATTAATTTTGAAGCACTCCCAATATCAATCCTATACTAATGACCTAGCTACAAAATCTATCTTATATTTGGATGGCTTCCTTCTGTTTTGATGAAAATTGGTGGTGCCTATGGCTCTTCATAACTCCAATAAAAATTAATTTTGAAGATTTTTTGTTGAGATTTCTCAAGCAAGTTTAATTTTGTTTGATCTTGAATCTATAATTTTGTTTTATGGATGTATCCTCGTCATTTTTTTTTTTTGTCAAACCAAATTTGTGAATGGATATGTGTCCATGATGTTTATGGAGTTGATTTTTTTCCCCTTATTTTATATATTGGTGGACTTATTTTTCTTTCCTAAGAAGAAATTGTTATTCTGGCTTATTTTCTTCTTCCCCTATTACAAACTGCTCAAATGTACAAAGGCCACAAATTAAATACGATAAATACAATTTATGATTTTGGTTATCTTGAGCGGCACAGATTTAGTCAAAATTAATGTTTTTCACATAATATGTAGGCATGTATTCACCCCAGGAATTCGAATTTCATAACCAATTAGTGATTTGTCACTTGTGTACTTCTCTATGGTATTTTGTTAACTATATATATATATATATTGGCATAGAACTAAGTAGTTGACTTCAAGAAATTGGCTTAATCACTCATATAGGTTTAGTTTAGAATGCATTTTGGATAAAATTTCACTTTTATAACTTTGAAGTTCAAGAAAAAAATGGTTGGTAGAATTTGATGATTTTTTTTTTTTTTTCTTTTTGTTATGTTAGATGGATTTTGGTGGAATTTGAGCTATCTGGGTTGGGAGAATTTTGATTAAATTTTGACATGAATTAACTTAGTCTGGTAAAATTGAAGTTTTACACTTGCGTGGAGTGAATGAACTTGGTTTTGATGTTGGTGGGGAGAGTAAATGGCGCTACTGGACATGAATTAGTTGTGGTGGAAATTGCTCGTTTGATTTACATCAATTGCGCCGGCATGTTTGGTTCACTACAATGTATAGTGCAAGGTGATGCACTTACTTTGACAGCAGTTGAATCAATCCACACACGGACTTAAATCCAATTATGTTCTAAATTGCATTATATGGACAATAACTTCAATTTATGTAAATATAGTCACTGCTCTTGTCCCTAAGTAGCTGGGGTAAGAAATATTTAGGTTATGTTAAGTGTATTATTACTTCTAGTGTTGAAGCTGATTAGAGGAAAAGTTCTTTTATCTTAGTTGATTCTAACATATCTGAAGGTTATGATTGTACATTTCTTGTTTGAGTAACATATATTTAGCCCCCCAATTCAGTATATAGAAGATTCTCATGTCATGTGCTTCTGAATGTAGGCACAAGTAAATGTCTACAACTTGTGATTTGTTAAGCGTGTGATGACCCTCTTTTTTTTTTTTTTTTCTTTTTTTATATACAAAACATTTTATAAACTTTAATCTCTTAAAATATAAGCGGATCTCCACAGTGCCATGGCGATGTGTCGCAAAGCCAACATATGGTACATACCCCATTATATGTACCTGGTAAATCAGAGTATAACAGCTATCTACTATGCAGCGAAAAACATAGACATAATAGCGGAAATCACATCTTAATCATCTATCATAAATTAATTACAACAAGAGCCCTTTAACATCTATCTGTTTAAATCTTTCCTCAATATAATGAATACAAAACAGAAATGGCTTGACAAAGATTAGGTGACACAAGCGTCACAAGCCATAAACAAATTTCCCAAAAGAATGGACATCCCGCGGTCTATCATACTACAACCGTCGCGTCGAGCTTCGGTCATAATATCCCAAAACACATCTACGAGACCATCACTTCAACTGGAGTACCAGCAGCCAACATTAGAATCTGCACGGTTGCAGGGGTTGCCGCATTCGCACAGGTGGAATTATGAGCCCACCATCTCTGTATAAAACATACCGAGACCTCAGTGGTATTAAACTAACTGAGTTTTCGCAATGAACCAATTTTTCGTTTTTAGTCTCGCGCACTCTATAATAGCTACCAATTTATAAACTTTTGTTTGAAAACCCCCGTAGATGATATAGCGAACACCGACTATCAGAAAACATTTAAAACATACTATGTAGTTGGACCCATACGTAGAAGCAACTACGTACACACCCATCTACAATAATACTTTTATGTTGGTAGCTCAAATGCATAAAGATCTAACATTATTAACTATGATATCACCATGCCTTAGGACATTACAACTTCATGTCTATGACACATAGTTGTCCAAGCGGTTATTAGAGTAAAACTCTGATATCCAAGCACTTCTCACTGCTGTTTTATGACAATCCATCTAACTACTCCTAAGCCACACTAATATCCCAACCAATAGCGTCACATCCAAGTACACCAGGCTTAAAACATGTCATTTTGCTCTTTAGTACGAGCATACTATCATCCCCCCGAATATGGTTAACACCAAATCCTAGGACATTACAACTTCATGTCTATGGCACATAGTTGTCCATGCGGTTACTAGAGTAAAACTTTGATATCCAAGCACTTCTTACTGATGTACCACAACAATCCATCTACCTACTCCTTAGACACTGTATTACTCATACTGAACAATAACAATACCCTTGCACATCAAAGCTCAACGTTCTTAAATCATGCAAGTAAACGATAGAAGTATACATAAGTTCTTTGCCAGTAAAACTCTTAGGCTTACAAATACGTCTAGCATAAAATCATAATATTCTATATCATGAAAACATCACACAATTTAAAAAATGATATGTATGCTCATGATTGTCTTTTCATTCATTGTGAGGCTTACCCTCCATTTCATTCTTATGTTCATGCTTTATGCTTTACAATTCAAACTCTATACTCTTATTCTTTGCAAATCATGCTTTCTTCAAATATGATAAACCAATCAACAAGAAATTTTATCATCTACTTTACATAATTTAAATCTCACCGTAGCTCACTTTCAAACACCTTAAATCAATTCAACACATTTCATTCATACATCATTTCATAACATCATTGATATTATTTGACCATAATTGAAACTACTCAAATCAACCAAAACAGATATATTCAACATACAGTTGGTTCGGATTTATAAAACACATATTTTGCAATTCTAATATACATAAAAATAACAGTTTCTCAGTGAGTAAAATATCACATTGGCTATATTGGACTCTTGACTCGAACTCAACATTGGAGAACCCCTTGAAGTCTCCAATCCGGATACCATTCTGAAAACATTGGTATCGTTAGGCTACGCGCGCTCACACGTCGCTTTATCCACTTCTAAAACTAGTTAGGTGCCTAAACTATTATTTGGTTAACATTTAGGTCTAGGTTCATATAATCTTTGTTTATTAATGCAAAGATGTATTTACTATATTCATTAGTTTATCTATTATTGTTATTAACTTTAAGTCTTAAAGTTGTTTATTCATTTAAGCAAGTTATTTGTATTCGGTCCATATACATGTGTATATAGAATGCTTTCAAAGTTAAGCACAAATCCAATACGCTTAGGTACTCTATAATACATAGACAACAAACTAATTATCTAATTATACCCTAAAATGAATTTGAAGCCTATTATGTATTTCTGTCACCTTACTAACCTTCCAAGAATTTTGGTTTAGGACTTTGATCTTACTTGACATACAAATTTAATAACTCTTGCTAGCTTAGATTACAATCTCGTATTGCAACAATTATTCATTTACGCTTGAGGCGTATATTTACTATTTTGTTTAACAATTTATCTTTTAGTTAACTAAACATCCAAGTATTTGAATTATAGAACCTTAACGACTTACACACTAAAGAGTTGGTTTAATAATTCCTATCCAAGATTATCACACATAACACTCTCTTATTCACAAACAACTACCAATAGCCACAACCATGCCTAGGGATCAACTTGCACCAAAATCTTCATTCACGAAAAGTCATTTAGCCCGAACGAGCCTCAACTATTAAAACAACTTCAAAAGCTTGGAATAGTTAAAAGTGCACTATGAAGAAGTAAAAATGTGAAAATGGGGGGTTTATATAGGCCTTCTTGCCGAAGTTGAAAAGACGAGCATTAAATGCGCCGAGTTAAAATTTCTTTAAAAAGCCCGACACGCGGCTGGTCCTAAATGATAAGCTATACACGCACTCTGGTGCGTGACTCTGACACCAAGGCCAAAGATGGCCAGGCGTGATTGCACGAAGTGTACAGAACATGAACCAACCAAGTAGCGCCGTACAAAAATGAATCGACTCGATTGAAAAACCATCATTTCGGACGCTTCAGTTAACCTAGGATTTTTGAAATTCAAGTTTTTGAAATTTGTTTGAATTTCAAATTTCCCGGTTTCCTTAAAAAAAGGAAATAGATTGGGGGTCGAATGATCTCACATTCGGCTTCGGCAGTATCACACCAAAATAAATTCCTTTCATCACAAACTCATATAAAAAAAATTGGGGAGTATCTGTTGGGGAATAATCACAATCCTGCCAAATGGGCCGAGAGTCTGGATTCACCAAGATTAGCGATACACTACTCAGATCGGGACTATTGGCTCTTCGGCAAAAAGGCTCAACAGTCCATAACAATATTTTACCGAAACCTCCTCTCCTAAATATTGTCGGTATAATACCGATCATACACATGCTTCAAGGTCAGTTGCGATATTGACTTTACGGTTAATACGGAAAGCACGCTTGTGATCTTCAACTATTCAAAGATCGGCTCCACAATGATCGTGGGGGGTGCGCCATGATCCCCCACGATCTAGAGCTTGTTAAGAAACCCACTCCACGATCTCATGATCCAGATAGTCGAGACATGCTCCCGGCTTGACACATGGCCCAAGGAGAAAGCAAACCCCTCTTAGCATTCCGTCTAAGGATGTAATCGAGCCGAGTCAAGTCGAATTTGAAGATTTCAAGACTAGCTCGTTTATGAGTCGAGCTTAAATAGTTGAGCTCGAATTCGAGCTGAGCTATAAATTGCATGTTCAAGCTCGGCTCGTTTAAAATTCGGGCAAGCTCGAGCTCAAACTCGAGTTCGTTGAAAATGACATTCTAGCCGAGTCGGATTACTCGACAAGCTTGGCTCAACTAGAGCTCGAGGTAGACTATTAAATTTTTTAATGAGTGATCAAAGTAGAATTCAAGCCCAAGTTTATGAACAACCTCTATACATTTATTAATAACATAAATATATAATATGTAACTATATAAGGCATATTATAAAATATAATACATAACTATAGTTTATAAGTAACAAATTAACAATATGTTATTATATATAACTAGAGATTATAAACCATGGTATATATAATGTGAACAAATAGTAAGTCTAATATATTCTATAAAACTAAATAACTATAATATAAGTATAATATATAACTATTGTTAACCATGTGTGATGTGATATATATACACTTATATGCTAACTATTTAATATTGTTATATACTAACTATTAATAACTTAATATGTTAATTTAACGTACTAAATATTGTTATCAAAGTATTATAATTAATATGTAATACTATATATATTATACTATATTTAATAATATATATGTAAGATAGGAACGAGCAAACGAGTCGGACTAACGAGCTGGGCGAGCGATCCGGTTGAGCTTTAAACGAGCTGAGCTTTCGAGCCCCTATCGAGTTTTGTCGAGCGAGTCGGGTATGTATCACTTACTAATCGAGTGGGTTTCTATAGTAACGATCGAGTTTCTACAGTATAGAGCTCGAGTTCGAATCGGACTAAATCGAGCGGGTTGTCGAACGGACTGGTTTATTTACATTCATAAATTTCCGTCAATAAATACCTTATAACTACGCAGGTACTGGGGGGCGGTTAAGTGTACAATTACCACCGATTGATATACACTTGAGATATATATTAACTTTAGCATCGGAGTGGGGTTGTCGGGTCCCCTCGACGCAGTTTTCTTTTTTACAAATTAAGAGGCAGGCTCTTCCGGTTCAGCGATTGATCAAACCAGAATCTGTTTTAATAGATTGGCGCCGTCGTGGGAAACGACTAGCAACTGTGCTTCGTTTGCTACAAAAATTAAAAATTAAAAAAAAAAAAAAAAAAAAAAATCCAAAATGGTACAAACTACAGCCACTGCTTCAGGAGCAAACAATCCCCAACATGAAATGGGAGATCCATCCCATCGAAATGCAGCCGAGATGGAAGCTCGCATAGCTCAAATGTCAAGAGAAATGGAGGTTCTAACCCAATAGAACCTCCGTTTGCAAAGGCGAATGGAGGAGGAACGAGTCTTCGAGGTATCCGAAGGACAAGACGAAGAAGAAAGCAACACACATGAAGACGAAGACAGGGAGAGCTGAAGAGCACCTAAAAGGAGTCGGACAGATAATCAATCTCGGCGGACAGAAGGCGTCGAAAACCCTCCAGCTGGTGAAAGGGAGAATCGTGCTCGGGAAGGAGTCATGAACCCTCCGTTCACAGAAAGGAGGCTCAGCGAGGCCATTGCCACTCTTGATGAAAAGTACGCAGAAAAATATAACAAATGTAAAAAAAATCAAAACTATGTACATGTTTCCAATCTAGAGCTATGAAATATACTGGATTTGAAATTGGCATATGATACGATAATTCTGTTGGCCTGACATGCAAGTTCGAAAAGTTGGAGAGGTTGGTTGCAATAGGCCTGGTCTACCAATTTTCTTGAGCCGGGGCTGGGCTCTAGCTAGTGCCTTGCATATTGATACAACTTCCCTAACTGTGATTAATGGTTTTGTTTCACCAATTTTCTCAACAAAAGATAACATAAACAAAAAGGGGGCAAATGGGCAATAACCTACAGAACGAAAATTAGGTTTTTAGGTTGATTTTGTGGGGGATACATCATACACGTCAGTTGGAAGATTGCATGTTATTTAACTAGTCCAATAAAAAATTCCATCCTAGCGAACTGATCCGACAATCCCAATTAGTTGGTAAAATACATGAAAATAAATCCGATCTCAATTTTCTCATATTTTGGGGCATGAAGAAGGTAGTCCCAACCCTTGAGTTGAACCACAAAATTTTCCCCACTAAGAAGAAGCCAAGTCTAGGCACTTTTGACGCTTTTAAAGATTGAACCCAGAGGCAAAAAGCACTGAGAGAGAAGAATGAGTTCTCCTAAAATTAATGTAGCCAATAAAATTACAATTGGATCAAAATTTAACAGTAACCTATCATGCATTCAATAATAATTTTAAAAACCACATTTGACTCAAAGAAGACATAAGTCGTCCTTATAAAATTCTCGGAGAAGAATTAGTCCTACACTCGAGTATCACCAACAGCCATAGAGGATACGACAGTTACATAATTCCTTGACAGCTAAAGCTGCTGCTCTGTACCATGAAGCTGCAGCCACTGCACCAGGATCTGGAACTGATGAAAGGATCTCCCCAGAGACATAGCTTGAACGCCCAGCCTACAAAAGCAATCCCGTCAAATAAAGAAAAAAGGCTTGATTTTCAACAAATAATGAAAAAAATTTGGAAAAAAAATCTACCAGTATGGATGTTAGAAAGTATAACAGAAATGAATGGACAGGAACTGTTTAATCATTTTCTTTGAACCCTAGTCCTTTCCAAGATCCAACTGACGCTCACAGGATTCAGGGAAATTGCTTCCAACTTCATTACCGTGAAAAGAAACATGTTGATTGAAGTGGCTTCTGTTGTTCAAAGGCTATTTACGTTCATGTATGTCCTTTGAGTAGAAACAATGGCTAGCGAAAGAGGCTCAATACCAATGAAGTAAGGAAAAGGATCAATAAGAATGTCACCTGTGCCTGCATGTGCTTGGTTGCCTCGGCTCCAGCCAATGCTGCTTCTGACGAGAGGACAAAAGCAGTATAAGGAACATCCCCAGCATTTAACCTCTGTACGTGAAGTTAGATACATTAGTCCCGTAAGGCCACATTGACTATGAACACAAACGATAACGATCATTGTTAACAACCTCCTGAAGCATCGATGACGCTGGAATAAGGGCATCTAACAATGTGCGATAACCAGCACTAGCTCCGCCGTATTTACTGACTGCAGCAATGGAAGCTTCAAGTGCTTCAGCCCCTGAATCAAGAAAGTCAATGAGTGGAGGTGCAAGTCTGATTATTATAGCATTAGGAGGATCATCTCACATTGTTTTGCTGTGACAACTGACTGGGAGCTTGCAGTCAACTGTGCATATGCTGCCTTACAAAATATATTGTATCTGTTTTCAAAAGAGAGATGAAGTGATTTTTCAGACTAATGTGAAAGAAACTAGTTTTCAAAAGACATTATTGTTAAAGCTAAATCAAGGAAAGATTCAGGTAGAGTAAAATACATGATCCCACTAGTTCCTCCCATAACTCTTCTAATAGATGATCCGATTTCGTTCACTGTTTCTGCAGCATCATTCAGAGGATAACTGGGAGCAGATGAAGATTAAGGTAAGACCATGAGTTTAGCTTAATTTGGAATTATGATCATCTTGAACCAATAATAGTGCTTCAGCATTACTAATATAACAAAGTCAAAGATCTGGGAGCTAAAAGCCAACAAGTGAGATGGCCTAAAAATTTCAATAACTGCAAATATGTAGCACAACCATATCTATCAATAGTCTTCACCAGACATGAACAAGCTATAATAGACAACCTCTCCAATCTTTGTCTCTAAATTCATCACTATATTATGCAGAAAGATAGAGAGAAGAAATAAAGGCTTCTGATTAAACCCCCCCCCCCCCCCCCCCCCCCCCCCCCCCCAGCTTGGGTATATCACTATCCACTATTCAACCCAGCCATAAACTTGATTTTATATATATGTGAATGTTACATACTCACTGAGTATAAATAATACCTAGGAAGTTAAGCAATGATCCTCGACTTAACATGTTTTATCTTTTTCAGACACCTCTTTTTCAAATACATTCATTATCACATAATTCAAATCCAAAAACAGAAACCCAAAATACATTCATTATCACATAATTCTTTCATCATCATCCCCAACCCCTTTAAGGAAGAAGCCACTTCGTATACACATTCCTATCGGGTAAACCTTGGACCAGCCCATGATGCCCCCTACCCACAGATCGGGTAAAACTCTGGCTTTGCCCGTGGGCTGATCCCAAGGAATTGTTTGCACACGAGAGGATTCGAACCTTAAACTTGATGGAAATGCCACCAAGACTAAGGCCCTTACCACTTGAGCCAAGCCCTTGGAGTAACCGATTCCTATAATCAAGATATCAACCATAGGTAAGACCTTGATGGTCTTCAATGGGTTACCGTTCTAGACTGATTGTTGCCAATTTAGAGCATGTATGATTTTGGGGAGAATATAGAGTTTGAAAAATTGGGCGAGAATTAGGGTTGAAGAGATTGAGGTAATAGTGCACAGACACAGGGAGAGAGAGAGAAACGGGTACCTGACTGATTTTTTTCGTGTAAATTTAGTCAATAATTGGGAACACAATGGTTGCCCATGGGTACCCAATTATTACCCATCTAATCTTAGTCCTAATGGATAACTGTACATTTATACCCATCAAATAAATTTAGTGTACCCACTCCCATTTAGCCTTTTTTTTATCAGTCGCACACCCCATTTAACTAGGGAGGGTAAATGGGTATGGGCACACTTTGTCGCCCCTATATAAATGTCACATCTTAGAACCTGAAAAGTCATGCCTATTGTTCAACTTCCACTCTCGAGGACAATTAACTGCCCCATGACAGGCAACCTTGACATTGGAGTTAACTTTGCCATGAAATAAGTAACTGATATTGACAAAAGAAGCCTCATGTTAGTTTAACAAATCAGATTAGGCATATGTCCAAATGAACTCCATTCAGCGCGATTCTATTTCACAATATCAGAGAATTTCCCGACATATATATATATGTCATTCTCCACCCACTATTTTCGTAAAGCTCAACCACGTTAACAACTTAAATTTCTCTCACCCCCCCCCCCCCCCCCCATAGAATACGCCCGCCTTCGATATAAATGTGAATCTGTGTCTCTACTCACGTGGAATTAAATCCTATCATTCATAAAATAATAATAAATATTACAACTATCTAATCATAACTTCCTAGTTACACATCCTCCATCTATCCACTTCCTTCTTTTTACCCATTTTTTTCTTTTTCTTTAATAGGTGTCTTCTTCTAGGTGTTGAAGAAGACAAGAATGATCTATGAAGAAACCACCCACCAAACTTTAGCATCATATCTAATGGCACATTTTGAACAGCATCTACTTTCAGTCATTGAATGAATAAATTCGATATTTCAAGCCTCTTTGAACAACTAAGTAGATGCAATGCAATAGGTCAATCATCTGTATGGATGTTCTCAAAAAAAAAAAAAAAAAATGGTTACTGTGGATTTTGTCCTCTATATTTGCCACAAAACTGCAATTTTCTCAGCTAAACCAAAAAAAGAAAGTAAGAGTTCAAATAGAAACTTACTTTTTAATGTCCTCCAGAATTGCTGTTGCACCTCTATGCATCTGCAAATGCAGATTAATTTGACATGACATGATACATACCATGCAGTGCGTGAAACAATAAATGGGAAATAATGATAAGAGTTTTAGGATAGGACTCACTGTTGACCCACAGTCACCATCACCTAATTTGCTGTCCCATTCATTTAGACCATCCCTAAGATTGATAACTGCATTTGCTGCTGCTTCAATAGCCGCCTCAAGAATCTGGCCTTGTTGATTAAGTTGTGGTGGTCGACTTAATGACTAGTCAAAAGTAGATATCAGCAATCAGGTCTAACGAGGTAGTGGTGTAAACAAAAAAAAAAAAAAAAAAAAAACAGAGAAAATATATAATTGAAAAATAGAAAACATATATCAGCATATCACAAGCCTGTCAATTGCGTCCCAGAATTCAAGAGAAAAAGTACAGACAGAATGAGGACCAGTAGTGTTAGACGAAATTTATACCATTAAGTTACCACTATAATCTACCCAACCTTTTCCTGACCCCATCATATATGTCCACACATACTGACTGATTACAATGCCTATACGTATGGAAGTGAGGGTTTCACATTTTTCTACAGCAACTCAAGCCAATCAAACCAGGTGTGTACAGAAAAAGAGTTACAGAAATTGTAAAATCCAGGCTGAGTAGCTAACTTGTCTCAGACAGCAAAGTCATCTTAACCTGATTTTCCACGAGGCAACCAATAAATGTTATGAGCATACCTCATCACCCTTTGTTGAACGAGATGGTGGCACTGGAACAGGCATCTTGGCAGGTGGATGATTACCTGCCAGTAAAGATAACTCCTGAGCTCCATGAAAATCAGATCAATATAGAACTACTTTAAGTGGAACTCCTTTTGGCATTAGATCAATTTACAGAATCACTTCATGTAAGAAGCCCCTAGCGGAATGCCAAGATACTTCAGGAGTAAAGAGGAAGTCCTGCAACCCAAGATGCCAGCCAACTCATCCACAATATCCACAATGCCCACATGAACCAAAACAGACTTGGCCAGGTTAATCTTTAAATCAGAAACAGCTTCAAAAAATAATAATAGAACACGGAGATAGCGAAGGTGATTAGGGTTGGCCCCACCAAAAATCAAAGTATCATCCACGAACAAGAAGTGAGAGATATTAACAGTAGGAGGCCTAGATCCTGTAGAGAATCCTGAGACAAGACCTCGATCAACAGTAGCAGTAATCATTTTGCTCAAAGCCTCCATGACTATAACGAATAGAAAATGAGACAGAGGATCGCCTTGTCTCAACCCGCGAGAGCTACTGAAGAAACCAGCTGGAGAACCATCAACCAAGACGGAGAAATGTATTGAGGAAATGCAATGCGCTATCCAAGAACACCATTTCTCTCTAAAACCACATCTTTCCAACATGTAAAAAAGGAAATTCCAGTTAATATCGTCAAAAGCCTTCTTAATATCCAGCTTGCAAAGCTAGATTCACCAGACTCGATGCGACTATCCAAACATTCGCTAGCAATGAGAACCAAGTCCAGAATTTGTCTACCTTTACCAAAAAGCGTTCCGAGGCTTTGAAATTATCTTCTCCATGACACTACTCATTCTATTAGTAAGGACTTTAGCGATGAGGGCCTTTTTTTTAATCTTCAAGACGAGCTTTCACCTTCAAAATTGGGCTTTGATTAGTCACAACAGGTTGGGCCTTCGCCATAAGCTTCGCCAAACAGAACCAACCTGATTCAAAAAATTAAACCCTTCCAGCCCAAAAGAAATCAAGCCCTCATCCACTATCTCAAGAGCCCGGTCCACTTCCCCCTTTAATTTCTCCAGCCGACTTTTTCATTTTCAAAGATTCCCACCGATATCCACCACGTCATCCACTCGTACAACGTCGTCTCCTTCTACAGCACAAAAGCAGTGAATGGATGTGCCTGCCAACCTGCCTTGAGCAACCTCCTTACACGTATTCATGATTTTTTTTAAAAAAAAATGTTCTCATTATTTTACTTGATATGAAGTCACATCAATAGCTAGGTGCCTCCCTTCACAAGAAGAGATAGATGGAGTATTCAAATACGCCAGTAATAGCTACACATGTCAAACATCTAGAAAATGTCTTCAAGACTTCATAAATGACATGAAATATATAACTCCAATGAGAAACATTTAAAGAACAACCTGGCAAATTAATGATGGAATAACATAAATGCTTCAAAATTCTCATTTCAGGCTATTTTCACAAGACCATGTATATTAATCAGACATAAAATTGTTTTTTTTTTTCCTTCTTAATAATTTTGTAACCAAAGATCCCCTCCCCCCCCACCCCTTTTTTTTTTCCTTTCCCCTCTTTGGCATGGGGGGAGAAGATGCCACTTGGAGGGCCATTAGCATAATTTTGTGGAATACAATATATGGAACACAATTTTTTTTTAATGAGTAATTGCAAGTTTATAAAAAAGTGCAAAGGCGCAATCCCAAGTACACAAGAGAGACACCTAACTGGAAGCAGAGAGAGTACAAATTTGGTTTTGGAATACACTAAAAGAAGAGTTGACCATAAAATACTTGGGACATACCGGTAAGAGTATTTGAGTAAGAACATGAGAAACCACCACATCCACAGGCTGAATGTCAGCCAACGCAGCACCAGGTTCACCATGCTGTAAAGAAATGCATGCTTAATATGCCTGATATGAAAATGTGGAACAAGGATCGAATTCCTTCAGAGGTAAAAGTAGAACCAAGCAATAGGTAGAGAATACCAGCAAATAATAGCCAGTGAATAGATTAAAAAAAAAAAAAAAATCAACTACAGATAATACCAGCAAATAAAAGGCCAGTGAATAGATAAAAAAAAATCAACTAAGGATGCATTCAGCAGAGAATAAACTCCAGATTCTACTACACCAACTTATAATTTTAGAAACTGAAAAATACTACTGCACATCTTATTTGCACGACTGACACACTTCAAAACAGCTTACAATTCCAAGGCCAAGTTCCATTTTCCCTGGACCCAAACGATCTGATGTACCCCGTCCAGGAAGTGTGCAAACAGATAGCGCAACACCCATTGTTCCAACCATTTCTGATGCACATTTTGCTTCAGTAGCAACTTCAGCAAGGGAAAGGCCAGCAGCAGCAGCAGCTCCAGCAACCTGTCTTTCACAAAGGGAAAGAATTTATAGGACAAATTTAGTGAAAGAAAAACATTAAAAAAGAATAACCTCGTGATTCTATTGTTTAATTAAATATAACAAGCCATGAGTCCCAAGGGGGAAAGAAGGAATACTAGAAGAATCTCATTGACAACCGAGACACTATGATGTAATTTTGGTTCCCATTCTGGACACGACGAAATTATAAATCATGATCTCACTGAATGGCCAAGAAAGATTCTTGCCCTTCAATCATATGTTGGCCCTGTACTTATGATTTTTTTCACTATACACCCTAATGCACATGTTAAGATAACTAATCTACAAGTCATTAATTGATTGATGAAAAAAAATAAAAGAAAATACTGATAAAACAAGGAAGAAGAGAACTAGGAATAGGAAATTTTCTGTAATAAAGGATGAAGCATGAAGGATAAGAGGAGAGAGAGAGAGAGAGGAAATAGAGCCTATAATCAGTTGAGGGCTCCTGTGTGTTGCTGTTTCTTTTTTTTTTTAGGGGGGGGGGGGGGAGGTGGGGGGAAGGATTTGGAGGGAGAGAGAGAGAACCTTATGAATGAGAATAGTCCCAGCCAATCCTCTTCGTCCGGCTATACCATGAGGTGGAGGTAAAGCACAATCATCCCCAACAATTACGGTCTACATGGTGCACACAAAAAGTTCTATTAGATTTTTTTAGGCTAACTATGTATAAGATGCTTTCCTGTGAAAATTTAAAGAAAGCATACCTCCACTTTATAACCTTCAGATTTTGCTTGCTCAGCAGCCAAACCAAAATTTAAACGATCACCAGTATAATTCTGTCAACAACAGATTACAGCACCATGAATCAAGATACAAAGCTAAATGACTCCTATTAATCAGACCATCCTTATCCAGCTTCTACACTTCAAGCAATATAGTTTCAAGCATTTTGTAAAGGTGTCAAAATGCTTTCTCTCTATCTCTACTCCTTTTTTTTCTCTCTTCCTCTTTAACTGGTGTGGGGGTTATCCAGAACCAACATCACTTTTACAAAAAGAAACGCCATTAGACACACTGAACAAGGACACCACCACATATCATGATAACAAACTGACAGGTAGTTTTTTTTTTTGACAAGTAACAAACTGACAAGTAGTTAACGTAGTACTTTAAAAATAATGATACCTTGACAATTAGAAGACATC
Organism: Alnus glutinosa; assembly: GCF_958979055.1. Classification (NCBI taxonomy): domain Eukaryota; kingdom Viridiplantae; phylum Streptophyta; class Magnoliopsida; order Fagales; family Betulaceae; genus Alnus; species Alnus glutinosa. The sequence continues at coordinate 28,993,131 of NC_084889.1, read as the reverse complement.
CCATAGGACCAGTTACAGCACGGATGCCCTAAAAGTAAAGTTGTAGGTTAGGTCAGGGTCATCTAAGAAGAGCAATAATAATTATTGACAGGTATATGCACTTCCAACTACAAGAATAAACGAGAACAAAACCATACAGCTAGAATTGAATCAACTGGTGGAGAGGCAAAAACATCCCCACAAATAGCTGCTGTCAGCATCCCCTCCCCCACAAATCCCGCGTGCGCAGGCTCATGACCACTTCCACCTCCTGTATGAGATAGATCAATATAACAGAGGGCTCCCTAGGATGACCAATTTAATTGCAGGGCAGTACCAGAATGTAAGAATCACTATTGTTCAATGCATTACATTGAAAAAGGGGTAATAATAGTGGATCATATTTGGATCGGACACCAAAGCTCCAAAGCCCATAAGCTCCATGTTTACTCAACAGCATAACGTATTAGACAAAAAAAAAAGTGAAAGTTTCATATTTCTTTTTATCATATTCGGCGCCCCACGCCAATCCCCTAAAACCCAAAAAGGACAAAAAAAAAAAAAAAAAAAAAAAAAAAAAAAAAAAAAGAAGAAGAAGAAGAAAAGGTTATAATATCTTTCTTTGAGGAAATTACGTTACTCCCTGCCTTTTAAGTTTACTTATTCTCCTTTTCCTTTAACAAACGTTTTACTTATTCCCCTTTTCCTTTAATAAACGTTTTTATTTCTTAATAAAAGAAATTAAAAATAAAAATAAAAAAATAAAAAATAAAAAAAGGGAAAAAGATTTCACTAAAAATTATCTTACAATACTCCAGATAAATAAAAATATTTCTTCATGTATTCTGTACAACAGTAGTTTCTCTAGTTTTTTCACATCACGTGTAATCTTTCTTCATTCTTTCTAAATAAAACCAAAGAGAACCATGAGAGAACAAACCTTGCAAACGGGCCATAAATGTGTCAAAATATGGGGAGATAACCAAAGAATCATGTAGATTGCTTTCGGACCCTAGACGGACTGCAAGATTCCTGATATAAATTAAAACCATCTTGCCATTTGGACCATTGCCTCTTCAAACCATTGTATGCCTTCAATTCTTTTGGCCCAAAGTTCTTAACAGAAACATCAAACTGCAACCCGCTGGAGCACAGATCATCAAACAGTTCTGGTCCAACAGTTTTTGAGTCTCTCTCTAAGACAGTGCCCAGATCGTTACGCCTTTTGTGCGGGTCGGAAACGTTGCCATTAGGAACATGCTTCTTCTCAGACACTTTAAAAATCATGATATCAAATTTCTTGTCTTCAAAGACATTTCCCTTCCCTTGATCCATGGTAGAGCACTTGAGTGCAACTGGATGGTATAAACAGAAAGGTTTTGATTTTTGAGAGGTGCCCCACATATCTTCTCTGTCATCAGCAAGGGATACATCAGGGTCATCATGAAGCTCACAACCAGAATCTGACACGGCCATTTCACTGGCCACTTGCTTGACTTCATCATATCGCAGGTTAAGTTCCTTCTCCAATGAAAATCCACCTGCTTCTTCCATATCAGAATAGCCGTTACGATATTCATGAACTGTAAGTAGAACAGGAAGAGGAAGAACTGGACCTACAAGAGCATCATCTCACTGAACTTTCCGTGACCACTTATTGCTATGGCATGAAGGTTTTCTTAAAAAAAAAGGTGGCAATTGAGGTTGGTTTGGAACAACTAGAAATTCCAAAGCTACCTTTTTCTGGTCCACAAGTACTTCAAGGAACTCAGAGTAGTTGGAATAGGCAAGTTGCAATAGTTCCATTGGCAGGCCTGCCCACAATCTCCTCAAAGCAACCTCATGGATGCTTGTTGGCGAGCTGATGCCATTAAAAACAACAGCAACAGCAGGAGAAGATCTCAATCGACCGAACCCACAAGCCTTCAACTTCTCGCACAAGATTTCATGAGATTCTATACTAAAAGAGTTATTCTCTCGAGTACCCTTAAAAGGCTTTTTCATTTTTGAACTCAGGACTTTACTAAGGTTACCATTTAAATATGCCAAGAGGTTATCGAGTTTCAGGTATTTGAATCTTCTGGGAAATCTATATTCCTCTTCATCCTGAATATAGAGAAAATTGTCTTCAAAATGCAACAATTCTCTATGAAATTCTTTCGACTTGTTTACAAAATCCCACGAGGCATGATATCTTTGTAATTCAAGCTTCCCCGAAGACATAAGCCTTATCAGTGTAAAACCACCAAATTCATCTGACCCACAAAGCAGCGAAGATAAACCCTTGTTTAGGATGCCAAAACCCAAAACTATTTCTTTCTTCTGCTGCCAATCAATCCATTCAGGAAGATCATCCTTCAAAATCTCCTCTCTTACGAGACAGCTTCCACACCGACAATCACGGCCTGACAATAAGAGATCTGAAGGGAGCTCCCATGCATAAACAGTTTTCAAAGCTTCCAAAATTTCAGAAGCAATGCAATCTCTGGGGACTGGTGAAGTAGGTCCATAGCAAAAGAGATTAAACTCACAATTCCAAAAAGATCCCAATATAATGCAAAAACCCGATTCTGAAGCCCACCTATATGTATCATCCCTCGGGTTTGATCTCAATTCTGTCAATCTAAATACATCAATGTAGTAAGGTTTATCAAGACCATGACCCCATTGCAAAACCGGCACCATCGGCTTCCGCACATCACAAAGAAGCAACAGGCTATCCGAAGCCAGCACAAAATAAAAACGATCAGAATCAACCATCGTAAACGTAAGGAACCGTTCGTTTTTAACATTTGCATACAATCTCAACATCTCAACCTTGGCCAAACAACTCACAACACATTCATCAAACCTCAAATCGACCAAAAAAACCGCATTGGACCGCACAGCCACCAAAATCCTAGGATGCCAACTGAACTCACAACACAACCATGTATGAGCCCCTGAGGTACCCGAATCATCGTCCCAGGGAACCCGCAACCTAGTCCCTCTAAAACGTGCATTTGAAGCACCAGCTTTCGAACAAGACTCCAAATCAAACAAGAACAATTCGCCACTCTCCAACAGAACCACACTCTCCTCTAGCAAATGTGGACTCCAACAAGCCCACGCAACAGAGCAACTCTTAAACACCTTACTCCCCAAACAAACCAAACTCGGCCTTTGCGAACTCAAACCAAGCCCTTTAACCTTCACAACAAACCAATGCACAGAATACAACGTAGAAGCCATCACATACCCAACGCTAACAAAGGAACCCGAATTACCAGCCGGAATCGCACCCGAACCGACCGCCGGGTTCACCGAGATCCTGAGAATCCGATACTCGAACCCGGTCCTTTCCCAGAAAACATCGCCGTTTTTATCGACCCGAACGTCAAAAGCTGACCCCGAACCGTTCACAGACAGCCCCAAGAACCCGACTTGCTCGGAGTTGGCACCGGTTGGGAAGAAGACGAGGAGAGAGTTGGAACAGGGAAGTTGTAGGAAGGAGAGGTGGTTGTGGAGGAGATGGGAAGCGGCGTCGTTTTGGAGGGGGCCGAGGAGAGAAGCAACGGAGGAGGAGGTGGAGTGGGTAAGAGAGGAGGAGGTGAGGAGGAATCTTGGCAGAGAGAGGTGGGGAGGAGGGGGGAGAGAGCGGGGGAAGAGGGAAGGGGAGGAGAATATGACGGTCAGTGTTCGGGGGATAGGGTTGAAGAGGAGAGGCCCGAGAATGGGTTTGGCTGAAGGGCCTGAGAGGAGGAGTGGAGGGGCGAAGACTGTGGAGACTGGGAAGAGGGACTTCCATTCCGACGACAAGTTCATCGTTGGGGAAGAGGAAGAGGAAGACAGCTCTGTTATTCACTTCTATACGGTTGTGGCAGAAACCCAACCTTTTGTGCCCTGCAATGAGAACTTGACAAGTCAGCCTGAAACAACTTAAGAAAAACAATCAAAAACACTGAATCATAACCACTTTACTTTAAAAAAAAAAAAAAAAAAAAAAAAAAAAAAAAAAAAAAAACTCACACACCGAGAAAACCCTTTTATTGCCTCTCTCTTCTCCCATTCAAAACCGCCTTTTCCCATTCAAGCTAGTCTAACATCACCGGAAGCCAGTCTACCATATCATTAGTACCTCCCCCAACTTTTAGAATAAAAGTTCAAATAAACCAATGATTTGTCCAAGTATGATTTTGTTTCGGAATTTTGGACTTGTGGATTCAAAAGAGAACCTTTTTTTTTTCCGTTTCTTATCTTATGAGGTTTTTGGCTTCGAATGAGGCCGAGTTTCACCGGTCCTTTGTTTCGGAAATTTGGTACTTAAAACAGGTTGGGTTTCACCGATCTTGGATTTCGAGGTTTTGGCTCTGAGAGAGGTCGAGTTTCATCGGTCCTTTATTTCGGAGATTTGGTACTCCAAACAAGTCAGGTTTATCCGATCGTGGCTTTCGAGGTTTTGACTCCGAAAGAGGTCGAGTTTCATCGGTCCTTTGTTACAAAGATTTGGTACTTGAAATAGGTTGAGTTTCATCGATCCTGGCTTCGAGGTTTTGGCGTCGAGAGAGGTCGAGTTTCATCAGTCCTTTGTTTTGGAGATTTTGTACTCAAAATAGGTCAGGTTTCACCGATCCTTGCTTTCGAGGTTTTGGCTCCGAAAGAGACCGAGTTTTATCAGTCCTTTGTTTTGGAGATTTGGTACTCGAAATAGGTCGGGTTTCAATGATCCTTGCTTTCGAAGTTTTGGCTCCGGAAGAGGCCGAGTTTCATCGGTCCTTTGTTTCGGAGATTTGGTACTCAAAACAGGTCAGGTTTCACCGATCCTTGCTTTCGAAGTTTTGGCTCCGAAAGAGGCCGAGTTTCATCGGTCCTTTGTTTTGGAGATTTGGTACTTGAAATGCAGCCGAGATGGAAGCTCGCATAGCTCAAATGTCAAGAGAAATGGAGGTTCTAACCCAACAAAACCTCTATTTGCAAAGGCGATTGGAGGAGGAACGAGTCCTCGAGGTATCCAAAGAACATGGCGAAGAAGAAAGCAACACACATGAAGAGGAAGACAGGGAGAGCCGAAGAGCACCCGAAAGGAGTCGGACAGATAATCAATTTCGGCGGACAGAAGGCGCCGAAAACCTTCCAGCCGGTGAAATGGTGAATCGTGTCCGGGAAGGAGTTATAAACCCTCTGTTCATAGAAAGAAGGCTCAGCGAAGCCATTGCCACTATCAATGAAAAAGTACACAAAAAAAAATATAACAAACGTAAAAAAATCAAAACTATATACATGATTCCAATCTAAAGCTATGAAATATACTGAATTTGAAATTAGCATATGATATGATAATTCTGTTGGCCTGACATGCAAGTTCGAAAAGTTTGAGAGGTTGGCTGCAATAGGCCTAGTCTACCAATTTTCTTGAGCCAGGGCTGGGCTCTAGCTAGTGCCTTGCATATTGATACAACTTCCCTAACCGTGATTAATGGTTTTGTTTCACCAATTTTCTCAACAAAAGATAACACAAACAAAATGGGGGCAAATGGGCAATAACCTACATAACGAAAATTAGTGTTTTAGGTTGATTTTGTGGGAGACACATCATACACGTTAGTTGGAAGATTGTACGCTATCTAGAGTGCGTTTGGATTGCGATTTCATAGAGAAAAAGTGCGATTTTAAACCAAATTGCAGAAAATGAACCGTTTGGAAACTGCGTTTTTAAAAAATTGCGATTTGAAAATGCAGAAAAGTGTTTATTCAAATCGTAAGCAATGAGGTGCTTTTTTGAAAACGCAGTCTTTTAAAAGGCTAAACTACGATTTTAAAGGTCAAATTGTGATTTTGCCAAACGCTTAACTGCATTTTTAAAAATCACTTTTTTAAATCGCACATTTTAAAATTGCTATTTTTAAATCGCAAACCCAAACAGACCCTTAACTAGTCCAATAAAAAATTACATCCTAGCGAACTAATCCGACAATCCCAATTAGTTGGTAAAATACATGAAAATAAATTCAATCTCAATTCTCCCATATTTTGGCGGGGCATGAAAAAGGTAGTCTCAATCCTTGAGTTGAACCCCAAAATTTTCCCCACTAAGAAGAAGCCAAGTCTAGGCACTTTTGGCTCTAACCTTCTACTTTTTTTCTTTTCTTTTCTTTTTCTTCTTCTTCTTCTTCTTCTTTTTTTTCTTTCTTTTTTTTTTCTTTTTTTTTTTTTTTTTTTTTAATTTTTAACGATGAACCCTTCCAAGGCAGTGCCACTTCGTGTATCCATTGTTAGGTAAACTTCGAATCCGTGTAAAGCGCTACCTCCATATGGATTAGGTAATACTCCAGCTTCACCAGCGGACTAGCCCTAAGAAAGTGTTTACAGCCAAAATGATTCAAACCTTAGACTTTATAGAACTACCACAAAACCAAAACCCTTACCATTTGAGCCAACCCTTTGGGATTTCTAACCTTATACTCATCCAGGTGACTTGCGTTGTATAAAAATTATTCTATTATATCATTTTGGGGTAATTACCTTTTCCCCCCATCAACTACCAGCCATTGTCAACATGCCCCCATGAACTGACACCTCGACCAAAAGAGAGCATACAATTACCAACTTTACATACTTTGCCACCCTCCGTCAGGGAATCCCGTTAACTTGGACGGAATATTCCATTTTTGGGCGTTAATTTTGGTTTAAAGACCAAAATGCCCTCCAACAGTAATTAATAAAAAAATATTAAAATTAATATGTTTAAAAAAGTTGAGGGCATTTATGTCATTTTTGAATTTGAGTTAGGGTATTTAAGTCTTTTTACGAATTAAACTGAAGGAAGGGGGCAAAGTATATAAAGTTGGTAGTTGGATGCTCTCTTTTGGTCGAGGTATCAGTTCATGGGGCCATGTTAACAATGGTTGGTAGTTGATGGGAGAAAAATGTAATTACCCCTATCATTTTTGTAAGGTTTAAAATCTTGATCTTCTGTCCATTTTCAGTATGCTAGTATAAAAAGAAAATTTGTTATGCTGAGTTGCTGACAAAGCATATGAGATTAAAAAAAAAAAAACAGAAATTTAGATTAAAATATTGGATTTTATGTTTTTTCATTAATTGAGACATGAGGAAATGAATACTCTACTAGCTTAATGTAGTTATCCTATTTGGTCTTATTGAGAAGAGTTCACCATCTTCTGAATGAGAAACAGAGTAAAATATGCTATTTTCTTGTCGTCTCTGCAACTGTCATGCTGGCTACATGAAATTTTATTTTCCTCCTCATATCTGATGTTGCATCTAGAGCCAATATATTGGATTACAGTGTAGTTTTTACACTTTAATCAGAACAATGATGTGGGGATTGAAAACAGGGTTGTGAGAAGAAGACGATGGTGACTAATGCTCTGTTTGTTTTGGCGTAAAATGATTTTTGAAAAATAATTTTGGCATTTTCCGGTGTTTGGTGGGGGCGAAAATAATAGTCAATCGGAAAATGATTTCTATTTGACCAAAATTACTTAGTAAATTTCGATTTTTCGATGACGGCAGACGCATTCGACCCTCTTTTAAACAACGCAGTCGATCTTCATGTTCAAGCAGTCGACCACTACCGAAATCTGTCCGGTGCCGAAATCCAACAACGTCCAGTCACTACCGCCAGAATCTAGCGACCGGAATTTTGTCAGCCCAGATTCCGGCTACCAAATTGGTCGTATTCCGGCCATCTGGCCAGAATAATTGGATTCTGGCATGCTGGCTGGATCTGCTAGAACGACCAGATCTGGCCAGAACCACTGGATTCCGGTCACTAGCCGGACGGAACTGGCCATAACATCCTGCCCAGAACAGCTGGATTCCAGCCATTCTGGCGGGATTCCGGCCATAATGATTGGCTTCAGGCCATTCTAGTGGGATTCCAGCCAGAATGATCGGCTTTAGGCCGTTCTGTGCCAGATTTCGGCCACTTTTTCGAAATCTAGCCACATTCATCGAAATCCGGCCACTTTTCCCTGAATCCGGCCAATCTAGATTCCGACGAAATTGTCTGGATTCCAGCATTTATCACGGATTTTGGCTATAGTAGCCGGAATCCTATCAGCTAGTGACAGAATCTCGTCACCAGTGATTTTTATATTATTTTACATTAATATTTATATGTTCTGAATAAAAATTGATTTTTATAGGTTAATATGATTGAATGAAAATATAAAAAAATATTTGTGATTTTCCGTACGCGCCAAACACCAAAAATGCTTTCGGCGAAAAATATTTTCCTGAAAAATGATTTTCCTAAAACCATTTTACGTCGAAACAAACGGAGCATTAGAGAACACAATGGAATTATCTAAAATGATTCCACAGCAACATCACCGATTTGGTGAGAAAAACAAAATTGGTGAGTAAACAGTATTCACGAACAATTAAGCACTGTTCACTCACCAAATCAATAAAATACTATTAAATTTTATTATTATTTTATTTTTAGTTTCTCTCTCATGCATCACACACAACCTCTATTTTGAAAATATTATTTTAATGGAATAGTGATAGTGGATGTCTGAAATTATGAGGCTGCTGGAGGTGTTTTAAAAAAATGGATAGCTAAAATAGAGAAAAAATAGTTTTTGGCTAGTAAAATTTGATGAGGCTATTAAAAATGCTCTAAGGGGCTCAATCGAATGCATGGTTTTGGTCTTTGTTGTATTTTTTTTTTTTAACCTTGATGATGATGTGGCATAACATGTTTAATGACATGGCATGCCTCTGAGTTCAGTGGTTGAGTAGACATGTTGGCTGTATTATTTCAACATGTGTCATTTTTTGATTGGATAATACGTACAACAACATTAGAAACTTTACAAAATATGGGCGAAATTATTTATTTGATAACGATTCGAATCTTAGGGAATTGATAACTTTTTCCATTTTTTTCCCATTATATTTCATCTTAATTCTTTTTTGCTGTTCTTTTTTTTTTTTTAATGCAATTATAAATTTTCAGGCACAATGTTAAGTTTCATTGTAAAACAAAAAAATAAAAAATAAAAAAGGGAAAATGCTTCATATACTATAATTTTCACTATAATTCCTTTATAAATTCATGTGACAATTTATAAATGTATAGTTAATAGATAATCACAAACTAACTAAATTTACAACTCATGTTTGGCTAATTATAAGAAAATGTGTAGAAAAAGGTGTGGTACTCTTAGAGCAAGGACATTTCCACAAAGTTGCTCTAGCATTGAATATCTCTAAATGTGCCAACTTTTGTGCTTATCATGTTGTTAAATGGGTTGTTTTTCGTATTGTGTATAGAAGTACTTTCATATTTTTTTTTTCTTAGTTCTATTAGAGTAGAGTGTACAAGCGGTTGCGATTAATGGCTATAACCGCAACCGCCTAAAGCGGTTATTGAATTTTAACAATTGCAATCAATCGGAATTTAAGCAAATTTTAGCTAAAAAAATCACATTTTGTTATTTTAGCCAGCAACTTTTTAAAAGCGTCAAATATCAAATTCTTTAAATATTTATCTACTTTAAGAAAATATTATTTTTTATTAAATTTAAAGCAACCACTTCAACTGTCATTTATAGGACTTTTTCATGTTAATATTTAATATTATGCTATCCTTCAGTGCTACACATTAATGGGGAGAATACTTTGATATTTGTAATATGAAAGATTAATTAAAATGACACTACATGGAAACAAAAACTCCAAAAGCTTGTCTATCAGTTGCATTGTGTACATGCAAATTTTTTTTTTTTGAACGGAATAGCATGTGCTACTCATAGATCAAAGCCCAAAGGGCATACATGGTGAGACATGAGGGACAGACCCTCACACTCTAAGCCAGAAGGATCTGGCTTAAAAACAGCTGCCTAGCAGAATCACAAATTTCACTAGAATTACAATAAATCCCTAACTAAAAAAATTATAGTAAAACTTGAGTCACACAAAGGCAAACTGTACATAGAAACAAGGGAAAATACAACATAAAAGCAGAAAACCCTAAATAAGTCGCCGGCAGTGGAAGAGTGGGCTGAGTCGCCGGAGTGATGGCGCGTGTGGGACACGCGCCGCATCCGGACGCACCCGGCCGAAGATCCGACGCCGGAGACCCCAGACGCCGCCAAGCATGGCCAGAAAGTGCGGAGCGTTGCCTGCACGCTCGGATAATAAGCAGAGACGTCCTGGCGCGTGAGGGCCACGCGCCGAGCTCCGAGGACCTGCACGACCGCGGCTTCCAGCACCCAGGGCGGAACAAGGCAGGGACCTCGGCTGGGTAGCGCGTGTCCACCAGGAGTCAACGAGCATGCGTAGATCTGGCTTTGAAAATAAAAGAAAAACCAGGAAAGTCTGGCCAGAAAACACGCCGTTGACGACACCACCAGCCTCACTCCACCGTCGATCGCTTAAGAAAGGTCATCCTGCCCAGAAAACAGAAAGAAAACAAGAAAAAAACAACAAGAACTAACAAAGCCACCATAGCCAAAAGAGCTAGGGGCATAACAACCACCACCGGTACAACCGAGGGGAACAAAAACTCTACAGTCCTAAGACTGAGAGGAACAAAACAACCGGGAGGAGGGAGGCGAGGCCTCCCTCCCCGGCGAAACGGTACAGCAACGGAGAGCTCTCTGTGCAGGAGTTTTTCAGAGAGAGAGAGAGAGTGTTTTTTAGGTCCCCGAATGGGAATGATTTGTGTACATGCAAAATTGTCACGTTAAAAGTTGAAGAATTAAGATCAGCCAGAAAAAATCTGCGGCCATTCTTTCAAGAAATATCATATAAAAGCACAAAAAAGAGATAGAAAATTAAAACCCATTTATCAAATCGAAACTATCAGATACTCAGCCAAACCATAGACATAGCAAAACTAAAATCCATTAAACAATTCGAAACCAGTTTTTTAGACAAAAATCCCAACCTATTACCTAAACATGTGTTGTGTTTTGCTGCTCTATTTCACAATAAACCTCCATAATAATAGTATACACTCAGAGAGAGCAAGGGATTCAAAACCCACAACCAAAATCAAAACTTGATATTCAGAATCAAAACCCATAAACCAAATTAAACCTAATTAAACCTGATATTCATAATCAAAACCCATAAAACCAAATTAAACCTGATATTCAGAATCAAAACCCAAAAACCAAATCAAACCTGAGATTCATAATCAAAACCCGTAAACAAAATCAAACCTGGGATTCAAAAGCTTGCAAGATGCAATTTGTGAGGCGTGAATGAGCTTTTCTGCTATGGCTTCAGGAGAGAACGCGGGAAGACTGAATAAACAAATGAAAAATATGAAGAGACAAAATAAATTTGGCTCTGCAAACCAGACAAGCAAGTTTGACAATAAGCAAATTTATTGTAGCACCAACGAGCTTGTTACATACGTGATTTTGAAAAAACTTGGTGAAATTTGGCGAAAGTTCAACTTTGACGAGCTTGCTGCGAATGCTTTTAGCGGTTATTTTATAACCGGCGATTGATAACTATTTTTTATATGTGGACTTTTGGGTCGGTTTTTGGGCTTATTGTAATTATTATTTTTTTTTTAAAAAAATAATATTAATAAGGACTTATCAACTAAGTAATTGAAATAGTCCATGTCGTATCCATTGACAAATGTACTGTAATCCTCCATTCCCTGTAAAATTAAACCACCTATACCAAAAAAAAGTGTAAAGAATTACATATCCATATATATAAATGAACTTGAAAAAAGAAAAGTGTATAAGTTGCATAACAAGCTCACCAATTCAAATACCCATTTGGCCGATGAGATTTCCATCATACCCCTTTAATTTGTTACCTTAAAGATGAACTGTAGGACCTTGGGGAAAATTGAATAAGGCACCGGAATCTTAGATTTAAAGGCTCATAGGTAGTGATTTGAACTTTTTGCAAATTTTAAGATATTGATAATAAATTGTGATCCCAATTATAATATTTCATTTTTATCAAAGAGAATAAAAATTTTAGAGCGGATCAAAGATTTTTTTTTTTTTTTTTTAAATAAAATTAAATGCATCACTTTGTGTATCAAAGTTATTTTTTTTATATTAAATATATAATATAAATATTTATATTATTTATATATAAGGTAGACAATTAACGGTTATTGACTGCCTATCCTTACTCCTAAAACTGGTAACTGCTCCGTTCTGACTGTTAGCGATTATTTATAACTGCTTTCAAAAGTGATTATACGATTAGAAGCGGTTAACGATTACGAGGCGGTTATAAATGTTCAGTTTGTACTGGCTTAGCAAAGACCCCCAACCCCCGCCCCCCCCCCCCCCCCCCAATTTGTAATGTTCTTTTCCCTTTTTCTCTATTTGAAAAGAAGGGGAAAAAAAAAAAAAATCCATAAGAAAAGGACATTTTCGTAATTTAGAGCAATTTTGGTTGGTCGGACAAGGAACCACCTTCTCTCTTGACCCTTGAGCAACAAACAAATCCAAGCTCCTCCAGGTGTGTAGAGCAAGACTCCCTATTTATTCCTGTACAAAGTGCCTGGCGACCAAACCAAAACCAAAACCCAAAACCCAAAACCCAAAACCCAAAACCAACCTCTCTCCTCTCCCTCCCTCCCTCCCTCCCTCTCTCTCAAACGCATTTCATGCAAAAGCTCAGCTAGGCTTTGTTTGGTCTCCTTGACGCCATGGCTTTTCAAGGGAAGAAGCTCATCAACGACCCCAAAGGTTCGCATTTCCCCCCTCTTCCGATCTCTCTCGCTTCGTTCTTCGCATTGTGTTCTCCGATTGTTCTTTTTCGTTTCTCGTTTCGTCTTTTTTACAATTTTCCGGCGTGTGTTGTGATATTCACGTGCGATTCTTGGGTGCCTTTTAATCTGTTTGTTTAGGAAGAAACTAAGAGAAAGGAGAAGGAAAATGCGACTGTGATGTTCTCAGTTGTTTTTCTTTCTTTTGGTTCTTGATGATCAATTTGGTTCCACATTTGTATTAGGGAAATCTCTGGCCGATTGTATTGTATTGGATGATTTTTTGCCCCTTTCTTGCTCAAATTTCTTAGATGATGTTCTCTGTTTAAAATGTGTAATGTTAAGATATATTTACAACTTCGACTGATTGTACACTCTGTTTGGTTGCGAAGAAAATTTAGGATAATCTTGAATGCTACGTTTCATGTTGTTTTTGGCAACTTAAGATGGAAAATATCAAGTGGAGGTTTTTCGTCTTGCATATTTGCTGCAATCAAGGGGAGCCTTCAGGCTGACTTATTTACGAAAAAATCAAGATCCGTTAGGGTTTGTTTGTTTGTTTGTTTATTTTTATTTTTTTTCCCTACTGTCTTTCAGAAACTAAGTAAGGAATTAGTATTTGAATTTGATTAACTTGATTAATGGTCCACTTTGGTAATCATGGGGCTAGACAGCTACACTAGTATAAGGACAATGGCAGTGTTCGGTAGGATCTTGAGCCCAATTGGTAGTAGACATGGAAATGATGTTTATCTTTGGAATCCATATCCTAAATTGATGGAATTCTCATTATGGAAACTACTAGGTTGTTTTCGGCAGTTGATACTTGATAGGGCAGAGTTCTGGAGATATGGAATTCTACATTTTGGCAACAGCTGAAAAAGGCCTGTTATCAGACAATGTTTTTCAAAAGCACCCTTTTCTATATCATTTTTTGCATTTTTTTTTTTAAATCCTTCCTTTAGAAAATTGGAAGGGAAGTTGTATTTCTCATTACGAAAGGGCCCTAAAGGCTAAATTGTTTAATGTTCTTCTCATATCTTTTCTCTCTCTTTTTTCTATTGATTTTAATATTAACTGAAAACCTTTACTCAGATTAATCTAATACAAATACATAGAGTAGTAAGCTTAGGAAAAATGGAGAGTTGAGTCAGGTTTAAATGTTCAAACAAATACCTAAGGAAGAATGAGTCCATTGAGGAGGCAGACCAAGGTGTTCAAGTCAAAAAGTTTTAAGGAGGATGAGTATATGCTATGTAATTTCTATGCTTACTAGAAAATATCGTTTTTGAGATTTATTTTCTTCTTGCCTCCCTTCTCCCCCCCATGCCTTTTTCTCCTCATCCAAACAGGCTAAGGAAATGCTTTGTGGCTTTTGGAGTTTGTGCATTTGTTCCCTCTTATACCCATTCTTGCCTCCAATATGTCAAATTGAAATATGCCTGTGTATCTAATGCCACCACAAACACCCATATTTTTTTTTTTAAAATAAAATAAAATAAAATTTTAGCTTTTTTATTTTTTTATTTTTAATTTTTGAATTTTTTTTCTCTACAGCATGCCACCCTGCTGTCTCAAATCTCCCGCCGTCGCTCCACTAGCATGTTCATCTCTTTCTTCCTCCATTTAAAACCAAGGGCACCGCTTGTATTCAATCCCTTCACTACCTTTTTGCTATTCTCTACTACCAGTGCTATGCCCACGGTTCCTCTAATCACAGAGACGCTTTTCAAACAATGCAAGACCTCAATCGAAGCCAAGCTCCTCCATCAGCAGATCTTGGTCCAGGGCCTCGCGGTCACGGACATGGCCACGGACCTCATCCGCACCTACATATCCTGCGACGCTCCCGGGCAGGCCGTTTCATTGCTCGAGCGCCTTGCTCCGTCGCATTTCACCGTGTTCTGGTGGAACGCGCTGATACGACGGGCCGTGCGTCGTGGGTTTCTTGAGGAGGTACTTGGTTTGTACAGAAGAATGCAGAGACTTGGGTGGAGGCCTGACCACTACACCTTCCCTTTTGTGCTCAAAGCTTGTGGCGAGCTTCCGTCGTTTCGTCGAGGGGCTTCTGTCCATGCTGTGGTGTGCGCAAATGGGTTTGAGTCCAATGTCTTTGTTTGTAATGCTTTGGTGGCCATGTATGGAAGGTGTGGTGTGTTGGATGAGGCGCGTCGGGTGTTTGATGATATGTGCGAGAGAGGGATAGGTGATGTGGTTTCGTGGAATTCGATTGTGGCTGCTTATGTACAAGGTGGTGATGTTAGGAATGCACTCAAAATGTTCGATAATATGACTGATGATCGTGGAATCTGCCCGGATGCTGTCAGCATTGTGAATATTCTTCCAGCTTGTGCTTCGGTGGGTGCGTGGTTGCAGGGTAAGGAGGTTCACGGGTTTGCGTTTAGGAGTGGGTTGGTCGAGGATGTGTATGTGGGTAATGCTGTAGTGGACATGTATGCCAAATGTGGGATGATGGATGAAGCAAACAAGGTTTTTGACCGGATGATGGTTAAGGATGTGGTTTCTTGGAATGCTATGGTAACTGGATACTCTAAGATTGGTAGATTTGAGGATGTTCTTACTTTGTTTGAGAAGATGCGGGAGGAGAAGATTCAGTTGGATGTCGTGACTTGGAGTGCGGTGATTGCCGGGTATGCTCAGAGGGGGCATGGTTACGAGTCATTGGATGTGTTTCGGCAAATGCGGGTTTGTGGGTCAGACCCGAATGTTGTTACTTTGGTGTCTCTTCTTTCAGGTTGTGCTTGTGTGGGAGCATTGCTTCATGGAAAAGAGATTCATTGTTATGCCACAAAATGTATTCTCAACCGAAAGGGAAGTCATCCCATGGAAGATCTAATGGTAATTAATGGTCTAATTGACATGTATGCTAAGTGCAAAAGTACCGAAGTAGCACGAATGATGTTTGATTCAATAGCACCAGAGGGTAGGGATGTGGTAACTTGGACTGTCATGATTGGTGGGTATGCCCAGCATGGAGAAGCCAATGATGCACTGGAGCTTTTCTCCAAGATGCTTGGACAGGAGAATTTGTTAAAGCCAAATGCTTTTACTATTGCTTGTGCTCTGGTCGCTTGTTCTCGTTTGGGTGCCCTGAGGTTTGGTAAACAAATTCATGCTTATGTGTTACGCAATCAGTATGAGTCTATGATGGTATTTGTAGCTAATTGCCTTGTAGATATGTATTCCAAATCTGGAGACATTGATGCTGCTCGAGTTGTGTTTGATAACATGAAGCAGAGGAATGCTGTTTCTTGGACATCTCTATTGACAGGTTATGGCATGCATGGTCATGGAGAAGAAGCTCTCCAGGTTTTTGATGAGATGAGGAGAGCGGGGTGGGAGCCTGATGGCGTGACCTTGGTTGTTGTTCTTTATGCTTGTAGCCATACCGGAATGGTCGAGCGGGGAATGAACTACTTCAATGGCATGAGCGAGGAATTTGGGGTTGTTCCTGGAGTGGAACACTATGCTTGCATGGTTGACCTTTTGGGTCGTGCCGGTCGCCTGGACGAGGCCCTGAAACTTGTCGAAGGCATGCCAATGGAGCCGACCCCGATTGTGTGGGTGGCGTTGCTTAGTGCTTGTAGGATCCATCAAAATGTTAAACTTGCAGAATATGCTGCAAATCGATTGTCAGAATTGGAGTTAGAGAATGATGGCACATATACTTTGCTTTCAAACATATATGCCAATGCCAGGCGTTGGAAAGATGTGGCCAGAATAAGATCTTTGATGAAACACACAGGGATCCAGAAGAGGCCTGGTTGCAGTTGGGTCCAAGGAAAGAAAGGCACTGCAACCTTCTTTGTGGGGGATAGGTCTCATCCTCAGTCTCAACAAATATACGAGATCCTTGCAGATCTAATTCAACGCATCAAAGCTATGGGGTATGTTCCTGAGACGAGCTTTGCTCTTCATGATGTGGACGATGAGGAGAAGGGTGTCCTTCTTTTTGAACATAGTGAGAAGTTGGCGCTTGCATATGGCATCCTTACATCACCTGCAGGGGCACCTATCCGAATCACCAAGAACTTGCGCGTATGTGGTGATTGCCACACTGCAATTGCCTACATATCCAAGATTGTTGACCATGAAATTATCTTGAGAGACTCAAGCCGCTTCCATCATTTCAGGAAAGGATCCTGCTCCTGCAGAGGCTATTGGTGATAACTGAATTATCATTTTTTATTTATTCTATGGCAATGGAAAGTGGTATTGAGATTAGAGGGGTCTTCGGTGCACAACAATCGTTATGTGTAATGATATTTTTTTAATCATTAACCATATAGATTGTTGTGTACAAGTTGTGCAAATATCATTACACTTGAGATTAACATGGCTATGGTAAATATAAATTTAGGGTTCATTTTGAATGCTGAATAGGCTCGAAATGGAATGATTATTCCTATAAAATTGTTATTCTTTTGTTTGATTGCACATCATTGTTCATATGTGAATAAATATTCCCATACCAAAAAGAATATATATTCTGCAAAAAAGAAGAAAGGAATATTTATTCCTTAAAAAATGGAAAAGTTTTCTAAAAAAACTCCATTATTATGATTTTTATTTTTCTGCGAGCGTAAATTTAAAAATAATACAGAAAATATACTTTAGCTTTATGAATTATCACCACATTTTTATTCGCACTTCAACCTTAAAAACTGACAAGGCCCCCATACTACAACAACATATCAAACTAGATTCTTTTATATTTTTATTCCCAGAATATTTTTATGTTTTTATATACATATTTCACGCTGAATTTAATCTCGTTATTCTGATAGGAGATTTGAGTTTTTCGGTTTTTTTTTTTTTTTTTTTTTTATTATTATTTTGAGAGAAATATACTTTAGTACCATGAATTACGACCAAGGGCATTTTGAGAAGGTAAAGTACAA
This sequence comes from Alnus glutinosa, assembly GCF_958979055.1. Classification (NCBI taxonomy): domain Eukaryota; kingdom Viridiplantae; phylum Streptophyta; class Magnoliopsida; order Fagales; family Betulaceae; genus Alnus; species Alnus glutinosa. Next base: position 28,975,521 of record NC_084889.1, on the reverse strand, counting down.
AAATATCTAAATTGACACACGGTCGTAATTCATGGTATTAAAGTATATTTTTCTCAAAATAATAATAATAATAATAATAAAAAAAGAAAAACTCCAATCTCCTATCAGAATAATGAGATTAAATTCAGCGTGAAATATGTGATATTCCGTATATGGACTTATGAGCCTATATATCATAAGCAAGATTGTTTTGTCATATTCTCCGACAAGTGGCTTTTCCTAGTTATAATATCCGTCACAGTATTGATTTTTGTAAACCTGGGACAAGTCATGGACATATGGGAATGTATTAAATGCATATAGTCAACTCTATATACCATGTTAAGCATTAAACTTATTTAAACATACAAATTCCATGCTCAATTTGCTTGGATTTTCGTTCAGAGGACCTCTCTCTAGTTTCTTTTCTTTTATCTAGAGTTCAGGCCTTTCTTTTGAAAACCGCTGAGCATTAATTGGGAATCGACAAAAATTTCCTATAAACTGGTTTACAAGAAATTTTTTACAACTCGCATGAAAGAATGACATGCGTTCTTTAAGCATGTAAGAATCACATGTTTTTTTTTATTAATGCTATTAAAAAAACATGTTAATAGCATGTGCTTCTCACATATTAAGGAACACAATTCAGTTTGTAGGAAATTTATGTTCGAAATTACACAACTAATACTACCAAGTTTTTCTCACTTTTTTTAAGTCTTTCTTTGCAGAAGAATGACATCATGAACACTGATAGCAAAAGAAGAGTTCTTTCTCTGTTTAAGCGATTATCTGGAGCAGAACTACAAAAAGGAAGCATAAACAAAAGTACTCTTTTAAGTCTTGCATATATGAATTTATATGAGCATGCCAAGTGTCTATGCTCTATATTACTTTTATTCTTCAGCGAAACTGATCGGCATCACCACAACAAGACCCTTACTACTCTCCAAGACTATCATTCAGCATCTCCTGCTAATCATAAAAAAGTGTGAAATTCCAAACACAATTTGACACACAAATATGAAAGGTTTAATTTGTATGGGGGGTTTAATCTGGCTGAGTCCTATGTTTCCAGGACAGTTTTGGGTAAAATTTTATTGATTAAGCTTAGATGACTAATACCTCAAGGTGAAGATTAACCTCCCAGTCTAGTTTTATTTAAGCCCTGCAAATAAAAGTTCCTAGTGATCAGTACTCAGTAGTCTCATACAAACAAATGTATTCAAGTACCTGTGCTTTTGGTTCTCAAAAATGGAAGAAAAATAATAATAAAAAAAAAAACTACCTTTAGTTGAAGCTCCGAAGACTTGATAAATGAAATGATATCTTCGAGTTGAGCAAGTTTATCACCCTACAAATTAACCACAATTAACCGCAGTTAAATCACCACTTAAGAGGGGTAAATTTAATCACTTAATTAATACATTAAACAGCATACATATTATGTAATCCCAGTTGTGTTGAGTACCATGCTAGACTGAATGACACTAATGCTAGTTATATTTAGCACCTTCAAAATTAAGATTGAAATCCCAGCAGGAAACAGGCTTTGTTGAAGTGGGTACAGTGTAGTTTTCTTACACATTGTTCACCCCAAGTCTTTTGCATCATTAAGCAGATCTTACATATATATTCAGCTTTCTTAAAAAAAAGACAACTCTGGGTATTTCAATGCATTTGACCCACATATTATTGATCAAAACCTGTTCAGTCAGCAGCTCTAGCATATATACACAAATAGATTAATTACCTCTCTACATTGTGGAAGCATTTTTGCCATTGCATCAATCACATCCTCCTCCTCCTGACTTAGTCCCAAGTAGTCCTGAGTTAAGAAACACCAAATCAGAAAAAGCTAAAAATATCCATGAAATATGTAATACTTAGGACTGATCAGAGAGCATAATGTCCCAACTACACAATATCATCGGGGCTTTTTAACTCCCCTGAACTGCAAAATTTTGATAGGTTCATCGCCATAGCAATTAGTATGGTATAGTAAATATATTTTGCTTACAGGATCAGTGTTCGGATCTCTATTTCTTGGTGCGGGAACTGATACTCCTTGAGAAACATGTTGTGTCTCGCGAGGATTCTGTAATGTTGGGGAAGATAAAATCTATTATCGTCTGAAGACCAGAACAAAAGCAATGTTGAAGATAGAAATGGGTTTACCTTAGAAGCATCCATGGCAAAGAAAGAAGCAGCAGATTTAGAAGCAGGAGCCTATCCCAAGCTGTTGTATGATCAAGTAATATCACCACCACCAACAACAGCATTGATTCCACCAACCCTTTCATCTTATTATTAATAGGTTTCAAAGCAAAAGAAAATTTGCCAGAAAAGAGAAGACAGAATGGTGGTGAAAAGACTTTTCAATCGCTGGGTCCTTTCTTTTCAGACGATCAGATCATCACATTTTCTTTGTCTTTTACCAAAACAAATGGTCACGCTTTCCGAGGGAAGGAGAAGATCTTTTATTACTCGTTCATTTCTAGGTTTCCGTTTCTTGTGAATGAAAGCAACAGTCCACGCAACCCTCTGAGAGGCAACCATTTATTGTTCTGGCTTGTCATAGACTGACGTTCTCAACCCCACTTTTTTTTTTTTTTTTTCATACACGTAGCTATATATTTTGAGAGAGGAAAATATTATGGTACAATATAATTATACAATTAGTGCACAATATAAGACACATGAGGTGAAATTTATATGAGTAAAACCCACCACATAAGTCACACTTCATATATCTTGTATTGTGCACAAGTTGTACAATTCTATTGTACATTAATCACTTCTCTTTTGAGAAATGCTATAGAACCCGATTTTTCAAACAGAACATTCCAAACTGACATGGACAGTGACGTGGCTGAGCCACGTTGGGTTTTTGGCCAGATCTGGTCAGGCCGGCCGGTGAGAGGGGGGAGAGAGAGAGAGTGTCAATTTGTTTAAAGGCGAGAGAGAGGGAGACTCAGTGTTTTTGATTTTGTTTTTGTTTTTTAATTTTTATAAAACCCAATGTGGCTCAGCCACGACCCTGTCCATGTCAGTTTGGAGCGTTCTGTTTGGAAAATATTAGGGATCTATAGCATTTCTCATATATTTTAGAGAAGTCTTAGGCTTACATCCAATTCTCTACACCCAAATACTTACACCCTGACATGGCATTACAACATCATTTTATTTTTTTATTTTTGAAAGCAAAGATCGGTGAAAAGTTGGATTAAGAGAGAGAACCGGAGAACATTTCAGACTGGTCAAGAGAGACGGCTAGCGACTGGAGATTAGGAAAGATGGACGACCAGCGAGAGAGAGAGAGAGAGTGCTGGAGATAGAGAGAGAGGGGGCTGTAGAGAGAGGCGACGAGAGAGAGTGCTGGAGACACAAAGAGAAACGGGCGACTGGAGCTCGGGAGAGATGGACGGCCGGCGAGAGGGGAGAGAGAGAGTGCTGGAGAAAGAGAGAGAGGTGGTTGTAAATGTTTCATGTTTTGAGGCTGTAGATGTTTTGAGGAAGAAAAAAAAATAAAAAAAAAAATCTGATGTGGTAACGTCAGGGTGTAAGTAGTTGGATGTGGAGAGTTGGGTAAGCTAGCATTTCTTATATTTAAATCTACCATTAAATTTGTGAGATTTATATTGAATCTTATATATTCAATAGTAAATTTGCAAAATAAAATTTGTAAAAAATACATTTATATCAAATTTTTTTTTTTAGACGAAACTCATCTTGAAAGGCGGCTTGAGACCATTGTTATTTCATACATTAACAAAATACATTTAAATTTTGTCTCAGGTTCTCTAAACCATCCAAATATGATTTCAAAAACATTTTTTTAAAAAAAATATTTATAATTTTAAATATACTAAAAAGTAGTAAAATATAATACAAAAAAATCGCACATCCAAACTAACCCTATACGTTTTGAAATCATTTTAGTTTCCGATATTATTGGCAGCAATTTTCATGAGCAATGGAATGCAAATCTTTCATATTTTCCGTAGTGGAAATTATGCTTTATTATTATTATTATTATTATTATTATTATTATTATTATTTTAATTTTTTATTGTTAAGATAAAAGATGGTGATAAACCAAAATCGTAGCGGTTTAAAAATTGGAATACACTTGTTTAGGTTTATAAAAATGAAAATTTTGGCTTGTTGAATGACTATAAGAAAATGAATAGCTTTAATTACATTTTTCCCATCAACAACTAGTCATTGTTAACATGTCATTATAAACTGTCATCTCGACCATAAGAAAGCATTCAACTATTATTTCTGTACCTTTACTTTCATTACGTCAATTAAATTTGTGAAAATACTCAAATACTTTATCTTAAAATCAAAATTTACAAAAAATACTCTCATAATTAAACAAATAATAATAATAATAAAAAAAAGGAAACTAAGGGATTGGTTGCCACATGGGAGGGGATGGCAGCCACCGGGGAAGGGGGTGGCTGCTGCCCTTTCTTTTTTGTTTTTTGATTTATATATATATTGTGTTTAATATTTTTTTTATTAATTTATTGTTTAAGGGCATTTTTGTCTTTAAACGAAATTTAACGTTTAAAAATTGCATATTCTGTCCGATTTAACGAGATTCCCTGACGGATGGAGGTAAAGGTACGGAAATGGTAGTTGAATACTCTCTTATGGTAGATGTGTCAGTTCGTGGTGGTATGTTAACAATGTCCGATAGTTCATAAGGGGAAAATGTAATTACCCCTTAAATAAAATAGTCTTGGAATAGTCACCCTCATAGACAAAGAGAAATAGAGAATGGTTATTCCACCTCCTTCCATTTTTAATAAAATTCACTTAACATTCATGAATTGTCGTCGCTTTTACAATTACCCCATAAACTTAAAAAATTCTCAATTTCGTGTATCTAGCTTTTAATTTTTTTTTTCTTTTTAATTTCACACATCCATTAAATTTTTTCATTAAATTATGTAAAAATTATCAAAATACCCATATTTTCTAATATTATATATATAGAGATATTTCAAATATTCGGGCATGAATATTTTTACAAATTTTGTTAAAATTCTGATCAACACTTAAATTCTTGGAATTTTTTTTTTTTCTAAAAAAATGAATATTATTTCATGTTCCAAACAAAACAGAATGTTGCAGAATTAGCAACTACCAACTCGATTAGCTTGTCTCGTGAAAATGCTCTTGTTCCAGTACGCACATTTGGTTTGTTTAGATCTGATTGATAAAGAATCATATCTCTGTTGGCTTGTAGTTTAACTCAATTAAGCCTTAATTCCTGTAAATATAGGCATGTAATCCTTTCAAACATATCAAGCAATTTTTTTTATTTTTTTTTTAAAAATTATTATTGTTTTTATTTTTTATTTATTTATTTATTTATTTTTTTAAAAAATAATAATATAAAGAAATTGTGTACAAAGTGTGTAAACTTTGTGTACAATAAATATTACTCATAATATTATGCTTTTTTTTTTTAAAAAAAAAAAAAAGAAAAAAAAAAGTGAAGAGAGAATATTATGTCATTTTGTTTTGTTGTAATTAAGGCTTGATATTCTACAAATCATAATTCTTAGCTTTTGTCAAAGCACTAATATCAACTTTCTTAAAAAACCATTGAATTAGATTCCCTTATTGTTATCTAAACTAAAGAAACATTAAGAGAATAAAAAGTTGTACCCTAAATATAAGAGAGCAAAAGTGGTACCTTAAATTTTAAAAAGCTTCAATTTAATATATCCATCATTTAATTTTTTTCAATTTCATTCATCCGTTAAATTTTTTTGTTAAATCTGTTCAAAATTTTCAAAATACCTCCTCTCTCTCTCTCTCTCTCTCTCTCTCTCTATATATATATATATATATATATATATATATATATATATATATATATATATATAATTTTTTCAAAGATTTAAGCTTGAGTATATTTTCAAATTATTAAATCTTGATCAACACTTAAATTCTTACCATTCTTTTTCTTTTTCTTTTTTTTTTTAAAAAAAAAAGATATTTTAAGAATTTTGATACCCCTTTGGTATGATTTAACGAAAAATTTGAATAGAGTTGTGAAATTGAAAAATAAAAATAAAAAATTGGATACACTAAATTGACAATTTTTAAAGTTTAAAAGTATAATTACAAAAGTGATGAAGATGACTACCTAACTTGGCAAAAACATTACAAAAAATTGACTCCCTGGATCTCATCTCTGAATCCATTATTTAAGAATACAAGAAACCTAAAATCATAATTTTTTTTTCTTTTTTACCTACCTTACGAATGAGATCCGCAAGGAATATGACAAATTCCAGGCATCAAGAATTCGCTTAAATCATAATTCTTTGACCACAAAACCTCAAATCATCTCTCAGTTAAAGATTCTCCAGGGCAAATATTACACTTGATGAAAAAAGGAATGTCACTTTTATACCTATTATACCAATTATACACAGATGCCTTACGATTTTGAACCATAATTCTAGCTGTACGTATCGACACAGAAAAGGACAACGTTGATCTGCCAATATGTTGTGGTTAGCTCAGTTATCATCCACAAGATTCACTGCAAGCTTCACTTCTGAGCAACTTCATTGATCTGCCAATATGTTGTGGTCATGATCCCAATTCAACTTGAGAATAGAAGGCAACTATGAGAATGTAAAGAAAGAAACCATGCCAACAATGGCATTAATGAAGATAAGGTTTTAGCATGCAACAAGGAAAAAGAAGACAAAATACAGAACTGATAATAGCTTAGAGCCAATCAGGGTGCAGACATATATATTATAGAACAATATGATAAAAAAGAGGGTAGCTTATTTTAAGCACTCACTGTGAAAAGGATTATCAGATTGCTTATGATGATGTCAACGAGAAAGTTTTTCATCCATAGCACATTTCAAATGCTTGAACAATACCTCAGCATGACTTTGAGCACATTTTGATTCATGGGAAGAAGAAGACCACCTCAACTGAACCCAACAAAGACATATGCTAATGTGATTGCTAGTAATTAAGTCGTTGTGAAGTAGCACAAGTTAGTTTTCCCCACCATGCTTTTATCTTTTGGCCGCCAGTTTGTGACAGTTGAACACTCGAACCAAACTGCATGTTTACAGAGTTATCCATAATGTCAGGAGTCACCTTTGTGGGCAAGGAGTAGAAGACTTGGACCATCACTTCTCCTCTAGCCTCTTCTCTGAGTGTATTTGGTGTGCACTCTGCGAAAGTTATAACCTCCCTTTAAATTATAGAAGCTGGGAGGATACAATTTCTTAGATGATCCAGAACTTCAAAGGAAAGTTCATCCAGGATAAGACTCATCTTATCGAAATATATGTAATGTTCTATATGATATCATGTTTTGGGTTAGGGTCAAATGTAATACCCTCTATAATCTTACTCTATTTCAGGAAAACCAATGGTTGCAAAGATCATAGGATCTTTCAGACAATGTCTTTGGGTCTGGGTAACCTTTTCTAGTTGGTTTTGATGTCCATTTTGGCAGGGTGGTGCTTGGCTTGGTTCTCCTTCCATCTTAGGTGTTTAAGTTTATATTTCGCCTGGGGTATGCCCATGTGCTTTTGTACAGTTATTTTTTCTTCTATACCACCACTACTTACCCAAAAAGAACTATAAGGTTTTGTTTAAACTCTAACAAGGTGGCATGCAACACCTTGGTTACAAATAGAAAATACTACTTTAAGGATCATGCTTCTCTTTTTGTTGGATATTGAAAAGTGTTCCTATATCATTCAGCCTCAAGCACTATGAACTCCAGATACTTGATCTTCTATTAGCCAATCTGGGCAAGTCACGTTGACACTGATTGAGGAGTTGATCCAGATTCCTCCTATCTAGTATTGTTGGTTTCTTAAAATTAAGCTTTCGCTACACCTACTTTATCCCTCTTCAAGATTTCACTTAGTCATAGATAAAATGAAACGCAAGAGGATCATTCAGCACTATGATATACATGCAGATTCACCTGGTCCTCCCTCTACACCATAATCCTAATGGTTTTCTTCTTTTTTTTTTTTCAATAATAGAGCACACTGATTTTATTCGTCAGGAAGAGGAAGAAGACGTGGAAATAGTCATCCATTTTTTATTCATCAAAAGCTGCTAACAACCATACAAAATTAGGTTTAAATAGACCATGACATAAACCCTAATCCTAATCACTTGGGCTGACAGCCCACTACAAATAACATAAAGCCCAAAAGAAAATAACATAACCTAAAGTCTGAAAAATAAATAACATAACAATAAAATGTGAAATAACTAAATCTCCAGCTCTCAATCACCGTAGGTTGGGTCGTCTTCCAATATCAGTGTCCAAACACACGTGTAATCAATGCAGTTATAATTTGAAGGGTGGCCAGATAATCTTTGGCGTACATCCTATGTAATTAAGGACTTTTGTCTTTTAATAAAATCACTTATAGAAAAGAAAAAAAATGAAGTGCACTCAATTAGACCAAAACCAAGAGAAGTCCACAAAGGACTTACTAAATCAGTGATGAAACTAGAGCATTCAAATGTTCATGGTCCCATAGAGATTGTGGAATGGCCTTAGTCATGTTTAAAAATGAGGTAAGCACGAAAAAAGGTTGGACTTGTATATCCCACAGACACCAAAGTGGGAACAGAATAGATGAAGCATCCATGCTCCCTTAGAGAGTGTGGAATAGCTTTAGTCATGTTCAGAAATGAGGTAAGCAAGACAAAATGTTGGTCTTGTATGTCTCCACAGGCCCAAACTCACCAGTTATGGGATTTAAAGAAAAAGCCAAAGAAAAGATAAAATAAGGAAAGAAAACTTCAGCAAGAAGAAAAATATCACGTGCATACCACCTCATCACCCCTAATGCCACTGACACCATCACTACCATTGCCATCAACATAAATTCCCCCACCCAGAATGCTTCTTGATTATAGTAAGTACTGTATACACTAGAATAACCCACTATTTTAGTGAGGAAATTGATTAAGAGATTTATTGGGTTTTTATTTATTTATTTAAAATGTCCAAGAAATAACGCGCAGTTGCTTCACTTTTTTTAGTGTTGAAGTTCGACTTCACACAAATAGTGCAATGCATTTCAAAACTTTTGACCAAACAATTTAATTATTTCCAAAGGCCCGTCATGTACAAATTTTAATGTCACTCCAACTTGAAAGTAGTTTTGTCAAGAAACTAGCATGATAGTGGACACAGATTTTCATATTCTAAACATTTATATATCCATTATGATGCTCAGCTATGAGACTGCAACTAAATATACTAATGACTCATATACTAAAATAACTGTTACCTCCAAGATAGCTTTAGCTTCATGATCAAATATTTTGCAAAGAATTTCATAACTCTTCTCAATTCCTATCTGCACGAAAATAAAAAAACTACCTCAAAATAAAATTAAAAAGAAAGACAACATAATGTAATGTGATAATAATTCCATACCAATGGATCAACTCTTGACGGTGAAACAGTTGATATAACGTATCTGCTCAAAACTAAAACAAAAAAATTCACCAATTCTAGCAACAAAATGTAAAGCAGAAGGCAAGGATAGATTACAGATCAGTGGGATAAAGGCAAATAATGAAATCAACAAAATAACTTTTGAATGATGAGTAAATGATTTCTGTGTGCTGCAAACAGAAGTTGGCTTTAATAATAACATGTATTCTTACTGACCAAATTTTCTTTCGAATATCAAATGTTAGTCCAACTCTATGGCCTCTTCTATGTACAAGTAGTTGTCTATACCAGTGGCATGCATTACCCAAAACTTGTTGATATTGACAGAGGGGTCAACTAAATACCTCACCTTGTCTTTCTTTTTTAAAAACGTTTATTAAAGGAAAAGTAGAATAAGTAAAATGTCTCCCATAGTTTCGAGGCTAGAAATATTTCTTCCCCTGTTAATATTAAGACGTGCATGAGTGCATGAGAAAGTGCGTTGTACTTCTTTGCTAAAGGACATAATATATAGCTAAAAATTCATTCTTTGATCATGTGTGATGCAGACATGCATAGGAATGAACATTGCATTGATCATATTTGATTACAATAGGTTGAAAACTAAAGAAAATATTCATGGTAGTTCCCAACTAATTGAGACACAAAAGCTGAAAACATAGTGATTGTGTTCTGCATGTTTGTGAATGTCTGCACAAATCTGTGAACCATGTACACAGAAAACACTTATATGTGGCATCCTCATGTCTAAATTTAGTGAGTTGCCTGCTCTGCAAGCACTGCCGCATTTCTAAACACGGAGCTTGTGATTTGACCCAAATGGTCAAATTCTTTGTCCAGTCTCAAATATCTACACCACCGGTTTTTTTTTTTTTTGTCAGTTTCTAGGTACACTGCCTCAAAATGAAAAATAAGCAGGTAAGCCTTAAAAAGGATGACCATCAAGTTTCCTCTTTGTTTGTTTCTTATGGAGCAGTGTCTGTTGTGTTTAAGAGAGAAGTGACTGGACTGTCATGAGATGGTTATGACCTTTATTGCCCCTAGGATCAGCTTGGCTCCTAATAAAGGAAATATTGACATGGTATTAGGAAAAACTCCCAAATTTTACATTTAAGATGAAGTCAATCTTTACTTGATAAAAATAAGTAGACTGTTGTCTAATGAAGTTTACCTTAGCTTATTTAAATAGAAATTCATAGCTAAAGAATTTGCTTTTTGAACAGTCAGCACCACAGCACTCATGTGGTTCTGCAAAAGATGGAAATTCCAAATTGATGACTACATGTGAGGCAATGATGACACAGAAGAAAGCTGTAAGCTTGATAAGAAGAATATTTAAAACACCACACTGGGGGTAAATAAGATTATGGAAACTCCAAAATGAGACTATACCAACATAATCATCAATAAAACTATCAGAAATCTTTTTGAGTCATATGACAGTTTTGAAATATTACCCACAGCATAGTGTTTAATTCAACAAATTTCTGCAATTATTAACAAGAAAGATAGAGAAGAATCATAACTCAGCACCTTGCGCGCAATAAGCTCAATTAGTTGCATTAGAAAATTCCCCAATCCTTTTGCTTGGACACGGGGCTCGAGCTGTAATTCATACACATAGAGAACAGGTATCTTTTCCTCCAGAGTAAAGCGGTAGTGTACAAATCCAACCATGAGTCCCCTATCTTCTACACAATTAGTAGGTCTTTTCCTTTTTGACATTGTTAAGATCTCACTGGTACTTGCACTTGGAGCCTCATGCACAAATATATATCGTGCTTCCGGTGCAACCATTTCGCTACGCTTCACCTTCTCCTCTGTTGGCCATTCAAACCCATATGGCGCCTCCATATTGGCCTGCAAATTTCAGAAGGTTAGCCAATTGTACTCATGCAGAAACAAAGAATGTAACTCATAATAGATAGATACATATATGCATGTATGTCTACATAATATGAGAAGGAAAGAAAATGAGAGCAAGCTTTCATCTGGGTCATTTCACAGAATTGATTGTCAAAGATGAATACTCAGCCTTCTATTACCTTAAGGAGCCCCATCATGTATTGCTTGATAGGAGAGGAGAGCTTATCACCACACCCCGATTTCAAGTATATAGATAGGCCTAGAAATCAAATTAACATCGGCATCACAAGAAATATTCAATTTCAAAGTACAAAACTATAAGCCTTAACTTGGACATCAACCAATATGGTAGCAATGTTCACCCAAAAAAGAAAAAGAAAAAGAAAGCTCAAAGAAGAAAATTCTGCTAAGTCCAAACTACTTACAAAGACAACAAGCTCATCGTTTACATGCAAAAATTAAAAATGCAGTTGAGATGATCAACTACAGTATTTCTCTTGCAGTTCTCATGATTAAGTATTATGAAGATGCCAGACAGCAAAAACATATAGACTTCAAAGGTGCTAAGAGACTTCAATTAACCATAAAAAGAATTAATTTTTTTCTTATTTCTTTTTCCCCATTGGGATGCTACATCATCACAGAGCATATGCCAAATTATGCTGGAGAAAACAGACAAAGTATCCAATTCCAGTGACCCACAAAAGTATAATGTATGCATGAACAAACTAAAAAATGAAAAAAAAAGAAAAAAGAAAAAAAGAAGAAGCTTTAATTAAGAATAGTGAAATGGGTATATGGGTTGGTATACAATCATGGGATATACAAGTTGGGCTACTAGTGCGATACCATTTCTGTCCAAGTGGCGAAAGGATGGGAAAGAAGCAAGAGGGTCTTTATCAGCATAGGCTGATTTGATAAGCTCATCCATCGCCTTCTTCTTCTCAAGAATCTACAAATACACGACCAATATTCATTGGTATAGAAATGGCTCACAGCTTTTAGTTTTTGAACGTAAAAGGAATATTCATCGAAAAAAAAAACTTGAAAGGAAGAAACTTTATAGAAGCTTCGGGTGTTATTTAACTTATTCACCTCTTTACGCTTGGCCCTGTTTTCTCTGTTGTCGTTAGAATGGTTGCTAGGAAGCCCCTTCGATTCCATTGCTGCCGAGCTTTCTAACTCCCCGTATGTATAATATGGATCGGCTTAATCTGCTGTAAAAGGCTAAAAGCCATGAAGGGTCAAGATTTAACTAATTTTTATTTTAATGAAACGGTGTCGTTTTATCTGCCAAAGTTTTCTCTACCGGTTTTTATTTCCCCTCCAACGTACTGAACGCAGTTCTCTCTCTCTCTCTCTCTCTCTGTGCAACTTCCGTACGAAACTGCCACCGCTCGCCGGTCTCCCCGTCCCTCTCGGCTGTCGGCCACCCTCCGCCGGTCCATACTTCACCAGCGTTCTGTATCCGGCGGATTTGGCGGCCGGATCTGTCTCCGGCGACGCTAAAAAAAGGTACTCTCCGGCTCTCTCTCTCTCTCCGGCCAGATCTGTTGGATGGTGTTTTCACTACTTAATACAGTTGTAATCCGCAAGTTTTTTTTATTTGACTTTGTTAGGGGTCTGCTGCATTAAGCTTTATTTAAAATGTCATTCACCCTCATATGGTTTATTTCTGCGTTGCTTGTTGCTTATTTATGACTGTGGATGTACAGATTCACCTTCACACTTGCACTCTGCACACAGACCCTGGAAGTTCATCCCTACCTAACTTGTTTCTGTATTAAGACACAAGGCTCTACCTGACTTGTGATTCTCACTTGAATTTTCAGGAATTTTATCACAGTTTAGAAACAAGATAGAGTGTTAATTTAGAATTTAATTACATGCATAGTTAATTGCAACACAAGAACGTTATTCTTGTGGATAAAACAAATAAAGCTGCCCACATAATATCTGGATTAGTACTATTGTCAAGAAATTAGGCTAATTAAATTAGCTATATGAATGTACTACATTCCCAAGACAGCTCTAACGGGTCATATTTGTTAGAATATTTGTCATGTTAGGATATTTTTCATAAGCCTGGATTGAGTTTCCTTCTAGGTCTATAATTATTTTCCTACCTTAATTCCTCAATAAATACAACGCATTGTAATACAATTAAGTACTTACAGTAAAGATTTAGTCCTAAAGGACCTCATAGTGGTAAATGTAAGTCTCTAAAATTGAACTATGTACTGCAGGGTCTCGACCTCCACAAACATAGATAAAACTGAACCGAAGAAACAAAGTAGAGTTTAATTACAACACAATAACGTTGTCCTAGACTTTTATACCCTATTCAAATTTGAAAGAAGGAAAAAGAAAATTCATTGTCCATTACTCAATCTTACTATCGAAGTTAGACAAAAATTGATGAAGAACACAAACCCAACCACCCTTTTGAAAATTCCTGTTTGAGATTGCAATGGTAAGTATAACTTTTGCCAATAAAAAAGCTTGAAATAACTTTTTAGAAAAAGCCTCACTTTTAAAAACAACTTTCCACCTTTTATTTAAAAACATGTGTACTGCCCCACATTACATAAACCATTTTTTAATTGTAGGCCACCTAATCAATGGAAAATCAAGACAACACATGTCAAACTCCATTGCAGGATTCCATCGCTTCATCATCGACAGTGGCTAAAACCTTGGGTAGTCACCATGATTCTATTATTTCTTAGGTATAGTTTATGTGTATTTTTTTAATTCATTGTGTTGGCATTCCATTTATATGGTTTCCCGATTAGAATTCCATATGCATACAATGAGGGAAACAAATCATTGTGTGCATTAGGTGATGTGAGAAGTCACTTTCCTTGGAAGAATGTATGGCGGACTCAGGCTCCTCCGCGGGCGGCTTTTTTCGCGTGGTCTGCGGTTCTAGGCAAGATCCTAACGGTGGATAACCTCAGGAAGAGGCATGTCATTGTGGTGGATAGATGTTGCATGTGCAAGAGAAGCGGGGAATCAGTGGATCATCTTCTCCTTCACTGCGATGTTGCATACGCTATGTGGAGTGCTATTTTTTCTCGTTTTGGTCTGTCTTGGGTTATGCCTCTGAGAGTCCTTGACTTGTTTGCGTGTTGGTGGACGGCTGGTAGGCCGAGGAGTGCTGTTATTTGGAAGATGGTGCCGACATGCATTCTCTGGTGTGTTTGGAAGGAAAGAAATGATAGGTGTTTTGAGGATTTGGAGAGATCCTCGGAGGATATTTTTGCTTCTTTTTTTCATACGTTGTATCTTTGGACAGTGGCTTTTGTGTCACCGTTGTCGTTTACCTTTGATGAATTTCTTGTTCGTTTTTCACTTTCTAGCTAGGTGCGTTCTCTTGTATACTGCCGGTATATTGAGGGGCGCCTTACGCTTTTAATAAGACCAACTTATTACTTATCAAAAAAATTTGTCGATTGATCCTAGAAATTTGTTATCCACATTGGTAAGCCAACACAAATACCAAGAGGCTTTCACTACAGTCCTACAAACGTGTGATGTGTCAATTGTGAACTGGTTATACTCTCAGATAAATTTTTAATCAGGCTCCCTTATTATTCATGTTCCTATGTTTAAATCTAGTTATTACTTACAAATATTGTGTTAGTGTTCGTTCAGTTCCTTTTTTGTTTTTTTGGTAGTTTTCATGTTTGTTCAAATGCGTCAAAAGACTTATTGTTTGTTCTGAGCTTGAAATGGTTGTTGTTTGGTTGCAGCAGGTGCACATGCACACATGCTAGATGGGATGGGTATTGATTGTTGGTTCTTTGGTTGTGCTATGGGTAGCATCTCTGTGCAAAATTCTTCGCGGATCAAGCTCACCTTCCAGGAGCTTATTCTTGAATACTGGTGGGTTATTTACACAAGCGTTAGTTCTTTCATATCATATTGTTGGGCCTTTTTTATGGGTTTAATTGGTTTACAGGTTTATGCGTTATGTAATACATTTCTGTCATTGAAATGTAGGTGGAGCTCTTCCCAAGAGAAATGTCTTGCTGGTTGTTGCCCACCCAGACGATGAGTCTATGTAAGCTTTAATGAAATCCTGATTGTGACAAATGCGATTGCTTCTTTTAAGTCCCATAGTGCTTTAATGCCGGAAGTCCACCTACTTTCAGCATTGAAGCATTGTTTTTGTTAATGCCTTGCAATGTTGTATGAACTTATGCTTTCAATTAAATACTGTCCATGATGTCTCCAATCTTGTAATATTGCTTGGTTACTTGATATATTTGATTTACTTAAAGCTTTTAAGTGTTCAGTTTTTTTCTTTGTCTGTTTTGAGAAAGAAATTTGATTTTGTTGTCCAAGTTAGTTTGATATGCTGCAATTTCCTTGTTTAAATTGATTATTTTTTCTTCTTCCTAATTTGTTTAAATTGATTGAAGTGTTCATTCTTGGTTATGTGATTTTAAGTTTCGTTGGAACCTTCTATGACATTTCTGCAGGTTCTTTTCTCCAACAATAAGCTATCTGATTTCAAGAGGTCACAATCTGCACGTATTGTGCTTGTCAATTGGTAAGACCACATTCATCAACATGTGATTCTTTTGAAGTGTTCTCTCACATTGAGATACATGTGTTTGTGTATCACTTTTTGGGTATTTGAATTCAACTCTCATATCTGTGTAAAATAAAGCAACAAACATTCTCACTGTTTAAAAATTGCTGAAATGTATTATTCCATGCATCTCATAATAGATAATGTGCATTCCTTTTTGTGCTGTCATAAAAATTAATGAAAGTTTCCAAAATTGAAAGCAGTTATCCATTTAACTTCCCATTGAACCCACACTTTTTTCAAATATACCTCCATCTTTCCTGGTGCCTGAGGGCATTTCAAAAATGGTATTTGTTTCAGTAAAATACATGCGACTGTAAACTTCAATCTATTTTGGGATGGAGGGAATTCAAGTCAAGCTCCCCTTGAAGTAGTCATCATTCTACATTAAGCAAGCTCGTCAATTGGTTTTTGCATTTACACCCTGGACGTGATAGAAGGTCAAAGCTCTCATAAATATATGGGTCTCTCATACTTAAAATGTTCATTTGAATTAGATTAATCAGTTGCAAATACTAAAAACTCATCTGTGTAAGTAGTGACATGACCTTTTTGTTTCACCCAAATCTTCTTTAATATACAAGAGGTCTTTTATAAAACGGGACTATTTCGGGGCTTGGTGAAGTTTTATTGTATTCCATGGATCTTGATTGAAAAGTATCCAGGGATGTTGTTTGAAACACAATTCATTCATGGATGTGGCCCATGAGCAATTTGCTCAAATGGCTTTTCTCTCGCCGCAAGAATGTGGTAGAGGAGGTCATGGATTCAAAATCTATTTGGTGTTTTGTAATTTGCCAGCAAAAAAGAAAAAAGAAAAATTATGCATGGATGGGCCTTGCTACTTTCCCACAATATCTAGATTAGATGCCAGCGGAATGATCGGCCGGACAGAGGCTAGGGCTGCTTCCTTCCCACTGCATCCTTCCTTGTGTGTCTGACAGACGAGAGTTTCACTCCAGTATTTTCCTTTTCTCTTTAATTATTTTTTCTTTTTGGTTCAATTCTAGTTTTCTTTGTGATGTGGAAATTTTTGTTGTGCAAATCTTTACTACGATATGTGCATATTATATGCACTGTTTCATGTTAATTCCTTCAGACAGTTGGGGTAGGGCACGTTGGATCTTGGCCAGTGATATTTATCCTTCAACATACTCTTTCCTGGTTTTATCCCTTTTGATTAGTTTCATTTATTTTGTAGGCGATGCAGATGGCAAGGGGAACATCAGAAAAGAAGAGCTCCGTCGAGCTTGTGCAATTCTCAAGGTGATCTGCTATATGGCACAATAAAGATGCGATTTTGATATTCACCTAGAGTGCTAAATCAATGCCATTTCGAGACATGACTGCCGCATTAATATAAAGTTTGCAGCTAAAAACCAATCTCCTGTTCATGCATGTCAACTAAGCAGAAACTAGAGAATTTCATTTTGGTTCACATGAAACGGAGATGGTGGGATTTTCACCACCATCTTTGCACTGCAATCAAGATGTCAAGAAAATATAAAACCCAATTCTATTTGAGATGAGGCTTCATTAGCCCATCAGTTGGTTGATTTTCAAACCAATTCAAGCTAACTGGCATTGAGTTCACCTACTATGACTATGAGGCAATAGTTCAAGCATTTGATATTTATTTGTACTTAACACGATATGATACTAATTGGTTGGCGGTTCATTTCCAAAAGAAAGAGAAAGAGTTGCATATGAGACATAGAACTTGGGTCGAGCCTAGTTCAACACTTAATTTGAGGAACTGGCGTTGAGTGGTGTTAGTTAGTCCAAGAGTTCAAGAAATTTCAGGGACAGATCAAAACTCATTTCCAGAAGTGGTTTGCGTAAATGAATTTCATTTTGCTTTACATGAAACAGAGATGGTGGGATTTTAACCACCATCTTTGCCCTGCAACCAAGCAGTCAAGAAAATATAAAACCCAATTCTACTTTGACATGAGGCTTCATTAGCCCATCAGTTGGTTGATTTTCAAACCAATTCAAGCTAACTGGCAGTTAATTATTTTCTTCTAAATCTAGTAAAAAGATTTCACCTTCTCTTTCCACCAGCCTTCTGTCTTTGGGATAGCAAAAAATGCAACCAATCACCAAAGAAAGAGAGAATGTTGGCAGTCAAAGCATTTCATCTAGCCATTGGTTTTCGATTGTATAACATCTTAAATTTTATCTGCAGGTTCCACTTCAACAAGTGAAGATTCTGGACCATCCAGATTTGCAGGTTCTGCTCCAATAACGTTTGGGAACCACCTATATATTTTTATATTGTTTGAAATACTATTGAGGCAGCACCTATAATTTGACATGTTGTCAATTTTAGGATGGTTTTGGCAGGGTTTGGAACCATACTTTACTGGCTAAGATTATTGAAGGGGAAATTATAAGTTTTGGCATTGACTCGGTGAGCTCGTCCCATTACTGGTTAAATTTATCCGTTCTTCATTTCTTATTTATTAATTTAATGATGAGTCCCTTTGTTTATTTGTATCATGACTTGTGTGATCGTTAATTTTGTATGTGTCAGAGTTCTGACGCCCTTGGCTTTTCAGTGTGATGCTTCAAGCATCTTTTGAAGGGCTCTTTTTATCACAAACTGTTGTTTGTCGCCTCTAAGATCTCATTTTTCATGTTGGCTTTTCTCAGATTATTACTTTTGATAACTATGGTGTTTCGGGTCATTGTAATCACCGTGATGTGCATCATGGGGTCTGGTAAGTTGAATTCTGATTTTTGTATTTATATTTCATCAACTTTTTCATGGCTGTAAGAAAATTTCCGACTGTAGCCTTTATGTACATCTGAGTCATCTGACATTTATTACTTATCACAGTTTAGCTTCTGGTAAGTCCTATTAGGCACTAGCACCTAAAATGTATTTCTCTACCCATTCTAATCATGCATATTTCAGACATTTTTGGGTAGATTGTATTGTGGTGTTACTTCAAATAATGTACTTTGGTGCTTACTTACTGGTGGTCATTGAGAAAATAAAAGGAAATGAAATTTATAAACTGTAAAGTTGATTGGTGAAAATTGATTAATGTCAACTGGCTTAGAAATGTAGAATGCTTCTAGCCTAAATTGTGTGAAAACTGGTTGAAGTCCATGCAACCAAATACACTTGTAACCAATGCTGTGAGGTATTATTGAGTCTTGGAGTCCATACTGTGATTGGGTTTTACAGTGAAGTCTGGCACAATCTCGAAGATATTGATTATGAAAATCCTCAAGGTTTTATATCATGATAACTGCATGAGCATGAGATGAATTACGTTCCCACCTCAGATGAATTCAGCTAGGTACTTAGTATTAGCAAAGTACCATTTACAGTATGAGTAATGCTACACATCCTCCTCTTGTCCACCTTTTATCCTCTCAAAATTGATGTGGCTCTTAAAATCACCATTGGATCAAAATTCAATAATGATTTATCATAAATTCAATGGTGATTTTAAGAGCTACATCAAATTTGGGAGGACAAAAGGAGGACAAGGGGAAGATGTGTAGCATTACTCTTACAGTATGGCTGCTTTGATGATTATGTTACTATAATGCCAATAAAATATGTTTTGAGATTTCTTTTTCTTCATCTATGTTGTAAGCAGCAAGTTCTTGCATGATTCTTCACAAGGAACTGTTGAGGCCTGGGAACTTGTACGTTTTCTTTCCTTCAGCTTTATTTTCAAATATTATCATTGGATATCAATTTAACGAACGCTTTCAATTTTTTTTGTTGACAAATTGATTACAACAGGACCGCCCTCTCAATTCCTTGGAGCTATTTGGTTCCTGCTTTTAAAAACAAAAAAAAAAAAAAATAATAATAATAATTCAAAAACGGAAAACAGTTCAAAAAGCACACTATCATGTGTTTTCTAAAAACTGTTTTCACAGAATTACTTTTCTTAAAACTGTGTACTTTTTTTAGTTTTGGAAAACTAAAACTAATTAAAGCACTGTTTGCGAGTTTTTTTTTTTTTTTTTGTTACCTAAAAACAGTTTTGAAAACTATATTCTAAAAATACGAACAAACAGATCCTTTACTTTTAACTATTATAATTACTTTTCTTTTCGAATATTAAAATATCCTTTTGCCCATCAGTTCCCCCGATGGTGGTGTCCGTATTAACTTTTCATAGATAATGTAGTAGTTTAGTTCCAACTTTTTTTCATTTTGTTACAACTAAAAGGATAAAGTCTGGTGAGCATATTTAATTGTTTATAGATGATCAGACTTTATAAACTTTTTTTTGTTTGACTTGATGTGCAAATTACTTTTATTTCGGGCTTCCTGCTCAAAGTATCATAATTCTTGTGGTCTTTTTCATTGTCCTTAGGTTAGTACCAACATCTTACGCAAGTATACTGGACCACTTGATATTTGGTTGTCCATTTTACATGCCATGCAACACTCGGGTGAAGTGATGCATTGCTTGCTAAATGAGCATCCCCAGAAGAGCTTCCTTGCGATGGCACAACACTCAAGCCAATGGGTTTGGTATTTATTCTTTCCATTATTTTCAATAGAAGTTAAGAGAAAACCTTCTTTGTTATCAGATTTATTTGTTTTCTTTCCTGAATGTATGGCTTGCTTTCAATGTGAAGCTGATTCCATTATCATCAATTCATGTCTTGAATCTCTGGCTTTTTTTTTTCCTGAACAAATTTCTGGCTATTTAATCAGACATATTTCAAGATAAACATTCCAATGACCATATTTCTTTATTATACAAGATGACCTTCTTTTATTTCTGCAGGTTCCGCAAGCTTTTTGTAGCATTTTCCAGTTATACCTATGTGAACACGCTTAGAAAAATCAGGTGAATGTGAAGTAACAAGACAGGAGCAATTATGGATTATGAGGTCTGTTTTGCATACTTGTATCAACGTTAATTTTCCATATCCATCCATGCATATATCCCCAGCTTGATACAAGGGTTTGAAGGTGCTTCATTCACATAAGTCAAATTTCTGGCATAATTTTTGAGCAATTTAATAGAAACTCTATAGTCAAAGACTGGTGAACATGGTGCCACCAACTCTTTAGTGTCAAATTACAACTGAAAGATCCCTTCATTTGAATGAAGCCGAAAAGAAAAGAAAGAACTGCACAAAGAAATTCCATACTCAGGTTTAGTTTCCATGAAACAGTTTATAGCTGTGGATTACTAATTGTATAAAAATATTGATGTTGGCATGCATTTGGGTACCAGGCTTGGTTTAGGTTTCATTCTAAAAAAAATTGCTTCTAAATTACTCAAAATAGTTATTCTTCCTCATTGATAAAACAATCAATACCCTCCTCTTTTTGTAATTTCTCTCCATGAATTTTACCCTCCATGAATTTTACCTTTGAATCAATCTCTCCTTTTAGGGATTTTTTTTTTACCTCTTTAAAATTAGAGATCCTAAGGCTCACTTTGAATTTCCTTTCCAAGAAACTGTGTTGTAGAGTAACACTGATTTTATGTTCCCAACAAGGAAAATATACAGTGGAGAAACAACTCTTAATTGGTTAACCGTCCAATCTAGGAGAGTGAGGGTGGAAGGGTGGCTTCAACTTGCTTTGTAGTTGATTTAAAAGTTTTCCTTAGAAACAACACTTCTTTCTCTTAATTTTTTGGTGTAACCTTTGAGGCCTTTTGTTTTCCTACTCCATACCCTACCAAAATGGGGGCAGCCCTCTCATGATTCTGATGAACACAAGATTCAACTTCAAATCTGTTGCATAATCCCTTAGGGCACGTTTGGGTGTTCGATTTTTTGAAATAGAAATTTAAGTATAATTTATTGCGCAAATTTCGAGAAAAATGTTTGGATGGTTTGACTTCTTGAGATAAAATTGAAAAAAGTTGAATAAAATCTGATTTGTTTTTAAAAAATTGCGAATACAAATAGAATTTATGTTTTAAAACCAATGCACCAAAACATCTCATTAAAGCTTTAACAAGCGAGCTAGCTGACAACTTATTTACCATTATGGTTCT
The DNA here is from genome assembly GCF_958979055.1 of Alnus glutinosa. Lineage (NCBI taxonomy): Eukaryota > Viridiplantae > Streptophyta > Magnoliopsida > Fagales > Betulaceae > Alnus > Alnus glutinosa. Next base: position 28,953,578 of record NC_084889.1, on the reverse strand, counting down.
ACCCAACCTAAGCGGCTAAGCCCCACCCACATCTGAAGCTTTAGCCTACAAGTGCATGAGAATGGCTTCTAATGACACAAAATAGAAAAATAAATAAATAAACTCTTAAAGCTTCAACGAGCAAGCTAACTGATAACTTATTTAATATTTACCATTGTGGTTCTACCAACCTAATCCCCACATATGAAGCCTACAAGTGCATGAATGGCTTCTAATGAAAAAAATTGAGGTCAAATTAAATATCATTGAGGAATTGAGGGTTTTCTTTTAGTCGCATACTTTCTAGCCAAAAATAATTGAGGATTAAATATCATGAATGGCTTCTCAAGAAATGATTTCTGTCCAGAAATAAAGAGAGATAAATGCAAACAATTAAACTAAAACAATTTTTGTTCTTGTTCTTGTTTTGGTCGAGGAATAAAGTTGAACCCAATGGCTCTATCCAACTCCCTATATGCCTTAATCAATGAGCTATGACAGTTAACAAACAAAGGTTCATGTTAATTATTTTGCATCAGCCCCTAGTAAATGAGCGTAAAAAACATACCATATCAGCAACAGCGTCATCAAGAGAATGAACATATGCATGCAGCCCATCACTTCCACCATGACCTGTGTGGAAAGGAATAAAAAAAATAGATGAGAAAACAGATAAACCATAGCCAAGAACTATGAACTACTGAACTGTGAAATAAATATTCTAGTGAAAGCTACTAAATGGAACTGACCATTAGGGGTTCAACACAAGAAGATATAGAAGGCTAACAACAGAGCATAGTAAAACCCAGCTTCCTAGGGATATTTTGATTTAAATGTGAAAAATTCAGATCTTAATTCAAATCAAACAAACAACATCTAAAGGAACATATTAAAGCGTAGTGCATTTAGATTAAAGTCCCATCCTCGCAAGCATCTAGATGCAGGTTTTGTTTAAAAGATGTTTGATGTTCTTAAAAATTTTGACTCCAGAAAGGCGTGACATTCCATGAGAACTTCAGAAGACAGATTCTGGAAGGAAATTTTCTGTTTTTTCAGCTCCTATAAAACAGAGATAAGGTTCCTTGTGGCTTTGGCTTCACTTCCAAAACTTGCACTTTCTTCTTACAAATGTTAAACATAGCAGGTAGACTCAAACATGCAAATAATAAGCTTACTGATTAAGAGGAGCTTTCACATGTTACTTTTTTGCACCAATAGGCATCCCAAATGAAATATTCAATCCCTGCAATATCCAAATATAGATGCATTGTTGAAGAAAAGTGATCTCTAGACTATGAAACAGAAATAAAGGGACAAAAGTAAAATATAACCCTTTTTTTGAAGGATTAGGTGACGGGAGAAAGAAATAAGTGCAAGGTTATGTACAAAACTCATTGAGAAAAGGCGATAACCATTTCTTTATAAAGTTTAGATTCGACACCAGAAACTGAAAATGAAGGCTAAACTCAGTACCGATTTTTAACACTTAAATTGAGGGGTTGGGTATCGACGGATTATAACATGTTCAGAGGTTGAAGGACCAAAAATAAGATGCCACAAGCGACACCACAGACAGAAAAATCATGCAACATATATGCATTTACATTAATGTATTTATATGACTCGAACCGACAGCCGAACATGAATTGTCACCCATACGGTAAAGTAATATCATGATAGTCTAAATTGGTCACATTGAAGTGCAACAAGAATAAGATCGAGAATATCAATGTGACAAATGCAAGATATAATGGAGGTACGTACCTGATATCCTCCAACTAGATGAAGCACGACGCAAGCGTTAGCAAAGTCAATGAGCAATCCACTGAGATTCTTATATATATATATAAGAAAATACTAAAACACTGTAATACCATCGATATAATGTGGCAAGAAAACCCTCGAGTAGGTATGTTTTACACAACGCCCAGAAAGAATAGTAACTGAGATTCTGTACCATTTAGGGTGGTAGTTAATTCGATGGTTAAAGAAATTTTTTGAAGTGATTAGGCACGCACTGGGGCATGAGATTGAATTCCGCAATGAAAATCATCATGTCTCCTATGTGTGAAGGCTGCATTCTTGGAAAACAGAAAAAAAAGGGTCAGTTTCGTGAAACTGGGCAGAGCACCAAAGCTCGGAAAACTGGAGCTGGTAGTCTAATTAGTGTAAACTATTTTGGTTCTTATTGATACTATGGTGAGATTAGGTTAAGCTTTGACTCAAGTCAAATTTAAAGAAATGCTTGCGGTTCCTACCATTTAGGCCATTCCTGTGCAGCTCTCAACGAGTGAATGCTACATACTACAATCACGTCAAGGTAAAATAACAACAGTTAGTCTCTCCGACTGTTACTTGCTTACTTAACGTAAGATAAGGATTAACAAAAAAAGAAGAATATGTTAGAATTTTCGAGGAATTTTAGACCTATTATTGTAGGATTTTCGAGGAATCCTAAACCTCTTTGGTTGAGCAATTAGAGGTGTTCGGAACTCACAAACACAAGGTTTGATAATTTACTTGATTGATTTCTTATTCAATAATAAAGTAGTATTAATTTAAAAGAACGGAATACAATAGAAATTAGAGTTTCACATGAAATAGAACTTCTATTTGACTCCTAATTTAACAACCTAACCTACTGTCAACAAGACTCCTAAAAGATAATTAAAGATAAAAAAGATAAACGTGAGACGTCTATAACTAAAGCAACAATTGAAATAATACTAACAATAATAATAAAATACAAACAGATAATTCTGACAGACCCAATGCCTTTGCAAAAGGGAAGAAAATGACTTTTCAAACTCACCTATTTCGCTAATCCTTACGGTATATGATTATTGCTTTGCGCCTGCGAATCTATATATAGTGCTTTCTTATAAGGACAAAGATGATAACCATCTTGTAACCATCCATTAAACTATATATATTGACAATGGCCCCATGTTTTCCAACTTTATTTATATGAAAGTTTGAAATAATCTTGGCTAAATTCTATGAACCTGCAATACTTTGCTTTTATCCTACTTTCCCCCTTTTGGTCTCTCTTTGACCATGGCATTCAACAATACTAGCATATATAAAGCATTACCATTCTATTATGCAGGCTGCATCAAGCGTATATCACAAATAGAAGTATGATTGAAAAACAAAAAAGAAGAAGAAGCAGGAATAAAGGAACGGTTCATTGTCCACCAAAAATGCAATAAGTCTTTAGGGTTCCAAGTTTGGTTAATAGAAGAGCATAAACCCATTGCTCTAAAATTCTAAGAACCCAGCATCTTTGGAATTATAATTTTGTATAATATCCTTTCCATACAATAACTCTGTAACTGTATAAAAACTATAATAAGCCAAGAAGAATACCAGGAAGATCTGGATCCAATGATAGACTTTTTGGGTTGTTGGAACACTAGGTTTACTCACAAAGGAATTCTTGGAATGAAGGATTAAATACAGTCTTCCTTCCCCATTTAGTTTGAGATGCCTGCACCTTGCTATGGTTTAGAATCACAGATTCAGGCCTAGCCTCCCAGAGAGGTATCAGATCAATTACACTCATACTAGCTTCACCAAAACGTATTGCGGGCATTGCAAATCCAATATTCTTCAGAACTTCAATAATGCTGCTCTTTTTTTTCCACTGAAGACAGCTCATCAATTATATTTCTTTCTTCTTTTATTTTTTTTTCTAATTCATCAATTATATTTCTCGATAGTAAGAAAGCCCATCTTAATCATAATAAAGACTAGCTAGTTTTAACTGCCTTTTCCTAAAATTTCTCATTATTTGCTTCTGCACATAAGTTCATATGTTGCAATACCGAAAATAAGATCACCACTTAAACACATGGGATATCATCAATTTATTTTCGATTTATTGTTAATGGTATCATCATAAAGCAAGCACAAAGAAATAATACGCACCGTCTATCTAGGAGGTAATTAGAGTATTATATATTCTCTGATTTGGTAGTAAATTGCCATAAAAAGAATTGAGCAAAGTAACTTAGAGGTAAGATTGAAATGAAATTGGAGCAATAACGAATTATCAATAGTCAAGAAATCTAAGTAGTATGTTCAAGCACACACATACAAAAAACGTTGGCTTAGTTGGAAGGTGAAACTCAATGGTGAGCACATGAAAATCTTTCTAGGACTTACCAATCCAATCCATTCCATAAACCTTTTAGCCATTAGCATTCAGTTGCTTTGCAAAATCATTGTATCTGCCACTGTAGACAATAATTAAAAAAAAAATCCTTGAGAAATAAATCAACCTTTATAGTATACTTTAAAGAAAACCCTCGAGTAGGTATGTTTTACACAACACCCAAAAAGAATAGAAACTGAGATTCTGTACCATTTAGGATGGTAGTTAATTCGATGGTTAAAGAAATTTTTTTTGAAGTAATTAGGCACGCATTAGGGCATGATAATACTCAGATCATATGATCATTAGATACTTAAGAATTAAGATATCTATGACTCATGATGATCATACTTATCATAAATAAAGTCATAAGTCGATATGATATGATATTGATTCATAATTCATAAATATATTATAAATATAGATAATTACAAACTAAGTACAAGTATAAATTATAGCCACATAATGTTATATAAGTATGCAAATTCATACTAATATAATAATTGAGTATTTGACTGATAAACTAGTTCATATAATTTCAAATTAGGTAATTAGGATTAAAATTTTCAATCTGCTAATTATAATCACAAATTAAGTATTATCATTACAATTTAGATCACGTGCTATATATATGATCTAAAATTGTTCCATATAATCATTAGATATGATCATATAATCTAAGTATTATCATTAGATACATAGGATTATATGATTATATAACAATTAACATTGTTAATGTTATTAACTCAATATATGATGGTTAATATTTATATTGACTATTGTTATAATTTTCTATTATTAGATACTTAATCCTTATATCACATTTTATGATTCAAGATCAAATGATATTACTTTTTTGTTCGAGATCATATGATACGATCGATCATTCGTTAGATATTAAGTATGTAAGTATATAAATTTTGTATCTAGATTAGGATTAGGCATATAAATTATGAATTGCCGTATCTTAATTTATAAATGTATAATAAATTATGAATTGTTGTATCTTAATTTATAAATGTATAATTATAAAATAAGTTATAAGTTTGAGTTCACATAATCACATTATTATAAGTATATAGTCATATAATTACAAATTAAGCTATGAATATAAACAATTAAGTAGGTGCTCAAAGCAACCTAATCAAATACAATTCAACTAGGACTGAAATTTTCTACAAACCAATTTGTAAGAAATTTCCTACAATCCACATAAAAGAGTGACATGTGTCATTTAAGCATGTAAGAATCACATGTTTTTTTTTTATTAATGCTATTAAAAAAGATGTGAGAAACACATGCTATTAAAACAATATGTGCTTCTCACATGTCAATAAACACGTCACTTTTATAAGTGGGTTGTAGAAAATTCCCTACAGATCGGTTTGTAGAAAATTTGTCTGTAATTGGATGACTTGGGAAGAAAAAAAAAATGTATTTTAGAATTAAAAGTCCAAGTTCAAAAGAAGATCAAATACAAATTTAATGTATTATTGATTTCAAATATCATTTGATATTAAATTGCAATCTTAGAATTATAAGGATCTTACTAATTGCAAATATAGGAATGGGATTGACCAAATCCACTTAATAAATAAAAATTTCCTTATTTCAAATTTTTAATTAAAGATTGTACTGTCAAACTTTCCTTAATTATCTTAAAGAAACTTTTTTTTTTTTTTGAAAATTCTATTTTCCATAGTTGCATGATGTCATTATCTCTTGATTTTTTTAAATCAAGACAAAACCAAAAGGAAAATAAAATTTTCTTTAATAAAAAATCTAAGTTTAATTTCACTCAAATCTCTATCAAAATTCTCCTATAATCAGCTAGTCCTTAGTTTTGCAAAATTCTTCACTCCAAAAGTTACACGCCTTGTGCATTTAAATTTTAAAAAATTATTCTTAATTTCTTTGAAAATCGCATTAGTTAAAGACTTAAATCTAAAACCCTATTATTTCATTGCATTGAACACAATCCCTAAATTTGATTTAACCAAAATAAATACAATGTATTATTCATTTCAAATATTTGTTGATATTAAATTGAAATCTTAGAAATATAGGATCTTGACAAATGCAAATATGGGAATTGTATTGACCAAATTCACCTAATAAAAAATTGAGAAATGAGTGGCAGCCACCCCTACATACCACTCCTCACCACCTCCCTTAAGGATGATTTCTCAAAAAATAATAAAAAACACAAATCACTTGAGGGGGGTGGTGAGGAGTGGTATGTAGGGATGACCGCCAATCATTTCTCTAAAAAAATTTAATTATCTCTTAAAATTTTACTCAAATTTTTCTCAAGATTCTACTATTTTTGGCCTTTCCTTAATTTTGTGAAAATCCTTTCTCCAAAAGTCAGGGACTATTTGAAAATTGAACTAAAATTAGAATTTTGAAATTTTATTTCAAAAATCTTATTAATTAAAAACCTAAAACCTAAATCCCTATTCTTTAATTGCATGAATTAAAGTCCCAAAATTTAAACCTTATTCTTTAATGGCATTAAAAACATTTCAACATTCAGTAAAAATCATTTTAATCAAATTAAATTATTGCTCATTCCGTAAAAATTAATACAATTATGTTGTCTTCTACCCAATATTCTAGTCAACATATCAATGTTTTTGTCTTCCAATATTAAATATAGTTTGGTTATGACCTGAGAAAGTTGTGTTTTTTTTTTTTTTAAAAAAAAATAAATAAAATTTAACACTTAAAATTACATTTTATTTAATTAAGTTATAATCAATTAATTTAATGCTTTGTGACTTTGTCAGAGAAGAAAAGTCATTTTGGAGTGGAGGGAGAACCTAAGGAAACTAGGGGATTGAAAAAGCATGGATCGATGAGGTTGGGACGTGGATCGATAAATGATCGAGCTGTCTTCACCATCACCATTACCATTACTATCCTGCATCACTCGATCTCCTCGTCGCGAGCGCTCTTCTCGCCGCCACTTCCTGCACCACCGCGCCGCTCTTCCTCGACACAACGATCCTCGCCGGGACGCTAACCACCTTCTTCTGATGGCGGTGGGCCCCACTGATCTCCTCGCGCTTCTCTTCCTTTCTCGATGACGGGGTTCGTCGGAACGGGACCAGGAGTAGCAGCACGAATGCGTTGATCAGCATCATCAAGCTCCTCCACACGCGCAGCTAGCAGCCCGCTCGCGCCTGACTTCAGCATCAACGGCGATGACGACGACGACGACGACCAAGAAGAAGACATACTATCCATTCCCGCCCTCCTCCTCCACCCCAGAACCAACGGATATTCGGGTCTGAATCTGGTCAACTTCACGGATATTCCTCTTCTTGCATGAAATTGTGGAATTTCCCTAGGGAGTGTGTCTTGCTGTAACAGATCATAAACCTAGAAAAAAGCAAAGAGTTCTCTCTCTCTCTCTCTGTTTGAATAAACAATTCTTTTGCTAAATTTAGTTGAAGAACCTTCTTCCCAAATTTGGAGCAAAAACCGAAAATTAGATCAACATCCATCCAACAGAAGAAAAACAAAAAAAAAAAACACACACACACATTAGAGCTACCTATCAGTAGCAGATCGAACCAGCAACTTATAACCCCAACAAGCCTAAACAAAATCAGAATATTTTTAGGCAAATTTCAAACACAAATTAGAACTAGGTTCTCCGTACAGGTCTTGAAGGTTCCTAGCTTTCACAATGATTAACTAAAACCCTAATCTTCTAGCACTTAACCCACAAAATAATAAATAACATTAGACCAGGACTTATATATTAACGTCTGGCTCTTCGACTGGCTGTTGAGGAGGGAATGAAAAAGCTAGGTGCCACGATTGGGTGCTGATGGGGGTATAGGAGACCATTTCTGTGACTCCAGTGATGGAACCGCGTTGTGAGCCACAACAAGGCTTTCTTGGGTTGTTGAAGAAGGGATGTATTTCTTCCCCGATATCTTCCGTGACTCTATTTCATTGGATGTTGAAGCTGGAATGTTTGTAGGCAGTGCTGACGGACGTCCATGACCCATCTTCCGTGAGTCTAGCATAGGACCCACGACGGTGCTTTGACTGTTGGTGGCCGGATTGAGTACAGAAAGAGCGAAATATGAGTGAATGATCATCGTGCCCAGCAGGAAAAGCACTAATTTGATCACTACGGGGATCATTTTTACTAGCCTCGCCTTGTTGTAGTCGACGATGAAACTGCTCAAGCCCACCGAATTTAATCATGTTTATAGGCCGGGAGATGCACCGACTTGCATTAGAATTGAATTACTAATGCAAGTATAGTACGCATTCTTCACAAACATTGGTGGCCTGATGACTGTTTACAAACTTTACTTGGTGGCCTTTTTCTTTTTTTTTTTTTAAGTAAAGAAAGAAGAACAAATTAAATTTAAGGAACTAAAAAAGAAGAAGAGGAAGCCTTTCCAAAACAGGTAGGAGAAGGTCCTGACAAGAAGGAAAGAGTGGGAATGCAGCCAGAATGGAGTTTGGTTGCGGCCCAATTTGCCACATGATGGGTACAGAAGTTAGCACTTCGGTTGATATGACTAGCCAGCCAGCTAGATGTAGGAGATGGTGGCTTGATCACTATTAACGGGGAAATTATTTTTATAAGGTCATGGCACTGCCAACTTGTCTATATATGTCAGTATTGTTAACATGAATTCTAGAGATGCCACACAATCTGCTATGTGTCCAGCAGCCAACCTAGCAATGGTTAACATGACTTCCAGAGGTGCCACACAACCTGCCATGTGTCCAGCAAACAATGCCATGTGTCCAGCAGCCAACCGAGCAATCAAATCTACCCCTTCCATATTGGGAGTCACTCTTCCCATATCAGCAACCGAGAATTGTGGTGTAGAATATGCACACAATCCCGAAGATCCTATTAGACCACCTTTGGTAGCAGTTCCTGAATATAAGGCTACAAAATATGTGCACAAATCTCCCCAAAATATGGCAACTAGCCTAGCGATCCTTAATAGAAAGAAATCGTCTGGTTTAGGCAAGATCCATGCAGCTCTAGCCTGCTATGGAACTCAACGTGCATCTCAAGTCAGATATGATTCTCTTCATCAAGACCAACGTGCTCCTCAAGATCAAATCCAATGCAGTAAGGAAAGAATACGCCATCACATGAACTGTCCAGGAATCAAATCTACCAGTGAAGATCAATCAAATTGATACTGTATTATTGTAATTGATATTGTCCAAAGTTTTCCTTTGCTGTATTTTGTAAACCATGCAATGCTGTGTATATAAAGGCACTCGCCTCTCCATTGTAAATTAAGCCATTTCAATATATTGGTATTGAATTTTTCAAGTATGAATCAACTACAATGATGATGCTCTCCCAGTGGGAAAAGGAAGTCTGCCTGCTTCACAAACATTGCGCGGTGTGGCTTCATCACGACAGTCACTGCTAACGGAAAATATTTTTATAAGTTCATGGCCCCGCCACTTGTTACATTGACCGTTCGATGTATTACCGTGTGGTAATGCACAAAAAGTACCGGCATAGCAGCCAATTGTAGATGCGGAATCTTCCATGATGCTTGAGGATTCACTTTTTTTTTCTCTCCTCTTCCCTTTCCACGCACTTGTTTGTTTTTGGTAATGATCATTTTCTGTCGTGAACTTCTCTTCATTGAAGGAAGAAATTTGAAACCAAGGAAGAATCGGAGTTGATCATGTTGCAAGCCCAAGCCATGCCACTTGCACCATGGTATTAAAAGTAGTGCAACTGGATCCATTGAAGCTTTCCGACCAACAACCCCATGTCACAGTCCGGGAGTTGGTCATTCTGTTCGCAGCTAAAAAAATTAATTTGCTAGATTTAGATCGCATGTAATAATATGTTAATTAATGTACTAGTAGTCCTGTACGCGCGTTATCAGTAGCAGTCAATCTGTTCTATTTGGATTCCTCGCAGTTGTTTAATTAGACTTTGTGCTTTTAATTATATATGTATTTGGACTTTGTAATTCGATTGTTTGTGTTGTATGAGACTTGTTCTCCTGTGTAATTTGTTGTGTTGCCATCTCGATCATCCGTATTCCACATCTCTCTGTCTCTCTCTCTCTCGAGAGATCTCTCTCTAATAGCAAAATCAAACAACATAATAAAACTCACGACTCTTTCCAAAACTGAGGACCAATCAAGAAATGTGGGACTTGTGTACGTACCGGCACAGAAAAATGTAGGATTTTTGTACCTAGCTTGTGATCTTGGGCGGGGAGCACCGGTACTTATATAACTCAATGTTATATATATATGGTACATAATCAATGCAGGATTTAATTGAAAAAGAAATAGTTAAAGTTATAATTTGAGACTTTTTTATAGCCATTTACATTTATAGTAGTCTTACTTAGTCAACAATCAATGCGGGCTTAACACATGCATACAAACCTTCATAACCCACCAAATGTTACTGACGGAGTCAGGCTTAATGGAATCACCATCCACGTTAAACAAGATATATACAGCACGTGTCCTTCCTTATATATGGAGTCCTTGCTGCATGTGTCTTTCTTTATGCAATTTTTTATTAATTTCTTGCCTTATAAGTACGTGTCTTTCCTTTGTAGAACCCTTGCTGCAATCTGCATGTGTCTTTCTTTATGTAGTTTTTTTTTTCTTGCCTTATAAGGTTTACAAGCTCTGCTTCGATTAGTTGTTATTTCCTATATAGGTTTTACTTTGTAATAAGTCGGTAGAGCCTTATCAAAGGTGATGTACCGATGATTTTTGAAATCAATGAAAGAACTCAATTTTTATAATACTTCTGAGATGAGACTTCTCTAAAAGCTTTGACGAGACTCCATAGCTTGGTGTGTTTGTATCCTCTGTTCAGACAAATTCAAGTGGGGCTGCGTCAGTTACATTTTGACATTTTGTTACCACTGTTCATAAATGTGTTAGACACATTTATATTACATTCAAAATAAGTAGTCAAAATTACTTGCCAAGAAAAAAAAAATAAAAAAAAATAAAAAAATTAAGAAGTCAAAATTACAATTGAAACTCTTAAAATTATTTATAGATGCTAAAAATTATATTTTTTAACTTATAACTATCTATAATGCTGATGCGGCAATGTATATATATATTAATACTTGGAGAACTAGGGTCTTTTGGGGGCTGCAAGGATTACTATATACATGTTGTATTGTAACCCATAACTAGAGAGATATTGAATATATATAGTTGCACTCAGTACTCCTGTGAACATAATTAAATTGTCGAACCACGTAAATACTGTATCTTTTTCTTATTTTATCTCCTTATTCTTCCCATATTATTCATTATTATTGTGTGCACGGTAACAATATATCACAACAATAATGCATTACTTTTCCTCCACGTGTGTGTTAGAAGGCTGGTTTTTTTTTTTCTTTCGCACGCACTTACGCACACCTCTCTAGTAAATGAGGAAAATAAAAGGAAAAAGAAAAAATTCACATTTGAAGGAAGCTTTCGTGCTTAAAAAAATATAGAATTAATACTTAGAACATGTCCTCCACTGTTAATTAGTATGTAATTGTTATTGCGTGTATGTAAGGATTGCAAAAAATCTATGTATTAAAATTCAATATTTAATATGTAAACCAATCACTTATCAAGATTAATATCACGGATCGAGCTACATGGAATCAATGGGTTAATGGCCCCATACACTTTTCTCTTTACAAAAGCATCGATCACCCAATAATCACACAAACAATAATTACACAATGAACTCTCTAGATCTCACTCTAATCTATTTAAATATAATTTTTATACTATCCTTTTTTTTAAAAAAAAAAAATTCTCGAAAGTTTAATCCGACGATAACAGTAACAGTTAGTCACAGGCTCGCAGTGATCTTTGATCCAAAATACACACACACACGTGAACAGTGGAGTCAAATTTAATTTTCCCATTTCCCAATTTTCCCATCAACCAAACAAAACCTGATATTCAGAGAAGAACTCAACATGTACACAACGAAATGTATTAGTTTGGGGGCTTGTACACATGAAACCCATTTATGGGTTTGTGAAGCGACTAAGCTTTTGATGCTTTGCAAGATTGGGACCAAAACCCAGATAGGGTTTGGGGAAAAGGTTCGATTACTGAACTTGGAATTCTGTTTTTTAGGATTTGAAGCACTTCTATAAGAAAGTGATTGAAGAGGTCTCCAATTTTATTTTTTTTTTGAGGGAAAAATACGTATATTCTCCTCAAATTACTATTCAATTGTTAATATATCTCTCAAACTACTAATTATGTCAATGTCCCCCCTCAAACTACTAAAAAATGTCAATATTTCCCCTAAGACCAACAAAAAAGAAAAAAAAAATGTCCCTAATTATTTTGAATAAGACAAAAATGTCCTTATAAATTCAAAAAATAAAAATAAAAAAACTAAAAAAAATTATTATTTTTAAAACAGATTAAATTATTTTATTTTATTTTATTAAAAAAAAGCAAACGAAAAAATAACTAAAAATAAAAAAAAAAATAACTTTTTTTTTTAAAAACAAATTAAATAAATTAAAAAAAAAAGGAAAAAATAATATTTTTTTTTTTAAAAAAAAGCAAACGAAAAAATAACTGAAAATTAAAAAAAAAAAAAGAACTATGATTTTTTTTAAAAAAAAAAAACGAAAAAAAAACCAGTTTTTATTATTTTTATTATTATTATTTTTTGTATAAATTTTTGTTATTTTATATTTTTTTAATAATTTTTTTTTTGTTTTTATTTTGTTTTAATAATTTTATGAAGGGTATATTTGTCATTAGGAGAATATTGACCTTTTTTTGATAATTTAAAAGAGGATATTGACACAATTGATAGTTTGGGGGATAAATTGACAATAAAGTGATAGTTTGAAGGAATTATATATAATTTTTCCATTTTCTAAAGTGGGTGAACCTAAAGAACGAGAAGTTCGTGGAGTAGAGAGGCTTGATTTGGGGATTTAAGAAGTAAAATAGAAATCGCACAAAACAATCAAATCTAAAGGAACTGAACGTGTACACAATGAAATGTACTAGTTTGTGGGCTTTTGGTGCCGTTGGTGAAGAAGGCTTTTGTGGCGCCAAGGGGGGAGAGGTGAGAGAGCGAGAGAGATGAAATGAATATAAAATGGGAGGAAATTATTTGGCGAAAGATTTTTGTTCAATAGATTTGGAGAGGGTTCTGACAGAAGCTAAATTGAGGAGAGAAGTAGCGAGATTGATAGAGGGCGGTTTTTGTAAAATTTAGTCAAAATTTAGCTAAGACTTTTAGAGGGTTGATTACGGATGTTCTTAATTTGTTACGATTAAAGGAAGCACGATTAATCAAAGTTATAATTAGAGTTTTCTTTAATCACTTGTAAGATCCAAAATCACATTAAAAAAATGGGGGATGCAGCAGTAGTTTTCATGCAGCCTATCAAGTATGGTTTGTAAAAATTAACTCTTTTATTTATGTTTTGTAATGTACATTTCGGATTTTGAAATGAAGTTTTTATTGGTAGTGGAAAAGTTTTTTTTTAAAATTAAAAAAAAAAAAAGAAGAAGAAGAAGAAGAAGAAGAAGAAGAAGAAGAAAAGAAAAGAAAAGAGGAGGTGAGAGATTTGCATGTAAAAGTCATTAGTCAAATCTAAGACAGGAAAGACCATTCAAATGGACCCAATTCGGTTTAAACCCATGACAACTCATACCAGCTATCTCAAAGATTTGTAGGGGGAGGATGTCAATACTGTATTTGTTGGCGACCTATTCGGGAGATACTTAGAGCATTCCTAGCAGCTTCACTTCCCTTCCCATCTATTTTTCCTAAATGTAGGGAACAAAACTACTTTTTACTTCCCAATAAAAAAATACCCTACAGCAGCTTCCCTTCACCATTCTTTATATTAATTAAATATCATTTCCTTACTTTTTATTTATACTTTTTTATTCCTTATTATTTTATCATTACTTTTCACTGTTTTCAAATATCACGTGCAACACTTTATTTAAAGCCTATATCTGACTCATATTTGATGCACAACGGCTACTTTTTAACGGCTCTCTGAATAGAAAGAAGAGAATAGTCCAAAGTAAATGTTTGAGTGGAAAAACAAATAGTCCAACGGATACTATTCTTCTTCCTTTTTTTGTTTTTTAAGAAAAAAAGTCCAACGGCTAATTTTCTCCTTCCTTTTTTTTTTTTTTAAGAAAAAATAAATAAAAATGAAACCTACTCAAGAGCTGTTGTTATATATACTATTGCTGGGTGAGAAGATATAGAACCATTCTTTCTCATTTTCATCCATCTTTTAACCCAAAATTTTCTTTTATTCTTTTACTTTTCCTATATGGATCATATTCTTAAACTTGATGACCTTCTACATGAATCTTCCTCAGATGATGAATTGGAAATAATTTCAGCTTTTGCTATTGCAAAAGAAAGGTTGGAGAACGAAAGGGGATCAATATCACGTCGTGGTTCTAGTCGACGCCGCAAGGCTATTTTCCGCAATTCTTTACAAGGTGAAGAAAACATTTTGCGAGATTATTTTGCTGCATCGCCAGTTTATCCTCCAAGGAAATTTCGGAGGAGGTTTCGAATGCGCCGTGAACTTTTTCTTCGCATTCATGACGCAATAGTAGATCATGAACCATATTTTGTCCAAAGAAGAAATGCTGCTGGAAAGCTTGGACACTCTTCCCTACAGAAGATGATAGCTGCAATTAAGATGCTTGCTTATGGAGTAACGGCAAATTTTATGGACGAATATTTACGTATTGGAGAAGCTACTGTAATGGATAGTTTTAAACTATTTGTTAAAGCGGTGATTTCTATTTTTTCCGTCCAGTACTTGAGGTCACCAAACGAGGATGACGTTGCTAGATTGCTAGCAATTGGCGAAAGCCGTGGATTTTCAGGGATGTTGGGGAGCATCGATTGCATGCATTGGAAGTGGAAGAATTGTCCAAGTGCTTGGAAAGGTATGTATTCTGGTCATGTTCATGAACCAACCATTATTTTAGAAGCTGTGGCATCCTACGATCATTGGATTTGGCATGCGTTTTTTGGGTTACCAGGGTCTCACAATGACATCAATGTGTTAAACCGGTCTTCTGTATTTACTAATCTAGCTGCAGGGCGTGCACCTCCAGTCAACTACTCAGTCAATGGTCACAACTATACAATGGGATACTATCTCGCCGATGGTATATATCCTTCATGGGCAACATTCGTAAAAACAATTCATGCTCCACAAGGAAATAAGAGAAAAAATTTTGCTGCAGCTCAAGAGTCAGCAAGGAAGGATGTAGAGCGGGCATTTGGAGTGCTTCAAGCGCGATTTAGTATTATACGTGGACCTGCACGTCTACACCAACCTGAAATGCTTAATGAGATTATGATCGCATGTATAATATTGCACAACATGATCGTTGAAGATGAGCGAGATTTATACCAAGAAGCAGATGCCTTCGATTATGAACAAATCAATGACACTCCCCTCGAACCACTGTCACGCGAGCATACAGCTGAAGCACTGGACTTCATACAGAATCGTCACCGTATTAAAGATCGAGAAATCCATTCTCAACTTCAATCAGACCTCGTCGAGCATTTATGGCAAATTCATAGCCAATCATAAGAACTTTTGAGGGCCTATTTCATATGACCACATGCTTGTTAAATTGTAACTTTTTCATTTTAGTAGCCAATCTATTTTTATTATGATAAATGTCATATTTCTTTTTAAAACTTTTGAGGGCCTAAAAAAAGTCACATTTATCCTTATTTTTTTCCTGCCAAAGATATGGGATGGTGTTGGTAGCTTTTGTTTTCTACAAAGATATGGGATAGTTGTGAATCCGAATGGCTGTTGCAATAGTTGCCAACATTATGCAATGACAGGTCAAAAAAGCTTGTGATAGCTGTGAATCCGAATGGCTATGTTATTTCATGTAACTATTGAACAAAAGCAGCCACCAATAACAAAATAATCATTGAACAATAATAATAATAAAAAAAAGATAACCCCACAATAGCAAAACAACAACTAGAAAAATATCTTCATATATATAAGCAACAAAAGTATTAATGGTATCCATCTATGTGCAACAAACATGTATGTGCTTCAACAAAAAGAACACACAAAACCCCCAATGGCAAAACAACCATTGAACCAAAAGAAGACAAAATGCTTGCACAATACAAAATGACATGATTAGTTCACTTAAATACATACATAGGCAAATACCAATGACTATTTACTCCTACGCTTCTCGATGATTTCCATTTGGAGAGATTGAATATATTCAAGTTGCATTTGAGACAAGTGGCTTGTATCCATCATCATAATTTCCCTTTCTTCTCTCTTTTGTTCCCTTGCTTCTTTTCTAAGTTCAATCTCAAGCTTCACTTTTTCAAATTTTTCTTTCTTATGTTCCCTTGCCTCTTTCCTAAGTTGAATCTCAAGCTTTTGTTTCTCAATTTGAATGATCTCTTCTTTTGCTGTATCGATCTCTTTCTTTCTCTCCTCATATGATCTTTTTTTCACTTCCATCAATCCATTTAAAACCTCCATTACGATCTCTTTCTCTCCACAATCTATGCTCTTTCTTTTTCTCTCTCTCTCTCTCTTTTGAGGCCTTTTTGCCAAGAGGTCTTTCCAAGTCTACAACTGCATCTCCACAATCATTGCCTTCCCCTAAATGTATAACATCATGAGGAGAAGAATGACATGTACCAGCAGATCTTCCTTTCAATTTTAATTGAACCATTGTCTTCCATTTCGGTAACGTCTTCAACAAGTTTCAACAATGTTCAAATTGAAATATGATATTGTTATTGAACTCCCGATACATAGCCTTTGCCTCGTTGATCTGAAGAAAAAAATAAAAATAAAAAAATTGAAACTAATTAGAATTTTGAATCAAATTAATGGTTAATATAGACCACTAGTAACAAATTATTATTACCTTGTCTTGCTCACTATGACCACTTTGATTCCTTGATTCAACTTGTGCCAAGTACCCACAGAATTTGTTGGTGAACTTTTGGATTGAACACCACCGATTTGATAAAGAATGAGCAGTACGTTCTACAGTGGTTTCTTTCTTGTTCTCATTATATTTTTCCAAAATTCTATCCCAAAATTTGGTGGATTTTTGATCATTCCCATGAATTGGATCAATGCTAGTATTGATCCAAGCCTTTACCAATAAAATGTCTTCCTCAACAGAAAAGTTTGTTCTTTTAGTAGTAGATGTCACTTTAGGTTGGGGTGGAATTTCATTGTAGTATTGACGCTCCCCTTGTAAGAGCACAGTGAAGCTTTGGTTAGGAGTTTCATTGTACTCTTCCAACCTCTCTTGTGAATCCATGAGTGCAACAAGTATAAACCTGTTCATTTATAAAATGATAGTTAAACAAGGCTACTAAATATGTTCCATTTTTCAAGTCTCAAGCCTAAAGAAAAAGCTGGGTCCTCTACGTGAATGTCTTTTGTGTGATAATGAATTGAGTTTTTGTTTCTGTGAACCAATAACAGTGCTTCCTCATTACTAATATAACAAAGTCAAAGATGTGGGAGCTAAAAGCCAAGAAGTGAGATGGTCTAAAAATTTCAATAACTGCAAATATGTAGCACTGCCTCTCTTCCTTACTCCAAAACAATTATATTTCTTGAACTCCTGTGGGTTTTTTACATTCAAACTTTTGTGGTTCTGCCCACATTTTAGACCATTGCCAAGGATCTAAGTTACAGCCTTTGCGTCTCTATTGAGTTTCTAATGTGTTAGCTTCTTTTGTTTCACTTTTTTCAGATCCTAGATTTGAATTGGTTCTCTATTTTTTTCTAATCCTTTTTGTTCTTTAATTTCTGTGTTGAGAACTTAGGGGACCGTGACGATTCTATGTGATAAGGTCTCGTTCGTCGTAATTGACTCATTGGGCCTTGCCGACCATACTAATATATCACCACCCATACTCTGAGCCCCTTATATAGCAAAAAGATTCATTTTTTTTTTTGGTAGATTTGTTGGTATCTGAAAGCCTTGGATCTGTTTGGTTGTTTTGGGTATGATTTTGATTTGCATATTGGGTCGGCCGATGATTGAATACATATTTTTAAGACAAGCATATGTCTGAATCTATATATGTTGATCAATCTAATCTTCTCTCTGAGGCCTTTGTTTAAATTTTCTATTTTACACTTATCAAAAAAATATTACATCTGTTCAATTATAATTTGAAGATTACATATTAGAATTTGAGTTTAGAAGAGAAGAAAACTCAATTTCATTTAACTGAATGAAGATTACATGAGCCTTCTGCTTCTATACAACTCAAGAAGAGAGAACCTAGCTTAACTAATTCTACTAACAGAAAACAATCTGTCTTTTAACTAAATACAAACAATATAACTGAAATGTATACACGTGTACTTTGCTGAATGAATATTCAATAGGTTCCCTTCAACAATTGTTCATGATTTTGTTAAATCAAATTAGTCGTCAGTGCTATGGTAGGATTGATAGAGCATGGGTCCATGTTTTGCTTTTTTAGCCCAGACCATAAAACCAACGAATTCCACCTTTTATTATCATTTTCCATAACCCCCACCAAGAAGCAGAGACAGAAACTAAACAAACAAAAAAGCAGAGACAGAATACCTTTTCCCTTAACATCAAAGAAACCCATAAACCCATCAAAATCATTCACAAAAACAAAAACAAAAAACATAAAATTTACGCCAAATGCTCCCAATCAAAGTACAAATTCCATAAAATGACAACTTTGAATGTAAAACCAAGACTAAAACCCATATAATAAAACCACCCGATTCCACCCAAAAATGACCTATTACCTCCAACAAGAACCAAAGACAGACAAACTACACAAACAAAAATCATAAAGAAATAGAGAGAGAAAGAAGCAGCACAAGCACATGCCTTTGTTGGGGAAGAATAGAGCAAGGGGAAGAACTCTCGCAATGGACCTCCTTCAATTGATTCAAGTGCTTCAATCTCTCTCTCTCGGCTTGAACAGCACGCTCATCATCTCTCTCAATCTTGTTCTTCGTCTCTCTCTCTCTTCAGTATCGTCTCTCTTGCAAACACCGCGCAGAAAAGGATGAGAGTTCTGTTGAATGCTCTGAAGATTTTTCTGGAAGAAGAGTAGAAATGAGATGACTAGGTGTGTAGAAGAGGAAAAAAGTGTATGGAGAGCTGTGCCAGGAGAGAGAGTCTTTTTTTTTTATTATAAAATAATGCTTGGGATTGCTACAGTGCTTCCCAATGCATTGGGAAGCACTGTAGCAATCATAGGGAACATATAAGGGAAGGGAAGCTGCTGTAAGATTGGTTTTTTGACTTTTTTAAAATTTTCCCTAAAATGTAGGGAAGGGAACCCATGTAGGGAAGCTGCTAGTAATGCTCTTACAAATGCTTCCTCAAAATTAAGTTAGGCCAAAATGACACACCAAACTTGCTAACTAATACTTAAACCCAATTAAATCACTAACATAAGCTTTTCTTAAATTTTTCTTTAATTTAGGAAAAAGAGAGAGAAAGGAGAAATTATTTAAATATTATTTCAAATAAATTGTAGATGACCGGAGATGAAACACATGAAAGAAAGTGAATTAACTTTGGATTTGACGAAATACTTTCTGCAGCATTCTCATTGAATATATATAACACTTTACAGATAAGATTTACAATTGTGATAAGAGTAATAATTACAAAAGTAATAATTGCTTTATTACACATAATACAAATGGATTAGGATCCTCTACATTTTCAAAGAAATTTGAGATTCTCAAATTATGTGAGTTCAAGCCCTTTTTTACAAAGAATGATGCGAAAAATGTTATATATTAAAGATATGACATGTTATCGAGGCAAAAAAAAAAAAAAAAAAAAAAAAATATTCCAAAATGCTTTTTTTTTTTTTTTTGAAAAGACTCTTCTTCTTTACTAAACTAAAAAATAGTTTTTTAATCAAAACTTTTATACAACATAAAGTGTAAGAACCTAATAAAAATATATGCAATTCTCATTGTTAACATGTCACATTTTTAATATTTAACATTTTTCATACCGTTCGATGCATGAAACAACTTAAATTCACATAATTTGAGAATCTATAATTTTAAAGAAATTGTAGGGAATCCTAACCAATGACACTCTTCTTTATCCAGTGTTGTAGTTGATAAACGTGGAGGCTTTGTTGAGCGAGACTTTTCATCCTTAGAAGCCCCCCCTCAAACGAATGGGAGGTTGAGTGACCATGAGTTTGTCTTTGAGAAATAAAAATCTGGCTAATGTGAGTCCCTTTGTAAAAATGTCTGCATATTGATCTGTTGTGGATATGTAACTAACAACAATATCCTTATGTAATATTTCTCTCTAATAAAATAATAGTCAACTTCAATGTGCTTTATTCTAGCATGATAGATAGGATTAGAGACTAAAGCAATAGCACCTAAGTTATCACACCAAAGTCGAGGGGGATTTGATAAGACAACCTTCAAATTTTTAAGAAGCATTCGTAACCAACATAGTTCAGCGGTGGTGATAGCCATAGCACGATACTCAGCCTCTTTTCTAGATAGTGAAACTATTGATTGCTTCTTGGCTTGGCAAGAGACCAAATTTGAGGCAAGAAAAATGCTATACCCATTGGTTGACCGCCAATGAAGAGGATCACTGCCTAATCAGAGTCACATAATGCATGCACATGAAAGGGACCAAGGGTGAAATATAAGTCGTGATCTACAGTGCCTTTCAAATAACATAGAACACGTTTAGCCGCCTTTAAGTGATCAGTTGTTGAACAATGAAGGAACTAGCAGAGTTGATTTACAGAATAGGAGATGTCAGGTCTGGTGAGGGTGCAATATTGTAACGCACCAACAGTATGTCTATAAATTGCGGGATCAGACAAAGCATCACAATTGAGTTGAGTGAGCTTCTTTCCTGAAGTACAGGGGTTGCGTATGGCTTAGCTCCAAGCATATAAACTCTATCAAGAAGGTTAATAATATACTTCCCTTGATTCAAATGTAGGCCATGGGAGTCGCAAAGAACACGAATACCAAGGAAGTAAGAGAGACAACCAAGATCTTTCAGTTTAAATTCCTTCCACAAGTTACCTATAAAAGCTTCAATACACGACAAGTCTGTACATGTTACTATGATATCATCCACATAGACCAAAACAAAAATGTGAGTTGAAGCAGTGTGTAGTATAAAGAGAAATGTATCAACTAAGGAATCAATGAACTCAAATTCATAAGAGCTTGAGATAGTCTATGGAACCAAGCCTGTGGTACTTATTTTAGTCCATAGAGAGCTTTTGTTGAGTTTGCAAACATAGTCAAGTTTGTCATTAGCCACAAAACCAATAGGTTGCTCCATAAAAACTTTTTCAACCAAGCGACCATGGAGGAAAGCATTTGATACATCCAATTGTTTTAAAGGCCAACAAAAAATGGACAGCAAGTGAGAGAAGGATGCGAACCGTGGCTAGTTTTATGACTGGATTGAATGTTTTATTGTAGACAATTCCATCTCATTGTTGAAATCCCTTAGCTACAAGCATAGCCTGGTATCTTTGAATTGTACCATCTGGCTTTTGCTTCAATCGAAATACCCATTTATTCTTTATGATGTTTCTGTTTTGTGGTCTAGGACATAGAGACGAAGTATCATTGTCACGCAAAGCTTGGATTTCACTTTCCGTAGCAGCAAACCAATGGGGATGAGACATAGCTTGAGAGAATGTAGTAGGCTCTCTAGGTAAAGAGATAGAATGCATGGCTTTCAAAGGATGCTTTGTGAACATGAGAGAATGATAAATGTGATAGTCTGTGAATAAGGTAAAATTAAGCGAGCAGAGTTACTCATGAAAATGCTCGGGTTCAGCTTAGGATCGGTTTATTTATTAAACGAACAGAGTTTGGACATATATTTAAGCTCATTTAATAAATGACCTGAACATGCCAATACACGACTTAGCTTGGGGTAGGATCATGAACAAAACTCGTGGAAGCTCAACTCAGCTCGATGGGCTCGTTCACTTGGCTTGGCTCGGGTTAGGCTCGTGAACAAAGCTTGTGGAAGCTCAACTCTGCTTAATGGGCTCGTTCATATATGTGTGTGTGTGTGTATATACACATTAATTTACATAGTAAATAGTAATGTAGAAGTAATAAGTATATATTTAGAAGTTAATATATATAGTTTAGAATTTAGAATCTTGATGGGTTGAACTTAAGATAAGAAATCTAACTTTAAAAGACAAATCAAATGGTTGTGATTCTTGGGATGAAGATCCAAGTTATCCAACAATTAAATAGCTAGCCTAAATAGTTTTTTTTCTTTTTTTAACGCTTAGACAAGTTAGACAGTTAGACTATTACTCTATTAGTCTTAGACTCTTAGTTGTCGTTAGCCTCTTTGGTTTCTCCAAGGACCAAGACTCCAAATTAATTCAAAAACAGAAAATAATTCAAAAAGCACACTATCACATGTTTTTTAAAAACTGTTTTCACATAATTACTTTCTTAATTTTTTTTTTTTTTTTTTTTTTTTTTTTTTTTTTTTTTTTTTAGTTTTGGAAAACTAAAACTATTTAAAGCACTTTTTTATTGGAACAAACAACTCTTCAACCGATCACTCTTCTAAAGATGTAGAGTTAGTTTGTGATTCTAAAAATATAGAGTTAGATAAGAGTTAGATCTCTTCTATCTAGAGTTAGTTTGTGATTCTATAGATATAGAGTTAGATAAGAGTTAGATCTCTTCTATCTTATCAGAAGAGTGAAGTGTTTTATTTCAGTCTCTAGAGTACACGGCTGTGTGGTACAATCCTAATTGATGTATACCCACGTCTGTGGCTACTCCAATCGGTTCCGGTTCTATGGATAGTACCCAAAGTTCCCCTCCCCCCCTCCCCCCCCCCCCGGTTTCCCACCCCACTGTCTCTCCCGCACCGCCGGCTATCCAGAATGTTCATCACCATGTATCTCAGAAACTAAGTCAAGACAACTACCTCCTCTGGCAGTTTCTGATGGTCCCCTTTCTCGAGGGACAAAACCTCTAAGGTTTATCTCACCTTCTCGCGGCAATCGGCAAGCCCATTAAGGCTTCCGAACTGATCACTCACATCCTTGCTGGGCTCAGTGTCGAGTATGATCCTCTAGTCACATTTGTGACCACAAGGCAAGATTCCATCTCTTTAAATGATTTATATGGTTATCTCTTATCCTTTGAGCTGCGTTTAGATCTTCACAAATCGGCTGTGGACGTTGAAAAATGAAATTGACTTCTAAATAGCAAGTGTGTGCAATAGTGTGCAACAAAAATAATAATGCGGAAAATAAATAACACAAAGATTTTTGTTGACGAAGTGAAAACTCAAGATGAGAAAAATCACTCTGAGGCAGCCAAACCCAGGATATCCACTATTTAGAAGACAAAGCTAGATACAAGATAGTAACACTCACATATACCCGATGCAGTGGTCGTACCTTGCTCTCTAACGTGTAACCCAACACGAACGTCTCCCAACCAGGTCTCCTACCTGAAGGGGTCTTCAATGGAATCATTTATCTTAGAACCAACCTCTAAGATAGACTTCAGATGTAGAGCAACAATAGCACACTTGCAATGGCTTCAAAGGAAATCAGCTCAACAATTACTTCTCTGAGCACTAGTGGAATTCAATACCGAATTCTTGCAGTTCTCAATGCCCAGGGACCTCTATTTATAGGCTGAGGTGCAGAATGGGCGACTGTAGTAATATGTACCGACGTCGTCTGGATGGTGAACTTGGGCCGTCATGACGGACAACTGTACGATAGGATTTTCCGAGAATTTCGCTGAAAATCTTTCCTGTTTAAGAGCCGCGTCCAGACGGTCGCACGTCCGCTGCAAGTAATTTCCATATAAGGCTTCACGCGTCTGGACCATGGGGGATGAACGTCCGGACGACACTTCTTCAACACGCAATTTCGATATCTGCTATGCGCGCGTCCGGACCATGAAGGGCAGACATCCAGACAGTTAAAGTCGAATCGGCAATTTCCATATCTGATGAATGTGCATCCGGACCAATGCTGACTGATGTCCGGACGGTGGTATTTGAATTGCGATTCTTGCCTTATACAATTGCGCGTCCGGACGGGAAACCACATAGTCCGGACGGGTGTATCAATCTTCCCTTATTCTGAACTTGGAAAGAATCTGAAGCTGATCGATCACTGATGGGCGTCCGGACGGGCTGCTGAGACGTCCGGACGATGCAAGCTGGAACAGAAGCTTCTCGATACAGTGGAGGGTCTGGACGGAAGGAACACGTCGTCCGGACGGATGATGCTTCGTCTGTCGGTCGTCCGGACGGTATGGCACGTCGTCCTGACGGATGAACAATGAACAGATGGCATCTGGACGGGATGACACTTCGTTCGGACGGCTAACAGGGAACCTGAAATTCTTCTAACTTTTAAGCAGTGCAGAGTCTTCTAAGGGTGCTCTAAATAGTGGAATCCCTGTTTACAGCATCTTTACACACAAGTGATTTTGTCCAGATAGAATGAGGCCAAAATACTAACAAACGTCAATATCTCAACTGCAAATACTGCACAACGCCAGACTACTCCATCTCAGAGGAACACCCGTGGCCAAAACTTTGGCCACCGCAACAATTTTTCACGTCGTAGAGGCCGAAGACCTCCTCAACAATTTTCCTCTTCTGGGTCTGGCTCCTCACAGCGTCCCACTTGTCAAGTTTGTCAAAAACAGGGCCATACTGCTACTTCATGCTGGTACCTCTTTGATCAAGGCTACTCAACTGATTCTGCTCCTCTGAATGCCAATTTGGCCTTTGCTAATTCTGCTCCAGACTTTCAATGGTACCCTGATACTGGTGCAAATGTTCATCTCACCAATGACCTCTCCAACCTCAACTTACATGCCGACAACTACACTGGACCTGATCAAATTCGTGTGGGCAATGGTCAAGGTTTGAAAATTTTACATTCTGGTCATGACATTTTACCTACACCTTCTACTACTTTCAAATTACTCTCTCTATTTCATGTTCCTCAAATACAAAAGAATTTGATTTTTGTCAATCAATTCACTCGAGATAACCAGGTTTTTATTGAGTTTCATCCTTCTTATTTTTGTGTTAAGGACTTTCTCTCCTGCAAGCTCCTCCTCCAAGGCCAGAGTAAATCCGGACTTTATCCATATCTCCCTATGAATGCTTGTTCAATATATCACCCGATTATAAATTTCTCAAAATATTTGGCTGTGAATGTTGGCCCTTCCTTCGTCCTTATAACTCCAACAAACTTGTTTTTTGATCCACCTCATGTGTCTTCATTGGGAATAGCAAAAATCACCTCAGGTACAAATGTCTTCATATTTCCTGTGGTAAAGTCTATATTGCTCGCCATGTTGTGTTCAATGAACTTAACTTTCCTTTCAAAAATTCCACTCCTATCATCTCCTCACCCACTCCACCCGAGTCTCCAATTGTGTCTATTCCTTTGGTTCCTCCATCACTTATTCCCGCTTCATCTCATCATAATGAAGTTCCTCACAATCCTTCCTTTGAGTTGTCTCCAAATACCTCCAATTCCCCAGAAATTGACAATATCCAAGCTCTAATACCCTTAAACTCTCCTATTGATTCCGAGCCACCACCACCTCCCCGTGTTCATGCCATGACCACAAGATCTCAAAATAATATTTTCAAACCTTCAATCCTTACGGATGGCCAAATCAAGTATCCCACTCCTAAGGCTCTCACGGCCTCGCTAGCACTACATGAAGTTGAACCTACTTGCTTCACTCAAGCAAGTAAACATGCAAAATGGCGTACCACAATGAATGAAGAATTTGATGCTCTTCTCAAGAATGGAACTTGGTCTCTTGTCTCCCCTTCCCCAAACATGAATATAATTGGCTGCAAATGGGTTTTCAGAGTTAAAAGAAAGGCAAATGGGACAATTGAAAGGTACAAGGCACATCTAGTAGCAAAGGGCTTTCATCAACAACCTGGAATTGATTTTGCTGAAACATATAGTCCTGTAGTTAAACCTATAACTATTAGAACTGTATTAGCACTTGTTGTCTCTGCAGGTTGGGCAATACATCAAGTTGATGTTAGCAATGCGTTTCTACATAGTCTTCTTCAAGAAACTGTTTATATGGCTCAACCACCCGGTTTTCAGCATCCATCTTATCCCACTGCTGTTTGCAAGTTGCACAAGGCCTTATATGGCTTAAAACAAGCCCCACGTGCATGGTTTTCGAGCCTCAGTGCCAGACTTCTTGAACTCAAATTCCATAGCTCCAAGGCTGACTCTTTATTGTTCACTTACAAAGCAAATGGTCTTATCATTTTTGTGCTTATATATGTTGACGATATCATCATCACCATTTCCAACACAGCAGCTATTTCACAACTTATAAGTGCTTTACACTCCTCCTTTGCTCTCAAAGACCTTGGACCTCTACATTACGTCTTGGGAATTGAAGCTACTTGGCATGAGGATGGTTTACATCTTTCTCAACAGCGCTACATTCATGATATTCTCACAAAGACAAATATGCTTCTTGTCAAGCCTATCTCTACTCCAATGTCTGCCTCTACAATTCTTAGTCGATTTGATGGTTCAACAATTACGGATCCTACTTTATACCGTAGCACAGTCGGCTCTCTTCAGTATTTATCTCTTACTAGACCTGATATTGCTTTTGCGGTCAATAAAGTCTCACAGTTCATGCAAGATCCAAGGGATTCTCACTGGTTTGCAGTAAAACGTATCTTGCGCTATTTGAAGTCTACAATTGATCATACTTTGTGCATTCACAAGAATTCTTCACAGCAGCTCACAGCCTACTCAGACTCTGACTAGGCTGGTTGTCCGGATGATTGACGTTCAACTTATGGTTATTGTGTTCTTCTCGGCAAAAACATCCTCTCATGGAGTTCAAAGAAGCAACCAACGATATCTCGCTCAAGCACTGAATCTGAATATAAAGCCCTTGCAAATGCCTCAGCCGAGTTAACATGGATTCAGACTCTTCTTGGTGATCTTGGTGTACACTCTTCACGACCACCAATTTTGTATTGTGATAACATTGAAGCTACATATCTCACGTCAAATCCTATCTATCATGCTCGCACTAAGCGTATAGAAATTAACTATCATTTTGTACGGGACATGGTTGCCTCCTAAGCTCTTAATGTTCAGTTTATCTCCAGAAAAGACCAGCTTGCCGACATTCTCACAAAGCCTTTGGCTACAACCCGATTCATCAGTCTCAAGACCAACCTCAACATTCGGTTGCCTACAACGTTGAGTTTGAGGGGGCGTATTGGAACAAACAACTCTTCAACCGATCACTCTTCTAAAGATGTAGAGTTAGTTTGTGATTCTAAAGATATAGAGTTAGATAAGAGTTAGATCTCTTCTATCTAGAGTTAGTTTGTGATTCTATAGATATAGAATTAGATAAGAGTTAGATCTCTTCTATCTTATCAGAAGAGTGAAGTGTTTTATTTCAGTCTCTAGAGTACACGGCTGTGTGGTACAATCCTAGTTGATGTATACTTGTATTGTTCTATATATATTCAAGCTACTACACTACGGAACAGTAGCAAGCATTAAGCAAAATATTTCTAAATCCTATATGTTTGAGATTTTTTTTTTCTTTTACCCAAAAACGGTTTTGAAAACTATATTCTAAAAATACGAACAAACATATCCTTTACTTTTAACTATTATAATTATTTTTCTTTTCGAATTAAAAATATCCTTTTGCCCATCAGTTCCCCGATGGCGGTGTCCGTATTAACTTTTCATAGATAATGTAGTATTTTAGTTCTAATTTTTTTTTTTCATTTTGTTACACAATTACTAACTAAAAGGATAAAGTCTGGTGAGCATATTTAATTATTTATAGATGATTAGACTTTATAAACTTTTTTTGTTTGACTTGATGTGGCAAATTACTTTTATTTCAGGCTTCTTGCTCAAAGTATCATAATTCTTTTGGTCTTTTTCATTGTCCTCAGGTTAGTACCAACATCTTACGCAAGTATACTGGACCACTTGATATTTGGTTGTCCATTTTACATGCCATGCAACACCCAGGTGAAGTGATGCATTGCTTGCTAAATGAGCATCCCCAGAAGAGCTTCCTTGCGATGGCACAACACTCAAGCCAATGGGTTTGGTATTTATTCTTTCCATTATTTTCAATAGAAGTTAAGAGAAAAAAAACCTTCTTTGTTATCAAATTTATTTGTTTTCTTTCTTGAATGTATGGCTTGCTTTCAATGTGAAGCTGATTCCATTATCATCAATCATGAGAAATTCATGTCTTGAATCTCTGGCTTATTTTTTTTTTTTTTCCTAAACAAATTTCTGGCTATTTAATCAGACATATTTCAAGATAAACATTCGAATGATCATGTTTCTTTATTTTACAAGATGTCCTTTTTTTTATTTCTGCAGGTTCCGCAAGCTTTTTGTAGCATTTTCCAGTTATACCTATGTGAACACACTTAGAAAAATCAGGTGAATGTGAAGTACAAGACAAGAGCAATTATGGATTATGTGGTCTGTTTTGCATGCTTGTATCAACGTTAATTTTCTATATCCATCCACATGCATATATCGCCAGCTTGATGCAAGGGTTTGAAGGTGCTTCATTCACATCAGTCAAATTTTTGGCATAATTTTTGAGCAATTTAATAGAAACTCTATAGTCAAGATTGGTGAACACGGTGCCACCAACTCTTTAGTGTCAAATTACAACTGAAAGATCTCTTCATTTGAATGAAGTTGAAAAAAAAGAATTGCACAAACAAATTCCATACTCAGGTTTAGTTTCCATGAAACAGTTTATGGCTGTGGATTACTAATTGTATAAAAATATTGATGTTGGCATGCATTTGGGTACCAGGCTTGGTTTAGGTTTCATTCTAAAGAAAATTGTTTCTAAATTACTCAAAATAGTTCTTCTTCCCCATTGATAAAACAATCAATACCCACCTCCTTTTGTAATTTCTCTCCATGAATTTTACCTTTGAATCAATCTCTCCTTTAGGGATTTATTTTTTTTATTTTTTTTTAATTATTATTACCTCTTTAAAAGTTGAGATCCTAAGGCTCACTTTGAATTTCCTTTCCGAGGAATTGTGTTGTAGAGTGTTGGGAAATAATCCCGACTTTGCCCAATGGGCCAGAATTGCAGCCCATTAGAATATTTCTCGGTTAATTGCCGAGAATCATACACAAAGTCGGTAATTTACCGATTCCACGTAAAGGTCAAGGACGGTAAAAACCGACCTTGTAGCAACCAGGGAAGAAAGTCCACTACCTACACAATAGCTATCATTAAGGAAGGTGTCCCCACGATCTAAGAGCAGTTGAGGACCGACTCCACGATCTCAAGACGGTAGAAGACCGACTCCAGAATGATCGTGGAGCACAAACCACGACTCCATGATCTCAAGACTGTTAAAGATCAACTTGGCCACGATCGTGACGCATGTGCCTCAATCCCACGATTTGAGTAGTCGATAAGTGCTCTAGATATGACACGTGGTCCAATGGAAGAACCGGATTGCTCTCAACATTTTATGTATAAATACCGCACAACTGGACAAGTAAATTTCAGATTGCTCATTGTGATTAAAAGTGATATACACTTGGAATAATACTGACAAAAGCATCTGAGTAGGATAGTCGGACTCCCCCCGACGTAGTTTTCTATTTTGCAAGACAGCAGAGATAGGCTCTTCCGATTCATCAGCTACCATACCAGAAACTGTTCTAACAGTTTGGCGCCGTCTGTGGGAAACGACTAGCAAGTGTGCGTCGTTTACTACGTAAAATATTTATCTGAAATGGTACGAACAAGAGCCACGACTTCAGAAGTGAACAACCCTCGTCACGAGACGGGGGGTGTGTCTTATCAGAATGCAGCTGAGATGGAGGCACGAATAGCCCAAATGTCTAGGGACATGGAGGTCCTAACTTAATAGAACCACCGTTTCCTGAGGCGATTAGCGGGGAACAAATTCCTGAAATGGCTGAGGGAAATGAAGAAGAAGAAAGCAATGCCCATGAGGAAGAAGACAGGGAGAGCAGAAGGGTCACGGAAAGAACCCAACCTGAAGACTGACCCCGGCGAGCTGAAGGGGTTGCCAACCCTCCTCTTGGTGAAGGAATTGCGAACCCTCCTCCTGGTGAGGGTATGGTAAATCCTCGATATGAAGAGAGAAGACTTAACGAAGCCATCGCCACACTCGATGAGAAGTATGAAGATAAATATAACCAGCTGCAGCTTGAAATCCAGCAAAGCAACAAAGGGAAAATTTCTCGGGTGGACAGCCTTTTGAACAGATCTTCCTCATTCACCGAGAGTGTCATGGCGATCCAGCTCCCCGAGAAATTTAAAATTCTGGCCATCCAGACTTATACCAAGATTGAAGATCCCACCGAGCATCTCAACAACTATAGGATGCACATGGATCTACAGGGGACTCCTCAGGAGATGCCATGCCGAGCCTTTCCACTTACCTTGTCCAGTTCAACTCGGGATTGGTTCCGAAAACTCCCTCCGAGTTCCATCACATGTTTTGATGATCTCAGACGGAAATTCGTAACTCAATTCCAAGCTGGGTGCAAGAGGAAGAAGCCTTCTGGGCAACTGATGGCGATGCGCCAAAAAGAAGGCGAGTCTCTGAAAGATTATGTGGTCCGATTCAATCAAGCGAAGCTCACAGTTGATAGTCCAACTGAAGAAATGGTCTATGCTGCCCTCTATCAGGGCTTACGGGTGGAAGGACCCTTGATGACAGAAATTGCTCGGTGTCATGTCACTGAGGAATGTAGACATCTGAGAATCCTGATCGAGAAGTTCATCAAAAATGGAAAACTATTCCGTTTCATAGCAGACAACCAAGGCCAGCCTCAGCAGAATTAGAGGCCTCAAGAGCACCAAAACCGAGAGCCGAGACATAGAGAGCATTCTCCTTTGAACCATAATGAAGATCGCCTAGACCGAAGAAGGGAGGAGCCTCGACGAGATAGAAGCGAAAGCATAGGTGCGCATGGACATGGATCGCGGAATGAGCTGGTCATCGCAGACATCCGAACTATATTTGGAGGTTTGGGCGGAGGAGGAAAGACGAGTGCAGATAGGAAGGCCTACGCTCAATACCAGAAACACTAGGAGGTGATGACTATAGATAGACCCCACAAATCCCACCGAAAGGAATCTATGGTGGTGGGGTTTTCAGATGAAGATTATGCGGGAGTTTCACTTCCTCATATCGACGCAATCGTGGTCACGTTGCAGGTAGCTAACCACCGAATCCATCGAATGTTCATCGATAACGGGAGCTCAGCTGATATCCTATATTGGTCGGCCTTTCGAAACATGGAGATTAGCCCGAAAAAGGTGATCCTAGCTACCTGCCCTTTGGTGGGGTTCGCCGGAGAACAGGTCCTGCCGGTCGGGTCTATCGAACTCCCCGTGACTGCTGGGGATTATCCGACCACAAAAACTATTATGGTTAAGTTTTTATTGATCGACAGACCCTCGCCCTACAACACAATCATTGAAAGGACAACCCTTAACGATCTGAAGGCAATCACTTCCATTTCACATTTGAAGATCAAATTCCCTACCGAGAGAGGTGTTGGGGAAGTGAGAGGAGAACAGGGTGTGGCATGCCAGTGTTACAATGTAACGTTGAAAGGAGCCCCTTCACGGGGTAACTACGGGGAGAAAGGCGAGCAATAGCAATCACAACAGGGGGAACCAACCGAGGAGATGGAAGAATTTGAAGTGGGAAATAACGGGAAGAAAGTTAGGGTCGGATCTCTGCTATCCCCAGAGATCAAAGAATCCTTGGTAGCTTTCCTTCGAAGTAATACCGATGTGTTCACCTGGTGCCACGACGATATGCTAGGAATTGATCCTTCGGTAATTTTGCACAGGCTAAATGTCGACCCAAACCACCGGCCTGTTAAGCAAAAAAGAAGATGCTTTGCTCCAGAAAGAAACCAAGCCATACATGAAGAAGTGGAGAGAATATTAAAAGCCGGTTTTATCCAAGAGGTGGACTACCCTCAGTGGCTGGCCAATGTTATCTTGTTGAAAAAATCGAATGGAAAATGGAGAATGTGCGTAGACTTCACCAATCTCAACCAGCCATGCCCAAAAGATAATTTCCCTCCCCCCGGATGGATGTCCTAATTGACTCCACCTCGGGGCATGAGCTCCTAAGTTTCATGGATGCCTTCTCGGGGTATAATCAGATCCACATGAGCGAGCTCGATGAAGAAAAAATTTATATTGCTACAATATGATGCCTTTCGATTTGAAGAATGCCGGTGCAACCTACCAGAGGCTAGTCAATAGAATGTTTTGCGATCAGATCGGGAGGAATGTAGAAGTATATGTGGATGACATGCTGGTGAAAAGCCGAAAAGCGATCAGCCATCTGGTCGATCTCGAAGAAACCTTTAACACATTAAGGAGATACCAGATGAAGTTAAACCCGGCGAAGTGTGCCTTTGGCGTCTCATTAGGAAAGTTCCTGGGATTCATGGTCTCGAGAAGAGGAATCGAGGCAAATCCAAAAAAAATTCGAGTTGTGCTCGAAATGCAAGCTCCTCATACAACAAAACAACTGCAGCAATTGACCAGGAGGATTGCAGCCCTAAACCGGTTCATTTCCCGGTCAACGGATAAATGTTTGCCCTTCTTCAAAATACTCCGGAAGGCGTTTGTTTGGAGTAATGAATGCGAAGAGGCTTTTGGCCATTTAAAAGAATACCTGGCCAATCCACCACTCCTAAGCTTGCCCGAAGAAGGGGAAATTCTCTACCTATACTTAGCAGTGTCGCTATCAGCTGTTAGCTCGGTCTTAGTCCGAGAGGAGTCCGGATTGCAAAAGCCAGTATATTTCACCAACAGGGCACTACACAGGGCTGAGGAAAGGTATCCTCGAATTGAGAAGTTAGCCTTTGCCCTTGTTATTTCAGCTCGAAGGTTGAGACCATACTTCCAGGCACATGCTATAAGGGTGCTCACAGAGTATCCTCTGAAGAAAGTATTGCAAAAGCTCGACCTCTCGGGTAGGTTAGTGAATTGGGCCATGGAACTCGGAGAATTTGACCTGGAATTTTATCCGAGAACCACCATTAAGGCCCAAGTTATGGCAGACTTTATTGCAGAATTCAACAATCTCCCCGAGAGCCATGAAACGCCTACAAAAGAAGCGTAGATAGCTTAAGTGGATGGATCATCCATGAAGTCCCGACTCGAAGCTGGGTGGCCTTGATAACACCTGATAAGGAGGAAATTGCAGTGGCATTGAAGTTAGACTTTCCAACCACAAACAACGAGGCGAAGTACGAAGCAGTAATAGCATGCCTTAGCCTGGCAGAACATCTGGGAGCAAAAAACCTCAAAGTTCGAAGTGACTCACAGGTTGTTGCCGGCCACATACAAGGAGGATCAGAGGCCAAAGGTGAAAAAATGATAAAGTACCTTGCCAAGGTGTTGGGTTTTTGGGACCGCTTCGAACGATTGGTGGTCACACAGATCCCGAGGGGCGAAAACAGACGAGCCGATGCACTAGCTCTGCTAGGATCGGCAACAGACGAAATGATTTCAGCCTCAAAACATCGGGTTATCATTCTGGACAAGCCTTCCGTGGATGATGCTGGATTGGTAATGCAGATCGATGACGCCTACGTAATTCCTGAGTGGGCTAGGTACGTGATTGAATATCTTAAGAACGAGCAACTGCCAAATGACAAAAAAGAAGCTCGAAAAATCCGGATGCAATCAGCACGATACACTCTTGTCGGTAAAATTCTATGTCGCCAATGCTATTCACTCCCACTATTAAAGTGTCTCTCAGCGACTGAGGCTGAGTATGTGTTAAAGGAAATTCATGAGGGAGTCTGTGCCAGTCACTCGGGGGGTAGAATGTTAGCACAGAAGGCTGTACGAGCTGGCTACTATTGGCCAACGATGAATCAAGAGTCAATGAAAATGGTCCGAAGGTGTAACAAGTGCCAAAGGTTTGCAAAGTTACAAACCAAACCACCAACAGAAGTCAGCTCGGTTTCTTCACCATGGCCGTTTGCCCAATGGGGGTTGACATTGTAGGGCCCATGCCCACAGGAAAAGGGAATTGCAGATTTCTAGTGGTTGCAGTAGATTACTTCACCAAATGGGCAGAAGTGAGGCCTTTAAAGACTATCACGACCAGGGCAATCAAAAATTTCCTTTGGAAGGCGATCATATGTAGATTTTGGATACCTTACACCCTAATAACTGACAATGGAACACAGTTCGACTGCAAACCATCCCAGGAGTGGTGCAATGAGCTCAAGATTCGACATTTTTTCTCGTCGGTATATCACCCGCAGTCAAATGGGCAGGTCGAAGCGACAAACAAAACTCTGGTGAAGATATTGAAGAAAAAACTCCCGAAGCGTAAGGGAGGATGGGTAGAATACTTACCAGAAGTCATGTGGTCATACCGAACGACAATTAGCTCGGCAACTTCCAAAACTCCTTACTCACTAGCATTCGGAGTCGAAGCAGTGATCCCAGTTGAAATAGGTTCCCCAAGCTTCCGCATTCAGCATTATAATCCCGGGTTCAACAGCATAGGATTAAAGCTACACCTAGATCTTTTGGAAGAAAAACGAGAATATGCGAGAGTCAGAACTTCTGCTTATCAAGAAAAAGCAGCTCGGTATTATAACAAAGGAGTAAAGCCCCGATCATTCAATACTGGTGATTGGGTGCTTCGGAGGATAAAAACGGTAGCTAAAGACCCCACAGAAGGGAAACTGGGGCCTGTCTGGGAAGGATCATTCCGAGTTATTAGAAGCAATCCAAAAGGAGCATACCAACTTGAAGATACAAACAGGAAAAAGTTACAAAGACCATGGAATGCCGAGCATCTCCGAAAATATTATATGTAATTCCGGTTATATTATATGTAATCTGTTTGTTTTAAAACTTAATGTTTATCAATAAAATGCAGATTCAGACAGCATATTAGATCCAAGGACAACATTCGCAAAATTGAGACTTGAATCATGTTGAGGGGATTCAAGTCAGAAATGCCGAGACTTGAATCACGTTGAGGGGATTCAAGTCGAAGAAATGCCAAGACTCGAATCACGTTGAGGGGATTCAAGTCGAACAAATTCTGAGATTTGAATCACGTTGAGGGGATTCAAGTCGAAGAAATGCCGAGTCTTGAATCACGTTGAGGGGATTCAAGTCGGACAAATTCAGATATTTGAATCACGTTGAGAGGATTCAAGTCGAAGAAATGCAGAGACTTGAATCACGTTGAGGGGATTCAAGTCGGACAAACTCCGAGACTTGAATCACGTTGAGGGGATTCAAGTCGGAATTTCAAGTCAAAGAAATGCCTTGACTCAAGTCCAAAGTTCAATATTTTGAATCAAAATTAAAGGATACAAGAAAATGCAGCCTAATAAACTTAGGCTAAATTCAAAAATTTACACTTAGCCAATTTTGGCTAAGTGTAAAACCTAGACGGTACGAGAACAGAGCAGAAGAATAGAGTAAAAGGAACAACACCAATATAAATTTTTTGCAAAAGTACCGAATGTTATAAACATGGAAAAGCAAAGGCTTACAAAAACGCCGAAACAAAAGGCGTGCTAAAAAAAAAAATTGCTAAGTTTTATCTACATTCGGTTCTTCGGAAGCTTGGCTAGCAGGAGCCTCAATTTCAGTGGCCTTAGTCAAAGCATCTAAATCTGCCAGCTCGGTCACCTCATCAATAGGTTCGGCATCTTCACCAACCCAATCCGGGACATCAGGAATCAAGTCTCGGCCTATTTCCCATAGCTCTAAGATAACTTGCTCGGGAACATCCATAAAGTCAGTATAGTTTAGCCTGGCAAAATTTGGGGAAGGCATCGAAGGGTTAAGCACAAATTCTTTGAGGGAATCAAAACCCCAGCGAAATCCATTAATCCAGGTTCGATCTCGAACCTTGGTGAATGCAAGAATCTGACTATGGAACCGATCGGCCTTTGATTTATAATGAGCAGCCTTCAATTTATAATGCTTGGACTTCTTCTGCAGCTCACGAAACTTGAGTTTAGCTTCTTGTAAATCGGCCTGAGCAGCTTGTAAGCCCAATTCAACCTCCTTTAACTTCTCCTCTGCGGCACTCTGAGCTTCTTCAGCGCCCCGTTGAGCATCTTCAGCGATCTTCCTTTGCGCCTTCGCAGCACTCAAATCAGCTCGCAGCACAGTATTACTGCATGATGAGGCCGAGTACCTCACCTCGACATTGTCAGTATGAGCCTTAAGCGCAAACAATTCGCAAGTCCACGAGTCCAGCTGGGAGGATAGTCCTCGACTGGCTTCCTCGGCCGCATTTTACCTAAGCTCGGCATCAGCAATTAGTGCATCATGATTAGCCAATTCTGATTACCGCTCAGCGAGAAGCTTACTCAGCCGGGCCTCTTCTGATTCCAGGGATAGTTTTCAGGCCAACTCTAGCTCAAGCTCAGAAATCCGTTGTTGAAGTCCGGCCACTACCAGGACCTGATTTCGGTGGAAATCCCTATGCTGGTCAAAAAGAGCAAGGGTATCCACCAATTGCTGTCGAGAAAAGAAGAAACTTAGAAAATAAAAACATCAAAAGCCAAATAAAGGATCAAAAGAAACTTACCATGGTTTGAAATTGGACTAATGAGGCGATCATATCCTCGGTCGGAATGCAACCAACGGTACTTTGCCCTAAGTAGTCGGCTGGAGTCAGAGCCCGAACCGCGTCCATAATTGGCCCAGCTAGACGCTCTTCCAAGGAGGCCTCGTCAAATTCATACTCCCGGGCTGGCCTAAAAAACCCAACAGAATCACGAGTAGGTCCCTTCGTTGGCCCTTCGTCTTTAGTTCCAAGTTCGACGAAAGGCCTACTAGAACTCGGTTTTACCCTCTCTGCCACAGGGCAAACTATAGGTCTGACGCTTGGCCCTGCGGGTGTGCTTTCGGCTTCTACATGGACAGATCGCGTGTCATCACCGACCTCAGCGTCCCCTCTTGGCTGCTATATTTGACGAGGCTCGAACGAGGCTTCTACTTGTGCATTCAGCAACTCGAGTAAGGCCGAATCTGTTTCAGAAATGGCAGTCTGGGCCACCCCTTCCCCAACCTTAGATGGAAGGGTCACATCCTGGCCCATAGGTTTCGTGCTGAGTATGTCCTCATCATGAAGTACTGGTACTTCACCTAGTGGTGGGTGCTGAGGCATAGCCTCCTTCTCAGTACTCTGAGGTAAGCACTCGGAAGCAGTCATCGCCAAGAGTTTGGCACGAATGGGAATACCCTTAACTGCCGAACCAATCGATTTAAGGTATGACAGTTCTGCCTCGATCCTTGGTTTTTTCCTAACAGGTTCCCCTTCAGGCTCTTTGCCCAATTGAGGCCTTTCTTGAAAAGCCTTTGATTTTTTCGCCAGTTTCTCGGCGGTCTTTTTCTTCTCGACCGCCTTTTTGGCTTTAGCTTCCTGTTCAGCCCCTATCCGTTGGGCATCGGCAAGGAGCTTCTTCACAGTTTTTGGAGCCTCTTTTGGCTCCTTTGACTTCTTCGGTCCTGCGGAGACCTTCTCTTTACCCTTAAGGGTGGTAGGCGCAAGGTCTTCTTTCGGTTTCTGAGCCTTACCTTTCCTATCCTTCAAAAAAGGAAGATCGGAAATCGGGATCTGGTAACCGAGAATGTTTCGCATATTCTCGTTCGTAACAAGGTGGTCGAAATCCAGCACCACCTTAGCGTCCTCGGCTGATGTAGCCTTCACAAAGGCAAGTATGGTGTCGACTTTGTCGACTTGCTCATCATTTAGTTCAGGGGCTTCCGATGCCCCGATTCTCATGCGGGCCCAGTCCCGGGGAACCCTTTGGTACTTTGGGAATAGTAACTGCTTCGGCTTTTCCCACTGGCCAGAAACCCGAAATGTTTGCTCCTTCCATTCTTTGTTGTTGGAATATCTCCAAGCAAGGTGAATAATAGACTGCTTCTTGCGAACGGTGAATTCTACTGTACCGTCTTGCCGGAAACCGGCCCAGTAAATTGTGAGGAATTCATCTATAGTCATCCTCTTCTGAAGCTTGGTCCTCCAAAGAACAAATGAGGCAAACAAATACCTCCACCCATTCGGTTTTATTTGGGAGGGGGCCACCCCGAGCCATACTAACAATTCTCAGGCTATCCCGGGAAAAGGAAACCAAAAGCTGGCCATCAGCATTCGCTCTGTGATTGTCACATCGCCACCTGCGATGGACAGTTCCTCGGGCTGCTGAAAATGAAGGATTACTGAAGACGGAATATTATAGCTCCGACGGAGGTGACTCTCCTCAGAGGCTAGAATCAAGGACCTGAATTTGTTCTCATGAGGAATGAGAGTGGGGCTACCATCGACATGAGCACTGTCAGAATTAGAGTCAGAAGCCATCGAATCTAGTGCAAGTTAGGTCTGAAGGAAGTCGGTCAAATGTTGAAGCAGGTCGGTCAAATGTTGAAGCAGGTCGGCCAAATGTTGAAGCAGGTCGGTCAGATGTTTGAAGCAAGTCGGTCAAATGATTGAAGCGGATCGGGAAATACGGAAATTTTGGCCGGAAACGGGGTTTTTCGCCGGAAAACTCAGAGGCGTTTTACAAAATAGTAAGTGGTGAAAGTAAAAGTGAGGGATGGGGGTTTATATACTCCTTCATGAAGTAGCTGAAAAGACGCTCATTGAATGCGCCGAGTTAAAAGGTTTTGTAACCGTCAGATGAACAGCTGGCCATGAAAAACAAACCAACGCGTGTCTCAGCGCTTGAAACAACTTTCACGGCCAAAAGGCCAGTGAGTGTTACTACACGCGACACAACAACCCGAATCAACCTAGCAATGTCCGTGCAGCACAAGGATACAGACCGATCTGACAACTGATTCCAAATCTCATGATGATTAAATCCATTATTTCGGATGATTCCGATTCCCAAAATTTTTGAATTTCAAATTCCCCGGTGCTTTTCAAATAAAAAATAAAAAATAAAATTATATATATATATGCCAGCTTACCTTATGTTCAAACCTGGCAGGATCGCACAAAGAAATTCCTTCCACCGAAACTACTTTGTGCGCAAGGAATTGGGGGGTAACTGTTGGGAAATAATCCCGACTTTGCCCAATGGGCCAGAATCGCAGCCCATTAGAATCTTTCTCGGTTAATTGCCGAGAATCATACACAAAGCCGATAATTTACCGATTCCACGTAAAGGTCAAGGACGGTAAAACCAACCTTGTAGCAATTAGGGAAGAAAGCCCACTACCTACACAATAGCTATCATTAAGGAAGGTGTCCCCACGATCTAAGAGCAGTTGAGGACCGACTCCACGATCTCAAGGTGGTTGAGGACCGACTCCACAATCTCAAGACGGTAGAAGACCGACTCCAGAATGATCGTGGAGCACGAACCACGACTCCACGATCTCAAGACGGTTAAAGACCGACTTGGCCACGATTGTGAAGCATGTGCCTCAATCCCACGATTTGAGTAGTCGATAAGTGCTCCAGATATGACACGTGGTCCAATGGAAGAACCGGATTGCTCTCAACATTTTATGTACAAATACCTCACAACTGGACAGGTAAATTTTAGATTGCTCATCGTGATTAAAAGTGATATACACTTGGAATAATACTGACAAAAGCATCGGAGTGGGATCGTCGGACTCCCCCTGACGTAGTTTTCTATTTTGCAGGACAGCAGAGATAAGCTTTTTCGGTTCATCAGTTACCATACCAGAAACTGTTCTAACATAGAGTAACATTGATTTGTTCCCACCAAGGAAAATATACAGTGGAGAGAGAGGGTGGAAGGGTGGCTTCAACTTGCTTTGTAGTTGATTTAAAAGTTTTCCTTAGAAATAACACTTCGTTCTCTTAATTTTGGTGCATCCGTAGAGGCCTTTTGTTTTCCTACTCCATACCCTGAAGGGTTGACTCCATAATGGGGCAGCCCTCTCATGATTTTGATGAACACAAGATTCGACTTCAAATCTGTTGCATAATCCCTTATGGCATGTTTGGGTATTTGATATTTTGAAATTTAAATTTAACTATAATTTACTTTGCGAATTTCGAGGCAAAAAGAAAGTTGAAAAAGATGTTTGAATGGTTTCACTTTCTGAGGCAAAATTAGAAAAAATTGAATAAAATCTAATTTGTTTTTGAAAAATTGCGAATACTAATAAAATTTGTTTTTTAAAAACAATGCACCCAAACATCTTATTAAAGCTTTAACAAGCGAGCTAGCTGACAACTTATTTACCATTATGGTTCTACTCAACCTAAGCCCCACCCACATCTGAAGCTTTAGCCTACAAGTGCATGAATGGCTTCTAATGAAAAAAATTGAGAGGACAAAATGGTTTTATATATATATATATATATATAACACGTCTCTCTCATCCATTTATAAAATTTAGGTCAAATTAAATATCATTGAGGATTTTCTTTTAGTCACATCCTTTCTAGCCAAGACCATTTTCTTGCACACATCGTTGCTTTTGTTAAGTGTCTTCTTTTATACCCTAATAACTGATTTCTTCCATACAAATAATCAATTTTGGCAAAACTATCATACAATCTTGCTGTTATATATTGGGTTAATTACCTTTTATCTTATAAACTGTCATTCATTTACACATCGTCACATGAATTACCAAATGCCACACTCAACTGCCCCCCAAAAAAATAAAACAATCCATCGGTAAATCAGACAAAATATGCGTCTTTAGACATAAAATGACGAAAATACTCTCAAATAAAAAATACAAAACTTACAAATTAAATAAAATAAATTTATTTTCTAAACTCGAGGTATTTTCTATCATTTCACGTCCTAAGGATTTTGATTAATGGCAGAATTATTATTATTATTATTATTTTAAATGGTAGTTCAAAGAAGTTGAGCGTGAAAAATGTATAAATAAGTGATGGTTCATGAGAGAATTAACTCATATATTTGTATTAGATTACACATAGGAAAACTTCATTCACGTTTCAGGAGTAGATAATAGAAATATGGAAATTTGAAGCTCGTGGACCACATAAAGATGGGCATTCGCTTAATTGAGATGCATCATCATCATCAATTTTGTGCCAATAATCATAATGGGGAAATGCTTCAAACAAGCAAGAAATCCTCTTCTTGTTGCAAGGAATTCTTTAATTCCAGATCGTGCATTTTTTTTATTCAGCCACTATTTTTCTAGAAATCCTATCTCAGTATACTTTCCCTTGCTACACCACCTAACCTGATACTCTACAATTCAACCATTCAATTATGTCCTTCACAATAGCCTCTCGTTCCAGTTCAAATAGGAGATCATGTAAGAACCCTTCTAACAATTTGATGGTTTTGTCAGTCGAGGAGGCTTCATTGTATAGTTTCTGAGAAGCTTTTGGGTCGGTTACAGTATCGGCGGTACCATGGAGAACTAGAAAGGGAACTCTCAATTTTCTCAAATTCTGCTGCAGGTAGGATGCGATTCGGAGAATCTCATAACCAGTCCTTACCCTGATGGACCCCGTATACACTAGCGGATCTGAATACTTGGCTATCAGTGCTGCCGGGTCCCGAGAAACCGGCATGCCCTTCTTATTTGCAGCACTAAGTTGATATCTAGGAAACAAAAATGAGATAATTGGGGCCAGTACCTGCCATGAAGAAATAAGATGATATGATACTCAGCAAAATTGTACTCAATATAGCTTTCTTTGGACAGTTTTCCTTCAAACTCCTCAAATCTATTATATTAATATGATATTTATCTTTAAAGTGTGTGCATCTTTAATAGAATTAACAGAACATGCAATTTAAAGAATCACGTGCTCTAAAGATAGATGTCAATTTCTCTCA
Source organism: Alnus glutinosa (assembly GCF_958979055.1). Lineage (NCBI taxonomy): Eukaryota > Viridiplantae > Streptophyta > Magnoliopsida > Fagales > Betulaceae > Alnus > Alnus glutinosa. Next base: position 28,911,438 of record NC_084889.1, on the reverse strand, counting down.
ACCCCATGAAAATTGTCCGTTTTCTAAACTCGAGCATTTGAAAATTGGATACAAGAAAGACCTCATTAAAAGGATATTCTCACCACAAAAATAGGATGGGATGGTTGAACTCCAACTGCAGGTGATGTCAGTACTGCACCAGCTACACGGGCTTCAACCTTTGGGTCAAGCATTGCCTAAAGTTGTTAACACAAAAAAAATTAAATAAAAAATAAGAAATTGAGAACATTGCATAAATTCCAGGTCCATTAGGTAATTTAGGTCGTCCATTAGGTAATTTAGGTCAGCGAAAGAGAGGATTATAAAGATATCAAAAAGTGATTCATAGTATTGCAAGAGTCGCGTCTTTCAACCAAACTTTACCTTCAGGACAATCGCTGCACCTGTCGAGTGTCCGAAGCAAAAACACGGAAGCCCGGGATTCTCCTCAGCTAAAACCTTCTCAAGAAATGATTTCTGTCCAGAAATAAAGAGAGATAAATGCAAACAATTAAACTAAAACAATTTGTGTTCTTGTTCTTGTTTTGGTCTAGGAATAAAGTTGAACCCAATGGCTCTATCCAACTCCCTATATGCCTTAATCAATGAGCTATGACAGTTAACAAACAAAGGTTCATGTTAATTATTTTGCATCAGCCCCTAGTAAATGAGCGTAAAAAACATACCATATCAGCAACAGCATCATCAAGAGAATGAACATATGCATGCAGCCCATCACTTCCACCATGACCTGATAAACCATAGCCAAGAACTATAAACTACTGAACTGTGAAATAAATATTCTAGTGAAAGCTACTAAATGGAACCGACCATTAGAGGTTCAACACAAGAGGATATAGAAGGCTAACAACAGAGCATAGTAAAACCCAGCTTCCTAGGGATATTTTGATTTAAATGTGAAAAATTCAGATCTTAATTCAAATCAAACAAACAACATCTAAAGGAACATATTAAAGCGTAGTGCATTTAGATTATAGTCCCATCCTCGCAAGCATCTAGATGCAGGTTTTGTTTAAAAGATGTTTGATGTTCTTAAAAATTTTGACTCCAGAAAGGCGTGACATTCCATGAGAACGTCAGAAGACAGATTCGGGAAGGAAATTTTCTGTTTTTTCAGCTCCTATAAAACAGAGATACGGTTCCTTGTGGCTTTGGCTTCACTTCCAAAACTTGCACTTTCTTCTTACAAATGTTAAACATAGCAGGTAGACTCAAACATGCAAATAATAAGCTTACTGATTAAGAGGAGCTTTCACATGTTACTTTTTTGCACCAATAGGCATCCCAAATGAAATATTCAATCCCTGCAATATCCAAATATAGATGCATTGTTGAAGAAAAGTGATCTCTAGACTATGAAACAGAAATTAAGGGACAAAAGTAAAATATAACCCTTTTTTTGAAGGATTAGGTGACGGGAGAAAGAAATAAGTGCAAGGTTATATACAAAACTCATTGAGAAAAGGCGATAACCATTTCTTTATAAAGTTTAGTTTCGACCCCAGAAACTGAAAATGAAGGCTAAACTCAGAACTGATTTTTAACACTTAAATTGAGGGGTTGGGTATCGACGGATTATAACATGTTCAGAGGTTGAGGGACCAAAAATAAGATGCCACGATCTACACCACAGACAGAAATATCAAGAGGCTTCTTCTCCTTCCTTCTCTTTTCTTAGGAGGGAAAGGGGAGGGGAGGCAACTTCTTTAAAACTTCTGTATGTTTAACAGTAGCAACTAGAAACTCTTTCGAAGAACCTGCAATAATTTGCTTTTATCCTACTTTCCCCCTATATTATACTCCTTTTGGTCTCTCTTTGTCCATGGCATTCAACAATACTAGCATAAAGTATTACCATTCTATCATGCAGGCTGCATCGCGTATATCACAAATAGAAGTATGATTGAAAAAAAAAGAAGCAAGAATAAAGGAACGGTTCATTGTCCACCGTAATAAGTCTTTAGGGTTCCAAGTTTGGTTAATAGAAGAGTACAAACCCATTACTCTAAAATTCTAAGAACCCAGCATCTTTAGAATTATAATTTTGTATAATATCCTTTCCATACAATAACTCTGTTACTGTATAAAAACTATAATAAGCTAAGAAGAATACCAGGAAGATCTGGATCCAATGATAAACTTTTTGGGTTGTTGGAACAATAGGCTTACTCACAAAAGAATTCTTGGAATGAAGGATTAAATACTGTCTTCCTTCCCCATTTAGTTTGAGATGCCTGCACCTTGCTATGGTTTAGAATCACAGATTCAGGCCTCACAGAGAGGTATAAGATCAATTACACTCATAGTAGCTTCACCAAAACATATTGCGGGCATTGCAAATCCAATATTCTTCAGAACTTCAATAATGCTGCTCTTTTTTTCCACTGAAGACAGCTCATCAATTATATTTCTTTATTTATTTTCTAATTCATCAATTATATTTCTTGATAGTAAGAAAGCCCATCTTAATCATATTAAAGACTAGTTTTAACTGCCTTTTCCTAAAATTTCTCATTATTTGCTTCTGCACATCTGTTCATATGTTGCAATACTGAAAATAAGATCATCTCTTAAACACATGGGATATCATCAATTTATTTTCAATTTATTGTTCACGGTATCATCATAAAGCAAGCACAAAGAAATACGCTCCATCTATCAAGGAGGTAATTAGAGTATAATATAATCTCTGATTTGGTAGTAAATTGCCATAAAAAGAATTGAGCAAAGTAACTTAGAGGTAAGATTGAAATGAAATTGGAGCAATAACGAATTATCAATAGTCAAGGAATCTAAGTAGCATGTTCAAGCACACACATACAAAAAACGTTGGCTTAGTTGGAAGGTGAAACTCAATGGTGAGCACATGAAAATCTTTCTAGGACTTACCAATCCAATCCATTCCATAAACCTTGTAGCCATTAGCATTCAGTTGCTTTGCAAAATCATTGTATCTGCCACTGTAGACAATAATTAAAAAAAAAATCCTTGAGAAATAAATCAACCTTTATATTATACTGAAAATTACTTTTAAATTGTGATGATGCACGAATCACAAACCTGTGTTCATTCAGGCCATGCATAATAAGAACTAGTCCCCTGTACAAAATAGATAACAATTAGCACTTTGATCCCCTAAGAAAGTTGAAAACCCAAGTGAAACTGCTGTAGAACTTAAGGACACTTCTTAACCATTGAGAGACACAGTAGCTTAGCACGAGATTCTATATTGCAATTAATAGAAGATAGCAAAGCTCTATTCAGTTAACAAAAAATAAAACAAATATGAAATAACACCTTTGAAGTGTTGACAATATAATACGAAAAAAGATTGATTATAAACCCATTACTGATCCACTCAGGATAAATTTCCAAACAGTTCCCTTTGACTGTGAATTGGCTACATGGAATCTTGTGCATTATGGTAGACCTGAAACAACTATGACTTGCACATTGAAACAAAAGGTAGTCCTGAATGAACTGACCACCACAAGTTTTCAACACATGACCGTTAATGTCATTTATCACCACATGACCTTTATTTGCATGGGTTTTTGGTGGCCGAACCACCTAAAGTGGGTGGTTCAGCAGTCCAAAATGGGTGGTTTGGGAGTAGCCAAACCACCCTAGCCAACCCTAGACCCTTAGAGGTGGTTCAACCACCCCCTCCAACCGAATTTGAGGGTAACCGAACCACCTCCAATTCAGTTGACCATGGAAATAACCAAACCACCCCAAGTACCTGGAAGTGGTTGGGCCACCCCCCAACGACCGACTATGGGGTGGCCAAACTATCCCAAGCGCTTGGGTTGGTTTGGCTACCCCTTCTGGCCAACTCTGGAGGTGGTCAAACCACCTTCATGCGGTTGGAGACGATGGCCCAACCACCTTTAAGCCCTTGAGGGAGGTTCAGCCACCCCCCAACCATGCCACCAATTAATTTTCTGGGGTGATTTTTTGGAGTGGCTGTTTAATTTTTTTTTTTGAACTGAAATTTTTTGTTTTTTTGCCTTGTTGTCAAGATTTGAGCTATTCATTTAAAATGAACGGCTAACAAAAAATGTATTACATCTCATACAAATTACACAATACCTATTGCATGAGACCTCAATCCGAAATTTTGTTCGGATCTAGTGGCCTTTTCCATAAACTGATAAAAGATAGCGGAGGGGACCCCATGAAATAGGGGTACCTCATGAAAGATATATTGGACTAAGAAAGAGCCAGGAGAAATGATAGCTGACTTTACTTGGGTACCTAGATCCTTGGGACACGTCCTGGCATAGGAAATTACAGACAAAATGCTGCAGTCCATATTATTCATTTTAGAAATGATGCGGCACTTGCCAATTATAGCACACCTAAAAATTACTAAGTTTTGAACTTGTGGCAGATAAAGGTCTAGGTCTTTTATTTTGATAATTAAGAATAGAAATTAATGATATTTTTACTCTCGTATGAATTTTTTGTACATCTCATTTTTAGATCTATCTTTGTATTTGTATTTATGGGACCACATTTTGAAATTAAGAATTGAGATTTAGTGGGAGTAAGGGTCTAGGTTTTTAATTTTGATAATTAAGAATTTGAATTTTGGTTAAATGACAAATAGGTCATTCTGCCATCCCATTGAATGATTAAAGTAGACACTTCTGCCGTGAAAGAAAAAAAAATGTATAGAAAATATAATGAAAATATTTATTTGTTACTTAGACAAAACTCATATCATTAATTGTTAAAATTAAAAATTTAGGTCTTTATTTATCATAATCCCAAAACTCAGGCTTTTGAGGCAATTTCTTAAATAAATGAAAAATGTGTTGGAAATGCAGTCATTTATGCACCGTTCCATTAGCATATAGTAATTTAGTAAAGAGAAAACATTGCAGTTTTATTATATACAACACCTTGAATTGTAAATTTTAATTTTTTTTTAGGTGTCCCCCATCAAATTTTATGGACAGAAATTTTTTACAAACCGGTTCGTAGGAAATATCTTACAACCCACATGTAAGAGTGGCATGTGTTCCTTGGCATGTGAGAAGCATGTGTTATTTTAATAGCATATGCTTCTCACATGTTTTTTTAATAACATTAATAAAAAATCATGTGATTCTTACATATTTAAATGACACATGTCACTCTTACATGTGGGTCGTAGGAAATTTCCTACAAACCGATTTGTAGAAAATTTCTGTCCGAATTTTATTTTAAAAGAGGACGATATAAACAAACAATTATAAGCAAATAAATCCCTTATGCCAAACAAAGAAGATTCCAGTTCCACAACAACAATTAAATATACACCAAAATAAAGAAAACATTATTCGAAAATTAAAAAGGAAAAAAAAAAATCAATGGGCATTTCCAAAAATAAAAATAAAAAAATAAAAAAGATTTTTTTTTTTTTTTCCCAGAACCAATGAACCATAAAAGAAGATATTAACATAAAATAAACGTCTGTCCCACAATTCTTATAAGAGACAGCCCACACATTTTCGTTGTTTTCATTTTGCCAAATAAATGAAGGCAGAAACCAATCAAAATTTAAAAGAATGCATTTCCAACACTTCATTTATCTTACCATTTCCAAAACACCAATTTATTATTATTTTTATTTTTATTTTTTATTTTTAAAAAAAGAAACAGAAAGACAGAGCAAGCATTTATCTACCTGGTGTTGACCGAAACCGGTGTCCAGGACTGCGTGAAAATGGTGTTGCCTCTCGCCGTAACAAACAGCGAGTACTCTCTCACCGACTTCTTGTTCTTCTCATCACCATCACCATCACCATTACCATCCTGCATCACTCTCCTCGTCGCCAGCGCTCTTCTCGCCGCCACTTCCTGCTCCACCGCGCCGCTCTTCCTCGACGCAACCATCCTCGCCGGAACCCTCACCACCTTCCTCTGATGGCGGTGGGCCCCACCGCTCTCCCCACGCTTCTCTTCCTTTCTCGATGACGGGGCCCGCCGGAACGGGACCAGGAGGAGCAGCACGAATGCGTTGATCAGTATCATCAGGCTCCTCCACACGCGCAGCGAGCACAGCGCGTTCACGCGCCCGCTCGCGCCCGACGTCAGCATTAACGGCGGCGACGACGACGACGAAGAAGACATACAATCCATTCCCGCCCTCCTCCTCCGCCCCAAAACCAACGGATATTCGGGTCCGAATCTGGTCGACTTCACGTATATTCTTCTTCTTCTCGCATGAAATTGTGGAATTTCCCTAGGGATTACAATCGGTGTCTTGCTGTAACAGATCATATACCGAGAAAAAAGCAAAGAATTCTCTCTCTCTCCGTTTGAATAAACTATTCTTTTGCTAAATTTAGTTGAAGAACCTTTTGCCCAAATTTAGAGCAAAAACCTAAAATTATGTATAGACTTTCAATAAATTAACAGCGAAAACGACGAGTGTGGATGAAGAAATGGGATTAAACTAGCTAGGGTTTTTTCTTTTGGTTGCTGTGGCAGCTCAAATATAGAGGAGCTAGCACGATGATTTTGCTTTCTCTGTGGCTTTTGCTTTCTCATAATTGAATTTGCTGCAAAGGAACATAGGATAGGACGTCACGGCTAAAGAAACGTCCAAATCAGGGGGAGCTCCATCCATCTAATCTCTAATTGGATGGCTTGGAGGACGACACGTGGCTTTAATAAAAAGAAATATTTCAAAAGGGTGACGAAAATAAGGTGTCGTGTTTGAACAGAATACACGTTTCAGAAATGCGGCGACCTGGCGAATGATGCGGGCTTAAAAAATAGTCAAACCTGCTAGCAGCTTGCGGAACTCTCGGTGAAACGTGTCGTCCTGTGAATCGATCTCGTGAGCCGAGGTTCTGGTCCTATGACTCTTCTAGATGTGGCAAAACAGCCGGTCTCTGCCCGGCCTTTTTTTTCTTTTACCGTGGCTCACTATTTTTTTTTATTATTATTTTTTTTTTTAAGTAGCCTCGTTACTCACAATTTAGGATGAACAATTGAGACAGTTATTAACCGTTGCTAATTGCCAATTATTGCTAATTAAATAGCTGAAAATTTTAAAATAACATTAATCAAATAACCGGGTATATTAATTGCGATTACTGATTTTAGAAAACCGATTAATAACTAGACAATCAGTTTCTATATATATATATATATACAAATAATTATATATATATTGTAGATGAGCCTAAGACTTAACTTTTAAATTCAAAAAAATAAATCATCTTACATTTTTTTAATATAAAAGTTTGGTATTTTTTTGAATTGTCATTATATTTTATAATATTTGTTTATTTGATTTTCTTTGTAATCATTTTATTCAATCTATGGACTTGATTATGAATTCATTGAGATGAATAAATGGTGAATGGTAGTATAGTAGTATTTACTATTTAACATTGAATATTGAATGGAAACGAAAAAAAAAAAAAAATCAACAATATATGAAAACTGGTTACTTGGTTAATAACCGTTTTTTAATAATTGAATAACCAGCGGTTTGTTTCGATTAGAGGAAGCATGAGTCACATAAAAGAATTAATCAAAATTATAATCAGGGTTTTCTTTAATTAATTGTAAGATCCAAAATCACATTAAAAAAAAAAAAAAAAAAAGGTATGGTTTGTAAAAATTAACTCTTTTATTTATGTTTTGTTATTTACTATTCGAATTTTGGAATGAAGTTTTTATTGGTTGGTGAAAAGTTTTTTAAAAAAGGAAAAAAGGAAGAGGATGTGAGAGATTTGCATGTGAAACTCATTAGTCAATTCTAAGACAAGAAAGACCATTCCAATGGACCAATTCGGCTCAAAGATTTGTAGGGGGAGGATGTCAATGCTGTATTTGTTGGCGACCTATTGGGGAAAGATCTACAAATATTTAATTGCATGTGAAACTCATTTGGTGTCTGATTTTGGCCTAACTAAATTTTGAGGAAGCATGATTAAGTTAGGCCAAAATAAGACACCAAACTTCCTAACCAATACTTAATAAACCCAATTAATTCATTAGCATTAGCTTCTCTTAATTTTTTTCTTAAATTTAGAAAAGAGATAAAGAAAAGATAAACTATTTAAATATTATTTCAAATAAACGATAGATGAATGAGACATGAAACAAATGAAAGAAAGCGAATTAACTTCGGATATGACGGAATACTTTTTGCAACATTCTCATCCAATATAACACTTTACATGTAAGATTTACAATTTTGATAAGAGTAATAATTACAAAAATAATGATTACTTTGTTACACATAATACAAATAACCAAGGAGACTCTTCTTTATCCAATGTTGTAGATAATCAATTAGACTATTCTTTATCCAATGTTATAGTTGATAAACGTGAAGGCTTTGTTGACCGAGGAGACTCTTCATCCTTAACAGCCCCCCTCAAACATATGGGAGGTGGAGTGACCATGAGTTTGTCTTTGAGAAATACAAATTTGGATGATATGAGTCCCTTGTAAAAAATCTTAGCACATTGATTTGCTATGGATATGTAACTAGCAACAATATCCTTACGTAATATTTCCCCTCTGATAAAATGATAGTTAACTTCAATGTGCTTTGTTCTAGCATGATAGATATGATTAGAAGCTAAAGCAATAGAATCTAAGTTATCACACCAAAGTCAAGGGCGATTAGATAAGACGGCCTTCAAATCTTTAAGAAGCATTTGTAACCAATATAGTTTAGCGATGGTGATAGCCATGGCATGATACTCAGCGTCTGTGCTGGACCTTTATGATGTTTTTGTTATGAGGTCTAGGACAGAGAGACTAAGTATCATTGTCACACAAAGCTTGAATTGCACTTTCCGTAGCAGCAAACCAATAGGGATGAGACATAGCCTAAGAGAATGTAGTAGGTTCTCTAGGTAAAGAGATAGAATGCATGGCTTTCAAGGGATACTTTGTGAACTTGAGAGAATGATAAATGTGATAGTTTGTTAAGTCTTTGGGCTTAGAATTACTTGTCATAGATCGAGTGACAATATGAGAAGAAGAGGGCTCAAATGGATGAGACAAATCTTGGCTTAATGATTGAAAGGTTTCTAGTATAACAGTAGGGATTGGTACTGCAATGATAGGGTTGTTAGTATAGTTTCCGGTACAGTGAGGTACGCCTTTGTTGGTACTTGCTTTGATTGCTGCAAAACAATAAAAGTAAGCAAAAGAGCTTGTCGGGGGTGCTGGCTGGATCTCACTCTGATGCTTAAGTCAGCATGTATTTCGGGAATGAAAAAAATAGCAATGATCTAGGGTTCTTGAAAGGAATTTCGTCCCCTTTTACCTAATACATTTTGTGTGACGACACTTTTTTTTTTTTTTTTGATACAATATATAAAACGAGTCATCATAGTGGCACGACTACATGTCGCTCAACCAACATATGGCGCATGCCCCATAACATGCACCTGACAATCAGAGTTACATCTAACAACGGAATATAATACTCAATGTGCAGCGGATAGAGTTGCAATTTTTGACACGACCAGCAAACCCGACACGAACACTACACGAAAAAATATAGGGTTTGGGTTCGGGTCATAATCGGGTCAACCCGATTATCACCCGATTAGAAAGCCAACCCGATTGCGACCCGATTTTTTTTTTTTATTATTATTTTTTTTTTCCAACCCACCAACCCGTTTATGACACGTTTACGACTCATTAACCCATTTATGACTCGAAACCCGTTTATAGCATTTTTTTGAATATATATATATATATATTAAATAATCACAATCGGGTTGACACGCCAACCCGATTATTAATTGGGTTGTATTCGGGTTGAACTTCAACCCGCCAACCCGACGGGTCGACACGAACCCAACCCACCAACTCGAATTGCCAAACCTTGCAGCGGAACACGTATTATAAGCGAAAATACATCTAATACATAACAGTTAATTACAACAGGAGCCATTTACAAGTCTATCTATTTAAGACTTATAAAACACATTACACTAACTACATATTAAAATAAATGCTCAACAAATACATATGTCACGTAGGACACCAGCCATAAATAAAATACCAAAATGCTGACTACCCATGAGTCCGTGACTGATGACTGTCGCGATGTGCTCCAATCATAACATCATATACGCTAGGTGGATGAGTCAATATCTATATCTGTAGAACCTGCAGTCAAAGCAACAATGTCTGTACGAATGCGGGGGCTGCCGCATCTGTACATGTGGAATTATGAGCCCACCGTCTTAGCACAAATAAATACACTAAGACCTTAGAGGTATACTATTCATTAAGTTTTCGCAAAGAACCAACTATTCTTTATAGTCTTGCGTACGCTATAACAGCTACCAATTTTATAGACTTTTGTTTGAAAAACCCACGTAGCCGATATAGCGAACACCGACTAATATAAAACATTTTAAGCATACTATGTAGCTGAGACTTATACGTAGAAGTTCCATTGTTGAAAACAACTACATACATCATCACTTACTATAATACTTTTGATTCAGTGAGACTTAGAAAACAATGACATTTAAATCATGAAACCATTCGATAGAAATATGCATCAGTTCTTTCTCATTGAGACTCTTATGCATACTAGTATAAAAACATTACTCATAAAAACAATGTTATACATGCCCATGCTCATTGTTTTATGCCTTAAGAATTTAACCCAAGTATAGTGCTTTAAGGGAATCTAACCCAAGTAAGCACCTCATGGGAATTGAACCCATGGTGAAGCACTTCTTGGGAATCTAACCCAAGTAAGTACTAGTACCTCAAGGGAATCTAACCCAAGTAGGCACCTCATGGGAATCTAATCCATGGTCGAGGGTCTCAAGGGAATCTAACCCAAGTAAGTACCTCGGGGGTACCTTAAGGGAATCTAACCCAAGTAGGCACCTCATGGGAATCTAACCCATGTATAGTTTCCCGTGGGCTATGAACCTCACTTCGATGTACGTTTAGCGTTCATATGCTTATACCTCATGCCTTAAAACAATACATTTCATTTCATGAATCATTATTGTAACACATGCTTTATTTAAAAAACATAAACAGTTCAACATGTCATTTCTTAAACAATTTGCACAACTTAAATCTCCAACCGCAACAGGCATCAAATACATACATTTAATTCCCAACCACGACAAACAGTCAAACATTTAAAACATAATTCAAATTACACTTTTCATTCATGCAACAATTCTCATAAACATCATTGCGGTATTTTAACATAATTGAAACTACTCAAATCATCCAAACACATGTATTTCGACATACAGTCGGTTCGGATTTGTAAAACACATATATTTTGAAATTCTATAATATACAAAAATAGTAGTTTCTCAGTGAGTAGAATACTTACCTTGGCTGCGCGGATTTAAACACTAGGTCTCCTAAACACCACCTTGCAATGTATCATTATGGAATAACACATTGCACTATTTTGCACTTTAAATGATTAACACCCTAATTAGCACTTGAATCGCTCAAGGCTAAACCGTTAGAAAACCCATAATATTTTTAAGGGTTCCAAACGTCTATCCATAAATCCTAAACGATAACTAAAACTCAAACAATACTAACCCAAAGTAATTACTAAGGATTAGATATTAAAATCACTATTTAATTAATTACTAACCCGCAATTATTTCACTAACTCATAAATTATTTTCGCGAACACTTTTATAATAATATTAGCCCTAAAATTATATTCACTAATATATAAATTATTTTCGTTAACCTAGTCACATAAAACACTACCGTATTTAAAACAACATTAACCCAAAAATTATATTCACTATTCTTTTACACTAATTACTAACTTATTAACATAATTTAACATTATAGGTTTTAATCACTTAAAAACCCTCATATTAATTTAACCCATCAAATTATGTTTTTCAAAATTAACTCATAATTTATAAAACACTACTCCCATTACAATGTTATTAACTCATAAGCATTTAACTAAGGGTTAATCTCATAAAAACACAACTGAAATTAAATATTCAAAAGTTAGGGTTTGAGAAAACTCACCAAACCAAAACTCATGGTTTAGGTAGTCTCAAGCAAGTTCCAAGTAACCCATGCCTAAAGAAAACACTAGATTAAACTCACATTTCAATATTTTAATCCAAAATTTGAAGAGCACGAGTTTAGTGTTTTACCTTAAAATGATCAATGAAAATGTAAATTCGAGTGCAAGGATCACGTTTTCGAAGACGGATTGAAGATCAGACCGTTGAATATTCATACATTGTGATTTTTCTATGAAAAACCAAATGGACTTTTGGAGAAACTCTCCCTGTTTCTTTTTTCTTTTCTTTTTTTCTTTTCTTTTTGTGGAAGGCATCGTATTTTATTTTTTAATTTTTTTTCCTAAAGGGCCGTGTGGCCCTTCTTTCCTAAAATGGCCATCGGGCCACATTTTTTTTTTTTTTTTTATTCTTTTAGCTTCTCTTTTCTGAATCTTCTTTTTCCTTTTCTATTTTATTTTTATTTAATTTTCTTTTATCTCTTGTCTTTTACCATATGATTATTCTACACCCAACTCTTCCCTTTCTTTCAAAGGCCGACACACCGCATCTCTCCATTTAATGTCCCATTCTATTTTATCTTTTGTTTTCATCTGATTCTCTTTTCATTTTTTAATATTTCTTTTATTTAGTTACTTTTCTTTTAATTTATTTAATTTTTCTATTACTTTTCTATTTATTTCATTTACTTATTATTTCTTTAATCTTATTTTCTATTTTATCTTCCCTTTTCTATTATTTATTTGGACCTAAAAATATTATCTGCACGTCTTATTGCATTTTCTAGTCATCTAATTAATCTTAGTCGTTTCTCCACTAAATTTTTGGGAAAGAATTTTGTCAACGAAACATAGTAATAATATTCTTTGACTGATTATTTAGAGTTTTAAAAAAAAATAAAATTGTTGTTGTTGTTGATCTATTGAAAGAATGGATCGATCATGGTCCGGCACTTATCAATGCATGAATCATGTGTTTCTCATATGTATTTTAAAAAGTGTATATGATTACATGTTTTAAGGACAAATGTCAATTTAAATAGCTTAATTTTTTTTTTTCCGCTCAATTTATTTGAAAAAAAACTTTAATCTTTTTTTATTAATGGTGTCGTTAATTGATCGATCATTTCTTATTAAATATCAGCCCTACTTTTTTCACATGGAAAGAAAGATGTTTTCTTGTGTTTTAGAGTACTAATTTATAGGGAAAAGTACACATAACCCCCTCAAACTATCACCTCATTGTCAATGTCCCCCCAAACTACCAATTGTGTCAATGTACCCCCCTAAACTACAAAAAACTGTCAATGTCCCCCTAATGACAAAAATACCCTTCATAAAATTATTAAAATAAAATAAAAACTAAAAAAAATTTTAAAAAATTAAAAATAACAAAAATTTATACAAAAAAAAAAATTAAAAATAAAAAAACTGTTTTTTTTTTTTTATTAAAACAAATTATTTTTCTAAGTTTCAGTTAATTTTTCGTTTGTTTTTTTTTTAAAAAAAAAATCTTTTTTTTTTTAATTTAATAAAAAACTGGGTTTTCCTTTTTCTTTTTCGTTTTTTTTTTTTTTTAAAAAAAAATTGTTTTTATATTTTTCAGTTATTTTTTCGTTTGTTTTTTGTTTTTTTTTTTAAAGAAAAACTTTCTTTTTCCTTTTTTTATTTTTTTTTTCGTTTTTTATTTAATTTATTTAATTTGTTTTTTAAAAAATAATATTTTAGTTTTAGTTTTTTTTTTCAAATTTATAAGGACATTTTTGTCTTATTCAAAAAAAATTTGGATTATTTTTGTCTTTTTGTTGGTATTATGGGGGACATTGACATTTTTTGGTAGTTTGAGGGGGGCAATTGACACAATTGGTAGTTTGAGGGGTACATTGACAATTGAGTGATAGTTTGAGGGGGATATGTGTATTTTTCCCTAATTTATATTTAGAGAAATGATCCCTACACTCATTTCTCACAACAGCCCCACAACAAGCTGACGTGGTTGGTAATATTTTATTATTTTTTTACAAAAAGAAAACAAAAAAATAATAAAATATTACCAGCCACGTCAGCTTGTTGTGGGGCTGTTGTGAGAAATGAGTGTAGGGATCATTTCTCTTATATTTATGTACTTGTTCCAATTATATTAGATGTGTAACCGAAGATAATATAGCACCATAAACAATAATAAAAACATAATTAAAAGTAGTAATTACGACAGTGAAACCATTACTAGCTTTCTCAAGTATCGGATAATTTTTCAACGATTAATGAGTAATTATGTATAATGGCATTCTCAATTTATGGTTGCATTTTTTTATTTTTTTTTCCTTTTAATTAAGATTGATTTAAGGGTAAATTTTTATATATATATATCTCAATGTGTTGACCTGGCAGGATCTAGTTAGTAGTTTTTTTTTTTTTTATTATTGTTCAAGGGTTGATCCATGACTAGTAGACCTTGTCACGTTGGCATATTGAGATATTTGTGAAATATGGTATATTATATAGCATTTTTTTCAAAATAACGCGTTTAAATTATAGAGTAATGCTAAAAATTAAATTAGCTTTTATCTCATTACTATTTTACATTACAGACATTGTTGTATCAATCGGCCCTTGAATTTTTACTTTGATTTTTATTTTTCTAATAAGAAAAGATTAGAAACCATAATTTAAAAAAATAAAAAATAAATAAAAATTAGAAGCACGCTAATGCTTCTATTTATATCGGTGTAAAATATTTTTCGTATTTTTCATTGTTTGGTGCGACAAGTAATAATAGCCAACTAAAAACATTTTTGATTTGAACAAAAAAGTTTGTTTAATTTCGGTAAAATATCCCCCCCCCACCCCCGGGCTTTTTTTTTTCGAGTTAAGTTTTTCATTCTCAAATGGTTGGAGTTTGCCAAAATAACTCCGAGCCTATGCTAGACCATTGTCAAACAACGAAAAATGTTTTCAACATAAAACAATTTTTTGAAAAAAATATATTTTGTCGAAAAATATTTTAGGTCGAAATAAACAAAGCCTAAATTAAAAAATGCATCTGGAAATACCATGTGTGCCTCTATGAAGTACATTGTTAATATTTGAAAAAGCAAAGAAAAAGACGTAACAGAAAAGAAAAGAAAAGAAAGCAAGATTTCCCAGTAAAATGATTGCTGTCGATCGAGCTACAAAACAAAAACAAAAGCCACTTGTTGACAAATTCATACCCGATATCATATAAGATTAATTAACCTACAAAGAAGCTGCTGTTACTGCCCTGAGAGAACTGAGAATTTGATGAGACCAACTCTATCAAATCCATCTCTTTCTTTGCAATAGAGGAGTAAGCTTGATGATCTGCCAGCAGCAACTCCATGTTCATGTCGTTCGACTCGTAGCTGTAATCATTGGCGGCAGCGCCGCCATTCAGCAGGTAAGACAGGAAGAGGTCAGAATACAGGTGGGTCTCTTTTGTTTGGAGGTTAACGTTGTTGTTGGCGGTCGTCTGAAAGCTTGAACACTCGACAACATCATGATCAGTCAGCAGCTGACCGCCATTGTTGTCAATAACATGAAATGTCTCCGGTTGATTAATGTTGTCAACATGCGGCTGGTTTGCAAAGAAGTTTTGCATGAAGAGCAGTTCATCGTCATACGTTTGAGAAATGTTCAATGTGGGTGAGTCAAGAAGTTCTTCGGAGAGGGTGGAAGTGTTACTGGTGGTGGGGGGGGTGGAAGTGTTGTTATTGAGCGTTTTGCTTCTGATGTAGTCTTGAAGAACAGAAGACTGGGGCTTTCCCTTTTGACGATCTGTCTGCTTGTTCTTTCTCCTTGAATTCTGCCTTCTTTTCGTGGCATTCCAATGGTTCTTTATTGCATTTTCTGTTCTTCCTGGAATGAACTTAGCGATCTCCGCCCATCTGTTCCCAACCTTCTCATGAGCTTCAACTAATACCCTCTCCTCCTCCTCACTCCAGTTATCCTTCTGAAACAAACCCATACAGCAACAAGAATGGTTAAAAGTATTGATTAATCGATTAAATTTACTTTTTTTTTTTCATAAGGTTAAGAATGATTTAACAAGAACAAAAACATTGGGCTATTGCATTGTAAAAGCTAAGAGAATTAGCCAATGTCACATAATTCTACATATACAAAGGCATCAACTTTTATAACGCTCGGGTATATATGCATGTATAAAAGAGATGATGAACAGTTAAAATTACTCACTGAAAAAAAAAAGGGATAATTAAACAATTTTTGGAAGGAGAATATATGGTGTCAACGATCTAATTAAGCTTTAACTGCATGTCATGGTAATACTATGCGAATCTAAAGCCATGGATCACAAAGATCGAAGAAGGATCTAATGAAGATAATGAAATAGATCTCCTACATAGATCCTTTAGAATCTGAATCTGTATCTTCTATACATTGACTAGGAAACTAGTGTAGATCGATTACAACACAAACCAGATAATTAACGAAACGTATGATTAATTTTTCTTGTCGAAATAATGGTTTAGTTATATCAAATCTAAGAATCTAATACAAGTTTTCAGTTCTTAGATACCCATAAAAGTCCTAGGTTCCAAACCAATTACATGTATATATATATATATCACAACATGAAGAAAACCTTGATATCTGGGCGTAAATGATTGTGCCATCTCTCCCGACACTGCTTGCCAGCTCTTCCAGCCAACTTCTCAGCTATCTGCGCCCATTTCCTCACTCCATATTGCTTCACCAACCTGATTAGTGTCCTTCAAACCATGAAAAAAAAACCCAAAAATATTTCAGTCTATTGATACAGGAAACAAAGATATATAAATATTAATATATACTACTTGTAAAAATATAAGGAAAAAGAAAAAAGAAAAAGAAAACATCAAGCCTTTTATTTCACCTATCCTCCTCATCTGTCCATTGCCCCTTGATCAAAGCTTCAGACGAGCATTTTTTAGCTTTCTTTGCCACGCTTTTAGAGTTCTTCCCCACGGCCTTCACTTCTTCTTTGAAAACCATATTAGGGTTTCTCTCGTGCATCCAATTCAGCGGCTCTCCATCTAAAAAAAACCCGTCAACAAAGCTGAACAAGGCGTTATCTGAAACAAGCACTTCTTTGTTTTTTGCATAGTTCTGAGCTTGTTGCTGGGAGAAATGGTTTTGCCCATACAAGAACCTGTCTATGGCTGTTAATGGCGGACCGGGACAGTATAGGGGAGGGTTATTCTGGGAATTTTCATTCCCGTAAGTGCCTCTCCCACCACCTTCTCCTCGTCCTTCCATAACAGGAGCTACCTTGAAGTGGAGACTGAAAATTAACCAGAAGAGAAAGGGATGTTTTGTGGGCTTGATTTTTGGGAAGGTTTTTTTTTTTTTTTTTTTTTTTCCGCTTAGCTTGTGAGACAACCTCCATGACAAGAGCTGGACAATAAGCTTATACCAAGCCTTGTAATTAGCCACATGACATGATAGCCATTGATCCGGGGGAACATTCAACGGCTGAGAATCAGATTTGGGTGTAACTCCTAAGCTTCCTCTCTCAGACAAAAGTAGAAAGAGTAGGGGAGAGATTAGTGGGTTCGTTATTAAACCCACAATTATTGTTAATTTAATTCCTTGTCTTATAAAAAAAAAATTTACAAATTATTGATAATTTTGGCGCCATTATGTTGAAAAGACGAATATGGCCCTTTTTTAAGGCAATTTTGAGGGTGATTTTGATATTTCAATGCCAAAACTAAAAAAAAAAAAAATGGAGGTCATAATTATTAAAACAAAAGGAAAACGTTGGTAGCTAAGGTCATTTCTAAAAATTAATTGTGATTAATTAGGGTGAGGAAATTGGGGAGAATTGTAAGACCTAGTTTTTAATTGCATGCTTGGATGGCTGCTAATTGCCTGCACATGGACGTAATATTTGCCCTTTTCTCTGTTTCTTATCTTTTTGGCTTATAAAAGCTCACTATTAATTTCACAAATGGGAAACAACTTAAATTTGCATGTTGATGAGTCAACATTTTAGAATTCAAAGAGGTAATTTAGCTCAAAGCAATGACGATTTATTTTGGTATTTTAAAGCTTTTTTTTAAGTGCATGCCCCAAAGATCACAAGGGTCATGTATAAACTAGTTTTTTTCCTTTCTCTTTCTTGTATATTTTATTTTTTAGAGAGAGAGAAAACCATGTTTAAAGTGGCTGGAAACTGATTAGGAGGGATCCAATATTGCGCTAGACATGAGCTAAAAATACATCTTCTAAGAAAAGGACATGAGAAAGGATGAAATTATCGAAATCACAATTTTATTCAATTTTTATCTTGCTTTGTTGATGTAGCACTGTTTCAATAAGCTCTTGTTAAAAAATAAATATTTAAGGGCTGATTGACATGGACAGGTCAGCAAAGTAAGATAAAGTTTGGACTATAACATTACTCTAAGAAAATCCATGTTATCCTTAAGATTATATATATTAGTAGTCATTTATTATTTACCCCTTGTCCAGATAGATCAAAAGGGATAAATTTTTCACCATCCAAGTAAATTGATCAAAGCTTCAGACGAGCATTTTTTAGCTTTCTTTGCCACGCTTTTAGAGTTCTTCCCCACGACCTTCACTTCTTCTTTGAAAACCATATTAGGGTTTCTCTCATGCATCCAATTCAAAGGCTCTCCATCCACAAAAAACCCATCAAAAAAGCTGAACAAGCCGTTATCTGAAACAAGCACTTCTTTGTTTTTTGCATAGTATTGAGCCTATTGCTGGGAGAAATGGTTCTGCCCATACAAGTACATGTCTATATATGGCTGTTAATGGCGGACTGGGACGGTATAGGGGAGGGTTATTCTGGGAATTTCCATTCCCGCAAGCGCTTCTCCCACACCACCTTCTCCTCGTCCTTTCATAACAGGAGCTACCTTGAAGAGGAGACTGAAAATTAACCAGAAGAGAGAGGGGTGTTTTGTGGGCTTGATTTTTGGGAAGGTTTTGTTTTGTTTTTTTTTTTTTGCTTAGCTTGTGAGACAACCTCCATGACAGGAGCTGGACAAGAAGCTTATACCAAGCCTTGTAATTAGCCACATGGCATGATAACCGTTGATCCGGGGAAACATCCAATGGCTAAGAATCGAATTTGGGTGTAACTCCTGAGCTTCCTCTCTCAAACAAAAGTAGAAAGAGTAGGGGAGAGATTAGTGGGTTCGTTATTAAACCCACAATTATTGTTAATTTAATTCCTTGTCTTATAAAAAAAAAATTTACAAATTATTGATAATTTTGGCGCCATTATGTTGAAAAGATGAATATTGCCCTTTTTTAAGGCAATTTTGAGGGTGATTTTGATATTTCAATGCCAACACTAAAAAAAAAAAATGGAGGTCATAATTATTAAAACAAAAGGAAAACGTTGGTAGCTAAGGTCATTTCTGAAAATTAATTGTGATTAATTAGGGTGAGGAAATTGGGGAGAATTGTAAGACCTAGTTTTTAATTGCATGCTTGGATGGCTGCTAATTGCCTGCACATGTACGTAATATTTGCTCTTTTCTTTGTTACTTATCTTTTTTGCTTATAAAAGCTGACTATTAATTTCACAAATGGGAAACAACTTAAATTTGCATGTTGATGAGTCAACATTTTAGAATTCAAAGAGGCAATTTAGCTCAAAGCAATGACGATTTATTTTGGTATTTTAAAGCTTTTTTTTAAGTGCATGCCCCAAAGATCACAAGGGTCATGTATAAACTAGTTTTTTTCCTTTCTCTTTCATGTATATTTTATTTTTTAGAGAGAGAGAAAACCATGTTTAAAGTGGCTGGAAACTGATTAGGAGGGATCCAATATTGCGCTAGACATAAGCTAAAAATACATCTTCTAAGAAAAGGACATGAGAAAGGATGAAATTATCGAAATCACAATTTTATTCAATTTTTATCTTGCTTTGTTGATGTAGCACTGTTTCAATAAGCTCTTGTTAAAAAATAAATATTTAAGGGCTGATTGACATGGACAGGTCAGCAAAGTAAGATAAAGTTTGGACTATAACATTACTCTAAGAAAATCCATGTTATCCTTAAGATTATACATATTAGTAGTCATTTATTATTTACCCCTTGTCCAGATAGATCAAAAGGGATAAATTTTTCACCATCCAAGTAAATTGATCAAAGCTTCAGACGAGCATTTTTTAGCTTTCTTTGCCACGCTTTTAGAGTTCTTCCCCACGACCTTCACTTCTTCTTTGAAAACCATATTAGGGTTTGTCTCATGCATCCAATTCAGAGGCTCTCCATCCACAAAAAACCCGTCAAAAAAGCTGAACAAGCCGTTATCTGAAACAAGCACTTCTTTGTTTTTTGCATAGTATTGAGCCTATTGCTGGGAGAAATGGTTCTGCCCATACAAGTACATGTCTATATATGGCTGTTAATGGCGGACTGGGACGGTATAGGGGAGGGTTATTCTGGGAATTTCCATTCCCGCAAGCGCCTCTCCCACACCACCTTCTCCTCGTCCTTTCATAACAGGAGCTACCTTGAAGAGGAGACTGAAAATTAACCAGAAGAGAAAGGGGTGTTTTGTGGGTTTGATTTTTGGGAAGGTTTTGTTTTGTTTTTTTTTTTTGCTTAGCTTGTGAGACAACCTCCATGACAGGAGCTGGACAAGAAGCTTATACCAAGCCTTGTAATTAGCCACATGGCATGATAACCGTTGATCCGGGGAAACATCCAATGGCTAAGAATCGAATTTGGGTGTAACTCCTGAGCTTCCTCTCTCAAACAAAAGTAGAAAGAGTAGGGGAGAGATTAGTGGGTTCGTTATTAAACCCACAATTATTGTTAATTTAATTCCTTGTCTTATAATTTTTTTTTTTTACAAATTATTGATAATTTTGGCGCCATTATGTTGAAAAGATGAATATTGCCCTTTTTTAAGGCAATTTTGAGGGTGATTTTGATATTTCAATGCCAACACTAAAAAAAAAAAATGGAGGTCATAATTATTAAAACAAAAGGAAAACGTTGGTAGCTAAGGTCATTTCTGAAAATTAATTGTGATTAATTAGGGTGAGGAAATTGGGGAGAATTGTAAGACCTAGTTTTTAATTGCATGCTTGGATGGCTGCTAATTGCCTGCACATGTACGTAATATTTGCTCTTTTCTTTGTTTCTTATCTTTTTTGCTTATAAAAGCTGACTATTAATTTCACAAATGGGAAACAACTTAAATTTGCATGTTGATGAGTCAACATTTTAGAATTCAAAGAGGCAATTTAGCTCAAAGCAATGACGGTTTATTTTGGTATTTTAAAGATTTTTTTAAGTGCATGCCCCAAAAATCACAAGGGTCATGTATAAACTAGTTTTTTTCCTTTCTCTTTCTTGTATTTTTTATTTTTTAGAGAGAGAGAAAACCATGTTTAAAGTGGCTGGAAACTGATTAGCAGGGATCCAATATTGCGCTAGACATGAGCTAAAAATACATCTTCTAAGAAAAGGACAGGAGAAATGATGAAATTATCGAAATCACAATTTTATTCCATTTTTATCTTGCTTTGTTGATGTAGCACTGTTTCAATAAGCTCTTTTTAAAAATGAAATATTTAAGGGCTGATTAACATGGTCAGGTCAGCAAAGTAAGATAAAGTTTGGACTATAACATTACTCTAAGAAAATCCATGTTATCCTTAAGATTATATATATTAGTAGTCATTTATTATTTACCCCTTGTCCAGATAGATCAAAAGGAATAAATTTTTCACCATCCTAGTAAATTGATCAAAGCTTCAGACGAGCATTTTTTAGCTTTCTTTGCCACACTTTTAAGTTCTTCCCCATGGCCTTTACTTCTTCTTTGAAAACCATATTAGGGTTTCTCTCATGCATCCAATTCAGAGGCTCTCCATCCACAAAAAACCCGTCAACAAAGCTGAACAAGCCGTTATCTGAAACAAGCACTTCTTTGTTTTTTGCATAGTTCTGAGCCTGTTGCTAGGAGAAATGGTTCTGCCCATACAAGAACATGTCTATATATGGCTGTTAATGGCGGACCGGGACGGTATAGGGGAGGGTTATTTTGGGAATTTCCATTCCCGCAAGCGCCTCTCCCACCACCTTCTCCTCGTCCTTCCATAATAGGAGCTACCTTGAAGAGGAGATTGAAAATTAACCAGAAGAGAAATGGGTATTTTGTGGGCTTGATTTTTGGGAAGGTTTTGTTTTGTTTTGTTTTTTTTTTTTTTGTTTTGTTTTGTTTTGTTTTGTTTTTTTGTTTTTGTTTTGTTTTTTTTTTTTTTTTTTTTTTTTTTTCGCTTTGCCTCTGAGACAACCTCCATGACAAGAGCTGGACAAGAAGCTTATACCAAGCCTTGTAATTAGCCACATGGCATGATAGCCGTTGATCCGGGGGAACATCCAACGGCTAAGAATCGGATTTGGGTGTAACCCCTGAGCTTCCTCTCTCAGACAAAAGTAGAAAGAGTAGGGGAGAGATTAGTGGGTTTGTTATTAGACCCACAATTATTGTTAATTTAATTCCTTGTCTTATAAAAAAAAAAAAAATTACAAATTATTGATAATTTTGGCGCCATTATGTTGAAAAGACGAATATGGCATTTTTTTAAGGCAATTTTGAGGGTGATTTTGATATTTCAATGCCAAAACTTAAAAAAAAAAAAAATGGAGGTCATAATTATTAAAACAAAAGGAAAACATTGGCAGCTAAGGTCATTTCTGAAAATTAATTGTGATTAATTAGGGTGAGGAAATTGGGGAGAATTGTAAGACCTAATTTTTAATTGCATGCTTGGATGGCTGCTAATTGCCTGCACATTGAGGTAATATTTGCCCTTTTCTCTGTTTCTTATCTTTTTTGGCTTATAAAAGCTCACTATTAATTTCACAAATGGGAAACAACTTAAATTTGCATGTTGATGAGTCAATATTTTACAATTCAAAGAGGTAATTTAGCTCAAAACAATGACGATTTATTTTGGTATTTTAAAGCTTTTTTTAAGTGCATGCCCCAAAGATCACAAGGGTCATGTATAAACTAGTTTTTTTCCTTTCTCTTTCTTTTATTTTTTTATTTTTTAGAGAGAGAGAAATCCATGTTTAAAGTGGCTGGAAACTGATTAGGAGGGATCCAATATTGCGCTAGACATGAGCTAAAAATACATCTTCTAAGAAAAGGACAGAAGAAAGGATGAAATTATCGAAATCACAATTTTATTCCATTTTTATCTTGCTTTGTTGATGTAGCACTGTTTCAATAAGCTCTTGTTAAAAAAGAAATATTTAAGGGATGATTGACATGGTCAGGTCAGCAAAGTAAGATAAAGTTTGGACTATAACATTACTCTAAGAAAATCCATGTTATCCTTAAGATTATATATATTAGTAGTCATTTATTATTTACCCCTTGTCCAGATAGATCAAAAGGGATAAATTTTCCACCATCCTAGTAAATTGATCAAAGCTTCAGACGAGCATTTTTTAGCTTTCTTTGCCATGCTTTTAGAGTTCTTCCCCACGGCCTTCACTTCTTCTTTGAAAACCATATTAGGACTTCTCTCATGCATCCAATTCAGAGGCTCTCCATCCACAAAAAAACCCGTCAACAAAGCTAAACAAGCCGTTATCTGAAACAAGCACTTCTTTGTTTTTTGCATAGTTCTGAGCCTGTTGTTGGGAGAAATGGTTTTGCCCATACAAGAACCTGTCTATGGCTGTTAATGGTGGACTGGGACGATATAGGGGAGGGTTATTCTGGGAATTTCCATTCCCGCAAGTGGCTCTCCCACCACCTTCTCCTCGTCCTTCCATAACAGGAGCTACCTTGAAGAGGAGACTGAAAATTAACCAGAAGAGAAATGGGTGTTTTGTGGGCTTGATTTTTGGGAAGGTTTTTTTTTTTTTTTTTTTTTTTTTTTTTTTTTTTTTTTTTTTTTTTCGCTTAGCCTGTGAGATAACCTCCATGACAGGAGCTGGACAAGAAGCTTATACCAAGCCTTGTAATTAGCCACATGGCATGATAGCCATTGATCCGGGGGAACATCCAACGGCTGAGAATCGGATTTGGGTGTAACTCCTGAGCTTCCTCTCTCAAACAAAAGTAGAAAGAGTAGGGGAGAGATTAGTGGGTTCGTTATTAAACCCACAATTATTGTTAATTTAATTCCTTGTCTTATAAAAAAAAAATTTACAAATTATTGATAATTTTGGCACCAATATGTTGAAAAGACGAATATGACCCTTTTTTAAGGCAATTTTGATGGTGATTTTGATATTTCAATTCCAAAACTAAAAAAAAAAAATGAAGGTCATAATTATTAAAACAAAAGGAAAACGTTGGCAGCTAAAGGTCATTTCTGAAAATTAATTGTGATTAATTAGGGTGAGGAAATTGGGGAGAATTGTAAGACCTAGTTTTTAATTGCATGCTTGGATGGCTGCTAATTGCCTGCACATGGAGGTAATATTTTCCCTTTTCTCTGTTTTTTTTTTTTTTTTTTTTTTTTTTTTTTTTTTTTTTTATAAAAGCTCACTATTAATTTCACAAATAGGAAACAACTTAAATTTGCATGTTGATGAGTCAACATTTTAGAATTCAAAGAGGTAATTTAGCTCAAAGCAATGACGGCTTATTTTGGTATTTTAAAGCTTTTTTTAAGTGCATGCCCCAAAGATCACAAGGGTTATGTATAAACTATTTTTTTTTTCCTTTCTCTTTCTTGTATTTTTTTATTTTTATTTTTTAGAGAGAGAGAAAACCATGTTTAAAGTGGCTGGAAACTGATTAGGAGGGATCCAATATTGCGCTAGATATGAGCTAAAAATACATCTTCTAAGAAAAGGACAGGAGAAATGATGAATTTATCGAAATCACAATTTTATTCCATTTTTATCTTGCTTTGTTGATGTAGCACTGTTTCAATAAGCTCTTGTTAAAAAAGAAATTTTTAAGGGCTGATTGACATGGTCAGGTCAGCAAAGTAAGATAAAGTTTGGACTATAACATTGCTCTAAGAAAATTCATGTTTTCCTTAAGATTATATATATTAGTAGTCATTTATTATTTATCCCTTGTCCATATAGATCAAAAGGGAAAAATTTTCCACCATCCTAGTAAATTGATCAAAGCTTCATATGAGCATTTTTTAGCTTTCTTTGCCACGCTTTTAGAGTTCTTCCCCACGGCCTTCACTTCTTCTTTGAAAACCATATTAGGGTTTCTCTCATGCATCCAATTCAGAGGCTCTCCATCCACAAAAAACCCGTCGACAAAGCTGAACAAGCCGTTATCTGAAACAAGCACTTCTTTGTTTTTTGCATAGTTCTAAGCCTGTTGCTGGGAGAAATGGTTCTAACCATACAAGAACCTGTCTATGGCTGTTAATGGCGGACCGGGACGGTATAGGGGAGGGTTATTCTGGGAATTCCCATTCCCGCAAGCGCCTCTCCCTCCACCTTCTCCTCGTCCTTCCATAACCGAAGCTACCTTGAAGAGGAGACTGAAAATTAACCAGAAGAGAAATGGGTGTTTTGTGGGCTTGATTTTTGGGAAGGTTTTTTTTTTTTTTTTTTTTTTTTTTTTTTTTTTTTTTTTTTTTTTTCTCGCTTTGCTTGTGAGACAACGTCCATGACAGGAGCTAGACAAGAAGCTTATACCAAGCCTTGTAATTAGCCACATGGCATGATAGCCGTTGATCTGGGGGAACATCCAACGGTTGAGAATCGGATTTGAGTATAACTCCTGAGCTTCCTCTCTTAGACAAAAGTAGAAAGAGTAGGGGAGAGGCTCTCTCTCTCTTTTTTTCTCTAGAGCCTCATAGAGATGATAGACGTTTATTTTTATTTTTTGGTTGGCAGATTAATATATGCCTACTAGTCAATATTATATACATTTTCTAAAAGCACTAGTGGTAGCAACATCTTCCTTGTTTTTTAACAAGTGGAGGTTTTGTTCTCCCTAGTTGAACTGGTGGTGGTTGTTTTCCCTTAGCTTTTCTAGGCTATGGTGGTTTGGGTTGTGTCGGTCATGTCGGTCGCTGGAGTTCGGCACGTGACCCTCACGCGCCAGGGTGTCTTCGCTCTTTGTCTGCGTGTGAAGGCCACCCTCCGCCTTTTCAGGCTGTGCTTTGTGGTGCCTGGGATCCACGACGTCGAATCTCCTGCTGGGTGCCTCCGGTGACAGCGCGTGTAGGACACATGCCGCCATTCTGGCGAAATCAGCCTCTTTGCTTCACTGTCGATGACTTGTTTTGGGGATTTCTGCCTGTGATTGTGTATTCCCCATGTTTATCTTGTACAGTCTGTTTTTGTATTGTTTAAATTTTACTGGAATTTATGTTGGTTAAATGCTAGATCAGCCCTATTTTATTTTGAGAGTGAGTGTTCAATGTAAAGAGAGCATCAAATGTAATTTCTGTAAGATTTGTATACTGTTTAGGTAGCTGTTTTTAAGTTAGATTATTTTGACTTAAAGTTTAGAGGTCTTGTACCTTTTTCTCATGGTATAAGCTTTCAGACCTTTGAAGCAATATATAATAGCACATGCTACTTCTTTAAAAAAATAAAAATAAATAAATAAACAAAGGGGCAGATATTGAAACAAATGGGCGGATATTGACCTGCTCAATAGAAAAAATAAAAATAAAGGGGCAGATATTGACGTGGCACGGACGTCAATGATTGAGTAAAGTGGGTAAAGATACTAAAATAAAAAGAAGCTGACGTCTAAACCTTCTATTATCTTAAATCACCACTTGTATTAGATCTAAAAGTTTAAGCGGGTAGAGTAAAGTAAATTTAATTATTTAATTAATATTTAAACAAATTTTTAGTTTTTTTATGTATGCATTCAAATTTTCTTTTAATATATCAAATTCAATATAAAAAATATTTAATTAAAATAGAAGGGAAATAAAAAAGACAGAGTTAAAGTTCAGGACTTCAGTTAAGATACCGTGTTAAATCACGAACTCACGACCTCTGCTCCATATTATGTTAAATCATTATTTATCCTAAAAGTTTAAGCCGATAAGAAGAGATAAATTTAATAATTTAATCAACACTTTAACATATTTAATGAAGGTAGGTTCTTCTGCTGTTTGAAATGAAAGGTAAATAAAAAATACAGTTCAAATTTAGGATCTCTATTATGATATCGTGTTAAATTATGAACGCACGACCTCTATTCTATATTATGTTAAATCATCACTTGTTCTAATAGCTAATAAGAAGAGATAAATTTAATAATTTAATCAATAACGGAGGCAGGTTGCTCTGCTTTACAAGTAATTCAAATGTACAACTGCTCTTCCCCTGTTTCTTCGCACGAGAGAAAATGTCGAGGCACGTGAAGTTTGAGTCAAGTAGATAAGGATACTAAAAATAGAAAGAAGTTGACGTCTTTAGCCTTCTACTTGATGGAGGGAGGTTCCTCTGCTGTACACGCAATTCAAATGTACAAGTGCTCTGTCTCTGTTTCTTCGCAAAGACCCAGAACAAGAGAAAATGTCGACGCTGAGCTTTCCTCCGGTTCCCACTTCCCCAAGGGACGATGCTGTAGCACTTTACCGCGCATTCAAGGGTACTCTGTCTCTCTGTCTTTGAAATTTCTGTTATGTTATTGCTTTTATGCGTGGCTGATGGCTCACTAGTATTCTTGATCGAACCATGGAAATCCATCAAAATTTTCAAGTAAAAACCCAGTTTTTACCTTTTCTTTTCCTGTTTTTCTCTGTGGGATACACTCGTTCTTAATTAATTTATGGAAATTTGCTTTTTGGGTAAAATTATAAGTACCAATTAACTTCTTTTGAAAACCCTCTCTAAACCTTACGATTTGTATAAGAGGCAGCACACAACTCTGTTCTTCAAATTTCTTAACTATTCTTTAAATTGCTTTAAGCACCAAGCTTTGTGTATATATATATATATATATATATATATATATATATATATATATATATACTTTGTGTGTGTGTATTATACACTTGCTATATTGTTTCGTTGAATTGACTTTATTGTCCTATATTTGTTGGCACGCATTATCTAGTCTAGCATTTACTCCCAAGGCAATGAGGCATGTTTAATAAGTATTAAAACTTGCTTTTAAGGCAAGTTGTAATGAGAAGTGAAATCTTGTCAAGATGGCTGAAACTATTGTCTATACTCTGATGATGGGGTTTTCAAAATAATTACCAAAAATTTATATTTTTTAAGAACAGGTTATATGGATTTATTGAAGCATTTCGGGTTACTAAAGAAACTTGTGTTGTGCTCAAAGAAAGCCCAACATGATTAACAACGAGGGTATTTTTTTCTCCCTTTCCTCCTGTTCTAACATAAGTGCACCAAGCACCATGTCATATTTGGAATTGTATTTCTGCATCTGGAAACAATATTTTCTTTGAACAATCTAGACTCTGTGGTTACAGGACCCAGAACTTGTTGTTCCATTTCAGTTGATAAGGGTTATCTTCCGTGTAAAAGAATAATGTCCTGTCATATGCTTAAGCACCTAGAGGTAATAGGTGACGGAGTTGTTAGCTGTGAATGATGTTGGTCATGGATTACTTCAAATAAAATCATGAAGGTGTAGAATTTTGCTCTTGCTGTTGTTTCAACTAATGAAGTCTTAGAGAAGAGAAAAGAAAATAAAAACAGGAAGAGAAAATACAAAGAAAGAAAATAGCTGATTGTTCTTTCAAGTGAAGAAAGAAAATAAACAAGTGCAATAGAAACACAGAGTACATTAACATGGTTCTTTCAGGTGAAGGAAGAAAATAAACACATGGCTCAAACAAGTGTCATAAACAAGAATGGTCTTTGGGCAAGCCACAATCACAAAAGCAGGCAGATGGTCTAGTTGCTTTTTTTAAGGAAGTAATGTCTTTCTGGTTATTATAATTGGCTTGGAACGTTGGAAAAGTTGCCTCCAGATATGATGTAACAAACCCATTTGCTGGGACTACATTGGTATGATTGAGCTTGTTGTAACATGCTTTTAGTCACTACCCCTTGCAGATGCTTTTGGAAATTGTGTATGAGAACCAAATAAACTAGACTAAAACATCAGTGGTTTGATTTGGGGTGAAATTAGTTCCATTGATAATGAAAAATGAGTAGCCTTAAATTAAAAGATTAGCATGAGAAGGTTCTGGCTGGTTTAGCTGGTAAAGTCTCATGGCTTTGTCCCGGAAACCTGGAGTTGAATCTTGCCTTTACTAGGACTGGGAGGGTCCATGGGAAGGGGGAGGTACCTCCAATTGTGTAGCCCAGCAATTGAACCAAAAAAGAAAAAAAGAAAAAAGATTAACATAATCAAGAAACAAATGGATATTTTCTGCATGGAAGAAAAAGGTAATATTTCTGCAAGATTCAGAATGTTTTGCATTTTGTCATAGGGCTTTTGCCTTGAAGATATTGTACCCAAACAGATAACTGAAAAGCAGTCTGGTTGCCTGCTGAAAAGTTTATGCCACTGATACTTATTACCCAAAGTAGCTTCTGCAAATTGTGATTTGATTTTTATTGACATGCTTCTGAAAAAAAGACATCAGCATGCGTGAATGTTCTAAGTAGTTCAAAGTATTATTTATAAAGCATGTGTATGAACAACACAAGCAATGAAGAATTTGTGCCATGACAACTTTAAGTGATCTAGAAAGTCATCTTTTCTTTTATCTTATTTGGTATTAATATGCAACTGAACAACTGGAATACATTTGAATGCTGGGCATATTTATAAGAAATGAATAAAATCAGTGTCTAAAACATGTAACTAGTTCTAAACCATTGGTTTATCTTGAGCAAAAATAGGACCCAAAAGTAGGTTTGAAAAAATTCTGCCATCCAAAGTTAAGTTGAAAAAGTTAATATATTTTTTTTTGGGTTACAAGATTATCATTTTAAATCAGTAGAATATGTCATATTAGGCAGTTTTATTTCCTGAAATAGTTAGAAGGGAGTCTTAACAATTTGTGATGGCATGACCAAATGGACAGATTTGGATTTTTTTTTAGGTTTGCTTATTTGGTAACCTGGGGCCAGGGAAAATTGTAAGCTCTATTTATTGAGAGAGGGTTGTAGATGGGTTGGGGATTAACTAGGTGAAGCTTTGGTTGGCCAAAAGTCATCTGAAAGCAGCTAATATAACGCTGGCTTAGGGCTTGGTGGGTAAAATTAAGTTGTGCCATAATTGTCTTACGCAAGGCAACAAATGTTCGCTGTAAGATGGCAAGTTAGGCCCCATTTGTTTCGGTGTAAAATGTCTTCTGTTGGAAGATGTATTCAGCTGCAAACATTTTCAGGAAAAATTAGCTATCTTTCAGTGTTTGGTTGCAAACCTGAAAATGGTATGGAAAACATTTTTAAGTGTTTGGTTGGAACTTGAAAATGCTTTAAAAAACACCACCAGAAATCACCACCACTGTCACTCCACTCACCCAAAATCAGCATACACAGCAGCAAAATCACCACACAAACACCAAATTAAAAAACTCACACCTATCAAAACCTCAATCAAAGGGAGGGAGGGAGGGAGGTGATGATCTCCAGTGGTTGATAGTGGAGAGAGAAGATTAGACAGTGGCGGAAGGCCAGTGGTAGCGTAATGGCGGTGGTCTATGGTGGTTGACAGTGGCGGCATTGTTAAGCTGGTGGCTATTGCTAGACAAAGACAATAGTGGTTGCCGATTGCGGAAGGCAGGGAGAAGAGAGATTGAGGTGGTGGTTGCCGAGTGCCATCGCTGACGACGGTGATTTCTGTTTGAACTTGAGAGAGAGAGAGAGAGAGAGAGAGAGAGAGAGAGGGTGGAAAATCGTTTATGGAAACGAAGAGTAAAACGTTTTATGCCCCCAATAGCATTGTTTTCTTTGGTGAACTGAAAATGTTCTTGGTTTCACCAAAATTTTCAGCTGCCCAAACACCCAAAAGTGGGGAAAACCTTTTTTAGTAAAAGTTCTACGCTGAAACAAATGGGGCCTTACTATTTGTGAGTGGCAGTTCTTGGTGGGGCAAATCAAGTTCTGCCACCAGTTTCCTACATTTTGATTGTACAATATATTGATAGTTATACATCCCAAAGTTTAAAAAGAGGAGATATTGACTATATTCCTTCTGTGAGCTGCTATATTATGTTGGGATTCCCATTGAGTGTTCTACTTGAAATGAGGTGTTTTAAGAAATCTCATTGCATATGCAGAATATTCGTTTACAAGTACTCTTGTTTAATTTTGTTTTTTCAGGGTTAGGGTGCGATACTGCAGCAGTGGTCAGCATTCTTGCCCATCGGGATGCAACACAGCGTGCTCTCATCCAACAAGAATATAGAACAATGTATTCTGATGACCTTATTAAACGCTTGACTTCAGAGCTTCATGGAAAACTAGAGGTAGCAATATTATACCTACTCATGAATTCTTTTAGGCTAAGGTCTGTGGAGCATATCAGAATTATATATGCTGATATACTTATTTATAGCTTTAACTCCTGTTCATATGATATTCTCCATTTATCAGACAGCAGTTCTGCTCTGGATGCATGATCCAGCAGGACGAGATGCAATAATTCCCAGGCAGGCATTAACAGGGACAAAGAATTTAGAAGCTGCCACTGAAGTATTATGTTCTCGTACCCCATCTCAGATACAAAGTTTTAAACAAATATATCATTCAAAATTTGGAGTTCCCCTTGAACATGACATTGAAAGAAACACCTCTGGAGATCATAAAATGGTAACTTTTCTCTATGTTTCTCAATTTAATCAAGGCTTAACTATTATGTTTTGGAGACTAATATCTCTGTTGCCTTGTCTAAATCTCACTTTAAGCTAACAGTATTTATGAATAATATCCACCTATCTCATTTAACTGTCCTTTTGTTTGTCTTTATGCTTTCCATTCTGTTAAAATTCTGTGCCCCCCCTCCCCCTCCTTTTTTCAAATAAGGTGTTCATAATGTTGTTGCCATGTGGGCTTCTAAGTGTTGGTATGATCTATATGATTATATGTACTTGTATGTAACTGCAACTTAATATTGGCTAAAAGATAAGGTACCATGTTTTGAAAGGAAATGATGCTCTCTAAAACTGCCGAATAGCACACATGTTTGTGTTACTTCCAAATAGTCTTAGTTCATCACATGATGTTTTGCAGAAGATCCGAAGGCATATGTAAGCCCTGCAAATGACCATTGGATATGCAAAACTACCTAACATATTGAATATAACATGACCTTCTGTCAGGACATAAGAGCTTTGTAGGGTGACCTTTAGCAATTGCTATGTACATTGAAGATGAGGCTTTTAAAATTTAGAAACAAATCAATAATGAATTCATATATTGCAACCTGCTGCTGGATCACAAACAAATCCTTTGGTTGTGCCTTGGGTTGCAGAGTTGCTGACAGTGGCGGAGCCAAGATTTTTCTCATGGAGGGGCTGACTAAGTGACCCAAAATTCATGACTAAGTTCAGTCCAAATTCATAACTAAGTGGTAAAAAGGATGATCAAAATTAAAAAGAAAAAAAAACAAGAGCGTTGCCGTAGAGGCCTAACTCTTAAGTGACTCAAAATTCATAACCAAGTCCAAGTGATAATATTGCTAATAATGATTCTTGGTTCTTTGAAAACACAATCCATTAGTGGACCTTGGGGGCATGAGGCCGTGGTGGACTAAGTGACCCGAAATCACATTATAAGATTGGAAAAAGAAGAACTGCAGCTGTGGGAGCGTGGGGGCCTAAGGGACCAGAATAGTAGATAAGAAAAAAGCATGAAGAGGAGGAAAGCACCAATCTCTAGTTCCTTCTCCATTCTCTTCTGTATCCTTTGTTTTTTTTTTGGGGGGGTTCTTTGTCTCCTTTGCTCGTTGTGGGAAGAAAAGGACAGCAAAAAAGTACTCAGTGGGGGCATGGGGAGGAAAAAGAATGGAAAGAGATTGTGTCAATGTCTCAGTGGGGTGGGTAAAAAAGATGTAACACATGGCAGTGCCTCAGCGGAAGGGGAAAAAAGTTTGTTTTTTTTGGAATTTTTTGGGAAGCCAGCGTTGCAGTCTTTGGGATTTTGGTTTAATTATTCTTCTTTTAGATTTTTCTTGCATGAGTTTGTTTTTATATCCTTTTTTTTAGGGGGGGTGGGGGGGATAGCCCTTCGCCATTGGTTACAGATGAGGTGGAAAATTGGAATTTGTACTGATCTTAGAGTACTGTATATCTGAAATGAGGGTGGCTTAATGCGTGGTTTGTGATAACAAGCTGTCCAACTTGAACTGTTGTCATGTGTGCTCGGGCTTTTTTTCAGCTGTTCAATGGCTCCTGTGTGAAGTTCTTCTGAATTTCGAAATGCTTTTTTGTAAGGATTCTTTCAAATTGAAATAGAGAACAAAGTAATTAGACAACCTACTGATCTTAGAGTACTGTATATCTGTAATGACGGGTGGCTTGATGCATGGTTTGTGATAACAAGATGTCCAACTTGAATCCTTGTCATGCAGTCTTTTTAACGTTTAATTCTCCCATTTTAGAGTATCTTTTGTCAAGATATAAAAGGAAATGATGTCTTCATTTTCTTAATGGAAAATTGGTGTAGCTCTTGCTTGCATATGTAAGCACACCTCGTTATGAAGGTCTGGAAGTTGACAGAGCGATGACTGAGAAAGATGCAAAGTCTCTTTTTAAAGCAGGGGAGAAGAAATTGGGAACTGATGAGAAGACCTTTATCCGCATATTCAGTGAGCGAAGCAGGGCGCAATTGGCTGCTATTACTTCTGCTTACCATCACATGTATGGAAGTTCACTGAAAAAGGTATAGTTTCTTTCTGTAATCTCATCCTTTTGTTTAAAGTGGCTTATTCACTCTTGAAATTTCTGTTCTGACACTTGGCCAAACTGAATGTATCTCAGGCAGTGAAGAGTGAAACATCGGGTAATTTTGAATATGCTCTCTTGACAATTTTACGCTGTGCAGAGAATCCTGCAAAGTACTTTGCAAAGGTATCATCCCACTCCCTAAGCTTAGCTGTTATTTCTCTTTGCTGCAATTTGGTTATAATGGAGAAGTTTGTTACAAAAATAATTTCACAAAATGGGCGTTTTATGCAAGAAGGCAGGGTAAATGAAAAACCTGCTAGTAATGTGTCTATGATGCATGATTCTAGTAGAGACAACTACCCTAAGTTTTAGGAATAGCATGTCAGAATACTGCCAAAAATGAAAGAACAAAAAAGTTGAAAAACCTCTTACTATAGTGTATAGTTGAAATTTGCTTGATTCTTGAAGGCATGTTATTCTGGTAGAGACAACTTCAAAGCTTTCACATGCTCTTTATTCCTTATTGGATGACACCAATGTTATAGAGTACATAACTTCTACTGTAGGGATCAATTTCTATTTGAACAACTTCACAATAATTCTGTAAAGCTTACGCACAATTTTCTTTGGATTAACCCACCAAATGCCCCCTTCAATTATTCCAATAAATTCCATTGTAAAGAGTAGAAACCAGCAAAAGAAAAAGTGAGTGACCTTGCAGTTGATTCATGACTGTATCCACTATTCTGATATCTAAATTCCATAGAGATGAATATTTAGTGAAACTGATTCTCTCCGTTTCTTTATCTCCTGTATGTCTGGACAAACAAATCTAGATATTTTACTTTTACTAATGGTTTGGCATCATGGTACTCGAGAACTTTCGGATAATTTTTATCATTGTCATAATAAGGTCATGGATGTTAAAGTATTGATTAAATGAATAAATAAGCTTTTTGGACAAGTGGTGATCTAACATGGTATCAGAGTCAAAGGTCTTGAGTTCGAACATTGTTTCAGTTATTTACCTTCATTTCAATTAAATATTTCACGTGTTGGGACTCACCTATTAAAAAAGGAAGTTTGAACCCACAAGTGAGGGAGTTAAAATATTGATTAAATGATTAAATTTACCTCTTCTTATCAGCTTAAACTTTTGGAACAAGTGATGGTTTAACAATTGATGCGTCCTATCACCACTAAAATTTTGCAGGTGTTGCATAAAGCTATGATGGGTGCAGGAACTAATGACACCACCCTTATAAGGGTAATTGTGACCAGGACTGAGATCGATATGCAGTATATAAAAGGTGAATACCTGAAGAAATACAGGAAGGCATTGAATGATGAAGTCCACTCAGAAACATCAGGTCATTACAGGACTTTTCTTCTTTCCCTTATAGGTCCCAACCATTAGCCAAAAGAAAGAGGTTGGCTGTTTTTTACATGATGTGATTTTGAACTCTATCAAGTTGTAATGTCTCAATTGTGTCTGGATTTAATCTTCCTGAAGTGTGTAATATTGTGCTGAATGCTATATTGATGCCCAGCAGGTGGATGTGGCAGCAATAGCCTGGGGACAAGTTTTCTTTGTGTGCAAGAAAATTGTGTTTTATTTTCTTTATTCAGCTTTAAATTATCTTTTCTTTCATCCATCTCAGTAACTTTTCCCCTGTTAGCGCATCTTTCATAGCCAAAGCATGCTTGGGAATGGCTAAGGGAAACTAGACGAGCTGCCACCATTCCATTACCATTTGCTTTTCTCTCAATGCTAGGGTTAGGAAGAGATGTAGCCATAATTAATGGGTTAGGTGTTTTTTTTTTTTAAGGTATATTTTGGGTAATTTTTAAGAAAGCATTGGCTTGATAATTTTAGAAGTTTAAGAATTGTTTAGAATAATGATCTTAATCAATTTATCTTACCTTGAATTTAAATTTAGTATTTATTAGGTGACTCTTTTTCGAATCAAACTAGGTGATGAATAGAAAATTGCTTTCTAAGATCTGTGAAGATTTGTATGAGCGGCATATCAGAGCACTAACAGCAGCTTCTCTAAATCTCATTCCTTTCTTCAGATGTAGGAAAACTGTTAAAAAACCATTAAATCAGATTCTTTTGTTCTCTAAATTAAGGAAACAATAAGGGGACCAAAAGTTCTATCCTAAATCTAAGAAAGTAAAAACGGTTCCCTTAACATTATTTTAATATAAAAAACTTTCTCTTTCCTCTCTTATATTTGTTAATGATTTTCTTTTCAAAAATTTCAACAAACGAAGCTAAATTATGTCTTGACCAAGGGATAATTTATACTTGATTAGTTATGGGGTGGATTTATGAGTTGGCATACTAATAATCATTATAATATATAAGAGAAAAAGGAGAAAAAAAAATAAAAAAAAATCTCAAAACCTTGTCTCCGTAGAAGTCGAAATGTAGGAAGCATCCGTTTAACCTTTTTCCTTTGGTTGAAGGGTAAATAGCAAAAGGTAACTGCAATAGCGTGCAGACTGCACCTATCGATGCAATGGAAAGCACATCCCTGCCGATGTGTTTACCATATTTAGACCAACTAATTTAGATATGTAAATGTGATGATAATAAAATATCTATATATATAAGAGAGAGAAAAAGCAAGCAGGAGGATGCTAGTTATGTAAAAAAAAAAAAAAATAAAAATAAAAATTCCAAAATGTTTTTCTTTATTGTTGAAGATACACTTATTCTTTAATAGACCAAAAGATAATTTTTGGCTCAACTCTGCCGGGAAATGGTTAAAATCTTGGGTAGACCATATAGAGTTGTATTATGACATGATTATCTTATTACAACATATATTATATCTATACTGCATCTATGATGAACTGTAATCTTACATAGTTGCATGTGATTTGTAAATAACTGAGTTACTATATGATAACCTGTCATTATGTGTATTATTACTCACTAAATTGTGGACTTACGCCTGTATCTTTCTATTTATGAAACATATGTTTGGCGTAATGATATCGATCCAGTTATGCTTGAGGGCTGATTGTGGGATTCTTAAGTTTTTGGACAACTAATAAATTAATGTGGTATTGCAATAGAGATCTTGAATTTGAACCCTGACCCTACCATTTATCCAATTTCAATTAAATAGTCAATGTGTTAAGCTTCACTTATTAAATGTGTTGGAACAAGTCGTTCATATTCTCTTGGGAGTCAGGGACGGAACCAGAAACTCTTATGAGCAGGGGCCAAAGGCCCAAAAAAATTATTGGTAGGGGCCAATAAGCTAAATTTTATTTTTTTTACCTTATAATTTTTTTTTACCTAATTTTTTTTTTGTTACTTTTTGGAATTGAGGGGGGGCCATGGCCCCTGCCAGCCCCCCCTTAAATCCGTCCCTGTTGGGAGTAATTAAGTTTTTGTTGCCTAGGGATGATTAGGTTGTGGGGTTGCACGCACAGTACGGTACAAGGTATTTTAGAGTTTTTCATATTTGTCGATCTGTACATTAAGGTTTTGTTATAAATATGTTATTTTGTAACCCTAAATTATTATTGAAAATAACCGCATTCCTGTGGACGTAGGCACATTGCCGAACCAGGTAAATCTGTGTCTTGACTTTTTCTTGCTCTCTCTTTTTTCAATTCCTTATTATTTATCATTATTGTGCACGTAATAACAGAATGAGAGTTTGAGTCCACATAAAAATGAGTGTTAAAGTATTAATTAAAAGAATAAATGCATTTTTGGTCCTTGTAGTTTGAGGTTTTAACAAATAGTTTACTAGGTTTTAAAAAGTAATTAATCACTTCCAAGGGTAAGCCAAAAAAAAAAAACCAATTTGATCCAAAGCCTTTTTACAACATAAAGTGCAAGAACTTAATAAAAATATATTAAATTCTTATTGGTAACATTTTCACTCTGCACGATACAAGAAACGATTTTAATTTATAAACTCTCTCTCTCTCTCTCTCTCTCTCTCTCTCTCTCTCTCTCTCTCTCTCTCTCTCTCTCTCTCTCGGTTATGTCAACCACCTCCATTCACACTGTAAATGTTGTTTACAACGTCCTATTTGTCGATGGCTATATGCATGTTGGAACAAACGCCAGTGCATATAAAACACCAATTAATTAACCATCGAATTTTTGTTTGCTAAATATAATCGAACAACAAAATAACAGAGAAACAAAAAAGATTATTATTTACTAAATAATAAACACGAAAAATGTGTAGTTTAATGGAATAGTCGCATTCACAAGCAATATAACTCAATGTTGGGAAGCCTTGACGACAAAGAGAGCCACCTACTGACACGTGTGGTGAGTTCTAAAGTCAACAAGCCAATGAAGATATATATAGCACTTTCTGGTAGGCCTACAAGAAACTGTATATATATATATGGTGTAGTGGAAGCTAGCAAAAGATTTTAGGCATGGAGGAGGATGAAAAGTGAAGGTGCGGCGAATGTTGTTTGGCTCGAAGCCACCAATAAACTGATCAATGGTGATAGTTTTGAGAGAGTTTCTCGGACTAGGCTTCATCCCCCTCAATATCTTCTCTTTCTCTCTATCATCTTCTCTAATTGCATTCCTAGTAAAACTACGTACTCTCTCTCTCTCTCTCTCTCTCTCTCTCTCTCTCTCTCTCTCTCTCTCTCTCTCTCTCTCTCTCTCTCTCTCTCTCTCTCTCGGTTATATATGTCAAGCAACTCCATCTGAACTCTATATTGTTTACAAGGGCCGCCCTTGCCATATTTGCCGATGGCTGCATGCATGTTGGAACAAATGCCAATGCATTTAAAACACCAATTAATCATCGAATTTTTGCTAGCTGTGAATGATATTGGTCGACATGGATTACTTCTTGTTTTTATCTTTTATAAACTAGAATATTGATATACTTGTTGTAACAGAGGCACCAAAATAAATTGAGAACTAAAGATTAAGAAACAAAACTACCAAAATAGACACAAGGATTTAAGTGGTTTGGCCTCGACTTGGCCTACGTCAATTAGAGAAGACAGATCAAGATCTTTTACTATGAAAACAAGAGAGATACAAATAGTGGCTCACACCCAAAGACCCAAGTACACTTGTTAGTGTTTCTACAAAGAGAATTCTTTCACTCTCTCAAATGGCTCACTTGAGCTTTGGATCTTCTTTCTCTCATTATTCTCTAGCTCTAGCTCTTAAAATGGGATGATATACAAATGAGCTCTCACTCATTTATATAGGCAAGCTCCACCAACCCTTCTTAAATGTCTATGAGTCTCTCAACTACTCATGTGCAATTAAGAAGCCTAATTCTTAACCATGAGCCTCTCAACTATTCATGTGCAATTAAGATGTCCAACTCTTCAACTATGAGATAGCAAGACTAATTGATGGGTGACAAGTTATACCCAACAATTCTCTACCTTGACTTGAAAACCATCAAGTCTAATAAAGAATGTATCTCCACCTTGTCAGAAAAACCAACCATCTGTCATGTCTTTTCCTTTGCGCCTCGCTCAAATATGTAAAGTATTGATCAAGTCTAAACAACGATTGAACTTGATTGCTGGAACTTGATTGTTATTTTTATAACTGTGTAAAGAAAATACCTCATTATAGTCTACACCTTTCTTTTGAGCAAATCCCTTAGCCACCAATCGAGTCTTATATTTGATACCATTGGATCTTGGAGTTCCTTCTTTCTTTGCATATACCCATTTGCATCTAATTGCTCATTTTCCTTTGGCCAACCTAACAAGTTCCTAA
Organism: Alnus glutinosa; assembly: GCF_958979055.1. Classification (NCBI taxonomy): domain Eukaryota; kingdom Viridiplantae; phylum Streptophyta; class Magnoliopsida; order Fagales; family Betulaceae; genus Alnus; species Alnus glutinosa. The sequence goes on along the minus strand of NC_084889.1, from coordinate 28,871,862 downwards.
GTTTGGTTCTTTTTAAGAGATTCCATCTCCTCATCCATGGCTGCCTTCCACTCCTTGCTATTATTGTCTTGCATTGCCTTTTTGAAAGAAGATTGGCTCATCTTCTTCAATGCTCAGTGCATATGCCACCATGTCTTCAAACCCATAGTGAACTGGTGCTTTATGTGTTCTTCTTGCTCTACTGCCTGCCAGAGATTGTAGTTGTTGGTGTACTGTTTGCTGTTGTAATGGCTGCTGCTCATTATCTGGGACATAATCAGCCTCACTCCTTGATGCCTTTGGAGTATTCAGCTCCACCTTTACCAAATCTCCTTTAACCTTCTCTTGCACGTCTTTTTGCTTGTTGGAAGCTAGCATAGTAGATTCATCAAATGTCGCGTCTCTACTGATTACAAACTTATGCACTTCAGGACACCATATTCTGTATCCTTTCACACCATTTGCATATCCTAGAAAAATTTCCTTTTTAGCCATTGGTTGAAGCTTATCTTTGCAACATGAAAATAAGCTGAACAACCAAAGACTTTCAGAGAATTGTAATCAGTAAGTTCTCCTAACCAAATCTCATAAGGAGTCTTGCAATCGATAGCTGAGGAAAGTGATCGATTTACAAGATAGCATGCAGTCATTATTGCCTCAGCCCAAAACTCTCTACCCAATCTAGCATTCGATAACATGCATCGAGCCCTTTGCAATAGGGTACGATTCATCCGTTTAGCAACCCCATTCTGCTATGGCATCTTCCTCATCGTGAAGTGTCTTGCTATACCTTCATCTTCGCAGAACTTCATAAACAGCCCATAAGTGTATTCACCACCGTTGTCGGTTCTCAATCATTTGATCTTTTTTACCAGTTTGCTTCTCAATCATCGTCTTCCACTTCTTGAATGTTTCAAAGACTTCGTCTTTACTCTTCAAAGTATACAACCATACTTTTCGAGAGAAGTCATCAATAAAGGTAACAAAGTATTGAGCTTCACCTTTTGATGACACCCGTAAAGGTTCCCACACATCAGAATGAATGTAATCAAGAGTATCTATGGTGCGACTTATGGTCTTCGTGAACTTCACCCTGCAATGCTTGCCGAATACACAATGCTCACAGAAATCCAACTTGCCAGTTCTTGCTCCTCCAAGCAAGCTGCTTGCTTGACTCTTTCAAATCTCTTTCACTCATATGGCCCAAACGCATATGCCATAAGTGTGTTGATGTTACATCACTTTCACCTAGGGCTGTCAAAACGGGTTGACACGACCCGTTTGACCCACGAGCATGTTAAGGGTCAACCTTAACACGATTTGTTTAGATAAAAGGGTAAAATTCTTAAACCCTAACACAACCCTGCTAAATAACGGGTTGACACGACCCGACCCATTTGACCCGTTTATTGATAAAATCTATAAAAATAAAAATAAAAACACAAATTTAAATTTTAAAAATAATCATATTATTTTATAGTTGAAATATAAAATATTTACTTGTTTTTTTATTTACTTGTTTTGGTTCAACTTCTAAGTTCGAAAACTTGAAAGAAAAAAAAACTCAGCTAATTTTTTTAGTCTTTGCCTTTTTTGTTCAAGTTCTAACTCAATAAAAGAAAAAGACTAGTTTTGTTTTTTGTGAGATTTTTTTTTTTAGTTTAGTCTTTACTCTTTAGACAGTGAGAGAAAGAAAGAGGTAATATGATTGTTTAAATTAAATTTTTAATGTTAAAAAAAAATGTTTAAGTATACGGATCAAACGGGTCGACCCACGGGTCAAGCAGGTTGACCCTGTAACGACCCTTTTATTAAAAGGGTCTAACGGGTCAACCCTTTTATGACCCAAACCCTTTTAAGCTTGACCCTAACCCTTTAACTTCGTGTCGGGTTCGCGGGTCGTATCAAAAATTGCCAGCTTTACTTTCACCAGATGTTGTAACTGCTACTCCACCTGTCACTATTTCACCAACAAGATGATACAGATTTCTCACCTTGTTGAGTTGTTGCCTTTCATCACGAGCGGGGCACTATGAATAACCTTCAGAACTCCATTTTGCTACACGATCTTGCAACCAATGGTGTCTAGAGCACCTGTTGAGATTATATTTTTCTTCAATTCTGGAACATGTCTTAGCTCAGTTAGAGTTCTCACAATTCCGTCGTACATCTTGATTGTGATTGTTTCCATCCCCACTATTTTACAGGCCATGTCATTGCCTATCAAAACAGTGACTTTAGTACTCTTGTAAGAAGCAAACCAGTCCCGGTTGGGACTTAAATGAAAGGAACATGCGGAATCAAGAACCCAGCCTTTGGAAATACTAGAAGATGATATGGCTAAAACATTTTTGTTGTCATCAAAATCGCCTTTTGCTACAGCTGAATTCCCAGCATTAGAGACTTTCTCTTTCCCTTTATTTTTGAGCTCAGGACAGTTTTTCCGAAAATGCCTTTCATTGTGACACTCGAAACATTTTAGTTTCTTCTTTTTGGACTGTGATTTGGATTGTCCTCTTGTGTTGAAACTAGACTTCTAATTTGATCATCCTCTTACAACCAATCCTTCACCCGAGCTTTTTGCAACACCTTCAGACGCCATTTTCTTCAATTCTTTGGAGTTTAGGGCTGCTTTCACATCTTCTACAGATAAAGTTTCTCTACCATATATCATGGTATCGATAGAGTGCTCATATGAATGTGATAGAGAACACAAAAGGGCAATAGCTTGATCCTTGTCCTCAATTTTAACATCTATGTTTCTCAAATCGATAATCACTAGATTGAATTTATCAAGATGATTTTTAACCGACATACCTCAATGCATATGAAGTGTGGCCAGCTGCTTCTTCAAATACAAGTGATTTGTGAGTGATTTGGTCATGTACAAGCTCTCCAGCTTCAACCACAACTTGGCAGCCGTCTCTTCTTCTTCTACTTCGCATAGTACTTCATTGTTCAAGCACATCTAAATTGCACTGTGTTCCTTTTCCATCTATTCCTTCTCATCTTCTCTCAATGATTCTGGCAGTGCATGCTTTCCCCTTAGCACCTTGGACAACCATTGTTGCACTAACAAGGCCTTCATCCTGACCCGCCAGAGGTTGAAGTCGTTTCTTCCATCGAACTTCTCAATATCAAATTTTGTCGCCATCTTTTGTTGAATCTCTCAATACTGTCACAAGTTACAACTGTGAAACAGGTAAGTCCAAAAATACAACTAGGTAAGTTGCCAGGAAAGGCTGGAGGGGTCACAACGGTCCAACTTCAAACTTAGTCTCCTTGGACAACAAAGTTGCCAGTTGACAGAACTTCCCTAGACGTAGAATTTAACAAAACCCGTACACACTACCTGTGAACAATACCCGAACAGATAAAAAACGAAATTGATATAACCTTGCTCTGATACCAATTTGTTGTAATAGAGGCACCAAAATAAATTGAGAAGCAAGGATCAAGAAACAAAACTACCAAAATAGACAAGGATTTAAGTGGTTCAGCCCCAAGTTGGCCTACGTCTACTGGAGAAGACAGATCAAGATCTTTACTATGAAAACAAGAGAGATATAAATAGCGGCTCATACCCAAAGACCCAAGTACACCCAAAACAACACTTGAGAGTGTTTCTATAAAGAGAATTATCTCATTCTCCCAAATGGCTCACTTGAGCTTTGGATCTTCTTTCTCTCACTATTCTCTAGCTCTCTTTGAATGTGATGATATACAAATAAGCTCTCATTCCTTTCTATAGGCAAGCAACCCTTCTTAAATGCCCATGAGTCTCTCAACTACCCATGTGCAATTAAGAAGCCCAACTCTCAACCATGATCCTCTCAACTACCCATATGCAATTAAGATGCCCGACTCTCAACCATGAGTCTCTTAACTACCCATGTGCAATTAAGATGTCCAATTCTTCAACCATGAGATAGTAAGACTAATTGATGGGTGAAAAGTCATACCCAACAATACTATTATATATGAATTTTCATGGTGATTCTCACGCCCCTTACAATTTGGAACAACAAAAAATTTAAGCCTTTAGATTTATTTCCCATTGGATAATATAACACATAAAAGATCACTTTCTTGCATAATCGAGTACTGTTATACCCTCATCTCATCATCAAGAAAAGGATAGAAAGGGGGTCATACTCTCATCTCAATAACTTTTCCCCTGTTGTTAGCACATCTTTCATAGCCAAAGCATACTTGGGAATGGCAAGGGAAACTAGATGAGCTGCCACCATTCCACTGCCATTTACTTTTCTCTCAATGCTAGGGTTAGGAAGAGATGTAGCCATAATTAATGGGTTAGGTATTTTTTTTTTTTAAGTATGTTTTAGGTAATTTTTAAGAAAGCATTGAATTGATAATTTTGGGAGTTTAAGAATTGTTTGGAATGATGATCTTAGTAAATTTTATCTTACCTTGAATTTAAATTTAGTATTTATTAGGCGTGAGTCTTATTTGAATCAATGGGTGATGAATGGAAAATTGCATTCAAGATCTGTAAAGATTTGTATGAATGGCTCATCACAACACTAGCAGCTGTTTCTCTAAATCTCATTCCCTTTCCATGTAAGAAAAACTACTAAAAAAACTCTTGAATCAAATTTTCTTGTTGTTCCCTAAATTAAGCACTAAGGAAACACCAAAAGGATCAAAAGTTGAATTCTAAATTTAGGGAAGCAAAAGTGGTTCTCTTAATATTATTTTAATATAAAAAACTTTATCTTTCATCTCTTATTGCTTTAATATTTATTTGAAACAATATTTAAATTATTTTTCTTTATTCTCTCTTTCCCATACCATTTAATTTAAAGAATATTTAAAAGGTGTAGGGAAAGGATAATGGAAGCTATTGTAAAACGTAATTAAATAGGGAAGTAAAAATTGATTTGATTCCCTAAATTAAAGAAAAATTTAAGAGAAACAACTGCTAGTGTTCTCATGATGTTCGGTCTTTCCAATACAACAAGCACATTCATGAGAGTAATGCCTCGATGCTTTCTACCTTTTATTGGCATGCAAGTTTATTGTTTACTTTGATGATATTATGCCTTATAAAAGACTTTACACTTAATATATAGTAAAAATAATAATAAAAATAATAATCTTTCATTACATAAAGAAATGCATAAAAAAAAAAGAAAAAGAAAAGTGCTTTGGAGAAGAGACTCCAGTTTCGTTTTATTTGGAATTGTCTAAATTCGACAAGAATGGCAAAAAAAAAAAAAAAAAATCCAAAGAATTCTCTACTTGGTTCGACTGATGGATGAAAGCACCGAAACTACAGCCATGCAGATAGTTCCGACCAACAGAACAAAGGTTGCAATATTCCCTTTATCAAAGAAATCGCCAACGAGACCGTCCACCATTCTGTTGAACTCAACCGAGACGGCAAAACCAGCACCAACAGCCGTGGCTAGGAGCAAGCTGATGAGCTGTACGTATATTAAATCAAATCATTAATTATATAGTGTCTTGGTAGTCTTCCACCACTAATACTTGATATTAATTAATTAATGATCATAGAAATTCAAATAATATTATTGATAAAATCGGCGCTTTTAAGAATTTTGTGTTTGAGTTATTTGTTAATGTTTTTTTATTTTTAAGAAAATAAAACAAAAATTTCAACAATATGTCTTGACCAAGGGATAATTTATAGTTGATTAGTTATGGGGTGGATTTATGAGTTGGCATACTAATAATCATTATAATATATAAGAGAGAAAGAGGAAAAAAAAAAAAAAATCTCAATACCTTGTCTCCGTAGAAGTCGAAATCTAGGAAGCATCCGTTTAACCTCTCTCCTTTGGTTGCATAGTAAATATCAAAAGGTAACTGCAATAGCTTGTAGCATGCACCTATCGATGCAATGGAAAGCACGTACCTGCCAGCCAATGTGTTCACCATATATAGACCAAGTATGTAAATGTGATGATAATAAAATATATAAGAGAAAGAAAAAGCATGCAGAGGATTTTAGCTATAGCTTTGGGGTCAGATTCATTATAATTTAAAAGAACTTATAGATATATTTTCAAATTAAGTAAATTAAGGACTTTTTTTATATCGAAAGGTTTGAAAAATACTACCTATTAAAAATGTGGCATGTTATTTAGGTAGCAAAAAAAAAAAAAAATCATTCCAAAAGGTTTTTCTTCACTATTGAAGATACACTTATTCTTTAATAAATCAAAAGACAATTTTTGGTTCAACCCTGCATGGAAGTGGTTAAAATCTTGAGTAGACTACATGGAGTTGAACTATGACATGATATCTTATTACAACAATATTATGCCTATCTTGCATCCATGATAAACTGTAATCTTATATTGCTGCATGTGATTTATAAATAACTGAGTTTATTATATGATAACCTGTCACCATGTGTATTATTACTCACTAAGTCGTGGACTTACCCTTAATTGTATCTTTTCACTTATGAAACATATATGTGTTGTTTTGTAGTTGGACTATCTTTAGATGTGTGAATTGGGATGGACCTCGAGGCTGATGTAGCAGTTTGGCGTAATGGTATCAATTCGGTTATGCTTGCTGATGATTGATTGCAGGATTCTTAAGTTTTTTGGACAACTAGTAATTTAATATGGTATTAGAATAGACCTTGGATTCGAACATTGACTCTACCATTTATCTCATTTTAATTAAATAGTCAATCTACGTGTTAAGCTTTACTTATTGAATGAGAGTTTGAGTCCATACGAAAATGGGTGTTAAAATATTAATTAAAGTAATAAATACATTTTTGGTCATTGTAGTTTGAGGTTTTGACAAATAGCTCACTAGGTTTTAAAAACTAATTAATCACTCCCAAGGGTAAGCAAAAAAAAAAATAAAAAATGATCCAAAGCCTTTTTATGACATAAAGTATAAAAACTTTATAAAAAATATATTAAATTCTTATCGGTAACATTTTCATTCCACACGATACAAGAAACGATTTTAATTTATGATAATATATATGCAATTTCCTTATCCATGGCGTTGTTCTTTCAGTGTTAATTCTTTTTGTTAACAATATATATTAAAAAACAAGACATGTATATTTGCCTGCCTCTACTAAACTTTACTTAATTAACATGCTTTAGTGTTTAGATTATGAAAGGATATTAAGTACCTGTACGCGAAGATATCCTTGAAGGTTACTTTGGAACCATCAATGAAGGTGATTTTGTCTGTAACTAGTAAAGCTATAGAAGCAAGTAATGACGCTAGAGTGAGGATCCTTAATACCAGCGACGAGGTTGCTACAATAGCGTCGTTCTTCTTCATCTCTCAATTCCTTAATTACCTTCTTCCTCCACTTCTATGTCTTCTTCATCTCTCTCTCTCTCTCTCTCTCTGTCTCTCTCTCGGTTATGTCAAGCACCTCCATCCGCACTGTAAATGTTGTTTACAAGGGCCGCCCTTGTCCTATTTGCCGATGGCTGAATGCATGTTGGAACAAACGCTAATGCATCTAAAACGCCAATCACAGGTAATGGGTGACACAGTTGTTAGCTGTGAATTGATGATGTTGGTCGACAGGGATTACTTCTTGTTTTTGTCTTTTAATAACTAGAATATTGATATACTTTTATATATGAATTTTCCAATTGATTCTCACGTCCGTTACAAATTGGAGCAACAAAAAAAATTTAAGTCTTTAGATTTATTTCCCATTGGATAATATAGCACATAAAAGATCACTTTCTCGCATAATTGACTGTTGTACCCTCATCTCATCATCAAGGGAAAGGGAGCCATACAGGCATACACATGGAAAATTCAATCCATGACATGCATACAAATTAAACAATTCAATTCTATATAAAGAATTTTCAAAATTAATATGTATATATTTATTTTGTGGTTTATGATTGTTTTAAATGGAAAGGTATTAAAGAAAGGGAGTTTCACATTGGAAAAAGAGAAAGTCAAATTGACATTTGAAAGGCCAATAAATTAGCATCGTTTGAACAGTAAATAACATTAATAATTTAATGTCATTTATTGTTCAAACGGCGCAAAATTTAGAAGAGAGACATTATATGCACATCACTTGTACATCTTTTGTACATCAGTTTTTAAATTGGGATTTGATTTCTACACTACACTAAAACAACAAGTGTACAACAATCTCTCACAAGAGGGTGGGTCCCAGTATGTGAGGTTTACCCTCATGCATGTGAGGGGTTGTTGTGCACTTGTTGTGTTGGTGTTGTAAATTTATCATTTTCCTTTTAAATTAACCATTGGATCTGTAGGAGCTACATGTGAATCTTTGTGGGTCCTATAAATCCAATGATTGATTTAGAAAACTGATATTCAAAAGATGTACAAGTGATATGCAAAAATCATTTCTCTTTAGAAGACGACACTAAATTATTAGTGTCGCTTATTATTCAAACGACATTAATTCTTATGGTGAAAAATTTATTTATATATTTTAGTTTAACTTTTTTTTTTTTTTTGGGAGAGAGAGAGCGAGAGTGAAACGTTTTTTACCCATTTGATGTAAAAAAACAGTCATTTCCTGTTTGTTGTTTTCAAATTTGATACTGTATCTTTCGTTTGAGATTGTTGTAACCTTTCTATGACTTATGTTCATAGGATAAAGCTCAATGAATTTTACGTGATTCGATCTATGACTTATGTTCATAGGATAAAGCTCGAAGGACAACATTTTTCTCTTATTTACATAATTGAAATGACTTGCTTACATGGGTATTTATAGACTACAAAGAATATTCCTTCTAGCTTTCAATATTAACCTCACTCATTTACATCACATATAACTCCTAATTGCATTATAAATTCTAAGTAACTCTCATATATAGAATACATCATATGTAACTCCATATTATAAAGGATAACTCTCATCCTCAAGATTTGAATTCAACCAGTAACACTAGATAGACTAAGATATGCTACTAACTGATATTAATTGAATAATCATGTATATCAAAATCAGTCTGGATACGGCACATTCAAATACATAGCTATCTAGGATGAGTTATAGATCTTCTTCTTCTACCTCTGTTCCACCCATCTTTACAACCGTCCCACCCACCCAAACACCTCTCCTCCAAAGCCTTCAAAATAATTTCCAACACAAGTTGAAACAGGACAACTATCGACTATGGCGTGCACAGGACAACACTCTTTGTCAGGACTTGTTAGGCTTTGTGGATGGAACAAAGCCACGTCCACCAAAATTCTCACCTAACAGCCAAGGGAAGGATTCCAATATTACTCTAAATCCAGAGTTTCAAACACTGGTTAATTCTCTCGATCTACCTGAAAAACTCAGTTTGAAACATGTTTTATATTTCCCTATAATGCTTCTGCTGTTCTGATATAATGCTTGGTTGTACATTCTCATCCCACTCTTATCCCACCCTTGTCTACGTGGACCAATAATGTGAGAGATAGAAGAGAGAGTGTAGTGGGACCCAGATTTTTTTAACAACATTATTGGTTCACGTAGACAAGGGTGGGATAGGAGTGGGATGAAAGTGTACAACCAAGCATTTCTCTATCTTTTATCCATTCAAAGATTTTAGGGTTAAACATCTTTTTGGTCCTGAATTTTGATAACTTTATTTTTTAGTCTTTGATTTTTAATTCGCATCACAGATAGTACCTTAATTTTGGAAAAAGACCAAATTAGTACCTCAGTTAAGTTTTCCGTAAAAAAACTAATAGTCTGCCACGTGTCAACCTTTGAAGTTGACACGTGGCGAGCCGTTAATTTTTGAACGGAAAACTTGACTAAGGTACCAATTCGGTATTTTCTCAAAATTGAAGTATCATCTGTGATGCGAATTGAAACTCAATGACTAAAAAATAAAGTTGTCAAAACTCAGAGACCAAAGATATATTTAACCCAAGATTTTAAGAAAATAATGAATATCAGAAATGTCTCCTACACAACAGTTGTGCAGAGTCTAAAGACATGAGATGGGACCCACCCATGTCTCTAGCCTCTAGGCCTATGTCTCAATGAATATTGTTATTATCTACTGACCTTGTTTGATTTTTTTATTTATAAAAAATGATTTATTGACAGGATCGGAAATAATCAACCACAAAATAAATCCAGACAAATCGCGGCTCTTATTGTCAAGACGACCATTCTGGCACAATGGCACACAATTGCTATATTTTGGCCCATTGTTTGGCCCAAAACCTTCGGCCATTGTTGTTAATGGCCCATCTCTGACCGTCATCAACTTTAATCACATCTATTAGCCTCTACAAACTCCAACGAGTTTTTTGGCCACCGGTCTGGTCCGGCCATCTCAGGCCTCCGTCGCCAACAGCTTTCATTTCCAGCAAAAATAAAACTCAAGATTCTACACATTTTCGCCTTGAGTTTGAGGGACTCAAAATATACTCTAAGTCTCTAACACTCTTGTATTGGTCAGCGCAGTTATCTACCAGTCGGCAATTTTTTGGGGGAAGGCTTTTCGAAGTGCATGGTTTTTAAGCGGGTTGATGATGGCCATGGCCATGTGACATGTCTGATCGAGATGGCTGTTGAGGATTCTCTCGATCGAGCCAACTCTAAATGGTGTCATAAACTTTGATCTTCTCCCTTCTTACCCGCATGCAATCAAACACCTATACATATATGCATGGAACGGACAAAAACTTGCAGAACTACTGGACAATATATTGAATTCAGTTAGCCTTTACATGAAGGGAGCAGCTGCATGGCTAACTGTTTTTCCAGCTCCATAACATCATCATAAGCAACGATCAATGTTAGCATCGTCTTAGGTAAAAAGTTCAATCTAGGCAGAGAAGCCTTAATTAGGTGATGATACAGAGGAAGACATAATCTTTTTGATGAGCTCAACAATGGAACGAGCAACTCGAGCAGCCGGATCAGCATGCGCAGCCTCTCTAAAGGTAGCATGGACCCTCAGAGCAACTTCAACTCCAACGCCAAGACGCGCTTGCTCATCTTTGATAGCTTCTTCGCAGAGGCCGCAGACCCAGACGCCGCCAAACCGCTCCTGAACCCACCCAATGTAGCCGATGGTGCACTCCTCCCAAATCCCGCAGCAGGCACACTCTGCCCTCTTCACCACTTCACTTGCCATCCCTTTCTCTTTCTCGATCTCCTCTCTCTCAACTTTACAGTTTTGGGTTCAGAGTTCCAAAAACAACATTCAATATTCTAGCTTGTTGGTTTGCTTTTCATGCCTGCTATATATATATATAAATTCTTTGGAAGTTAAAAGAAAACTCCGAGAGGGGATGGTCTTCGTGTACACCTAAAAAGGGTATGGACCAGAAAAGATTGAACTCTGATGCAGACTGAATTTCTGCTTACAGTCCATATCCCCCACCTCTTTCTTTTTGGCGCTTAGTGCTTGCAGGGGGATTAACCCAGACAGTATGGAATCCCTTTCGGTATCTGGTACGGCCAACAATTTTTAACATAGAAATGATCCCTACACTCATTTCTCACAACAGCCCCACAACAAGCTGATGTGGCTAGTAATATTTTATTATTTTTTACAAAAAGAAAACAAAAAAATAATAAAATATTACCAGCCACGTCAGCTTGTTGTGGGGCTGTTGTGAAAAATGAGTGTAGGAATCATTTCTCTTTTTAACATGACTTTTATCACGACATGTAAATTTGATACAGATTTCATACGAAATAAAAGGGTTATGTTAATTAATTTGACTCGTTTAATTTAATAAATCGGCTTAGTGTTGAACTATATAGTCTTATACTCATATTTCGACATGATCTCAAACCGACACACGACGTAATAGCAGACAATTTTTTATATGACCGTGAACTCGAACTTATTACAAAATTAGAGAATTATAGTTGAAGGGTTTGACTCGTTTAATTAAATGAGTCGGAATATATGATTGATCTGTATAGTTTTATACCGATCACGATAAACGAAGACGAATGGTCACATTTACCCTTAGTATCTCGTACCAATTATTGAAAGGATCGGATCATATATGCTTTTGTGGCTGAAATTCATATATTTATTAGACTCTATTGTTCCATCATGTTATATTATATAAAGTAATCAATTTTGTCAACTTGTGGTTTGGAACAATATCTTATAAATTGAATAAAATTTACAGGTGCAATACCTAATAATTATAAAATGAATTAATACTTGGGTCCAAGTATTACTTTTTCGAATTAAATTATATTGGTAAATCGAAATTCAAACCAAACCGCAAGTTGGTGTATCGAAAGTAACTCATACTCATGTTATATAATTATATTTCGTGATCAATTCGTAAATTCCATTCGAAGAACACAAGTAATAATGTTTTAATAATTTTAAATAATCATAAATCACTGATAGAACTTTGTTTTAAAATATTTATTTTGAATTTCAAATACAAATTTAATGAGTATCCTATCATAAAAATGGGGGGGGGAAGATCGAGTGGTACTAGTTGTGAATATATGATTTGTTAGAAAATATATATATATATATATATATATTATAAAAATTGTGTTATCTTTGTCTCACAAGTCACGACAATGAAAGTTTATAAAAAAGTAATACATGTTTTAGAAAAATTAAAATTTTTAAACAAAGAGTTATTATATTTATTTTATAAATTAAAATACCATTATTACAAACTTATCTTCAGTGGAGAGGATTCCCTTTTAATAATAATAATAAATATATATATATATTAAAAAAAAAAAAAAAAAAAAAAAAAAAAAAAAAAGGAAAAAAAAAGGAAGAGAATGATTATAAATGTTTGTTGGCGTCAGTCAATAATTTGGTCATTGCAATCCATGTGCAATGAGAGTAGGATAGACTTGCATTAAAAGTTGTGAACCTCCCTCTTTTGTCAGTACACCTCTCCTTCCCCTTTTTTTTCTTTTCGTATATATATATATACACCCATCGAATTGGGAACTGCAGCCAATATATTAGGAAAATGATTTGCACTACTAGCACATAATAAATGTACAACCTCAAAATACATTTAGGTGAAACTCATACTTGTTGTGCACTAGTAATAATTTTAGCATTTTCTTAAATTAACGGTTTATGAACATATATATATGAACCGCCAATTTATTATTTAAGCCATATCGAATTGAGTTTAAACGAATTGAATTAAGCCGAGTTTCCAAGTGATTGAACTCGTCTTATACCTCTAACTGCTTCCTATCTTCTCAGCTTCATAATTGCCTCGTTTTATAAAACTTTGTTGACATTTTTTTTTGCAAAAAAAAGCAAGTTGTCTTAGAAAAAACATGATTAAATTAATCGTTTAATTTTTATATTAACATTCTCTTTCACATTTGTGTTTAAATTCTTTCTTAATTGACAAAGTTCAACAAATAAAATATTTAATTAAAATTAAGAATCGATCGTAAAACCATAAGCTAAATCAACTTGTCCAAAAAACTTCCCACAAATTTGCGGGAATCTATATGCATAAGTCCCATCAATGTATATTCATGTACACCTTTATATCATGCAAAAATTATTTTTCAATTTACGGAATGGGTTACCACTTACCAGCATCCTGTTTCAAGCTCATCACTCTTTCCTACCTTCTTCTCTCTTTTGTTGATCATGCATGCATGACTCACTCAATCATGGATGCTTGGAATGGAATATTGAAAGGCTCACGTGTTTACGATAGATATCAGAGACATCACATGATGCATAGTTTAGAATGGCTCTGGGCTCGAGGATTTATATGTATATAAATATTTCATTTGGATTTTTAATAAAAAATTTCATTTTGCTTGCCCAAAAAAGTTGTCTAGGATCGATGTTATTACGCACCGGGTTACACTATTAGTATGTAATTAATTTTTTTTAAAAGAAAATCCCTTATAATTGAAAGAAACTTATGGTTTAATTTGTTTGGATGCGAGATAAAAAAATAAATAAAATAAAATCTATCCGAGTTTTAGTTTTTATTTTTCTCAAATCCGAGTATTTGAGTTCAAACCCGAATTCAACCCGAAAAATAAACTCATTTCCCTCTTATTTCAAAAACAAAGCGAACTTTAAGGTAGGAACCGCGTAGTCTGACACACGGAGAAAGTGGGTTGCTTTTGTAACCCATTGACAGAAATTAATAATTAAATAATAATTTTTCATATTTATTTATATTAAATAATTATTATTTCCATAATTATTCAATTTATTCCACATTAATTTTCAAAATATCAATAATTATACACAACTTTTTATACCTTTAATCATTTCTTATTATGGTTATATGTGAAAAAACAATCTCATATAACTCTCACCCAAACACAATTTCAAATAGAATTTAAATTCTACTCATCACTCAAGCACCTTTTATTTGCCTCGAAATTCACGAATCAAATAAAAATTCTATTCTGATTTCAAAAATCAAACACTCAAAAGAACTATTTAAAATTTTCAAATAGGAGGAAAAAACTAATGTTCATGAAATAATTTCAACATAATGAACAAGAGAATACAACATCTTTTAAGAATAATGATAGTTGTACACCAAGTGTACAACTATCATACAACACCCCTTCACAAGGGGTAGCCCCCACACACTGTGGAGCCCACCCCTTGTGAAGGGGTGTTGTGCATTTGTTGTACACTTGGTGTACAACTTAATACAATGAAGAAAAGCCTCCATCAGAACTTGTTCAGTACTAGCTACTCAGATTCAACGCTTCCTAAACAAGCCATGTGAGGTGTCTCGTTTGCTTTTCTTATGACATGATTAGCATGCCATTCTTGCAAATTAATTATTAGGTGTGTTTGGTAACATAATTCTAAAAAATGAATATAATTCTGATTTTTTTTTTTAAAAAAAACAAATTATATTTTATTCAACTTTTTTAAAAACAAATTATATTTTATTCAATTTTTTCAAAAATAAATCATATTTTATTCAACTTTTTAAAAAACGAATTATATTTTATTTAATTTTTTCTAAACAAATCATATTTTATTTAACTTTTTCTAAAAAGTCAAACTTTGAAATTCGCACACCAAATAAGAATTGAATTCTAATTTAAAAAATCCAACACCCAAACGGACCGATTCAATAACTCTTACATCTTCAGCTCCAATTTCTTTCCTTCATTTTTCAGTAAATGCATAATTTAGAGAGCATCACCTTCCACTAGCTATTAACTTGCAGCAAGAGCATAGGAATTATCGAGATCTTCTAAATTTGATTTTCTAATTACCAGCTAAATTGGAACTAGCAAAATTTGGCATGGGCTTAGATGATTATACTCTATCTACTAAATGTGTGCCCTATGGGCTTTAGTTTTAACAGGCCTATAGAGAACGGCCCACTGGACCCCAGTCTATTTACTACCTCTAACCATGGCCCATTATATCTTTCTTGATAGCAATCCACTTCTTGCTATCTCATAACTTCTTTGAATCTCTTTACCTTCTCTACTCTATAGTCTAATAACATGAGTGCTAATTTTATTTTTTCTCACTCTCATAAAGAAAGTCCAATACATTAAATATTTAATTGAAATAGAAAGTAAGTAATGAAGATAAAGTTTAAATATTATGTTAAATTACCATTTATTTTAAAAACTTAAATTAATAAAAAAATCGTAAATTTAATCATCTAATAAATATTCTAATAATCTGGAAGATAGTTGCATATACATTTGCTATGTATAGTACCATATAATAGTCAATTGGGTGAGATTATATGTGGTGTTATTTGTTGTTTTCTTCATTCTCTATTTTCTTTCCATCACTAAACCTGAATTTACGCAGTCATTCGTGAAATAAGCCACACGCATGTCATCTTCCTCAATAATTAGATGGATCTTTTTTGTTCTCGTTGAATTTCTTCAATAAATTCTTACTTATCCAAGAAAAAAGAAAAATAGAAAAATCGTAGTGAGCGGTTGCCTACGAGAAGGCGTGATGCCCATTTAATTATATTCAAGTTTGTTGGGGAAATTATCATTCCCAAAGCCAAGTGAGCCGAGAACCGAACCAAAGCCCCAATCGGTCTGACCAACCCGGCAAGACATGCTTGGTCATTAGAGTCTCGGATATCTGTTGCAAAAACTTATGAATGTCCTCGATCGGCAGGACCGAGGATAGACACGCTTCAATGATCTCGGATTGTGATCATCATCTCGAAAATGCTAGAAGAACACACAGAATGACCATATCTAGTTGGTCCCAAGAACGGCTTTCTCAGGATCACCACGGGACGATATAGATGAAACATGCTAAGGTTTGATCTCATATCCCTAACAAGGTGCAGAGGGACTCTATCTCGAGTTTCCCGAGATAAGCCATTATCCCATAAAATATGGAATAAGATACCTGATACCTATATGAAATCAGCTGACAGGAAGTGTCCTGCCCAAACTAGACTCTTAGTAAGATAAGTCTGATTCCATACAATCTAGGGATCAGGCTCCTAATGGAATTGTATCAGAGCATTCCAATTATCTCTGAATTGTGTGCCTATAAATAGGCTAGTACCCAGGTACGAATTTATTCTAATCTTTCTAACTTTACTCTGCTCTCAATACTTCCTGAAATTGTTTATCAGAATCTGACTTAAGCATCAATGTGAGATTTAGACGACACCCTTAACAAGCTATTTATTATTTTGCAAATCTTGGAGAAAGCGAATCAAAAGTTGACACGTCACTAAACTGAAATCTGTACCAACAAAGTTTAAGGCTTAAAATTGTCTTCTAAGTTTATTGCATTTCATTAATAGATAAGTAATGTTATTTAGTAGACTGAAGGAACCCCATTAAGACTAAAGGGGGCCATTGCAACGCCCCCAGCCTACTAAGGCAGGTTTGTTATCTTGTTTGCTCAGATGCGCAAAGCATTATAAGGTGAATTTTTAAATTAATGTCATCATTTTTATCATGTATTTATTATCACAATTAGTTAACTACTCTGGTAAACATTATAATGCTTTGCGCCTCTCAGTGAACAAATTAACAAACTTGGGCATAGTGGCAGTGATGAGACTAGAAAGTTGAATTTAGGGGGGCTAGATTGTATTAAACTTTTCTTAAGGGGCCAAAGCTGAAAAATAAGACCTAAAATGTATTTTGTTTTTAACAAATTTAAAAGCTAGAAGAAATTACTATGACCCTCATCAGCTCCCCTCTAGTTCTATCATTGCCTAGCGAGCTGGGGGCGTTACAACCATGGCCCAATTTTTTTCCAAATTTCTGTTAAAAAAATTTTATTAAGTAAAAAATATGTACATTCACTACAAAAAAAATTGTTTTTCGCCACTTGCATTTTGCCACGTGTACGGTCACTGTACACGTGGCAAACTGTTGGCCACGTGCAAGTGGCCACGTGAAAACACGTGGTGAATCCGGGTGTCACTAAATGCACATTTCGCCATGTGTATTTTAATACACGTGTCCAAGTGGCCACGTGTATTAAAATATACGTGGCTGACAGTTAGCCACATGTACTATAGTACACGCGGCTAACAGTTGGCCGCGTGTACTTAAATATTCGTGGCCACTTGGCCACGTGTACTACAGTACACGCGGCTAACAGTTGGCCACGTGTACTATAGTACACGTGGCTAATTGCTTCAGTTTTTTTTTTTTTTTTTAAGAAAAAAAGAGAAGAAGTCTTCTCTTTTCTTTTTTCTTTTTTTTTTTTTTTTTACCGGTATTTTCTTTCGCCAGAACAACCACGTGTATTTTTCTCCCCTTGCCGGACACTTCTTCGAGGCCAGCAACGAAAACCAAGAAACTGGCCGGATCTAGTTTCATTCTTGCCAAACAACTACCAACAAAACACCAAAATTAAAATCACCAACAAAATCCAAGACATTTATCTAAATTCATTCTGGCCCAAAATACCAACAAAACAGCAAAAAATACCAAAAAAAATCACCAACAAAATAAATACAGTCGCCGGAAATTAGATTCAAAAAGCCAAAACTACAAAAATAACCAATACTCATCAACCTTTTTTTGCTCTTCTTTTCTCTCAAGCAGCAGCAGCAGCTATGGCTGCCTGTGGAAGCCTTCAACACATCTTCAAAAACCCATTGCCTGAAAACCCAACAACGCTGCTTGAATCCCTCTCTTCATGGAACCAGATTAAGCCTGAAAAACCCATTGAACAACCTTCGTTCACCGAGATCTTCGATGAACTCCATTTCAACGCATATATACTTTTGGATGAGAGAAACTGAATTGGAGGACTGGAGAGAGAGAGAGAGAAACTGAGGAGTTTTAATATTACAAACCGGACTGGAGAGAGAGAGAGAGAGAGAGAGAGAGAGAGAGAGAGAGAGAGAGAGAGAGAGAGAGAGAGAAACTGTATCGTCCACCCATTATCGTTCGAAATGTTAATATTAATAATTTTTTTTTTTTTTTGTTCGAAATGTGTGGCCAGGTGCCGCGCGGGAATTGTCCCGCGCGGAGCACCTGGACCAGTGGCGACGTGGCTCAAAGCCACGTCACCATTTAAAAAAAAAAAAAAACTGAATGTGCCGTCCATCCATTATCGTCGAAGGGAGAAAAAAAAACAAAAAATAAAGGATAAGAAAAGTCAAAGAAGGCGGCGGTTGCAGAAGAAAAAAAATAAAAGTAGGAAAATTGGAATTGGCCACGTTTATTTGATACACGTGGCCAATTGGACGCGTGTACAAAATACACGCGGCTAATTATTTTTCGTAAACACTCTGCCACGTTGTCATTAAGACACGTGGCTAGTTGGCCGCGTGTCTATAGTAACAGTTACTGTAGACACGCGGCTAATTACAGCTTTTTTTGTAGTGATTTTTTGTTTAATGAGAAATCTTAATTTCATCCCTACGATTGTCATTCAATTGTAATGACAAGGCAATAAAAATCAACCGTTATCATTTTTCTTTTTACAAATCCTAATCCAATGATTAATTTTTATTGTTACATTATTAAGTTGTATGGCAATCTACTAAATAATATTACTCTGCATAAATTGCCTCAAAGGTGGAAGTGCAAAATTTTCAATCAATTTATTTAAAAGAGTAATGCTTGTTGTAAACAAAGCGTGCAAACTTTGTACACAGCTCCATTGTTTAACAAGCATTAATCTTTATTTAATTATTCGTTCAAGTGGGCAAAAGGAGGTTATCTCCTAGCTAGCTAGGCTGCTGCAAAAGGCTGAGAATATGCTCCACTTAAGGTTACAGCTGTTGTAACATATCTTTCAAATCGATCGTGATCTGGTCACTAGATTTGAAACAGTGTGACATTTGTTTCAGTGGGTCATACTGCATCCCGCAATTGCGACAACACTCAAATCGCCGTATCAAGCGACGTGGAATTAGGTAGAGCCCGTCATGTAACTCAACCTTTATTAAATATGCATGAATGAAAAGCTCGATGCTATAAATCATCATGTACGTGTGAACATGTTACAATAATATTATATATATATATTCCCGATGATTGATCGTCTTTACAGCCGGAGCTTTTGAGGTTAATTATTCCCGATGAAAAGCTCGATGCAGAAATGACATAAAGAGACCATAAAAGTCAAGGTTTCACACGCTAATTACCTAATCACATAAAATGACCCCACAAACAAAGAGGTAATGGAGAAAAGGATATATATCTTCAATCTTGTAGAGAAAAAAAGGAGAGAATAAAAAGCCATATAATTAGAATTTGATTCCTTCTTTTCTTCTGCTTTTTCTTCATTCATGACATTTTTAACTAATATTCATTCACAATTCATCACATCACCTCACCTCACCTCACAACAGTATGTACAAACATGCATGGAACTTATAGATGATTTTTTTTTTTTTTTTTGGTTTAGAGGCTAGCTAATGAACCCACTGGACCTATATATATTAGTGCCCGTTTCTTAATTAATTACCATGAAAATACTAAAACAATTAGCAAAATACTAATTAACTCAATTAATTAGTCATGTTCTTTGCTGATGAGCCAGTCGGGTCTCCCTAAGGTGAACTCCAAGCTTGGATTCTTGGGGTCCAAACTTGACCCTTTGGAGTTTATAATTGATTGAGCGAAGAAGTCGTTTCCCTGCCACAAGTTTAGAAACTTATATTAATTATTTTAAGGTCCCAAAAACATACAAAAAAGCAGAAAATTACAACTCGTTTTGTTAGATTTTATTCCAAATACGAATCGAGTCCTTGGATTTTATAAATCTTATATATGGAATACCAAAAGGAAGCTCGAGCATATATATATGGCAATACATGCATTTATACACATTCATGCATGGACATGTTTAGACATTATTCACATGATTGCATGGATTCGATAATACAATATTTAATAAATTAATTGCCTTTAAAAGGTATCACTAGCTTTAATTAGGTACGTAGCTACCTCAAATTGGTCTCCAGATCTTTGATGGGATGGCAGAGTTTCTGGTCTCAACCTTTCCAGATTCCTTGGATTAGATTGCAACCATGCTCCTCTACTGCAACAATTCCATGAGATAAATAGTTATCTTCAATTATATATATATATATTCTGCCTACAAATTCCCAATGAACACCCCTATTTTCATTGATAGAAGTCATAAAATAGAGAAGTTTTCGTAAGGTGTAGACTGTAAAGTTTAAATGCAATATAATTAAGTAATTTTCATTTGTTCTTTGCTTGTTTTGTGGTTGAAGATTTGCTAATAGCTCCCATGCAGATATCATATACACACACATATATATATACAACTCTTGAAGGATCTAATTGATCAAGAGTTGTATCCTCAATTAATTAAACAGATGCAATCCACCATGAACAGACACCTCCTATGAAAACCTAGCCAGCTCTTACAGAATTTACATTTAACATGTTTCAAAAAGATATGGATTATAATCATCATAAGGAAGCAAAAGGAACAGTACATTTAATAAAAATACGTCTTTTAGCGATCAAGACTTTCCTACATATTTAGATACTACATTTGGAATTACTATATATAGCACTCAAATGTTTTCCTGTTTCCATGCACGAGGAAATATGCACAGAGAATGAGAAAGAAGCTAAACACTAACTAGGAAGCCAGGGAACTGATAGAAGAAACCAGGGAGGATCGAAGAGCTAGAGATATGATTTATATGTATTGAACATGTGGATTCTTTGTATGTACTTAATTCCTAATAAAACTTGCCAATCTCATTGAATGTGTTAGAATCATAACAAAAGTTATCCACTACTTACGCAAATAATTACAACTGTAACTTTTTTTTCTTTCTTTTCTAACCTCAGTTGTATCAACAAAGATTGTCATGTAAAATAAATAGGGGATATTGGAATATTAATCATGGAAACAGAAGGCACATGTTCATCATATCCAGTACTGCACTAGCCATCCCATGGGAAGTGGTTGATACTTAAGCCTGATTGGTTCCTAAATCATATAGTTAAGTGCTAGGAAAAGCCAGTAAATCAAGCCCAACCAAGTCAGAGAATCCACAGGTGAAAGCATTAACGTACGATGCAGTCATCGCAAATTCCAGTTCAGGCAGGTTATTGAATCTTGTAGTAAGATTCTAAAGCATGTTTAGCAGCTAGAGGAGCATGAGAGTTCTAGTAAGGAGATTCCTGAAGACTAGGGTTATTAGGGATATCATTGTTAGCAGCGGGATACTAGGTGAGACCGGAGTTTATAGATAATTTTAGGGAGCTAGCTTTAAATGTAGCTTGACTAATTCTTCTAGAGTGATAGTGCAGATGTGGCTGACATTTTTTTGAATTGTTACAATGATATCAGAATAACCATGTGACATTGAATCGCTGCATGCATGACATGAGCCCAAATGCCCTTCTATTGCCTATGTAGAATGGGTAGATTATAAAGGAGTTTATGAGTGCTAATTTTCGTATTGATTTCTTACTAAGTAAGATTTGAGCTTTATAAAGCATTCTATGGAGTAGGGAGCTCCAACTATATGTAACTTATTAGAATTCTTTTGTAGTGATAATGCAGATGTAACTTACACTTTATGCCTATGAGCTACATGAAGAATGCTTTAAACCCCAACCTAATTAAACCTCGGGTCCAACATTTGGTATGGAGAGAATTGGAGAGAAAATCCTCCAACATGCATTTTCTGAAAAACCAACTTAATTCAATGATTTTATTTTTTATTTTTTTTATAATCTTTAATATCTACAGAATAGGCCATGCCAATTGCCATATGGTATTTAAAGGACTTACAGTTTTGTGTAAAATATGCACGTGGTCCTAATATTATATGAATAACTATATATCCACACAATAATTGATTTACAAATGAAATCAAAAGGCATAATTGTTAGAACTGTCTTGCATAAAGATACTCATTTTAGAATTATAACAATTTCTTTTACAAGTAGAGTCCTTTATGTGGATTTCAAATCATTAATCATATATAGTTATAGGAAAATACATAGCATATCATAGCATATAATTGTAGGAAGACATGTTCGGATATTATCTTAAACAAAAATCTAGCTACTCAAAAATAATATTCTGTAATACTTGATTAATATTAGTTTTTGAAAAAACATGGAAAACAATAAAATAGAATAAAACATACTTAATGTGATTTGATCGCCGATTACGTGCATCTACAAGAACCCCACTAGCTACTAACAATATGATTACGATCGAACCTTCAATTATAATCGTACACTCTCTATCTAACTCAAGTCTGAAATAAACCAATCGAGTTCAACCAACGATTGTAATTCTCACAAATCTCACTCGATCTCTTTCATCCATTACTATCTGTCCTTTATGGTACGTACGTACCTTAGCACTCTGCTTTAATTCTTCCCACCATAAACTCTACAATTAATGCTATGTACTTTGAACTGTGTTTCAAATTAATCAGCTTGTACAAAATTTTGTTAAGCCTTTTCTTTCTTTTTTTTCACCAGATTTTTCTTCCTCGAGAAGTTGAAAACCACCAAAGCACTGTTACTTTCATAACTCCACCTCTAACAGATATCCATAACCCAAATTAAGCATGTATCCAGCTAATTAACCTAAATAAATTAAAATTCCATTCTTAAGTTCTAGCACATGTCTCACATTACCCAAAGTCTTCACATTTCCATCAAACATCTTAATTATAATTAATTTTTGCCAAAACTATTTTTCACAATTTTACATTAATCCACTAACATAATAGAATCTTTGTGATCACCAGCCTTTTATATGTCTAACATATATGAAACGAGCAGGAAAATCCAGGAAATTTTAATCGAATCCATGCCTTCTATAACCATGCGAGCAACACTCTTGTCTTTATCCTTACTTTAAACGATCTCGCTCCTACATTAAGACTACTGTATTAGGTGAGTAAATTGTGAAGGTGCGGCATGAGTGTTAAGTACTATATTGATTACTTATTATTAGGTGAGATTGAGTTCTCTCTATATATATAAGTGTCTTTTAAAGAATTCAAATTATAACATCAACAAAAAGTATAGTACATATGTGACTAATAGCTAACGTTTTCTTTATAGGTCGTAAACAGGAAGGTGGAACTGACTCTTAATTATTTAAGATAACAATAAGATGGGGTTAGACTATCTGGAACAAAAATTACTGCCAAAGGCATTAGTTTCAAAACATGGTTTTAATAATATTTAGCTGCAAACAAGAAGTCCACAAAGAACACACACACACACAAAAATTAAAAAAATTAAAAAATTAAAAAAAAAAATGATGAAGAAGAAGTAATTAAGTACGAATCAGCAGAAAGAATATTTGGCTCAACATAAGCTCAGGTCTTTATAGATTTTCTTGGTTAAGTAGGTTAATGAGGGACGTGTACATACATTCTAATGAACTATATTCAGACTAATCGGAGGACAGTATGACCTATGGAAGGATTTTACACCCTAAATGGAAGGATTTACACAAACGCCATTTTGGTTATGATCGAATATGAATATATATTATATGCAATTTTTTCATTGTGTTCTAATCGGTCTGAGTTCGACTCGATCTTTATCATCCATTAAAAAATAGACATGAAAATTGATTTAAAAAGTAGTAGATTCTTGCCGTCTTTTATTTATTTTTATTCCAATTCAGTTCTTTAATTAACTTTTAATTCTAATGTTAAATTACAATGTTAAATCACACCACGTTAAATCACCAATTTTCTAAATCGAGTTAATTTAAATAGATTAATCCATTGTTTCTTATTCACGGATGTAGAATTTTTTTCGGAGTCCACGAATGTCAAGAGTGTTAGCATATAATAGTGTGATCACTTAAACAGGATGGATGAAGCTAGCTCTGAGTGATTATGATAATCAAACTTAATTAAGTTATAGCTCATGGCTAGTCACTATATAATTGATAAATCCGATCGGAGTATAAATTTTAATTATGAAGAACATTTCCGAACTGGAAGAATCTATATATGCTTTAATGAAATATTGTGATGTATTAAGCTACAATATAAAGTTAACTCGATCGAGAATTTGAGTTGATTGTAATGACGGCAAAGTTGTATGTATAAAATTTGTTAGTCATTATGAAGCATTAAGACACTATAACCTCTCTTGGTTGATATGTGTTAAAATATAAATTAAATAATTAAATTTAATTTTATTTATTAGTTTAAATGTTTTTGATAAGCGGGGATTATATTAATTAACAAACGGTATTAGAGCATAAGTTTTGAGTTCGAACCCTAACTTCGTAATTTAACCATTCGTTTTAGTTAAATATTCTACATGTTAGACTTTACTTGTTGATTGTAGAGGGAAGTTTGAATCAACATGTGAGAGAGAATTAACATATTGATTAAGATCGATTAAGTTATTAAATTCATTTTTTTTTTATCAACTTAAACTTTCAAGATAAGCGATTTTACAATCCGGTGGCATGTCTTAACTTCCACAATGTACTATAATTCACTAAATCATACAATAAAAATCTATATATATACTTGTTTATAATTAGCGTTTCAATTTATTAATGACTAAACTAAATTAAGGTACTTCAAGGTCTTTCTTGATGATTATACCTATAAGAACTGGGCTTTCTATATATCCGGAAGTCTACTTAATTAGAAGCATTTTATGGAAAGCAACAATGTAATTTGCGAAAATATAGTATGTATTAGTATTACATATATTAGTAAATAACATTTCTTCCATGTACGGACACATTATGTAAATTTTACCACCCACCCTTAATTGACAAAAACCTTATAAAACTATTGAAGTAGAAATGAATAATTCCAGTTGGGAGGGCATGCAACCTCCATTGGATGTTTTGTATACTTTTCGCTGTATTCATGTTCAGTTTTTATATATATACATAGATACATACATGTAGAGTTATTAGATGTGTGTACATGTGGGAAGTGGGGGACTATTTGTATTAAATATATATATATATATATATATACACACATATATATGTCTACCATCATGATCGAACTTCTAATTTGTACTATATATATCCATCATCATTATTATCACTAGTACTCTCTGATTTCCCATGTTTTAGTTCATAATATATTTACTCTCAAGTACTCGGTCAATTAAAGTAGGAGACAAACTACAACTTTAGGCTTTAGCTAATGATGTTACAAAGTGATCAATGTTGGAAGTAATTATGTGAGTAAAAGTGAAGGAAATCTTGTTCAAAAGATCTACGAAGAAAAGGGTAATAATCCTAGCAGCAGACAGTTGATTGGGAGGAGTACTATTATAATTAATTATAATGTCAACTAATTAAAGGGAAAAGATCATCGAGTCAAAGAAGTGCGCTTTGCTTTACAAAATATGTAAATCCCTTTTGAGAGTATACAGTCCTCTTTTAGTGTATATATAGGGTAAATAATATAGAAATAACTACAAACGCTTTCTATGGGCGCGTTTGGCTTGTAATTTTTAACTTCCAAGGATGTTTTTCTTAACCTAACAAAAGTTGATTCAAGGCCACATGGATTGTGAGGAGTAAAGCAGATCGAGAAGGAAAGCGAATGAAAAGCGAAAGCTGCCTGAAAGAAACTCTTTTTAAGTTTCAGAAAAGAGACGGCCTTATTCAGAGATTTCCAAGCTAAAGTTACTCGTGCATTGAACAGAGAGAGAAAGAGAGTTAATTACCTGGAAGGGTTACTCCACAGATTAGAAAGGTATCCCACTTCATGTTCTAAAGCTGCATTTGAAGCCTTTTTTTGACTTTGTAAACAGTTGTCGTTTTGATGGGGGGCTGGAGTTGTGTGTATCAAGAAATCTTCATCTCCAGATCCATCTGATACGTACAAGCCTCCAAAAATTAGGTCAAGATCGTAATATATATATATATATGCATTCAAATGAATACTTTTACTTAATTTGGAGTTTTCTAATTACGTCTTAGAAATTGCATTTTAATCACATGTATGTTGACATTTGAACTAATCTACATCTCACTCGGAAAAAAAGAATAATAAAAGCTTTAAATGTGGAAGCTTTAATATGTATATATAAATATGTAAATATATACCATAATTGTATGCTTGTGGTACATATTTAATATATAATTCAAACTTGTAGCGGAAATCAGGGAAAAAAGATAGCTAAGCAATATGAATTACCAGAGGAAGCTGCAGGTTTGTCTGTGTTCTTGACAGTTCGATACATCTGCCAAGCAAAACAAAATATTATAAAAGAAGAAAACACCAATAAATAAACAAGAAAAAAAAAAAAAAAAAGTAAAACAAGGAACCATTTCTTAAAGGGAAAAAAAAATGTAAAAAAAATCCCAGTCAAAAAAAAAAAAAATCAAAAATCAAATCAGATGCTTCGCTTTCTGGATTTTTCTTGGTTTCTTTAATAGCCACGAGGTTGATGTTTGGTAAGGTCAGTAATTGCTTCTATTATTGAGAAATGATGGCTACTTTTTCTCTTTCTCTCTCTAAAAGTAGAAGTTGTCCTGTTTCATAAAGAACAGACTCAACTGTTCATTCATTCATTCACTGCATTCATCGGCCCCTGTGCCACATGGATAGAGAGAGAGAGAGAGAGAGAGACCTTGAATAGGAGGGTTTTCCTTTGGTTTTCTGTGATGAACATGTAAATGAGAGTAAAATGAGTGTTTTTTCAGCTGTACCTGTAAATGGCTCTTGACATGAGCAAGTGTTAGATCTTTGACATCCATTAGCTCTAAAACTGACTTTGGAGTAGCCCCTAATAGCCAACAATACAAGCAAGAAGAAAATCTAGGTTAAGATATTATAAACATCTCTAAAAGTAGCAGCAAAAGAAAGAGTAGAGACGGAGAGAGAGAGAGAGAGCTGTACTTTCATGGCCGCCAAGGAGCTCAACAGCATGGACAAAACGGGCATGAAGAGAAGTTGTCCAACGCATTCTTGGTGCTCTCATATTCCTCTTACTCTGTAGCTTTGGCATACACCTTGATCTCATGAACCCATTTGAGAAATCTTGCTGTTGTTGCATATACTGAAACTGTTGGGGTCTTAGACTCTCCATGGTTATCCCATTATACCTCGACATGGCTTCAAAGCCTGAAGGAAGCTGTCGACAAGGCCTGAAGGAAGCACAAGCTGGATACGCTGCCCTCTCTTTGAAACGATCTAAAGCTGAAAACGGTGAGGAAGAATTCCCATTATTGTACACAGGAATTCCCTTTATGGCTTTGACAAATCCCTGATGATCAGAAACATTAAGCAGCGAAATCCCATGATTTATGTGAACCTGTTGATCCACAGCAGTGATGAAGTTTCTTCTCCATGGACTCTCAGCCTCCAAAGCACTTGACAGAGAGAGCTCTGTGTCAGCAGCTCTGATGGAGCCGTCGCTGTGGGATTTCAGGCTGTCATGATCACCTTCTTTGTGCCAAATATCGAAGCTGGAATCGCCTTCATTCGTGCAAATTGAGGAAGGGGCGCTCTTTGGAGGGCTTATGTGGAGTGAAAGATCAGGAATCGGATGCGAAGAGGGTCTGTCGAAAATCTCTTTTCTGGACATTTTTATTCTCAAGCAGTTGTTGTGGTTCTAAAACAAAGGAAAAAGAAGAAAGAATATGCGAGTGATTTGTGTATCATAGGCATACAATTACAAGTAGTGTGGATGGATGACTAAGAAAGAAAAACCTTTAGCTTTGTTCAGAAAAAGAGGTCAGGGGAGAGGAAAAGAAGGATAAAATGGAAAAAAAGAAAAAGAAAAAAAAAAGGAAGACTTTTCTCTTCTTCAAGAAACAGACATCCTCTCAGAGAGAGAGAGAGAGCAAATAAAGAATGGGAAAATATGGAATAGATTGAGAAGGAGAAAGATTTTGGTCTGTGTTCTTCCTACCTCGAGAGTATATATAGGAAAATGACACTCCAACAGAGGCCCTGTCTCTCACTCACTCCCTTTCCTTTTCTCCATAGTCAATACACGCAAAACTACAAATATTTATTAGGCTACCCATTTGTTTTACTTCCCCGGAGCCGACGGGATAAAAAATACAAGAGAGAGAGAAAGAGGGGCTAATCTATAATTATTTTCCCCCACTCTCTTCGCCTCTGTCTTTCTCATGTGAAAACAAAATAATTAAAAAATATATATATTGACCAATTAGATTACATGATGACATCAAAGTCTGGACTTTTTTGTAGTAAAAGACCTAAGAATAGTTCATAATTATTGCCTCATTGCACGGGCATGTAAGCTGGAGGAATAATGTGATTGATAAATATATACGCCTATGGTTACGGTACTCAGTTTGTGAAGATATGTAAATACGTACACCTATATATTGAGAGGATCTCAAATTCCAATTGTTATGCTCATGTCATGACCATTATTGTGTTTTATAACCTTTGTTATGTGCCGGTACGAACAAGCCTGATACAAATTGAGAGTGTCACGTGTCTCCGGTTGTTGATGTGACCATCTCACTTTAAATCTTATAGACATATATTGAACACCATAGGCAAGTCTTGCCTTAAATTTAAATCTTTCAATTTATCCAAAAATTTGGAGGAGTGATGTAGGATAGACGGTGGGGGTTGATTTTATCTTTTGTTACTCTTCATATGTTTAAAATGCAGTTTTTGGATTTTTAGATTCTAGAACTATATTTTCTTTATTTTAATTTTTTTTTTTTAGTGATTTTCCAAATAAAGTAAGATATTTTATCATAATATATTAATTATGATGTATTTAAGAGTATTTTTACTTGAAAACAAGTTTTCTAGGGTTTTAAAGTGGGTTTCCTTTTCCATGCGTAAACAACAATGAATTAATTAATGAGTCTCAACTATCAGATAAAGTTAATTTATCTTTTAAATTTTTTCTATTTATCTGATCGATCACTTAAAGATTCAAGGAGCCCTTTTTATAAATTCCAGGATTTGCATCTAGCAATAATGAAATCTAACCTTTCACACTTTCACTTCTACATCATCAATAATTGTACGTATTTGAGCTTAATTTGTATCCTATACAGTGATCATAGATTAAAACATCGACCCGGCCACCTTATGATTAACACGTAGGATCCTGGGAAGTAAACCTTAAAGGGTGATAATTCAATTAATTAAGCCTTAAAGGATGGTGATCGATGAAGAAAGGAATAATATATAATCAAGCTGGAGATTGATCGAGATTATAGCCAACCTGTAAATCCACATATTATTATAAATTTATATGATATTTCATAGTTTGATAGTATATTTATATATATTACAGAAAGATTTCTGTAATATTTCATAGTTTGATAGTATATATATCACAGAAATATTTCATATATTGGAGTCTGGACCTCGATCTGGGACTGCTTTGAGTTTGTGAAGATTTCAAGGTGTAAGTTGTGTCAGATAAGCTTGAGCCATGTGACAAAACGGGTGGAAATATATATATAATATTTAGAATGCAAAAAAAAATAAAGGATAAAACTTCCTCATGGCTAATTTTTGAGAAAATTTTGCTTATTCAAGATGTTTCGGCATTTTTTTTTGTAATCACATGCACCTTTATTAAAGTTTAAAAAGTAACGTACGATTCTTATGTTTTGAAAGTTTATAATATCACTCATATCGTTAAGATTTAGTGTTAAATCCAACGGTTAATAGGATATCAGCTCCTTGCAGAACCTCGATCGGATTGACTGGATTGATGAACCCTAATAAAGAGGACATCATATATATGTTGTGACATGTGTCAGCACATGAGTTTGCTCTCATGAAAAACCAGTGATCTTGAAGGTGATTGTAGCATTCTTTTTGCAAATGAATAAAATGGGTGGGTGTAATAGTCAAGAAATATTGATTAATTAGGTGGACCCATTGACCTGAATGTGTGCGGGAGCCCTAAAGGGTTGTTTGTTTGCTTTCATATGGCTGTCATCGTAAACCCTAATTCCACATACCTTTGCAAGTTTCTTATTCCTTTTCATCCTCCCCCAAATATTCCCTTCTAATCCTCTCACAACATTTTTCAAGCATTTTGGCGTATATATTATGCCATCCCGACATGACCTACTCTGCACCCTCATTGACTACAACCCTTGATGAATTTCAAAGCTCTAGGCCACATCAATGATAAAAACAACACATAAATCCCTTTTCTTATTCTAGGAAATTCATCGTTTTCTTTGCTTTCTTTAATGCATTTAGTGGATGTACATTAAATATATCTTGGAGTTCAACCCTCTAGGTTACAACAATTAAGATGATTGATGATGCTAACCTGCCCTCCGAGTTGCAAGGCCCCATGTCCAAATCTTATTTCAAGCAGCATCTTAAACAAGCTGGGCTGACTTCACGTGATCAGCTAAGAGAGTTTTATTTATTTATTTTTTATTTTTTAATTTTTTAATATATATATATATATATATATATATATATGAGACAAAGGTTTTTAGGGTTGGGCATTGCCCACCTAATACTGCACGAACTCGTTATTTTTTCGAGCCGACCTGAGCCACCTGGTCGACTCGACTCAAGGCGAATTTCAAAATCTGAATTTCGACCCGACTTGAGGATATAATAATAATAATAATAAATCATTTAATATATATACTTCTTTTCAGAAAGTCCTAACTTTTCTCTTCTCTTTCATTTAATTTTTTATTGAAACTCCCTTAGTCTCTGTGTAAATCTCTTTATTGTCGCCTGCCGATCAACCATGGTGGCGCTGATGTAAGACAACATTTGCTCATATTTTCAATGTTTTATGAATTAAGAAAAATAAAATAAAATAAAAAAAAGGAACGTATTGGGAAAGCACCGTTTAAGGAGATTTTTATTTGGCTTCAGACAATGTAAATACATAAGGAAAAGATTCATCATGATCCCAGCTGATTTTCAACCATATTTGGTTGACAAAAAAAAATCAATTTTATTGATGGAAAATTTAGATTAGGATTTTGTTGCTTATTTGAATTTTCCATCTTTAGGTTTCCTTTGCCATTAAGTATTTCTATAATTATTGTATTTTTTTTTTCTTATTTTTTCCCTCCCCTTATTTTCACCTCTATCAAAAAACATCAATTTCAAAACATTCTTAACATTTTTTACTTTTTATATCACATCAACAATTATTTATACTTTATATCACATCAATCACTTTTTACTTTCACTCATTTAAAAAAAATTCCCCATAATGCGAGAGGAGGGGAGGGGGGTTATTAAACAGGGCCCAGGTCTCCTAGCCTAGCATGAGTAGTAGCAACGACAGAACCTGTGTCTTGTGGAAGCCTAACCAACAGTTCTAGCACTACTGGCAATAACTCAACAATATGATCAATCATTGATCCTCTAATGTATCGTTATTCTGCTTCTTGTTGCTCAGGCACTGCTGGCTATGGTGGACCGTCAATTTTGTGCAACCAGATCAACTTTGGAGAAGAGGCCTGGGCCTGGACCAATAATAAACCTGCATTTTGAGCCAACTCGAGATTTTGGATTATATTCGAAATTTCATACATTTCGGCTCGGCTTGAAATTCAAATTCCAATTGGGATCCCACCCCCTAATTGAAATTCGTAAACCACCAAATTTTGACTCGAAGGGTTTAGTAACTAGCCCTAAGTTTTCTACAACAAGCTTGAGGTGAATGAGAAACTAAGGTAGTTGCTCTAAACTAATTGAGGTCATTTTACAGAATACCTTGCCCAAATACATACCAAACCCTGAATTTAAAAGAAAACATAATAATGAACCCTAAGAGAATTTAGAATAGTAAGTATATAGAGATAATAATAAATATGGGGATTAGACTAACATTTATGAAAACAAAGAAAAAAAGAGTTCAAAACACTTAGGAGTTTTGAATCATGTGTTGCGTTCAAACAAGACAACCTGCTCAAACGTGCCACATAGGACAACAATTTTTTAAATAATTTGAAAATCCTATTCGAATGGGATACAAGTCGTTCGAACAAGAACCTTTTGAATGCGAAAAGAATACGTCCAAATCTCAAAATTTTAGGGGAGGCCTTTTTAAACCGTAAGGAACCCTAACCAAACCGTTCCACATTTCCACTCAACTTCCAACAGCCAACAAAGAGAGAAAGTGAGGGAGAGGAAGAGAAAGTAGAGAAATGAAATATTATTGAGTTTTTATCAAAGAGCAAGGCTTCAAGGCCCAACAGTAAGAAATCTCAACCCTAAACTCTTTATTTTTGTGTTGATCCATGTGCTAGAGTTTTGTTGAGTTATTATTCATATGCGAGTGTGGGTTTGTTAGAGTTGAGGTAGGATAAAGTATTGAAGATGATGAGGTTTTTCTTGACAAACAGGAGTGGAGCTACATTGGGGCTTTGGAGGGGGGGAGGGTCTTGGCAACCATGTTTTTCCTAAAATAAACAATTTAAAAATTAAAATTTTACTCCTAAATTTTATACCTTTTTAGTCCCCCCCCACCCCCTCTACCCCCCCCCCCCCCCCCCCCCCCCCCCCAAAAAAAAAAAAAAAAAAAAAAATCCTAAATGCTAGCTCCGCCCCTGTTGACAAACCTTAAGATTCTGGGAAAAGCTTGGAAACTTAGGGTTCCTAATGTACCAAAGGCAATAAAGTGTGTGTTTTTGTTTAGATCCCTAGGTCATTTTTGAAGTGTTGGATAAAGGAGAAAGATGTGAGATGAAGTAAAGTTAGGAACTTTGGAGTTAAGATATATACAAAGCTAGGTTTTTTAGATCCAAAACGATATTAGGAGGGGTAAATGAGGTTACTTTAAGGTATGGTTTGCAATTTTTTATACGACCCACGAATCCGACACAAACACAATACGAAGTTATAGGGTTAAGGTTTAAGCTAAACGAGTTGGTGAGTTGACCTGTTTAGTGACACACTTATAAAAGGGTTGACAGGTAAACCCGTTTACAACCCATTTGGTTTTCGGGTCACCCATCAACTTGTTTATATATATATATATCAGAACTCAGAAGTTACTAGACTAAGTTAGAAAACCGGAACCTAGATTCATTTCACTTTCACATTTTCACTCCAATGACTCCACTACTTAGTCTACTCCAGCTGCCGTCGTCTCCAGTGCAGCTCTAGCTTAGCACGTATCGTCTCCAACTCCAGCCCAGTGCCCGTCATCTCCAGCTCCAGCCTAGCGCCAATTTCGGTTTCTCTTCTCACTTTCAGTTTCAGACTTTCTCATTAATAGATTTAGTGATTCACTCCAGCCCCGTCTTCGCTGACTCGCCCGTCGTCTCCACACTGTCCGTCCATCGACTCCACACCGTTCGTCCATCCGTTTATGCAGAAGTGTAAAGAGTAGGTAAAGAGTTCTTTGAGTTTAGATTTTGAATCTTGTTTCAAAATCTGGTTATGCTTGTTTAATGCAGAAGTGTAAAGAGTAGGTATATATAGTGGTTGGTTTATAAAATTGATCTAATTCATCATCATTAAAAAAAATAAAAAATAAATAAAAAATAAAAAATAAAAAATCCTGGGAAATACAAGGAAAAACTGAAAAACCAGTTGGTCCAATTTTTTAAATTCAAAACCAATTTTGAAAAATCTTTAAAAAACAGTCGGATCATGTCGGGTACGAGTTAGCGAGTCAATCGGATTGATCCAAACCCAACACGATAACCCGCTTTACCAACCCTACTTTTAAGGTTTTAGAACGTCTGGCTGGGGACTAAAAGAAGGTGAAATATGGGAGGTAGGTTGAAGGAAAACTCGGATAAGACAATATGTGGTATTGTCATTCAAACCTGGGTTAGGGACATTCAAACACGAGGCGCATTTACTCTTGCGAACCACGTGGTAACAAGGAAATCATGACTTATTGATATTGATGTTTCCTGTGTTAATTATATTAATTATTTGTCTTCTTTTATGTTTGAGAAAACTAGGCTCACAGCATGCGTTGCTTCATTGACGTTTTACTTACTGCCTGAGTCGTGTATTTTTATTTTATTTTTTCCTTTTTTTTGTTTACCAATAAAACAAATATGTTTTACAAATTTGCTAGCGATCGATAGAGTTTGGGGAAGACATTTGGGGTGGAGTTGCACATGCAAATGTATTTAGAAGCACAGGTGATCGATATTGTACCTATGATAGTAATTAACTTAATTATATATATGTATAATATTCCATCTATGGTTTTGTTAATTCTATTTTTAAGTTAGTACGTAGAAATTAATAACACTCGGGATATTTTATAATTAAATAATTTAAGAGCATTACATTTAAAGCCCTGATGCATGGCGTAGCTAGAATAATGTTAATTGGCTCAGGCATGGTGAATTCTAACGGTTTCTTTTTCTCTGAAATTCTATTGAAAGCACTTTCCTTGACTGTCAATTGGCTTGTCATACTTAACATCAGAGAAAATATATGAAGAGTTTTTCTTGATCTTTGAATATTAACATTCCACACCAACTATTTGGTCAAGGACTATACATTAATATTCCCCATGTCGGTAGGCTTGGTAAAATAATTGAACACCAGTAGGGATTTTAATTGGCATGACATTTGGGCCCAGTAATGGAATTATTGAAACCTCAAAGCAATGACAAGCCACTCAGGTTATGGACATATCACAAAGTAACTTTTGA
Source organism: Alnus glutinosa (assembly GCF_958979055.1). Taxonomy (NCBI): domain Eukaryota; kingdom Viridiplantae; phylum Streptophyta; class Magnoliopsida; order Fagales; family Betulaceae; genus Alnus; species Alnus glutinosa. Next base: position 28,836,871 of record NC_084889.1, on the reverse strand, counting down.
CAAACTACTTCTGCTCCATAAGTCAACAAATATTGTGAAAAGGCTTTTATGAATTCCACGACACTTAATTCTTTAGCTTTCTTTTCCAAATTCCCCATGCTAAATGTCTAAATGACTTCCAATATTGTCTTTTTTTTCCTTCTAGAGCATTCCTAGTAGCTTCATTAAATTTTACTCACCAAAATAGCTAAAAATCATTTTTTTCTATTTTGGTGAGCCTTTTTTTTAAAATTCTCCAAGCAGCCTCACCATTTTAACTATTTATTATCACTATTCTATTTAAATAATATTTATTTATTCTTTCTCTATATAATCTTTTTACAAAAAATTCTTCATATCCATGAAATAAGGACATTATCGTGCGAGAGATGGGAGAAGAAAATGAGAGAAAAAAGGAAAAAAAAAGTGTGCTGATCATGTGAGAGAGAAAGGTGAAACAAAATTTGGTGAGTGGGTTGTTGAGTGAAAATGTCTCATCTAATTTGGTTAGTAATTTCAGTCATCAAATTTTTTTGGTTAAAATGGTGAGGTTGTTGGGAGTGATTTTTCAGGATTTTCATCAAATTGGCTCATCAAAATAGCTAAAAAACTATTTTGGTGAGGCTACTAGGAATGCTCTATGCCTTCCAATGGCTAAATGCCTTTCAATGTCTCCTTTTTTTCTTATTCCTTAGCTTTAGGATATATATATATATATATATATATATATATATATATATATATATATATATATATATAAAATAAAATAAAAAAAAAAAATCAAAACTAATTCTTTGATTTTCTTGCCGAAAAAGACTAAAACACACTTTTCTAAAAAGCTTGAAAATAAAACTTTTTCTCAAAAAAAAATTATGGATATAGAAGCTTTATTTTCCACACAATCTCAAACAGACTCTTAATCAAATGCTTTCTAGTGCATAATGTTTCAGAGATGCCTTGTTATAATAATGTCTCATGTCGAGTACTAACAAGTATCATAGCATCCATTTTACGGTCTGGATTTAAAATTTGCGCATCTAAAGGTATGCATAAAGTCAATATTTGCACGTCTTTAAAAAAAAATTAAATGAATTGACATCATGTACACCGCTAGATAGCAGTGTACATGTTGATGCAGATGCAGTTATTTGCAGCATCCGCATTCGCATCCGCAACCACATCCGTAAAATGCAGATATCACTTTTAGATATTCACATCCGTATTTAGGGATGTAATTGAGCCAAACCGAGCTGAGCTTTAAAATTTCAAGACTGTCTCGTTTATGAGTTGTGTTCGAACTCGAGCCGAGCTATTAAATCTATGTTGAAACTCGGCTCGTTAAAATGCGGATATCACTTTTAGATATCCACATCCGTATTTAGGGATGTAATTGAGCCAAATCGAGCTGAGCTTTAAAATTTCAAGACTGTCTCGTTTATGAGTTGTGTTCAAACTCGAGCCGAGCTATTAAATTTATGTTGAAGCTCGGCTCGTTAAAAACTCGGGCGAGCTCAAGTTCGAGCTCATTGAGAATGCCGTTTAAGCTCGTTGAGAATGCCATTCGAGCTCGTTGAGAATGTCATTCGAGCCGAGCCGGGTTACTTGATAAGCTCGGCTCAACTAGAGCTCGAGCTAGGTTATAAAATTTTTCAATGTGTGATCAAAACAGAGTTCAAGCCCGAGTTTGTGAACAACCTTTATACATTTATTTATAGCATAAATATATAATATGTAACTATATAACGCATATTACAAAATATAGTACATAATTATAGTCTATAAATAACAAATTAACAATCTGTTATTAAATATAATTAGAGAGTATAAACTATGGTATATGTATACTGTGAGTAAGTAATAAGTCTAATATATTCCATATAACTAAGTAATTATAATATGATCAAGTATAATATATAACTATTGTTAATCATGTGTGATCACTGTGAGATATATGTGTATATATATATACTAACTATTAATAACTTATTATGTTAGTTTAATATACTAAATACTACTATAAGCCTATTGATTGCAAATGGCTTTCAAAACCAAGTGCTGTTTTATGGGGACATTAAAAGATATAAGATAGGGAAATTGAAATGAAGAAAGCTAAAATTTATATTTTTATCTTACCACTAATTCATTATGATGATGTTGTACAGTTAATCTGCTCTTAATTTTTTATTTTCCTTTTAGCTAGGGCTGATTCAAAGATTAATCGACAGTACCACATCAGCATAGTGGAATTTCTAGATTACTTAATTGAAAGATATAAGACCAAATTTGTGGTCATGTGAGTATCCTCATAATGGATTTTCTAAATTTCTATCTAAAATAGCTGACCAGAGCTTCTTCTTTTTTCTTTTTCTTTTTTTCTTTCTATATTAGCTGATGGCTTTTTAAAAGCATTTTTCATCCAATTATCTATTATTTCTTTACACCATTTAAATATCCTTTTATGATTCTTTATTTTTTTTTTTAACCCAAATAGTAAAGAGAAAGAGTGAGATAGAAATAATAAAGAAAGAGAGTGGGAGAGAGAAAAGCATAAAATACTTATTCATTGATGCACAGTACTTCTCCACATTTGGAGAAACACTTAATTAGTTCAAATGCAAAATGCATTTGATTTAGAAAATTGGATAGACACATTTTTTAGGCTTTTGATTAGCCATTTTACTTCCAACTCTAAAATACACAGGCCACTACGAATGTGTCGTTGTCCATAAAATTGTATTTGTTATAAGAAACCTTGTCAACAATCTTCATTAAAGATTGGGTAATCATGATTTTGGAAAAACACAATTGGGTTAATCATGACTTTAAGTATAATCTTTTTCATTTCTCTTATTTCTTTTTGTCTACGCAACTTTTTTTCCTGCTTACGTTAAAGATATGCATGTTGATGATAAGATAACTTTGAATTGAAATTGCTTGAATTGGATTAATTATGATGTCTTAAGCTTCCTCATAATAGACTATTACATAAATAAGAGATTCCTCATTAATCTCCAATAGTTACAAATGGAAAAGAAATTATTAATTGGCCTTGGTCAAGGGTTTATTTGGGCATATATTTACTTCTACGTACGCAGTTGCTAAATTAACATGAGTAATTTGTTGAAGAATGAAGCAACGGTCCAAAACAGGAAATCCTTCATTAGTAATTATTTAAGTTATTTCTTTGCTATGGTCTATCGAAAGGTCAAAAAAAAAAAAAAAAAAAGAAAAAAAAAAAAAAAGACTTGAATAGTTTTTAGAGCATTCTAATTCCGGATTTTAGCTAGCTGTGATGCTAAAATGAGAGCAAAATGCTGCATTCCGCTCAGCAATTTGGAGAAATATTTAGCGAGCTATTGCAATTAGGATCCGAATCCTCTACAGTTCATTAGAACTGGAGAGTAGTCAGTTGACAGCTTAGATCTCTTTAAAGAGATCAAAGCCTAAAAATAAGCTACGTGGTTCTCAAAATTTACAAAGAAAAAGTAAAACCATTTTGGCCTATCACCCAAAGTAAAACAATAGCTCACACGACTGCTTTAGGAGGGCACAACCAAACCCAAGGATTCTCTCCATTTCTTCCATTTTTCCCTCTCCCACCGAAACCCTCCTCCCTTCCCCCCAAGTTCAGCCTACGCCACCAAAAACCACTGCCGCCACCAACAGCTAACCTAACCCACTGAAAACACCATTGGAAAACGAAAGCGTTGCCCACCACAACTGGCACCATCGAATGAAATTTGGCTACCCCGACGAACGTACAGCACCACCTAAACCTATCGGCTTCCGCCACCAACAACCACTGCCACCACCGACATCCAACCTTACCCATAGAACCCACCATCGGAAGACGAGAGTGTCGCACACCAGTGAAAAAGGGCTACAACCAAAACAATGAAAATGTAAACAAGAAATAATCGTAAACTTCTGTAAAAAAAAAAGAGGGGGGGGGGGGGGGGGGGGGGGGAGGGAATTCAGAAAAACCTAACATTGGTCCAAATCAGGTCTAGTTCTCAGAAATAATCTACTCAAAAGGACGCCAGTGAAGAACGGCTACAACCGGATCTGGGCGCCAATTGGAGAGAGAGAGAGAGAGATTTCTCCAATGCTAATCTTTGTTTTTAAATAAGAAAACGAATAAATAAATAAATAAGAAGTCATGTGAGATATGGAAAAGGATCTTGGGTGACAGGCCAAAATAGTTTGACTTTCTCTTTGTAAATTTTGAGAACCACGTGGCTTATTTTTTAGCTTAGATCTCTTTAAAGAGATCCAAGTAGTCAACCGTCTACTCTCAAGTTCTAATGAACATGAGAGGATTTGAATCCTTACAATCAAGGTTGTATTTAAGCTTAGCCGAGTCGAGCCGAGCCGAGCTTGGGGTTGTCGGATTCGGCTCAAATACATAGAATAAGAGTTTGAGCCGAGTTTTGAAGGGTTGTTCGAATTCGACTTGTTAAGAGCTCAGTCAAGCCTCCAATCAAGCTCGAGTGGCTCAAGCTCAATTGGAGTTTTATAATAATTTTTATTTTAAAAAAAAAAAATATTAAAATTCAGTACAATTTTAACTTTCATTTATATTTCACATTCTAAATGGAATATTTGTAATATTACATATATTATGTTTACTAGTTAATATTTATACACTATAATTATAGAATCTTTATATATATATAAGCGAGCAAATTATTCGAGCCGAATAAGTCGAGTCAAACTTATACAAGTCGAACTCATGAGCTTTGTTCGAGCCAAACCGAATTTATACGAGTATGTCTCATTTAATAAACGAATATATTATTGTGTTTACGAACGGTTTATTTATTTTTTGAATTAAAACTAAATTGAATTTAAGCAAATTGAGTCAAACTGAATTAATGAGCAGCGAAACTCATCTGCTACTCCTATTATTATAATGCTCACCAAATTTTGTAAGTATTGTTTACTCGCCAATTGTTCTCCAATATTTACTATACTTTCACCGGAGGTCGAATAAAGAAACTATCTCGAAGAAGAAGAAAAAAAACTTTGGGCAATCAGTTGTGTGTTTCTCACGAGACAGACAGAGAGAGATGGATGCGGAGATTCCAAGGTAATAGTGAGGTGAGGGAGGTACAGACTACAGAAGAGATGAGTGAGAGAAATGCATGATTATGCAATCGATTGCTTTATGATTGAGAGAGAGTAGAGAGAAAGAAAAAAGCTTTTTTTTTCCAACAATTCCACCCATCTTTTTTGACACAAAAAAAGAAGCGCTAGTTGGGCTACGATGATAGCCCCCCTCTTTCTTTATGTCTTTCTTTATGGTGAAATGGGTGGTTTTGCTTTGCCTTTATTTGGGATTTTCAAGTTTTTATTTGACTTTTTGTTCCCTGCTTCCCTTTTCCCTCTTAACCCGAGGCAAAGGGCAACAGCCCCAAAAGACTGAGAAGCAGAGTTAAATGTAAAACTGGTTGTCACTGACCTTTCACATCACATGGAATACTGAGAAGTTAGCCCTTTTCCACGCTTTTCAGTTCTTTCCTGCTTTCTCCTCTCCATCTGCTCTCCCCCCATTTGCAATTATGCTGCAAAATTTCAAGGCCATTTTTCTAGGCTGTAGCTCTCTCTTTCTCTCTCTCTCTCTCTCTCTCTCTATATATATATATATATATAACTTGAATACGAGAGCTTTGTTTGAGTAGGGGGCTCACCTGCGAGCTCTCTATGCGCGGGTAGGAGCTCCCATGTCAATTCTCTAGTTATTACCTATACTATTCTCTTTTGACTGAAAATAACATGATATTTATATCCCATCTAATTAGGCACTCTAGTTGAGGACGGCGTGTTTTAAGGATGAGTAATGCAATTTATACTTAAAACATTTTTCTAATTTGTTGACACGTGTCGGCATGTGATTGGAGTCACATCAACCACTACAAAAAAAAAAAATTTCAATCACATGCTGACATGTGTCAATGAATTGTAAATTTAATAAATTAAGTTGAAGAATTTCTTCTAACTTAATTTAAAGGAAAACTTTATACTATGAAGATATCTTCTTCATGTTTTCTTGCTACAAAATTTCATCTTAAGCGCGCAATATTATTACAGAAACATTTAATTCAGTGCATTTATTGCACCTTCGTGTGAGAGATTTTGGAGTGATTAATCGGCACAAGGAACAAAAGGATTTGATCACACAATCATCCTATTTTTAAGCATGAGATCGATTGCCCAACAAAGTCAAAGTAGTGAGTGTCGCAAAGAAGCAATTGTAGGCTTATCCCTCCCTATCCAAATTCTCCAAATTCACAGCTATGAATATTTAACCGCTACGTGATTCTCTCACAGGCAATGTTTCGGCCCAGATCTGGTAGTCTGACTTGAGCCCAATCAGCCCTTTGGCTAGACTTGGAAGCATTTAAATCCAAAAGAATCATTAGATCCACCATCAATAACATGGAAAGTATGTATCTTATCAATATTATCAATAAGCTTTCTACATCTTCATGGCCGGCCCAGCAAGGTTGTTGTGGCGGCAATAGCAGCAGCCGTGGTGGAAGATATATATATTAAAGACCAATGGTCTAACTCATTCATAAAAAACGACCTGAGAGAAGGAATGCCTATGACTTACAAAACTTGTGACAATGTGACTCTTTAATAAAGACCTTGGCCTATCAAGACCATAAGATCCAGACCTGCACCAAGCAACCCAGGTTCCACGTCACCCTGGGTCGTGCCGCCTCAGTTGTGGCCATCGATCTGAGAGTGGCGCCGAGCAGCTTGAGCAGCTCGGCATCCAAGAAGGAGCTTCTAGCCACGAATTCAATTCAACCTGTGCCACCATTAGTAAAGCACTGGAACAAGGTGCATGCATGTATAGTTATGGATTAAAGAAATCATTTCTTTGCCGATCGAATTACCAGACAAGGATTTGCACCAGTATGATGTGAGTCGCCATCTCGCAATTGGTTCTGTCATCGATTTGTGGGTTTGTGAAATTTTCTTTTCTCCCTTCAATTACAGGTTACACTTATTGACGAAGATGATGGATCTGGTGGACAAAGGGTCGTATTGAGTGTCTTTTTATCTTTCGTTTTAGTTTTTATTTAATAATTTTCATATTCGTCTAGGTGTTTTATTAATATGATATTGCAGAAAATACATTTAACCCTCTGAATTAAGTATATATAATTACTTTTGTGCTTTAGCCTTTAAATTTCAAAAAAGTGATATTCAATCCTTATAACTATCAAATTGTGGCAAGTTAGCCCAACCATTATAGAGGAGGAACTACCTTGAGAGAGAGAGAGAGAGAGAGAGAGAAGAGGGAGCCCCTGTGAGTATGGTTTTCACCGGGAGGAGGGTGGCCTCACGCCTCCCTCCTCCCGGTGGTAATTTTTCCTCTGGCTCCTCGTGAGCCAGGGTAGTTTTTTGTTACCCTCTGGTTTGTTTCAGTGGGGATAGATTTCTCCCAACCACTAGGGTTGTTGAGCTTTTGTTTACCCCGGCTAGATCCGATGGTGGCTGTGATTCTCCTAACTTTAAAGCTATGGAGTTTGTTTATTTGCTTTGTTTTTGCTTCTTTTTCCTCTTGTTTTAGCATATCGGAAGGCTGGATATGGTTTTGAGGAGTAACCTTAGCTTGTGTCTCCGACTACTTTCGAGCTAGATCTACAACATTTCGTTGGAGACCTTGCGACATGACCCGCTCAGCCGTGTTCACCGTCCGCTTTTGAAGCCACCACCTCAACCACTGATGGTGTCAAGCCTCCACGCACGGAGCGTGGTCCTCACATGCACGCCGAGGGTGGCCCACGCGTGGAGAGCCACGCTCCACTCTTCCGACTAGGTTTTGGGGGTGTTTCAAGTTGGAGGGGTGTCTAACGGCAGTAGGGGAGGTCCAAGGGTGGCGCGTGTTTTACACGCACCGGAGACCGGGCAGTTTTCTTCCTCCTGCAGTATCTGGGCTTCTGTGATCTTTGTTTTTTTTCTCATTTTTGTACATCCTTGTCTTGTTCACAGTTTACCTTTGTAATTGGCTGTAAATTACTTGAATATTTTAAGTGGCTTGTAAGCTAGACCAGGCCATGTCAAAAAAAAAAAAAAAAAAAGCTAGACCGGCCCTCTCATGTTAGTTGGGTTGTGCTTTATTGTAAAGAGTTGAGTTTGTTCCTAGCTTAGTTGTTAGGGATTCTGTATCTCTATTCATTACCTTGGCCTACGTGCTTGTGTTTGTAGCTTTCGGGCTGATTGTTTGTCTTCAGATTGTTGTATTTGCCTTCGGGCTTGTTATTAATAGAAGTTCTAGTTTCCCATTCAAAAGAAAAAAACAAAAGGTTAGCCCAACCATTAACTTTTTTCGTCTTTTCGGATGAAATACAAATTATGTGCGTTGCACATAACTTTTAACGACCTAAACCCAAAAATGCTCCATGAGTAAAGTGTTAAAAACAAATTTTGGGGATATGATGGCTCAACCAACCCCTATGGCCGGCCTCGTAGTGACCAAGCCACTCTTAAATGTTTGTGGGGTGGTTTCGGACATCCTTATTTGTTAATATGGGGTGGTATAGAGACACGTCCATTTTTTTTTCTTTATTCTTTTTTTTTAATTTTGTATTTAATCATTTTTTAGAGTTTAGATGGTTAAAAGTCACGTGTGACACACGTTATTGACATTCCATCCAAAAAGACAAAAAAGCTTAACATATGGGCTAACTTGTCACAGTTTGATAGTTTGTAGGAGTCGAATGTCACTTTTAGAACATTGAAGGCTAAAATGCAAAAGTTGTCATACTTGGGGGGGGGGGGGGGGGGGGGCGGAGTTTAAGTGTATTTTTCCTAATGATTTTCCTTTTCTTGTCGATAGATAAAATTTAAAGTTGTGTGATAAAGTTGGATGCACGTACATACTTGCACCATTTAATTAGGACTCTTTTTGCAAGGTCAGCAAGCTGATGATGCATTACATGAAACCATCCAACTTCTTGATATTGTCTTGAGTTGAAGCGGATGAGGTTCGTTCGTGAAGGTGATCCATGCACAAGAAGGCTTGAGGTTCTGGAGTCACGATAGTGGGAAGTAAACGTATCATTTGTTGGAATTACAAGATTGGGTCTTCGAAATTACAAAAATTTTATAATTAAGTAAGAACAATTTGCAACACAAGTATTTTATAGTGGAGACTTTTGGAGTTGGCTGGCCTCCAAAGTTTTACTGTTGAATATTTCTTCAAATGTTTCCATTTCGTCATCAAAATCTTTGTGTTGATTGATTGTATGATTTCTTTGATTTTGGTATTGATATCTATGGTGTTTGGATTGAAGATTGATACTCTTGACAATCTGAACTATGCTTGATAAAATTGAGAGATTTTTCTGAATTGTTTAACTTAGGGTGTAAATCAGAATTTTTCATTTGGTATGAGAGCCTAGTTCACTTTGATTGGATTAATTTCTTGAATGTGATCTTTGAACCCTGTTGTCATAAAAAATAAAAAATAAATAAAAAAAAAAATGTTAGCCCCTTAGTTTGACTTCTCAATTTAGAAGACAACTTGAGGGTAAAAAGGATAAAATACTCAAGGCATCATGTGCCACCATTAATTGTGAAAACGACTTAATTTTTTTATTATTATCTCCTCAAGTATAAATCTCAAGAGTACTTTAAATTATTGAGTATCTAATATTGGAATTATGCTTTCAATATGTTTTTGGGTGAAAGTTGGAATTTGAGTTAGGGGGCGACTTGTTGTGTGCTTTGAAATTGCATTACAAGGTATTGCAAATTAAAGTTAGACATATTTATGGTTTGAATTTTACCTTTTTGTTGGGGGGTTTTTTTTTGGTGGTCCAAAAATTTATCATTTTATGATAAAAAGGGGGAGTAGGCTTTTGGTTAATATTATGACTAACATCGATAGTTTTTGTAGTTATGGGCTGCATGATGTGTGTGTGTGTATTTCATCTATGTACTTTTGACTGATGGTTTTATAATAGTTAATTTTGATGACAAATCGTTGTGTTCACGGATTGCTAATATTTGATCAAAATCTGTTTATTATAGAGTGTTATTTCAGGAAACATGGTCTTCATTAATGAATAATTAGTGGTTTGATAGATTTTTTTTGTAATTCATTGTAATTTTTCATTAAGTTGTAATTTTTTTTTTTTTTTTTGTCACATTTCAATATGAGAGTTTGTTAGGCTTTTAGTGTTGGCAAATTTAGTATAAAAATATATTTTGTTGTAAGGTTTAGGTATAGGGCTGAGTCAGAGTAAAACAATAATATATATTTTTGATTTAGAAATAATATGATTAAACTCTTGGTGGTGTAAAAAAAAATTGATCCAAAGGGCTACAAGTTTGTATTCTACGAATATTTTTCAATTCCGATTATAATATAGATATCTGTGACGACATGCATGTGGTAGTCGTTACGAAAAGTGTATACATTTGCAATGACTTCTATTAGTCGTTGCAGATTTCGATATATCAGTGACAACGACAATTCAAAGTCATCACTGATAACTTATTTATTTATTTTCCAATTCCTGTAGGCCATTTGTGCTCTTTACTAGCTACATTATTGCATAATCCGTTAAAAGATATTGCATCACTACAACAAATTAAACATGTTCTCAAACCAAATAACATCATTACTGCATATATAGAAGTTCATTAATTACAATAAAAGTTGTCATCACTACAAAGTTTCTAAGCATAACATATAAGTTTCTTACCAAAGAACCCCCACACTCGTCACAAAAAACACCCTCACCCTCATTACAAAACCTAGCCACATTAGTTTTAGCATCAACCCACATCAACAGATCGAACACGTACTGTATTCAACAAAATAATATAGACTACCACCTCACATTCCATTACAAAACCTAGCTACATTTTGGCATCAACCCACATCAGCATAACACTATATATATTCAACAAATTAAAGTAATATAGGCAGCAAATTGAGGGACCTTAAAGTCATCGACAAGCTCATTAGCTGTTGCATGCTTTCAAGTCTTCATAGTACAGAGATGAAGCTTATTGCTTGGTTGATGATCAAATTAAAGTTTAGATAGTGGAATACGACCCCAACTGATCCATTCACAACAATGTACAACTTTGGAATTATTTGTTGGCCATAAAGAATAAAAAGAAAAAAGATCAAATCCAGACAAAAGATAGTGTAGGAATGTGATAAAGTTAAAGTCTCATATTGAGTGGGTGAATTGTGAAGGCATTGGATAGGTGTTAAGTCCTATATTAATTACTTATATTAGGTGAGATCGATTGAGTTATATAAGTGATTTTAATTAGAAAACTCTAATTATAAAATTGACTAATCCATTTGAAGTATAACATTTACGTGGCTATCGCTTCCCGCCTAGTTTTTGACAAGGTGGCATGCACTAACTCTTAATTATTTAAGATCACAATAAGATTATTAGAAAGGCATCAGTTTCAAAACATGGTTTCAATAATATTTAGCTGAAGTCCACAAAGAACATGGAGAAATGCAAAAAAAAAAAAAATGTAAGCACGAATCAACAGCAAGCTAGATTTGGCTCAAGATAAGTTGATCAGTTCTTTATAGATTTTTTTGGTTAAGCAGATTAAGGGGCGTGTACATTCTAATAAACTATTCAGACTAATAGGAGACAGTATGACCTATATATGGAAGGATTTTACACCCTAAAAGGAAGGATTTAATTTACACAAATGCCTTTTTAGTTATGATCGATCGAATATATATAGGGGATAGTATATATATGCAAATATGCAATTTTTTTCGTTGTGTTCTAATCGCTCTGAGTTCGACTCTTTATGATCGATCATCCATTAATTAAAAAATAGCTAGACATGGAAATTGATTTAAAAAGTAGTAGATCGATTCTTGCCGTCGTTTTAGTTATTTTTATTCCAATTCGATCAGTTCTTTAATTAACTTTTTCTTCTAATGTTAAATCATATAAAATGCATGTTAAATCACCAATTTTAATTTCAAATGGAGTTTAATTAATATTCTAATATCCCTTCTCTTACTATAAATTAATTCAAATAGATTCGTTTCTTATATATTCTAAATATATTCTAACATTGTATATCCATGGGAGGGAGAGAGAGAGAGAGAGAGAGAGAGAGAGAGTTAATTACCTGGACATAGCTGGTGTTGTGTTCAAGAAATCTAATTTATCTCCAAATCCATCTGATACAAGCCCCCAAGAATTAGGTCAAGATCTTAATATGAATAAAAATCAATACTTTTACTTAATTTGGAGTTTTCTTACGTCTTATGACTTGAATTTTAATCACATGTATGTTGACACTGTAACTGATATATATACATCTCACACAGAAAACGAATAAAGAAAAGCTTTAAATGTGGAAGCTTTAAGCATGCCTTCTACAGGTGCATGCATATATAAACATGTACATCTATATACCATAATTGTATGCTTGTGGTACATATGTGCATCTGTAAGCATGCATGTATGTTGGTAGAGATGATGAGAAGCATAAAGCAGAGTGATCGAGAGAATATTTAATAAAACAAACTTGCTGTAGAAGAAATCAAGGAATTAATAAGGGCAAAAAGATGGCTAAGCAATATGAATTACCTGAGTAAGCTGCAGGTTTGTCAGTGTTGATCATCTTAACAGTTCGATACATCTACCAAGCAAAACCAAATATAAAACAAGAAAACACCAATAAATAAACAGGAAAAAAAAAAATACAAGTAAAAACAATTATGGAAAAATTTCTTAAAGGAAAAAAAAAATGTTATAAAATCCCAGTAAAAAAATATAAAAAAATCGAATCAGATGCTTCGCTTTCTGGATTTTTCTTGGTTAATTCCTTTAATAGCCAAAAGGTTGATGTTTGGTAAGGTCAGTATAATTGCCTCTATTATTGATAAATGATGGCTACTCTCTCTCTCTCTCTCTAAAAGTAGAAGTTGTCTTGTTTCATAAAGAAGAGACTCAACTGTTCATTCATCGAAAAAAAAAAAGAGGAAGATGAGTGTTTTTTCAGCTGCAGTACCTGTAAATGGCTCTTGACATGAGAAAGTGTTAGATCTTTGACGTCCATTAGCCCTAAAACTGACTTTGGAGTAGCCCCTAATAGCCAACAATACAAGCAAAAGAAGAAAATCTAGGTTAAGATATTGTAAGAATCTCTAAAAGTAGCAGCTAGGGAGATCTGTACTTTCATGGCCACCAAGGAGCTCAGCAGCATCGATAAAACGGGCATGAAGAGTAGTTGTCCAACGCATTCTTGGTGCCCTCATGTTCCTCTTCAACCTTAATCTCATGAACCCATTTGAGAAATCCGAGGCCCCAACCCCATCTTGATGTGAAACAGACATTCTAAGGAAGAAGAGAGAGAGATGCGTGATGTTGCAAATAAACAATCGAAAATATGGTACAGCTAGCTAGATTGAGAAGGAGAAAGATCTTGGTTTGTGTTCTTCCTTCCTCGGAGTATATATAGGAAAAGAGCAAGTTAGAAATTACATTTTTAACTTTAGCTTATCACAATGTTTATGTGGTTATTTCAACTAATAATCAATTTTTGTTAAAAATATAAAATAAAAAATTATGAATTAATTAGCACCATCACGTTATTATCATATGATAATTATGAAATAACGGGCTTGTTTGCCAACTCTTTTTTTTTTTTTTTTGTCATTTCTATTAAAAATTAAAACATCAACAAATAACTTTCTTTACAAAAATTCAAAAAAAAAAAATTCACATTTATATCATATCGAAACATATACTTTTTCAACCAAAAAAAAAAAAAAAACACTTTCTTAAAAATGGTTATCAAACACTATAATAGTTTCTAACCTTTCTCCTGTATATTGAAAGGTCAAATTAGCTAAAACAAATTCAAGGGTTTCATTATAAAGTGAATAGTTTTAACTAAAAATTAATTAGTTATTTCAATAAAGAAAATGCATCAATATTATATAATGGATATAACAAAGACAAGGCAATAATAGGAGAATAAGATGTAATAAGTTGCAGGCATGCCCAGGCCCCATGCAGTCTACTGAAATCCATTCCAGTACGTTTAATCCGTGCTTCCAGTACTTCTGTGTTTCTCAAACACACATCGATCGATCGATCGATGCGGAGATTCCAAGGTACGTAAGAGATGAGTGAGAAATGATTTTGCAATCAATTGCTTTATGATGGTGAAAGAGAGTGGAGAGAAAGAAAAAGCTTTTGCAACGTACAATTCCAACCATCTTTTTGACACAAAAGAAAGGAAGCCCTATGATAGCCCTTGTGTGCTTTATGCTGAAATGGGTGGTTTTGCTTTGCCTTAATTTATTGACCTTTTGTTCTCTTTTCTCTTAACCCGAGGCATAGGGCCCCACCCAAGTATTTGGATCTATTTTAACTGAGGAGGACCCGGTTAGTTTAAGTGAAATGATAAAATTGTCAAAAAAAAAAAACAAAAATATGAAAGGATTATTTTATCCTGTTTTTTTATACTAACCGGCTCAAGAGGAGCAGGAGAGGATCCTTATCCGTAGAGAGAGAGTTTTTTTTTTTTTTTTTTTTTGAACAAAAATTATCATACTCTTAATTCAAAACAGAACAATACACTTGATCCTTAAAAGCAATTAAGGATATAGGGACAAACAGCTTCCTTAACAACAATGCTGCAGATACTAATGGCAGTTTCTTACAGCAAACACAAATCAATCATAGTACTAGCAGCCTCTTTTGCAAGACAATGAGCTGCACAATTGGCTTCTCGATAAACAAAATTGAAACTACGTGAATGTAAACTTTGCCGCTCAACATGAATACTCTCCAAAATATGGCCTGATCTCGAAAGGTATGGAGGATCTGAGTTAATCTCCGCAATAACATGAGCTGCATCTCCTTCAAAAATAGCATCAAAAAACCCAGCTTCTCTAACAAAATAAACAGCTTCCAACGCAGCTAATTAAAGATTCTGCAATCTTAGCATCCACCCGCAAATTTTTTGTGAGACTACGAACTCCCAAACAATTCCCCATGTAGTCCCTTGCTATGATTGCCAATCCAATCCATCCCTTTATCTTATTTATAGCCGCGTCCCAGTTAAGTTTTATGAAACCGTTCGGGGGAGGACTCCAAGAAGCTGTATCATGTCCATTGCCAGGTCCCAGAACAGGTTGCATGATGACTGACTGGTCCAATTGCTTGCTGTCCTTGTATTCCCGAATAAATCTCACTACAGCAGTATAGACTTCATTTGGATGGGTAAAAGTTCCTTCAAAAACAAACTTATTTCTCCTGAACCATATTACACTGGCCACTACTACCAACAGTTCCAGATTCTCCTTGCTAAAGCGTTGAAGACCGTCTTCAAAAATCCCCTTGAAAGTCACCCCTGAGACACAACACTTTTGGAAGGGTGATGTTTTACTTCTCCAAACATCTTGGCTGCTGGACAAGACCATAGAGCATGTATTAGAGACTCCTCTTCTACTCCACAACATGGACAGTTTGCTTCTTCAATTACCCTCCGCTTACGTAGGTTCAGGCGTGTGGGCAAAATATTTTGACAAGCTCTCCACGTAAACATTTTTACTGCATTTGGCACTTCCATTGCCCATAATGCCTTCCATAATTCCTGCCCTGTGCTCGCTTGGGAGCTTTGAGCTACCCTTCTCTCCTGTTCTTCTTTGCCTAGGTGGTAGGCACTCCGCACAGAAAAAAAAAAAAAAAAAAAAAAAAAAAAAAAAAAAAAAAAAAAAAAAACCACTAGCAGTTCCACGCCAGATCAACCTGTCTTCAGGCAGCAAAGAACTTAGTGGAATATTAGCTATGACTTGAGCTTCTTCTTCTATGAAAACTTCTTTAAGTAAAGCCACATTCCAATTCTTGGAGATGGGATTAATTAAAGAGGCCACCTTAGACTGGCTATCAATGATCCTGGGAGGAGATTGGACCTAAAAAGTTTGTGGCGTTGGGAGCCAACAATCTCCCCACACCTTTATATTGCATCCATTGCCCACCCTCCAAACCAAGCCTTGTTGCAACAATTCCCTAGAATTCCATATACTCCGCCAAACAAAAGAAGGGCGTGAGCCTAGGGAAGCCTCCAAAAAGCCACTTTTAGGATGGTGCTTGACTCTGATAATTTGAGCTGAAAGAGATGAAGGATTTTGAATTAACCGCCACCCTTGCTTAGCAAGTAACGCCTGATTAAATAACACCAAATCCCGAAATCCTAGGCCTCCCACTGCTTTGGAACGTCACATCCTTTCCCAAGACATCCAATGGATTTTTGAAGTTTGAGACATATGGTTCCACCAAAAATTTTGCATCAAACAATTTATCTCCTTACATAAAGCAATAGGAAATTGAAACACACACATGCTATATGTAGGTATCGCCTGAATTACCGCTTTTAATAACACTTCTTTACCAGCCTGGGACAGAAATTTTACCTTCCAATTAGTGATCTTCTTCGTGACTCTATCTTTAATAAACCCAAAGGACTTATTTATAATTAATTCTGTGGTATCAACAAGACTCAGGGGCTTGCTGCTCCCCAAGCCCAAAGGTTTTCCCCACGAAAGAAAAAAAAAAATTCTAAAAAAAAAAAAAAATTATCCATAAATTTCTTTTTGTTTTAGTTCCCCCCCCCCCCCCCCCCCCCCCTCTAATTTTTTTTTTTTCCAATTTGACCCCCCAAATTACAAAAGCTGGCTCCGCCCTTGAGTATCAAAATGAATTCAAATGTTCTAAGGTATGCCAAAAAAATAATTTACTTCTTACAGTCAAATTTTGTCTACTGACTTAATTAATGAATTCTGTTAGAGTGACATTAATTGATTTAAAACAAGATATGCGTTTTCATTTTATTGTCTTTGACATGTTACACTATCGAAATCTGTTAATTTAGTAAAAGACGATAGGTGAGAGACTGAATTGGATATTCATAAAGAAAATTTGACTATATAGAGTAAATCGGTTTTTTTTTTTTTTGGGTTAAATATAATTCACCCCCCTGAAGTTGTTGGCCATTTTCAATTTAGCTACCAAAGTTTAAAAAATTGCAATGTACCCCTCCAAAGTTGCAAAAATTTTCAATTTATGCACTCCGTTTGGTTTGACCGTCAAACCAGACGGAATTTTGACCACTCCAAAACGACGTCGTTTTGCCATTTTGGGAACACCCAATAGAAAGTTGACACGTGTCCATTAAAAATAAAAAAATTATAAAATTTAATAAAAATAAATAAAACAAAGATATTTTTAAAAAAATAAAAAAAAATAAAAAAAAAAAAAGGAAAATACTAAGGGGTGGCTGCCCAACCGACAACCACCCCTTTGGGGTGGCCTTCGGGCCACCCTCGGCAACCACTGGGGGTGGTGCACGGCCACCCCCATTGGCTAGGGGTGGCCAAGCCACCTCCAAAGGGGTGGCCAGCCACCCCTAAAGATTTTTTTTTTTATTTAAAAAAAAAAACAATTATTTTTAAAAATTTGTAATTTACCCCATAAATTTTTTTAAAATTTTAATTCACCTCCTAAAAGGGCAAAACGACGTCATCTTGCCCTCACCAAAACGACGTCGTTTTGGAGTGGTCAAAATGCAGTCTGGTTTGACGGTCAAACCAGACGGAGTGTCTGAATTGAAAATTTTTACAACTTTAGAGGGATACATTACAATTTTTTAAAACTTTGGTAGCCAAATTGAAAATGGCCGACAACTTCAGGGGGGGTGAATTTTATATAACCCTTCTTCTTCTTTTTTGTGCATATCTCAACAACCGCCTCAAAATTCATTTTAATTCCACATAAAACTAATTGCAAATCAAGTAATTAATCACGTCACATGGGATACTGAGTTAATGTTTGCTAATTCTTTCCTCTTTCTTTCCCTCTTTCTCTTTTCTACTTAAAAAAATTAAAAAATTAAAACATTAATAAATAATTTTTCTTATAAAATACAAAAAATAATAATAATAATAATAATTCAAACCTCCTTTTAGTCCTTACGCCTTTAATCTTTTTATACAATTTTGTTATTAGTGAAAGCTTTTTACCCTTGAGATTTGAACACAATACCTTTCTTTCAACAAAAAAAAAAAAATGGTACGAGAATATGTGAATTTTAACCCAGGGCATTGTCAACCAAATTAAGAACATGCAAAAGCAAAATTATACAAAGTTCGTGGCATATCGCAATAATGCTCGCGTTTCATTTTTTTCAATCTAGCTAATACCACATGATGGAGACCTCTAAATGATTGTGTGGTGCCTTTCTAGGTAGTTCTTGAAAACTTGGGTTAGTAATTTAGGTGCCTCCATGATAGCCTTGCTTGTTTGGATGGATTGAAGCCTATCATCACAGCCATCTACGAGATTTTTTTTTAAAAAAAAAATTGAAGATCCCTTCTCTTAAAAGCATATGAGAGGAGTTCGATCTCTTGTCTGAACAGGGGAGCTCTATCGTCCGAGCAAGGGGTTTACCTGTGAAATCTTCTGTGCGAGTAGGACATTCCCTCTCACAACTCTTATGTTATTACCCCTACCCCCTCCTCTTTGGGCGGTGAATAACATGGGATTCAGATCTCATCTAACGATGCAATTTTATTGAGAATTACGTGTTTTAAGGATGAGTAATGATACATCTACAACCATTTTTACAACTTATTGACACGTGTTAGCATGTAATTAGAGCCACAACAACCACTAAGAAAATTAACACCCTTCGATTACATACTAACACGTGTCAACCAATTTTAAAAGATTTGTTAGTCTATCATTTTTATTCAAGGAAAAATGTTCATTATGTTTTCTTTGAACTCAATTTAAATGAAAACTTTATACGATGAACATATCTTTGTTATGTTTTCTTGCTACAAAATGTCATCTTAAGCGCGCAATATTACAACAACATCTAATTCAGTGCATATATTGCCTTAGTGTACATGCAGGTGAATATTAACTGCTCGCATCTGCTATTCGCACATGCGGATGCAAATGTAGTTAGTAAAAACCACTAACCGTAAGTGCGAGTGCGGATAATGATTTTTAAGGTATGCGGATGAAGTTAATAACCGCATTCGCGTATTTAATATTTTTATATATATTATAATTAATATATTCAACACAACACAACGCTATCAACATCTACTTATGAATGTGTTATATTTAGACAATTTATGTTTTTTATTTATGAATTTGTAATATTATTTTTTTTATGTTGGATTTGTAATTTATGTTTGTTGGCTTGATTGTTAATCATGGACAAAAAAACATAAGGTGTTTCTTGTGATCATTGATTCTATGAATATTTTGAAGTCGTATCCATCATTCTTTTTTTTTTTTTTTTCTCAATTTTATATATTTTTGGTATTGCATTATATTTTCAAAACAAGCCCAAAAGACTAAAAATTAGTCAAATTATTTTTAAAAGCTTTTAAAATAAGCCAATTACCTATTTGCACAATAACCGCCCGGATGCAGATAGTAAAAAATGACACGAGTGTGGGTGCGGATATTTAAAAATGATATTCACATTTTGTGGATGCAAGTACAAATATTACAAATAACCGCATTCGCACGTATACAGTACCCCTAATACATTGCATCTTCATGTGAGAGATTTTGGAGTGAAATAATTGGCACAAGAAACAAAAGGATTTGATCACACAATCATCCTTTTTTTAAGCATGAGATTGCCCAACAAAGTCAAAGTAATGAGTGTCGCAAATAAGCAATTGTAGGCTAATCCCTATCCAAATTCACAACTACATGATTCTCTCACATGCAATGTTTCGGCCCAGATCTGGTAGGCTGACTTGACCCTTGCAGCCCAATCTAGGCTGAACGATTGAGCCCAATCAGCCCATTGGTTCGACTTTGAAAATCCAAAAATCAATACCAACCAACAAACCCACTTTATAGGATAGCGACCGACACCGTTGTTGGTCAAACAGTACAGCTCGATTGCTGTGATCCGGCCCGAGAAATGATACACTTACATTTCTTATATATTTTCTATACATTTATTTTTATATTTAGTTTTAATGAAACATGTGAATTTTACATGTATTTTAAAAATAGTAATATTATATATTATATTTTTATCTTATAATTATCCAACAAAGTTGATATGATATTTCAAATCAACATTTTTTTTTTTATTTAACAATGATTAATTAATCGAATGATTTGTTGAGAGTGTCAAATTAACCTTGTAGGATGATTGGTGGGATAGAATTATGGTATCAAGAATTTATCTTTTTAAAAATACATGTAAAAAATTATATATATTTTGAACACATTAATTTAATATACTGAATTGAAATAATTTCTCCTATACAATTTGAATAAATAAAAAATTAATCAAGATAGTCTACAATTATCTTGCCAAACTACTTAAAGGATTCGCCTGACCAAATAAAAATTAAGTTGTCCAATCACTTGCTCGGTCAGACGTATCTCATAAATAATTTCTTATAATCATCTGTCTAAATTTTTTACCTACTAAATAAATAATTGTAGACGATTATAATTTAAAAATTATAACCAAAAAGAGAAAAATGAAGAAGTGTGACTGTTGAGCTCCGAATATTCTATGGGCTCTTCGACAGGATCCGTATTCCGACCAATTATCCGGTGGCATATTCGCATATATCTCATCATTGTCTTTTCGGCGATGTAGTGGGTAACCAATCGTTATCCACCGCAAAGCATGTGCGCTCTGTTTGTCAGTGCCCACATTACTTCACAGCAACCTCCAAAATCCAAACCCTGCTGCTGAGGAGGCCCATCAAACAAGCAGCGTATCTCTCTGTCAAACCAATTCAATTCACTGAAATTCAAAACAAAGAAAAAATAAAAAAAAATAATATATAATTTGAATATTGTTGGATAAATTAGGGTAGTTTCTAGATAGTTTATAATCACAATGAAAAAAAAAAAATTGTACGAACTAAATAATAAAAAATAATTTTTAATATTATTTTTGGGATCTTAATCAAAAATGGAAAGGGAGTGATTTTCTCTAAAAATATTTTTCACTGAAAATATTTTCTCGAATGAACCATATTTTGGTCTAAACAAATGTACCTATTGAACCCATTTTCATGCAAAATCAATTTCTTTCCTTACAAAATTTAGACGATAAGTTATTCGGTGTGCGGCTTGAGTAGGATCATTTATAATTATTTATCTGAATTTAAAAGAATTCGGGCAGGCGATTGTGAGAGGCTACTTATAGAACCTACCAAACCGGATAAGTAGTTGGGTAATCCAATTTTTATTTGGTCAGGTGGGTTCTATAAGTAGTCTCTCACAATCACCTAAAAATTTGAATAAATAATTATAGATGATTGAGATCCTAATCCGTGCGGCTTGCGTATCTTTATGGTATTATTAGATATTCGTTATTGTCTATCCTCTCTTTTTCCTTCCAAGGATTGGCTCACATGTCGAATTCTCTCTTTCTCCCTAAATTTAGCGACCCTAGGTTAGGAAATTTAAACCTGGTTACTGCATTTGGGTGTCACCTGGTTGCACCCACATTTTCCATAAAGGATCGTTACAATCAGTTTTGTTGGCAGCGATCCCACCCAACACTATCTTCAACGAAGATTCTTATCAAGACCGTTGGTGGTTCGATCGCTGTCAAAATTGACTTTTTTCTTTTAGTCTTTCTGCATTTGAATTTGGTTTTTTTTCTAGCTTGCTTTTTTTTTTTTTTTTTTTTTTGGTAGGTGTGATGTTGTTGTTCCTTGTTCTTATCTAATGTACTAAAAAAAAAAAAAAAAAAAATTCCTGTTTCAAGAAGTTTATAATTCTGTTTGTAAAATCCTAGGATTTTTATTTATGTATTAACAAGCCTAATAAAAAACTAGAGATTTCTGATGTGAATTTAATTATTTATATTAACATGTAATATTCTCCTTCACGTGTGTGAGATGTATTATCTCGAAAACCAATAGAAAAAAGTTAATTTAATTATTTAAATTAATATTTTAAAATTCTGGAATTAATTTCTTTCGTCATCTTCTTGTTTAATTTGCCAACTTTTTCCTGCCTATAAAAGGGCAGTGCATTTAGACGTTGCAAAGATACCTACCAGTCTTCCATTGTTGAAATATTTTATTCGTTACATTATTCGAGTCATTTATTCTTTGGTCTCTCTTGGATCTCCTCTGAAGTCTGAAGAGAGATGGCAGCTTGGTATAAAAAATCCATGGCTCTGTCCCTTCTCTTCGCCATTACCTTTGGCCTCTGTTTCTTCTTCACATCTGCAGAGCTTCAAAGATTTGAACACCCCACAAAGATTGATGGATCGCTTAGCTTTTTGGTCCTTGGGGACTGGGGACGAAGAGGGGCTTTCAACCAATCAGAAGTTGCTCATCAGGTTCTAAATCTTGTATTTTTTTTTTTTTTTTTTTATTTCCAATGTTTTGAGTAATTTGTATATATGACAACTCAGGAAAGCTTTTGTTGAATTCATGAAGGTTATGTGTTTGTAAAAACCAATAATTTTTCTTTCTCTTTTATATTTGTTCCTTTGTGGGTTGGGCAGAGCAGGCATAAATATATTTTTACTCGTGTGTTTGTTATGGTTCTTGCTTGCAGATGGGAAGGATTGGAGGGAAGCTAGACATAGATTTTGTAGTTTCCACAGGAGATAATTTCTATGATAATGGGTTGACTAGTGAAGAGGACACAGCATTTGAGGAGTCATTTAGCAGAATCTACACAGCCAATAGCCTACAGAAGCAGTGGTACAGCGGCAAGTACCAACTACTTTGATTATATGGATAAAAGAAAAATCACTATTTGCTTTTCACTTATTTGCAAAGCATTGAGCAATTATATTTAATTTAATTTAATTTAATTTAATTCCTATGCAGTTTTGGGAAACCATGATTATAGAGGCAATGCAGAGGCACAATTGAGCCCTGTCCTTAGGCAAATTGATAGTAGATGGCTTTGCCTCAGATCTTTTATTGTGAATTCTGGTAATTAGCTCTTACATTCAAGCATATCTCAATGCAGGGCTATAATCTATTATCTAATGACATTGAAACTTTTGAAACCCAACCATATTTAGCTTTCTTTCCTCTTCATCTGCTTCTTTTTTGTAGAATTAGCTGAGATTTTATTTGTGGACACCACTCCTTTTGTCAAAGCATACTTTACTGATGCGGAGGGCCATACATATGACTGGAGGGGCATCCACTCTCGCAAGGCTTACACTGCCAACCTATTGAAGGTATATTACCGATAGTCTGTTTCAAATTGTTAAATCCTCACTTATTCAAAAGCTTAAACTGATAGAAATTGTGGAATCAAGGTTTGAACTCAAGAAATCTGGCTCTAATACCTTGTTATATCACATTTAATCAATACTTTAACGCTAATTGTATGTTAATAAAGACCACTATCTATATTCTTTATGAATTTTTGTAACAGGATGTAGAATCAGCATTGAAGAAATCAACTGCAAAGTGGAAGATTGTTGTTGGTCACCATGCCATCAGAAGTGTTGGACATCATGGGGATACAGAGGAACTTAAAAGGCGGCTGCTTCCAATCCTTCAGGTTACTGAAATTGTCACTCTCTCTGTTCTTATAGACAATGGAAGAACAAAAGGGTTTGAAAATTTATTAATTGAATCTAAAAAAAATTTAGTTTCATTGTAAAATCGCAGGCCAACAATGTTGATTTTTACATGAATGGCCATGACCATTGCCTTGAGCATATCGGCGACACGGACAGGTAAACAAAATGTAACTTTTGCACCATTTGTTAAAACTGAGAGCAGTGCATTTGGCTAATGCTGTGAAACTTGTTGCAGCTCTATACAATTTCTAACTAGTGGAGCTGGGTCCAAGGCATGGAGGGGAGACATTAAAGGACATAACAAAGAAGGTCTAAACTTCTTCTATGATGGACAGGGTTTCATGTCTGTCCAGTTGACCCAGTTGGATGCAGAGATTGTATTCTATGATGTTTTTGGCAACATTTTGCACAGATGGAGTACCAAGAAGCATTTTCACTCATCTACATGAAGTTTCGAACCAAGTGCATGGCAAACCTACCTTGTTCTAAATTTGTGTATGCCTTGGTGATTAATCAATAACTTCATACATGTACTCCCATGTACTTCAAAATGTATAGTGTGAAATGTTGCTGCCTTTGACACACAGGCCATTGGAGTACATGTCTGAAAAATGAAACTTCCAAACATGCTTTCAGGGCATAATTATGAAGAAAAGCTTTTGACAAAGTTAATTTCACAAAATGCCAAGAATCTCCGAGAGTTATAATTGAAGCCCCAATAAAGGGTTGTTGAGGCCCTGCAAAATCAGATGCACAATATTAGATCATTTTACCATGACTTTGCTCTTTAAATCTCTACCAGACTACCACAATAGTAGCTTTCTGGGATGCCATACCTTCTAATTCCAGGCACTCAGAGAGCTGGAATTCTATGAGAGAAACTTGGCAGCTCTGCCTGTGGAAGAAGGTTTTGATACTTCTATAAAGTTTCACTTTTGGGAACAAAATGAACACCAACCATATAAAGTATAAACAAACAAAGTAAATAATGCCTACAAATTTCACTTTTGGGTAGCTTATGACAAAGCTTCATCATTATTTGCACAAAAAGCTGGTCATCTCATTACCAGGAAAAAAAAAAATGATTTTTCACTCTTTAAGGTGTACATTCTTCAAAAGCACCACATCATAAATGAAGCCTCAGAGTCCAAACTTTTCGTTAATAAAACACTACTGCTGTGCATTGTACAAGAGACGGTGGCTTTAGGGATTACCGTGTTTGACATCGAAATTTTGAAAACATAATTCTGATTCTACTTTTTTAAAAAATAAATTATATTTTATTCTACTTTTTCAAAACAAATAATATTTTATTCAACTTTTTTTAAGAAGTCAAATCTCAAAACTAGTAAATAGAATAAGAATTTAATTCTGATTTCAAAAATTCAATACCCAAATGCACCAAAAGAACCCAAAAGAGGAGGGGCGGAACTAAATTTTTTTGTGTGAGCGGCCAAAACTCACATTTTACTCATCCTTCTATTTATTTTTTTTAATTTTTTTCTTATCAAAAAAAAGGAGACACGTATGGTATCATTATTGGTGCTAATGTTACACTTTGACCGTAACGGAAGTTTTGGGTGGGGAGTATTTGTCATTTATGGTTATTAATTATGAAGAGTTTTAAGTCACTTTTTAAACTCTAAAGAGCTTATTGCAAATTCGGTATAACCACGTAAATTGATTTTGCATTTTTTTCCTTTAATTTAACTCTTATTCATAAAATAATAATAATAATAATAATAATAATAATAATATACAGTTATACTAGCAATAAGATTGCCTTTTTTTAGTATATTATGTTCTTAATTAGTAATTCAGGTGATCTTAAGTAATTGATATAAAGAAGTTGTGGAAACCAAAAGCAATCAAATTAAAGTGGATTATTTAAGGATGAATGGAGCATGTTAACTTGTATGCCAACGGATGCTGGAATGCCAAAAAGTATTTATCTATTGATTAATAATAAACTTGTGGAGAAAATTGGGTTATTGTTATAACTTATAATATGCAAAAAAAAAAAAAAAAAAAAAAAAAAAAAAAAAAAAAAAAAAAAAAAAAAAAAAAAAAAAAACCCTTCTCCGATTACATTAAAACTTCTATGTATAGATCTACTTTCACCTTCTGCTTTTACAAAAAGAATAAAATAAAATAAAATAAAGACCAAGTTATCACTTTAGCTAGCTTTAGAGCAATGCAGTTGATGCCAGATGAATTGAAAACTAATTCTGCTGGGGTCTGTCGTCCAACGGAATAGACCGGCGATGTGTCAGGCTTGAACAGTCCATAGTTCCTCTCTGACATTGGCCCGGGCTTCATGTTTTCGTTAAACAACGCAAAAATATACACGTCTAAATCCGAGCCTGGCCTCATTGGTGGTGTCACCCTATTTTCAGCAATCATCTTTATCAAATTGCCGTTGTACTTTGCTGCGTTATCACGTGTAGCTCCGGCCTCATCGGCGTCGCCCTTCGATGGCCAACCAGTCTCCGACACGCAAACAGAGACATCCTTATAACCCAACAGAGATAGCGCAAAATAAACAGCATCAATCTGCGCAAATAACATGTTATCATAGAGGAGATTGGTATTCGAATCCACAACCCCGTTGTTCGGCTCAAAGAGAACGTAAGCAAGAGGAATTTCCTTTGGGTTTGCCTTGTATGCAAAATACGGGTAAATATTGATGCAGAAAGGTGAACCCGTTTGCTTGTGGAACTTCAAGATTTCAGTTATATAGCCGGTTAGATCTTGATTAAAGGCTCCGGCGGATGGAGGATAGGAGTTTCCGATCACGTTGAAGGAGTGTGCCGTGGTTACCTGTAAAATTACCACTTATGCCATAAATTTAAGCTACTAAAAAAAAAAAAAAAACAAACAATTTAATTATTCGATTTCTATATTCTAATACTCGTCTTCACTCACGTCACCACGTGTCTTCTCTCCCTTAATAAAAATATTTAATTGAAAGAAGAGATTACTTACGTAGATCTAATTTCTTTGATATCATGTTAAAACGCTACTTAAAAGTATGTTTGGCATTACGATTTCATAATTAAACAAAGTGCGATTTAATTTAAATCAAATCACATTAAATATATGGTTTGGTAGTGTGTTTTTAAAAAAATTACGATTTGAAAACATAGAAAATTTACGTTTTCAAATTGCAGATAAGGGGATGCTTTTTAAAAATACACAATTCTAAATACTAAACTGTGATTTTAAAGGTCAAACTATAATTTTGCCAAAAACTTAATTAATTATATGCATTTTCAAATTGCACTTTTTAAAATCGCAAACTCAAATAGACCCTTATTCTATAAAATTAAACTGATAAAAATAGATTAAATTTAATCATTTAATTTATTTTTTAATATACCTACCTTGATCTTCTCGTCTAACCCTAAAGCAACGAGTGCACCGTATATGCTTTGCATGGCGGCGACGAGGCTGTCGCTCAAAGCAATGTCGCCTAGAGTCAGAACTTCGTTCCCAACCATGATGCGGGTAATTTTCGTGTCGGGCAAGTATTGTTGGACGTTCGATCTCACCCAAGTTAAGGCGTTCAGTGGATCGCGCATCTCCGATAAGCGTTCGTTGCCAAGCGCGACGGTGAACTCAATGTCGGTGTTGGCGAATGCACCAAGAACCAGCGGATTTGCGTCGTAAAGCTTCACCTTTGTGGCACCGATGGACTGAATGAGAGGAACAGCGTGCTCGGGCGCCGGAAGATTGTCTCCAATCTGACCGTAGTTGATTCCAAGGGAACCGGAAACCATTGCAGGCAACACGGTAGTAGAAACAAGAAGAACAATAAGCAGACAGAAGTCCATGATGGATTCTTCGCAACAGAGACTCGCGAATCAATTGGAATAACACACAGCAAAATCCTCTTCAATCTTTTCTATATATATACATCACAAATAAGGCTCTTTCTAGCTACTACTACTTTTCTTTCCGGTTTCGGAAATCTTACCTTTTGGGTTGACATTGGAGCGTGCAAATTGCCACAGTTGTCCGTGAGTCACAAGTAAATCTTTCTTTTTCTTTTTCTTTTTTTTTTCTTTGTTTTTATTTTTTATTTTTTCCTTTGGCAAGAAGGAGATCTGTTAATTTGAATTGGATCAGATCTCCGACAAATACAATGGTCGTTCGGATTGTTTGTGGAGCCCACTTGTTCGGGCCCTAAAAACATTCTTAGAAGCTTCTAAACAATTTTTCTTAAATATAAGGAATAAAATTACTTTTTACTTTTCTATCAAAAAACATCCAACAGCAGCTTCCCTTCATTTTTTCCTATATCATTAAAATATTATTTTTTTAACTTTTACTTCATTTAAAAGTAGGAAAAAGAAGATAAAGTATGAGAAAGATAATATATTTTTTACATTTACTTTAATTAAAAGTATAAAAGAGAAATAAAATAGGAGAGAGATAATATATTTTGTAAATAAACAATTGAATTTTAGGGAAGCTGCTGTGGAGAGATTTTTGTAACTTTATTGAAATTTTCCCTAAAACTTAGAGAACAAGCCCCCTTTAGAGCACTAGCAGCAGATTCCCAACCATTTTTCTTATATTTAGGGAACAAAAATACTTTTTACTTTCCTATAAAAAAAAAAAACCCACAATAAGTTCATTTAGAGCATTCACAGCAGCTTCTCTAAAGAGGTCTGTTCCCTAAGTTTTAGAAAAAATTTCAAGAAAGTTATAAAAACCTCTCCACAGCAGCTTCACTAAAATTTTTGTTTCCCTGGAAAGTGAATAGTACTTTTTTAAAAGCAATATTCACTTTTCATTCAATTGTTTATTCACAAAATATATTATATCGATCTCTCATACTTTATTTCTCTTTCTTACTTTTAATTAAAGTAAAGGTAAAAAAATATATTATCTCTCTCCTACTTTATCTTCTTTTTCCTACTTTTAATTAAAGTAAAAGTAAAAAAATAATAATAATTTAATGATATAGAGAAAAATAAAAGGAAGCTGATGTGGAGTATTTTTTGATTGGGAAGTAAAAAGCAGTTTTGTTTCCTATATTTAAAAATGGTTGGGAAGCTGCTGGGGATGCTCTTACATTTCCCTATATCAATTAAATATAATTTTTTTACTCTTATTTTATTATTTTTCTCTCTTTCCTACTTTTTCTCTCTTCCCTATATCAATTAAATATATTTTTTTTATATGAAAATAATACATAAGGAATAAATAGTAGACATGTATATATAGAGAATTACTATTCATTCACAACCCCTTCGTCTAAATATATATAGGGCATCTGTTGTTGTAGGTTTTTTTATGTTTTTCATGAAATTTTTCATAAATATAGGGAAGGGAACCAATATAAGGTAACTGTTGCTAGTGCTCTTAAGGAAGCTGCTGTGAATGCTCTAAGAAATATAGGATCTTTTTTGCTTGAAGTGAAATTGAGAGTATTTATTTCATTGCATTTAATTAATAGTGTACATAATGATCAATGCATTATTTAAAATTTTAAATAACGTGAAAATATATACATTAATTATTAGATCTATTAATCTAATATGAACTATTTTCACTTGAAATTGTAATTCGGTGCGGTAGGACGACGGTCCAGATTTAATTTAAATTCTTTATGAGAAAAAAAGAAAAAGAAACTAAAGTTAAATCTGGATTTTTTTTTTTTTTTTAATAGCACATAATCCAAATCCGAGAGTTGAGAGGCTCGATCTTAATCCATGTGTGTGTAATACATTTAAAAAAATAAAATAAAATAAAATAAAATTACCCTTAAGAAACGCAATTGACATGTTGACGTACGTACACCTACAACTATCCAAAGTTCCACTATTTCATTAATATTTTTAGCTTCTGATGGTGTTCGGATTACTACAGTGACTTCAGGCCGCCTTTTAGGAAGGAGCTCCATCTGCAATGGAGAAAAAGTGATTAGAGTATTTCACTGGTGCTCGCCGATGAAGCACCTCCGATGCCTAAGTTAATACGAGAATAATAGAATGTTTAACCGATGGTGAAGGGAGAAGAAGATGATGATGCATGCCTCACATTTTCTCGTCCTACTTATATGCGGTGTTATTGACCTAATCGAATGCTCCTAGATCTGAGTGGCTAACTGGGCAATTGCTCCGAGTTCATCGGGTTATCGACCTCCTTTAGTGGATTGAAATCCGATCCTAATTTCCTGGGTTCGATCATATCGACATAAAGCGTCGCCGGGTTTGAGGGTTTGGGCCATGCTTTCCAGGTCCAACCGGGCCCTCTCTTGGGTATTGGCTTTAGTGATTCCTGCTAGGTCCTACAATTTCTGTGTGTTGGTTATGGTTTTAATATATATTGATAATAATTTAATTTCAATACAACCCCGTGAGTCACGGTCATTCAATTCGTCTTTATTATCAGTATTTACATTTATTTATTTGTGGCTTTTATGTCATTTTCTGACGTGGCATTTTTTTGTAATTATTTTGTTAGAGGTGGAATTATAATTTTGTTAGGCCTTCATTAGAAGAATAAACAGAAATCTTACAGATCAGTTGGACGGAAAAGGATTGATTTGAAATATATATATATATATATATATATATATGTAAATTAATTGTAATACACGTAGGATTTACACGTGTTATAATCGTACAGCTAGATCCTCTTCCCATATAATGGAGCTGCAAGTTGCATATATTACCCCCAAGCTTCCATCCTCGAGATTCCTTGCTTTAATTAGAGGAAGAAACCAAAACATGCATGGGCGTCCTAACATACGAAGTTGCTACGAAACTGACATCAAAGTCAGACCTATATACCACCAATATTGACCTATTAATTCCTTAAAAAATAAAATAACAAATAATTGCCCCATTAATTAGGGGCAGTTTCCAACAAAAATTACTTTTTAATTTTTAATGGAAAAAAATCTTCTATAATTATTTGTTTAAGTGATAGTAAGAAATTACTTATGAGACCAACTTGACCGGATAAGTGGTTGGACAACCCAATTTTTATTTAGTGAAGCGGGTCCTATATAAGTAGTCTCTCACAATCACTTACCTGAATTCTCTTAAATTCGAACAATAATTGAAAGGATTTTAATCCATTTACAATAGCTTCTCTTACGACTTATCTTTTTTTATACTATTCAAATATTATTTCTATACAAAATACAAATTTCTTACTTACCCTCACATTATTTACAAAATTTCAACACAATTCTATATAAAAGGCAAAGTGACGAGAGAAGAAATAAATATTTTATATTAAAATAAAGAAAAACAATGTAGCATTTTCAATGTTTATGAAAACAAACAATAAAAAAGCTGCTACAAGTTACTTTTTTTTTAAAAAAAAAAATCCTACATATAAAAAAGGGAATATTTGCTATTTGTGCTCTTATTCCATTTATCATGTGGTCGGAGCAAGCTAACATATATAGGAAGTTGCTACGAAATTGACAGGAAAGTGACCCTTAGCTTGCCTGATACGACGACCCACTAATATAAAAAAATAAATCGTATACGCCAAAATATGATTAATGAGAGGTCAAATTTAATTTTGGCAAGAACCAAGTGTATTTTTTAAGCCTAAAAGTTATATATATATATACTATGTGTCTGATAGGAAATATTCTGAATAGCGATCAGCTAAATGGGCTTATTGAATTTATGTAAGCCCATTAATATATAAACCTCAAAAAACTAATTAAGATTTCGGTATGTCAAGAGGCAACGTTCAATAGAAGCCTATAAATATTTTCAAAGTATTAAATCTCTCGAGATATTAGGGTTGGACGTTGGAGATATGGATTCTGGATATGTTGGGAAGGAATTTCGGAGTCAGAAAATCAGTTCACACCCTATCCGTAACAACAATTGAAATCACATCTATAAATAAGTTCAAACTACAAAGTATGAGATAGAGAAATTTTTGTTGATAAAGAAACTTATTTAGGCATCGAAGTGGGTCCGGCTAGCAACCCCGATGAGCTCGTTTGTTGATATTTGTTATTTTACACAGGAAAAGAAAAGACTTTACCAAAGCTTGTGTTGCTGTATTGGAAACTCTCAACAGTGTCATTTGTGATTTTGATCATTATTGTTAGTATATAAATTAAATGATTAAATTCATCTTTTTTTCTTAATTTAAACTTTTGATTTTTATGATAAAGCTATTAAGACATACGAAAATAACGTGCGATAGTTGTTTTGAATTCCATTTGTAACTCTCATGCACTACTCTCATAATTCTCATATATTATATTGATTATATGCATCTCCTAATTTTTGTAAGTTATATATTGATTATATAATTATTGTATTCATGCATGACCTCATTCAACTATAAATATGCTATTTTATTGTATAGTTAAAAAATAAGAAAGATGTAGTCAAGAAAATGCTTTACTTTATGGATATAGACCATAGGTCGAACCACCTTAATTTTGTGTCTATTTTTATTGTTTTCATCACTTTCTTCAATTATATGATTTAACAACAATGAAGAGAAACACAAAATTAAGGTGGTTCGGCCTATGGTATACATCAACACAATAAAGCATGTTAAATCGTCACTTAAAAGTAGCGACGTGCCAAATTGGGCACATTGCTACCACTTTGCTAATTAGCAATGTGCCCAAATTGCCACGTCACTAATTAGTGAGGTGCCAATTTTTGCATGTTACTAAATACTATTTAGCGACAACCTGATTAACAATGTGGGAAACATGTCACTAACAGTTAGCAACGTGTCAAACCCTCAAACATGTAGCTAACTACACGTTAAAAAAACAAAAATTGTAGTGCTTATCTCAAAAGCTTAATCCGATAAAATAATAATAATAATAATAATAATAATCAATATTTAACCAATACTTAACCAACGTAGAAATAGACAAATGTATCTCACAGGGGATGGGGGATCCGTTTCATGTGTTTGTCGTAACATATTTTTTTAAGGAAGTTGCCAGGAAATGGATATGCAGTAACCCTTGCCTATATAAGACCAAGGATTACCCTATCCCAGCTATTATATTGTCCCATATTGTTTAGATATTCCCATTTTGATCATTACATTTCTTCTTCGTGGGTTCTTACGTACGTACTCCATCTGAGTTGCTGCCGGAGCTCTCTTGTACAATTGCTTGCATGTCATGTCCACCATGAGCCTTCTCTGCATGGTTTTTTTCTGTGTTTGCTTTCTTTCTATATCGGCTGAGCTTCAGCGGTTTGAACACCCCATTAAACCCGATGGCTCCCTAAGCTTTTTGGTGATCGGAGATTGGGGAAGAAGAGGACATTACAATCAATCTAAAGTTTCTGATCAGGTTTGTTTAATAGCGGGTTATAGTATTCAATTTTTCTAAGAAAAATTAGACAATACTCCTTCCAAACTTCCAATTGAAGCAACGAAAGCAACCTACGATGGCAGTCGGTCTTACGTGGAGACCCCACCAGCTTTTTTTTGAAAAAAATTATAATAAAAAAAAAAACAAATTTTGAGATTTTTTATTTTATTTTATTAAGAATATTTTTGTCATTTTTAGAGCGGAGGAGTACATTGCAATTTTTTGATAGTTTTGGAGAGGGGGGGGGGGGGGGGGGGGGGGGGGGACATTTTCAAATTTATATTGAATTCTTAATGAATGCATATGTTGTAGATGGGGAGGATCGGGGAGAAGTTGGGCATAGATTTTGTGGTCTCTACTGGAGACAATTTCTATGAGGATGGCCTCACCAGCATAAATGACCCTGTTTTTGAGGAGTCATTCACCAAAATCTACTCCGCCAAGAGCCTGCAGAAGCAATGGTACAGCGGTAAATTTCCTGACTTCACATACACATGCATGCATTGATAGGATTCGGCTTAGATCCAGTTTTAGTTGAAATTTTGCCCGTTGAGATTAAAATATGAGTCCCATAACAAGACATAAGGAATACATGATAGAATTCCAACGGGCCGAGTATTAGTTGACCTGTTGGGATTGGGACATGTTTCATAAGAATACAAGTCACAGGCCCAATGGGTCCAGTTTTAGTTGAAAGTAGACCTGTTGGGATTGTAATATGTGTCCCCATAACAAGACACGAAGAATACATGTCTCAATTCCAATGAGTCTAGTTTTAGTTGAAACTAGATCCGTTGAAATTAGACACATGTCTCATAACATGACAAAAGGAATACATGTCACAATCCCAACAGGTCCAGTTTCAGTTGAAACTAGATCTGTTGAGATTGTAATATATATCCCATAACAGGACACTGAGAATACATCTCAATCCCAATGGGTTTAGTTTCAGTTGAAACTAAATCCGTTGAGATTGTAACACATGTCCCATAACAGGACAAAAAGAATACTTGTCACAATCCCAACGAGCCTAGTTCAGTTGAAACTAGATCAGTTGGGATTGGAATGTGTCCAATAACAAGACACAAAAGATATATGTCTCAATTCTAAGGGGTCCAATTCTGATCCCAAACCAACTCCTATGTAACTCATACTGTCATGCATGTGACCCTTTTGTCCCTTTCCCAATCTAATGTTCAAAGCAATAAAAAACCATATTGGTTCCAGTTTTGGGCAACCACGATTACAGAGGAGATGTTGTGGCACAATTGAACCCAATCCTTGGGAAAGTAGATAGCCGATGGCTTTGTCAAAGGTCCTTTGTTGTCAACTCAGGTAAAAGAATAAGGCAATTTTCCAAACTTCCTTTCTGATGTACCTTCAATTTACTTCAAATAAAAAATAAAAAAATGAACGTTTTATATATAAGTTCATTTGTCTTGCAATTCTTAGAAATTGTGGAGATTTTCTTCGTCGACACAACTCCTTTTGTTGATAAGTACTTCGTGAGGCCGAAGCACCATACGTATGATTGGAGAGGTGTACTTCCCCGGAAAGAATACCTCACAAAGCTCTTAAAGGTAATTCAAATGGTGATCTAACAAGATTATCTTAAGGAGACAAAATCATTTTTCTTCTTTATATCAAAAATCTAATAGATTCAATTGGCTTCAAAATCAGGATCTTGATTCGGCGTTGACAGATTCAACGGCGAACTGGAAAATTGTCGTTGGACATCATACCCTCAAAAGCATAGGGCATCACGGAGACACCGCGGAGCTTGTAACGCACCTTCTACCAATACTTGAGGTAAATCTTATACTCTTGATGTGTCGGTAACTTGCGCGCACACGCACACATGACTGCACGTGTGAGAGAGAGAGAAGAACATTGATGTGTTTTGAAGATGAAGCTTCTGAAACAAATTTAATCCTATATAACATCCAGGACCACAGCGTTGATATGTACATAAATGGGCATGACCATTGCTTGGAACACTTGACAAGCACAAGCAGGTATACACAATCAACCAAGCATTTATATGTAAGAGGGGACCTAAAAGTCTTTTTATCAGGATCAGTGATGGAACTTGATTTTAATGCAGCAACATCCAATTTTTAACCAGCGGAGGTGGTTCAAAGGCATGGAAAGGTAACATCGGCAAATTAAACAAAGACCCAGTGAAATTTTACTACGATGGGCAGGGCTTTTTGTCCGTTGAACTTAAGCAGGGTGAAGCAAAGATTGTATTCTATGACATATTTGGCAAAGTTCTGCATAATTTCGATCTATCCAAGGAGTTCTACTCCACCATGTAGAAGATATATTCAGAATATGACGTCTCTTAATCTTTAATAAATGAATTCCCTTGGTAATAACTAACTCATCCCTTATCAATTTGTGCTTTCACTGCAGTTTGCCCCAGTTTCTCTTATCAGTTTGCTATAAAAACAGATAAGAAAGAGAACCAATCCACGTGTATCCTAACAACATAACAACTCACTTTTTTCAGTGCCTATAAGAATAAAACAATGAGGCACAAACATCAAGTACATTTCACATAGAAGACTGTCTATAGCTGCACAATCCTGAAGTCCAACAACTTTTGTTATGTACAGAACAATTAGCTCCAAATTACCTGGTACCCATCACCAGAATTACACTCGAACAAGTTAAGGTCAGTTGTGCGTCCACTAACGATTTGCTTTGCCAGGGATATAAGTGAACAATACTCAATTCAAAACAAAATGGTACCTTGAATCCACGTACAGAAACATTAAAATCCTCCTTTTTCCAACACACCCAAATACGACCCAAATAGTGCTGATCATAGTTAAAACAAAACCTCCAACCTGGAAGCATAGAAGAACCAATAACATCTGCTTTCTCCTCTTTAAATTTGGTCTCAATCAAACAGGCCAAATTAATCTTCTTTTGCCTTATAATACTCTGAACCTCTCTTTGTTTGGAGGGGTGGTTCAAGCCCCTCACATTCCAAACTAAAATGTTCATGAATGAGGCGAAAAACCTCTCATCAACCTCTCCTCTTCTTCCTCCAATTTCCCCTTCCCTTTGTCAACTGAACAGGATGAACTAGGATCTATTTCTGCATCAAGCAACAATTGAAGAGCCTCATTGGACTTTCTTATCTCACTATTATCAAAAGTCCTACCATCAACTCGAGCCAACAACTGAAAAGAATTGGACCAGTGGTTACTATTATCAGCAATAGGTGCACGAGATTTAGGTGTTTTCTTGGATCTACTCACCACCTTCCAAGTATCACCTGCAGGAGGACCTGAAGAAGTATCTCTACCAATGCTAGGTTGAACCTGTGGGACAGGAACAGGATGAACTGGTTCCTTAAGACGCCACACTGCCTTCTCAATTTTAGTACAAGTATGTGTTGCATGCCCAAAAGTAAGACACTTCTTACATTTTATGGGCAGCCATGGATACTCAATCCCCACCTTATTTATCTCACCATCAACTCCTATGAGTTCAATTTCTTTAGGGAAAAAAGCATTAACATCCACTTCCACTAGAACTCTAGCAAAACCAAGCCTAAGTTGCTCCATAGTCACCGAGTCAGCACAAATAGGCTTACCTATTCCACTAGCAATATGCTCAAACAGGTAGAATTCCAGAATTCCATAGGAAGATTATGCAACTTAATCCAAATAGGGACAGAGGCTAAAGACAGCTTAAGCAATTGCATACCTGGAGCCCATCGACGAAGGATTAACGGTTTATTAGCAATGTGCCACAACTTCTCCTCCATCACTGCGTCTCTGATACTTTCATTGGCAAATCGAAATAAGTAGAGACCATTCTCCAGCAAGAACACCTCCACAATCCCAAATGCCGCCCAAATATTTTCCACAGTTCTCTTAACCACATAAAATGGAAGAGGATTATCAAGAAACTGACCAATCAAAGAAGAAGACCATTTCGAAATCCCCTCTTCAATAGCTTCCTTAGGCGGCTGAACAATAATCCGCCCATTCTAACGTTTAGGTTCAAAATACTGCAAAGAGCCTAAAGACTTATCAGTTTTAAAAAGCTGCCTCCAATCCTGAATCCTTCCTGCCTCAACATCCTTCCCCCCCTTTTCATCCTTCCGCATATGAAGCGAAGCATTTACATTTTCCACCTGATCAACCTTCAAGGTACTACCCTGCATAACAACAGGAGAACGAGCCTCCCTGTCTTCTTCATTCAACACCAAGGAACCATCACGTTTTTCCGGAGGAAGACGACAATTCATCTCCCTACATTCAGGTATTTCGCCTTCCTGAGGGATACAACCCTTCAGCTCCCTATGAACAGAGACCTCTCCTACAACAATATCCTCCACCACACCATCCAGAGCAACCTCGCCAACCTCATGCTCTCAACATCCCAGAGAAAAGAACCAAAAGTCACTGCCTCCAAGACAAGTCTCTTCAAACCACCAAAGCTAATCTTGATTAGTTCATCCTTAGAAGAATCCACCGTCCCATCAGATGTTATAACAATTTCAGGTCTTCCAAACAATGCCTCTGTATGCTTCTCAATGATGCTAACAGCCTCCTTGGATCTTATTGTGGCATATCTCTGAAGCATCTCCCCATCCAAAGACATTACGTAAGTTCTCAGGCGAGAAGCCTTTAACCCATGACCAAACCCCCCAGGACTGATGCCACCGGCCCAGGAAGAGACTTCAGGATGGGATGATGCAGCCCGGAAAGAGACCTCCTCACCACTGGGTCTTGTGTCTCCCCCCACAGCAGGCTGAATATTACTCTCTTTCTCATCCGACGCATTTGAAAGGATTTTCATTGTCTTCTCAAGCTGAAACCTCTGGTCAACACGCTTGAGGAAATATTCATACATCACAGATGCTGCATAGACTTGCCCAACCCTGAGTTTGCTTATCTGCGCAACAGAGGTTGAATCACTTGCACGGTTCCCCAGAATCAGAGCTAGGTGGTTCTGGATCATCTCATAGGCTTCAGGAGAGTGAAGCTCCTCAAGCTTCTCATCTTCGCTTGGCCATATATCAACTCAGCCAGAAGTATCTGAGGAAGAGGGGGCTATGGCAGGTATCAAAGAAACATTAGCATGCATGAATTTCTGCACCACCAATGCATATAAGATTTCTTCCAAAGCCTTTTTCCTTTCATTAGCCTTAACCTCAGCGAATCTCCTGACAATTTCAAAACACCATTAACACAATCAATATTTCTCTTCAAAATTACAATTCATTGTTCAGTTCTCAAAGAAATTAATGGAGACAAAAAGAATGTTAAAACTTCCCCTGTTTTATTTCTGTCCTGTGTTTAATGATCAATCTAGGGACAATCTTACTAATAACAATGTAAAAAAATACGCAAGAAATTAAAATTTTTAACTAATCTACACTTTGTACAATTAACATGGGCAATTTGTATTTTAAGAACTCGAAAAGTAAGCAATACCAAAATTCGTATGCAATTGACTACTAGTTGTTTGTGAAATGTTAAACCAACCTGGATAGAACTAAGTCAGTCCCAGAAGCAGAAGGCTCTTCCTTCTTTTTCTCAGCATCACGATCAGTTTGGAGCTGTTCAAGCTGCTGCTCAACAGCAGCAGGCACAAGATGTGGGTGGCTTATTAGGATCTCTGACAGAAACTGCCCTATCGGAGACTCCAGCTGAAGCAGAGCAATTGGAGCACTCGACCCTGATGAGTCCGGAGACGATGATGCCCTAACCAGCAGGCATCTCCTACTTCCAAAACCCACTCCCCGATGTCCTGACTTTGGGTGAGAAATTGAAGCGCAATGCTGCAAAGCATCAATCACGTGAAAAATTAATCAAATTTTGACGCACAAAAAAAAAAAAAAAGGTGAGGTGGACCAACTATGGTAGACCAAGCAGCCTCCATCAGTAAAAGTAACGCACACGATTCATCCAAAAGAGGATATTCAAACTTTTTTGTTTTTGGATGGCTAAACATTCTG
The DNA here is from genome assembly GCF_958979055.1 of Alnus glutinosa. NCBI lineage: Eukaryota > Viridiplantae > Streptophyta > Magnoliopsida > Fagales > Betulaceae > Alnus > Alnus glutinosa. Next base: position 28,797,971 of record NC_084889.1, on the reverse strand, counting down.
CATACCCTCATACAGGATTGAATTCATGTTTCACCCAAAAAGTGGGGGGAAAACACGAGTCTCCAAACTTCTTTTTTGGGGGGGATGAGTAAACATTACTCACGCACTCATATTGGATTGGATCCATGACCTCACTCTTCACCATATTTTCTAATTTTCACATGCACTAACTATATTTGTCCCTTTGGCGTGTCTATAGTTGGATCAACGCATACAGGCTTCTATGCTCGAGTTCTAGCCTGTTGAGGAGCTTCAATATTTGTTCTGTTAAGACGCACATCAACAGAACACTGTATTCAACAAAATAATATAAACTACCACCTCACGTTCCGGCCGTTACAAAACAAAGCTACATTTTGGCATCAACCCACATCAGCATAACACTATATATATTCAACAAAGTAATATAGGCAACAAAGAGGGACCTTTAAGTCATCGACAAGCTCATCAGCTGATGCTTTCAAGTCTTCATTGTACAGAGATGAAGCTTAGCTTATTGCTTGATCTACATGGTGGAATACGACCCCTACCGATCCATTCACAACAATGTACAACTTTGGAATTATTTGTTGGCCATAAAGAATAAAAAGAACAAAGATCAAATCCAAGACAAAAGATAGTGGTATAGGAATGTGATAAAGTAAATTAAAGTCTCATAAGGGTCAGTGAATTGTGAAGGCATTGCATAGGAAGTAACATTTATGTGGCTATCGCTTCCCGCCTAGTTTTTGACAAGGAAGCTAGGTGGCATGCACTAACTCTTAATTATTTAAGATCACAATAAGATCGATTATTGGAAAGGCATCAGTTTCAAAACATGGTTTCAATAATATTTAGCCGAAGTCCAAATATATATATATATAAGAACATGGAGAAATGCAAAAAAAAAAAAAAAAAAAAAAAAAAAAAAGCACGAATCAGAAGCAAGATTTGGCTTAAGATAAGTTGATCAGTTAATCATGACTATGTAATGTCGTCATCATCATCATGATATGCAATAACATCATGATTTAGACATGAGAGAGAGAGAGAGAGAGAGAGAGAGAGAGAGAGAGAGAGAGAGAGAGAGAGAGAGGGAAGGGGGAAAAGGTGAAGGGAGTCCCGGGGATCAGGTTAAGAATGGCAGGAAAACATGTGAAATAGAGCTCGTGAAAATGAAAAATGTAGTGAGGTGGGTCTTATTGAAAGCCATTCTCTCTCTCATTCACTCACTAAAACTTGAAGCCAATTAGATTTATGGAGAACCAACGCCCATAGAATCCAAGGAGGAGATAGTCAGACCTCATTCAAAGCAGCCGCTGTTTCTTAAACATTAATTCACTTCGTGATTCAAAAGCAGTCTTTACAAAATATTCCATCACCACCTCAACATTTAATGCAACCTTACTATTGTTCACTCACTTGTTCAAATATATATTGCCACTTCCACCTATAACAAAAAAGAGAATTAAAAAAAAAAAAAAAAAAAAAAAAAAAAAAAAAAAGGAAAAGAAGAGAAACTACTCTGCTGCCTTTACTGCTATACATATCAGTCTATTATGTTAAACCATAACTCTTTAATTTCGAGAACCAAAAATAAAATACCATAGAGAAGTACACAAGTGACAAATCACTAAATGGTTATGAAATACGAATCCCTGAGATGAATACATGCCTCCATAGATATATTTTCAATTATCTGATTGAATGTCCTATGTCACAATCACCTGTTTTGTGTTATGAATCTTAAGCTCTTATAAGCATATTTATTGGTAAGGATGGATTTTTCAAATGACTGGGATAAAATGGCTAACTCTTTAGACACGGCTGGCTGCACCTATTCCATTGCCTCATCTTTTGTTGCTTGATTATTGATTGTTTTGCTATTTTTGTAAAGACTAAATTGACTCTTGTTTACTTTTTGTCTACCAGATGCCCCCTTAGCACCTACTTTTAAAAAATGATTTTTTTTTTTTTTGGAGAGCTCTCTTAAGTAACTTCTCTTTGAAGTATTTCTGACATTATTATGTTGTGATTTTTTTTCTAGGCTAATATAGTGCACTATAACGAAGAAACATTGAAGAAAGTGCATAGTTCAACTTATACCCATGAGTCGGTGAGGTCTCAGTTACCAGATAACTTTTCGAGGATGTTCCAGAAATAAGACTTAGAACTTTTAATCATCTGCTATCAGTTGGGTTTTCCGTCAGTTTAGACCTGATTAGCATGCTAGAATGAACAAACATTTAAGAGGGCATTTTGATAACCAGAAACTGAAGAGTGCTACGAGGGTACTACAGCTTTTTCCAAAAAATCTATACAAGTTGTCTTGTAAATTTAATTTGTTAGTGAATGACTTGCCAACCATACACTCTTAATTATTTCACCAATTATAAATTGGCACATCAGTTAATAAGGAAATTGAAATAAAAGGTGCAGTATCCTAAGCAATTTCCTATATTGAAGTATACAGAGAACAAAAGGTATCAAATAATCAAATACCGTATCGGAATGCAACTTACAAACAACAACACGACAGAGCATCTTTAAGTAGTTTGAAACAATGTGACGGTAATAGTAAGAGTTTTGATAGAGATAGTCTCAGCATTTAGTAGGTTGGTACAAAAGATAGAGAAGCCACACTGATAATAGCTTAAAAGTGCTTATTTTTCCTATTAAAATAAGTATTATCATACTTTATTATAATTTAATTCTTGCATTTTATATTTAATTGTGGAATATTGTTCAAATATTAATATTAAGATTAAATGATATATTAATGCAAGAAATTGTGTTATGTAGGAATTAGAAAAGAAATCAAAGAGTAAAAGCCAAGATGTGGGTAAAAAGAAGAAGTATATCATATGCCCAAGATAGAGTCCAATGTGTAAAATAAGAAGAGGTGAAACCAAACTGCTAGACCCACGAATTGGATAAACATTCTAATACTACTACATGACAAAACCAAGAAGAAAAATGTGTCTTTGGCTCTTATAAAAAGAAGCGGAGTTTTATTTCAAATGTAATAGAGAGACATGGAACAAAGAGAAGACTGAGATTCTTATAATAGTACGAATCCCAAAAGAAGAATGACTCTTATCTTTATAAGAGAAGCAACACGGCAACAAACAAGAGGGCCGAAAAATTGCAGAAAAAAAGAAGAAGACGTTCAGCTCAAGATCAAAGAAGACAGCGACGACGGTTCAAGATTTATTTTTATTTTCTTCTTAGTTATTTTATTTTGCTAGCACGATGTTTATGATTTTAATGATGAAATTTATTTACATAATCATGTCTAGCTAAATTTCTAGCTGAGGCTAAGGGTGAAACTTTTAATAAGATTGTAGTATTTATTTTTCAACTATTTTATGGTTTTTAATGTAATATCTTTTTAATTGATTGCATGATTTATTCTTAGAAAAAGGTTTTTGTTCTACAAAATTCATTAATTCATTGTTAACTACGGCCTACGGGTATAGTGAATGCTTTGAATTCCCTGCGAATCAAATAACCAATTTTGCGTAATAAAATCAATCAATTTTAAGATTAATCTTTCGATGATATTTTCTCTTGGTATTCACTGATCTATTCTTCGATTATCACATGAGTTGCAAAATAAATATTATAATTTTGTTAAAAGTAAAACCTCAATGCCTTAGCGAACCCTTTTAATTGTTATTTTCATTATATATTTTATTTGCATCATTCAACTAAATCATCTATCATAAATTTTTCTTAATTTTATTTTTTTAGTGTTCTTTGTTTCCCAAATCCCTGTGGCTCGACACTTGACTTCCAAGAATTACTACTTCACGACAACCTGCACTTGGGTTCGCACACTTAAGTTGTCAACAAGTTTTTGGCGCCGTTGCCGGGGATTTCGGCATTGATAAAGAGCACCAGACTGTTTTAACGAAGTTTGCTTCGATTTTCGATTCGTCACATATCCGGTAAACTCGTTCCATCTTTAATTTTCTTTTTCTTTTTTCTTTTTTTATTTATTTTATTGTGTGTTTGTTGGTGTATGAATGCTTGGTATCGTGATCAGAGTAGTCGTTTGATAAAAATAGAGTTTGAAGTGTGTTTAGAAAATTTGTTTGAGTCTTCAGTACATTCTCAGACACTTGGCACGATGGCTGATGATGGTAGTAATCATGGGGAGAATGAGAATTTGAATCATAATGATCCACCAATGCGGTCATTGAGTGAATATTTGCAACCCCCTCACAGCAGTACCCCTTCATGCATTATTTTTCCTCACCAAGGTAATAATTTTAATTTCAAACCAGATACGATTCCATTACTTCCTAAATTCCATGGTATTGAGTCTGAAAATCCTTATTTGCACGTAAAAGAATTTGAGGAAGTATGTTTCACTTTTCATGACCAAACTTGTAGTGAAGAATTAGTTAGGCTTAAATTGTTTCCTTTCTCTCTAAAACATAAAGCTAAGACTTGGCTTAATGCTTTGAAAGCTAAGACTTGGCTTAATGCTTTGAAACCTAGGACAATAGGCACATAGCAAGAGATGCAAACTGAATTTTTCAAAAAGTTTTTTCCTATTCATAGGACAAATGCTCTTAAAAGACAAATCATGAATTTTGTTCAAAAGGAAAATGAGACATTTTATCAATGTTGGGAACGTTTTAAAGATTTGTTAAATTCTTGCCCACATCATGGCTATGAAATTTGGCGCACCATTAATTTTTTCTATGAGGGTTTGATGCCCGAAATGCACCAATTTGTTGAAATGATGTGCAATGGTGAATTTTTAAACAAAGACCCCAATGAGGCTTGGGAATACTTTGACCACCTAGCTGAAAATGCTCAATCTTGGGACACCACTGCCCCTGAAAGTTTTAGTAAGACCAAGCCTCCTACCACTACATTTAGTGGGGGTATGTATTACCTTAGGGAAGGGGATGACTTATATGCTAAAATTTCAAGTTTGGCCAGAAAAGTTGAAACCATGGAATTAAGGAAAGATAATGAAATCAAATCTGTGCAAAAAGAAGAAGTGTATAGCATTTGTGAAGTCAGTGGACACACAACACGTGAGTGTCCAACTATTCCAGCTTTTAAAGAAGTATTGCATGAACAAGCAAATGCCATAAACACTTACAAAAAGCCTTTTAATTCTCCATACTCTGAGACATACAATTCGGGGTGGAGGGATCACCCCAATTTTAGTTGGAGACAGGAGAATAATGCACCACCACCACCTCAAGAGCCCTCTAACTTTGTTCTTTATCGTCCCCCACATAAGAGGACTCTTGAGGATACGTTGCAAACATTTATGCAAGGGCAAGACACATTCAATAATCGAACATCACAAGCCATCGATGACATAAAAATCACTCTCACCAAGATCACCTCATTTATGAGCATTCAAGAAAAAGGAAAGTTTCCATCTCAACCTAAACCTAACCCACGGTATGGGGTAAATGAAGTCCAAAATACTCAAGTGAAACATGCTAAGTCTGTCACTATCCTTAGGAGTGGAAAGGAGGTTAACAAAGAAATCCCAACAAAGGTTTCAGAACCCAAGAAAAATTTAGAAACCAAGGATGATGACATGTCTAGTAAGGTTGAGGATGTTGAGGAAAAAGTGTATAAGCCTATTGCCCCATTCCCCCAAAGGTTGCTTGCACCTAAAATGGGGACAACAAATCAAGATGTCTTGGAAGTGTTCAAACAGGTAAAGATAAATATCCCTTTGTTAGATGCCATCAAACAAATTCCATCATATGCAAAATTTCTGAAAGATCTTTGCACTGTAAGCTTTTTGTGCAAAAGAATGCATTTTTAACAGAGCAGGTAAGTTCGATAATTCAGCAGAAAATCCCTTTCATGCATAAAGACCCTGGATCACCCACTATCCCATGCATCATTGGTGATTCTAAGATTGATAAAGCATTGATTGATTTAGGATCTGGTGTCAATTTACTACCATACTCATTTTATGAGCAGTTAGGTCTTGGTGAATTAAAACCCACCAAAGTTGTTTTGCAACTTGCCGACCGATCTGTTGTTATACCGAGAGGGATAGTAGAAGATGTTTTAGTTCAAGTGGATAAATTTTACTTTCTAGTGGATTTCATTGTTTTAGATACAAAGCCTTTTACACCATCTAGCATTGACGTTCCTGTCATTTTAGGACGACCATTTTTAGCTACTTCTAATGCTTTGATTAATTGCAGGAATGGAATCATGAAGCTCACATTTGGAAATATGACCGTTGAGTTGAACATCTTTAACATTTATAAGCAACCTGCCATTGATGATGATGAGGAAATTGTTGAGGTATACATGATCCAAAATTTGGCGGAAAGTAAATTTGCTCATTCTATGATTTCTGAACCAATAGATGCATGTTTACTGAATCCCAATAGTGATGATATAGAATTGGACATGGCTAATGATATTTTGGATGCTAATCCAATGATGGACACTAATGGAAGGAACCCATGTTTTGAGGACTTGTATAGTCCCATTAAAACTCATCCATCTAATTTCATAGCACCGAAAATTGAAAAATCAAAAAATGGCAATGCTTTTAAAGAAAAATATTTGAAACCATTTTTTGAAGATTGTAAGCTTAAGAATGAGTCTTTTAATCTGGTGGATCCCGTTTATCAGGATTTGCCAAACACCTAAATGTGATTGGCAATTGTAGTAGTAATGTTAGTTTGGGTTGTGTTTAGGGTACTCTTCTTAACCCATACTTTTTGCTTCCTTTTGTTACATTGATGACAATATAAGTTTTAGGTTGGGGGGAGGAGTTGACAGTGATTGAAAAAAAAAAAAAAAAAATTGCAATGATGTCTTGACTTCTTTAACGGTTATGTTGAACTTGAATACCTGAGTAAGTCATTTTTGATAGTGTTGTGGAACCTTAATTTTGATTCGAAGTTCATTGGCAAGCTTAAATTCACGAATACATGATTACAGGACTAGGAAATTTGAATTTTGCTGCTTATTTTTAGCTATTGAATACTTCACTCGTTTCACTTTGAACTTAGCACAAGCACACTAGCATATAGTCGTGGGGTATGAATTGTGAAACCAAATAAAGTCCTCAGGCTTGGGAATCATTGGTTTAAAGCTCGATACATGGGTCAATTAGAAAACTTAAAGGAGCTAAGCATTGCACAATCCACACATGGTAAAGAGAGAGAGAGAGAGAGAGAGAGAGAGAGAGAGAAAGAAAAAGAAAAAGAAAAAGAAAATAGAAAAAGTAGTTTAATTTCTGCCTTGGTTGTTTCATCTAATGGAGATTCCAATGAATTTTGGGGTATTGAATCATGTATATAGGAATTACTTTGAAGCCCCATGATTGTGTGATAGTTCACTCTACACCAAAAGAGGACTTGTGGCGTTTCAGTAGCCAATTATAGGTGATGTGACCTATTTTGGATGTCCTAAACTTGTGAAAATGAAGTTTGTGCTTCTAAGCTTGTTAATGAATAAGAATTATATTTTGTGCTACTCCACTCTCACAGATAACATAGTTTGGCATTTATTAAATTTGAAGTCAAGACTGAGCAGGTGGTTGGAAATAATATAGCGTTTGTGGGTATCGCTTCTGGTAAGCCCTCACGAGACTATAACTCGTCCACTAGGGACACCTAGGGGTTTAAAGGCTTGTTGCATTTGCTAAATGCAATCGAGAATGCCAGCGAAAGTGGTGTAGTTAGAACTTTTATTTTAATTTTTTTTTTCTCTACATTTAAAAAAAAAAAAAAAAGAAGAAAAAAATAATTCTTTTCTTGAGTCTGTTTTAGTTTGTTTGAAGTCGCTTGAATTGCTAGGGACTAGCAATAGGTTGGTTGGAGAGTGTGATAATAGCTTAAAAGTGCTTATTTTTCTTATTAAAATAAGTATTATCATACTTTATTATAATTTAATTCTTGCATTTTATATTTAATTGTGGAATGTTGTTCAAATATTAATATTAAGATTAAATGATATATTAATGCAAGAAATTGTGTTATGCAGGAATTACAAAAGAAATCGAAAAGTAAAAGCCAAGATGTGGGTCAAAAGAATAAGTATATTCTATGCCCAAGATAGAGTCCAATGTGTAAAACAAGAAGAGGTGAAACCAAACTGCTAGACCTACGAATTGGATAAACATTCTAATACTACTACATGACAAAACCAAGAAGAAAAATGTGTCTTTGGCTCTTATAAAAAGAAGCGGAGTTTTATTTCAAGTGTAAGAGAGAGACATGGAACAAAGAGAAGACTGAGATTCTTATAGTAGTACGAATCCCAAAAGAAGAATAACTCTAATATCTATAAGAGAAGCAACACGGCAACAAACAAGAGGGCCGAAAAAATTGCAGAAAAAAAGAAGAAGACGTTCAGCTCAAGATCAAAGAAGACAGCGACGACGGTTCAAGATTTATTTTTATTTTCTTCTCAGTTATTGTATTTTGCTAGCACGATGTTTATGATTTTAACGATGAAATTTATTTACATAATCATGTCTAGCTAAATTTCTAGCTGAGGCTAAGGGTGAAACTTTTAATAAGATTGTAGTATTTATTTTTCAACTCTTTTATGGTTTTTAATGTAATATCTTTTTAATTGATTGCATGATTTATTCTTAGAAAAAGGTTTTTGTTCTGCAAAATTCCTTGATTCATTGTTAACTACGGGTACAGTGAATGCTTTGAATTCCTTGGGAATTAAATAACCAATTTTGCGTAATAAAATCAATCAATTTTAAGAGGGTTTAAGGTTAGGGTGTTTGTTTTTTTTTAGGGGTTTAGGGTTAAGGTTTTTGTTTTTTTTTAAAGGGTTTTTTTTCATTAATTATTGATTTTAATTTTGGTTGAAATTGTCGGATACGGTCATTTTATTATAAAATGATATGGAGTTTGTTCTAAATAGTTTTTGTAAGAAATAACCAAAAATGATTCCTTCAATTTTATTTTTCTCTCTATAGCCAAAAATGTTGAAATAGTACGATATACTTGTTTCAATTTTATTTTAAACAATTCCATAATTTTATTTTTAAAAAGTGATTTTGTATATGAAGACCATTTTTATGAGTCATTTTTTCATATTTCAGTTTTTTAGAATTCCCAAAAACCAAAATATGATAATTGCCAAAAATGATAATAACAACACAAATTTGTAAATGGTAAAATATATCACCAAAAAACATAAAACTGTACGCATGCATATTTCCCATGCATAATAACCAACCACAACAAAACCAAAAAAATGACACAACAATATATATACAAACCCAACAATATATAGTAATACTGAAATGATAAACAATTAGGAAAAATATATAAACAAATACAGTAAAATGTATGAAATTTATTGTAGCCAAAAAATTAAGGAAACAAAATTTGGAAATTACTCACAATCCTGTACTCTGTGGTGTAATATATGGTTCTTGTATTTTTTGTACCTGCATTTTTTGGGAGGAAAAAATTAATACTAACAGAAAAAATTAAAAACAAAAACAAACGTTACATTACAAAGAGAGAGAGACATAGAGATACAGAGAGAGAGGCAGAGAGAGATAGGGAAAGAGCGAGCGATAGAGAGAGAGACATATAGAGATACAGAGAGAGATAGGGAGAGATACACAAAGAGAGAAAGAGAGAGAGAGAGGTAGAGAGAGAGAGAGAGAAAAAAAAATGGCCAGAGAGGGTACTGAAAGCTTACCCTAAGTGGTGGCTGGCCGGAGTTTAGACAGGTAGAGAGAGATAGAGAGGGAGAGAGAGATACAGAGAGAAAGGTAGAGAGAGAGAGAAAGAGAGAGAAAACCGAGCAGAGAGAGCTGGAGAGAGGGCGTGTCACCGGCGGGAAGGGCGGACGCGCGATGGTCAGGGAGCTGGCCGGTGCGGCTGTGAGAGAGAGGGAGAGAGAGAGAGAGAGAGAGAGAGAGAGAGAGAGAAAACTCAAATGGAAGCTACCCATTTCAAATATATATATATATATATATATATATTTATAAAATAATATATTATTTTAATTTTAAATAATTTATATATATATAATTCGCAGTATCCGGCCAGGTGGCGCGCGGGAGAACTCCCGCGCAGCTGTCCTGGCCAAACAATTGGACACGTGTACCAAGTACACGTGTCCAATCAGGGACGTGGTATTATGCCACGTCCCCAATGGGCGACGTGTATTTAAAATACACGTCGCCCATTGTAGCATTTGTATTTAATAAAAAAAATTATATTATAATTATATATATATATTTATATAATTTAACCACGTAAACAAAAATACAAACCTATGCAGCCCTAAGTGTATGTATTGTACATATAGCTAAACCCTAAGCTCTAAAACTAAACCGTAAACTATAAATTAAAACTAAACCCTAACCCTAAGTGCATATACTATATATAGCTATAAACCATAATCCTAAGTATACGTACTATATATAGCCATAAATCCTAACCTTAACCAGGGTTGGCAAATCGTGCATTCGGGTCGGGTTCGGGTCAACCCGACTGACCCGACTATTTTAACGTGTCAACCCGAACCCGACCCGATTATTAATCGGGTTGTGACACGCGACCCGAACTCGACCCGATTAATAATCGGGTGACCCGAACACGACCCGACTAACCCGACTATTAACCGTGTCACCCGTTTACCCGACACGACCCGACACGAGAATTCCTAATATTTAACTTAAGCAAAATTAAAGTATTAAACCGAATAGATTAGAACTAAATTAACTAATGTATCGAAAATTTAAGAAAAATGAAAAACCACTTGAATTCCTAATAATATGTTTTTATTATTTACAATTTTACACTTTGTTACTTAGGGTCCTATATAATATATATTATAGTAATTCTACAAATATTTTATCTATTTCGGTTTATCTATATATTGATTATATTCTACAAATATGAGAGGATGTTAGTAAATTTGTAAATAGTAAACATAGTATAATATATATAGTATTACATATTAATTATAATACTTTGATAACAATATTTAGTATGTTAAATTAACATATTAAGTTATTAATAGTTAGTATATATTATACTTATATTATAGTTACTTAGTTATATAGAATATATTAGACTTACTATTTGTTCACATTATACATATACCATTGTTTATACTTTGTAGTTATATATAATAACATATTATTAATTTGTTACTTATAAACTATAGTTATGTAATATATTTTATAATATGCCTTATATACTTACATATTATATATTTATGTTATTAATAAACGCATAGAGGTTGTTCATAAACTTGGGCTTGAATTCTGCTGTGATCACTCATTGAAACATAGTATAATATATTAGTAAATAGTAAACATAGTATAATATATATAGTATTACATATTAATTATAATACTTTAATAACAATATTTAGTATGTTAAATTAACATATTAAGTTATTAATAGTTAGTATATAACAATATAACAATATTAAATTAAATAGTTAGCATATATATATAAACACATATATCACATCACACATGGTTAACAATAGTTATATATTATACTTATATTATAATTACTTAGTTATATAGAATATATTAGACTTACTATTTGTTCACATTATACATATACCATTGTTTATACTTTGTAGTTATATATAATAACATATTATTAATTTGTTACTTATAAACTATAGTTATGTAATATATTTTATAATATGCCTTATATACTTACATATTATATATTTATGTTATTAATAAACGCATAGAAGTTGTTCATAAACTTGGGCTTGAATTCTGCTGTGATCACTCATTGAAACATAGTATAATATATTAGTAAATAGTAAACATAGTATAATATATATAGTATTACATATTAATTATAATACTTTAATAACAATATTTAGTATGTTAAATTAACATATTAAGTTATTAATAGTTAGTATATAACAATATAACAATATTAAATTAAATAGTTAGCATATATATATAAACACATATATCACATCACACATGGTTAACAATAGTTATATATTATACTTATATTATAGTTACTTAGTTATATAGAATATATTAGACTTACTATTTGTTCACATTATACATATACCATTGTTTATACTTTGTAGTTATATCTAATAACATATTATTAATTTGTTACTTATAAACTATAGTTATGTAATATATTTTATAATATGCCTTATATACTTACATATTATATATTTATGTTATTAATAAATGCATAGAGGTTGTTCATAAACTTGGGCTTGAATTCTGCTGTGATCACTCATTGAAACATAGTATAATATATTAGTAAATAGTAAACATAGTATAATATATATAGTATTACATATTAATTATAATACTTTGATAACAATATTTAGTATGTTAAATTAACATATTAAGTTATTAATAGTTAGTATATAACAATATAACAATATTAAATTAAATAGTTAGCATATATATATAAACACATATATCACATCACACATGGTTAACAATAGTTATATATTATACTTATATTATAGTTACTTAGTTATATAGAATATATTAGACTTACTATTTGTTCACATTATACATATACCATTGTTTATACTTTGTAGTTATATCTAATAACATATTATTAATTTGTTACTTATAAACTATAGTTATGTAATATATTTTATAATATGCCTTATATACTTACATATTATATATTTATGTTATTAATAAATGCATAGAGGTTGTTCATAAACTTGGGCTTGAATTCTGCTGTGATCACTCATTGAAACATAGTATAATATATTAGTAAATAGTAAACATAGTATAATATATATAGTATTACATATTAATTATAATACTTTGATAACAATATTTAGTATGTTAAATTAACATATTAAGTTATTAATAGTTAGTATATAACAATATAACAATATTAAATAGTTAGCATATTTAATTGCAGTAAATTCATCTTGTTGGTTAAATTGCAGTAATTTTTGACAATTACATTGGCTCTTGGTAAGTGCAAATTAAATCAACATTATTTCCATTACTTCAATTGTCCAACAAATTAATCAATTTTTTTAAGCAACCCATAGTATTAGAATATTACGAGAATTGTAGTATATGGTTTATACAAAATATAACGCATAAGTTGTCATATTTATTTATCTTACCAAATTTCTGCATGCCTTGTGAAAGTGACCAACTACCAAAAAATGAAAAAAATTTGAAACCTACTCTACTTAATTGCATTTTCTTTTACTAATATTAGGTAGTGAATCTACCAACTAGGGGGGCCAATTCTGAGTTAATAATCGGTTATATCCCCATCAAGTTCATCAACCATATTTAAGCTTCTTTATCAAATATTTAATATTTAATTATCTATATTCTGTTAAAATTTAAGAGGAATACAAAAAGAAAAATGATAAGCCATTCCTCTCAAGTTAAACTTAAGTTAACTAAACATAACTAAAATTTTTACAACTATTAACTACTAAGGGCAAGACATAAGTTACATAATTCAGTTTCAGTTCGTAAGGGCAAAACAAAACCCATAATTAAAGAAAACGCATCCACATATAAGCAAATGTCAAGGAATATTAATAGAAGCTGTTCCTGATGAACTTGGAACCAAAACATCATTGGAATTGAGATTCAAAGTCAAAATATCTTCTTCAAGCTCTTCAACATTCATTTTTGTCAATTCTACATCAAAAGATAAGAGGAATTAGTGTAATAAAAAATAATAATATAAGTTAATGAAAAAAAATAAATATACAAATAACAAATATTACCTTCCTCTTCAAATAACCAATCCCGAGTGCATATCAGTGCCTCAACAATATCAGGTTTGAGCAAACTCCTATATTGATCAATTACACGTCCACCAACACTAAATGTAGATTCTGAAGCAACCGTGGAAATAGGAATGCTCAAAATATCACGAGCCATTGCAGCTACAATAGGATAACGACATTCATTTCCTTTCCAATAGGAAAGAATGTCAAAATCTCCACCCTCAGCAATTATCAGTCTGGGTTCATCGAAATAAACTTCTAATTGACTCTTATTTGCATGAGCATTCCCGCCAGAATTAATAAACGCCTACAATAAAAAAGATAACGTGAACATAATTTACTAAGGAGTTAAAAGTATATATATTATATTCTAAGTTACTAACAATAACACATAAATCACAACATAAACATATAATTTTACCTTCATCGTTGCGGAAGTCCGCTTGACAGCCTTGACTTGTGGTTGGGATGCTTGGGAATTAACATTTCTTGTATCAAGAGAATGAAGAGATATGGCGCTTGAAGATGTAGATGAGGAACCACCGTACTCCAAAAAAAGATAGATCATTTTGTCACGAACATGACAATACTCTCTACTATTATTAGCTCCATAAAGCCTCGTATAACAGAAATTTACAAGTTCAAGCTTGTAACGAGGATCCAACGCAACTGCAATAGCCAATACTACACTAAATTCTGACCAATATTTCTCAAATTTAGAGAGCATTTGTGCTGACATTAATCTCTTATATTCATCTTCGCTCTCAACTTCTTCCTTCAAGGTTACATAAATATCAAAGATCACAGGAAAGTAGAGATTGGCTGTGGGATACTTGGTACCAGAAAACTCACATGTAGCATGGTAAAAAGGAGCCAAAAAACTACATATATGAGTAGCTTGTTCCCACTCAAGTGCAGTAGGGCAATGCTGATAGTTTGAATCAATCATCTCTAAATAACTAAAAGCACTCCGATAATGAATAGCAGTCTCAAGCATAAGATATGTAGAATTCCATCTGGTTGGCACATCTTGTTTTAGCCCCTTTCTACTATCCAATGACATTTTATTCACAGCCAAAAGGAAATTTTGTTTTCTAATTTGTGATCCTCTAACATACTTCACACTGTCACGGATCTTTTGAAGTGCACTATTAATCTCTTTCAAACCATCTTGAACTATCAAATTAAGAATGTGTGCACAACAACGAATGTGAAAAAACCCGCCTTCACAAACAAGGGCTTTCTTTATGTTCAATTGATTTCTTAATAAACCAACACAAACATCATTAGAAGAAGCATTATCCAATGTTATACTGAAAACCTTGGTCTCAATCCCCCACTCTTCTAGCAAATTATACGTCTTTTCACACAAAGATATACCATTATGTGGTGGGGGCATGAATGAAAAGTTTAACACCCTTTTAGTTAAAACCCAATTCTTGTCAATAAAATGTGCTGTGAGACACATATATCCATCAGTAGTCAAAGAAGTCCACAAATCAGATGTTAAACAAATCCTACCAGGACAACCTTTCAACATAACTTTCACTTTTTGCTTCTCCCTCATATGCAAACTTTTCAAATCAGCCTTAAGGGTATTCCTAGAGATAAGAGGTGCATCAGGATGCAAGTATTTTATCATCTCTCTCCAACCATCATACTCAACAAATCGAAAAGGCAAATCATGCTTAATAACCAAAGCAACCAACAGTTCTCTAAATTTTTTGGGACAAAATTTAGAGTTACTTACAGACAGAGATCCCTGACTTTTAGATAAGAGCATCTGCCCAACATCACGAGTGCTTCTCCTCGGACAATTTTCTATGTGGCGCTTCAAATTTCCAGTTCCATAAGTACTTGGAGCCAAGTACACAGCACCACACAACTTGCATTTTGCCTTTAACTTCTCACCCTCCTTACCATGAATGGCATCAAAATGATCCCAAACGGCTGAAGTCTTTCTACGCTTCTGGCCTTTTCTCGAATTTTTCCCTTTCTCCTTCTCCACACAAACAGAGTCGTTTTCTTCTTCTCTCGTAGTTAATTCAATCACATCATCTTCAAAGTCTCCAACAATATCATCATCACCAAGTACTTCATTACTCATCTGCAAATATCATTATTAGTAAATTAGTTCTTCAATCCAAATTAGATAGTATATAAAATCTAGCTCACAAAGACAACTTGAAACTTAAAAGACTAATAATTTTACCTGCTCAGGCTGCTCTTGATCTTGATTCATGATTGGACACAAGTCATACAATAGATGACCGTCTATAAGCTAGCGATCGAAAGAAGTACAAAGAGACTTGAAACAATGAAACCTGCCAAAAATATCATCAAATACCAAGGTAAATTTGTAAATCTTATAAAAATTTGTCAAAATCCTAACAAAGAACCCTGCCTCCATTGAAAATACCAACACGCTTGCCCCTTTAACTAAAGACATAACAAAGTTAGATTTACAGGCTACCTAGTATTCAATACTTCACATAATCCTGGGTCTAGGCAGCGTATATATGTGTTTATATTACAGTCACATAATTAGAGATCCATCAAGTACATTAAAGCTCCACTAAGTTTGCTCCAGCCTTCCTCATCACTTAAATCTCAAACCTGACAGACCAATTGACTACTAACAGGGACAACCAAAGAAGTAATTTGCATGCAAAAACATCAAATATGTAAGAAACGATTCAAGGCAGCTTGTTGGCTCATAAGTCATAATGTAGTTTTCAACATAGATGGCAGAACATGTAGCTTTCAATATGAAAAATTATTACTCATTATCTAGTATCTACACATCACTCTCAAAATGCATGGTTTCAGTCATTGATCGACACTCGTTCAATAAAAAATGTTAGGGGTGGTAAGTCATTTTTATGTATCGAATTCAGATAATAGAATATTATTATATATGTTAATCTTAATTCAATTCATATAATCAAACGGATAAAAATTATCAATTCTAACTACTAATATATTGTTAAATTCGTGCATATGTCCAGTTTGCTGGATCACATAAAAGAAATTTCAGCCCTGGAAAATATTGGACGAATTGCAAAATTTAAATCAATCAATCCAGCTACAAATATTCAGCCACCGAAATGGACCATGGAGTCATGGACCTCATTGGATACCACGGGTTAATACTTTCAGAGCTTGCCAAAGAGAAGAGTGGACATTTACAGATTTACTGGACAAAGAACATTCAATAGAGCAAAAAGAATTTGAGACAAGATAAACTGAATCAACTGATAAAGCATACTTTTTCGATCTGTAGCGCCGGTCGCCGGTCGGGCGTGCGAAGTGCGGAGTGCAGTGGCCGGTGGGCGGAGTGCGGGCCGGCTAGGGTTCAGCCGTGCGGAGTGCGGTGGCCGGTGGGCGGAGTGCGGAGTGCAGAGTGCGGGCCGGCTAAATTCGTGCGGAATGCGGTGGCCGGTGGGCGGGCGTGCGAAGTGCGGTGGCCGGGCGTGCGAAGTGCGGTGGCCGGTGGCCGGGCGGGCGGAGTGCGGGCCGGCTAGGGTTCAGCCGTTCAGTCTTCAGAAATCAGAAATCAGAATAATGAGAAATGAGAATATCATCTGATTTCAGATTTTTGTCATTTTGAGATTTTCTCGGGTTAGTCGGGTTAGTCGGGTTAGCCGGGTTAGTCGGGTTAGTCGGGTTAGCCGGGTTAGTCGGGTTAGCCGGGTTAGACAACTTACCGAGTTACCGTTAGTCTAGTTTTTTTTTTAAAAAAAAACCTAATCGGGTCACATTCGTGTCTGGCGGGTTGACCCGCCAGACACGATTATAATCGGTCATAATCGGGTTGACCCGATTATGACCCGAACCCGATTACAGTAAACCCTAACCCTATTTTCCCGTGTCGTGTTCGTGTCGGGTTCGCGGGTCGTGTCAAAAATTGCCAACCCTAACCTTAACCCTAAAAGTATATACTATATATATATATATATATATATATATATATATATATATATAGTTATAAACCATAACCCTAAGTGTATGTACTATATATATAGCTATAAACTATAACTCTAAGTATATGTACTATGAGTAATGCTACATGTCATACCCATGTCCCTCTTGTGTCCCTCTAAAAATGAGGTGGCTTTTAAAATCACCATTGGACTTGTGATTGATCATCACATGGTGATTTTGAAAGCCACCTCATTTTTAGAGGGACACAAGAGGGACATGGGTATGACATTTAGAATTACTCATGTATTATATATAGCCATAAACCCTAACCCTAAGTGTATATGGATATATATATATATATATATATATCATTTTTATTCCCTTTTTTTGGAAATTTAATATTGTATTTTATAAAACTCACATATAGTACATAAATTCAATGATCGATTTACACATCTCTTGTACAAACATGGATAAGAGATGTGTAAGAGAATGAAATTAAACATTTCTCTTTAAAGAATGAGAAAAATCAACATTTAGCTTTTTAATTTTTAATTTTGTAATTGTTTGAGGAGATTCTCTTTTTAACTTGATTGAATAAAATTCGACTTAAACGCTGTAAAAAAACTATAAGATATACGCTATAGTTTTTTTCATTTTTCCAACTGTTTAGATTTAATATCACAATCTTTCTCATACAAATTTAGGGTAAATATACTGTAGTTTTTTGTAACAGCACATAAGCTAAATTCATTCGAATTTCTATAATATCGGAACAATCTAATTATAATCAATCTAGGATTTAATGTTATATTTAAAAGTGTACAATAATGACACGTGAAAATTATATTGACATTATTATTCATAAAATGTAAAATCAATTAAATTATAACTCATAGCCCTAAGTGTATATATTATATATACCTACAAACCCTAAAACCCCTAACCATAAGTGTATATACTATATATAGCGATAAACCCTAACCATAAGTATATATATTATATAGAGCTATAAACCCTAACCCTAAGTGTATATACTATATATATCGATAAACCCTAACCCTAAGTATATATACTATATAGCTATATAACTATAAATCCTAACCATAAGTGTATATCCTATATATAGCCATAAACCCTAACCCTAAGTGTATGTACTATATATAGCCATTGACCTAATTAAGTGTATATACTATATATAGCTATAAACCCTAAGTGTAAATATTATATATAGCTATAAACCTTAATCCTAAGTGTATATACTATATATATCGATAAACCATAACCCTAAGTATATATACTATATATAGCTATAAACTCTAACCCTAAGTGTATATACTATATATAGCTATAAACCCTAACCCTAAGTGTATGTACTATATATAGCCATAAACCCTAATTGTATGTTTTATATATAGCCATAAACCCTAATTGTATGTACTATATAAGGAACTAAACCATAAGTATTTAATTTATTATGTAGCACGGAACCCTCAAAATAATTGCATTTACTATATATAGCCATAAATAGCAAGGTTAGGGTATATATATACTAGTCATTATAATGTATATAGTTTCTAAACCGCTTACATGCATGCATATCTATATATATAGTATTAATTATAGGTTTTTTAACTTTGTTATGTTTTAAATTTTTTTTTTTTTTTTGTTTCTAGACGTAGATGGTGTACAAAACTAAACCCTAATTTGAACTATTTGGTTTAATTATATATATATAGCACCAAATTTGGTTTAATTATGCATATAGTACAATATATAAATTAGGTTAGGGTTTACGTACTTATCAGTATACCATATATATATATAAATAAGGAACCTAAAAAACATAAACTCCAAGTATAGAATTTACATATAGCATATAGCTTTAAAACCTAACTTTATGTGTATATGCTATGTACACTGTAATTTCACATATTTATATAGTTAATAAGATAAGGAGTTTTTTTTTTTTTTTTTTTTTTTTTTTTAAAAAAAAAAAAAATGAACACAAAACAATTTTTTTTTTTTAATATATATTTGGAAAAAAAAAATAACAGTTGGCCACGTGTAATAATACACGTGTCCTAGGTAGACGCGTGTAAAAATACACGCGTCCAATTGGACGCGTGTATTTTTACACGCGTCTACCTAGGACACGTGTATTATTACACGCGTCTACCTGGACACGTGTAGTAATACACGTGTCCAATTACACGCATCTACCTGGACACGTGTAGTAATACACGTGTCCAATTGGACACGTGTATTACTACACGTGTCCAATTGGGGTGTTTATACAACTAGCCACGCTGTCAAAAAGACGAGTGGCTAATTGGACGCATGTCTACAGTAGCCGGTACTGTAGACACGCGTCCAATTGTAGAGTTTTTTGTAGTGTTAATAAAAAAACAAATTTTTTAAAGAAAATGGGGTGACAAGGGACGGTAAAGTTTTCTTCCCCTGTCTAGCAGGCCTAGGCCTTATACACGTCTGATCAAGTTTTCTTCACGATGAAGTTTTGTTGTCACTGGTCTATATATATTGAAGCTGAGCAGTGATAGGCAGGGGCCAATTTGCCCGCCCATTTTCATTAAAAACCCATTTTTTTATTAAAAAAAAGCCTGTTAGGGGCCGGCAAGTTGGCCCCCAACTATCATTTCCCATTGAAGCTTCATTCAGTTATTGGGTAAGCTGGAGAGCTGAAGTCAACTTCGTGTAGAGAGAGGCAGCAATTAGTGGGTTTGTTTGTTAAGCTCCGGGACATTACAGAATAGTGCTGGTCACTATTTACATTTTTTTTATTTTATTTTTACATTTTTCAATAACAATCAACATCAAAACATTCCCATTTTTTTCACTTCTTATATCACATCAATAATTTTTTTATTACTATTCAAATAAAAAAAATTCACTACAATACATAACTTTTTCACTTTTTTATACAAATTCTTTTTATTTTATATCACATCATCGCTTTTTACTAATTCCAAAACTAACAACTCACTACTCTGTTCTGTTCTGTTCTTTGCCAAACAAGCTCAGTATCTCACGTTTTGGAGTGCCAAAAGGCTTAGAGAATTAAACGATTATTTTTCTCTTTTGTATTCAATTCTTTTTGTGTGTTTGTGAGATTTGGGTGTATTAAAACTTTTGGGTTTGAGTGGTTTTGTTTGTACTACTCTTTGTACTCCATCCTTTTGATCAGGGAGGAGAGGCTGGAAGGGGCCATGGCCCCCCAATTTCCTAAAAAAAAAAAAAAAAAAAAAAATTTAAGGTAGGAAATTTTTAAATAAAATTAAAAAATAAAAAATATAAGATAAAAAATAAAATTTTAACTTATTGGCCCCTACCAAAAAAAAAAAATTTGGCCATTGGCCGTTGCCCATAAGAACTTTTGACTCCATCCTTTGCTTTTGATAGTGGATTTCTCTTGGATCATCTCCGCCAGTAGATATAAGCTTGTTAGGCTGAGTCACTTAAATCTTAGTATTTCTTGAATTTGTGTTGTGGTTATTTGTTATTCTACTCTTTTTCCGCTTCATTGGTGATCTTGAAATATTAGTTTTGTCCCAACATGCTTGCGGTACATATGCATATGTAAGCATGCATGTGTGTTGGTAGAGATGATGAGAAGAGAAACAGAGTTAAATGTAAAGGGAAATGTTAGTTTTATTACAACAACACAAGATGTGCACAATACCCCCTTACATGAGGGTAAGGCCTAGAATGTGAGGAGGTGTTAAACACTGAGCCCCCTCACATGCACACCTTGCACTATTGTAGTAATCAAAGCCCAAATGTAAAACTGGTACTTGTCACTGACCTTCCACATCACATGGAATACTGAGAAGTTAACCCTTTTCCACGCTTTTCAGTTCTTTCCTGCTTTCTCCTCTCCATCTGCTCTCCCCCCATTTGCAAATATGGTGCAAAATTTCAAGACCATTTTTCTAGGCTCTAGTCTGATGCCTGTAGCTATATATATATATATATATAGTAGGGGACTCACCTTCGAGCTCTCTATGCGCGGGTAGGAGCTCCCATGTCAATTCTCTAGTTATTACCTATACTATGTTAGAGGATAAAATCAGCGCCTCAACACTAGCTTGAAAATCAGCAAAGGAGAGCCTTCTTACAGCAACAGCTACTTGTCAGACCAACAGCCTGCAGCCTCCCTTCCCCTGGATTCCTGCTCCATGTCTTCCGGATCTGCTCCTCAAACTCAGCACAAGCCTCTTTCCTCTTTCCTGACTTGCTCTCTCACAGCAGCTGACAACAGAAGCATGCAGCAGCCTAGTCACCTGGATTCCCGCTACAAGCTGAAGCTCCATGTTTCCCGGATCACTTTCTGCTCATTAACACAGCACACACTCTAGTCATAGCATTTCCCTTTTCTGCATTCTGTGATTTTTCTGTTTCTATAAACCTTGTACTGATTTACCTTGAGTTGCTCTATAAATAAAAGACAATTATCTGGCTTTGGTAAGTTAACCAAACCAGTTCTTCCATCAATTCTTTCATGGTATCAAAGCCCTTTGGCTAACGCCCTGATCCTGTTGTTCCTCTTCCTTTGGCTGTAGCACAGCCCGTGTGAGCCATGCTCACACAGCTCACACGGGCAGTGCCTTGAGGAAGCTCTACAAGAGTTT
Organism: Alnus glutinosa; assembly: GCF_958979055.1. Lineage (NCBI taxonomy): Eukaryota > Viridiplantae > Streptophyta > Magnoliopsida > Fagales > Betulaceae > Alnus > Alnus glutinosa. The sequence continues at coordinate 28,775,694 of NC_084889.1, read as the reverse complement.
TCCTTACTCTTTACTCTCTTTGAGGCATTCTATCAAAAACCTCTGTTTCTGTTCTCCTGCTTATCCGTTGCTGTGCCTTGAGGAACCATCACCTGGTTCGGCCTTTCTACTCCCACGTGCTCCTCCTTCACCTCTGTTTCACCTCAAAAACAGAGCTTCATCTCAGGATCTTTCCCCAAATAACCTCTCCTTCACCTTCTCTGCCCTCTCTTGAGCCACTTTCTCCAAAATTCTCCCAAAATCTCTCCTCTTCCACTCAAAAAAAAATAAAAAAAATAAAAATAAAAATTGCTTACTGGCAGAATCCCTGGCGCACTTTTTCAGCCTCTTCGTCGCCGTCTCCGTCGGTGCCAAAAACTCCGGCGGCCATGTCAACTCGAGTGTTGCGCTTTCTCTTCTCCTTCTCTTTATTCTTTCATGGTATAAAGTACTCTTTATCTCTTTATTTTTCACATTGGTCTACCGTCTGTATCCTTGAAGATGCAGACTTTTTATTTGCTTTGTTTTGATCTACGTGTCTAGAAGATGCTAGACTTTTCTTCATTTTTGTTTTGGTCCAGAAGCATCAGAAGATGCTAGAAGTTTATCAAAAAAAAAAAAAAAAAAAATCAAGAAATTACTTGAGGTATCTAGTTGCCCATTGTTGGCCCAAATTTCTTGCTTGAGGTAATGTTGAAAAACCCAAGCCCTTTTTAAGCCATTTGTTAGCTATTTTCTTTTGGCCCAATTTCTGACTTTGTGGTCATGTTCTAAGACCCAAGCTTATTTTTAAAAGCCATTTGGCTGATTTTGCTGTTTTCTTTTAATTTCTTCTCCTTTTATCTTTTATTGAAAAAAAAAAAAAAATCAAAGAGGCATCTAGCTGGCCCATTGTTGGCCCAAATTTCTTGCTTGAGGTAATGTTCAAAAACCCAAGCTTATTTTTATTTTGGCCCATAGTTGGCCCAATCTTGGCCTTGTGGTACCGTTAAAATGCCCAGGCCTTTCTTTTCTATATTTTGGCTTTGAGGTATTGTTCCAAAACCCAAGCCTTTTATTTACCAAAAAAAAAAAAAAATCTCTTGCCCATAGTTGGACCTCTTCTCCTTGGCCCATTGTTGGCCCAATTTCAAGCTTAAGGCAAATATTCAAAGGCCTAAGCTCTTTTAAGCTCTTTATTGTCTCTTTGGCCCATTGTTGGTCAAATTTCAAGCTTAAGGCAAAATGACAAATGTTCAAAGGTCTAAGCTCATTTAAGCCCTTTATTGGCTATTTTTCTCTTTGGCCCAAATTTCTTGATTGAGGTACTGTTCAAAAAAAAAAAAAAAAAAAAAAAAAAAAAAAAAAAAACCAAGCCCATTTTTAATTTCTTTTGGCCCATAGTTGGCCCAACCTTAGCCTTGTGGTACAGTTAAAATACCTAGGCTTTTCTTTCTTTTTAGCCCTTTAGTGGCTCTTTTCTTTTGGCCCAAAGTTGGACCAATCTTGGTCTTGTGGTACAGTTAAAATATCCAGGCCTTTCCTTTCTATTTTTGGCTTTGTGGTACTGTTCAAAAACCCAAGCCTATTTTAATTTCTTTTGACTCAATCTTCGGCCTTGTGGTACGGTTAATATGCCCGGGCCTTTCTTTTTAGCCCTTTAATGGCTCTTTTCTTGGCCTATAGTTGGCCCTACATTTGGCTTTTGAGGCACAGTTTAAAGACCCAAGCCAATCCAAAAAAAAAAAAAAATGATGATGATGATGATGAGAATCAAAATCAAACCAATGGAAGTTTCTCCCATCAGTTTGCGAGGGGGTGTTAGAGGATAAAATCAGCGCCTCAACACTAGCTTGAAAATCAGCAAAGGAGAGCCTTCTTACAGCAACAGCTACTTGTCAGACCAACAGCCTGCAGCCTCCCTTCCCCTGGATTCCTGTTCCATGTCTTCCGGATCTGCTCCTCAAACTCAGCACAAGCCTCTTTCCTCTTTCCTGACTTGCTCTCTCACAGCAGCTGACAACAGAAGCATGCAGCAGCCTAGTCACCTGGATTCCCGCTACAAGCTGAAGCTCCATGTTTCCCGGATCACTTTCTGCTCATTAACACAGCACACACTCTAGTCATAGCATTTCCCTTTTCTGCATTCTGTGATTTTTCTGTTTCTATAAACCTTGTACTGATTTACCTTGAGTTGCTCTATAAATAAAAGACAATTATCTGGCTTTGGTAAGTTAACCAAACCAGTTCTTCCATCAATTCTTTCATACTACTCCTTTTTGGCAGAAAATAACATGATATTCATATCCATCTAATGAGGCATTCTCGTTGAGAATCGTGTGTTTTAAAGAATGATTAATGCTACACTCATAACATTTTTACAATTTGTTTACACGTGTTGACATGTGATTAGAGCTACATCAATCACTACAAAAAAATAAATAAATAATAATAGTACCTTCCAATCACATGCTGGCATGTGTCAACGAGTTGTAAATTTAATAGACTGAATTGAAAAAATTTCTTCAAACTTAATTTAAAAGAAAACTTTATATCATGAACATACCTTCTTTACGTTTTCTTGCTACAAAATTTCATCTTAAGCGCCCAATATTATTACAAAAACATCTAATTCAGTGCATATATTGCACCTTCATGTGAGAGATTTTAGAGTGATTAATTGGCACAAGAAACTTGGATTTGATCACACAATCATCCTATTTTTAAGCATGAGATTGCCCAACAAAGTCAAAGTAGTGAGTGTCGCAAAGAAGCAATTGTAGGCTAATCCCTCCCTATCCAAATTCTCCAAATTAACAGCTACGTGATTCTCTCACAGGTAACGTTTCGGCCCAGATCTGGTAGTGTGACTTGACCCTTCCAGCCCAATCTAGGCTGAACCATTGAGCCGAATCAGCCCTTTGGCTCGACTTGGAAGCATTTAAATCCAAAAGAATTATTAGATACACCATCAATCAATTAGGGGTGTGCAAAACCCGCCCGTACCCGCCCCGCCTCGCACCAACCCGCCCCGTTAATAACGGATATAAGACATTTCTAAAAAAGTGCGAATCCTAAATATGCCAACCCGTGATTTATGGGGCGGGTTGTGGTATTAAATTTTTTCTCACCCGCACACCCGCCCCGCTTCGCAATCCTTTTATACTTGTACCATCAAATTTTTCCCAAAAAAATTATAAGAGTCATGACAAGGGATATGCCTTTGATTTCATCAAATTTTTCCCAAAAAAATTATAAAAGTCACGACTAGGGGTGTGCCTTTGATTTCATCAAATTTTCCCCAAAAAAATTATAAAAGTCATGACTAGAGTCACGAATTGCCCAGGTTGTGTACCTTTGATTTTATTCAATACAGTTTTGCACTATCTATTTCATCTCTATTCTTATTCCATTCTCATATACACTTTCATCTCTATATTCTCACATACACATACCCATTTAATCTACAATCATAGAATAGAATAAAAAAAGTTAATTAAATTTTGGGTTTGTTGGTAATTTTGGTTATTTCTTCTTGTTCTTGTTTGCTAGTAAGGTTGATTCAATTGGAATTTTCAAATTTTGAACTGGGTTAGCAAGATTGGGAATTATTTTTTTTGGTTTTGGGCCCCCCCAAAAAAAAAGAGGAATACTCGAACCCGCATGAACCCTTCTCGATCCGCGCTACCCGAGGCCCAGCGGGTTGACCATTCACTATGCGGGTTGCGGATCTCGATTTTCAAACCCGTTCACTGCGGGGCGGGTTGTGGAAAACATGCAAATCCGGCCCAATCTGGCCCGCGCTCACCCCTACCATCAATAACATGGAAAGTATGTATCTTATCAATATTATCAATAAGCTTTCTACATCTTCATGGCGGGCCAAGCAAGGTTTTCGTGGCGGCAATAGCGGCAGCCGTGGTGCAAGATATTAAAGACCAATGGCCTTAACTTATTCATAAAAGACGGCTTGAGAGGGGGGAGGAAAGCCTATGACTTACAAAACTTGTGACCATATCAGAATCTAGAGATTCAGAAGTGAAATAAGGAAGAAAAGAAGAACTAGAGTAAAGAAGCTTTGAGATTGTAGAAATGAATATCTGGATTGACTAACTTGTGTTCGAATACAAAAGTCTTCTATATTTATACAAGAATTGAACTAATAATAAGATTACACGTGTATAACAAACAAGCTAACTTAACAAACTGCTTAACAGTTTAAACAGAAACTGTTTATTATCTAATAGGCCCCCTCAAGATGAATGGAATAAATCAAGAACATTCATCTTGGAAAGCAGCCCTTGAAAAACTGGTCGGTGAAGAGCTTTTGTCATGAGGTCTGCAAGTTGATGAGCAGATTTCACATGAAGGGTCCGAATGATGCCTTGGTCAATCTTTTCCCGGACAATATGACAATCTAATTCAATGTGTTTCGTACGCTCGTGATAAACGGGGTTGGCTGCAATGTGTATAGCAGCCTGACTATCACAGAAAACCAAAGCTGCATCAGGATGAGGAAGCTGTAAATCTCGAAGAAGAGCAAGAAGCCAAGTGATCTCACATGTGACAGCAGCCATTGACCTATACTCAGCTTCAGCGGATGACCTGGAAACGGTGTGCTGCTTCTTAGACTTCCATGACACCAAAGAGTCTCCAAGAAACACACAAAATCCAGTAACCGAACGACGAGTGTCAGGACAACCCGCCCAGTCCGAATCACAAAAAGCTTTCAGCTTGAGATCAGAAGCAGATGGAAAGAAAATACCCTGTCCAGGAGAAGACTTTAAATATCTAAGTACCCGAGAAGCAGCGTCCATATGTGGCTTACGGGGAGAGTCCATAAATTGACTCAACATCTGAACAGAAAAAGACAAATCAGGTCTAGTGATGGTTAAGTAAACTAGTCGACCAACCAATCGTCTATAACTGGAAGGATCGGATAATAATTCACCATCAGACCTAGACAGTTTAATGTTAGGATCCATGGGAAATAAAACTGGTTTAGCACCCAAAACACCAGAATCTTCCAGGATGTCCAGTGCATACTTGCGTTGTGAAACAACAATACCTTTATCACTGCGAGCAACCTCCAATCCAAGGAAATATTTGAGAGGACCAAGATCCTTAAGACTGAAAACACTATGAAGAAACACAGTAAGAGCTGAAACTGCAAAAATATCATTGCTTGCGATGACAATGTCATCAACATACACAAGCAAAGCTATGAAAGAAGAATCCTGTGATCTAGTAAATAAAGAGTAATCAGCCTTGGATTGAATAAATCCATGAGAAATCAAAGTAGAAGAAAACTTGGCAAACCATTGCCTAGATGCTTGCTTAAGCCCATACAAAGATTTCTGCAACTTACACACTTTGGTAGCACCCTTGCTGTCAAATCCGGGAGGAAGAGTCATATAAATGTCTTCTTTCAAATCACCATGGAGAAAGGCATTATTGACGTCCAGCTGGTGTAAATGCCATTTCTTAGCTGCAGCAAGTGCTAAAAGACACCGAACAGTGGTAAGTTTTGCAACAGGAGAAAAGGTATCACTATAATCTAACCCTTCACATTGGGTGTATCCTTTTGCTACCAACCTAGCCTTATAGCGTTCTACCTCACCATTAGCCTTAAGTTTTACCTTGTATACCCATTTACATCCAATAGGACGTTTGTTGGGAGGAAGATCAGTAAGAAGCCAAGTATGGTTGGCCTCAAGTGCATGAATTTCAGCTGCCATTGCTTCACGCCAGTGAGAAAATTTCACAGCTTGATGAAAAAATTTAGGTTCAAAGTGGGTTGAAACAGAGAGACAAAAATGTTTATATGAATGAGAAAGAGAGTTATAATCAAGAACAGAGGAGAGATCATATTGTTTACCTGAAAATGATCTTGTAGAACGAGTTGGAATTTGAGTTTGAGCAGCAAGGTTACAATGATAATTTTGTAAGTATCCGGGTGGATGACGAAGTCTAGTGGATTTTCTGATAGGAGGTAATGAACTTGAATGTGGAATAATGGATGTAGGAACAGAGTTAGAAGTAGAAGAAATAAAAGACTCAGATGAATATCTAGCAGAATCAGAATTAGAAAAATCAGAAATTGGTTTTGGAAGAACAAGACAACCATCATAATTAAAAGTAGTAAGTGAGGAAGCAAAAGGAAAAACAGTCTCATGAAAAACAACATCACGAGATACAAAAACAGATTTGGTTACTAAATCAAACAGTTTGTAACCTTTTGAATTAGGAGGATATCCAATGAAAACACATGGTTTAGCACGGGCATTAAATTTTGACCGATTACGAGTAAGTGTGGAAGAATAACATAAACAACCAAACACTTTTAAATGATGATAAGAAGGAGGTTTAGAAAACAGTAAATGATAAGGAGATTTATTAAAAAAATTTGGAGTAGGGATCCTATTGATTATATGAGCTGCAGTTAACACACAATCACCCCAGAATTTTAAAGGTAAATGTGATTGGAATCTTAAGGCACGGGCAACATTAAGAAGATGTTGATGTTTTCTCTCCACAACAGAATTTTGTTGTGGAGTCTCAACACAACTTAGTTGATGAGAAATCCCTTTAGAAGAATAAAAATCAGTCATAGAAAATTCATGACCATGATCAGATCGTATGATTTTAATTCTGACTTGAAATTGAGTCTTGATGAGTTGATAAAAAGTTTGAAGCAAAGATCGAACTTGAGATTTAGATTGGAACAAATAAATCCAAGTAAAACGACTAAAGTCATCAACTATAGTAAGAAAATAAGAACTTCCATTTATTGAAGAAACCGAGAAGGGTCCCCAAATATCAACATGAATCATTTCAAAAATGGAAGTAGAAACAGAGGTACTTATTGGAAAGCTAAGTCGACGTTGTCGAGCCAACGGACAAACAGTACAAACATCATTGTTTTTACAAGGAATATCAGGAAGAAAATCATGAAGCAAAGACATACGTGATTGAGACAAATGTCCCAATCGAAAATGCCAAATGTCTGAGGAAACATCTTTGACATTATTAGAAACTAAAGCAGAAATAAAAGGTGATACAGGATTGGAAATTGAACCCTTGGATACTTGCAGATGAAATAATCCACCAAGCTCTCTACCGAGTCCAATCGTCCTCCAAGTGTGCAAGTTCTGTATAAAACAGAAACCAGCAAGAAATATAAGGCAACAATTTTCATTCTTGATCAATTTACTAGCAGAGATGAGATTAAAAGAGAATGAAGGAACACAAAGAACATTTGTAAGAATTAAATGTTCAGAAATTCGAATAGTACCAATATGTGTAACCTCAGCAAAAGAACCATTTGGAAGTTTAACACGAAGAGAAACAAGGGCAGTAATAGATGTAAACAAAGAAACAGAGCATACCATGTGATCGGTAACTCCTGTGTCTATGATCCAAGTATGATGAAAGGATTGAAGCTTAACATGTGCAGAACATGAAAAGACAGAATACTTCTTATCTAAAGGAAAAGAAGTATAAGAAGTATTTAGGTTACCTGCCATATTTGAAAAAATATGGTCCTGAGGAGGAGCTACTGTGGAAGAAGATGCACCAGCTGGAGCGGAAGTGGAAGATGAAACCTCATGCGGTTTGAGCAAGGCCAGCAACTGTTGACATTGTTCCTGAGTCACAGACAGCTGCACTGGATCAGAAGGCTGAATAGTACTCTGAACTTGATGAGCAGAGAAATGCGGATTATTGTGAGCAGAACCAGCAGGACGCGGTTTAGTAAACTTGTAACCAGGCGGATAGCCATGGAGCTTGTAGCACTTATCAACCAAATGGCCTAGAAGACCACAGTGCGTACAAAGCGGCCTTTCTTTACGAAAAGTAGCCTGCTTAGGATGAGCTGATGCAGACGATTCGACCTTAGACAACATAGCAACCGAATCGTGATTAAGTGAAGGAGCACACAATTCTCGTTTCCTTTCTTCTTGGATCACCAAAGAAAAAACTTTATTAATAGGAGGCAACGGATCAGCTAACAGAATCTGACCACGAACATTAGCAAAGGACTCATGTAATCCCATAAGGAAATGAAAAACGTACTCCTGGTGGTGATGATCAACCAAAACTTTCGAACCTCCACAAGTACAGTTAGAAATTGGGCGAAAACTCAATAGTTCGTCCCAAAGACCCTTGAGCTGAGTGTAATAAGCACTCACAGAATTACTTCCTTGTGTAAGAGATGAAATCCTCTTTTGCAATTGAAAAATCCGAGGACCATTACTTTGAGAAAATCTTTCTTGTAAATCAGACCACATAGCCAAAGCAGAATCAACGAAAATCACACTATTCGCAATTTCAGGAGAAACGGAATTCAAGATCCAAGACAATACCATTGTATTGCAGCGTGTCCAAATGAGAAATGATGAATCAGTAGAAGACGGTTTAGGAATAGTACCGTCAATGAATCCGAGCTTATTCTTGGCAGTTAGAGCCATTTCCATGGATCGCCGCCATGTGCTGTAGTTATCGCCATTTAGGGTTTGAGAAACCAGCACCGCACCAGGATTGTCACCATGGTGAAGAAAGAAAGGGCTCGAGAAATTCTCGTTGGAGAGAAAACCAGAGTTAGCAGAAGAATCACTCATTGTTGAGTGCTCTGATACCATATCAGAATCTAGAGATTCAGAAGTGAAATAAGGAAGAAAAGAAGAACTAGAGTAAAGAAGCTTTGAGATTGTAGAAATGAATATCTGGATTGACTAACTTGTGTTCGAATACAAAAGTCTTCTATATTTATACAAGAATTGAACTAATAATAAGATTACACGTGTATAACAAACAAGCTAACTTAACAAACTGCTTAACAGTTTAAACAGAAACTGTTTATTATCTAATAGACCATGTACGTGGAACTCTTTGATAGAGACATTCTACTGGTTGCCTATCAAGACCATAAGATCCAGACCTGCACCAAGCAGCCCACGTCACCCTGGGGTCGTGCCGCCTTAGCCGTGGCAATCGATCTGAGAGTGGCGCCGAGCAGTTTGAGCAGCTCGGCATCCAAGAAGGAGCTTCTAGCCACGCAATTCAACCTGTGCCACCATTAGTAAAGCACTGGAACAAAGTGCATGTATAGTTAAGCATTAAAGAAAATCATTAATTCTTTGCCGAATTACCAGACAAGGATTTGCACCAGTATGATGTGAGTCGTCATCTCGCCATTGGTTCTGTCATCGATCTGTGTGTTTGTGAAATTTTCTTTTCTCCCTTCAATTACAGGTTACACTTATATATTGACGGATGTGGTGGCCCAATTAAGGGTCGCATTGAGGGTCCTTTTATCTTTCTTTTTAGTTTTTATTTAATAATTTTCATATTCGTCTACGGGTGTTATTAATATGATATTGCAGAAAATACACTTAACCCTCTGAATTAAGTATAATTACTTTTATGCTTTAGCCTTTAAAGTTTAAAAAGTGATATTATATTGATCCCTATAGCTTTAAGGTGTTAGGCGCATAATCCCTCCCTAACCGCTAGGCCTTGGCGTGCCTTCATATATAATTTTCATATAATATTATCATTTTCGCAAATCACATTTTCCTTCCAAAACTCAATCATATCCTTTTGAAAACACATTTTCATTTAACACATACGTAAAATATCTCAAAATATATTCATACGTGTAATTAAAATAACAGGGCTCAAGAAAACATACATAACATGCTTTTGTAAAATAATGCAAGGTCAGTAAGTTTGAACTTACAATTCAGGCTTATACTCTTATGATAACTTTCTACGCCTTTGTAAATTTTCTGCATTAACACTGTATCTCCATATTAGCCTATATTCTTAATTTCTCATTCCTAAGCCTTATTCTAAATTCTAAAAATTTGGGCAGCATAACGCCATGTTTATAATGTCATAAATACAACTTGGGCAGAATGACGACATATCTAAATATTTTAATATTATTTGGGCATCATAACGGCATATCTAAAATATTCTAAAATCATTTGGGCATCATAACGACATATCTAAAATATCATAGAATTATTTGGGTATCATAACGATATATCTAAAATATTCTAGAATTATTTGGGCATCACAACAGCGCTGTTGTAAATACCTAAAAATATTTAGGCAACACAACGATGCATTTGTAATTTTAAAAGAATGATTAAATATAATATCATTTCCTGAGATATTCAATCACACTTTCCCCAACAATTTAGGCATTATATCAACATAATTTAAATTCTAATAACTAGAATGGACATAAACTAAGGATAAAAGAATTTAGGGAAAAGTACACATAACCCCCTCAAACTACCACTCAATTGTTAATGTACCCCCTAAACTACCAATTTTGTCAATCTCCCCCCTTAAACTACCAGAAAATGTCAATGTCCCCCCTAAGACCAACAAAAAGACAAAAATGACCCTAATTTTTTTTGAATAAGACAAAAATGTCCTCATAAATTCAAAAAAAAATAAAACTAAAACTTAAAAACTTAAAAAAATTAAAAATTAAATTAAATTAAATTAAATAAAAAACGAAAAAAAAATATTTAAAAAAAGAACAAATTTTTTAATTTTTTTTTTAAAAAGTAAACAAAAAATAACTGATTTTTTTATTAAAAAAAAAACAAATGAAAAAAATAAAAAAGAAAAACCAGTTTTTATTAAATTAAAAAAAGAAAAATAACAAATTATTTTAAACAAAAAAAAAAAACAAAAATAACTGAAATTTATTTATTTAAAAAAAAATAAAACAAATGAAAAAAAAAACCAGTTTTTATTAAATTAAAAAACGAAAAAGAACAATTTTTTTTTTAAAAAAAAAAAAAAAAAAAAAAAAAAACTGAAAATTATTATTTAAAAAAATAATAAAAAACAGTTTTAATTTTTAATTTCTTTGTTGGAATAATTTTTTGTTATTTTATATTTTTTTAATAATTTTTTTTAGTTTTTATTTTATTTTAATAATTTTATGAAGGGCATTTTTGTCATTAGGGGGACATTGATATTTTCTGGTAGTTTAATGGGAGAGATTGACACAATTGGTAGTTTGGAGGGTACATTGACAATGATGTGGTAGTTTGAGGGGGTTATGTGTACTTTTCCCAAGAATTTATACCTAGCAATTCCACTGCTCCAAGATTTCCTCACTATTCTAGATATATAAATATATATATTTCTATTACACTGCATAACTAAGAGGGAGAGAGTAAATTCATTACAAAAATTTCGTATATTTGCCACTTGCATTTCGCCACGTGTACGGACACTGTACACGTGGCGAACAGTTAGGCACGTGTAAATGGCCACGTGTTCAGTGCGTGGTAGATCCGATTGTAGCTAATTGTACAATTGGACACGTGTACACTAAAACACGTGGCCACAAAGCCACGTGTTTCAATGTACACGTGTCTGACAGTTGGTCACGTGTATATAAATACACATTGCTAACTGTCAGCCACGTGTACTAATATACACGTGGCAAAATTTTAGAAATTTAATTTTTTTTAAATTAATTAATTTTTTTGTTAATTTCTTTTTAATTTAATTAATTTTTTTTGTTAAATTCGTTTTTAATTTAATTTTTTTTTCTTGTTTCTTATTTTTGTTAAATTCTTTTTTAATTTGGACAAACGGACATGAACATATATCTTTGGTGCTTGCTGTGCTACCAGCCTGCCACTGAGAGAATATAATTTATATATATATTATAAAGTACGACCACCTTTTCCTCTTCCAGCTTCAAGACAGCTGGAAACCTGTCCTCAACATTACTTTGGAGAACATTTTTCCAATGTTTCAATCGTTCCGTCGGATCAGAAAGGGTGGCTGGGAAAGTAGTTGTGCTTTCTGGATCAAGATCACGTTCAAAATCCAGCTTGTACTCTCTCACAAAATCAACGTGCTTATTCACCGCATCTGCCGAGAAGCAAGCCCTACAAACACCAGATAGCTCCTTCTTGAGAGATTGGGGAACCTCTGCAGTAGTAGCAGTTGGGTACTTGTAACAGCGGTGGAGCAGTGCGTTAACCACTGCCAGAAGTCTCTCCTCTGGCAGAGTTAAAAAAAAAAAAAAAAAAAATTATGGTTCTTAATTTTAAGAAAAAAAATATATGGGGGTAACCGGCCATGGGGGTGGTTTGGCCACCCCCAAGCCTAATGGAGGTGGCTGAGCCACCCCTATATATTTTCCCATAATTTTTTTTTTTTTTTTTTTTTTAAAAAAAAAAAAAAAAAAAAAAAAAGCCTTAAAATTAAGAATCACATTTTTTTTTTCCAATAGATACCCCTATAGTTTTATAAATTTCACAATGTGCCCCATGTGGTTTTAATAAGTATCGAAAATAATACTTTGTTTTTGTAATTATACTGCAAATGGTACTTTGTACACAAACAATATTTGGTATATTTGGTATGCATGTTTTGAACCAAAAGTAACCTATATGCCTGTCGTGTATGAAAATAATATGTTACCAAGAATTGAACCCTTCATAAAAAAATAAAAATATGTTATTAGTTCTGTGTAACAATTGGAAACACCAAATAATTTGCGTGGCCAATTGATATAACCCAAAAAATGACCAAATGTTTGTTACTTAAACACAATTTTTTTTCCCAATGTATACCCTTGTGGTTTTATATATTTCATGATGTGCCTCCTGTAGTTTAAATAATTACCAGAAATGGTACCTTGGTTTTATAAATATATCACACATGGTACTTTGTACACAATTAATATATTTTTGTTCCCAAGGAATAGCTCAATCGCCTGAACACCACGCCACATGAAATGGAAGTTACTAGTTTGAATCCCCCTCCTCTTCTTGTGTGGATATGTCAAAAAATAAAATAAAATAAAATCAATATATATTATTTTAACGATTTTTTTTTTTTTTTTTAAAAAAAAAAAAAAACAAATTGTTGGGGTGGCCGAGCCACCCCTTTAGGCCACATGGGGCGGCCAGCCAGTCTGGAGGTGGCCGACCCACCCCCAAGCCAAATGGGGGTGGTTTCGGCCACCCCCATTTTGGCCCTTGGGGGTGGCCGACCCACCCCCCAGGCCTAATGGGGGTGGTTTCAGCCACCCCCATTTTGGCCCTTGGGGGTGGCCGAACCACCCCCATGGCCCTTGGGGCCACCCCCATTTTGGCCAAGGGGGTGGCTAAGAATTTATATATATATATAAAAGAAATCATTAAAATAATAATAAAGAAAAATGATAGCCACGTTAGCACTGAAGTGTATCACGGGGACAGGTATCGCGCATGCACGCCGACACTTGTAGGATGACGTGGCTGGACGTTAGTTTTGGACGGAAAATCAGAAGAAGGTACCATTTCCGACTTTTCATATACCACCGGTACCAAATTTGATAAAAAATGAAACTGAGGGGGCAAAAAATAAAGGTCGTAAAGCATAGGGGGCAAATAGATATTTAACCATTTTTTTTATTATCTCCTCAAGCATAAATCTCAAGAGTACTTTCACTACCAAAAAAAAGGGTATTATTGACGGTTTTTTTATAGACGGTTTTTTGAACCGTCTATAAAAAAAAATTTCTGGACGTTTTTTTGGTTAAACCGTCGGGAAAGAAAATATACGGACGGTTTACTAAAACCGTCAGAAATTATATAATTACAGACGGTTTTTTTAAAACCGTCTATAAATAGTATAGACGGTTTCAAAAAACCGTCTGGAATTTACTAATTCCGGACGGTTTTAATAAAAACCGTCTATACTATTTATAGACGGTTTAAAAATAACCGTCTGGAATTTCTAATTCCGGACGGTTTTCTCAAAGCCGTCGAAAACCTAGATCTAAATAGGGAAAAAACGCAGCTCATCTACGTACAGAGCTGCGTTTTCCAGAAAGTTCATCCCCACTCTCTCCCTCTCAGAGTCTCTCACACCCGGCCGCCACCAGCACTATCTCCGGTGCTATCTCCCTCCGTCGGCGCTCTCTCCCTCTGCCGGCGCTCTCTGCCTCCGTCAGCTCTCTCTCTCGCTAGCTCAGCTAGCTTGTACGTCGATCCATCCGGCCTCTCCCTCTGGAAGTCAAACCCGGCCTGCCTAGCTAGCTTCCTCATCTTCTCCAGCGGTTTAAAGGTTGGTTTTTTCCCAGCTTCCTCTTTACTTTTCAACAAAAATTGATGTCATTTTCCTTTGATTTCTGTTGAATTGATTGGGTCCTCTTTGGTTCAAACCGATTGGGTTATGGTTCTAGGTTGTGAATGGCCGATTGGCCCTTTGATTCTCAAGTTTGGTAATTTAGGCGTAGATGCACAATCACATTAGGAGATTTATTTCCAATTACCGCTATGCTTTCAAGTACTCTAGGTTAGAACTGATATTTCACCGATTGTAAACTGTTATATTTGTTTGAAAAGACTTATAGTAAAAATTGTTATATTAAAACTGTTATATTTCACCAATCTAATAGTTTATTTGTAAATTAAAAAAAAAAAAAAAAAAATGGCCGGTCTAGAAGGTCCATAGAAACTCGCTTCGGATTTTCTTTCTTTTTTTAATTATTTGCTAACAAATTGCACAATGAGAACAGTTTACAAACAATCCTTTGTAATTTGAGTTTTTAGAGATAAAAATGCAGATAGTATGTGTTTTTCCCTTCAAATAATAGTTATTAAATTTTGTTTCTTGAATGGGATATTAGCTTTAATTTACTCGGGTATATTAGCTTAATATAATTATGTGATTAGTGTGCCTACACAATTTATCTTTCTTTAAAATTAAAAAAAAAAAAAAAAAAAAAAAAGGGGGGGGGGGGGGGGGGGGGCTTACGCTAAGCATGTCAAATCTCAACCATAATTTTAAATTAAATGGTGAAAATTTTTGTCGCATCAACATTTATCCTTTCATTGTTTACGGAATTTATACTTCACTGATGAAAGCATCCAAATCCATTCCCATTTCTTCACTTTCCATGTCTTGGCGATCTAAAAAGCCAGATGACTCCTCATCAGTCCTACTTTTTCCAATAATTTCTTGTATATTATCCAAAGAAAGCTTTGCCTTGGTGAATGACTCCTTGTCTAGCTTCAAGAGCCTCTTTATGGTACTTTCTTTTGGCTTCATTATAACAAGGTACTTAAAAAGGACTCGTTTACCCAATCCTCATTTGGTTGGGATGCTAAAATTTTCCTGGGTTGCTTCCATAGGCCATAGGAGAACATGCTTTTTGGTTTTGGGGTCCCCCTTTTTTTTTTCTTGTAAATTAAGGGTTAAAGGTTAATTTGCTTTTGGAAGGCTTTGATTTCACTAAACTCCACATCTTTATGCAGTGGACCTCAAAACATACTTCGATTTGTTATCTTTCTTAAAGCATTTATGAATACAAAAGTGTCTAAGCTGTGGTCTCTCGGCCCAATTAAATATAGAGAACATGGTTTTGGGATCCCCATTTTTTCCTTTCAAATTATTGGTTCAAGCTTAATTAGCTTCTGTTAAAGTATGATTAAGATGGCTAAATTTATCTTTTTTCAACCATAAACATAACAAGGTAATAAAATTCCCTTTTAACTTTATTCATTATCAATCATGGAAATATTTCTGCATATAGGTTACAATCAATAAACTTATTCATCATTGCCAACATCCTAAAACATCAACTTCAGGCCTTGGCATATTCTCATGGTCTTTTTTTGAATTAGGAATCCCAATGTAAAGGATTTTCTATCCTTATTAAGTATTTTTCTTGCTTTTGTGTATCTTTTTGGTTTGTATGATGATGGATGAATGAATGTTCAGAAAATTATAGATGGAATGTTTTTGATGTTTATAGAAATATACTGATAGAAAAGTTATATTGAAAAGATATGAACAATTTAAGATGCTCAATCTCCAAGATTACAACCAATTCCGCAAATATTCTTATTCGGTGGTAGACCGAATGGATGTTGGTTATTGTTAGAATGTGTGATTTTGGAACATATATTTCAAACATAATAAGTAAAATTGGCTAAAATTGTTCATTCTTCTTTCCTCTAGGCTAAAGTTAAAAAAACCTGCCCAAAACCTTAATGTTTATCTTATGGTTGTTTAAACCTTTTCAAAATTTCCTTTCCAAGTAAAAAGAAAAAGGTTGTTTGTTGTACCACCATATAAATCCATGAGGTACAAATTACAATTATTGGACCATATTGGACTTGTCATACCACAAAGACCACCAATGATTGTATCCATGTCTTTGCAGTTTTCAATATCTTTTTCTTCTTCACATGTTGTAGTTAGAAAGATGGACAAGAGTTGGATGAAGTTGCCGCGAAGTTCGCGAGAGTATATTCGCGGGGTTATGGAATTTGTGAAATTTGCACGTGAACATGAGAGTAGAAAAGGGGTCATTGTGTGCCCCTGTAAGAAGTGTTTGTTGGGCAAATCATGGTCCAGTGAAGTCGTATTTGCTCATTTAACATCAGGTGCTGGGATTATTGAGGGTTACACTGAGTGGATAATGCATGGGGAATCACTTGTCCCTCCTGTTCAGAGCGAGACAATACATGAAGTTCCCAGGAGGCTTCAAGTGGATAGCATTCCACTTCATGGGGGGTCCAGTGAGATGCAAGACATGCTTAATGATGTTTTCGCGATGCATGATGTCTGTGTAGAAGCCGGTGGGTCTCAAGTGCGAGTTGAAGTCGAAGCCGAAGCTGAGCCCGTGGATGTTGAAATTGAAGACTCTAACAGGGTGCCGAATAAGTTAGAAGAATTGCTAAAGGATGCCGATACGCCACTCCATGGAAATACAAAACATAGCAAATTGGGAGCTATTGTGCACCTATTTAGTATTAAGTGTATGGGCGATTGGAGCAATACATCGTTCTCCATGTTGCTTGAATTCATTAATGAACTGATGCATCCAGATGCAAGTTTGCTGCCTAAAGACACATACGAGGCAAAAAAATACTTGAAGGATTTGGGCCTTGAGTATGAGAAGATATCGGCTTGTCGCAATGGTTGTATGTTGTTTTGGAAGGAAAATGAAAAATTAGACAAATGTACATTCTGCAATGAGTCCAGGTGGAAGGATAACTTAATTAATGAAGATGGGTCGACAAAATGTTAGAAAAAAAAAGCCAGTCAAAGTGTTGCGTTGGTTTCCTCTAATACCAAGGCTGCAGAGGTTGTTTATGTCACATCATACATCGCCACATATGAAGTGGCACGCTCAAGGCCGTACAAAAAACGGTGTGTCGAGGCATCCGGCCGATAGAGAAGCATGGAGGGCATTCAATTCACGTTACCCAGTATTCGCATCAGACCCGCGAAATGTTCGGCTAGGTTTAGCGACAGATGGCTTCAATCCTTTTGGGAACATGTCCTCTAGTCACAGTACTTGGCCAGTAATGTTAGTACCTTACAATTTACCTCCTTGGATGTGTATGAAGCAGCCGTATTTTATGTTAACCTTGATTATCCCTGGTCCGAGTGCACCAGGACAGAATATAGATGTGTACCTAGCTCCCCTTGTAAGTGAGTTGAAAAAATTATGGGAAGTAGGAGTACAAACTTTTGATGTAACCTCGAGAAAATATTTTACAATGCGTTCGGCCTTGATGTGGACGATAAATGACTTCCCGGCATATGGTGATTTGTCAGGTTGGAGTACACATGGATGAAAAGCATGTCCTTGTTGTATGCATGAAACGCAATCAACGTGGCTAACTTATGGTAAAAAGTTCTGCTTTATGGGACATAGGCGATGGTTGCCTCTGGATCATCCATGGAGAAGAAATAAGAGACGATTCAATGGTGCACAGGAAATGGGTAGTCCTCCCAATGTGCCGAATGGCGATGAGATCATCCGACAATTAGAATGTGTTGTCAATCGGGCAAGGACCGGACAGAAGCTACCGGTTGGGGAAGTTGATTGGAAGAGGCGAAGTATATTATACGATTTGCCGTATTGGAAAGATTAGTTACTACGCCATAACATTGATGTGATGCATACAGAAAAAAAAATATCGTTGATAACATACTTGGCACGCTATTGAACATGAGTGCTAAAACCAAAGACAACCACGAAGCACGTCAAGACTTGCGTAAGATGAAATTGAGACCAGAACTTCATCCATTTACCACGGAAAACGGCAAAACACTATTGCCCGCAGCTTGTTTCACAATGACGAAAAAAGAGAAGACTGACTTTCTGCAAGTGTTACATGATGTTAGAGTGTCAGATGGATATTCTTCAAATGTGTCACGTGGTGTAAAGCTCAAGGAATATACTGTTGGGGGTTTGAAGAGTCATGACAATCACATAATCATGCAACAACTCATGCCAATTGCACTTCGAGGAACCTTATCGGATGATGTTGTGAGGCCTTTAATCGAGCTATGTGGGTTCTTTAGGGATATTTGTTCAAAAACACTGCGGGTGGAAGATCTGGATCGTCTTGAAAATCAAATTCCTATAATATTGTGCAAATTGGAACGAATATTCCCTCCGGATTTTTTTACATCCATGGTGCACGTAAGCATACATTTAATACGTGAATGCAAATTGGGTGGACCGGTACACTACAGGTGGATGTATCCCGTTGAGAGGTAATGTTAAAATTTTGTTAAATTAAGGTTTGTTCTTATATGGCAGTCTCATGGTCTAACTTTAATGTAGGTGCCTTGGTAGATATAAACGTACTGTTCGTAATAAGGGCGCACCCGAAGGGTCTATTGTAGAGGGTTACATTGTAGACGAATTGTTGACATTTTGCTCTCGGTATTAAGTCAACGCGCCAACGGTTCACAATAAGACCCCAAGATACCAAGATGAATCAAGAGGGGCGACCAATTGGTTAAAACTTGACAGTTGCACGTTGGAGCAAGTACACCGATATATTTTATTGAACTCTGATGATTTTCTCCAATTTCGCACGTGAGTCAGATTATTGCTAGATATTGTTAGTTGCTAAATACAATGAAAAGTAATCAACATCATCTGTTGTTGACGTATAGGATGCACATGGAGTCGTTAATGGAACAAAACAATAGGGAATGTACCTCGCATCAACCTTTGTTGAAGCAACAGCGAGACCAATTCTGTAGCTGGTACAAGTCATACGTAAGAAAATTGTTGGTTCGAATAATTATTTACCTATAACAACATCATGAAACTTTGATTTTTAAATAAGGTGTCCAAATCACAGGTTGATAAGTTGACCGAGGCGGAGAGAATGACATTAGGAGAGAAACTTGTTAGTCATGCCAAAGGCCCAATGTTCGATGCTGTCGAATGTAAGCGGAATGTGGTTAACGGCGTGTTGTACCGCACCCTGGATGTCGACGAAGAGAAAAAAAGTCAAAACAGTGGATTGTGTGTCACCACTGAAGATGGTCCCACCTACTACGATAGGCTAACTCAAATAATCGAGGTTACATACTACGACTTGACGCGGTATGTCCTTTTCAAGTGCGATTGGGCCGACATTCAACCGAATAAGGGATACAAAAAGGACAAATATGGATTCGATCTGGTAAATTTCAAGAACCTAATACACACGGGTGCGCGAATCACTGATGATCCGTTCGTACTACCTAATCAAGTATCGCAAGTGTATTATGTCGAGGATCCCAAAAATCCAAATTGGGCTGTTGCTGTAAGGACAAAACCAAGAAATGTGTACGATGTTGGCAGTGGTGAAAGTGATGACGGGGCTGAGGCTGATAGTTATCATGAGCATGAGCCTTTCAACGTCAACGTGACAAGGGACGTTGGTTTTGATGACTTTGATTGTGCACGTACTAATGTACCGGCCACCGAAGCAACATAATAATTGTATGTATGAATATGGTTAAACTATTAAATAGAATCCAAATATATGGTGTGTCCAGAAGGACTTACTTATAGTTGTCTCAATTTCATTTTTTAAGCATGTCGTTTTTGCATGCTGCATATTGTATATTTTATATTGTATTAAATGTGACTCATTTTAATGTGTTTGCAGATAGACATGGCCCCTAAAAAATGGAAGCCGCAATCGAGAAATGATTTTTGGACGCCTATGGACTGCACATCAGAGGGGCCATCGGTTGTGGGGTCAGATGATATGACACAGGACCCTAACGAGACACAAGGGAACGTAAATTCTCAGCATGTACGACATGAGCAACTGATTGTAGGGTCAGACGAAACGACACAGGACCCTGACGAGACACAAGGGTCGGTAAATTCCGAACAATGTATAGCACCTGAGATGGATTTTGGATCATCAGTACAATCAGGACCTGATACTTCACATCATAATGGTACTACTCGGGTGCCACGTATGTTACGGGGTGGAAAAGTTTACACAATAGGTATGAATTAATTTTATATTTGATGATAATCAATTACTTTGATAATATTCTACCAATTTAGTGATAATCAAGTGTGACATAAATTGTTTTAGTGGTTTGCAGATGAGCAGGGTAGAAAGAATGTTAGGACTGTTGGTAGTCCTAAGGACATATGGCACATACCTGTTGGAGAAAAGGTGGTGATCGAATTCAACACGTTGTACCAACCAACCAGCCCGGGGGTCGAGAAATTTAGAAGGATTTGTGGGAAGATCAGAAGAAATGGTCGATTTGTACAATTGCATGCTAACTGGAGGAAATTACCATTGGAAGGGAAGGAAGATATGTGGCGCACCCTAACGGTATGAAACGATTTATTTTCATGTCTATCACTTATTTATAGTTTTGTAGTCCTACACTTTTAATTAACTTGCGTTGATTTCATTTTTGGTGTAGAAAAAATTTCATTTTGAGTCTGTCCACCTAGTTGATCACATTAAGGAATTAACATTGAAGGACCAAGCAAAGAAAAGAAGGCAATACAGATACAAGATCAAGCGCGGTCTAAATTTGAAACAGGGTGATACCTTAGAGTCTGTGATCAGTAGGGCTTCGGCAGTGGCAGTCTTCGATTCTGAAGACTTTGAAATGCAAGTTGATACGTGGTTATCTTCGGCTGATATGATATATACATTTATTTATTTATTTGTTTATTAAATTTGTTGAAGAAATATGATACATATTAACATTACCCGATTTATAGGAGAGAGCGTTGAAGGCCAAGACAAGCCGTGCCCAAAATGTATTTCTTCACACTCTGGGATCAAAGAGTATCGCACAAGTTGCACGAGAAATGGTACGTATAGTAGATAAACGTTTACGACATGTACGTATTGTATTAAGATAATAAGCTTGTAACTAATAATGTTAATGATAATGCAGGAGGAAGACATGGGAGAAACACCGAACCGAGATGATATGTTCATTGTCTCGCATACCAAGAAAGATGGAAACCCTGTGAATGCAGTGGCTGGGGAAGCTATCGTAAGTGGTAAATACGTAATTTAAATTAGTTCTATTACGGACGTTTTCACCCTTGGACATTATGTGCAGGCGAAGATGAGAGAGATTATCGAGAATCAGTCGCCTCTGCAACGAGTGTGTTCACAGGGGTCAATCCATTGGTCGCATAATGATGCATGTGCACAAGTGCTAGGACGAGAACATTCCGGTCGTGTGCGTGGCTTGGGGCTAGGGCTAACTCCCGAGAAATCAAGCTCTTACAATACCTCCGGACAAGAATCGATCTCTAGTGCGCCTACTCCCAAAGAACTAGAGATGGCTGCTGAGATGGAACGTTTGAAGAATTTGTACGAAGTGACAAACATCAAACTGCAAGAGCAAAACAACAAGTATGAAGCGCAACAAGAAGAGCTGGCAGCCGTCAAACGTATGGTAGCAATGATTATGGCAAAAAAACAATCATCAATGGGAAACAACCAAGAAGGTGAGCTGAACTTGATTTATCTTGTGTTACTTTCAAATTTATTGGACTTGGTTTATTTTTAAACTATTTATGGTCATGAGTCATTTTTCATCGTTGTGGTTGCCTAGTATGATATGACAAAAAATCTCTCAAAAGTAAATAGAAATGTATGAAGTGTTAATTTTTAAAATTTACTAGACTGAAAATTGTTCTAACAAATTAAAAGTTACAAATTTCAAGTAAACTTTCTTATTTTTGGTCTATTAAAATCGAGACCAGGTTAGTGAAACAAATAATAATTATATAAAAAAAAAAATGGTGAGTGAAACCCAAATAAGAAAAAGAATATATATATATTTTTTTTTTCACAGAAGCTGTGAAGGAGATCTTGATCTTCTGTTTGTGAGTAGTGATACATGGGATTATTACTTTTTGACTCGATAGTTAGCAACTTCTTAGCCTTCCATGATGAAGGAAACAAGGGTTGAAGTCCCTATAAGACAATCAATTAATGCATTTCATTGGTATTGTATTTGTTAGTTTGGGGTGGTTGTAGGAAGTCTTGCTCTTTGTATTTTTGGTTTTTCCTTGTATTTCCCGGGAATTTTTTTTATCTTGCCTGAAATAAAAAAGAAAAAAGAGTTCAATGTTTAGGGAGTCAGACCCAGGAAAGTTCCAATACCCACGTATGCTTTCACTGTACACGATGTAATACAATTTTTGAATTCAAAGTATAAAACTGTACCCATTATGGTATAAATCTAATCAACCATCTACCACAGATACAACATGCCTAAACCTGTGATGAAATGCTTGTTTTTTTTTTAAATGAATAAAAAAAGAAGAAGTAATGCATGGGTTTTTAGCTATTAACCTGTCCTTTTTTCTTCAACCTCTCAGCCCTCCGAGTAGATGGCTATTTCACTTCGTTCTATTGTTCTTGTTTGTCTCAAACATCTACAAACTTGTATCTGATTGCAAAAATTGTTTTCTAATTAGTTTCATATTATAAGTTGTATTATGGTTATGCCGTTATGGTAATTTACGGTTGAGGATGAATGTTAATCTAGACAGTTATATTATAATCATTACTTGTGTAACATTTTCACCTTGTAACATGTTAATTTTAGCTTCATAAAGATGATTCTTACCTAGCTAACAATTTGGGATTTGTATACTTATTGCAGCGAACACATAAAAGCATAAACGAAGAAGATGGTTGAAGCAAGCGATGCACACAAGGTCGTAAACCGAATTTTCCTTTGGGTCGGCTTACATACATTGATGATTATAATTATTAATGTATGGAATTTAGGTTTTATGTTTTTTTTTCATTTTAAGTATGTATTTATTTTGACTGTTGTTGTGAATAGTTCTAATTTCCAAATATTTTTGAATTTGAATCTATATTGACTTTGGATATGAATTTAGGATTTTGGAAATGGATTTGTTATTTTGTTGTATTAGGGATTTTTTTTCAGAATTGAAATATATGTATGAGAAAAACATTAAAAAAAAAAAAATTCTGGATAGTTTGGGCCCAAACCGTCCAGAATTATTCTGGTCTGTACAATCTGAATTATAGAAGGTTTGGGCTCAAACCGTCTGGAATTTTACGGACGGTTTGGGCCCAAACCGTCTGTAATTATTTACGGACGGTTTTGTCCAAACCGTCCGCAATAGCTTATGGACGGTTCGTAAAAAATCGTCCGTAATTGCGGACGGTTTTAGTAAAACCGTCCGCAATTTTAATTGCTGACGCATTTTCATGGACGGTTTTAAACCGTCCAGAAAAAACCGTCTAGACCCTTTTCCAGACGGTTTTTTCCAATTTCTGGACGATTTTAAACAGTCCAGAAAATGCGTTTTTTTAGTAGTGTTTAAATTATTGAGTATCTAATACTGGAATTATATACGCTTTCAATTCAATATGTTTTTGGGTGAAAGTTGGAATTTTAGTTGGGGGGAGACTTGTTGTGTGCTTTGAAATCGCATTACAAGGAATTGCATACGATCAATAACATTGTCAAACAAGAAAATCTTGAAAAGGAGATAATCACATGACTCTAAATAATTTGAGAAGGTCTAATATATATATGGGATTTTATGAGCTTCAAGACTTTTTAGCATGCATGGGGCCCGTACGTAGATGGGATGCATGGTTCACGAAGAAATACAGTACTGTCTAGAAAGTAGAAAGGGCCGGACAACTTTTTATGATAAGTAAAAGCTAGTGACGATCATACTACCGGCCAGCTGCAACATTGTTGAACAAGCTAGAAGAGATTGTCAAACAAATTTCACAAAAAGATGGAGATCGATTGTCAAAGCTGAGAAGAACTTAATTAATTCGCAATTTCGCACAGGAGCCATTGAACAGCTAGCTGGAAAAAAAAACCCGGGCATTCATGACAACGGTTCAAGTTGGACAGCTTGTTATCACAAACCACGCAATATCAATCCACCCCCATTCCAGATATACAGTACTCTAAGATCAGTACAAATTCCAAAAAAAAATCTTGTACGATCAATAACATTGTCAAACAAGAAAATCTTGAAAATTCATCAAAAAAAAAAAAAACAAGAAAATCTTGAAAAGGAGATAGTCAGATAACTCTAAATAATTTGAGAAGGTCTAATAATAAATATGGGATTTTATGAGCTTCAAGACTTTTTAGTATGCATGGGGGCCCGTACGTAGATGGGATGCATGGTTTACGAAGAAATACAGCACTACTGTCTAGAAAGGGAGAATCTTTTTTTTTTGGTTTGTTCATGATAAGTAAAACTGTAAAAGTGACGATCATAATACCGGCCAGCTGCAACATTGTCCACCAAGAAGAACGAGATTGTCAAACAAATTATATTTAACAAATTAAAAGATGGAGATCAAGACCGAAAGCTGATCTTATATGTTCTCAATCTGGCTATAAATATAGGCTATAGCAACATTGCCTAGCCGAAATATCTAAACCATTTTTATTAGTCACTCACAAAAAATAAAACCATATATTCTTAGTTCCTTTCGTGTCCGTGTGATGGATGCTTCTTGGTCTTATCTGAGAGATCTGCCAGTGGGGTATAGGTTCAGTCCGAGAGACGAGGAACTCATCAACGACTACTTGGAGAAGAAGAATGCAGGAAATGATGAAAACATTTCGTTCATTCGGGTGGTTGATATAAAAGACATCAATCTCAAGGAAATTCCAGGTGACCATTAATTTAGCCCTACTTATTTTATATAATAAGATTTCATCGGTTTCATCTTTTATACATGTATATATATTTTGATCAAAGAAACCATGCATCTATTATAATAGAAAAAATAATTTTTGCACAATTCAAATGCACTACTTTTATACGACTCAAGACTCTCACATGCATGGTTCCAACCTCACCCCACCCATGAGAGTTTTGCAATAGTCTTGAGTTTTGCATGCGGTTAACAAATCACAGCATAGTTAAAAGATGAACGGACCAGATTGAGAGTAGCAAACACACGCACACCAACGCTAGCCAGCTTGTCATCACAAGGCGCGTCGTCTTCACGAATCACGCTTTTAATAGAAAGCGATGAAAAGTTTTCTTTGCTTTCTTTGCTTTCTTGGCTCAAGAATTGGAGGGAAAGAGAGACCAAGAAACAGTTTCACGATCCAAATCTGAGAGAGCGGAGCATCGCAATCAACGGCAGCATTCCCACTCTGATCTTCCAAAACCCAAGCTCTGCTCCGTCTCCGCGCGTGCCTACCCAATACTGAACCCGAATTGCTCTGACTTCTCCTCGTAGACCCAGATTCAGACCCAGAAGAATTCGAACCTCGGTGGGACTGACCATATGGAGGCTGGGAGGTGGGTTCGTGGTGGGGAGGTTTTCCGGGGGGGGGAGGGAAGAGCGGCGGCGGAGAGAGAGCTACCGGTCGTTTACACCGAAATGGATGTTGGATTCGGGGCGGGTGGGGCTCCTGAGACGGGTTTCTTGGGCTTCGAGGAGTAGAGGGAGAGAGAGAGTGGTGAGTTTCGGAGGGCTTTTCGTTGTATGTTTTCGTTATTGAGGTTGGGTTTTGGAAGATCAGAGTGGGAATGGAAGTTCCGTTAAGGTTGGAGGGCCTTTCGTTGCCCTTGTCAAAACTGCCACACTCCACCGCCGTGACCCACTGCACTGGCCACCAACCAGCGGCGGTTTCGTCTCATAAAGGCGGCGGGCAGCCAAGGCCGCAGTTCTGAACGCGCCATTTTGGGCATCCCGGGTAGGTTTTAAACCCATACAGGCTTTCGGGTCACCAAGATGGGTCAGCCCAATGAGGTAATCTTACCCGGCCATCCGGTTTTTTTTTTAAAAAAAAAAAAGATTTTAAAAAGGAGTTATTGGGTTAACCCGCTTGAGCCAGTTCTGTACATAGATCCGACCCGATTAAGTGGACTGACCTTCTTGGGCCAGAACAGTATACTGTCAGACCAAAATGAAGGGCTGACCCAGTACCGCCCATTCATTTTTTTTAAAAATAAAATAAAACTAAGTTCATGTGAGATAAAAACTTGGGACCTTCAAATTTATAATTAAGCTTGACTTTATGTTTTCATATTAAAGTTTGATTCCACTTATAATTTATACTGTTTAGTATTAATTATTTTAATGCTTAAACTTGAAAGTATTTTTTTTACTTTATTTAAATATAAATTGCTTGATGCATGAACATTTTTGATGCATTCGGTTTGCCAAAAAAGAAGAAAAAAAAAGAAAGAATCAATGCGTAGATTACAGCGGCATTCTTTTTTCATAGTAGGCGACGACATGTATTTCTTCTCGGAGATGGACGAGGAAGGGAATCGGCTGGGAAAGACCAATCCTGGGCACTGGAAATACACCGGTGGTCCTGTCGAAATCTGGCACAAAGGGCAGCTGATTGCAAAAAAAAGGTATCTGTGTAAGGATGCGGAAGATGGAATTGGAAAGTGGGTAATACATGCGTACTACACACCCAAGGAGCGCGTCAACCCGAATAAGGTTGGCTTTCTATCTACCTATCTCGTCTTTTGTTATATATTAATTAATGGCTTCCTATTTTTTCCAAAATAATGAATAGTGTCATCTTAGAAGATCGGATTTACTTTATGTAGAAAAACTTTGCCATCTGTCGTTTACCCTATGAGAAATGATACTGGTACACAATGTTTACAACAATGTTACAACAGTCCTACGTGGAAAGTGGGTTTAAACGTTTTTTTCATTTTTTTTCATTTTTTCGTCAAAACCGGTTGGAGGGGAAATGAAATTTCATTTCCCCCCAACGCACCCGCCCTCTCTCTCTCTGAATTCTCTCCGAACAGTCCCCGTCCTAAATCCGGCGTCCGGCGTCCCTCTCCGGTCCTTTACCGGAGTTATCCTCCTCCGTCCGTCGGAGACCGCCGCCCGCAGCCCCTCTCTCTCTCTCTGGCCGGATCTGCCTCCTACGCACACCTCTCTCTCTCTCTGGCCGGATCTGCCTCCTACGCACATCTCTCTTTCTCTCTGGCCGGATCTGCCTGCTCCGTCCGTCGGAAACCGCCGCCCGCAGCCCTCTGTCTCTCCCGCTCGCTCCGGTGCCGGTCGTCCCTGTCCCTCCGGTAACTCTCTTTCTCTCTCTGAAATTATTGTTTGATGTTAGTTTTTGTGTGGTTTGCAATTATGTCTTTCTGATCTTTCAGTATCTAACTTGACCAGAATGGATAGACAGCGCCGTGAAGAAGAGCAAAAGAACAGTTCTTCCAAGAAGGCAACTGAGGCAGAGCAGTCCATTTTGATTAGGGTGTGGACTTATGACTTTCTGTACAATAAATTGAAGGCTCAAAGTTATGATATTTCAGATAAATAAGTGCTTTGATGTCTTCATATCCCTCAAATGCATGATGGAATTTCCTTTTAATTTGGATTTACAGCTGTATTCTTGGTTCCACTTTGTAGGCCACCAGTCCTCAAACAGGTGAACAAGCTCGAGGAAGCTTAAAATTAATGAAAGACAAATCATAGAATTGTACATAGAATCATAGAATTGGAGTTGTCTATTTTTTGTGAAGCATCACCTGAATTTTCTAAAATACTTTCAAGAAGTGGATGGTTTAAATTATTTAAAGTTTCTCTATTTGATTCAAGATTGGTTTGGGCTCCTGATATGGTCATGCATCAGTTTATAAAACTCTAAACTGAAAAAAGTATCTTTGGGATTTTAAAAAAATGATATTTGCATATTTGAGTTTCTTCATGGCTTGTCTCTTTTAGTAACTGAATTGCGCTAGTGAAAAAAAATGGTTTTTGAAGCGGATGTTGGTGAACAGTGATGGTAGAACTATGGAGATGGAATAAATGTTTTACACGATATAGGAGCAACTAGATGATCATTTACTCTTTAGGAGCATTCTTTTCCTCAATTTACTCTTGAAGTTGTTCAATCTATGTTCATTGTGATTGACTTGAATTTGGATTGCAGAAAGTGAGGATGGGAGAGTAGTTAGGGAGTTTGCAGTATTGCTGGATGCTTGTGAAGCTCATCTCGACAAGGTGAGATCCCCATACTTTTAGCATCATATGATGAAGTGTAATAAAAAAAAAATGATGTCTTGGTTTTTCAGAGTGGCAATACAGCTTGGGATGTAGATGAACACCATCAGGATGAAATTGAACTAGACAACTTCATTGAAGATCAAAAGAACATCTACATTTGCTCATAAAGAAGATGAACCAAAGCAAAAATTTAATCGAAGATCAAGGCAACGTTGCAATGTATTTTGTTGTGTTTTGACACTTTTGTGCTGCTTTTTTTCTTTTTTCTGTTTTGTTCTGTAATGTTTTACCTCCTTGCAAAGGCAACATTGAGCCCAAAATTATCAAAGTCTGGTTTTAGAACCACAAGTAGACATGTGAATATGTTCAAGATGAAATCACGTTCACTTTGTCATTGTTCATTTATTTCTCTTTGTCTTGGATTTTCCTTTGAACCTCAAACTCCATTTTTTGTGGAAGACCATATGGACAACCCCAAGATATACACATGTTTTAGGCTTTATTGACCTGATTACCTGAGATTGGATATGCAAGAATGAGGTGCTTTGTAAATCTTCATTCTTCTTTGCTTAAGGTTTGAGTTTTATACAATTATGCCTTGGGCTATTGCAAAACAAATTTTACAATATGTTTATTTAAATTTCAAGCCTGTTTCTTCTTTTTAGTCTACTATATTATTCTTAATGGAATTGGACTCACTTCATGAGCAAAAATACATGTAAGAGTCTCAATAGAATTAGAGGTCCACCATTATTACATTCCTCAATTTCTTCCTAGCACTGACATTAACATCAGCCTACCAATTTAGCATGACAATGGATGGTTTCGCCACCAGAGCAAATATAAAGATTACCAAAGTGGACACCTGTTCAAGCTGTCATTTGTAAAAATACAGGAAGAGGTCCGATTTGAGAGAATGCATTCACAGCATCATCAAACTTTCTAGAAATCAAATTTTATTATAAGCTGGAAACACGAACTTTCTACAAACCTTTGCTACAAAGCACTCAAGTTTGAAACAACTGGGCCTCCCGCTGCAGAAAGAAGCATACACTAAACAAAGAACGTCCAACCTTAACACAAGCTAGCAGGCTACTATTACAAAATCGAACAGATCAGGTGTAACTATACAAACCTGCACCTGTACGAAAAAAAAAAAAAAAAAATTATTGCATTTTGTGCATTTTGTCATTCATCCATAATTACATCCACTCTATCCCACCAATCATGTAGTTCTCAAATTACACTTTCTGCGTAAATAACAACCAACATATAGATCTGAGATCCCTTGATGTACTAGAACAATAACCAATAGCTTATATTCTAACAGCCCGACAAGAATGGCACATCATAAGAGAATATCGTTCAACGTATTCCAGCATTAATATTACCTGAAACATGTAAGATAACATTAGGCAATAGAAACAATGGAATACAACTTTGCTACATAAGAGGTCCAAACAGTTTATACAAGATCAAACTGACTTAATTTTTAGTTTTCTTTTTACTTTTTTCAGGTAAGCCATAGCTAAAAGTAAGAAACACAAACATCTACATATCTCAGAATTAAGAGATGTTTCGAACTGCACGGGCTAGGGGCATTACAAAAGGGGTCCAGAAAGGCCAATCCAATAAATAGTCCTTCACTCTCATCAAAGAAAGGAGCAGATGGAAAGTGGAAAAAGTTATGGGACATAGTGTAACAAATGAAAAGATAAGTTTATATAATTCAAGGAATTCAAGTTTAACCTAAAACAATCAGGCAATCAGCTCACTGAAAAGATGAAACAGATATTCGATTTGAGGGAAAAAAAAATTAATAAGAAGCCACATAATCTATAAGCAGATCCATACTACTCACAATTCAAAGATCCAAACAACAGTATAGTAATAGTGTTGGTTTAGCTTAACTTAATAAGAAGCCACATAATCTATAAGCGGGCGGCGGTCCGGAGCGAGCGGGAGAGAGAGAGAGGGCGGTCCGGAGCGAGCGGGAGAGAGAGAGGGCGGTCCGGAGCGAGCGGGAGAGAGCGCGGGGCTGGGGGCGGCAGATCCGGCGGGAGACAGAGCGGGGCTGGGCGCGGCAGATCCGGTGGGAGAGAGAGCGGGGCTAGGCGCCGCAGATCCGGTGGGAGAGAGAGCGGGGCTGGGGGCGGCAGATCCGGCGGGAGAGGTGCTGGGGGCGGCAGATCCGGCGGGAGAGAGAGCGAGCGGCGCTGGGGGCGGCAGATCAGGCGGGAGAGAGAGCGGGGCTGGGGGCGGAACTCCGGTGAAGGACCGGGGACGGACGCCGGAGGCCGATTTGGGGACTGTACGGACAGACTTCAGAGAGAGAGAGAGGGGGTGCGTTCGTTCAGCTTTGGGGGGAAATGGAATTTTTCATTTCCCCCCAACCAGTTTTGACGAAGGCTGTGTGATATTAAAAAAATGAGAAAAAAGGTTTAAACAGTCTTTTCACGTAGGACTGTTGTAACATTGTTGTAAACATTGTGTACCAGTATCATTTCTCTTATCCTATCGACCAAACAAGGGCAAAGAAGTAACTACACCATTGCCTGATCGAAAGCGACAGTTAAACACTAGCCAAGCTGGACCTTCCAATTCTAGAGAAGTAAGCAT
Organism: Alnus glutinosa; assembly: GCF_958979055.1. NCBI lineage: Eukaryota > Viridiplantae > Streptophyta > Magnoliopsida > Fagales > Betulaceae > Alnus > Alnus glutinosa. The sequence goes on along the minus strand of NC_084889.1, from coordinate 28,744,810 downwards.
ACCATTGCCTGATTGGCCTGTTCCACTAGGTAAGAATCTCCTTCATTTATAGATGTTTCTAACATCACGTTGATTTGCAGGCCGACTCAAATGATATTTCTGATGCCCTAGATTCAGATTGGACTGGCCTTCTGACTACCCTTGATTTGCCAGAGCTGTCCAATTGGAATCGAGATTTTTGGATAGCTGGAGACTCTGAACCTGTCCTCAAAAAGTCAAAATTCCACATGATTGACCAAGACACTTGTCCTTCTCTCGATGGCTCAATAATGAATAACCAAGACCCCCGTCCTTCACTGGATGGCTCAATGAATGGCCAAGGCGCTTCTACTAGTTATAACTGTGGTTCAATCGCGAATGACTATGACCTAGGCGATTATGCTGTAACCGGAGGCTACATGAATGAGCTAGGTACTTCTACATACAGTGATTGCAATGCTTCAATCGCGAGCATCATGAATGACCCAAGCGATTCTGATGTGATCGGAGGCTACATGAATGAGCTAGGCGCTCCTACCAATGATTACAATGCTCGGTAGGATGGAATAAATTGGACCTTTAGTTTTATTTAAACTATTAATTTTATTTTAATTCAATTAAGAGGCTTTGATCCAAAATTTTAAATTTAATGTACTTTAATAATAGGCTTGGCCCTTTTCGTCACATTAAGACTAAGGTTGGAGTTTAGTCTATAACTCTATTTAAGCATAATGTTTTATTGTAATAGATTATTGAGTTATGAAAAATATGTTTGCTTCTATGATGTGCGACACCTCTATGCTTTCTTATGGAAAACAGACAGATTATTCAATGCAAATGGTCTCTGTTCTCTTGATTTCTTTGGTCAGTTATTCGGAAAACAAGACACTTGCATCAGTGCAATATAGTTTAAGACGTTTGGTGTGGCATTCTGATTTCAAGAGTTGGTTACTTTTGGATTATGTCATATGTGTTACGATAAAAGCAGTAGCTCAACTCTCCTCAAAACGAGCCTGAATATCAGTAAAGAAACACCACATCAGAATCTCATTTCCTGCACCTAGGGATGTAAACGAGCGGAGCTCGAGCGAGTAATGCATGTCCATGTTTGTTTCATTTAAATTTATCACGAGCTTGAGCTCGAGCCGAGCTTTTCTATCACGAGCTTGAGCCGAGCTTTTTTATCACGAGCTCAAGTCAAGCTCGAGCCAAGCCAAACTCATTTATCATGAGCTCGAGCTCATAACAAGTTTTAAAAATTAAGCTCAACTCGACTCAAAAAAAGAAATATCGATCTTTTGTAGTAAAGTGATCCAGTTACCACTAGTTCCTAATCTTTATAGTTTACAGTACTATGAATTGTATACTTATGGGTTAGAATTTAGAAATTATGTGACATTATATAACCATCTTAATTATCTTTTATCATTTTTTATATATTTTATAATGTATAGTAATAATTAATTATTGTTAATTAATAAGTGATATACTAAATAAGTTAATTTTATCAATATATATGCATATATTTATTAATAAATATATACGAGCCGAGTTAATAAGCGAGTCGAGCCTTTTTATGAGTATGTTCGCGAACTTTAAACGAGCTAGCCGAGTTTTATACGGGTATGTATCGTTTAATAATCGAGTATAGTTTCATGTTCACGAATAGCTCATTTAATAACTAAGTCGCGCACGAGCCAAGCCCGAACTCGCTCACAGGTAGCTTTTACATCCCTTCTTGCACCTGACAGCAGCACTTCTGTCCGTTGAACTTAAGCAGGCTGAAGCAAAGATTGTATTCCATGACATATTTGGCAAAGTTCTGCATAATTTCGTCCTATCACTAAAAAAAAAAAATGTCCATTCCTGACAGTTTTTAAATGCCAGGAATGCATCAATAAATGCCAGGAAACATGTTCCTGGCAATTGCATCTGTGGTGGTGGCATTTGATTCCTGGCAATTGCATCTACCACAGATGCAGTGTCTGAAAATTGATAATTACTGGCATATATCACATATGCCAGAAAATCTTGGCACAAGAATTATTGCCCGGAATGAACCAACAAGCGCCAGGAATTTCATTGTTAGTTTGTGCTTGCACCCCAGGCGTATGCCCATGCGCCAGTGTGTTTTCCCTGGCGCATGGGCATACGCCAGAGAGTTTAAAAAAAGTTACTGGCATATTTTATATATGCCAGCTAACCTTTTGCAAAGCTGATGATTAAAAATGCCATAAATGAATTTTTTTTTTTGTAGTGTATATCCAAGGAGTTCCACTCCACCATGTAGAGATATATTCAGAATATGATGTCACTTAATCTTTAATAAATGAATTTCCCTTGGTAATAACTCATCCCTTATCAATTTGTGCTTTCACTGCAGTTTGCCCCAGTTTCTCTTATCAGTTTGCTATAAAAACAGATAAGAAAGAGAACCAATCCACGTGTATCCTAACAACATAACAACTCACTTTTTTCAGTGCCTATAAGAATAAAACAATGAGGCACAAACATCAAGTACATTTCACATAGAAGACTGTCTATAGCTGCATAATCCTGAAGTCCAACAACTTTTGTTATGTACAGAACAATTAGCTCCAAATTACCTGGTACCCATCACCAAAATTACACTCGACCAAGTTTAGGTCAGTTGTGCGTCCACTAACGATTTGCTTTGCCAGGGATATAAGTGAACAATACTCAATTCAACACAAAATGGTACCTTGAATCCACGTAGCTCTCGACATCCCAGAGAAAAGAACCAAAAGTCACTGCCTCCAAGACAAGTCTCTTCAAACCACCAAAGCTAATCTTGATTAGTTCATCCTTAGAAGAATCCACCGTCCCATCAGGTGTTATAACAATTTCAGGTCTTCCAAACAATGCCTCTGTATGCTTCTCAATGATGCTAACAGCCTCCTTGGATCTTATTGTGGCATATCTCTGAAGCGTCTCCCCATCAAAAGACATTACATAAGTTCTCAGACGAGAAGCCTTTAACCCATGACCAAACCCCCCAGGACTGATGCCACCGGCCCAGGAAGAGACTTCAGGATGGGATGATGCAGCCCGGAAAGAGACCTCCTCACCACTGGGTTTCATGTCTCCCCCCACAGCAGGCTGAATATTACTCTCTTTCTCATCCGATGCATTTGAAAGGATTTTCATTGTCTTCTCAAGCTGAAACCTCTGGTCAACACGCTTGAGGAAATATCCATACATCACAGATGCTGCATAGACTTGCCCAACCCTGAGTTTGCTTATCTGCGCAACAGAGGTTGAATCACCTGCACGGTTCCCCATAATCAGAGCTAGGTGGTTCTGGATCATCTCATAGGCTTCAGGAGAGTGAAGCTCCTCAAGCTTCTCATCTTCGCTTGGCCATATATCAACTTGGCTAGAAGTATCTGAGGAAGAGGGGGCTATGGCGGGTATCAAAGAAACATTAGCATCCATGAATTTCTGCACCACCAATGCATATAAGATTTCTTCCAAAGCCTTTCTCCTTTCATTAGCCTTAACCTCAGCGATTCTCCTGACAATTTCAAAAACACCATTAACACAATCAATATTTCTCTTCAAAATTACAATTCATTATTCAGTTCTCAAAGAAATTAATGGAGACAAAAAGAATGTTACAACTTCCCCTGTTTTATTTATGTCCTGTGTTTAATTTAATGATCAATCTAGGGACAATCTTACTAATAAAAATATAAAAAATAAGCAATAAATTGAAAATTTTAACTAATCTACACTTTGTACAATTAACATGGGCAATTTGTATTTCAAGAACTCGAAAAGAAAGCAATACCAAAATTCGTATGCAATTGACTACTAGTTGTTTGTGAAATGTTAAACCGACCTGGATAGAACTAAGTCGGTCCCAGAAGCAGAAGGCTCTTCCTTCTTTTTCTCAGCATCACGATCAGTTTGGAGCTGTTCAAGCTGCTGCTCAACAGCAGCAGGCACAAGATGTGGGTGGCTTATTAGGATCTCTGACAGAAACTGCCCAATCGGAGACTCCAGCTGAAGCGGAGCAATTGGAGCACTCGACCCTGATGAGTCCAGAGACGATGATGCCCTCACAAGCAGGCATCTCCTACTTCCAAAACCCACTCCCCGATGCCCTGACTTCGGGTGAGAAATTGAAGCACAATGCTGGAAAGCATCAATCAAATGAAAAATGAATCAAATTTTGACGCACAAAATAAAACGAAAAAAAAAAAAAAAGGTGAGGTGAACCAACTATGATAGACCAAGCAGGCTCCATAAGTAAAAGTAAGGCACACGTTTTTCATCCGAAAGAGAATATTCAAACTTTTTTGTTTTTGGATGGCTAAACATTCGGCATACCCTCATACGGGATTGAACTCATGTTTCACCCAAAAAGAGGGGAAAAAAACAAGTCTCCAAACTTTACTCACGCACTCATATTGGATTGTATCCATGACCTCAATCTTCACCATATTTTCTAATTTTCACATGCACTAACTATATTTGTTCCCTTTGGCGTGTCTATAGTTGGATAAACGCATACAGGCTTCTATGCTCAAGTTCTAGCCTGTTGAGGAGCTTCAAGATTTGTTCTGTAAAGACGCTCATAGCTAAGAGTCTAAGCTACGAAATAAAACAGAGTGGTTGGTATTTTTCAAGAAAACGGAAAATTGAGAGCACAAGAATTCCAGCTCTTAATCCAAAACGAAACAGAAAAACACATATTTAAGTGTGAAGGAAAAAAAAAATTCCCCCAAACAACAAATCAGAAACCCATGCAAAAGCGTTCCTTTGGCCCATTTTTGCGTTTCTTTAAACAGAAGAGATGAATGACCATGCATAAACTTTAAACCCATCAAACCCCAAAACAAAAAAGATCTCGTACCTTAATCGAGGGCAGGAACTTGGTACCGAAACGTACGAAATCGGGCCCGTTCGTAGTCAAAATACCCGATCTACCGGCGAGTCCAGATACGCCGAATGGAGACCGGACGACCGTCGCCGTCACCGATTCCATTCTCACCTCTGCAAAGCCCAAAAAATCCCCCAAAAAAATTCACAGAATCAGAGAAAAAAAATTTATAAAAATAACCCAAAAATGTAACAGATCTAATTGGACAATACAATACCTTGGAAGCAAAAAGCAGGTGGGGAAGATAAACCCTAGAGAGTCTCAGAGAGAGAGAGAGAGAGAGAGAGAGAGAGACTTTAAAGGTAAACGCGTTTGGATTTGGGTATGGAATTATGGGTATCGTCTGCGTTTTCTCGTTACTGTGGGCGACTGGAAAATGGAAAAGTTTTAGTATTATTATTATTATATACACATTGTGAATTGTGAATTGTGATGCACGTGTTAAGGTGTGGGAAAATACATGCCCCTGGTCTTTCGGTTTATTACGGCGAAAACTTTCTTTTGGGTTTGTCGGTTGCATCAATTAAAAGGAAATTTTGAAGAACAAAAAAAAAAAATCCATTAAACTAAATTGAAAGAAATTTTTTGCAACGGCCTCTTATTCTGAATTTTTATTTAATCGCTAGTTTAATTTATTAAATACTCATTAATTTCAATTAATTAGATTTTTCTTTTGTTTCGCAAATAATTTGAATTAAATTCTAATTAATTTCAAACTAAATACTGTAAAATGGGCAGCTTTTTTCTTTCTTTTTTTTCTTTAAAGATGTCTATTTCAAAGATCAAATAGGTAAACCTTAAGTACAATATTATGGATATAGGGAGGGGCTCTTCTCAATCCAAACACAATTTAACATGAACTTTAGAGCAGATTTGGCCATAATGTGAGTTGCTTGGTTTGCACCTCTGCGTGTGTACCGCACCTCAATTAGAGGGATGTCGTGCATCCAAAGTCTGATGTCTACAAGGAATTGTTCGAAACTACTCTAACAGGGAGAATCCTTACTAATGGCCGAAACTACAAGCAGAGAGTCACCTTTCAAGATCACCTGTGTGAAGCCCAGATCTCTACACAGATTGACTGCCCTTCAAGCAGCCAAAGACTCTGTTGTAGCAGGATCAGTTATGTGTGGAATAACCATAGTTAAAGCTGTTAGAAACTTCCCACAGCTTTTATCTTTATTCATTAGCATTTTTCGTTTTTTGTTTTTGTCTTGAACTTGAAGTGTATAGTAGGTTTATATACGTGTCACTTTTAGAAGCGAGTTTGTATGGAAATTCCTATAATCTTATTATGGTAATTTGAAAAAAAAAAACAAATATGATGAATTAAGCAAGTCATTTATACAAAAAGTCATAAACTTATAAGATATCAATACTTATATATATTATTGCTTCAAAAAAAAAAAACTTATATATATATATATATATATATATATATATATATATATATATATATATATATATATATATTATTAAAAAAATATTAAAAAAAAAAAAAGTAAGATTGTTTTTTAAAAAAGAAAAGAATTATGTTATTCAAACAACAAGGGGATTGTTTGGTCATTGAAGCCTGGGAGTAGAAGACACTTTTCTAAGTCATTGTTGGAGAGATCTCTAGGTTGTGTAATGGGACCCATCTGGCGTTTACGTGTTGAATTCTTGTACAGCAAGGCGCTTGTTGTGGCCATGAAATTGGCCTTTGAAAAATCCTTTGGTTCCAATCGAAAGGCTTACGCGTCCCATTTTAAATGGGGCATTTTTTGTGGTCAGCCAGACCCAGTCAACCAATCAAAGGCATGATATTTTGATATTATCTAATATTATTTATAAATAAATAAATAAAAAGTTTTAATATTTTCTCAACAAACTTAACTCCAAGAATATTCGGTATATATTTTTGTTAATATCCCCTCAATACTTTTCGTTGGATTAATATTGTTACAAAAAATCTACTACGGGGATTAATTGTTGTGCACTAATTAGGTCTTCGCCCTTAGGGGAGATTGACGTTGAGTAACTACCTAGGACGGGCAGATTTCGCTTATAACCACCTATGGGCGGACGATCTTTTCCTTCTATCTGCCCACAGAAGTGTATGAGCTTTTTTAGCATTATCATTTTTAGCCCCAATTTTTTTATTACTCTGGTTTTTAAAGCCTTTTTTTTTTTCTTTTTTCTTTTTCCTTTTGTAGATTATTTTATATCATTATATGGGCTCTTTTTTTTTTTTTTTTTTTACCAAAAAAAATAATAATAATAATTATTAAGAATATATTAAGGAAGGGTTAAGCATATCGAGTTCCATAGACCTGGCATTCACTAGTACAGTACAGAAGATGTCTTTCGATAGAAGTAGAAGATAATAATCTAATAAAAACAATCCAAACTTTGCACTTTAGCACAACAATTTTTAAAAAGTTATGCAAAAACTTTTCAGACCAACTATAAAATTTGGGGTCAAAGGCTCCAACAGTACATGTGGTTTGGAACGGAATCAAATAGCCTCCTTGATTTCTAAAAGTGTCAACGTTTATACACGTTTTTAATGAAAAAATTCAGTTGGTACTTCTATCTAGATTTCGTTCAAATTTTTAACGACTGGTCACATCACCCCACCAAAATGCTAACATTTGTCTCAAATCCTAGGTGGCAGTATATCAAAGTTGATACCTATGCTTTTACAACTACGTAGACGAAAAATTTATTTAAAAAAATTACCTTCTTATTAAAAAAAAAAAAAAGGAAAAACAATTAAGAGGAAATAATTGGAAGTGGCTGAACCACCCCCATTTGGCCTGGGGTTGGCTCAGCCAATCCTAAAAACAAAATAAAAGTTGAACCACTCCCAATGACCAACCCTAAAAAAAATAAAAAAATAAAAAATCTTCTAGTTTTGAGAGTGGTTGAACCACCCCTATTTGGCCTGAGAGCCAATCCTAAAAACAAAATAAACGTTGAACCACCCCCAAGGACCAACCCTGAAAATAAAAAAAAAAAAATAATAATAAAATAAAAAAATCCTCTAGTTTTGAGGGTGGCTGAACCCACCCTCACCCTAGATCGGCCAATCTGGGTGGCTGAACCCACTCTCATGGCCTTTGGGTATGGTTTGGCCACCCCAAAAAGGCCAAAGCAATTTTTTTATTTTTTTTTTTATTATTATTTTTTTTTTAGGGTTGCCCTTGGGGGTGATTTCAGCCTCCCCTAATAATTTCCTCTTAATTTTTTTTCATAAAAAATGTAATTTTTTAATAATTTTTTCGTCTACGTAGCTGTAAAAGCATGGGTATCACTTGTAATACACCGTCACGTAGGATTCGAGATTGATGTCAAGATTTTGGTGGGGGTGATGTGGCATGCTGTTAAAAATTTAGACGAAATCCAGATGGAAGTACCAATTGATTTTTTCATTAAAGACAGGTATCAACCGTGACACTTTTGGAAACCAAGGCAGCTATTTTTTGCAAATTGTTATAAAATATTTTGAGATGAAAATAGTAGGTCTATAACTCTTTTACCATTTGTTAAAAAACGTTTTCATGTACTTGGAGGGTGTTACAATTATTTTTTAGTTGTTGACGTGGCTCAAGTCATATACTGACATATGTAAGCAAATTGTAAAAGAGTTGAATGTGTAAAATTATTCCTTTGAGATATACCAATGTAAAAAAAATTGGAATTTCGATAAATTAGGGCTGACAATTTTGACACGACCCGACAATTCTTTTTTTTTGATAAGTAAGTAAGTTTATTAAAAAGCGTAAGGCGCCCCTAAGTACACTGGGGGTATACACGAGCAACCAAAGCCAGCACAAAAAAAAAAAAAAAAAAAAAAAAACCCAAAAAAAACCCCAACACACGACTCAACAATTCAACACGAACACGACAAGAAATTAAGGAGTTTGGGTCTACCTTAAATGGGTTTGGGTCATAAACGGGTCGAGCCCTTTTATGACCCGTTTACCACGCCCCTTCTACTTCCTCCCACTGGATGCCTGGACCTGCTCAACGCTCTCTCTCTCTCTCTCTCTCTCTCTCTCTCTCTCTCTCTCTCTCTCTCTCTCTCTCTCTCTCTCTCTCTCTCTCTCTCTCTCTCTCTCTCTCTCATCTTTGCTCTCCGCTCACTGCCGATATCGCAACGCTCTCCCCGTCTCTCTGTCGCTCTCTCTCTCTCTCTCTCTCTCTTTCGCCGATGTCGCATCCGGCCGAAGTGGCTCATTGGATCTATAATGGCGGCGATTCCCAACTTGTTTTGGTCTCACTCCTCGATACCTCCAATCAGGCCAACCAGCTGGACAAGAACGCAAGGGTCAGTACCAAGAATTAATTAATCACTGCTCTTCTTTGAGGCCTTTTAACTAGTTATGTCTTTATTTTGTTGATTTCTGATTTCAAAAATTCTACCTCGCTGGGAACCCACAACAACAACAAGGTGGCAGACAGAGACACAAATAGAGACAGAGAGAGGGCCAGAGCCGTGTAATGAACTAGCTTCTTTTATCTTTTCTAATGTAGACTTGTAATAGAAATACACAGAAGTCTAAACGGTGCATTACAAGCAGAATAAAACGGTGCGTTTCTACTTTAAGCCAACTATCATGCACTAGGCTTCTCAAAAGACTTATGTCGACAGCTTCCATCCCATCACTTCACTTCCGCACGTCTACACTTTGCTCAAAGCCACGTCTTCGCACTTCTCAATGTCAGATCATTCAAAGTTTCAATCCTTCCTCCATGTACACTTTCTAATTTCTATCTTCTTTCTTCCTCAGCTTCTCTCTTCTCAGCTTCAACCTTCTTCTTCAGCTTCTTTCTTCATTCAAACCCTTACAAGCCGAAGTGAGAGAGGCAACCAGCTAAGTGGCAGCAACATCTTCAATGGATTCAACCAGGAGTTTATGGAGGACTCTTTCAATATTAAGAACGAGTTGGCGAGGAAGCTACAGAGTCGAGATGATCGGAGTCAAACAGGTTTTATGGGTCGTGTTGGGTGACTCGTGAAAACTACCGTGTCGTGTCGTGTCTGGAGCTCTGACCCGTTAACATAAACGAGTCGTGTTTGAGTCTACCTTAAACGGGTCGCGAGTCTCCACGGGTCGTAAACTGGTCGACCCGCAGACCCGTTTTGCCAGCCCTACGATAAATATATACTAGTAGAAAAAAAAAAAAAAAGGAAGTTCACTTATAACTATTTTACAACTTATTAACACATATTAGCATGAAATTTGAATGTTAAAACAAAGTTTAGTGACTGGCATGACTTTAATCAGATGCTAACACTTGTTAATAAATTATAAAAATATAGCATTACTCATACTAATATTGTTATTCAAGTAAAAATTTGAGTTGATAGATTTTGACAAAAAAAAAAAATTTGGGATCTCAGCTGTTCAAGTCCATCCATCTATTTAAGATTGTAAAATTGTATTATGGATTCTAGATGTCCATGAAGTCGACTTTTTTAACTAATCATTCTCCAATGTTTAAATATTGTCGATTTAGTCTCTGAGGGTATAAAATGTTATTTGGGTCGATTTTTAAAGTTAAAATTGTACTCGGGTTTTACCTAACCCTCTTTTTGACCTGTTTTTAACGTAACTCAAAAAAAATTAACCAAACTCAAAAATAATAATAATTTTTTTTAAAAAAAAAATAAAAAAATACAGAGATGGTTGAACCACCCCTGGACATTTGAGGGTGGTGGCCGAACCACCTCTAGGTGTCCAAGGCTGGATTGGCCACTCTCGAAATTAATGGGAGGTGGTTGAAGATTTTTGGGGGTGGCTGTTGGGTAGCTTAAGGTGGCTTGACCAACCCCCATTAGATTCGGGGGTGGTCGATCCATCCCCTAGGGGATGGCTTGGCCACCCTCAAAATTGTTTGGGATTGGCCGACCTCTTGTGGGGTGGCAAAGCCACCCCTAGAGGTGGTTCAAAAACCATCTCAATTTTTTTTAAAAAAAAAAAATCAGTATTTTTGTTTTATAATAATAATAATAATAATAAAATCATTTATATATATATTTTTCTTAATTATATTCAATTCAATTCACACTCCCAAATATCTTTTTCAAATTCTATAAACAAGTCAAACATAATTTTAAAACGCAAATTTTATTGGTATTCATAATTTTGAATATAGTAAAATATATATCGGTGTTGTCACGTCATATCAATTCATAACTCAAACCACTCCCACCTTTAGGGGTGCCCAACGCAACCGTGCCAAGCGTAGGGTAGCTCATGCGGCTACTCCCCAGTAGCGACCACCCTTAGAGGTGGGGTTGCCGGAGCAGTCACTCCAAACTCTCTTGTTTCTTTTTTTTTTTTTTCTTAATTTTTCTTAATTACTCTCTCTCTCTCTCTCTCTCTCTCTCTCTCTCTCTCTCTCTCTCTCTCTCTCTCTCTCTCTCTCTATATATATATATATATATATATATATATATATATATGTAATTGGCAATTCGAGTTGCCGTGTCAACCCATCGGTTAGCGTGTTAACCCATTTAACTAATTTTGTAAAAAAGTGTAATTATCGCGTCATAAATATGTTATAAACGGGTTGATGGGTCATAAACGTGTCATAAACAGGTTGGTGGGTCATAAACATGTCATTAACGGGTCATAAACGTATCATAAACGGGTTGATAGCCTAAACCCAAATCCTATATATTCGTGTCGTGTTCGTATCAGATTTGCGGGTCATGTCAAAATTGTTAAGCTTAAAATAATATATATAAAAAAAAGACACAACACTTCTCTTTCACACTCATTTTTCCAAAATTATAGAATTTAAATTATTGATATAAATAAGGGATAAATACCCCATTGGTACCTTAGTTTTACGTGTTTTTAAATTTAATACCTCAGTTTTGTTTAGTATCATAGGTGATACCTGAATTAAGGGTAAAAACCCATTTAGTACCTCTGTTAGATTTTCCGTCCAAATTTTAACGCCTCGCCACATGTCAACCGCTGAGGTTGACACGTGGCACTACATAAAAAAAAATTAAAAATTTTAAAAAATGATTAAAAATAATAAAATTTTAAAAAAGAAAATTAAAAAAAGAAAAAAAGAAAATTAAAATTAAACCATGGGGGTGGCCGGCCACCCCCATTTTGGCCAAGGAGGTGGCCCAGCCACCCCCTTGGCCGGTTTGACCGGTGTGGGGTGGCTGAACCACCCCATAGGGGGTGGTTCGGCCACCCCACAGTTGAAAAAAAAAAAAAAAAAAAAATTTTTGAAGGGTTTTGGCCCTAGGGGGTGGCCGAACCACCCCCTAGGGCCACGGGGGTGGTTCGGCCACCCCCAGACCTGCCGGACTGGGGGTGGCCGAACCACCCCCGTGGCCCTAGGGGGTGGTTCGGCCACCCCCTAGGGCCAAAACCCTTCAAAAAAAAATTGAGGGTTTGCCCATGGGGGTGGCCGAACCACCCCCTAGGGCCACGGGGGTGGTTCGGCCACCCCCAGTCCGGCCGGTCTGGGGGTGGCCGAACCACCCCCGTGGCCCTAGGGGGTGGTTCGGCCACCCCCTAGGGCCAAAACCCTTCAAAATTTTTTTTTTTTTTTTTTTTTAACTGTGGGGTGGCCGAACCACCCCCTATGGGGTGGTTCGGCCACCCCAGACCGGACAGACCGGCCAAGGGGGTGGCTCAGCCACCCCTCTTCTTTTTTCTTTTTTTAATTTTATTATTTTTAATCATTTTCTAAATATTTTAATTTTTAATTTTTAATTTTTTTTTATGTAGTGCCACGTGTCAACCTCAGCGGTTGACACGTAGCGAGGCGTTAAAATTTGGACGGAAAATCTAACAGATACCAAATGGGTTTTTACCCTTAATTCAGGTACCACCTATGATACTAAAAAAAACTGAGGTACTAAATTTAAAAACACGTAAAACTCAGGTACCAATGGGGTATTTATTCCTATAAATAAACTATGAGTTACTACTAATAAAATTTAAAGGGTTTGATTATACAAAAATTGTTTGAACCCTGGTCTGGGTGAGTGAGAGGTTGAACCCCCCTAGACGAAGCAGCATGAAATCCCGGTACGCCATGGTGTGCTCGTCAAACCAGAACCGGAGCATGGAGGCGCACTCGCTCCTCAAGAGGGAGGGCTTCGAGGTGTCGTCGTACGGGACGGGGGCTCACGTAAAGCTCCCTGGACCCTCCCTCAGAGAACCCAACGTCTACGACTTCGGTACCCCGTACAAGCAGATGTACGACGATCTCAGGCGCAAAGACTCCGAGCTGTATCCTCTTTTACTTCTTCAGTTTCCCTGTCGTTGTTTGGTTGCTGAGAAAATCATGGCAAATTAAATTTTGTTTGTGTATTGTGTACTCAGCTGGTAAGGCTAAGATTGAATAATTTCAAGGAATTAGTGAATTTTTTTTTTCCTGCTTTAAATTTACTCTCACTAGAGCTTGATTAATTATTTGGTAGTTTGTGGAAATTTGACCCATTTTAGGCTTTACAACGCTTTGATTAGAACTTGTTGACAATGTTAATGGCCTTAATTTATGCAAATTCCGGATTTTTTTTTCTTTAACGAATTCAAAGAAAAAAAAAAATTAAGATGAACTATTGGTATTATGGAAATTGGATTGAAACGTTTCTTAATAATCCTTTTTATCGATGCGAGATTTCGTTGAAAACGAAATATTAGTATAGACCATTGTATGGCATTGGAACTTGATGAGAAATTGCACGAAACTTTATGTGGAATATGCTTAAATTATATTATTTATGGAAAAAAAAAGAAAAGAAAAGAAAAAGAACATGCCAAAATTATTCTGTTAGTTTTCATTCGTTATTTGATTAACATGTTTATGGGAGCTCAAAAGTTGTTAATAAGTCATCGTTTTCTAGCTTTGATTCAAATTCTTTTAGTTGTAGAATGCTCTGAGTGCAGTGCTTGAGTTATAGGACTAAAGAATTGAACTGCATGCGTTTATTCTGCATTCTAAATCATGTTAATGTTTGTAAACAAAGTGGATCCTTGATAAGAGTACAGCTATAAGCGTAATGGCATTTTGCCTATGCTAAAAAGAAATTCAGCAGTCAAATTGGCTCCTCAGCGCTGGCAAGAGAATGCTGCTGATGGTTCCTTTGATGTGGTATTTGCATTTGAAGAAAAGGTTTTTGATATGGTCGTTGAAGGTTCGTATATTCCCTTTCCATTTTGGTACTTGCATCATATGGATGAATGATATGATAATGGAATGGATGAGATGATTAGAACATTGTCTACTGCTTCTCCAATCGTTTTTTGTTTTCTTTTCTGCTTTTTGGCATTTATTTCTGACCTGTCGGAATATTGATTGCAGCTGTACTTTTTATCGTTTTCCTTGTCTATATTTGTATAAGACTCAATGTTGCTATACTGTAGAACAAAGACCACGTGATAAAGCGAGCAAGTTAATCTCGTATTTGAATATAATCAGTTTGATCTCCATTGGAGATGTAAAAAAATGAAAATGCAGTTAGAATTATTTGTTAAGTTGTATTTCTTGGCTTGGAAATTTTGTAAAAAGGAAATTGTGAATCTGTGTCTTGTTACTGAAATTTTGAGGTTCCAATCTAGTAATTGCACGATGAATTGTCCAATGTGGGACTTGTAGAAGACCTTTCTTTTCCATTGTATAATAAGTTGCCAAATCATCTTGTACTTAGGTGTATTGAATTTTTAGGTTCTTCATTTGTACAGATGAGCTAATGTGCTGACTCCATTAATTGTAAAGTACACAGATTAAGATTCAGTAACTTGTTGATGTAGGATGGATTGCTCTGCCACCAAATTGATGCAGGATGGCTTATAGATTAAAGCTCCATTATGGTTGGGGCTTTTTTAGGGGTACTTTAGCTTTTAAAAAGCAGAAGCTAGTATCTTGTTAAGTAAACTAAATGTGCTTTAGCTTTCTGCCAATTTTGTGAAGCTGCTTGGGCTATTTCTCAAAGCAGCTGCAATGTCTCATATTATGAAGAAGCTTCAGCCCTCCCAAACTGACTCCAAGTGTAGTTTCCTTGGATTTGTTGCATGATTTGCTGATGGTGTGGAAAAATTTTGGTTTTAAGTTTTGAAGTGTAGAAGAATAGATTTACAGTTTAGGCTCAATCTCACCAGAAAAGGGAGAATTGTGTAGCAGGAATTTGCGACTGCAATTAATTTATGAGTTTTGGTTGTTAGGAATTAGGATGGAAGGCTTCAGGCAAAAATAGGCTAGGGTAGAAAATGGAAGGTTTATAATGTTCACTATATATATAAAATAAGGTTAACAGAATCTTTTTAATACTCACAGCAGATTTAAAATTTCAGAGTAGGAAAAGAAAAGGAGAGGAAGAAAGTAAATTACAGGAATTAGATGGCCTTGTGGGCATCAGACCTAGACTCCCTATGAATCACACCAAATTTAAAATTGTGTCACACAATCCTCAACAGGCATAGATTGCTAGAGAAGTTCTCTAAAAACTTGTTCTCGTTGTGCGAGTAGAGTTGCATAGATACATATAGGTCTCTGGCACTCCTCATTCTAATAGGCTGGGGTCCAAATGTCAGAAGCAAGGAATTTGGAATCGTTTGATTACCAAAACCAATTTAAAACTAGTGGAGACTGGGAAAAAAGAACAAGTCCAAGAACATGTGTAGATCCAAATAAGACCCATGGACCCCTACTGCTGCCCATATACAGAAATCGTGGAACTTACCCAAGACTCTAAAGTTGAGAACAATTAAACAGAACGTACTGTTGGCCTTTTAACAGAAAGGAACTTGAAAATAAGACTCAGTACTAACTAGACAAAACATAGGCCCTGTATCAATTTTCAACTTTAACTTCTAATATATTCTGGTTTTAAATCTTGCTCTTTAATGATCTGCTCATTCTCTGCATCAATTTTGTTAATTGTGGCGTCGAATTATGTAAGCTATATTTTAATGGCCACTTTGTTGAATCCTCTCTCTTTCAAAAGAGCAACAAGAAGCATATGATTCGGAGAATGTTTTTTTTTTTTTTTGGATGATTAAAATTTCATTACACAAAACAAACGTACACAAAATCTAGCAAAAAGCTAGATCTCCAAACCAACAATACTCCCAAAATTTCTAGCTGACAGCAACTTGCTACCCAGCTAAAACCCAATACAAGCAAAGAACCCAGACAACAAAGAATCAATGTAGGATCTCAGTGGACAAATCCCACTGCTGACAGATATCCACATTCAAACCACTCCTAAGTTTACCTTGACCTCTAATTCTATGTTTTACATCCTAAGTAACATCAAGCATCACTCTTTCTTCAGTTCTAGGCGTATTATCATGCCTAATGTCATTTCTTTGTGACGCCATAAGTGGTAGATTTGGAGAATGTTGACTTTCATTAATCCTTTGTGCTGGAATTTAGTTATAATCACACAGAAGCATATAGATTTTGCTTGGAACTTTGAACTTTTAGTCCAAGCTCTTAAAAACTATTGGTGGATAGTACTGCCCTATGAAGTTTTCAAATGCTAATTAATTTTAGAGTGATATAGTAAATATGTATACCTACAAAGACACATGTTAGCTCCTGTGAATAATTCTTCTTCTTACGCCTGTCTGACCACTATGTAACAATGTGCAGATCTTCACAACCGGGATCATGTTCTTATGAAAACTGTACTAGTGATCAACTTGGAGGTAAAAGACAACCATGAGGAGGCGGCCATAGGAGCTCGGCTTACTTTAGATCTGTGCCAACAGGTCTGTGTCTGCCATGTTTTATGCTAGCTATATATGGTTTGTTATATATAATGATAGACTTTCTAAGGGTATCCTGTATACACAGATTGAAGCCACAGAATCATGGGAAGACTCGATTGATGATATAGTGGCTGATTTTGAAAAACAGCATCGGCGGAAGCTGCTGTATAGCATTTCCTTCTATTGAACACGTCATGAATACACTAATAGAACTCTACCTTCACCAAATCTTTTTAACCTCCAATCTTTCCATTTTCAATGGAAGATTAGTTCTATTTCGCATGAAACTTAGAAGTTTCTGATCATGTTCTGCTGTGTGTTCATTAGAGGTTATGTAGCAATTCCATTCCGTCTAGCATTTGTGCATTGTAGTTGTTAGTCATCGAGTATGAACACTTCCAACCCTTAGCCTTTTAGTTTTGGTCACAAAGTAGGCAGATATTTGGAAGCTCTTGAAAAATGAATGAGCAAATTTCAGTATTGTTATGGGTACAACTTTTATTACAAGAGTTGTTCTATACATGCGTCAAGAGTCCGGCTCTTGTCCCACTCGACCCACGTGGCAGCATCTTTACCGTTATATAAAAAATGCAACTTCACTTGGTTTCTATGGAAGTTTAAACGTTGTAAATTTGTGGGTTAAAAAAAGGGTACCGAATTTTTTTTAAGGATCAAGACTCTGTTCAATGCTGCTGTCATTTTTGTCATTTCCTTGGATAAACTGTGAAAGGGGGTTAGCCAAAATCTACAGATGAGAATTGAATTAAACTAAGAACAGGGCAGGGTTTTAAGAAAGATTTTTTTTTTTTTTTTTTTTGTTTAAAGAAATAAAATGTTCTTTACTCCCTATTAGATGGTTGAGAAATGGGGGAAGATGAAAGAAAAACACAGAATTTGTATTTTTTATGTTCCTGTTTTTCTTTTCTCTTTAAGAGTCTTGCCTTTGACTTTAGTTTTTAATCCCTTTTTTATTTGAACTCTTTGGTACTAGAAAATGATTCTTTTTATCCTTAGTTTGGTTGGTGGGAAAATGGAGGGAGAAAAGAGAGTTGAAAATTGGGTGTTGGATTTTCTGTTGATTTTCTGATTGGATGTGTTGCGTGCTTTGGTAGCTTGTTTGCTTTTTTTGTTAGTAGAACAGATTATTTCTGATTGGGCTGCAGAAATTTGGCAAGGGTGATTGGAGGATCATTTAAAGGAATGTGTTTGATCGGCCTCATTTTGGATATCAAAACTTTGGCTTTCAAATGTAAAGATGCATAGACGCTACAGGCTCTCAATGAAAAGCAGTAATCTTAGTTTAGCAAATTCCATTTTTAAAGTTGTGTGCATGGTTTTGTTAGGTGTTAGGCGATAAGGAGTGTTGCAAAGTGAATTTGGTCATGTATGTGGCGGTGTTCTTTAGTCTTTTAGTGAGTTAAAGAAATGATCATTTGTGGAGGATATAGTAACTTGATGTACCCAAGTTTTTGCTTTCTGGCAAACGTGTTCGAATTTTTGAAATCTGAATTCAACTATAATTTAGTATGCGAATTCCGAAGCAAATAAAGTTGAAAAAGATGTTTGGATAGTTTGATTTTTTGAGATAAAATCGCATAAAACAAATTTGTTTTTTGGTTCATATAGGAAAAATCAAATAAAACTTTTGTGGGATTGGAAAACAAACTTGCACTACAAAAAAAAAGTGGCTGTTAGTGTCCTTTGAATAGTGGCGTTTTTGGGAGAAAACTTTTTTAAAACAAAATAAAAATAAAAATGAGGAAGGATCCCTTTCTGTGCAAGTCCTTCTTCTGTGGAGGAGGGGATCCCTTCCTTGAAATAGACATTCTTGTATGCATTGCTTTGGGAGGCATGCCTTCACTAAGAGTGAGACAGTTTAGACTAATCTATGAGTTGTCTACAGATACTATTTTTACTGCTTCACAAGCAAGTTCTGTTTTTCAAGGCAATGAGAGAAATCATATCAACAACTTGAAGAGAAGTTGTTGATGTAATGGAATTCAAAGCAAATTTAAGCAATGAGAGCATTGTGCATTAAAGAAAAAATCCAATTAGAGTGTCATTTTACACATTAAAATGGAATATATCTATTTTCATATTTATTTATACATCAAAATGGAATATATCAGTTTACCATATATTCCAACTCAATGACACAAATTTTACAAAACCTAGAACATTCCAGTATCGTATGCATAATTCAATAAAGCAATATTCACTTTCATCCCTCTTTCAACTTACGGTACCAACTTCGAGCAATAATATCACATGAAATAACATATAAGGACACCTTAGACAATAGCAACAATGGAATATCAAATTTGAAAGTAATGCATAAAAATCTAGAACTCATATTGATTTCAACCATCAACCCTTAGTTTCAACCTTTTCAAAGCTTAATATTGATTTCAATGGGCCGAAAACATACATAACACTTTCATCACTCTATCTAAAGAATTTTTATATGCAAACATGCACTATAAGACTATTTTGTAAAACCTGGTTCACATAGTCTCTAATAATGACCACAAAGAAGCAAATTTAAAGTCATACTCGCATATGAAGAGACTCAAGACATAATAAGTAAGACATGGACTAAATGAATAAATAAAGGGGAAAAAAGCAACAAAAAAAATATTATATCTGAACTGTCTCCATAAAGAGTATTAGTTCATTTGATTAATATTGATGCTTTTTTGTTGATTCGCACATCAAGGAACAATCGAAAACCTTTTCTTTCCAACAATAAATTTTAACTTGCAACCTAACCATGAACAATAATACAGTTGCAGAGGATGATAATGGACAACTAAGTAATAAGCTGTTTACCAGAAAGTATAAAATTCTACCAAAACAAAGAAAAACAAAACAAAAGAATGAAATAAAATAAATGTTTTGACATTATATATGGCATGTCAATCAGAGCACACTATTTATAGATAACCTAAATGTTCTCGTTGGTTGTCTGGTTTCAAACTAAACCTGGGAAAAAAAGAATTTTCAGAAATATTATTAATCTAGAGGTATATTTTCGATTACATAACCCCGGAATGTAGATCAAAAGCTTCTCAGAACTCCCATATCAATCATATTTGAATTATGTCCAATTCTAGTGCCAAGCCTCTTTAAATGATTTTTCATAATTCCTCCATGAAGCCATTCCCAATTAAACCACCAAAGTCATTCACAACAACAAGAACTCAAGAGAAACAAAAAGTTGGTGAAATCCACAAAGTCCGCTCTATATACCTTCCCTAAACCCTAAAACAAAATAACCCATTTAAGCTGTTATGAGAGGAAAACCTCAAACACACTAGAATTTGGGTTCCAGGCTTGTTGAGACAGTTTCGGTGTGGTGACGTGTCGTCTTGTGATTCATCTTCTCCAATGAACTTCACTTCCTTCTAGATCTGCAAAATATCAAACAACTCGTCGGGGGTACCGACTACACCCACTCCAATGCCTAAGTCAATTCGACAGACAAATTTTTGGAAGTAACGAGAATGATCAATGATTTCAAAGTTTAGAGAATGTGTCCTTTATACCTGGCGTAGCAGTCTTATTTATAGGCTCGTAGTTTCACAGTTATGATACTACTGGAGTGCTTGGAGCGTAATCAATTAGGAGTCTGAGTCCTGGACTAATCGGATTAGGAGTTTGAGTCCTAGACCGCATAGGCTTTAAACTCATCTTCATAGAATTTGAATTCGGTAGTAGAGTCCAAGTCAGATAAGACACTACCTCTTCAGTCGATTCCACGTTAATAGCTACCATATCCTATGTTTTATGGGATAGGAGTCTATCCCGAGATATTTAGGATAAGAGTCTTTTAGAGATCATGCAGAGTCCTGGATTCGGGTCTGAGCCCATGAATCTCGGACATAGTGTCCTAAGCGTAGTCAAACACTTACTTGTTAAGTTTGAAAAGATATCTTTGAGGCGGTGTAATATGTCTTGGCCATGTGTCCGAGGCAGAGTGATCTCGAGATGTCTTTGTCCGAGACCGGGAGATCTCAGGATAGTTCGCACCCTGTGGAGTTTTTAGGTCCAAGGCACTTAGGCATTGAAATGAGATTTAGTCCGAGGTATTCTTCCTGAGACGATCTTGCCATATGAAGTTGTGACATACCTCCGAGACGGTAGTGGCTGAGATAACCCAGCCGAGTCAGATCAATGTGTTGGACCCCTGACTCGACTTTGGGTCCACTTGTCTTCGGAGTTGATTATTTTCCCAACAGTTACTCCCTAATTCTCTTATTTGAATTTTGAATGTAACAAAATTAATTTTCTCCTTGGCATCTGTACTTGTCAGCGGTCACATCCTTGGCGCCATAATGACCGAATCTTCATAACTAATGATGACTTTGAAATTTCAATTTTCGAGGCGCCGCCTTAAATGAGGATTTGATTTTCAAAATTTTCTGACGGCCGGCACTTCAGTTTTCAAGGAATTGTAATGATGGTGCCTCTTGGGTTCTCGGTGTGACGACCTTTTTTTTTTTTTTTTTTTTTGTTATACAAATCATTTGCATAAACATTAATCTAATAAAATATAAATGGATCTTCACAGTGGTACGACTACATGTCACTTAGCCAACATATGGCACATGCCCCATAACATACACCTGATAATCAGAGTAACTTCTATTTAACTATGCAGCGGAAAACATTAACCTGAATTGCGAAAATCATATCTTATACATCTATCACAAATTAATTACAATAAAGAGCCATTTGACATCTATCTGTTTAAAGTTTATAAAACATATTACTATAATTACATACCAAAATACCGGCTCAACAATACACGTGTCATGCAAGACACAAGCCACATCAAAATACCCAAAATGCAGACTACCCATGAGTCCGTGACTTATGACTGTCGCGATGTGCTCCAATCATAGCATCCACACGCTAAGCAAACTAGTCATCCTCTACATTCACGGTACCTGTAGCCAAGAAACCTAATCTATACGGTTGTGGGGGTTGCCATATCTGTATAGGTGAAAGAATGAGTTCACCATCTCAGCATGAAACATACCGATACCTCAGTGATATAAAATTGACTGAGTTTTCGCAAAGAACCAACTTTTCCTTTTTAGTTTTGCGTACACTATAACAGCTACCAATTTTATAAACTTTTGTTTGAAATCCCCCATAATTGATGTAGCAAACGTCGACTAATAGAAAATATTTAAAGCATACTACGCATCTAAGATTATACGTAGAAGTTTTCTTGATGGAAATAACTACATACATTCTCACCTACTATAATACTTTTGATTCAGTGGCTTAAGCTTACATACACCTGAGGGCATTCACATGCACGTAGACCTTAAGCTGGAAAATAATGGCATTTAAATCATGCAACCATCCGATAGAAATATGCATAAGCTCTTTCCCATTAAAGCTCTTATGCATACTAATACGTCTAACAAAACTACTCATAGTATAAAAACATCATTCATAAAAACAATACTATACATGTTCATGCAAGTTTTTCTGTATGTGGCTTGCCCCGAGATAGTGAACTGTATGGGGCATGCCCCGAGGTAGTGAACTAGGTAGTGAAAGCTTGCAATCACACCCTTGGGACTTGTCCCTTTAAGATTACCGTTTCTCGTGGGTTGCAAACCTCACTTTGTTCTATGTTCAACGTTTATATGCTCATGCTTCATGCCATAAAACAATAAATATCTTTTTCAATTCCATGATCATGCTTTAACACATGCTTTCAATAAGATTCCATAAACAGTTTAACACATCAATTCATTAATCAATATCTGCGTAACTTAAATCTCAACCACAGCACACATTCATACCCTTTAAATCAATTCAAACACCTTTCATTCATGCATCAATTCTCATAAACATCATTGCAATATTTTAACATAATTGAAACTACTAAAATCATCAAAAACATATATATTCAACATACAATTGGTTCGAATTTATAAAACAATATAGTATTTGCATTTCTATAACATATTTAAAAGTAGTTTTCTCAGTAAGTAGAATACTCACCTTGGCTACATTAGACTCTTGACTCGAACTTTCACTTGATTCTAGTCACTTGGACTTTACATTAGAGAACCAATAGTTTCCAATCCAGACACTATCCTGCAAACACTTATGACGTCAGACTATGCTATTAAACTTTATACTCTATGACAAAATTACTACCCGCGTGCTCACACGTCACATTCTCCGCTTCTAAAGCTAGCTAGGTACTTTAAACTATTATTAGGTTTACCATTGGTTCTTGATTCCTATTGTATCTTGTTTATTAACATAAAATTTATTTACCCTTTTTACTAGCTTATTTACTATTGTTGCACCTCATTATCTATGTTAACCATTTTTATAGCGTGTTGCTTATTTACTAAGTTAACAATATATTTTTAACCCATATACATGCATATGTACATATACATATATACATATACACATACAATGCTTAAACCTAATCCGATGATACCCATAAATATCATGTGTACATGGATAGGTGAACTAGGTACTTAGTCACCTTATTATCTATTAAGTCTTATAGTTTGTTTATCCTTTTAAGCAACACAGGCGACACAAGACTCCCTACCCTAGCGCCGATCTTCCCCTTTTCTCCTCTCTTCCGAGTTTTGCCGATCTTCATCTTCTTCAACCTTCACCAAAAAACTAACTCAGTCACCCCCTACCAGTCCCTAGCACCCTGCAAACCCTCGAGTCTGGATTCCCTCCCTCCTCAGTTCTTTTTTTCTTCATTTTGGTAATTCCTAGGGTTTAGACTCTTCAAATATTCGGCGAATTTTCTTGTGTTTTATCGTTTTTCTGGTGATTCATTGTGTTTATTGTTTGGGTTTGAGGTATTTTCGGAGGATTAGAGGCTCAGAGCTCCACGGAATCAACCTGCGACGCCCCGCAAACCCGCTCTTCCCTGCCCCGCTCAAAACCGCACCGTCCGAATTTCTCCAAAAAAACACGGATCATGGGTTCATGGAAAACCGCCCCCCTCCCCCGGCCCCGTGCTCACCTCTACTCCCAATCCCTTACTTGTATATTTATTTACATGTTTTTATTTGTTAATAAATACACGTAATTGATCAATGACCACCTTGCCCATGTGGCGAGGTGGTCCCCTAGCTAGTTTTAGGGTTTTTTATTTTCTTTTCTTTTTTTCTAAAAAAAAAAGAAGAAGTAAAAGTAAAAGTTGTCATGTAGACAAAGGTGGTTAGAAGTTGTGTTTTGGGATGGCAAACCGCCCCCCTCCCCCGGCCCCGTGCTCACCTCTACTCCCAATCCCTTACTTGTATGTTTATTTACATGTTTTATTTGTTAATAAATACACGTGATTGATCAATGACCACCTTGCCCATGTGGCAAGGTGGTCCCCTAGCTAGTTTTAGGGTTTTTTATTTTATTTTCTTTTTTTTTTTCTAAAAAAAAAAAAAAAAGAATTAAAAGTAAAAGTTGTCATGTAGACAAAGGTGGTTAGAAGTTGTGTTTTGGGATGGCAATGCATCATATCTCATTTAATAAAAATTACGAAATGGATGCCCCTAATTAATATTTCCAATCTTGATCGAGATCACTCATTAAGAGACCGAGTATTTTTAGCAAACTAATTCCTAATTCAAAAAAAATGATCTTTATTTTCTTCAAGAGGGACGCTAAGCACAGTCAATTACTATGCATGTGATCAGTGGCGGAGTCAGGATTTTAGTTTAGAGGAGGCAAAATTTAAAAATAAAATTGAACAAAAATTAATTAAAAAAATAAAAAATGTGACTATAAAAAAAAATTAATTATTGTTTAAAATGTATAAATGTAACTTACGATTTATTGTTCATAATACCAAAGCACTATTAACAACTACTACCGTTTCACTTCTATAGCCTTTCTTTCAAATTCCCTTCTTTTTTTTTTTTCTTTTTTTTTTTTAAAAAAATAATAATAAAAAAAAAAAAAAAAAAAAAAAAAAAAAAAAAAAAAAACCTTTTGCTTTTGTTATTGGTCAGAAATCAGAAAAGAATTTGGTTCAGTTGATGACAAAAAGAACATTGGCGTGAATGGGCTTATAGTTAGTAATTTTGGTGAGGCTCAAAATAATACCAAAGCCCAATTTTAGAAATACGGTTAAACCCGATCAAAATCATTCCTCGGCGGAAGTGCTGGAGCTGGTTCCAATTACACGCCGCGTTTTGGGTTATATATGACCTTTAGTTTTATGTGATGTCGGCATAAATGATCTAAACGAACCGTTTTAGTACAAAATCTAAAAGGCTTGAGAAGAAGTTGATGTCGTCGTCTTCCTTCTTCTTTAAACCTAAATATCTGAAACTGTAACTGTAAAACAAGAAAAATACAGAAACTCTCGCATGACGGCGTCGTCTTCCTCTGAAAAAAATTTTGCTCGTAATGTCGATGCCCCTGATGAAGTTGCTGACATCTGGAGGACTTTTACCAGGGATTAAAAAAATATTGGGGGTTGAGGGGGGGCTATCGACCCTGCATGTGATTGTTGCTTGTATGCAGCATTTAAGTAATTATTAATGCTTTTCCCATGCCTTAATTAATTAATAAGACCAATTATAAGGGCTAGCTTTTTGACTAATGATTTTTCCATGCCTTGTCAAACTTGTGACACCCAATGAAATTTAAGCAACTCAATTACACAATAATGGTTGACGATGCGCACCTAACGCATATTTAACTGAAAAATAAGCCTAATCAATGAGATAGATGAATTAAATACAAATAAATAAAAGTCTACATATAAACATATAAAAAATAACCCTAAAAATTAAGATAAATTATTTTAGGATTGACGTGGCAGAGGAGACGTCATATTGACTGTATGAATTTTAAAAGAGTAATGATTCACTACCACCTTTTAACACAACTTTTCACCACTTTGCTTATGTGACAAGGTGGTCCCCTACTACTTTTTAGGTTTTAAAAATAAAAGGAAAATGTTAAATTTACAACACCAATACAACAACCACACAACAACCCCTCACATGAGGGTGGACCCCACACACTGGGGCCCACTCTCATGTGAGGGATTGTTGTGTGGTTGTTGTGATGGTGTTGTGTATGAATCAAATCCCTAAATAAAATAAGGTGGGGGACCACCTTGCCACATAAGCAAGGTGGTGAAAAGTTGTGTTAAAAGGTGGTAGTGAATCATTACTCATTTTAAAAAGCATAACGTACATTTGGATTTTCTTTCTTTACAAAGAAAATAAATAGTTACTACAAAAAAAAGAAAAGAAAAAAAAGAAAAGAAAAAAAAGAAATATTTCATACAAAATAAGCGTCATTAATTACTTTACAATGAAATAATTTTCAAATGGACAGAAACAAAACCCCATTTTGATTTGATGAATTTTCTTTCCTTAAATAAAATAGAGTGATTTATTGTGTGTGTGAATTGTATTTAATTAGATTATGGCTGTCTTTAGGTTCTAAATTAATTGGACCTTCCATTTTTCATTTTCCCTTTACTTAAAAATTAAAATCTGACACACTATAAAATATTGAGTAGGGAGTTGAAATATCATTAGCAAACAAATTAAATTTTCAAGTACTCATCGGTCACAAACTCTCTCCAACATCAATAATCAGAAGACGATGGAGAAGACTTCTTTTCGAAATGGCTTTTTTGATCTGTCTTATTTGTTGCAACTTGTGAGTCATTCTCTCTAATAATCCTATCTATTTCTTTTATTTTATTTTTATTTATTGTTTTATATGAGTTTTTATCTCTCTTACCCATGGTTTTTTTTTTTTTTTTTTTTGGGGGGGGGGGGGGAATGATCATATATAGTGACTAATGACAGGTATGTCATTCTCAATGGTACCAAGAGCTAATTAAGGCAAATGTAATTCATTGCCGTGAAGATATTACATGTTTTGAGCTTTTGAAAAATTGTCCATTTTTTATAGAGTTTGTGGTCCACAAGATTTCTGCATCTGCTATAGAAAAGAAGAAGCTACTCCAAAGGTTAATGAAAATACTCTCAAATAAACTTAGGATAGTACTCATAAATAAAACCCAAAAAAATAAGATAGAAAATAATTATATATCAATGTTATGGAAGTGATAGGTCACCTCCTCTCAACTAGTGATTTTGGAGGAGTTATCTTTGCATCTCCTCCTATCTTCCTAATAAATTAAAAGTGAATGGCTACTAAGGTAATGGTCATGTACTTGTAGTTTTTCGATCTGCTCCCTAATTAATAAAGAAGTTAACTTCCTTGTATGTATATTATCGTAATGGTGTAATTAACAACGTTCTTTTTCAATTTAGACAATCTTAATTTACATGTACATTAATTATCATCGGATTGTAATTTGTGCACGTGGTCCATCCCAAACAGATTAATCTTTTATTTATGCAATGTAGGGGTGTACATTCAGACCAGTTATAACCGGCCGGGAAAACCTGCTTCGGGCACTAATCGGCTCTGAGAAACCGGGTTGGTACCCGGAGTCGAAGCCGGAGCCGGGTATTGGTTTTCAAAAACCCCGGTTATAACCGGTAACCGGCTCTGGGTCTATTAATTTATTAAAAAAAAAAATTACCCCCTACCCTTTTACCCTAATGCTACACGGCCTAACACGGGGGACCTTTCCATCTTTTTCACACTTTCGCCCTAAATCCTAATTTCTATTTCTCTCATTCTTGCCGCCGACTGCCTTCACTCTTCACTAACTCTTTGCCCTAAATATTCCTTCACTCTTCTCCTTTGCCACTCGTCAGCCGTCGCCTACCACGTAACCAACCTTCTTCTCCTTCTTCTTAGTGTTAAAGTGTCCCACATCGCTAAGAGTTTATTCACCTAGGCACTTTATAAGCCATGGTGTCCCCTAATCTCTCAAGACATTTTTTGAGAATGAGTGAGGCCCATGAACTTTTTCATGGTATCAGAGTCACAAGTTTCTTAAGATGATTGTCATTTCCTTTTCGTTGTTGTCCACGTGTTTGGCCATTAGTTGCCACATGTGAGAATGCGTGTCAAAGTGTCCAACATTGCTAAGAGTTCCTTTACCTGGACACTTTATAAGCCATGGTGTCCCATACTCTCTCAGGACGTTTTTTGAGAGTAAGACCCATGGAATTTTTCACTTAGTTCTTCACTTTTTCTTCTGAACTTCTTAGTTCTTCTTCTATATGATTTTGATTTTGATCCGGTGATCTTTGATCTTTCGATTCTTTTATCACCCTTACTGAGTACTAACTTCGTCTTTCTCTGTTTATCTACAAATTTGGTGGTTTTTGAAGCAGAAGGAGCAAATCACGATTAGGTATGTTGCTCTTCTTTAATTTTTGTTATGAACTAATTTAACTCTTGATACTGTTGTAGCTTTCCTTTGGGATGCTAGGGTTTTTTTTTTTTTTTTTTTTGGGGGGGGGGGGGGTGGGGGGGGTGGTTTTGAGAAGTGGGTTTTGGTGAAACTGAGGGAAGGATCAATGGGTTGTGTTTGATTCTTTGATTTCTGCGGCTTGTATGAAGCCTCAGCTTGATTCCGTTTTTTCTAGTGCGTTTTTGGTACCAAAAAAGTTTTTTTTTTTTTTTTAAAAAAAGAAAAATACTACTCAGTCTGGATAACTGGCGTACCCGGTTCCTGAGTCGGTTATTGAAATTCAATAACCAGGAACCCCGAAACCGATTCCCGGTTATTACCCAATAACCAAAAACCGGCTCCGAGTGCGACGTTAAATTTCTGGACAGTGTTTAACTTTGTTTCTAATGGCTAGTGGCCAAAAGAACATCTTAGAACAAAATTTTGGTCGGTAAAGAAACTATTACAAACTGTGCATCTCTTAATGGATTGGCAATGGAAACAACTGAAATGTTTACAAAAAAAAATAAAATGTGCAAATTTGGCTGTGATATCCCAAGTCATAATTACCCGGCCAATAAAAGTATTAATTAAGTAGATTTTTTGTTCCATTATTTGGAATCAGTTTATTAAATATAGGCTAAAATATGAATTTCTAATTTTGATCTTTACCTCATTAAGTTGTTAGATTTGATGTAAGGCTGAGTAAACATAAATTTTGGGATTGAAACCATTGTGGTTTTAATTATGAGAGATTTATTAGAGAGGGAGGTCATGCTAGACTCAACCGAACAACTAAATTTGGGATTATCCGACCACCTATTGAACAATTGAATTTTATATAGACTCTCTCATATTAATAACTATATATATTGCTGACAATTTAAACAACTAATTATTATACATGAATTTTAAAATAAGCAAAGTAGGTTTTTATTTTTTATTTTTTATTTTTTTGTGGAATGGTTGGGTTTTCAATTTTTTTCTTTTTTCTTTTTTCTTCTTCTAAGCAATGGAATGATTGAACTTGATCATCTATTCAGGCAAGGAATGGTTAGTGCAGATCCTTTCATAATCGATATGTCCAATAATTTTGCTCTCTTTGTTAGGCTTTGCAGCAGATCGATAGGACGGAATTGGCCCGATCATAGAAAAAATTAGGCGGTCGTTTAAGGCCTTCAATTTAATAAGACCTTCACTTAATGAATAGTAATAAAAAATATTTTAAGGCGTAGTTATAGTTAATATTATTTAATTAAGGCACTTAATTATAATAATAAGTAATTAAAAAGACAATAACATCGTTTAATTCTCCGACATCCAATTCTTAAAATAAGTCTTATAAAATTGATAATATATGTTAAATAAGAGAGTCAAATAATATTATAAATAAAACTAATTTTTCAACTTTAAACATTCTATTATTGGAAATAGCGGAGATAATGAAAATAATAATAATATTCAATTACGTTGTGGGAAGATTTTTTTTGGGCCTTGTGATGAGCATTAAACAGTCAAAATTTCAATCAAAATTTAAAGGGGCAACAATAAATTTTGATCTTGAATGCCAATTGGATCGTTCCTAATTTTGTATCCCAAAAAGTGAGAAAAATAGTTTTTAAATAAAAATATAATATTAATATTAAAATAAATATTAATTAATTAATATTTAAAAAATAAAGAAAATGCCTCACTTTTACTTGTTGCCTTAGACCTTAAAATGTATCGAATCGACCTTGGGCCCAACTGGGTGTTAGTGGGCTATGCCTCTCATACACCGTCCGAAAAAAAATAATGTTAAAAACGATTATTTAATTTTGTCCCCTGAAATATATATATATATATATATATATATATATATATATATATATATATATATATCCTCCCTAAAGTTAAATTCCTAGTTCCCTTTGGCAGCTCTTTCTTGATCCATTCATTTTTTTATTTAACAAAAGCTTTGTTTGTTTCGGCGTAAAATGATTTTTGTTAGAAAATATTGTTTACTTAAAACATTTTTCAATATTTGGTGTGTATGAAAAATCACAAGTATTTTTTTTTTTTTTTTTTTAATATTTTCATTTAGTCATATTAGCCTATAATAAAAATAAATTTTTATTGACAACATAAAAATATTAATATAAAATAATAATAAAAATTAACCTAATAATTTGACTTCTGGCGGTGGTCTGGTGATGGTCTGACGGCGGCTCGGTGGTGGTTCGACGGTGGCCTGGGATGGCTCATAGGTGGTTCGGTAATGACACGGTACTGGCTAAGTGATGGTCCAACGATTGTCCGATAGTGGTCGGGGTGGCTTGGCGATGGTCAAACGGTGATCCGGTGGTGGTCCCACGGTTTGAGAAAGAGAAACTCAAACTCAAAAATGATTTACGAAATTTAAAAATGAAAATAATTTTTTGAAACTAAAGAAGTTTTTTTGGTTTAGTCAACTCTGATTTCCGGTCGAACCAAAAATAAAAATTAAAAATAGGAAAATAAATTTAAGAAAATATTTTATACCGGAACAAATAGAATTAAAGTTATTATATAATATGTATCAAGCTTAATAATGAAAGCAATCCCTTTATAATAATAATAATAATAATAATAATAATAATGAAAGCCAATGCTAACGCCACCAGGTCCTCCCTTTAGACCTTTTCTTATTATGATTTATGAGTCACTTAAGCAGAAGGTTTACCAAATCTAGACTAACAAAAATTTTAAATTAAGCATGAGAAGGTGATCGATATATATATATAAGAGAGAGAGACAGAAAGATTGTGCGTGTTGATAAGAAATAAGAATTGGACCACTCGTGACTTTTATCAAAGCATGCATGCACCCATGTGTTTGTGTTATCTATAATTTCCAAAATAGGAAAAAAGCAAACGCGGTTTTTATAAAGTCTGAATGTACTTGGAATACCATAAATATATATATAGAGGTTGATATGCATGTGAGAGAAATAAATGTATAGCAGAAGGAAGAGCTTTCTGCATGTCGTCTCTTTCTCTCAAAATAATAATAATAATAATAATAATGAAAAAGGAAATTCTTCGCTCTCATTACGTACCCACGGGTCCCGCATCCAAACCTTTTCAAAAATTTATATATAAAATTGTACGTGCATCTCTTAATTAATTAACAGATTGGTGATGGGAACATCTTATATATATAAGAGACTGAGTATTTTTAGCAAATTAATTCCTAATTCAAAAAAAAAATGCTCTATATTTTCTTCAAGAGGGACGCTGATGGAGCACAATCAATAATTAGTATGCATGTGATTGTTGCTTGTATGCAGCGTTTAACTAATTAATGCTTTTCCCATGCCTTCATTAATTAATAAGAACAATTATAAGGGCTAGCTTTTTGACTAAGTAATGATTTTTCCATGCCTTGTCAAACTTAATTGTGACACCCAATGAAATTTTTAAGCAACAGATCAATTAATTACACAATAATGGTTGAATTTGACAAAGCATAATTAATTAACATTTGATGCAGTGTTGTGTAAACTCGTCTGGATGGATTCAAAAACGGAGTTTATCATGGTGGTGATCGATTAAACTTAATTAGCCTACCACGCCTTAATAATCTCCTCGATCAGAAACAAAACCATTTCCAACGTTAACTTGGTATATCCGGCCAGCAGATCTAATCTGATCTATCTGCTGCTTCTTCTAGCTCTTTCTGTCCAAAAATCTTGAGAGAAAAAGAATTTATATCCCCTAAAAATCTCAGCTAGCCAAAGCATGCATGGAACAGAACGAAGCTGCCATAGTCCCGGCCCGGCCCCAAAGGAAAAGGTCCAAGCTCCACCGCCAGCCACTGAGGTTTTGTACGAACTAATGGATCGGATCAGATAATTACAACTCAAGCTCTCTCAATGAGGATGAGATCGAAGTAGTGATATCAAGTAAATTTATGCAAAAGAAGAAAAAAGATAGACCATGAAAATATACCTCCTCCTCCTCGATCGGCCTGGTTACAAATGAAGGCATGCAGTAGAATATAAAATAACCCATGTAGAGATGGAAGGGAAAGGGTGGAACCACCGGAAATCAGAGGAATGTGCGGTTATGGGAAGAATTTTATTCCCCTTTCGTTCATCCCAAATAGCCCATTCCTACAACTCCCGGTAGCTCTAATCTCCCTTTCCCTCTTCTCGATCACTTTCATCATCACCTCCTTCATTAGCCACCACAACCCTAATTATCTTTGGTGGAAGCCAACAGATCTCGGCTTTTTTTTATAGACTCGTCCGCCAACCACCTCATGCATGCCACCTACCCATAATTTACAAGAAAAATGCTTTTTCTTCCGTGGCATGAAGAATTTTGATCCTCTCAATTTCAAATGGAGAGGATTCTCTCCGTTTATTGTAAAAGTGAGGGTGTGGTTGTCTTTTCATATTTTATGAAAATGTAAAAAACCAACTATACCATTTGATTCGGGGTTTCGGATCTATTCAAAATGACCTGATGGTGAGGTAAGGTTAACTTTGGAAGATCTTTTTACAAGTGGATGCGGTGGGAGATTGTGACGTCATACTAGGTTCAATCTTAGAGAATTCTTGGCTAAGAGCACTAGGATTAGGATCCCTCAAATTTCTTTTGACACTTGAGATTTTCAAATTGTTAAATCCTAGTCGTGCTTAAGCATTTATTTCATGTAAACAGCTAGCACATTATTAATTGTTAGATGTAAAGCATTAATTTCATGTAAACAGCTGGCACATTGTGAATTGTTAGATGTAAAGCATATATGTCTAGAATTTAATAATTTGAGAATCTCAAATGTCAAAAGAAATTTGAGGAGATTCTGATCCAAGAGCACTAGTAGCATCCTATAGGTGGTTCCCTTATCTAAATATAGGAAATATGTCAAAAAAATCACCTGCATTAGATTCCCTACAGGTTCCCTAAGCATTAGGAATGCTACATTACTTTCCAATGTATAGGGACCAAAAGAGCTTCTCTATGATTATTATAATCATAAACTCGATTCTCTCTCCTCTCACCTCTCTTCGATCTCTCTCCTTATAATAAAGTAAAAGTAAATATATATATATATATATATAGTTTAGGGAAAAATTAAGAGAAGTTATTGTGAAGTGTTTTTAGATAGAGAAACAAAAAGTAGTTTTATTCCCCTACAAAAAAGAACCAATTCTTGACAATTTTCTTTCTATACAGTTTTAAAAACATATAGAATTAAATTTGTCCTGACATTCTTTTAATAGGTGAGACCCCACGCGTTAAATATTTAATTGAAATGGGAGGTAAATGATGGAGTCAATGTTCAAACTTAGGACCTCTGGCTCCGATACCATGTGAAAAGTCCATGGGCTCATTGACACTATCAAAAGACACCTTGAGAGAGGAGTGGACACTATGGCTTATAAAGTACCCAGGTGAAGAAAATCTTAGCAATGTGGGATACTTTAACACGCCACCTCACGTGTGGCAACTAATGACCAAATACATGGACAACAACAAGAAGGAAAGACTCATCATCACAAGAAACCTATGGCTCTGATACCATGTGAAAAGTTCATTGGCCCATTAACACTCTTAAAAAACACATTGAGAGAGGAGGGGGCACCATACCTTATAAAGTGCCAAGGTAAAGGAAATCTTATCGATGTGGGACACTTTAACACATGTGAAAAGTCCATGGATCCATTGACACTCTCAAAAAATGCCTTGAGAGAGGATGTGACACCATGGCTTATAAAGTGCCTAAGTGAAGGAAATCTTAGCGATGTGGAACACTTTAACACGCTCCCCTCACGTGTGGCAACTAATGGTTAAACGCGTAGACAACAACGAGAGGGAAATGCACATCATCGCAAGAAACATGTGACTCTGATACCATGTTAAATCACTAATTGTTCCGAAAGCTTAAGCTGATAGGAAGAGGTAAATTTAATCACTTAATCAATACTTTAACATAAGCAAAAAAACTGTCTTTTCGTTTAGTAAAAAAAAAGCGTATCTTCAAAAGTGAAGAAAAAACATTTTGGAATTTTTTTTTATTGCCTCGATAACATGTCATATCTTTAATATGTAGCATTTTTTACATCATTCAATGTAAAAATAAAAAATAAATAAATAAATAAATAAAAAAGAAGAAAAAAAAGGCTTGAATTCTTATAATTTGAAAATCTCAAATTTTTTTGAAATTAAAGAGGATCCTAATCCGTCATTAACAGCTTGGACTAAGACCACCCCTTTAACCCTTTTCCCCTAGCCTTTTAAATTAGAAAAAAAAAAAAAACCAAAAGGACACGCAATTCCAGCTGGTGAAGAGGTACTTGCATTTCTCGTGAACTATTACTTTGAGCATTTCCAATGAGTTAGCTATTTGCAATTTTAGGTTAAAAGTAGCTAAACAAAATGTGAAAAACACACTCCATTAGATTATCTAAACAAAAGCTATAATACATTTTCCTTAGATTCGTCACATATCTATCTTTTATTTTATTGTTTATCTCATGGAAAATGACAGAGTGCTCAAGCTCCTCGTTAGCTCCAACCTTTGCAACCTCAAATGGCTCAAACGTGAAAACCCTCTCATATTCTACTACAATTATCAACAAATATATATATACTTTCATAAATATTCTTGATATTGGTATAAGGATATTATATTTATACTTATCATTGGCAAATACATTGTTAAAAATATGACTGTTAGAAGAATGGTCATTTGAGAAAAAATGACCATTTAAAAAATTGTGTTAGAAAATGACAAATTTAACAAATGACTGTTGAAAAATATGTTTGTTAGAAAAATAGTCTTTTGAAAAAAAAAAAAATGACGGTTGAAAAATTTGCGTTAGAAAACTGACCGTTTTAACAAATCGACTGTTGAAAAATATTTCTGTAAGAAAAATTGTTGTTTGAGAAAAAATGACTGTCGACAAATTTGCGTTAAAAAAATTACCGTTTTAACAAAACAATCGTTGACAAATATGACCATTTAAAGAAAAAAAAAACATGATAATTAAAAAAAATAATAAAAAAGAATAAAGAAAGCATATCTAGATAACATAG
This sequence comes from Alnus glutinosa, assembly GCF_958979055.1. Lineage (NCBI taxonomy): Eukaryota > Viridiplantae > Streptophyta > Magnoliopsida > Fagales > Betulaceae > Alnus > Alnus glutinosa. The sequence goes on along the minus strand of NC_084889.1, from coordinate 28,709,773 downwards.
AGTTAAAAATAGATAATCGGATGTATGGTGCATTTTAAAACCCATTAGCTAAACTAGATAAATTAGGTTTTAATTAGCTATTTTAGATTGAAAAATACATAACCATTGGAAGTGGTGTTATATCTTGGTTTTGCAGAGTATGTTTTTTTCCTGCACAACAAATACGATGGTTTACATGCATTAATGAGCATGTATTAAAAATCACGTTGTTTCATTACTTTTAGTGCATTAAACCACATTGTTTCATTTCATAAAAACCACGTTGTTGAGAATAAATTCCACTCAACCCAGTCCAAGGAGGAGACAGCAGAACTCCCGGGAGATAGACACTTAACAGCTATTCTTGAGAAATCAGCTATCATTAATCCTAGTAAATCTGGATTAAGACTCTATTCCAAATTGAATTGAAGTAAGAGTCATAATTCGATTAGCAGTCCTATCCCGGTAGAATCAGGATAGGACTCTTAGTTTAAGTATAGTTTAATCAGTAGTCCTATTCTTGGTAGAATTGAGATAGGACTCAAGGTCCAATCAGATCAGAAGTCAAATAAGAGATCAGATCAAAAGTTTAAGAAATTATCAAAGTTTAATTAGAACTCTGACAGCAGTTCTAGATCAACAAGGAGCAAGAATCCTAATCCAGATTTGACTCAACTTCTTTGTTTGTAAATATGCCCATACCGCAAGTATAAACTCAGATTGAATTTTTTAGAGATTAAGCAGATTCTTTTTAGCAGAAACTAACTTAGGCATCAGAGAGGACCTCCGAAAGAATCCTTTAAGTTTGCCTATTTTACAGAAATGTTGAGAAGCGTAAAAAACAACAAACAATGTGTTAATTCATATCATATCAAAAACTATACCAACACACGTTAAACATCTAATCAAGCTCTAATGAGAGAGAATAATGATGTGTTTGGCAACCGAGTGGAATAAATATTCCACTCGGATTTTTCCTAAAACCCTCCCACCCGCCCGAATACCCGAATTTGACCCGAATTTTGTTTGAATTTTAAGCTGATAATTTGAGTACTGGCTGGGCCCCACGCGCAGAACAAACTGTCTCCCAAAAAGCGTGTGGGTCCCACATATAAATAATAAAATAATACAAATTTAAATAAAATAAAAATAAAAAAAAACTTAATTAAAAACACAAGGGGTGGCTGCCAACCGGGTGGCCGCGCGGTCACCCCCGGCCAGCGGGGGTGGCCGCGCGGCCTCCCCCGGCCACTGGTTGGCAGCCACCCCTGCATCATTTTTTTTTTATTTTTAATTTTATTTTTTTAAAAAAAAAAATTATTTATTTATTTTTTAATTAAATAATCAATATATAATAAATTATTATTATTTAAATTATTATTTTACACAACTTTTTAAACTTCCAATCATTTTTTACCATTAAAATATAATATTTTTCAATCTCAAAATTCAACATCCAAACACAATTTTTTACCTCGATATTTGTAAATAGAATTAGAATTCAATTCTAATTCTCAAAATTCAATACTCAAACGCACCATTAAATAACTCCAACGAGTCATACCTAACAAAGTGAGCACAATAAGTATACCTTTCCATTTGCATGCTTCTTTCGTACATTGAAGCTTTTGAATTGTCAACAAGTAAAATGGAAAGTTATGTCAGTGTGAAATATAATTGACTTGGGCAATGCTGCGGTTGATATTTTGTCTGATAGAAGAAACTCAAGAAAGCAATCTCAGACGTTGAGAGGGAATCGTCCATTGGATGCCATACCTGTGTCCGGCCTCCCAGTCCCATATAGGCTGTTTCTATATTATTCTCTATTTCGCGAAACGAAAACTTCAACAAGTAGTCAATGTGTCACACTCTCCACCTAACGATCAACTCATCTCTCCCCCTCGACCGTACGATCAAAATCCTCCTGACTAGTTAGTTACTCTACGGTCCACATTGCACCAAGCACCTCATGAAAATTGAAAACCACCACATCGATAACGTGTCCAAATCAAGTAATTCTATATGTAATATAAATATTTTTTAAAATTATTATATAATTAAATTTATCATTTAATCAATTACATATTTAATGATAATTTTAAAAATTACTTAATTATTTAATAAACATTTATTTAACATGTAAAATTTTTGGTCCACACCCAAACCATCATCCCTGCACCATGAGATTGCATGTGAATGTCAGCCCCCTCAATTACCCGGACTTCAAGACGGAATTCAAACCAGTTTAATTGTGAAAACCCCCTACACGAAATTAGAAAAAAGGCAAGGCGTCCGTGATGGCCTAAAGGATTCGCTCCTTCCCACGCGCCTACTTTACCATCATCACCCCACGCTCTCTTTCTTTCTCTCTCTACCTTGTCCCCTTTTATATAAAGCTCCTCTTCGCTTCACTTCACCGCACCTCATCACCATTTCCTCACATTTTATCTCAACGATTTATTTTCTCTCTCTGTTTCGGTATCTTTTTATAACTTCTACTACATCGTCTAGCTTAGTGGAGGCCCGAAAGGGTAAGAAGCGGGTCCGACTCGACTCGGACGAGTTTTCCGAGTCGGACTCCCCCGAGGTGAAGCGTCTCAGGGAAGACCTTCTGGGGTTCCTGGACGACACGGAGCCCGATCCGACGATTCAGGAAATCGACTCGGTCGTGAAGAGCTTTGAGAAAGAAATATCTCAGGCTTGTACTTCTTCTTCGGCGCCGGTGGTCGACCTGATGTCGGACTCCGGAGAGTCTCAACCGGAGCTCGGTCTACCGCCTTCTGGGAATTCTTTAGGCGAGGAGGTGAAGAACCCAGAGACCGACTTGGGCCTGGTATCGTCCTATTCGTCCGGAATCGGCGAGATTTGTTTAAGGTTATCTTATGGTTATTCAAAGACATTTTGCGGGGGAATGTGCGGTTTTGGGAATTTGGAAGGGTCTCGGTCGTGGAATTCCATACTTCCTTCGACACAGACTAGGTGCTGGATATATGGGATTTGGTCCGAGCCCTTCTATGTTTATTTACATGTTTTTATTTGTTTGCCGTTTCATCGGAGCAACTCCAAGTGTGATTTGATTTTTATTCAACATGTCTGTTGTGACTTTTAAGTTCTGAATTTTTTTCATCAGCATTTTAATGGTATTACAAGATCCCTTAAAAAAAAAAAAAAAAAAAAAAAAAAAAGAAAAAAAAAACTTGTGATTAGATAAAAATGATCAAACGAATGCCCTGAGATTCAGGATTTTTAGCCAACTAATGTCAAATTCAAAAAAATTGCTCTTTAATTTCTTCGAAAGAAACGCTGAGCACAATCAATTACATCCCAGGTTATTGTTGCTTGTATGCAGCATTAATTTACTTCTATTTCAAGAATAACATCCTTAATTTGACAGTTCTGATATACTGGTATTATTAACTTTCGTTTCTTTCCCCTCTCTCTCTCTTTTAACTCATCCTTTGATTCTAGCACACGGTTCGATGTTTCAACCATTTGCATTAATTTTACATGGCATATAAAAAAGATCGTCACAATTAGAAAGGAACGTTGTTTTACACTTATGATAATGTGGTAAAAGTATTCCGACTTCTACTAATTAGTCATCAAGAGAAAACAAAATAAAAAAAAAATAAAAAATTGTTAATTGATAATAAAAGAAAAAATGCTTAATCCTAAGAATTTAACTTCTTTGTTAGCCTTCACAAAAACTTCGATAAAAATACATTAACAAGACCTTATAAGCCATTCAATTTTAATTTATTAGGAGGAAATGCAAAGATAACTCTTACAATATCGCTAGTTGAGAGGAGGTGGTCTATCACTTTCGTAACATTGATATATAATTTTTTTATTTTTTTTCGTTTTATTTATGAGTACCAACTATGGTTTATTTGGGAGCACCCTCGTTAATCTTGAATTTAGATTTTTTTTCATTTAGTGTAAAAGTAAGGTATAGTTGCCTTTTTACATTTCATGAACACATGAAAAAACAACTATATCTTCACTATTATACTAAATAGAGAGGATCATTTTCCATCGACCTTCCGAGTAGCTACTTTTTTTCTGTAGCATATGCAAATATCTTGTGAGCCACAAATTCTATAAAATGGACAATTTTTCAACTGTAGAAAACATTCCATATGACAATGACAATGAAAACACATTTGTCTCAGCTCTTAGTACCATTGAGAATCATACACCTGTCATTATTATTCCATTAGTCACTATATATGATCATAAAAAAACCCTCTAATCTCCAAGGGGTAGCTTAATCGGCTGGAGACCACGCCTCATGAAGCGGAGGTCACTAGTTCGAATTCCTCATCCCCTCTTGTGTGTGGACATGTCAAAAATAAATAAATAAACCCCCTAAAAAAAACTTTGGTTAAGAGAGATAAAGACTCATATAAAACAATGAATAAAAATTTCTTACAAACCGGTTTGTAGGAAATTTCCTACAACCCACACATAAAAAAAACATGTGTCCTTTAAACATGTGAGAATCACATATTTTTTTATTCATGCTATTAAAAAAGCATGTAAGAAGCACATGCTATTTAAATTACATGTGTTTCTCACATGCCAAAGGACACATGTCAATTTTATAAGTGGGCTCTATTAAAAAAGCATGTAAGAAACACGTGCTATTTAAATTATATGTGCTTCTCACATGTCAAAAGACACATGTCAATTTTATATGTGGACTGTAGGAAATTTATATCCGCTAAAACAATAAAGAAAAAATAAAATTATTTGAGAGAATGATCGACAAGTTGTAACGAATAAGACAATAAAAAATGCCATTTTAAAAGAAGCCTTCTCCATAGTGTTCTGAATGTTGATGTCGAAGAGTTTATAATCGATACTTGATAATTTCATTTGCTTTCTAATAATATTTCAACTCCTTACTCAATATTTTATATAGGTCAGATTTTAATTTTTTATTCATGAAAAAACGAAAAATGGAAAGTCTAATTTTATTTTTTATTTTTGAATTGGAAAGTCTAATTAATTCAGTATCTAAAGACAATCATAATCTAATTAAATACAATTCCCACGTATAATGAGTCACTTTCCTTTATTTAAGGAAAGCAAGTCATTTTCTTTTGTAAAGTAATTAATTCTGTAAAGAGAAGAAGAAAAAAAAAAATTATCAAATCAAAATGGGGTTTCGTTTCTGTCCATTTGTAGAGAAGGGAAATTATCTCATTGTAAAGTAATTAATGACACTTCTTTACCATGAAAGAATTCTTCTTTTTTTTTTACGTGAAATTAAGAGCCTGTTTGGTTAGCTGTTTTGGAAACAGTTTTCTGTTTCCAAAACAGTAAAACATGTTTCGGTCCATGATATGTGCGTTTGGTTTGTTGTTTTTAAAACAGAAACAAGCAAAACAGAAAACAATAAAAAACACGAAATTAGGAAACAGGCTCAAGATGTTTTGACAAAACTGTTCTCATTTTTTCAGAAAAGACGCGCGGAACAACTTAACGAAACAGTTCTCATTTTAAGTATACAGTGCCCAGGCCACCGTTCGAACCACCTCATGAATTTTCTCTATTTTAATTTTCTGCATCTTCATTCTTCACGCCTGCCTGCCTTTACTCTCCATCTTTTCTGCCTTTACTCTCTCTTTTCTGCCTTCACGCCTGCTTTTACTCTCTCTGTTTTCTGCCTTTACTCTCCATCTTTTCACACCTTCCTTTTCTCTCCATATTCTCCCCTGCCTTCACTGCACCTTTCTCTTCACATCACTCTTTCACCAAGCTCTTCAATTCTTGCATCTACCCCATAACTCGGCCATCGCATCATCTTCAATTTTGGCTTTGAATTTGTGTTTCCTTCCATCCCAACTAACCCTACCAACCTTTGTTCTTCAGTAATTTCCCTCATCAGTTTTGTGTTATAAAAAGGCCTTAATGTGTTGGAGAAGAAAATCTGATTACAGAAGAGAAATCTGCGCCTCATCTATCAAAACGGCTCCAATCACAAGATCAAAGAAGGTAATTTTTTTCCTTTATCCTCTTCTCTTTCTGTGATTTCTATACTATATTATGTTTGAGCATTCTTGGATTTGTGGGTTTTGTTTGTGATTTCTGAACACTTGCATATAATGATCACAGATATATGTATGGAAAAGATATCCAATATAATTGTCTATATATACATTTGCCAAGTTTGATAAATATATTTTTTGTCGTTCACAAAGTAATAAAATAATAGTTCACTGAATCTAAAAAATTTAATTTGGTAAATAAGCTCCCATTTATTCATCCAAACAAAAAAAAAAAAAGGGGGGGGGGCTACCATTCATGCATATGTTAGAATAAACGGAATATATGTTCAAGTGTTAACACTCCTTCTTTGGCACAGTCAATGTTAATTGTTTTTTTCGGTATTAGTTCAAGTTTCAACACTGCATGTATAGCTGTATTCGTTGTGTGATGCTGTGTGCATCTGGACTGTGCCTTTCCATCTTTATACTTGGTCTTACTGGTTAAGTATTGATGAGCATCAAGTTCATTTTGTTCCAAAATATTAGCTTTTTTGTATTCTTTGAGGGGTTGCTGCCACTGACTCCTTGAATAGCCTTGATGGTTTTGTAGCTTCTAGCTCATAAATATATTTAATAAATCACCTCTGTTAGAAATTATATCCTATGTTTTTTTGTGTTTATTAGAAGGATTTGCAGGACCATAAGTTTATGTTGCTATGTTTTAGTGCCCCTGTGGATCATTTGGCCCAACTTGGCTGCGGCAGAGCCGTAGATGGCTATCTATTTTGTATTGCAAATATATGGCTTTTTTACTTAAGTAATTTTGTTGAACAGGAAGATTAAGTGGAAACACAGATGAGAACCAGTGTTAGGTGAATCATTGGTTGTAGAATATCTCTCTACACAAAATAAGTATGGTACTGAATGTTTTTGACGTCCAGTTTTCCATATTCAATGGGCTTACAATCTGTTTAGGTTTCAAGTTTCTCTACTTGGGTAGAATTTGTTTGGTACTTTTACAAAAAAACTTGTTGCTGCAAATTTATAATGAATGATAGCTTGCATTGGGGGTTACTTCCACTTAATGTCTTGGATTGATGTTGCCGGAGCTGATGCTCTGTTTTTTTTTGCATGCATGCTCATATCATGTACTAGTTCCAAGCAAACAGACATTGTAGTTGAAAAGCACAAAAAAGGGTAATTGAAACTTGTTCTATGAATTCAAGTTCACATGTTGGTTATGGCATATGCATGCGGTATCCCATCTCCTTCCCACCATTCATACATTTCTAAATTACTGCCATAAATTGATTGACCTGTTAAGGAATTTCTATCTGTATGATTTTAAGGATCAAAGGGAAATAGATTTTTCTTTTGCTGGTAAGCATGAAGTAGCCAAGATATCAAAGATGGCTTTAAATTTTTACACCCACAAAAAGATCATCAAAGATGGTTTTCTTTCTAGGCCTGCTCACAATCGCTTGTGGTTGGGACAAAAATCTAGAGACGAGGGAAAAGAGGACAAGTAGTGCCCTAGAGATAATCTATTTTTTGTGCATTATAATTTCAGACCTGATTGTTTCAACCAAGTAGTGCCCAAGAAGTCTATCTAAATAAATATTGTTGTATGTGTAATAGTTAGTTATATAGTAATATATTTTTTTTTTTTTTTTAAAGCTGGTGCTTATGTGTATACAAACCTCCAATTCCTTTTGTGAGCACTGTGGTTTGTAGCATGTGAGTATTTCAGTTTGAATAGTTCAAGATAAGTCTCTGTTCTTCAGTTTGAATTGGATGGATGGTTGGTGCTTATTTGCAATTGCTGTGAAAATAATCTTCCTTATCTACAATTGTTTATTTGTATGCTGTAATTTCAAGTAATTGACCCTGTTTGACACTAGGTTTAGTGTTTTAAATGTTTTACACTTGTGAAATTCCTATATGCAAATGTAGATCTCATTTGCTTCTTGTAATTCTATTTGTGAATATTATTACTCAATTGTGTAGATAAAATAGAAACATTTTAGATAATTTAGTACACATATGTGCTTTTATGTGGATATCGAATATAGAATAGCACATTAGGTACTAATATACTAATAATACAATGAAAAAAACTGGGTTATAGGCTAGTACCTATAGTAAAATTAAAAGTCATGAAAAATACTATTACTACTTTTTTTTAAAAAAAAATAGCAATTTTCTTTTGTTGCTAATAAACTTCTCTAAAAGTACATTATAGGCGTACTTATTGAGGCCACGTGAGAGTCATGGATCGCTAAGAAACTCTTTTCTGAAGTACAAGCCCAAGCCCACGCGTCGAAAGGTATAAAAACTCATCATTATTAATATTCGGATGTTGAACCCAATTATTAGGAAAGATATACGGATCTCTTAGACTTTTTATGTTAACTAGATGACTACCCAAGAACAAGTTGAAGATACTACCAAGTGGCCACCCCATGTTGAAAAGATTTTAATTGACATCTTGGTTGAGGAGGTTAACAAGGGAACATCTGACAGTGTGGGATTTTCCAAAATCCAATGGCGTAAGATTACAGATGAATTCAACAAAAGAGCAAAAGTAAATCCACGTATGACGCACAAACAGATAAAGGGAAAGTTTAATAGGCTTCGCATGAAACACCGTAGCTTCTCGACCCTTTTGAATGAACCGACTGGATTCGGTTGGGATCCTGAAAAAGGCACGGTCACTGCTGATGAAGATGCTTGGGCAAGGCATCTCTTGGTAAATTCTTAACCCTGCGGTAATATGGGAAGCTTATGATATGTGCATTCAAGCGCTTGATAATTTATTTTCTTATTTTAGGTTAACCCTATTGCGACGCAGTTTAAGACCAAAGGATGTGCAAACTACAATCTATTGGGGATTATATTCAATAAGACCACAGCAACTGGCGTGTTGCAACATGCATCTACACAAGACCCACCCAACTCTGCGGAGGAGAGACATCTAGATGAAGCGCTGCTAAACGGTGGTGTCCACGTGGATTTGGATGCTGATGAAGAGCTTGTTGATGTTGACACCCCACCCTCTGCGAATGACAATGGAAGAAACCACTCTGGAAAGCGTTCTGGAAGTACTGCACCACCAAGATCTGAGAGGAAAAAAAGGCAAAATGTGTCAGAACAGCTTCACGCAACCTTGGCCGCTATGGAGGAGTCGTGCCAGAGTCGGTCCTATATCAATAATAAAAAGCAAGAAAGACTTAAGAATATTGAGGAACAACAAATGGGGAGCAGCAACGTTGCACCTGACCCTTGCTCGATAAAAGGTTGCATGGCCATTATGTCAGAATTGGATCCACCTGTCTCGAGCACCACTTATTTGAAGGCAGTGCAGACCTTCAAGGAAGATTGGTGGAGGATTGTGTTTGCTACGATGCCACCTGAGCATCGTGTTGAGTGGTTAGCTTCACTGTAGATTGTTGTCATCTTATGGAGTTGTTTTGTGGTGTGGTTAAGGTGCAATGTGACAGGATATTATTTAGTATTAAGTTTTTCTTTTCCATGAAAAATGCTATTACTTAATTATGTAAAACGCATTGACTTATGATATCACTTTTGTAACTTATGAAGCTTGTTGTGCTTTTACTATATGAAGTAAGGGTAACTTATGCTTCTACTCTATTATATAATATTTAGTTGTGAGTTTTCTATGAATAATGTTGTTGCTTTATATGTATGAAGTGCTTTTACGCTATTATGTAAATTTTTTTTGCATAGTGTAGTTTCTTTGGGTGCATAGAATAACATGGAGATATGCAGTATAAAGTAATCTCTATACTAATTTATTGAGTGTATGGTTTGTAGGTGGAGGCAACTTTCGGGCCAATATTCTTATGGATTTAGATAACATTTTGGATACCGATAGTGATTCCTCTGATGAGGAGACCGAAATGCGTGAAATGCTTGATCTGATAGTGATTGTTATGAACTATAGGCCTAGGGAGCCTCAGCGCACATCCATATTAACTGGAGCAGCCTATATCAATGAACAACTGGAAGGCAACCCTGCAAACTGTCATGACATGTTTCGAATGTATAAGGGTGCATTTAGAAGCTTGTGTGCCCGTTTAAGGGAATTGAACTACGCTGAAGATACTAAATTAGTCACTGTTGAAGAGGCCGTTGGTATCACACTGTTTATACTTGGTCATGGTGTGGGAATGAGAGTTGCAGCTGATCGTTTCCAGCACTCCTTGGAGACAGTTCAACGTAAATTTAGGCAGACTATTCGAGCCTTTAGCAAACTAGGAAAACATATCATACGACCGACACAGACTATTGGAGTGCATCCATTTGTTAGTAACTCAAGTAAATATTACCCGTGGTTCAAGGTAATTGTATATTTACCCGTTTCCATATTAACTCGATTGTTGTACCCGTTATTTAAAGATCCTATATACTTGTTGTGTTGTGATTGTAGCATGCTATCGGTGCGATCGATGGGACACACATCAAAGCGCATGCTCCTACATCGAAGCAAACCGCTTTTAGGGGAAGGAAGTCGATTATAACACAGAATGTAATGTGTTGCTGTGACTTTGACATGAAATTCACCTTTGTGTATGCTGGGTGGGAAGGGACCGCGAATGACTCACGTGTGTTTCTGAATGCGCTTGGTAACGTGAAGAACAAATTCCCTTGGGCACCGGAAGGTATTTAAAATGCTAAATTTGCATTAATTTTTTAGATATTTATCCACATACTTAGATGGTCACAAACACTTATATATAATTTACCATCATGTAGGTCATTACTATTTGATGGACTCGGGCTACCCGCAAGCCAAAGGTTTTATGAGACCATTTCGTGGAGAACGATATCACTTGGAAGAGTTTCGAGCAACAGGCACCCCTAGAGGTTATAAGGAGCTATTCAATCACAGGCACTCATCTCTGCGGAATGTTATAGAGCGATGTTTCGGTGTATTGAAAGCTCGTTTTAAAATATTGATAGTTATGGCATCATATAAAACAAGTAAGCAACCGACAATTGTTACAGCTTGTTGTGCCGTGCATAACTTCATTCGAATGGCTGCGGATGATGATCATTTATTTACCCATTGGGAGAATGAAGATGTGCGTACGGATGATTATGAAAGTGTTGGTGGGTCCAGTTCGAGGCATGGAAGAAACCTTCAGAACCTATCAGATTCAGCCGGGCATGAGATGGCCGTCTTGAGGGAAAGCATTGCACAACTTATGTGGCAGCATCGAAATGATTAGATGTGCATGACTTTTGGAGTCAGTTATGTTTAACTAGTTTAATATCTATCACGTTTATGCAGCTTATGTAATGGGAATGACACTACTTGAAATTATTAGTACTAAGTATTGAGGCTAATATTTTGTGTTATTTGTAATCTTTATTCCCTCAACTTTTTTAGTATTTAGGTAAATAGATTATTTCTATTATTGAAAGACACATGAGTGTCCATCTCAAACTGGTTTGAGATATTTATTTGGAGATTTTTGTTCCAATTCTCTTATAATCTTGTATCTTTCGTGACTGTATGAGGAATTCCTAATGTTATTATTAGAAGCAGGTGGGACAATGGGTTATGGTTTATCAATTTAATTTTATTAGGCAGGTTAATCCAAAAATATGGGACACAAATGATAGTATGAATGACTGTGGCCCGTGGATCATATTTTAAATGTTAAGTTCTTAGTTCATTACTATCTTCATCTAGGAAAGTGATAAGTTTGGTTATTAAAAATGACCTCTTGTTGGCCACCTAAATAGAGCATACATCATGAATAACTTTTAACAAAAATAGTGTAAAAGAGTTTTGACAATATACTATTCTCATTTAGGCTATCAAGTTTAATGACATAAATTTGACAAAATTTTATTTGGAAATCACTAAATAAATGGTGAAAAAAAAAATTGAAAACAAAAAATATATTAAGAAATGCCAAACAGTTTTCTATTTTCTTCTTAAATGAAAACTGTTTTGCAAACAATTGTCCAAACGCATTAACCACTGTTTTCTATTTTATAAAACTGTTTTCGAAAACAATTTGCCAAACACTTTTTTAACGAAAAAACAACAAAAACAATTTTTTATTTGTGTTCTCGAAAACAATTCTCAAACACAAAAACAAAAAATCGATTTACCAAACGAGCTCTAACTATTCTTCTTCCGAAATTAACCCCCATTTCTGGGAGCTTTCATTTCCTATACCTAATCATTTTGATTGCACCACAAAAATCCTATTAAATCTATTAGATTTAACTCCAGCACGTCGTCGTCTTAGAGTAAAGTTTTATCTCTCCCATCTTTTTAAAGAAATGGAATCATTTTGATATAAATGAAGTGATATGACCATCATTATTTGGCCTTGAGTTATGTTAGAGTTCAATAAATTGTTAAATCTTTTAGTTTAAGATTGAGTCAAATTCTTAATAGAGTCATAGTCTAGATTTAATAGAGTATGTCTTAATCCTAGTCGGTCAGTTAAATAGTTTAAGAGTCCTATTTTGATTAATAGTTATTTTTATAACCGATTAGTATTGCTCCTCTATTTAAAGGGGATTATTAATGAATAAAAGAAAGTTGATTATTGTTATGTGAAATACAATTTATTGTGCTTTTTTGGGAGTTCCTGACTTATTCGAAACAGCTATTGGAGGTCACGGTTTCCTCGAACGAGCCAATCTACCATTTTTCTATGTAATGCTACATATCATCCATTTGTCCTCCTTTTGTCCTCCCAAAATTGATGTAGCTCTTAAAATCACTATTGGATCAAAATCTAATAATGATCTATCATAAATTCAATGGTGATTTTAAGAGTCACATCAATTTTAGGAGGACAAAGGGATGATATGTAGCATTACTCTTTAAAGTGATGATATCAATTGGTTCACAGCATGAGGATTCTCTCCGTTACTTTTTAGAATTTAAACTAATTAATTTTTTTAATTAACCATATCTTAATTTTTGGGAGTACTTTAGATAAGCATCTCTATTTTTTTTTAAAAAGTTCTTATAAGTATTGTAATTGCCATATAGGCCTCAAAGATATTAGGCATTTTACACTAGTTTTCTATATCGATCGTAGATTAATTCATGACTCTTTCTTTCTTTCTTTAACACTAATATAAATTGTTGATGCCGAATTTTTTATGATGACATGTCAACCGCGGATTGGGTCGACTTTGAAAATTGTTGAGTGATAAGGCCGCTAGGTTAAACTTTCCTTCGAGAACCTGCAAAACAAAGGTGCAATGGGGTGTCCTGGTGATGCCTCCTTCGACAGCCAAATTAGCAAAGATTGTTTCTAAAGCTCTTCTGAAGGAGGAAAAAGGGAAAATAAGAGAGTGTATGTCCAGAGATGGAATGCTTACCTTGATAAAAACGTTTTTCTTACATATTACCTGCATTTCCGTACTTTTCATTTATGGCTCGTGGATGCTTTTACTTCCTTATTAATTATTTTCCACTAAGGTGATGGAAATCTGACGTCGCCTTTGACATTCTGTCCTATATTTAGGGACAGACCGGGGTCGAGTGATCTTAATTCGGTCGAGTATTCAGTCATCCATTCCCTCTTGCACTTGCTTCCCAAAATTAATGACGGCATATCATTAATTATCATGATTCTCTTAAATGAAATGATTTTCATTTAATATTTTTGTTCCTATCCCTATTAATTACTCTCCCAATCTTGGACCCGTCAGTCAGCCTTAAATTCTTATTTAATAATTCTTTTATTCTCTGTTTTTGAACAGTACCTCAAAATATGAATCTTTATAACAAAAATATTATAAAGATTTAATATTTTTGTTATAACCATTAGGCGGATAATGCGGCTGTATAAGCCCCCAATTAATGATTACGAACAAAATTTTATTTCATTAAAAAAAAATGCCCTAATTACAATTAATATTATTTAATTAAGGCCTCTAACTATAGTAAACAAGTAATTAAAAAATGTATTAGTATCATTTGATTCTCTTGAAAACTTAATTCAATTCAGCAACATTAAAAATTGATTCTCCAAGTTCCAACTTTTCATTATTTTCTTGAAACAATGTTAAAAAAGTTAATCGCATTAAATAAGGAAATCGAACAATATTATAGTCATTCTTAAATATTGCATTAAATGCTAATTGCTAAGAAGATTAAAATAAAACCATTCATCTCTTTATGGATTAGGATCCTCTACAATTTCAAAAGAATTTTAAATTATTAAATTATGTGAATTCAAACGGTTTTTTACATCGAACGGCGTAAAAAATATCTCAAGGCCTCCATCGCCAGAATCTCGTCACCATTCATTTTTTGCCGTCGGTGATTCTTTTCGTACAAGCCAAACACTGAAAAATATTTCCAACAAAATAATCTTTTTTAAAAAAAAAAAAAAAGTAAAAATAATAATTTCATTATAAAAAATTTCTAACGACAGAGCATTATTTCAAGTCCCTCCACCCTGACTTCAACCTATTTTACACGTCATTACTCATTACAAGGAAAAGTATGAGCAGTTGGTGTCCTTATTTTACATCAACCTTAAGGGAAATGATTTGTGGGGGACAAAACCGTCCCCAGTACACTCTTTGTATTAAAAAAATTGATTTTAATCAAAAAGTTGTCTCTGATAAATCAATTTTTTTTTTTATTGAAAAGAGATTGCTGGGGGACGATTTCTTATCCCCTGTGTATCAGGTCTCCAAGCTTAATAACCGGATTTCGCCTTTTCTATTGACTTATTTCAATTGTTGTATCAAGTTCCTGGTGGACTATTGAAATTGTAGTCAATTGAAGAGGCCTTAATGAAACCCCTCTATACAAATAAATATTGGATTATTCGAGCATGCACTTTTCTCAACAAGTGAGTCTCAGTAAAATTCTCTTTCATAAAAGAGTGCATGCAGCAAGTTATAATTTGGGCAAACAAATTAGAGCATTTTTAGTGAACTAGTCAAAGTTTAAGAAAATTTTAGCTAGAAAATTCACTTATGTTATTTTAGCTAGCTACTTTTCAAAAGCTCTAAATACCAAACTCTCTAAATATTCTCTACTTTAAATAAATACTATTTTTTTATTGGTTTTAAAGTAACCACTTCCAACAACTTTCGACTATCATGAAACCAAAATTGAATAACCACTTCCAATGCAAATTAGTCTTCCAAACGCCACAAAGATTTTCAAGATTCACACCTTGAGATCAAACACAGTCAAACCAAACAAAAAACCCACAAGATTACTCACAAAAAAACCATCCAAACCCATGAAATTCCTATAATCTTTGAAAATGTAAAAACCCACGAATTTATGTTTATAGTAATCAAAATCACAAAGACCCACAAAGAAACCCAATAAAAAGGAGGAATGCTAGAGTTTCTTTTAGTATTCTTCTGGTGTCCATCTGGAATGATATAAATATAATAAAAAAAATTACATCTATGTCATTCTAGATGACATGGATGCAATTTTTTAATTTTTTTTTATTTTATTTATATCCTTCCAGATGGACACTAAAAGAACACTAGAAGGAGGTCTAGCATTTCTCAAAAAGAAGAGCTTAACACACACAGAGACTCACATTGGTGGGCCTCGACCCCCACCTCCACCTCCCTTGTGAAGTTTCTTTTCACAGCTATCCTACTCAGCGAGCTCAGTGCCAGCTTCAGGCCCTTCCACTTGATCTCCACCGTCAATCCCGTCTTTTCTACTCCCTCCCACACCAGATCGCCCCCCTCCAGCATTCTGACGACCAGCCTCACCTCGTACTGTGGAAACATTGATGGGTTTGGAAAAAGGGGAACTTGGAGAGGGTTAAACTTTAAAGTCGTTCTTAATCAAGGTTGGGTTAAAAATGAGGGACTAGCTGGGGTTAAGGGAGACGATATGTGAAACCCTAATTTCAGAGCACAAAGCCCACGCATTAGAGCAAGAAGACGCAGTAAATCAAATCAAACCAAACCCACAAATCAAATCAAACTAAACCCATATATAAACTAAATCAAACCTGAGATTCAAAAGCTTGCAAGAAGTAATCTGTGAGAATATGGGTTGAGGCGCGAAATAACTCAACTTTTTTGCTTCAGGAGATCGAGAACGCAGGAAGGCCGAATAAACACATGGAAAATATGAAAAGACGAGAGAAACTTGGCTCCACAGACCAGACGAGCAAATCTGATAATCACCAAATTTACTGTAGCAATAAGAAGCTTGTTATAGAGGCAATTTTAAGGAAACTTGGCTGAATTTAGTGATTTCGTCACTTTGACGAGCTTGTTACAAATGCTCTTATAATCAATCATAATTACAATTCCGTTGAAAAATTACAATCAATCCCAATTCATAATAGTCTCTTTCTGTTCGGCCACCACTAGTGACTGCTGTCACCCACAGTATTTTGGGAATGGACCAAATTTTCTGTAACAGTTGCTTCAATCTTCATCATTTCTTTCCAATAGTCCAGTTTTTGGTAGATGGAGCTTGAGTTTCTGTTATGTGTTAGATACATGTTTAACTTAATAGAATTTTTCTTTTCTTTTCTTTCTTTTATTTTTCAAGTATCAATTTTTTATTTTTTTTTTCACTTTAAATATGATTTTATAATACTTTTCTCAAATAATTAATTGACAAAAATCTCTCAATTATATTGCTTCCTTGTCCTTCACTCCACCCAAACATGCACTTATGTTTGTTGGCCCCATTCAAATGTGGGGAGATTCTTCTCTTTACCTAAGCTTCTTTCTTTTTCTTTATTTTTTTATTTTTGGTTGTGAAAAGGATGAAACTCTCTCTCCATCAGACCAATTATACAGGTTTTATAACACTTATAATTTTCACATGCCTTGTCAAACTTGGGGCACTCAATGAAATTTACCCAACTGAATTATACAACAATAATTGACAATGCACACCCAGTCACATATTTAGCTTAAACAATAACCTTGATAAGTAAGAAAAATAAATATAAACAAAAGCCTACATATCATAATTGAATATTTGCAGCATTTGTGAGCATGCACAAACATGGTGGAATTAATTGAATTCATAGCACATGTTGTATTTTGGTTATGAGTAATGCTAAAACTTCATTCTTATTCCACTTTATATATATATATATATATATATTTATACACTATTAGGCTTATGTGGTAGATCCTTTTGGTCATTGGATCAATCATCGTTTAAAAATGGATAAATGCCTTTTTGGTCAATGTGGTTTAGAATTTTGACAAATAGTACACTAAGTTTTAAAAAGTAATTAATCACTCCCGAAATAAGCAAAAAAGAACAAATTAGTCAACTTTATTAGAAAAGTTAATAAATTTTGTTAATGTTTCACATCAGTATATGTCAGGCTGGTCAGAGGGAGTAGCCAACCACACTAATGGCCATTGGAACCACCCCTCAATTTTTTTTATTATTTTTTTTATTTATTGCTACTTCTAGATAGCCGAACTAATTAACTCCATAGCCGCCTAATGACTATGGGGTGGTTCGGTCACTCCAATTTAACATATTAACAGACTATGTCAACTTTTCTAACTATAATTATTAATTTGTTATTTTTTTCTTACCATAAAAAATGATTGATCAATTTTTAAAACTTTAAGAAACTATTTGTTAAAACTCTAGACCACTTGGCAAAAATGGATTTATAATTAATGCATTTACTAAAATAAATGACCGAAGTAGTAAATGCATTCACTCAACTACTGCGTTTAATTATTAACGGCAATCTGATTGAAAGATGCGTTTATTAGTAATATATTTTTCTCGCATAATAGAAAATGAAAATGAAAAAGAGAATGGTTAGTAGGAACTAGGAAGCAAGAAAAACTCTTCCTTTTTCCTTGGTGTATCTTAAACATGCTTGTTATTACGTTGTCTAAATAACATAGAAATTTGGAAAGTTTAAGAAAGAAGAATTGTTAGGTCTATCTCCTCTAGATGGCTAGTTGTATCTTAGACTGTCGAGCCAGATTAACCCTGCAACATCCTTTCTTGACCCTTAAATTTCTATGTTATTCGGACAACTTAATTTAAAATGTCCATCCATATTATATATAATATTCAGTTGCTTAAGACTAAGAGTAACACTACGTATTACACCTCCATCTCAATGAGTTGATGTAGCAATGTCCATCAACCATTGTTAAAAAAAAGAAAAAAAAAAAAAAAGAAAAAAAAAGCTGATAGCTATTGCTGCATCAGTCCAATGAAAATAAGGTGCGATGAGAGTGCAATATCTAGATACTCTAGGACTAAACCTAATTTGTAGCAAACTAATTTGGATAAGTTTAGGATATGAGTACTCACAGAAGTTTCTCAAAGTTTCAATCTAAATTTAAGGAATCAAGCTACCTTTTACTTATTTAAATAAACTTCATAATAGATTCGTTTATATTTTCCTATACTATTTATTTATTTTATTTTCATTACTTTTTCTTTATTGTTTTTTTATGATTACCTTATTGTTTTTCTTTTTAACAAACAATAACACTTGCCTTGAACCACCGTCACCCAATAGCCATTTTGGTTCAGATAACTAATTCTTTGGATTTGATAATTAATTATATAGAATCATGAACAATCTTAATCTGACCCATTTAATTAAACGGATCAAATTCTTTAACCTTAATCATCTAATTTTGAATTGAGTTTAAATTATGTCAAAGCATGAGTATAAAACTCCGTGTTATATTAGCTTTAAATTAAAAGCTTTTAGTTTTATTTTATCTTATAATATAATAGAGGATTTTGAAAAACTTTATTCACCTGCGCAAAGGAGGGGCACATATTTGTGTTTTGTTAAATTTTTATCATGAAATAAAAAATTCTTTTGCGACCATTGACATTATATTATTAAATCCCAATTCCATACGTGACGTGGCCCTAATTAAATTTATTAAAACCCTTAATTTGCCCCCTCATAGTCATAGTCAATCACAATCCCACGTCATCAATCACGTATATAACCGCGTTTACGCGGAATACCACCACCAAAAAGGGACACCTGATCCTGATAGAAGTATCTCCGGAAGCTTCTTTTTGATCCCTAAACAGTTTCCTTTTTCTTGCTCCACAAGTCTGCAATACAACCGCCTTCAATCCCAACAACTCGAGCTTTGAAGAAGAGCGAAGATAGTCAAATTACAATTCAAAGTTACCACGTTGAACGCGCCCGGAGTCAGAGATGGCTGAAAAGTGAGTTTCTTTCTTGGGGTTTTTTGACGTTAGACGTCTTCTTGATGAGTCTATTCCTCTGTTTCTTGAATTTTTTTCTTAGTTACTCGTCGTCTGTTTTATTATGTCTGATTTGGGTTTTTTTTTTTTTTTTTTTTAATAAGTTTTTGTCTGAATGTGTTATTTGGGTGTGTTTTTGACGAGTCTTTTTCCTGTGGGTTACCGTAGATAATTCCAAATCTTTGTTTTTCTTGGACTTCTTTTTCTAACCCATAGATAATTCCAAATCTTTGTTTCTTGGACTTCTTTTTCTCAAGTCTGGTAAAGTTTTCTTGTGTCCTATATGAATATGGTATATGGGTGTGTTTTTGTCATATGGGTTTCGGTAAACAAGTCCACATTATCTTTCTTGAGATATTTGTAAGTTATATTAACGTACCTGTATATTTCCTTATGTTTCTTTATGAGTATAATATGTGGGTATGACTCTTTTTAATATGAGTTTGTTTGGATTAGTCCAAATCTCTTTTTCTTGAATTTTTTTTCTAAATTATATCAATATATTTGTTCGTTTTCTTTTGTTTGAGGTGGCCTTTTTTTTATTTTTTTGTACGTGTATTTGATGAGTATTTTTTTAATTCATATGGGTTTTCATAGTTAAGTCCACACCCATTTCTCTTGATTTCTCTGTTGACGACTGGTAAGGCTTAAGGGGGTGTTTGGCAAGCATTTGCGTTGTGGAGTTTTTGTTGGAGTTGTAGTAAGAAAAGATTGATGTGATATAAAGTATAAAAAATTTTGCAATTGTTTTATAGAAAAGTGAAAAAGTTTTGTTTTAAAGTGTATTTTTTTATTCGAATAGTAATAAAAAAATTATTGATTTGATATAAAAAGTGAAAAAAGAAAAAGAAAAAAAGATTAGAATGTTTTGGTACTTTGGATATGACTTTTTTGGAAAAGTGAAAAAAAAATAGAGAGGAGATGAGATATTTGCCAAACACCCCCTTAATTTGGATAAGTTCTTTTAAACTTACAATTTACAAGACGGGCTTCTTTCCCTTTCTTTCTTACTTATTTTCTTTTGAATCCTACCCATTTTATCTTAATTTGGGCTTAAGTTCATATTCAAGTTCAGATTGGGGATTGAAAGGTCGCAGAATTTGCTTTAGGCCATTACTTAAAATTCATGTTTAGTAAGTAATGTCCTTACTCCTTTCATACTCAGTCCTCGGTCCTTAGTCCTTGCATTCTTTTGGGTTAGGGGGGATTCTATGTCCATTCATTTGGTGGTTTTAAATCAGTTTCCAGTTCTTTAATGGCAATTAGATTTGAGACGTCTAAACATATTGCATTGGTGTGTGATTGAAGGCAAAGAAATTCACGGAAGAGACGCAGTGGATGTGATTCAGTTGAGGAGACTCTTGCAAAGTGGAGGAAATTGAATGATGAACTTGATTCTGGAAAAGATGGAGAATTGGCGCATAAGGTTCAAGCCAAGGGCTCGAAAAAGGGTTGCATGCGAGGAAAAGGCGGCCCTGAGAACAAGAATTACAAATATAGAGGTGTGAGACAGAGGACTTGGGGCAAGTGGGTTGCTGAAATCCGTCAACCGCTTAACAAGTCTTGTGTACAAGTGAGAAGTGGGAGTCGACTTTGGCTCGGTACTTTTAGCACTGCTGTTGAAGCAGCTCATGCTTATGATAAAGCCGCAAGGGCTATGTATGGTCCTTTAGCCCGCGTTAACTTCCCCGAGCATGTTGTGGAATCAATGCCTCTGGATACATCTAAAAGCTCATCAAATCATTTTGAAGCATCTAATACTGAGGCTCCTGAAGTTAAGGAAGCAAGGATTAATCCATTGTCTTCTATAAGCATGCCTTTGGATTATTCTGAAGTTTCTGTTGAGGAATTGAAGGAAAAACAAGACTGTTTTGAGGTTAGTGTGTCTGATGAATCAATGCAGGAAACAAAGTCAAATCCAGATGTAGCCCACAATTTGAAGGAGAAACCTGATTGCTTTGAGGATTATTTTCCACACCAGTTTCAGAAGTCAGCAGTTGATCACTTGCAAGGGAGCTCAAATCATATGCAGGAGCCACACTTAGGTGTGGAATACAGCTCGGATATCTCGAGTCCGGAGTGTTATCTTGGCTTATCGGATCTGCTGTCAGATTTAGATGGGGGTGACAATCTAGATACATTGAGCCTGGATTACGATTTCTGCTTATCGGAAGAGAGTGAATTTTTTCAAGCATTGTTCCATGATTGATGTTTGTCATCCAGTTTGCTATATAATTTTCTTGGAGGATTTTACCAGCAGTCACTTCCATCCACGTTCTCAACTAAAATATTGTTTTTTTGATCCAAGCATGTCTTTTGGAGTTGGAACACTCATGTCTCCCTACTGGAATTGATCCAGTTGCAGATATGAAGCTTTGTCAACAATTTTGCTCATTTTTTGGGAGGACCATGATCCGCAGCAGCTTCCATTCGTGTTCGACTAACATAGAATTTTGATCTAGACTAGGTTTTTTGGAAATGAAGGCAGTCATGCCTCCTACTCAGATCTCTTACAAACTAGTACAGTTGCTGAGTTTTTTTTTTTTCTAAATTGTTGGCTTAGTTGCTCTCTGATATGTATATGCTTTTCCTCCTCTGTATAAGCAGCCAGTGACAAAGAGTCTGAGCTTTGTCCAAATTTGTTAAGTCTTTTTCTATGAACATTCTCAATGAAGTACTGTTTTTTTTAATTGATTTTTTTTTTTTATTATTATTAAAAAAATTATACTTAAACATTCTAGATCGAAGATTACAATCATTTGATACAAAAACTCCTCCAAAATAAGATACCGATCTCCAATAACTATTTGATCCTCAATACATACATCCATATTCCACCATGAATCATTCAACTCAGGCAAGTACTAACAATGGTAATTATAGAACTAATAGCAACACTAAAAAACTTCACTTTGGAAGATTTTGACCATATTTAAGCTGGTGGGCTACATTGTCAGACAAATAGTTAAGTCTCAGAGGTAAATTGTATGCAAAGTTGGCAGATTGATTATATTAGTAGAGAGGTAAATTCTGCTACCCATGGTTTAGCCAAAGCAGCTGTTAAACAAGTCATAAATTAGGTATGGATGGAAAACATCCTTAATTGTATCTGTGACTTGGTTTTATGACAGCAACTTGTTATATTTTTATGAGTTTAATGAAATCCAAAGTATTATTAAAAATAAAATAAAAATTGAGGATGGATAAAACAAAAAGGAAAATACCCCCCCATAACTGGTATAACACCACTGCAAAAGAGAATTTCTCAAACCTTCATGGTTTTGCATTAGTTTTTCTAACTCCTGCTTCCAACTCTCTTGTGCCTCCGAACTAAATTCAAAATCATTTCATAAAATAACAAATATATATATGTGTGTGTTTCTCTCACCATGTCAAACACTAAAATTAGCAGAAATTGGCAAATTGCAGCAATTTCTTCTTGCATTTCTAGTCCCCATACAATTAAAATAAGCAAGTTAGGAAATAAATTTTATGCTCCGTTTATTTCGACGTATAATGTTTTTCGTCATAAAATATTTTCAACGAAATTATTTTTCAAAAAAATAATCTTCCTAAAAATATTTTCGGCGTTTGTCTCGTACGAAAAAATACCAATGGCAAAAAATAAGCGATGACAAGATTCTGTCACTGGCCAGCAGGATTCCGGTTACTATTACTGGATTCCGACGATGAAGGTTGGAATCTGTCGGCAATTGCCATATTCCAGCTAGTTTCGCTAGAATTTGGCGATAGTTTTGGATGTCGACGGATTCCGGCACCAGCCGAATTCTGACATGTTTTGCTGGAATCCAGTGGCGGTCATTGATGCCAAAATTCGGGAATCAGATAACAAAATTCGGAGACTTACGGTGGTAGATTCGGGTTACCAACAAATTCAAATGCCTGATAGTGGAGGATTTCCACAAACGTGCTTGTAAGAATGAAGAGTTTAAATCCATAAAACGATTTACAGTTTTTAAAACCGTAAATCGTTTTTCAAAAATTACAAAGGCTTTTACGGTCAAACTAAAAATAATTTTTGTTGACCATCATGTTTAGCTGCACCAAACACTAAAAAATACAGAAAATATTTTTTTTAAAATATTTTATGTCAAAAACAAATGGAGCATTAAATAACATGAAGGAGATTCATTGGTGAAATATCCATTAATCAATTATGTGCATTACTTGAAAACCTCTTTCGTGTGCACTTGCTCTAAAATTGTCCCCAACACGACTGCTATTAACTGTAAAAATGCATATAAATAGAGAAAATTACTTCTTTCAGTTTATGGGGTTTGTAATTGAATCAAATTGATTACTACCCTAAATATAACAACATCAACATTAGATTTTGACGATGAGATGGATTCTCGATTTTTAAGGAGCTACTATATGGTCAAACTGCGATATAAACTTAAAGACGTTTCGGTCACGTTGAGATAGGAGGAGAAGGATCCTCTCTATTTTAAATAAAATTCGATAGAGCTGGTTATTTATTTTAAAAAGAGCAAAATTGTTAAAAAAAAGAAAAATGAAAAAAGAAGATAATTTTACTCATAAAATACTTTACTAGTATTTTTGACTTTTTATATATATATATATATTTTTTTTTTTTATCTTTAAAGGTTACCTCTTCATGGGTTGATTAAGCAGACCGGCACAGCTAATTGAATAATGAATCAAATCAAGTTCCTCAAGCAATTGATCCTCACCACGAATCACCCACAAATCCTGTTGGAGAACAATGCCTCCTTTCAATTATATTTAAAATTTAATATTATCTCTATTGAATTCGGACATGAAATCCTTTTTTTTTTTTTTTTTTAATTTACATGAACTTTATTTAATACTCATATAGGGTCCCATCATGTTGTAAATAATCAATTCACGTTCTTATATTCTTTTGTTCCATTCGTTCTTCAGAACTTCTATGAAACAAAAGGGCAAGCTGAGCGACAAAGAGCATGTTCTACATTTAGGAATTTAGTCTGCCGGAATCCAGCAAAGTTGCAGGATGCCGGCCATACTAATCAGATCTTAGTTAGTGTTGTTGGATTTCGGCAATCGAATACTAAAATTCGAGAATCTTTGACTGTAGAGTCGAGTTACCATCAAACTCCAGTGCCCAATAGTGACGAATTTCCATAAACGTGCGTGAAAAAATAAATAGTTTAAATCTAGAAAACGATTTAGACAGTAAATAGTTTTTCAAAAATTAAAAAGACTTACGGTCAAACTGAAAATGATTTCTATTGACCATTATTTTCGCCCCCCACCAAACACCAGAAAAATGTCGAAAATATTTTTCACAAAACATTTTACGCCAAAACAAACGGAGCATTAGAACATCTCTATTTTACTACATTTTTGTATTTTTTTTTCCAATTATATTAGATGTCTTTAAGAGGACATGAATCACTAAATTGAAAAGATTTATAATGTGTAACTCATAATTAAGAGAAATTATAGACGGGGGACGGTCGTCCATCTTTTACTATTAAAATAATACATTTTAATAGTAAAAGATGAACAAATCAGAAAGGGTAAATGAAAAAAAATATATAATGTATTATTTTAATAGTAAAAGATGGACAGGGACGGACAAGTCTATCATTTCCCCATAATTAATTACAAGGGTTTGGTTAGGAATACAATAATTTTTACTATAAAATTCTTATAAACTGATAAGGTACTATTCCTCGCATTCACCACTAAATAATTTAATTTATTTTTTAAATTTTATTGCTTAATTTTTTTATTTATTAGGAAACTGCGAAATAAATTTATTAGGTACTATTGCTTAATTTTTCCTTGTTTAATTTAATTAATTAATTAATTATTTTCATTTTCTAATTAAGTAGGATTGAAAAAATCCAACCCTTCGTCACCTAACTCTGACGACACCTGCAAATAACATAATCTTATCACCTTTGTAACAACGATTAATTTGCTTAAAACACGCATTCATAATATTTTATAGCAATTAAAGATATAAAATAATAAATAAACACATCAGAATCTAACTGGAACTTGAATCTCTTCAACTCCGTTTACTTTTCCGCTAACTCTCCCCAACACACAAACAACTAACTCTCACTTTCTTTCACTCGGAAAGTAGAAGACCTTTCCGTTGGCTCCACTTTCTCTCTCACTTTCCCGGGCTTTCTCGGGGACCAAACAGGGCTCAAGGATGGCGTCAGAGCCAGCAGCAGCAGCGGCAGAAGAGGGAAAAGCATGGGAAGAGGCTCTGAGAAAGATGCTACCGGCGGGTGCGCCGTTGCCGGACGAAGAGCAGCTCGACTACTCAATCGCGATCGAGTACCAAGGGCCTCCGGTTTCCTACGAAGTCCCCAAGGTTGATCCCCTGGACCTGGGCTCCGTTTCGATTCGCAGTTCTTCGGTGGCTTCGGTTTCGAGCCTGTCATCTATCCCGGTTGCCATGCCGATTACTCCGAGGGCCTGGAGATTTAATCGGACTAGTAATGGAGGTCTTAGTAGTAGCAAAGAGCTGAACACTCCCGTGGAGAGCCAGAGATGCTCTTCGGCTTCGAGAACTCAGTTCGAGCTACAGAGCACCGGAGACGGAGAATCGGAATTTACAAACGGCATTAGAGATCCGCACCCGGATTCGGTGCGAAAACCTGATGTGATTGAAGGGAAGCAAGGTCCGGTGGTGACGTTCAATACTCCGAGGGACTCGGAGTACGAGGAGGACGAATCGGATACGTACTCGGAGTCCGTGGTCGGGTCGCCGATGTCGGTGGCGAGGAATGGCGAGAAAAAATCGTGGAAGAAGCGAGGAGTGTGTAGTAGGTGCGGGAGAGGGAACAGGTTGAGGGAGAGGGAGGCTTGTATCGTTTGCGGCGCGAGATACTGCGGCCATTGTGTGCTGAAGGCGATGGGGTCGATGCCGGAGGGGAGGAAGTGCGTGAGCTGCATTGGGCAGCCGATCGACGAGGCTGGGCGGTCCCGGCTAGGGACGAGCTCGAGGATCTTGGCAAGGGTTTGCAGTCCCTTGGAGGTGAAGCAGATAATGAAAGCCGAGAAGGAGTGCGCGGCGAACCAGCTGAGGCCAGAGCAATTGGTTGTGAATGGGAAGCAGTTGCGGCAGGAGGAGTTGGCGGAGGTTCTAGGGTGTTCGATTCCGCCGCAGAAGCTAAAGCCCGGCCGGTATTGGTACGATAAGGATTCTGGGCTTTGGGGAAAGGTAAAAGAAAATGGAGGATTTGGTTTGAGAATTTTGATGGTGTTTGTGATTTTTGTAGTTTTTGTATGTGTTTATTGGTTTGTTGTGTTTATTTGTTTTTGAGTGGCTGGATTGCAGGAGGGAGAGAAGCCTGATAGAATAATCAGTTCGAAATTGAACGTTGGGGGTAAGCTTCGGCAGGATGCGAGTAATGGGAACACAAAAGTTTGCATGAATGGCCGTGAGATCACCAAGATTGAGCTCAGAGTGTTGAAGGTATGCGTGTTTCTCTTTATATGCGTGAAATTGAGTCAACGGATTTAGACTATTTGTCCAGCCATGTGAATCCCTAAGCAGAGAATTTTTTTTTTTTGAAATTTTTAATTCTAATTTTTAAATTTTTAAATTTTTATGAATTTAAAAGCTTTCATTTCACGTATTATATGGATTTGTTTCCTAGTGCAATATAAGAAGCTCATCTAAAATTTTCCTCCAGCCACTACCCAGTTGTCCTGGAACCTGTACATCTTTGATACAGCCCTACCCCTTAAGAATTTGTGTTTCTGTCACTGCTCCAAGCTGGTTTTCCATTTTGGGTATGCTTTGTAAATAGTTGAATGTGAGAGGTTTAGATATATGCAAAAGCTAGATTTTTTATTTTTTGAAAGAAAGTGGTGATAATTCAACAGTGATACGTTTTTTCAATACCAACATCCAAATCATATATAATATGAAAGATTTATGATCAATGCATTCAGAAGACTAAAGGGTCAATGTGGATCAAGTGAAAATATCAGTTGGAAGAAGAGACTTAGAAAATCAAGTTGACTTGAATTCTTTTATGGAAGTTATCTTGTGTTGAAAGTAACATAGAGGTGGACATACAATGATTTACAGATTTTGTTTGGTAGGGAAAGCCCTCAAAAATGTCTGGCCAACTACCGTCGGTGGCTCCTCTCCCCCCTTCCTCCTATCGTCTTCTCCCTCGTTTCCTCCACCTAGGTTACCAAAAGGAGGTGTGGGAGGTTGTGAAAGCAGTGAATGGTGATAAGGCTCTGGGCCTTGATGGTTACCCTATGGTGTTCATCCAAGCATGTTAGATTGTTTTGAAAGAGGACATCATGAAGGTCTTTTGTGAATTACATGCTAGTGGTAAGATCGAGAGAAGCCTTAATGCTACGTTCCTCGCCCATATTCCGAAGAGTCCAGGGGCTATTGACTCTAAGCATTTTCATCCAGTCAGTCTTGTGGGTTGCATCTACAAGATTATTGCTAAGACTCAAGTGAACATGCTTAAGATGGTGTTGGAGAAGATCATTTCTAAGTCAGAAAATGCTTTCGTTCGAGGTAGGCAAATTCTAGATCCTATTCTTATTGCCAATGAATGTCTTGACAGCAGCTTGAGATCTTGAGAATTGGGGGTTATTTATAAATTGGACCTAGAAAAAGCTTATGATCATGTAAGCTGGGAATTCTTGCTGTATATGTTGAGAAGATGCGGGTTTGGAGGGAAATGGTGTTCTTGGATAGCTCATTGTATTTTTTCAGTGCGATTCTTTGTTTTGGTGAATGGCACTTCCACAGCCTTCTTTAGTAGTTTTCGTGGCTTGAGGCAAGAGGACCCTTTGTCTTCCCTATTGTTTGTCATAGTGGTGGAGGTATTAGGTAAGATGATTTCAGCTACAGTAATTGGAGGTTTGTTGTCTGGTTTCTCAGTGGGGACAGGTACTGATATTTCCATCTTTTGTTTGCTGATGATACCTTACTTTTATGTGGGGCCGACCCAAATCATCTACACTTTTTACGGAGTTTATTCTTATTATTTGGAACAGTGTCGAGTTTGAAGACAAACTTAGCTAAGTTGGAATTGGTTTCTGTGGGTTATGTTGATAATATTGCAGGGTTGGTGGGAATTTTGGGTTGTGGGGTTGCGTCTCTGCCCTTGAAGTATCTTGGTCTTCCTTTGGGGGCTTCCTATAAGGCCAAACATATATATGGGATAGTGTGATTGAGAAGATAGAACGTCAATTGGCTAGTATTGAGAAGCACCTATCCAACTTAACTACGTAGTTCATGTCTCTTTTTCCTCTCCCTGCGAGTGTGTCAAACTGTATTGAGAAGCTCCAATGTGATTTCTCATGGGGCTAGGTGATGAGTTCAAATATCACTCGGTGAGATGGTCCAAGATTTGTACATCGAGCTCTGAGGGAGGGTTAGGGATTAGGAACCTATTGAAGTTCAATCATGTTCTCTTAAGTAAATGGCTTTGGTGTTATGGGATTGTGAGAGATGCTTGGTGGAGGATGGTGGTAAACTCTAAATATGGAAGTACATGGGGAGGGTGGTGTTCTTGTGAGCCCATTGGGGCGTATGGGGTGGGTTTATGGAAGTTTATTAGGAGAGGTTGGGGGAAGTTTCGTAGTCATATTAGATTTAAGGTGGGAGACTATTTAAGATTAGATTCTGGCATGATCATTGGTGTGGGGATAGGACCCTTAAGAAAGCATTTCCAGTTTTATTTGCTATTGATTGCATTATGGATGCGACTCTCGTGGAATTTTCTAGAGGCGTCATTCAGTTAAAATGAACTTTACTAGAGCAACTTATGTTTGGGAGGTAGAAGCCTTCGCCTCGTTCTACATGGTGTTGTATTTAGTGAGAGTGAGATGAGAAGGGGAGGATAAGTTGTGGTGGGTCCCTTCCAAAAATGGGTTGTTTGGTGTTATTTCTACAGTCTCATGGGTGATCATGATGGTGTTTGTTTCCCTTGGAAAAGTTTTTAGCGTACTAAGGTTCCGTTGAGGGTGACATTTTTTGGTTGGCCGGCGGCCTTAGGAAAGATCGTTACCATGAACAATTTTTGTGAGCGGCACGTCATTGTGATTGATTGGTGTTGTTTATGTAAAAGGGATGTGGAGTTCGTTGACCGTCTTCTGCTTAATTGTGAGGTTGCTTGTGCAATTTGGAATGTGTTCTTCAGTCGATTTGGGTTGTCTTGGGTTTGTATGCTGGTTGGTGGACTGTTGGCAACACTAGAAGTGCTTCTTTGTGGAAGATGATGCCTCTGTGCATTTTGTGGTGTCAATGGCGGGAAATGAATTATAGAAGTTTTGAAGACCATGAGAGGACTTTGGAGGAGATTAAGTCTCTTTTTTTCAACACATTGTATCTTTGGACAACTGGTTTTGTTTCTCCTTTGATGATTAGTTATCATGATTTTTTTTTTTTTTTTTTTTTATCTCTTTAGCTAGGTGGCTTCTCTTGTATACTTCTTGTGTACATGAGGACGCCTTATGCTTTTATTGATATTTCAATTACTTATAAAAAAAAAAGGTTACCAAAAAGGAGATCCAAATATATTTCTGCAACAAACATTGGAATATGCATCATCTACCTTTTGAAATGTTTTTGAAGTGCACATTAAGCCAATCTACAAGAGAATTAAGTTAGATTCTCGACGGATTCTCCACAATGAGGACATTAAGTCTTCTCATGATTCCTTTGGAATTGATAAGATGCCCATTAGCTGGCATTAACAACTGAATCATTTTCTTGTTGACAAGCTTGACATTATTTGCTATTTCTGCACTTCCATTTTTAGCAAGGTCACATGACCTGAAAAACGCCCAATGACCCCAAATAACAAACAAAGACCTATAGGGAGGGAGTGAGGGAGAGTGTTTTGTTTCAACCACATAGAATATCATCGAAATCCAACAAGGCTTATAATAAAGTAGACAAGAATTTTGTGATGAAGTAAAAACCTCTTGAAGAACTGTTCAAAAGTAAAATCACTCTTGGGTCAGGCAATGCTAGGAAACTTATCCACTATAGAATAAACAATTACAATCAGTTTATATATTTTTTTTTGATAAGTAAGAATTCATTAAAAAGCGCAGAGGGGCACAATCCTAGTATACATGAAGTATACGAAAGTGCCCCTAATCAGAGGAAAGAGACGAATAAGAAAGTAAAGAATCAGCGAACGACATACTACCCGGGCTATGCGCCGACACTCAAAGATATAACATACTAGGCACATTTCTACAAAGAACCCCAACTAGTACCTCTGCATCCTCAAAACACCTAGAATATCTCTCACGCCACAAGCCCCACAAAACACATAAAGGAAGCTTCTAAATACGGTTAACAGGACCATGACCTCGCAAAGTGCCCCAATCACTCAATAAATCCAAGACACTACTAGGCATAACCCACTCCACCCCGAACAAACTAGAAAAAGAACTCTAAACAATCCGTGCCACGTTACAATGAAGAAGAAGGTGATTCACGGATTCCCCATGCTTCTTACACATAACACACCACTCTACCACCACAACACCACGTCTGCGTAAATTGTCATGTGTTAAAATCTTTTCTAAAGTCACTGTCCAAACAAAGAACGCCACCCGCTTCGGAGCTTTAACACGCCATATATCATTATAAGGAAAAGTAGCTGCCTCATGACAAACTAGCGCTTTATAGAAAGTTTTCACTTCAAAATTCCTCCTTTTAGGAAGATTCCACCATCCTATCATCATTGGCATACCAAATCCGAATAGAGTATAACTGTTCATAGAAGGACATCACCATCTCCACTTCCTAATCCTGAGCATAGCGCGTAAAGAGAACATTCCAGTGGGCCACTCCTCTTACCACAGACAAATTATCCACCGCCCAAGCATCAGGAGAACGCGCAATAGCGTACAAAACTAGATAACAGAGCTTGAGTGGCCTGTCCCCCCACCATAAATCATACCAAAAGCGAATATGAGACCTATCACCCACTTCGAAACGTAGGTACTTGGCAACAGTATTCCACCGTCTTCGAATAAACTTCCAAATAGTCACACCATAAGGCCTCGTCACCGGTAAAGAACACCAACCTCCCCTCACACTCCCATACTTCACCTCAATCACCGATCTCCACAAAGCATCGGGCTTTTGAGAAAACCTCCACATCCATTTCCCCAATAGGGCTTGATTAAAATTAATAACATTACGAATCTCCAGTCCACCAGCCTTGATTGGAGTACAAACTCGATGCCAATTGACTAAATGAAATTTAGTCTCCTCCCCCATACCACTCCACAGAAACTCCCTCCAGTTTCTTAGCTACACTCACAAGAATAGGGAATAGAGAGAAATAATAAGTAGGAATACTAGAAAGAGTATTGTGGATCAACGTCACCCTACCACCCTTGGATAAATAAAGTTTCTTCCAACTAGCCAGCCTTCGTTCCACCTTCTCAATAACCCCATTCCAAATAAAAATAGATTTGAACGACGCCCCCAACGGCATACCCAAATAAGTCATCGGCAGAGACCCAATTCTACACCCTAGAACGTGCCAAAGACTCCACATATTCCACCTCACCAATAGGGACCAATTTGGATTTGTCTAAATTGATCCTCAACCTTGACACCGCTTCAAAACATAAGAAGTTACACCTCAAATTTCGAATATGCTCGGCCTGTGCTCTACAAAAAATTAAGGTACCATTCGCAAACAACAAATGATGTACCACTAAAGCTTCATTCTCCTTGATGCCCACCGAGAAATCTGACAACAAGCCTTGGAGCATAGATGCATTTAACATCCTACTAAGCGCTTCCATAACAACCACAAACAACAAAGGAGAAAGAGGATCACCTTGCCTAATCCCCCGCGAGCTCTGAAAGAAACCTGTAGGGGCGCCATTAACCAAAATGGAAAATTTTACTGTAAATACGCAAAATTTAATCCAATCCCTCCACCTCTTCCCAAACCCACACCTCTAAAGCATGTAAAGTAAGAAATCCCAATTCACATGATCATATTTCTCCAAATCCAGCTTGCACAATAACCGGGCCTCCCCCGACCGCATTTGGCTATCTAGACACTCTGGCTATAAGAACTGAATCCAAGATTTGCCGTCCACCAATGAAAGCATTCTGAGAGCTCGAAATAATTTCCCCCAACACAGATTTGAGCCTGTTAGCAAGGACCTTCGAAATAATTTTATAGAGCCCTCCCACCAAACTAATAGGTCTAAAGTCCTTAACCTCCACCGCGTTTGCCTTCTTAGGAATTAGGGAAACAAAAGTTGCATTCAAACTCCTCTCAAACTGGCAATTATTATGAAATTCTGAAAATACTCCCATAATATCTTTTTTGAGAACCCCCTAACATTTTTGAAAGAAAGCCATAGAAAAGCCATCTGGCCCCGGTGCCTTATCCCCGTTCATCTCCCGCACCACCTCCCACACCTCCTGCTCCTCAAAGGCATATTCTAACCAGAGACATTCATCTGCATCAATGGAAGAGAAAGAAATCCCATCCACCCTAGGCCGCTACAAACTCTGCTCTGCTCGGTGTGCAGTGTGTCATAATAATTCACAATTTGATCCTTAATTTTCACCGGATCAGTAGACATAGCCCCATTGATCCGCAAAATTCCCAACAAATGACCCATTTGTCTTTTGCTGCAGTAGCTCTAGAACTTTGACCTTTCTTCAATAAAGCTTCCTTTGCAACTCAAAACTCTGGTGGCTAAAGGTTGTTTTGTGTGGTTTAAGGAAATCAAGGAGATGTTTGAAAATTAAGGCATAGGAATATAAAGTCACTCTCCAAGAACACAAAATAATGGCCTATAGATGGATAGAAAATCGATGAATTTATGATGCATATTTGCTAATTTGCAAATTATGCTTTTACCTCCTGGCTTTTTGATAAGTAACAAAGGTTTTATTAAAAAAAGTATAAGGCGCTCCTAAATCTAATCTCCTTCCAATCTGCAGTTCCCCCTGCCCCCTCCTGCTTATTTCAATGATATATTCGAGTTTTTGGCTATTGATTTCTCCCGATCTATATATTCTACATAATTAGCTTATATGTCTTGAATTCAAGTTATCATCCATAATTCCTAATAGGCAAATCTCTCAAAGCTGTTTATACAATAGTTCTAATGCTAAACCCTGTTTTTTTTTTTTTCTTAGGGGTTTAAGTGTACTTGTTGAAGTGGTTGCTTGAGAACGTCTAGGTTGCTCCATCCTTTTAAGTTGGTTTCTGCTTATGGTTTGGTGTCATTAGCGTTGGAATTTTTTTTTTTCCTGAATCATTACCGTTGGAACTTGATTTGTGTGTTATTGACTTCAGCTGGCCAAGGTACAGTGCCCACGGGAAACTCATTTTTGGGTGTATGATGACGGATCTTATGAGGAAGAAGGTCAAAATAACATTAAAGGGAACATATGGGGAAAGGTTCTCTCATATCTGTGAATAAGATATATCTCTTGTCAGGTTCATGTTATGAATTCAACAAATGGACTTGAGTTGGTTTTTTATACAGTTGCAGTTTGGTTTTTGGTAGGCAGGCGTCCACTCGATTCATTTGTTCATTACTTTCATTGCCTGTTCCACCTGGTATTCATGGGACAAAAGAAGATTCAACTAATTTTTCAGGTAGGTCTGTGCCCGAGTATTTGGAGCAGGGAAGAGTCCATAAACTTTTGTTATTTGGGTTGGAAGGATCTGGAACCAGTACTATCTTCAAGCAGGTATATCATATATTTTAGTGCCTATATAGAATTAAAGAGAAAAAGTACTGTTTTTGTGCTACCTTTATATTGTGTATGTGTTATAAATTTTGTTTTTATCATCTTTTTCCTTTTGGTGCCAAATTCAGTATGCAGCTTAATTTTTAATGTTGTCAGTGTTGTGTCTCCTCATGTTCCCCCCCACCCCCCCCAGCCCCGCTCAAGAATTCAATGTTTAAGATTTCATTGATGTAATTAAAACAAAAGGGGTACCAATTGTCTCTTCAGAAAGTATTTCTCTTCGGTAGGCCTACATTAGCTTCATATTCGATTATGTGATTCGTGGATGCTGTTTTTGGTTGAAAACCATATATTGGTAGTACAAAATGTTACATACTATGTTGGTAGGAGGAATGGAGAGGGGGAAGGAAGGAGAAGTGAGAGGATCTTCCCCTCTCATGGTTTGGTAGGAGGGAAGGGAAAGAGGAAGGATATTAAACGTATTAATGTAAAGCCAAATTTTATTGTTAGGATATAATTTGTTCAGAACAGGGATAAAAATGTAGTCACAAAAATTTTGTTAGCTTGTCTCCCTCCCCCTATCCACCCATTGTGGGCAGATTGGTTTTGGTGGGTCCAGATCTCTCTCTCTCTCTCTCTCTCTCTCCTCTGTGCCAAATGGAGGTATTCTATTTTCCCCTCTCCCTCCAAATAAACAGTGTTAGTTAGAATCTGAGAAAAGCCAAGCATATGCTGAATGGTTTAAACTTAAAA
This sequence comes from Alnus glutinosa, assembly GCF_958979055.1. Classification (NCBI taxonomy): domain Eukaryota; kingdom Viridiplantae; phylum Streptophyta; class Magnoliopsida; order Fagales; family Betulaceae; genus Alnus; species Alnus glutinosa. Next base: position 28,675,077 of record NC_084889.1, on the reverse strand, counting down.
TGTACTTACAATAGATTGGTTCTTTACTAATGTCCTTTTGCCTTTGCTATCTGAAATTTTATTACCCAATTCAATAGCATGATTTCTTTGTGTGAGCATGTTATATTTTTTAATCTGTATCACATTTCTTTTAATGCTCAGAGTTTCTGTTGTTTTCATGAACAGGCCAGGTTTTTGTACGGGAGCAGGTTCACTCCAGAAGAGCTGCAGAATATCAAACTTGTGATTCAAAGCAATATGTACAAGTATCTTAGCATATTACTTGAGGCACGAGAGCAGTTTGAAGAGGAAGCATTGATAGAGGGAAAAACTACTGCTTTGAATTCTGAAGACTCTGCCCCAGGTCTAAATTTTACTCTTTTCTACATTGTATGTCCCTTTTATGGTGGAAATATTGATCTTTGATTAAGCAAAAGCATTGATTACTCTTGTGATTTCCTTTTTGGTACCCATTTTTGCCGCATTCTTTTTTTATATTCAAGATTCTTGTGGTTATTTGTTTTGCAAATCCCAGGAAATTATATTTTGTTCATTGCTATATGCAAAAGTCTTTGGAAGTAAAAATGTTTGTTTCATTAATTATAGTTTCCTTTTTTCTTTTATTTTCTATATGCAAATGGAATATGTTCTTGCTCATTAGGTTGAGAGTAGCTCAACAAGCAAAGAGTGGTGTGTTAATTTAGCATCCAAAAGAGTTATAACCTATGGTCTTTGGATCAAATGAGTTCCCCTCTCATCGAGTCATTATAAACAAGGATTGCAAAGTAAGGTCATGGGGTCAATGCCATATGTTTGTGCGCATGGATTACATTTGGATAAACTCAACTAAACTCAACCTAGTGAAGCTTTAATCCCAATTAAATTTGGGTCAACCCCATCGATCCTTTTATATTAGGATAGATTGCATGTATCTTTCCTACCAGCTGGTCCTATTTAAGATTAAGCTTTTTACCTCCTTGTTTATCATATCTTTCTTTACTACTTTTAGCCACTTTATTTAGGCCTTCTTCATTTTACACTCGACTCGAATTAAATTAGTTTCGTGGTGTATTCATAAGTCTGTCATATATGGCCAAATCATCTTCTTTTTTTTTAATAAGTTATCGAAATATAATTAAAAGCGTAAGGTACTTTCAGGTACACAAGAAGTATACAAGAGAAATTACCCAATTAGGAGAAGCAATCATGATAACTAATCATCAAATGAGAAACAAAAACAACTGTTCAAAGATACAATATTTTAAAAAATAGAGACTTTATCTCCTCCAAAGTCCTTTCATGATCCTCAAAACTTATAACGTTCATTTCCCTCCATAGACACCACAAAAGGCACGAAAGCATCATCCTTCACATAACAACAATCCAAGTGTTGCCAACAGTCCACCAACAAGCATACAAATCGACAATGCGTCTAGGTATGACCTAAGACAACTCAAATCGATTGGAGAAAGTATTCCAAATGGCGCAAGCAACCTCACAATGAAGCAGAAGATGGTTCACGAACTCCCCATTCCTTTTACATAAGCAACACCAACGAACCACAATGACATGCCGCTTTCGGAGATTATCCATAGTAAGGATCTTTCCTAGAGCCGCTATCCAAACAAAAAAGACCACTCTCAATGGAACCTTAGTTCGCCAAACACTTTTCCACTAGAAACGGACACAATCATGACAGCCCATGATTCTGTAGAAAGACTTAATGCCAAACAAACCCTTTTAGAAGGGACCCACCATAGCTTGTCCTCCCCTACCTATCTCAATCTCGCTAAATGCAACACCCTAAAAATGAGGCAAAGGCTTATATCTCCCAATTATGAGCCGCTCTAGTAAAGCTCACATTTCACTGAATGACACTTCCCAATAATTTCACAAGACTCACAATAGAAGCATCCTTTATGCGAGCAAGACCAAATAAAACAGGAAAAGCTTCCTTAAGGGCCGTATCCCCACACCAAAGATTATGTTAGAATCTAACGTTGGATCTATCTTCCACCTCAAATCTAGTATGACTACAAAACTTCCCCAACCCCTCCTAATATTCTTCTATAAACCCACCTCATATGCCCCGATGGGCTCTCTAGAACACCACCCTCCCCAAGCACTTCCATATTTAGAATCCACCGCCACCCTCCACCAACCATTTTTTTCAAGCCCATAGTGCCAAAGCTATTTACCTAAGAGAGCATGATTAAAGCTCAGTAAGTTCCTAATCCCCAACCCTCCCTTAGCGATGGGTGTACATACGTTGGACCAACTCACCAGTTGATATTTGAATTCATCACCTAGCCAAATCATCTTAGGAAAACTCTCATTCAGCTTTTCCTCAATAAATGCCATCTTACCTTTTTGAATTCATTTTTTTATATGTTAGTTATTGTATTTCCAACTCATCTTGGTATGATTTATCCCTTTTGGCTGTGGACAAGGATATTACCGTTGCTTCATATCTTGGTGACTTAGCGGGATGGGGAAGGTGTATTGAAATCTTTAGTTTATTTATGCTCAGGATTTGGAATTGGCATTTCTTTGATTTGTTCTATTCTAGTTTCCCTTGTAATGAAGGGAAAGATAAAATATATTGGAGATTAGCACGGTCTGCAACATTTGTGATTCGGTTATTTTATGAAGTGTTGCAAGGGTCGATTTGTGTGAAATTCCCTTCGAAGAGTATATGGGGGTACTAAGATGCCTTGAAAGGTTGCTTTCTTCGCTAGGAAAGTAGCATTTGGAGATAGTTAATTAATAGATAATCTTCACATGAGGAGTTTATGATTATCGATTGGTTTTGTATTTGTAGTGGAGAGTCAGTTGATTATCTATCACACCATTGTTCTGTCGCAAGAGAAATTCGGCTGTTTGTGTTTTCTCTGTTTGTTATCTTGTGGGTAGGGCCAAAGAATATGATCCAGCTGCTTGCAAGGTTGGCAAGGGAGGTTTGGTCATCACAGGGGTATAGTGATCTGGTATGCTATTCCCTTTTGTGTAATGTGGACAAAGAGTGGGAGGAATAGCAAATCTTTTGATGCTTCGATCGTCTTTAGTCTATATTTTGATATCTTTGTATGATTGGATGTCTGCTTTTGGCAGTGTACATTCCATGTCTTTTTTTTATACCTCCCAGATCATTTGGATTTTAGATTGCAATTCTTTAGGAGTAGCTCTAATACAATCTTCGTGTATTTGAGTTTACTTTTTATCTAATGAATTTTATTTTGTTTATCAAGAAAACTTTCCTTTTCATCTATCTTAATATTCTCACTTTGGCTACACTTTTCTTATGAATGTGTTGCTTCATAATGGTCAACCATTTTGTACCGTAGAGCATAGTTGGGCTTAGAGCTGTCTTCTATTTATTTTTATTTTATTTTATTTTTCCAACTTAATGGGTATTTTCCTAGCTTGGTTGTTGTGCGGGTCAGAGTTTTGAGCATATAGGTGCTCTTGGGTCGCACTAGTTAGTTCGTGAAGGGGGCTTCGACTGGTGGGTCTTATGTCTGGGTGGTTCTCTCCATCCGGTGGTACGAGTCTCTCCTTGGATGGCCGTCTGAGTTTGGGTGAGCCTTGAGATGGAAAGGAGGTTCTTAGTGGAGTCGAAATCTTTTGTGCTCTCGATCTTGGATGGGGCGTCGGTGCTGTGGGTGGAAGAAAAGAGGGAAGGCTTATTCGGCGAGGTCACCCTGTGCAACTAGTGCATCGCTTGGCTAGTGTCGACGATGGAGGTTCTTTTGGGTTTCCCTGAAGATAAAGAGTTTGTTAAATCTTTCAGGGAAGGGTCGAAGGTTTTGATTGCACGTAGAGGTGGCAACAAAGATGGCCGGTTTTTAGAGACAGCAACTTATGGGATGGGCGGTCGGAGAGGGATTCTTCTGATCCCTGAGGGTCGTGGGAGGGTGGGGTTGGCACAAATTTTCCGGTGAGCTTAGAAAGACATTAGATTTTTTCTCTGCTATGGTGGGTTGTGGGAGTGGATCCTCGTCTTCGGCAGAGAAGAAGGGTAGGAAGGAGAAGGAGCCAAGGGGGTTTGATTTTAAATAGGACGGGGCCGTCGTTTGCAGGAGTGATGAGGTCAGACTCGGGCCCTGTTGTGATGGTGATGCCCATTGTGGGTGGTTGGCATTCCAGGATGTGGGCTTTGTTAGTGGAGCCGTGTGCTCTTGATATCCTCCTGGTGGTGAGGTCTGTAGATTGTGAGGTTTTGAGATCGGCGGTGGATTGCTTTGCATTGGAGATACCTTTGCTTGATCCATTGGGCAACGTGAAGTTGCTGCGTTCGTTGGGCAAGAAGAAGCTTGTTATTGGTTTCTCTGCTTGAGGCGCGGTAGGCTCTGCTAGGGGGTCTAATTTTTGTTTGAATTTGCGTACATGGAGCAAGCTGTTCGTTAGTTTCAACTTAGCTATGGGCCGGGTTGTTGGGAAGCTTTTGGGTTGGTCTGTTGGGTCCGGTCTGGGCCTCAAGAGCAAAGGATTTTGTTTGGGCCGGATCATGCCGAAACCCAAACTCAAAGAAACGAATTAGACAGAAGCCACAGAGGATACGGGTCTTGTGTTGGATCCTGTAGCGGCTCTTGTTTCTGCGAAGTGCTCTCAACGTTCGACGGCTGCCCATGGGAGTTCTCTTCGGCTGGAGATGACTTCAGCAGCAGATTCTGGGGTGGTTCTGGGTCTGTCAACTTCCGGGGGTGGGTCAAGCTGTTTGCATCTTGATCAGCGGTTGATTCCATCAAGCCATCTGCTTACTCTCGCTTCGTCTTTCCCCCCTTGCCGACGCCGGAGATGTTGTCTTCTGTGTCTCTGGATGTTCCTCTGGCTCCGGTGAGTTCAATTGTTGGTTTTGGTTCTTTCGGTACTCCTGCCCCTTTGCCTAGCAGTCCAGGTGGTGCTAGCTTGACCCTTCAGCCCAAACCTTAGGGGTCTTCTCAACCCATCTTTGCCCCTCCTCCTCCTTCAGGGGCAGCTGTGTTGGGTGAGAAGCTTTGTTCTTCTCTTTCCGTGTTGCCGATATCTAAGCCTTTTCAGAAATACTACCGGAAGGCTAGGGAAGGTCGTTCAGTGCAGTTGAATGAGGATTTATTAGCAAAATCTCTGGCAACAATGAGGACGCCTGTTAGTTTTTCTACTAAGAAAGCAGTTGCAACGCCTCCAGTGAAGGTTTCTGCGGGAATGGCAGATTTTGTGAAGAAGGGTTTACTTCGGAGGGGCTTTCTCAACCCGAGCTCAGCTGTGAAAGCCTCTACTCCTCATTCCTCGCTTGTAGAGTCGGTCGTGTCGTCTTCGACTTGAGAGGTCAAGGATGATGGGTTGATTGGGCTTCCCTCCCCCTTGAGTGGTCACGTCACTTATTTCTTTGAAGAGGGCAATGAATTCAGGGTAAATGGTTTGTCCCAATCTCAGAAGTAGCCAGAAGGGTTTGATCTGTCTGGGGAGGTAGTTGTTGGGAGCAGGATGACGAGATTTGGGATGGGGAGGCTGGTGATTTCACGTACCCTTTGGGTGTTCTTCCTCCTAGCATGGCTTTGGATTTGAAGATGGATAGTGTTGATAGTGAGGATCCGTCCTTGGCTACTCTGAATGCCTTTGAAGAGGACTTTCTTTGGGATGTTAAGATTGCATGCCTGAAGTCTAAAGGTAGGAGGGAGATTTTGAACTTGGTAAGCTCCATCAACTACGGTGACCCTCCTCTCGGCGTAGGAAAGGGAAGGCTGATGTGCGGTAGCGGGGAACGCTTCTTGAGGGTACGGGTTTGAGGGTTTTTGGTTTTTTGGTTTTTTGAGGGTTTGTTTCGGGTTTGTCTTTCTTTTTGTGGGCTTCTTTGGCTGCTATGTGTATATTTCCTGTATACTTAGGAACGTCTTACGCTTTCTATTAATAAAACTTTCTTACTTATAAAAAAAAAAAGAACAGAAAATACTCGTATCAAGCCGATCTCTTCTACGGTTCGGGGCTGTCTTGCTCCAGCAACTCCTAGTGTTATCAATCTGTCACGTTCCCATACCAAGAATTTTGAATTTGGTTAGTCTTCAGAGATGGTGGTTTGTGATGGGGAGTATGGAGATTTTTGGGGTGAGGAGGATGGAGAGTTTCCGTACCCTTTGGGTGATTTTCCCCCTGCCACGTTGTTAGATTGGGCTTTGTTTGGGGATGAGGGGATTGAAGACTTAATAAAGGTTTCCCCTCGGAAGGTTAAGGGTAGAGGGGAGCCTCTGAATTTGGAATGCTCCATTAATTTTTACGCGAAGGGAGCGTCATCTAGGCGTGGGAAAAGCAAGGCTCACGCTTGATAGCGTTTGAGGGTTTTGGACTTTGTTGTCTCATGGGTTTTGGGATTATTGGGTTGTAGGCTTGATGGGTTGATTGGGTTGTGGGTGTTTTTGCTGTTGTTTGGGTTTTGGGCTTGTGGGAGCTCCCTTTGTATACAACCTATATACTTAGGAGTGTTTTACGGTTTAATAATAAATTTTTTTTTTTGATAAGTAATAGCAATTTATTGAAAAGCGCTAAGGGGCGCAACCCTTATACACGGGAAGTATACAAGAGAGCCCCTAAAAGGGTCGAACAGAAAATAAATTTAAAAAATCTACAAAAGTAAAGACATTCAAACTATGATGTGGCGCTATCCAAGAATATAAAGTATTGAGCAACCGCTTCCGTAGTTCCACCATAGGTGTCTCTACATCTTCAAACAGACGAGCATTCCGCTCCCTCCAAATACACCACAACAAGCATAGAGGGGCTAACCGCCAAGCCTCTTTAGCATGACGACTCCCAATTGCCGTCCCCAACTAATCAATAACTCCAACACCGTTCGTGGCATAACCCATTCAACCCCAAATAAAATAAGAACGTAGCTCCAAAGTGCCCGAGCGACCTCGCAGTGAAGCAACAAGTGATCAATAGACTCCCCACTCTTCTTGCATAGACAATACCACTCCATTACTATTACATTCCTCTTACGCAAGTTATCATGCGTCAATATTTTGCCAAAAGCTGCTGACTATACGAAGAAAGCCACCCTAGTTGGAGCCTTAACACGCCAAATATTCTTCCAAGGAAAAAATGGAAGAGATGGGCCATCTTTCTTAAAGAGCTCTTCATAGAAGGATCTCACCTCAAATAAACCTTTTTTAGAGGGATTCCACACTAATCTGTCACCCTCTCCATGACGAATCGAAGTAGAATATAATCGGTCGAAGAAAGAAAGGACATATCCATCTCCCAATCCTGGATTTGTCTTGTGAAAAGAACATTCTACTGAATTACACCATTATGGACCACCAAATTATCCGCCACCAACGCGTCTTTGTTCCTTACTATACAAAAAAGAGCTGGAAAGCATTGCTTTAAGGAACTATCCCCACACCACCAGTCTTGCCAAAAACTAATATTAAATCCACTCCCCACTTCAAAACGAACAAAATTGCGGAATTTCTCCCACCCCCTCCTTATATGTTTCCATACACCCACTCCAAAGGAACCCGAAACCTCTTTCGAGCACCACCCACCCTTTAGACTCTGAAATTTGGCATCAATCACCAAACGCCATAAAGCCTCTCTCTCCCTACCATATCTCCATAACCATTTACCCAAGAGCGCTCGATTGAACTGGATGAGATTGTGAACTCCCAACCCACCTGCATACAAAGGTGTACAAATCTTGTTCCAATTCACTAGATGGAATTTTTTCTCATCACCAATGCCTCCCCAAAGAAAATCCTTTTGAATTTTATCAAGACGATTAGCCACCCTCACTGGAATAGGAAACAAAGATAAGTAATAAGTGGGAATGTTGGAGAGCGTACTGTTGATAAGAGTCAACGGGGCACCCTTCGACAAGTACATCCGCTTCCAACCCACCAACCTCCTTTCAATTTTTTCAATAACACCATTCCAAATAGAGTTGGACTTGTAAGAAGCACCCAACGGTAAACCCAAGTAAGTCATAGGCAAAGAGGCAACCCTACATCCAAGAAGATTAGCCAACCTTTCAACATCCTCTACTCCACCAATTGGGACAATTTCTGATTTTCCTAAATTAATTCTCAAACCAGAATTAATCCTTAATAATAAAATTTTACATTATTTATCAACAAAAAGAAAAAAAAAAAACTCCTAATGAACTTCTTCGTTCATCCACTATACTCCTTTTTTTCTTTTTCTTTTTCTTTTTTTGATAAGTATCCACTATACTCTAATTTAGGGGCCATACATCCTCAACCTGTATTTAGGTTTATTAATCCAAATGTTATGTTATTGAAATATGGTAATAACAAAGAGGTTAATGGCTTTTTCAGTTGTACCATTTGAAAAATTCTTAGATTCTCATCATAAGTGTACTGCAATAAGTTTTCTATGTTTTGGGGCTATTTGGACATTCTATGGTTTAAAGCCTAGGAATTAATTATGAAACAAGGGGAAATTCCTACCATAGATAACCCTAACCCTTTTGTACTTTTAAATCCAAACAAAGTAATATAATTGAACTAATGAAACCAAAAAAGAAATAATGACAAGGAGTTTTCTTTTATTAGAGTGTAGAGAGCAATACTAATATGTAATTGTTGAATAGAAAAGTTAAAAGATAGTAAGAATGCTAAAGCACTAGCTAAGAATTGAAATCTTATAATAATACAAGAAGAAAAGGAGGAATCAAATTCTCCCATTGTGAAAACACGAATCTATTGTGTGGTATTGAAATCATATATGGTAACTTTTGGAGTTAGATTGCTTTGGAAACTTGTCAAAGCCTAATTCTATGATTTAGTTTTTGTCATGGTGGTGAATAAATAATCACATTATCTACTTCATACTGAGAAAATTTTTATGTGGGGTGTTTTGGAAGAAGTGTACATGGGTGAGGGAAATTTAAATATGGTGTTAGGTTGAGGAGGCCATATACTGGCTGAAACAATCTTAAAGGACATGGTTAAATAAGTTTAATTCATGGTCCATGAGTATAGGTTATAACTTACAAGATGCTGCTTTGGATCACTCGATGTTTGGTGATGGAGTTAGAGTTGGTACTATAATATTGGGATTCCTTGTGGATGATATTGCTGTTTCTGGCATGGCCAAGGATTGCATCACTAAACCTATGGTTAGTTTAGGTATTTTTTGAAATGCAGTCAGTGAGGTCCTACAAACGACTGGCTAACCAAAAACAATGGTAATGAAAAGGAACTCCAATATTACAAAGAAAGTATGTCTTGGACCTACTGAAAGACACTGGCATGTTGCGTGCAAAATTAAGCGACTCATGGATCATAATATCAGGTTTAATAAATACTGTTCGTGCGGTCCTAAAAACGACTGACCAAGGAGAAAAAGGTCCTGAAAAGGAACTAATTTCTCTAAGTATACTTTGGACCTACTGGAAGAGACTGGTATGTTAGAAGTCCTTTTTTGTATATTTCCTGTATGTTTAGGGGTGCCTTTACTCTTTAATAAAATTCTCTACTTATCAAAAAAAAAAAAAAATGTTAGGTGCATGCATCTTTATCAGTTTTATTAAATATGATGGTGTACCTGATGATCCCGGAAGATATAGGAGACATGGTGGGAAGATGATATTGTTGTTATTGACGAAGTCACATATAACATTTTTTCCCCTTTCATACTTTCAATCTCTTTATAATAGGGTGGACTTGGCATGCTATGACCTGAATTTCATGTATGATATGCCACAGATTTAATAGAAACTCTTAATAACCTTTCTCTTTGTCCTCTATGCTAAAAAGGTTACGTGTACCTAGAGGTTTTTTTGCTCTTAGCAAGAATGAACTAAGCAGTTGATTGTGATCTGAAATAGGCAAAACAGGAATTAATGAAAGCAAGCAATGCATCTATTCAATCAATCAAAGGTTCAAGCATTTTTCTGACTGGTTACTGGATATTGTGGCTATGGGAGACTTGGATGCTTTCTTCCCTGCTGCTACACGTGAATATGCTCCAATTGTAGATGAAATTTGGAGGGATCATGCCATTCAGGAAACGTACAAGAGAAGAGAGGAATTGCATTGTCTTCCTGATGTTGCCAAATATTTCTTAGATCGGGTATGTCTCAACTATATCTTCTTTTCTTCATTGTGAAGTCATAGATACTTGAGCATCCTCTTATTTTATTCCTTCATTTTATTTATTTATTATGTATTCATGTTTTCTTATGTTAGCCACTATATTGCAGATTTCCTGCAACTTGTTATAGGTCATAGCTTTCCTGATTTAGTTTTTTTTTTCCTGAATCATTTTTTCATTTGTCATATGATGCAAATGTGACTAACTCAATAATTATTAGTCCAAGAATATAATCAAGAAGAAAGTCGGGATAGTGGTCTATAATATATAGTCTTTTAATCAAATTGCATCTCCTTCTTCCATAACCAAGGGTCAAAGGGTGAGTTCATGGGTTAATTTTATATGGTGCATCAGTTCTGTTGACCTATCAGAAAAATATATATTTTCATTGAAAAACAAAATACTGATGGGTATTTGGTGAGAGGATCATTATGGAGACGGTTATTGGCATAAAATTATGGAGAAGTCTGTGGTCAGTGGAATTCAGAATCAGTGAGAAGTACCCGTGGCTGTAGTCTTTGGAGAAGTATAAGGATGGTTGGAGATGTTATTAGGTTTTATTGGTTTCCTGGTTGGTAACGATAATAGAGCTCGTTTTTGCATGATGTATGGTGTAGGGATTTTGCTTCGAAGGAGATGTTTCCAGATTGTACCCAATAGGTCCCAGTCAAAGTGTATGGAATATAACGAAAATAAACTGATAATCTCCCCTTAGGGTGGGAGTAACTACAGTACAAGAAACAGTACACAAGTTAATTGCTTCTCTACCTACTTGATGAGCGAAGAACCGCTTGTATACATAGAACAACACGGTTACTTAATAGTTACTAAACAACCCACTAGCAATTACTCCACTAACCACTAACTCATATTACAAGATAACCCACTAAATACAATATAACTTCTACTCCACTCACCACTACCAGTGCAATACAACTTCACTAACCACTAACGCATAACAGCTTCACTAACCACTAACGCATAACAACTTCACTAATCCACTAAGTTAAGAAACACACGTACCACTATCATGAGAAAGTAGAACAGTTGAGGAATTGACGAATACAACTTCCATAACCGAGCCACGTTGTGGCTATAAGGGTGGGTTATGGAATCTTAGGTTGGTTTGCACTTTCCTCAATTGAGAGTTAGATTTTGTTGATTCTGTTTTTTGATATCCTATGTTCTAATATTTGGCAAAGGGGCTAATAGGTTAAGGTGGAAACTAAATTGTAGTTTCAAATTCATTGTTCGATCTTCTATGAGGTTTTTAAGAGGTTCTCGCTGGGGGGTGGGTGTTGCATTTGTTTAAATATTACAATCAACCATTCCAACCTGGTTTTTAACAATTGTCTTGGCCAAATGATTGTGGAACCTATGCAACAAGGGATCGTTGGACTGCTTGCCATATGTGAAAAAATAAAAAAAAAATTGCTTTCATGATGTAAGCATACCCATATTTTATATTTTGCCTTTGTTAGGTACTGAAGCGCTTGTAGTACTTAACAAATACCTAGGAATTATATATTTTAATAAGTGATCCAGTTGATTAAGGGTGCATTTGGGATTGCGATTTTGTAGACAATAAGTGCGACTTTAAACCAAATTGCAGAACATAAATCATTTGGGAACTGTGTTTTTAAAAATTGGGATTTGAAAATGCAGAAAATCAGCTTTTGCAAATAGCAGGTAAGATGCTGCTTTTTTGAAAATGTAGAATTTTTAATGCTAAATTGCGATTTTGCGAAACGCTTAACTGCGTTTTTAAAAATCATTTTTTCAAATTGCACATTTTAAAATCGTTATTTTAAATCATTTTTTTGAAATCGTAAACCTAAACGGACCCTAACTTGTGGTTGGGCTAGTAAATGATCTAGCTTCTTGTTTGGGTTGATAACTTGTCTTGGTGTGATTAGCCATAGTTGGTGTTGCGAAAGACAAATGACTAAAGCTATCTGGTAAAGATTGTTAGAGATCATCCATTGTCTTTTGAATTGATATGAAAATAAGGCAAACTTTTGGGGAGGGAGCCGAAGTTTTCTTACTTTGACCAAGTTTTCTAGTCCCAGCCAAACAGCCGAAAAATGTTGAAAATGTTTTGCAAAAACTGTTCTACGTCGAAACGAAGAGTTGTTATCGAGAAGATCGAGCACCGTTTGGTGGGATGGAAGAGGATGTACTTTTCTAATGATGAAAGGATTACCTTAATCAAGAGCACTATTTCTAATTTGCCTACGTATTTCATGTCTTTTTTTTTTTTCCCTTCCTGGTGGTGTTACCAATCGTATAGAGAAGTTATTGGGACTTATTATGGGGTTGGGCTAGGTGATGAGTTCAAATTTCACATGGTCAGCTGGTCCAAGGTTTGTTTCTCGATTTTTGAGGGAGGGTTGGGGTCCAAAACTTTCTTTTGTTAAACTATGCTCTTTTGGGGAAGTGGCTTTGGCGCTATTTGCATGAGGAGAGGCCTTGTGGTGAGTAGTAGTGGACATCAAATATGGCAATCACATGGGGTGGGTGGTTTTTGGGGAAGTGGCTTTGGCGCTATTTGCATGAGAGAGAGAGAGAGAGGCCTTGTGGAGAGTCGTAGCGGGCACCAAATATGGCAAGCTCGTAGGGTGGGTGGTGTTCTAATGAAGTCCATGGGGGTTGTACAAGATAGGGTTACGGAAAAATATCAAGAGTGGTGATAAGAAGGAGAAATAACGATTAAGGTTCCGACATCCTAGCTATCAATTAGGATAATTAGGGTTTCCAATGATTGAGGATCCACATAAGGCAGGCGGCTAGAGACAGTTGGCGCCAAGACTGGGTTTCCAAATCCGGCTTTCTCCCCTAACGGCTACTTTCCCTTCTACTTCCTTCTCAGCCTATTTCAATATGGCAAGCCAATAAATCTTATTTCATTCCTTGTAGTGTTGTTCCCTTGTTTACGCATCAAATTATCCTATAAATGTAACCCTAGCCTACAAACTGGGTATCAATGATTTATCAATAACAAGTCCCTTTTGAGCCCTAATTTTGGGTTCTTATCATTCTGGTATCAGAGCTCCTCTGATCCGGTGTATGGTTCATACACGCAAGCAAAAACAGCAAAGGATGGATTCGGATCATCTCACCCGCTTCATGGAGCGAACGGAGCAACACATGAAAGAAATGACGGAAGCCATGGCCGCCATCAACCAGAAGTGCGATTGGCTGTCCACCAGTGTGCAACGAATGGAAGCCGAGTCTAGCAACGGAAGAACCACCGGGGGTGTCCAAGGTGGGGCTCCACCGCCTCCCCCACACAACCCTGAGCCCGAATACAACTCCGGTACCGGGCCCAACCATGAGCAGCGACGTGGTGACAATTCCATCCACACCCGGGCCCTACGCCTCGATTTTCCTCGCTTTGATGGTAGCGATCCGGCGGGATGGCTCTACAGGGCGGAGCAATTCTTCGAGTACCACCAAACCCAGGCTCTCCAACAGATTCGTATTGCTTCTTTTCATTTGGAAGGGGACGCCCTGCAGTGGTATCGGTGGGCGACAACCGCCAACCCCATGGCCACATGGCCGGAATTTGCCAAGGCCCTCTTAACCCGTTTCGGGCCAAAAAAATATGAAGACTCTGCGGAAGCTCTGGCAAAACTACAACAGATGGGTAGTATTCGAGAGTACCAGACCGAGTTTTGAGAAGCTAGCCACTCAGGTCTCGGGCTTGAGCGAGCCGTTCCTGATCAGCTGCTTCATCGGTGGGTTGACGGAAGACATTCGACTAAACGTTAAGATGTTTAGACCCACGTCCCTCACCTCGACCATCGGCCTCGCCCGGTTACAAGAGGAGAGGCAGAACCGCAAGCCACCGCCCAAACAATCCATCAAGCCAACCCATTCCGTGGTCCCGGCTGTTCCGAAGACTCCACCGGTCAAACGATTGACCCCTGCGGAAGCTGCTGAAAGGCGACGCAAGAACCTGTGCTACAATTGTGATGAGCGTTGGGAAGCCGGACACAGGTGCAAACAGAAGGTGTTGTTCCTCATCGAAGGTGATGACACGACGACAGAGGATGCCGAAGACGTGTTTGAGGACGCTGAACCAGCAGAAGTATTGGAGATATCAGTGGCAGCCCTGGCGGGGGAAACGACTCCACGAACCATGCGCGTTACGCTGTACATCAAGCGACAACCGCTCACAGCATTGATCGACTCAGGGAGCACGCACAACTTCCTGCATCCTCGAGTGGTGCGACACCTTCTCTGCCGAGTTGATGGTAATGCAATACTGAAGGTCCGAATTGCCGATGGGGGCAAGCTGAGAAGCACCGGTTGTTGCCCAGGTGTTCGGGTGACACTACAACAGCTATCCTTTTCGGCTGACTTCTATATCCTGCCGCTCGGAGGGTGTGACATGGTGCTGGGCGCTCAGTGGCTCCGCACCCTAGGGCCCATCCTATGGGATTTCTCGGATTTGAGTATGGAATTCACAGTGGAGAAACAGAGGTATAGGGTGATGGGCAACCAACTCAAGCCGGTCCACGAAGTAGGAATTCGTTCCATGGAGCAAGTCTGGAAAAAGGAGAGCCCGGTGAACAGCCTACTGATCCAACCGAGATGGATCCCGGACACTGAGTGCCAGACCATCACTGCGGCGGGCCATCCGACTGCACCCCAACTGCATCAACTACTGGACCGGTTCAGCCACCTCTTTGCGGAGCCCGTGACGCTGCCCCCACGACGCTCACATGACCATCAAATACCGGTATTGCCGAATTGTGCTCCCACCAACGTGCGCCCCTATCGGTATGCCCACGTGCAGAAGGATGAAATTGAACGAACAGTCAAGGCGCTACTCGAGACTGGGCTAATTCGGCCTAGCCACAACCCCTATTCTTCCCCAGTCCTGCTAGTGCGCAAGAAGGACGGCACTTGGCGCATGTGCGTGGATTACCGAGTGCTCAATCAGGTCACGGTCAAGGATAAGTTCCCTATCCCAGTGATAGACGAGCTTCTAGATGAATTACATGGTGCATGCTACTTCTCTAAACTCGATCTCCGTTCCGGCTACCATCAAATTCGCGTACATGAAGCGGACGTTGAAAAAACGGCCTTCCGGACACATGATGGTCACTACGAATTCTTGGTCATGCCGTTCGGCCTCACCAATGCACCATCGACCTTTCAACATTTGATGAACGAGGTATTTCGCCCATTCTTACGCAAGTTCATTTTGGTTTTTCTAGATGATATCCTGGTTTACAGTCCAAACCTGGAGACCCACCTTCAACATCTGGAGACGACTTTGTTGCAATTGCAACAACACCAGCTTTTCATCAAACGTTCCAAGTGTGCATTCGGGGTGGAGCAGGTGGAGTATCTCGGCCATATCATTTCCAAGGAAGGAGTTGCAGCGGACCCCGCCAAAATCAGTAGCATGCTCGATTGGCCCATTCCAAAAACGGTCACGGGATTGCGCGGGTTCCTTGGCCTCACAGGGTACTACCGGAAATTTGTTCAGGACTATGGGAAGATTTGCAGGCCTCTCACCGCCCTGCTCAAGAAGGGGAATTTTGTTTGGACTGCAGAAGCTGAGGAAGCGTTCAACGCTCTTAAGAAGGCCATGACCACCACCCCCGTCCTCGCCTTACTGGATTTCTCTCAGCCCTTCGTGGTCGAAAGTGATGCTTGCGGAACTGGTATTGGCGCTGTCTTAATGCAATCAAACCGACCTATTGCATTCACAAGCAAGGCATTAGCACCGCGCCACCTTGGGCTTTCCACCTACGAGAAGGAGATGACGGCAATCATCCATGCGGTTACAAAATGGCGTACGTATCTCGTGGGCCGCCACTTCATCATCAAGACCGACCATCAAAGCCTTAAACATTTCTTGGATGCCCGGGCCACGACCCCAGCACAGCAAAAGTGGCTCACCAAACTTCTCGGATACGATTATACCATCTCGTATAAAAGAGGGATCGACAATCGGGTGGCGGACGCCCTATCCCGCCAGCAAGAGGAATCTGTCTCCCTCTCTGCCATCTCTTATATCCACTTGGACTGGCTAGACCGGATGAAGGAGGACTTGAAGAAGGATCCTTGGATACAGGCCAAAATCAGTAAGTTGCAACACGATCACTTTATGGCTAAACACTATTCTGTGCAGGACGGGCTATTGCAATACGATCGTCGCATCGTCATCAGCCCGAACTCTCCATGGCGTACTGTTATCCTTGATGAGCTACACACCAGTCCGGCCGCAGGCCACTCCGGCTACCAAAAAACGGTGCAGCGCGTGAACAAGCTCTTCTATTGGCCCCACATGCGGCCGGATATCCGCACCTACATTGCGGAGTGTGAGGTCTGTCAACGACACAAGTACGAGACCCTGTCCCCAGCCGGTCTACTGCAACCTCTACCTGTGCCTGATTACATTTGGTCCGAACTATCCATGGACTTTATTGATGCCCTCCCGAATTCTCGTGGCTACACCGTGATCATGGTGGTTGTAGATAGACTCTCTAAGGCAGCCCACTTTGTGGCCCTCAAACACCCTTACACGGCAACATCCGTGGCAAGAGCCTTCATGGACAACATTATCAAACTTCATGGCCTTCCGAAGTCAATCGTGTCCGACCGCGACCGGATTTTCACTAGCAAATTCTGGCAGGAGCTCTTCCAATTGCAAGGTACTAAACTTAAACTAAGTTCCGGGTACCACCCTCAAACCGATGGGCAAACGGAAGTGGTTAACCGCTGTCTCGAGACATATCTACGGTGCTTCGTTAGTACGCAACCCAAGCAGTGGGTCCAGTGGCTATCATGGGCAGAATATTGGTATAACACCACCTACCACACTGCGACAAAGATGACCCCATTCGAAGCAGTTTACGGGCGCCCTCCTCCGCCCATGGTAGGTTATGAAATCGGCACCACCACGGTAGCACAAGTGGATGACACATTATTCGCCCGGGACTGCATCCTTCGGACACTCAAGCAGCATCTCGCGGAGGCTCAGAACCGCATGAAGCAGCAAGCGGATCAACACCGCACGGAACGTGAATTTGCTGTCGGTGATTTGGTGTTCCTCCGCCTCCAGCCGTATCGTCAGAGTACAATTGCTACCCGCCGATCCATGAAGTTGGCTCCTCGGTTTTATGGCCTATTTCGCATCCTTAACCGCATCGGCAAGGTTGCGTATCGTCTGGAGCTTCCAGCAGGCTCGGCTGTCCACCCGGTGTTTCATGTTTCATGCCTCAAGAAGGTCATCGGACGTACCAGCGTTCCAGCTCAGGAGCTGCCCAACCTTGATGATCAAGGAACATTGCAGGTCTCACCATCCCGCATCCTGGATCGGCGCCACGTCCGCAAGAAAGGCCGCACAATCACTCAGGTGCTCGTCCAATGGACCACCTTACCCCCGGAGGATGCCACGTGGGAGGAAGCTCATTCCCTCCAAGAACGTTTTCCTAACTTCCAACCTTGAGGACAAGGTTGATCTCAAGAGGGTGGGAATGATAAGAAGGAGAAATAACGATTAAGGTTCCGACATCCTAGCTATCAATTAGGATAATTAGGGTTTCCAATGATTGAGGATCCACATAAGGCAGGCGGCTAGAGACAGTTGGCGCCAAGACTGGGTTTCCAAATCCGGCTTTCTCCCCTAACGGCTACTTTCCCTTCTACTTCCTTCTCAGCCTATTTCAATATGGCAAGCCAATAAATCTTATTTCATTCCTTGTAGTGTTGTTCCCTTCCTTGTTTACGCATCAAATTATCCTATAAATGTAACCCTAGCCTACAAACTGGGTATCAATGATTTATCAATAACAAGTCCCTTTTGAGCCCTAATTTTGGGTTCTTATCAAGTGGTTGAGGGGAGTTTTCTAGTCATACTAGGTTTGAGGTGGGAGATGGAGATGACTTCAATATTAGATTTTGGCTTGACATGTGGTGTAGGGCTCAGGTCCTTAAGGAAACTTTCTTGGATTTGTATGGTATTACTCGTGTACAGGATGCTTTTGTGCAAAGTACTTGAGTGTTATCTAGTGATTCCCATAAGTGGATTGTAAGCTTTATTAGAACGGCTCACAATTGGGAAGTGTACGCCTTTACTTCATTTTTTTAATTTGTTGTATTCCTTTAGATTGAGACAGGGAGATGCAGACAAGCTATGCTGGGCCCTTCCAAGAGAGGGATGTTTAATGTTAGATATTTGGTTTGTGGTTTATATATGTGTCATGAGTCTTTTGACATTCCTTTAGATTGAGACTGACGTTTCCAGACACTCATCCCAGGAAACTAACCATGACTCTAATACCAGTTGAGTTACCACTTGTCCCAAAAGCTTAAGCTGATAGGAAGACATAAATTTAATCATTTACTTAATATTTTAACACATAACATTTCAAAAAAAAGAGAAGACTACATCAACCTCCCAATCTCGTACTAGACTGGTTCATTGATCACCTTCTGATTGGTGTTTTGTGTGCAAGAAGAGTGGGGAGTCCATTGATTTCCTTTTGATTAATTGTAAATTGATTTCCTTTTGATTAATTGTAAAGTAGCAAGAAAGTTGTGGAACTCTATCCTCAATTATTTTGGTGTTGATTGGGTTATGCCTAGAAGGGTGAGAGATTGGTTGGTGTGTTGGGGAGGTCTGGTAGGGCGTGGTAATATTATCGTAGTATGGAGGCTGGCTCAGTTGTGTTTAATGTAGTGCATTTGGAGAGAGCGGAATGCTCGAAGCTTTGAAGATGTTGAGACGTCGGTGATTGAGATACGAAGGACACGTTATATACTTGGATATCCTCGCTTTTTTCTAGTTTTGCAGTTTTTTTATTTTGAACTTGTGTTCATCTTTTCCTCCTGATGAGGGGGTTCTCTTGTGTACTTTTTGTATACTAGGGTTGTGCTCATTTGCGCTTTTTTAGCGTTCTTTCACTTTTCCTTCTGCATTTATATACATATATAAATTAATGTAATTGGAAGAAGTAGCCAGATATGTGCCAAAAGAGTTGGTCCATTTGTGATCTGAATCCCTTTGGTTGATGACTAACAAATCCAATATTTCATACAAATTTGTATCTTTGTTGGAATTACACATTCTTACATATATATATATATATATATATATATATATTGTTATAATTTTGTGTTCAGGGATGATCTAAATCTCTGCATTTATACATTCGAATATTGAACATAACCAGATTACAAAAAGTGATGTAATCAGACTAGACTGTATTATCAAGTTCCATCTATCACAATGTTTAGATATTGGTTTGGAATACCAAGATTTTAGGATCAAAAGATTGGAACAGCTGTCTCAATGCTTCCAGATTAGGTGATTGCTTTCAGTCTGTTCTGCATTTTCTTATCTATGTCAGTGTAATGTACCTAGGCATGAGATGTGGTCTCTCTTACCAATAGATGAAGTTGATTTAATGATGAGTCAGCAAGCTTGAATAGCCTTGTTTTTGTTCTTGTACACAACTAGTTTTTCAGTCTTCCATTTTATAATCTTGGTGATGTTGGTGTGTTGCTGTTTACAGGCTATAGAGATATCAAGCAATGAATATGAACCTTCAGAGAGGGACATTTTATATGCAGAGGGAGTCACTCAGAGCAATGGGCTTTCCTTCATGGAATTCTCATTTGATGATAGAAGCCCCATGTCTGAAGTATACAATGAGAACTTAGAATCCCTGCCACCCTTGACCAAGTAAAACCTTGATTCTTTTCTCCTTCTATACAAATTGTCACATGTTTTCTCGGCTTTTTTGTTTTTATTTTTTTTAATGTTTTCTTTCTATTTTGTGTCACAGATACCAACTAATTCGCATAAATTCCAAAGGACTGCATGATGGTTGCAAATGGCTGGAAATGTTTGAGGATGTGAGGGCAGTGATATTTTGTGTTCCCTTGGGTGACTATGATCAGATGTGGTCCCATGGTACTGGTCCTCTTCGTAATAAAATGCTAGCAAGCAGAGATTTGTTTGAGAGTTTGGTGAGGCACCCTTGTTTCAAAGACACCCCTTTCGTGCTCCTGCTGAACAAATATGATGTCTTTGAAGACAAGCTAAACCGGGTTCCTTTGTCAGCTTGTGAGTGGTTCAGGGACTTCAGCCCTTTGAAGCCCCATCACAACTATCAGTCCCTTGCACAGCAAGCATACCACTATGTGGCAGTCAAATTCAAGGAGCTATATTCTTTCTTGGGCAGAGATAAGTTATTCGTCGGGCAGACTCGAGCTCGGGAGCGTGCTTCAATTGATGAGGCATTCAAGTACACAAGGGAGGTCCTCAAGTGGGATGAAGAAAAGGATGACAATAATCTTTATGGAATCACTGGGGATGATTCGTTTTACAGTACAGAAATGAGTTCCTCTCCATATATTAGACAGGAATGATCTGTCTGCTTTGCTGGGGCGTGCTGCCATTTTTCTCTGAAAATCTGGTGGATATTTTTTACTTACCCATGACATGGCTGAGCAGAGGAAGTGAGGTAAGTTGGCTCTAAAGATGCTGTATTAAACTTGCAAGTCCGGCATTGTTGAGTGATTTCAAAATAAGGTCATTCTGATTCGCAAGATAGTGATTTTTTTTTTTTGGCATAATTTGCTTGCCTGTACAGTGTATCTTGTTCTTCGACACAGATGGGGAACTTTCCTGAGTAAAGTTGTTAGATTTGTTGTAAATGCTGGAGGAGTTCCCTTTCTGTAATAGCACATCCTCATTGTGAGGCTCACCAACTCGATAGATTTCAATGATCTGCTTAGCAACTCACCTTTGATTTGTCATCGATTGGACCGAATATGATGCGTTTATTTATTATAGAAATTCAAATTATAATTTTTCCAAGTGTTAAACTCAGGTCAGACTACCAAGATTATTATAGGCTCTCGGTGCTATTGTATGTCCTGCAATACAATATTTGCAACAAAACAAAAAGACCATAAACATATAGAAGAGCCAAAAGGGGAATGTCAACATGAGCTAATTAATACTTACAGATGCAAAGGGGTTGACATCACGGTGGTGAGCCTCATCTGCTCTAACTACTTCGGCAGCCACCTCCTTTTCTTTTCTTTTTTTTTTAAATAATTTTTTAAGCTTTTAATAATTATGTTTAATATATTATTATTATTATTATTATTTTTTTATTAAGAGTGACACGTATTATCATTTTATTGGTGATGACATAGCACACTAACAGAATTTGACCACAGAGACTAGATTGATCTTGTATTTTTTCCTTTTTCCTTTTTTTTTTTTTTTGGGTGATTTTTTTTATGTAGTTACGAAACTTTGGTTAATGTGAGTATTGTGTTCAAGTGTTTGTTGATTGAATACTTAAATGATGTATGAGTGTTAGTTGTTCTCAATCAAGTGACTAATGCGAGCCGCTAAAACAAAAAAAGTAAAAAATTCAACGTATTAGCGACGCGTTCTTTCATCTGCTTTCTGAGCTTTTGCTTTCTCTCCTTTAGGAAAGAATTCCAAAAGACTTTTTATCTCTCCTGCTGCTGTCAGTGCTTTCCTTCCACTTCTCAAATCAACCTCCAACCTTTTACTAATAAAACTGAAGCTCTTGGCTGGGATGATCTTGCTTGTATGGAATCTGTGCCAATATAACATCCTAAACAAGCTACTTTTGAGTTGATAGGCAAACTTTTATCTTCAATTAAACCTCATCATCCTCAATGGGTTTGTGACACTTTGGTTGCTGTCTGGAAATTTGCAAATCCTCTTGAAATTGAAATCTTAGCTTCTGATAAGTTTTTGTTTACTGTACCACAACACTCCCATATATGTTGAATGGATTCTGCATTAAGGTCCTTGGAATGTCCGAGGTTCTCTGCTTATTCTCAAACCTTGGTCTCCTGAACTAGTTTCATTGAAGAGATGAAACTCAATATGTCTTTTTTGGATTCAAGTTTGGTTCGCTTTTACAAAACAAGACTGCTATCAATGTCATTAGGATTGATAAAGCTCTTGGTCCTCCACTGGAAGTGGAAAATGGCGAGGTTCCAGGTATCATTTGTCGCCATCATCTTCATAATAATAAAAAAAAAAAAAAAAAAAAAAAAAAAAAAAAAAAAAACAGAAAAAAGAAAAAGCATCAACATCTGTTTGTATAGAAAATGACATTCAAATTTCCAGAACACACGTCGATCTTTAAAATTCTCATACCTATGTAATTAGGACAGTTGAATCTAGCATGATAAAGCAAAAAGATCATAGGAGCACAAAAGCCAGGGCAAGAAAGAGCTTAGTATTTGAATCTTTTGCAAACAAACCAAGTCTTGCAACTTCAGTCTCATCTTTTCCATGTAAGTCAATCTATAAGACACAACAGCTACTCCATAACATGATACAGATTCTTCCAATAATAACAATATTATGCAAGAAAAAATAAATTAAAACGAATATTAAATCATATTAAAAGCTCAACTACAACTTTAATGTATGAAATATGCAAAAAGTTAGAACCCCTTTTCATGGTGATGGAGCTTTCACATTCTAAGACTGACCCTGAAAGTAGTTGACGGATAAAGAATAAGAATACAAATCAACCACTGAATTAAAGCAATTCAATCCCGTTGGGTTGACTGGCTCTTCCTTAATATAATAATATTTATAACTGAGCAAGCAAATTTGAAGCTTTCCATGTGTGCTCATGGACATTTCCCTAAAACTTTAATCTTTTTTGGCAAAAAAAAAAAAAAAAAAATTTGCCACAAAATATACCAAATAATTTTAGGAGTCTTCCATAATTCCAGGATTTTTTTTTTTGTTTACTTTTCATAGTCTATATTGTTCGGTTTTCAGAATCCACATAGATAAATTAGTCCTTGCTAAGAAAATGGAGTAATTTTAGAAGTCCATTACGTGTTATTTTTGTGCTCAACTAAAAATGAGGTGGCTTTTCAAATCACCATTGAGCTTATAATTGATCACTATTAAATTTTGATCAAATGGTGATTTTAAAAGCCACATCATTTTTAGATAAACATAAGAGTGACACATGATGGACTTCTAGAATTACTCCATTTTTTAATGTCACATTCACTAAACTTGGCTTTTCTATCTAGGATTTGAACTTGGTAACGTGAGACTCGGGATTAGGTTTTCCTTTTGTGGCTTGTTTGGCTGCAGAGAAAGAGAAAAATGATTTATTTCCTCCTCTTGTTCTTTTTCTACCTTCCTATTTTTGAAAATTATCATTAGATATGTGTGGTCTATGTGGATCCCTCATATAGGCCTCATAGGTTTAATGGTGATTTTAAAAAATAGGGAGGATGAGAGAAAAACATGAGAAAGATATATAGCAGATCTCGCTAAGAAAATGTGAAACCCAGCACGAGTCTATTGCAATGCCTCCTGATCTGGATTTTGGGATTTGTTTTCCTTCATTTTCCTCCGTCTTCTCGGCAAACAAACAGAGGATTATGCTCCTTTTTTGTGACCAAGGAAAAAAAGGTTGCCTCTAATTTCGAAGCTTTGTTCTCATAAATGCAAAGAATGTCATATTTACTTCGGAAGTTGCTTGTCCTATTGCTTGAGACTTTTGAAATAATGTTGATTTTAAGATGCAATCAAAGTAGTGGAACGAGTATTAGCAACAATTTTCTTCGATTTTACTTAAATTTAGAGAATAAAATTACTTTTTGTTTCTCTATTCAAATACATTTCATAATCGCTTCAATTATTTTTTCCTATACTATTTAAATATTATTTCTTTACAAAATACAATTTACAGTTTTTACAAAATTTCAACACATTTTTAAGAGAGGAGATAAATATTTTATGTTAAAAAATGTATAGAGAAACTGTTGCCGGTGATTTTTTGTAGTTTTGTTTTGTTTTTCTTCTTCTTCTTCCTTTTTTTTTTTTTTTTTTTTTTTTTTTTTCTTTTTTTCTTAAGATTTTCTCTATATTTAAAGAAGGAAATAGGTTATTGGGAACTAGTGCTGTTAGTTTGACTACTAATTCCATACCACTCCAATTAAATCTTCCATTTATTGAAAAAAAAATTTGGACCCACATATAAGAAGAAGTATTAAAATTTTAATTCAATGATTAAATCATTCATTTTCCATCAACTTGAACTCTCACATGCTGTTAACTTTATTTTTTAGTCTATGCATCAATTGGGTGTCATCCATTTTCAAACTGTCAGGCATATTTGATCATACTTAGAGCATATTAACTAAAACCCCCATATTATGTATATCTAGATAATATGAAGCATGTTTCTCCTCCAACAGATGTTCTTGTAGAGTATAACATTTGAGCACTTCAAGATTCAAAGGAATTCTTGGTTGTTGAGTGTTCTGTGTTGGTGGCCAAATGGAGGAGGCTGCTTTGAAAATATGAGTGTTGGCAAGAACATAATAGTAAAGGAAAGAAAAAATAAATAATATTTGAAAGTACGTAGAGAATATTAGATATGTTTGAGTGTGCATAGAAAAAACAGTAGTTAAAGTAGAAAATTACACTTTTTGGTTAAATATTTTACATCATGTTGCTAAAGATGCTCTTACAAGGTACGATATATACTATGCCGTTCGCTTTCTTCATTAGTCCTTGTTAAGTCTTTATACCAAAAGATATGTTATAACATTTCAAAAAGCTTGTTTCATATTGGGGAGGTGGATTGTTCATATTGAGTGCGTGAATTATAAGTTTTACATTAGTTTCTTATTAAGTAATTTAATTAGTCATTTAGAAGTGATAGCGTAAATATCGTTGGCGCTTTTCCTACAATTTGGAAGACAATTTTATTCATCAAGTATGCTCTTATGTTGTATTAGTATCACATTATAACTATTAGTTAAGAGAGAATGAAGATCCCCCTATAACCTCTCTCCCTCTTCAATTATTATTTTTTTTTTAAAAAGGAATAACTTAACTTACGTCTGATCTTTCATCATTTTTTCAATCATACCCTTAAACTTTATAAATTGTGTCAATTTAGTGTATCAATATTTCAATTTCACATCTCCGTTATATATATATATATTTTCAAAAATTCAGGCACGTGTATTTTTGTAAATTCCATTAAATCCTAACAAACGCCTAAATCCTTACATTTTTTTTTCTAAAAAAAATGAAAGTTATTTTAAGAATTTTGACACTAACGAAAAATTTTAACGGATGAGTGCAATTAAAAAAAAAAAAATAGATGCATTAAATTGATAATTTAAAATTTATAAGTATGATCGTAAAAGTGAAGAAAAATTAATATTAATAAATGAAGTTTTATTTTATTTTTTATTCTTTAAAAAAGGGGTAGGAAGATCAAATGGTCAGCATTAGTTCTCATTTGCTTTTGACCACGACCCTCATGTTTTGTTTTCTTCTTTTCTTTTGTCTTTTCTTTCGAGGAAAAGCATGATTTAATGGAAAAGTATGATAGATTTCATTGAACAGGATTTTACCATGGGGCCGGCCCAAGTAAATTATACAGGATTGAACCCGTGATAAGTCGAGATCCTTGAGAATTGCTTTGTGAACCCTAACTTTCCATTCCAATTATTTTAGGCATACAACTTCTTTTGCAAAATGACCCGACAAAAATCTATTGAGATCTATTGCAATTAGCTGATTAGTAATTTGAGTGGTTAACGTAAGAGAGTATATTTGGAATTTATATGTCCGAGTCAATCGGACGACAGTTCAAAAGTTACTTGAACAGATGAGTTTTATATATGCTCTTTCATATTAGCTACTTAAATTCAGGCAGCTAATTCTTGTGGATTTCAATTTGACAAGAATAGTTATATATGTCACACCAACCCAATTCTTCAATGTCGATTGTTGCATTCAAATTTTAGTATTGAATTTGTACAATTTTTTCAACCCAGAAACAGAACCAGGGAGACTCGAGAGACATGACCTAATCGGTTTTGAAATTTTGCTTAAAATGTTTGTTACAATATAGTTCAATATATATGTTTAAAAATTAGATTGGGTTCTTATCAAAATTAGACTTAATGGCCTTTGACCCTCTAATGAAAATCAATCCTGATTTCATCCCTGATGGTACCTACATATATCAGACTCGTTCTTCGTTAAAAATGTATTTTAACGTAATATAAAGGTGAACGTAATTTTGAGTATTTGATGAATATTTTATGTTTAAAATTATTTATTAAACCTTTTATTTTTATTTTGATAAAAATAAAAAGCACTGTCAAACGAGAACATTGTTACTAAAAACCAGAACTAAGGCTCCTAGCTAAGATGGCTAGACGTAGTTCACACAAATTGGACCAGAATTTTCTCTAGTTAAATAAGAATTGGAGAGGAACCGATCCTTTATACACATGAATATTTTCATATTTTCACATAGTGTGAAGTTATGAAAATGCTCCTGTGTATAACCAACCGGCTGTTTCTCCTGTTGATTTTCCAGATGCACACAAATGAAGGTGATGAGGATGATTGGACTTGGATTATGGAGTCTTGGTCAAAGGGTCAAAACTCTAAAATCCCTGCTCAGTTCAGAGTTTCAGACTGAATCTTTCGTTTACTTTTGTGCTTTTGAAGGGCTTACTTTTACCCCTTGCCCCCCCCGCCCCCCTCCCCTTTGACGGTTGGGTTTATAGTTTCAAACCTTCAACGGTCAATATTCAAAATCTCACTCTAATACGTCTAACCAAACCATCTCTTTCTCGCTCTCTCAATTTGAACGTTTCTTTTAAATTCTTGGCGTCCCATTTGAACTTTGAACACCGCCAGAACAAGCCTCAAACCTTTATATATAAAGCACTTGCAAACCCCATTACCTCCCTCACAGTTTTCACGAACAAGAAGGAAAACAACATATTTCTCATAATTAATCTTTGCTGCTCTTCTTGGTTTGATCAGATTTAATTCGTGTACAAATGGTTTTTTGGAGAAGAAGAAGAAGCGCCAGCCATGCCGGCAACAAGCATCCCGACGTAGAGCTGGTGATCCCGAATCATTTCCGATGCCCGATATCTCTTGATTTGATGAAGGATCCGGTGACATTGTCTTCTGGGATTACATATGATCGCGAAAGCATCGAAACCTGGCTTGAAGCTGGGAATTTTATCTGCCCGGCAACGAATCAGGTTCTGAGGAGTTTTGATCAGATTCCTAACCACACTCTCAGGAAAATGATCCAAGAGTGGTGCGTGGAGAATCGAAATTACGGAGTTGAACGCATCCCAACACCCAGAACACCGGTCACGCCCATCGAGGTCTCCGATATTCTTTTAGCCGTCAAAGCTTCGGCGCGGCGCGTGGAGCAACAGAGGTGCTTAGAATTGGTTCAGACAATTGAGAGATGGGGTGCCGAGAGTGGACGTAATAGGCGCTGCATCGTTGCAAATGGAGCGGCGGCTACATTAGCCGCCGCATTTGATGCATTTTCAAATGACTCTGTTTCGAGGAATTCCAGAGTGTTGGAAGAGATATTGTCGGCACTGATCTGGATGTTTCCAATTGATGAAGAATCCCAGAAGTCCTTGGGATCTTTAGCTTCTTTACGTTGCATGGTCTGGTTTTTGAGCTACAGAGATATTTTACCAAAGCAAAACTCCATAATAGCATTGAAAGAGCTTATTTCTTGTGATCAACAGCTTGTGGAGAAGCTGTCGGATATTGAGGGAATCAATGAAATACTAGTTGAGCTCGTTAGAAAGCAAATCTGTCAAACTATTACAAAAGCTTCGCTCATGGTAATTTTCCACCTGGTTTCTTCTTCCAGCGAGAATATCAAATTAGCATTTGTTAAGATGGGTTTTGTTTCTTCACTAGTGGAGATTATTTTTGACTCCGAGAAAAGCATATGTGAAAGGGCATTGGGTGTGTTTGACGGGCTTTGCAGCTGCAAAGAAGGGAGAGAAGAGGCTCAAAGTAATGCCCTGACAGTGCCGGTGTTGGTGAAGAAAATCATGCGGGTGTCGGAGTCGGCGACTGTGTATTCAATATCTGCCATTCTGAAGCTCTGCAAATATGGAAGAAGGAATGAAGGAAGAGTTCTGGTAGAGGCTCTTCAAGTTGGTGCCTTTCAGAAGCTCTTATTAGTCATTCAGGTTGGTTGTGGAGATGGAACAAAGGAGAAAGCAACTGAGCTTCTCAAACTGTTGAATCCTTACAGAGCTGGTTTGGAATGCATTGAGTCTGTAGATTTCAAGAATCTCAAAAGGTCCTTTTGAAATTGTGAAAAGAACTTCTTTATATTTTTAGTATTTTCTTGTTACAATCCAGTCTACTCCGGAATGGAACTAGTACTACTTTGTTGGAATAAGGATCACGGCAATTACTTGATCGAATTGTTAGCAACATGAACAAATAATGTGAGATACCTTATATGGGACTCACCTGTCAAATTGCTAACAATTCGGACAGGTAATAAGAGTGGATCAGGATCCCAATCTATTTTGTTATAAACCGTGCCAAAGCGGTGCAAACCTGGCATGTGGAAGGAGTAGTGAAATTAGGGTTTATTTCTTTCCTCGTAACAAAGTAACTTTAATTTTTATTTTTTTTCAGCCTATATATGTATCAGATCTCAATTTTGAGGTTTCAAGTTTTATTCAATAACAAAGTGAAAGTGTCAAGATTTTTCATCAGTATTGGATCAATGCAGTATATATCCTGTTTCTCACTATCTTCTTCTGCTAGCTATACTAAAAGAGATGGGAGTTAAAAAAGTTATGATTAAAGAAAATAGAAGTAATTGAAAGCTCTGGTTTCATTTGTATATCTCAAGTAAATGGAATTTATAATTTGTTGGAAAAATAAGAAAATAAAGTCACACCATACATGGGAAATGGTTGTTACCATCTGAAAGTGATGAAGCACTGATTGATTTGAGTTTGTAGGGCAAGTGTGGGTGAATGCATTGAATGTGAGCCCTTTCATAAGACAACATAAACATCACGTGATTGAGTTCCAAACTCCTATATCCTTATCTATCATGGAATGGTGGTGGTGGTGGTAGTGGTGGTGGATCTTTCATTTTCCATCCATCATTGGCAATCATCACACGCCATCCTTCACATCAAAGGTAAAAGGCCAATGACCAAGGACCTAACTCCATTTGTTCATCAAGATGGTGTATATCTATTACAATTCTGCTGTTCATCTTCTTTTATGTTTCTTTTCCGGGTAAAAGATGGCGGAATCTTCTAAAAACTACATGGTTCTACTTCTAGGCTTTAAGTCGATCTCTTACGAACAGACCTAACAGTTCACGTAACACTTAGCACGTGAAAAAACTCACTCAACTCAACAATTTAGAGACTTAGCAAAGGTGTATGCTATGAGATGGTAAAGAAGTGAGCGACGAAGTTCAAGATTGTATCATCAAATGACACGGACGGCACCACATAATGTTGTAAATTGTGCTAGAATATGACTTTGACACATTGTGGCAAGGTGTGGGTGTGGCTCTCCCACTTTTTGGCAATGTATGACTCCGACATATTGCGGGGGCTTTGCACTTTTTTTTCAATGTGTCACTTGGTAGATGCACTTTTTAATTTACTTGAATGAGATCCGGCACCCAATAAAATAGATATTTGAGTAATTTTTTTTTTTTTTTTAAGTCATTTATCTAAAATGAACGATCTAAATCACGATAGCATAAAGAGGAAAAAAAAGAAAAAGAGTTGTGTTGCAAGCGTGCCTAACCACCTCTTTTGGTTTGAGGATGGTTGAGGCCAAATTAAAGGGGTAGTTCCACCACCCCCCAAAGGTCGGCTTGACTTGAGGTTGATGAAAGTCAAAGGAAGTGGTTTGGCCACCTTTAAAGGTTAGCTTGGGAGCTGTCGAACTACCCTAATGGTTGGGTAAACTTCATCACTTTTTAATAATGACATCAAACTTTAAAAATTGTCAATTTAAGGTATTCATTTTTCAATTTCAATAATCCATTCAAAATTTCCTTTAAATTCTGTCAAAATTTTCAAAATAGCTCTCTTTCTTTTTAGAAAAAAAAAATGCTAAGATTTAGGTGTTTGTCAGAATTTGACGGAATTTGCAAAAATACTCATGCTTGAATCTTTGATTTTTATTTTTTAAAATTTTTTAAACACAAGTATTTTGAGAGTTTTAACAGGATTTAATAGAAAATTCTGAAGAATGGTTGAAATTGAAAAAAAAATAATAATAATAAAAAAAGATGGATACCCTAAATTAACATTTTTTTCCAAGTTTGAGATTACGATTGCAAAAATGATAAAAGTTATGTTGTTGCAATTTGGCCCTTTGATTTTAAATGAATGACCCAAAAACAAAGCTATTGCAGCCGGTGTAAATCCTAAGTATTGCGCCGGATGAATCCAAATCCTATTTTAACTACATGAACTATAAAGCAGCCGTTCATGTGAGAAGAAGAGGGCACTGTTTTCTGTCAGACCAGGAAGAAAAGTATTGCATACCAAAAAAAGTATAAGAAAAGAGAAATAATTCAAAACGTGTTTACGTGTATGGTTGAAGGTGCATCCATAGACTCTAGAGTATTCAAGGAGACTCAAAGTAATACTCTGTTTAGGGGCAGCTTGAATTTGTGATCGCAAAAAATATAATTTTAAAATAACGATTTTAAAATTTTTTTTTTTTTTTCTTATATCAATTAAATATTTTTTTTATATTAAAATAATATCTTATGAATGTACAATGCCCATGTATATTTAGGGAATTACTGTACATTCACAAGGCTTTCATGCATATTTAGGGCATCTACTGTGGGAGATTTTTTGGTGTTTTTCATGTTTTTCTAAATATAAGGAATGGAACCAATATAGAGAATCTATTGCTAATGCTCTTTAGCCTTTAAAATTTTGCGTTTTAAAAAAAAATATCTCATTATCTGGGATTTGAAAAAACATATTTCTGCATTTTTTAAATTGCAATTGTCAAACAATTCATTTTCTGTGATTTGATTTAAAATCATACTTTTTGTCTACGAAATTACGATCTCAATTACACCATAAGTTGGAGAGGTAAATTAATGGGATTGCTTCCCTTGTGACTTTCCTCTCAAAAAATAATGTGGGTTCTTTACATTTATGAAGTTCAACTGCAAGAGCAGAATTAGACGACTGCACAGGTATATTAAGAAGTTGTCATGGAAGGTGGGGGGAAGAAAAAAAAGGCCCCTCTCTCCTTCATTGATTGGAGAACCCACTTGTTCATGAAGCATTCTTAAATACCAAAATAAAAGGGAAACGTTTCAAAGTCATTCTTAATGACTTCAATCTTTTATAATTATATTAAGATCCCATTCAATAGAACTGCAACCATTAATTTTGACCTGAAACCCATTTTTAAGGTCCTTTGTTTTTTAAGAATAATTTAGGGATAACTTAAAAAAGAGTATCAAATTATATACCGTTTTAAGATAAGTGTATTGAACTAACAAACGTCTTAAATTGGGGTATCTAAGTTTTCAAATGTCTCACTTAAGGGTACTCTGTTAGGATTTAACAGTAAATCCTAACGGAGTACCCAAAATATCCTTATTTTTTTAGAAAAAAAAATGCTAGGATCTAAGTGTTTGTTAGAATTTAACGAAATTTGTAAAAATACTCGTGCTCGAATCTTTAAAATTTTTTGCAAGATTTAACAACAAATCCTAATGAAATACCCTTAAGTGAGACGTTTGAAAATTTGGATACCCAAGTTTGAGACTTTTGCTAGTTCAGTACCCTTTTGTGAAGTTATCCCAATAATTTAGGAACCCCTTTTCAAAAGCACACGTTTTTCACATATTCAAGGGACACATGACAATTTTATATACCTGAGTTAGACGCTTAGAGGAAATTTCTGTCCATATCCATCATGGATTGGGTGACAGCAAAGGATCTTTCAAGCGGGTCAACAATGGAATTACCTAGCCCATGTTAAATCCAGCCCAATGCCCCACTCCAAATCCTTGACAAACTCAAAAACCTATATTGATGGAGGGAGAGAATTGGGAAAATCTCATGCATGATGCATCTTCCTCTCCAGCACTCAACAACTTTTCTAGAACATCAACCTCATCCAAGCCCTCGACCATGATAAAAAATTAGAAAACTTAAGGCACGCAAATTTCTCAAAAGCTCAAGAGGGTGGATTAATCGTTTCCTTTGCAAGGAGAACAAAAGAGGAGCCATGTCTTACAATCAACTGAAAACAAATAGCAGCTTAGAGCTATAAAAAGAACATGCCACAAGCACATAGATGGCGGTAATTGGACATGCATGAGATTCATATCATAAGAACAACTATTGGAGACAATTTCAGTTCTACAGAGTGTGTCAAACGATAAAAACTCAGTCATCTCCAACTAATTTAATAGGACACGGATAAGAAATCTACTGCTCCTTGTACCTCTTCTCCACTTCCTCCAAGCTCTGAATCTCTTTGTGATACTTACAAATGCGGTACACAGTCCTGCACGCACATTCAAAGACATTTAAAACCATAGATGACAATGAATTGCAGACTCGTAGGACAAGGATACTGGATTGCTGGGCAATTACCAATAGAGAAGGATTGATGCAGCACAGAGAATGACATTCCTTTGAGCTTTGTAGATCTGCAAACCACAACTCAAGGTAAGCTTATGAAAGATTACAGATGTACAGATAAGTCATATAGCCATAAATCTGCATCACACTAAACCACGGTGACATGGGAAACACCGGTATCTTGAAAAGAGAGAGAAAAAAAAAAGGACCCAACATGGCTGGGAACCAGATTTAAACAAGTATGTTTTTGTTATTAATTCTTTTACCTGAAAAAATGCTATACTTTTTAAAATCACATAAAAAAAAAAAACCATAGTTCTTTCTAACAAGATACCGTTTTCTTTAATAAATTTTAAGAATGAAAATCTCTATTCTCCCTAAAATTACATTTTAAGAACACAACTCTTAAGAATTAGAATTCCATGAAATAAAAAACAAAGTTTCATTTGGTTCTGTTCCTTTCAATTTTCTTATCATTAAAAAGTTGACAAAATTCATGGTTCTGTTTGTTAATATGTTTTGGGGGGTGTATTTTTGTTTCTTATTTGAAAGTGTGCTCTCATGTAACATAAAAGGTAAAAACTGCTTTTGTATTTTTAGGAGTATTTTGTATTTGGGTTCTTTGTTAATCTTTTTGTTCTGGGAAGAGGAAACAAAATACAGAAAACAAGAATTTTAACAAATAGAGCCCTTGATTTTCCCATATAGGAGGTTGTATATTTAGCGCATTCTGTCTTGCATACGTCCAAAACTGCATCTTTGTATTTAAGTCAATCAACCAAATAGCACATACATTATGCGGCATTATAATAACTCCTTCCATCCCGTTCTATCAAGTGATGCAGA
The DNA here is from genome assembly GCF_958979055.1 of Alnus glutinosa. Classification (NCBI taxonomy): domain Eukaryota; kingdom Viridiplantae; phylum Streptophyta; class Magnoliopsida; order Fagales; family Betulaceae; genus Alnus; species Alnus glutinosa. The sequence goes on along the minus strand of NC_084889.1, from coordinate 28,641,678 downwards.
AGCCATAGTTGATGCTGAGTTGTCAGAAGTTAATTGATGGTGCTGGAATTTCTTGACACAGGGAACCAGCACAAGAATGGCAAGAATCGGCATGATTAGGCGTCATTTTTACAAGGTGCAACGTACAGTAAAATGAGCATAACTTTTGCGTCAAAATCGGGCATAAGAACCCACTTCAAAAAGCTTATTTTGGCACATATGTCCTGGCCTAGGCCTCAAATTCTACTGTTTTCCCCTTTGAATCAGGGTTTGAATGGTTTTTTTTTTTTGTCATGTTAGGAAATATTTCAATTACCGTTTTAGAAGGGATATTGTTACTAGATTTAGCCAGGTTTTTGGCAGAATCCTTGTTTTGATTAGTAGTTTGATTTTGTTCAAGAGTTACTTTCTCTATTTTTGGTAGTTTTTGCTTTCATTTACCTATTTAAGCCCGACTTGTGAGCTTATTTGAGACATTTGACTTTGGAGTAATAATTCAGAATTTTCAGAGAATATCCTGGTCTACTTGGGGTAACTAGAATTCTCTCAAACCTTTTCGACTTTCTCTTCTCTCCTATCATACATACCTCTAACTTCTATCCCCATTTGTTGCTTCCCTATCCTTACACTGTCTAGATCAATCCTAAGATCTACATGGCGTGACTAAATTTGATAATACCTTTCATCGTCAAGAGTCCATCATAATCTCTTATCATTACAACTTGTCTCTTTTTCTTATTAATCCTTTAACACTCCTAAAAAATAAAGTGACAAATACATTTTCAAAATGGAGAAAATCTTTTTTACTAAGCATATTATTGCAATATCAGAGACCCCTCTCCTCTTTTCCAAAACCACATCCAAAAAGCATGTCAAAAACAAAGAAACAGCATAAATTCTATCATCATCTAAAGAAGCCAATATATTTGACACTGTGGGTTGGGAGACACCTGTCCTAATTAATGAACAGAGAAGTCAAAAAGATTACAATTTTATAGCATAAGGTTCAAGCACACTTAGCGGAAAGAATAATAACAGGTCCCTGATTCAGGTCACAGCTTGATGACTTATTAGTAGGTGTACCAATTTACAATAACAGGTCCCTAATTCAACAGTAAATGAGAACTACAGAAATCAATCATGTCACTACTCAAGGTCTAGAATGGAAGCATGGTTGTCTCCATCATCCCCATTATAATACATACCCAATTATGCAAGTAACATGAACTGTAAGATTCTCATATTCTATCTTAACTTAAATACTCATATCCTATCTTAAATTAAATTTTCATATTTTTGCCCTTAGATAAGTCTTGACATTTCTCACTGTCTGCACATTTTTCATATCCATATGTGGCGTGACACTGTTCATCAACCCATTTTGCATTTCAATATGGCTAATCCGATGGATGTGTTTTTTGGCCCTTTCTTAGCCATTTTGGCTAAAAAAAAAAAAGGAAATGGCTAAGCCATTGGGAGTGCTCTAAAAGCATATCTGAAGCTAAGCAGTTTATAAAACTTCAAGAGGCAACAGGTGTTCAAAACTCTTTCTCAATTCATCATTAACTCACTTAAATGTTTCAATACAGTGCTTTGAATTCCTCAATTTGTAACATTCTTAGTTATTTGAAAATTAATTGCTTAACAATATGAAGCAAAACAAAAATTGTAATATCCTCATTTACGCCCAAGAAAAAAAGAAAACAAATAAAAGAAAGGCCATCAGTCTCAAATCTCATACGGTCCTACCCTACATAGCCTCTACATATATTCTAACTTGGGCCTCTTTTTCCCCTATTACTCATGGTACTTGCGAAAATTCAATTTAGAAATTTAAATTTGCCAACAACTTAGTAAAGCCCCGGCAACTCTCAAAGTGCACCTCATGCTTCCAAAATCTCCATTAATCCATTACTCTTCCAAAAGTACTGAGACTTATTTCATATTGCATCTCCAACAACAAGTCTTATGGTTATCTCATCTAAAATTCACAAATTTTGAGCATTCTCAATACAATAACAGTAATTTACTCAGAAAAGTATCGAAAGTATACCAATTACCCACTTTCCACAATCAACGAACACAGAAAACATTTACCAAATTCCATTTCCAACTTTAAAAAGAAAAAACAAAAAGAAAGACAAGCTTACGGATTTCTCATAGCGGTCTCTCTCAGCAGCAGTGCAGATGTCAGACGTGCACATCAAGCGATGCTCGTTCTTCCAGTAGATATCTGCAAACAAACAAGAATAAAAAACACAAAACTCCTAATCTTCAGAAACCATTTCAAATCCCTTTTCCTCATCACAGTCATCACCCTTTTGGAGACCCAGAAAGTACCCAAAAGACAAACGAAAAGAAAATCAAATTATCAAATTTCGCTAATCAAAAGTCAAATTCTCCAATTTTTCTCATCAACCAAAAATGGGACAATCCTCTATTCAGCTTCTGAAAAGCCATAACAGGCGCAAACCATAATAAGATCCGAATTCTCAGCAAACGCAAACAAAATATAATCAGAGAGAAAGAGAGAGCAGAAAAAAAAAACCCACCCAGGAGCTGGAAGCCGGCAAAGGGGACGATGAAGAGCGCAGGTTGCAGAATTAGCGAAATCAAAGATACGAGACGATCCTTGATGAGCTTGGGTGAAGGCAGGGTTAACAGAAGAGCTACGGAGGCCTCTGCTGCAACCACGTACGTCAGTATCATCCACTGCAATGCCATCTCTCTCTCTCTCTCTCTCTCTCTCTCTCTGTGAATCGGCTTCTTTCTTCTGAGGCTTGAGCTTTCGGTTTCGTTGTCGTCGATGCTTGGCTCAATGACTAAGGTAGAATGACCCGAATACTTTCTAGTCTCCTAGAGGTTCAGGGGTAGTGGGACACAGTAAAAGTGTCGCTTTCTTGGCCGTTGGATTTTAGATGGTTTATTTGAGGATATACACGTGCGACTCATGTGCCAAAGTGTAGGTCCTGCTTTCTTTATTCGGTTACCTCTCCTTAATACAAAATTACAAATGCTTTTTCTTCAAGGACAAAAATTAATAAAATACTTACAAAAAATAAGTAATAAATTTATAAATTTCATACCCCGATCCGTTTATTTACCATCTAAACTATCTAAAACTTTAATGAAATTTTTGTCCTCCGTGTAAAAGGTCATATGAGATAATAAAATATTGTCACTTGTACAAAATGTCACTTCAATTTGACACACGAAAAAAAAATTTAAAAAAAAAAAAAAAAAAAAAAAAAAAAAAAAAAAAACTTATAAAGAGTGGTTGGGGGTGGGCCGGGTGGCTCTCCCATCTCTACTCTCCACCACTCTCTCACCCGAGAGTTGGGAGTCCAACGCCGCCAAAGAATGTTTTAGGTTGGTTGGACTACCCTCTAATCTAAGGAAGTGATCAAATCACTCCTTTAATGAAATTTTTGAGTGGCTTGTGCACCCTTTCACCTAGGGGCTATTTGGATATACTTTTGAAAAAGTTTTCGAAGGTTACTTGATCACTTCTTAACCTGGAGGTGACCGACCATTCTTGAGAGTTATCTGACCACTTCATTATAGAGTTTTTCAGAGTAGTTGATGTAACACTCATAAATTAATTAACTAATAATTAACCTGAGTATTATTACTAACGTAAAATAAGCAGCAGAAATTGGGTATATATATATACCACTACTAGAGCATTTACTAGGTAACCATCATATCATACTATAATCCTTACATAAAGTTTATCACCATTGTAATTTAAGGTTAAGTCATGACACTATTCACAAGCACTACATAGTAAATAAGTTCAATACATCCGTAAAATAAATACGAAGTACCAGAAGTTGTTTGGAAAACTATCTAGTATGTCCTCAAAAAAATATGAAGGATGAAATCAAGCTTGGACAACTGCATCTACCTTCGGGTTTTTCTTGCTCGACTCCTAGGGTTGGCTTCTCGATCTGTACAACATATTATTTTATAAGTAAAAATAAGTATATGTAAGTCCACAACTTAATAAGTAAAACACGCATAATAACAAGATGATGAGGTGAGCCCCTTTTATAAACATGCAAGTAAAGTGTTCCATGCATTGATGTTTCAAAACTAGTAACGTCACATCGACTTCTCTCTTTCTAGAGGGAGAAGTTCCTCCTCCTCTCTAGAGTAAGGCTCTTTCATCCTCCTCGTGAGGCTCCACTATACCGTTGGTGTGGTCTCGAAGCGATGAGGGATGGATTTCTTCCCCCCCCCCCCCCCCCCCCACCCACCCTTTCCCCTTCCCCTTCCCCTTCCTTGTCATCGTTCCCTTGTTCTTTTTATAGTTTATTTTTCTCCCAAAAGCTCAGCTTCCGCCCTTCCACCACTCATGGACTGCCGATCCCTGCTGTCGTGTCACCGTCTGCCCCTTGCCCCCCACCCATTGCCAATGCGCCGAGCTCGGATTTACAATGGATTTCTGATTTGGCTTTCTCCTAGCTCGATGTATCATGCACCCTTTCTCTATCCCTTCCACTGACGCGCCTCACCATCGTGTTCTTCGGCATCTTCACTCTTCGCATATGACGTCCCGGCCTCCTCGTTGCCTTGCGATCACCACATGCCTCCGCATGGTCCCTATGCGCTTGCATGTAGAGCTCATACGACCACCAAAACCCTCCCTACACATCATCGTCGCTGCCCTCTACCGTCGTTACTGTTGTATGATGGAGCTTTTTTTTTTTTTTTTTGGTAAATTTTTTTTTTTTTTAATTTCTGTTTGTGTTTTGTTTTTATTTCTTCTTGTTGTGGGAATCGACCAAATATTATTGATCGTATGTAGACAGAGAATTACAAAGAATAGATGGACAATCCTATCTGACTTTGATACAATTTACAACTCTTAACTTCGTTGGATACAAAATACAACTCTCACTGACGGGCAATATCTTATGATCTTAAGTTGATCATGATCAACTGCTCCAACCTTCATAAAATATGAGAGAGAGAGAGAGAGAGAGAGAGAGAGAGAGAGAGAGAGAGAGAGAGAGTAGTTTACCTGCAGGAGTGCAATGTTAATGCAATTAGAGAAGATGATAGCTAGCTAGATATGAGAAAGAGAAGACAGTGAGGGGAATGAAGCCTGGTCCGAGAAACTCTCTCAAAACTCTCACCATTGATCAGTTTATTGGTGGCCTCGAGCCAGACAACATTCCCCACACCTTCACTTTTCATCCTCCTCCATGCCTAAAATCCTTTGCTACCTTCCGGCCACTGCACCACATATTCACAGTTTCTTGAAGCCAAGGCCTGCCAGAAAGTGATATATATACTTATATATATCTTGGATTCTTTGATTGGCTTGTTGACTTTTTAACTCACCACACGTGTCAGTAGGTGTCTCTCTTTGTCGTCAAGGCACCCCAACATTGAGTTATATTATTGCTTGTGAACGCGGCTATTCCATTAAAGTAATGCTCATGCTCATTTTCCATGTTTATTATTAATAATATTTTCTGTTTCTTTGTCATATATAAATATTTATTATGCTTAACAAGATACGTACGTATACATTGATAGCCATTTATGTTTGAGGTCGGCAGCAGTGAAACTTGGTCGGATTCGAATCCAACAATTTACAACTCCATCATTATAAAGTCTATTATTATACTGTTACTCTACACTCTCTTCAACTCATGGATTTCGGGTTTATACCAAGAAAAAAAAAAAAAAAAAAAAAAAATTGTGCCTGAGCCTATCTAAAATCATGTACACGAAATTGAATGAGTTGGGACATTATTGGTTTTGGAGCCAACATGACATACTATTCACATTTAATTTGCATTGCTCAGGTCCCCTAAACTACCTATTTCTCTCACCCATAGTCGTAGTTCTCCGACCTAGGCCCACGACCATCGATCCATGGGTAGCTGTGGCTCTCATTCTACAATAGTTTTTTTTTTTTTTTTTTTTTTAAAAAAAAAAAAAAAAAAAAAAAAAAAAATTTATCTGATGTAGGGGTATTAGTGTCATTTTGAGTCAGATGTATTGCACACAACTAATTTTTCAACAAGTGTAACAAAAAATTCTATCAGATGGTGTAAGTGAAAGGGGTAGATAGTCTAAGGGGTCGATTATAACTTTTTAAAGTTTGAGAGATCAATATTACAAATTGAATGCAAGTTTGAGAGGAATAAGCGCGTGACTTATTTTCCATCAAATTTAACGAAAAATTCTAATAAATAGAGTAAGTAAAATGGCTACATAGTCTACCGGGTCAATTGTATCTTTTTAAATTTTGAAAGAACACTACAAATTGATTCATTGAATGCAAGTTTGAGAGGAATAAGTGTAATTTTTACGAACAATTAAATTGCATGATGGTGTTGATTTGTTGAACTGAGAGGTTGGGTAAGATTGTAAACAGTTGCAAATTAACCAACCTAGGGCTGGTAGAAGCCAGAACGTGCAACACTTTTTGTGCATGATGATTCGAACCTTTTCTCTTTTGGTCAAACAGAATATTATATATATATATATATATATATATATATATATATATATATATTGTGTGCATGTGTAACAATTTGTCATAAATTGTTGCATTTGCCGATGGAATTCTGGAGCATTTTGTGCTTGAAGGCCTTTATGAAGATCAAAAGAGACTTGGTTTTGCTAGAATTTTGGTGGAGATGACTGTTGATTCTGAATTCCCTAAGTAGATTGAGCTAGATAATGATGGAGTGAGGGTATGATTACTATTGGTGTTGAATAGGAGTGTACAAGCGAATACAGTTATTTGCAGTCTGAGATCTAAGTAGGATGTTGTTTGTTTTCATGTTGAAGGAAAATGAGTGTATGCACGAGTACATTTCCATTAGCAAGGCAGAAGAAAATTTCTTTAAACAGAAATCTAGGAATCAATGGTTGAACCTAAAAGAGACCATAATAATTCTTTCTTTCACAGAATTGTGCAAGTTATGAATTCAAAAAATCTAATTAAACACTTGTGGAATGAGAATGGGGATAAAGTGCAAGACATGGATCAAACTAGAGAAGGCTGGGAGAATTGAGCAATTGATTAGAAGCAGATTACTTGAAGATGTCATTGAAGGGATGGGAAAGGAGGTCAGTGTAGAGGAGATTAGAAAAAATTCTGTTTTCTATGAAAAGTAACAAAGCTCCAAGACTGAATGGCTTCTCAGCTGGGTTCTTTCTGAAGGCTTGGCCGATTATTAGGAAGGATGTCGTTGAAGCAATGCAATCTTTCTTCAGTTCCAGTATGTTGTTGAAGGAATTAAGTGAATGCTACAATTATCACTCTTGTTCCTAAGAAACAAAATCCATCTTCTATGGGTGATTTTTGGCCTACCTATTGTTGCAATGTGGTGTATAAGTGTATTAATAAGATGTTAGCAAAAAGACTCTCATTAGATAGTGAGTTCTAATCAGACAGCTTTTCTTCCTAACATAGAAGTATCTCTAAAAATGTATTACTTGCTCAAGAGTTAATGTGGGATTACCAAAAAGATAAATGGGAAAGCTCATGCTATTTGAGAGGATTACTGCTAGAAATAATTCTTTGATGTCAAGAAAGTTGTGTTTTGCTGGAAGATTGCAGCTGTTGTCCTCAATTTTGTATAGCATTCAAGTGAAGGTCTGCACAATTATTGGTCTTCACGAGTAGCATAATTTGTCCTCAGACGCTTCTCAATCCAATATTCAACATTTGTACTGAAAGACCTACTCCATTTCATTCTTGTTGAAGAACTTATTCCAAGGACAGGTCATTAATAGTGAAGAAGCCGATCATTAGCAATTTATGTACATGCATGTAAAAATCCATGATATATATTTCAAGATATATCATGCCAGTCCTGGCACCAAATTAGCTATACTATGTAATGTTCACACAAATTCTGCTTTCTTTCATTTTTCTAAATTATGTACTGTCCATGAGTGCGACTAGGATTTCATACGTTCCCCTAGAAATTTTATCTCTGAATTTTTAGGCTACTTGGTCCCAAATCTATTTTACAAAAATTATAGGGCAGAATTATTAGGCATGCCAAAAGAAAGCAAGCATATTTAAAGTGTTGTTCTGATAATAATATTCTTACATATACATATGTGTTTGTTTGTGTGTAGACAATAGACATGCTTAGCATTTAGAAAGAGGGGAAATTGCTTGGTGGTACACATAACTAACGTGTAGGATAAATATTCCCAGTTTTGCGAAACATTAAATCGCTCTGGGCACCCTAATTACCTGCTTTGTGCTTCACAAACCAGATATAACTTCTGATCATTGGTAACCATGTTTATGTCAAGAATTTTACCCCCATTTTCTGCCAAAATACAAGTGCCACTTGAACATTTCAACTGCTCTTTTGCTGCTTTGATGAGCTCTTCAATGCTTTGCGGAACCCACAATACAACTCCCTCTCTTCTCTCCTCCTTGGCACCCCATGGGTGAATGGGGAACACTGTGCATGTCTTCTTGCGCATTTCATCTGTTGTTGCCAACAAAAATGTTGTCAACTTACTGAGAGTAGTAGGGTAAACATCTGACAAATCACTTAATGCAAGAAATTACTCAGGCTAAGGAGAAGGGCAAAAGAAACAAAAACAGATGACACTAGTACGATTCCCTCATTGGGTAGAATATTTCCTTTTGTTATTATAAGAATGAAAGGATTTGATTTTTCTCCATTATATTTTATTTGATTGATATCCAACTTCCATGATTGTCTGCCTTGACTCCTTTTACATAATGTGCTTGACCTTCTAAGAATATCCATCTTGTCTCATTCTCAACATGTGTATGGGGTCTATTTCCTCAATAAAGTGATTACTAATTGCCTCCAGTTCTTTTTCTTTTCCTAAGCTACTAATTGCCTCTGGTTGTTTGCAATCATATCCTCGATCCTTAGCTCCCTCTTTCTGAGAAGGCTCTTCTTCTGGATTTTCTTCAAATCACTTGCTGCCGTCATCACCCTATGGATCCATTCTTTAGTATGTTCAATTGTAGATTTCCACACAATCCTATCGATACAAGAATGATTGAAAAGTTTAGTGACAAGGAATTGTATTTCTCACTGATAGTGTGCATAAGCTTCACATTGTTCAGCCCATGTCCTAAAAGATTCAGATTTTTGCGACAATCAGTTCTCCAAAATAGTATCAAACCCTTATTTTTCAGCAGGTCTTTGGTACAAAGAAAAAAATAAAATAAAATAAAATAATAATAATAATTTCTATTATATAGTCTGTAAGCAAAAAAAAAAAAAAAATTCAAATTTAATGAAGTACCAACTATTTTTTTCAGCAACAAATTTTTGTGCAATAAAATTCCATCCAGAAATGGACAGTTTATTGCTAACAAGATAATTGAGGATGGTGATGCAATATGTAAGAACTACAATTTTGTTCGTACCTCGAATTTCTTGAGAGCAATTTGATAACTGGGACAGCTGAGAAGTTCTTGTAACTTCAAACAGCTTGATCAAATTCTTATTTCCACCTATCCAGGCATCATCAAGTGGAGTATTTCCCCATCTGCATGCAAAAGACAGGCTGACAAAGGTTAGTCCAGCTGGCAAAGTTCTAATGGCCGGCAATGCAGACTATATAATTGTCATCTTTCGTCATTTTAATGTTTTCTAACAACAATAGAAATTGAAATTTCTTTCAAAGTAATTTTTAAAGCTTAAAGAAATATCAACCAGAACTTTATTTCATCATGAGGGAAAAGTATACACCATGATATTACTATTTTTAATACTCATCCAAAGATCCATAGTGTAAACAACCATAAAACCCAATTATTGTTGATTGTGATGCCAAAATCAGGATGAAGGACAAGCAAAAATATATTTAATGCATACATCAAGCATATCATAACACGTAATCAATCAAAACAACTTCCTTGCTGCACAATCTTATATTCTGCACTTGCAAAACTGTCAGAGGCTCAAAAATGATCATGCTTCACCCTTGTCTTAAAAACCACATAATTATTTAAGTTATACCTGTCCTTTGACAAAACACTCGCTCCTGCTTCTAGAAGTAATTCTGCCATTGAATATAGCCCTTCTGAGGCAGCAAGGTGAAGTGGCGTTCGGAGATCATAATTTTTGGCATTTGGATTAATGCCACTAGCCAAAATCCTTTTTAGAAGATCCAAATCCCTCCTCGCAATAGTCATACAAAGAAAATCACCAGCATTATCAATATTAAGTGCTGCCCCTGCCTTAACAAGTAAAGACGCTACTTGATCGTGCCCATTCTTGATGGCTTCAAGCAAGGGAGTGTTTCCAAACTTATCTAGTACACATGGTTAAACAACACTTATTACTTGATCGTGCCCATTATTTAAATTAATGGACAAAGATAAAAAGAAAAAAAAAATTATCGAAAAAGTGATTTTAGAAGCCTTCTATACATTTGATGGTGAAAGATCTTTAATTAGATAATATCCATTTCATTCAAATCCCTTTTTTCTGCCACATCACCATTATAATTTCAATTTTTTTTATGATTTAAATTTTCGTCAAATGCTCTAATTTGTAGCCTTAAGTTTCAAAATATAGCAATATCCCCTTTTTTTTGTCCTCAAGTTTGTTGAAAATTGTTTGCTATTATTTTGTGTTGGAAAAACATTTCTGAGTTTTGGTAGTGTTGGACTTTGAATTGGAACTAATAAACTAAATCCAGTTATTCACCAGGAACAGTGTGACATATAAAGGTGTTAATTAATTTGGAAGGGAAAATAATCTAGTAAACATTTAGCCCTAAGGATTCCGACCCCATGTGCCCTTGAAATTATGTTTTATCTTGCAAGGGGCAATGTGTTCGGGAGCCCACAAAACTATGGACAGAATGACAAAGTACAGGGGCTTGGGCTCACCTGCCCACCCTTGATGGTAATCAAACTACAGGTAGTGGAAAAGCCAACCTGAAATGTTGATGCCCACTCCTTGCTCAATAAGGAAAACAACAATATCTTCATATCCTTTGGATGCAGCAATATGCTGAAAAAAAAAAACAAAAAAACAAAAAAATTAAATATGAGTATAACCCATACCATAATTTGTTTCATTCCTAGTAATTGAGGAAAGGGGGAAAAAACAAACACCATAATTAAGATGTTTCACAACAAACTTCACAATCTTCAACAAAAAAATATTATGTTTAATTCCCTTTACATGGATAGCGATGTTTAACAGTCTGCAGTGTTCTAGCTTTTCTGATATTTTGGACTTTTGTTACCTTTTTTTTTTTTTTTCCTCCTAATAGGGGGTTTACTCTTGGATACTTCTTATGCTCTAAGGTGGCACTCCTCTATGCTTTTCTAATGAGATTGAATTACTTAATTTTTTTTAAAATAATAATAATAATAATAATAATGATAAAATAGACACGGGGCACAAAATTAGTACCAGCTTACACTAAAGTAGACTTCAAAGTTAAAATTCATTATAGATAAGTCTATAAACCTTAGTTTTGTCATAATACCTTGATTAAAAAAATTTGAGTTTAAAATTATCACTCATGAAATATCATTTCAGAGCGAACATGTTAACATGACTGGCATAACCATATAAATGCATCAATTAAAATTCACCAAGAGAACATAAAATCACAGGCATACATAAGACATATTGACATGAGGCTCCACTTCAATAACTATGATTTACAAGAGTGATGTGTGAGAGTGACAACTGCCCAGAATGACATGTAAGCCTGATCTCATAAAAAAAGGTTGTAGAGAGGTTGTACCTCCCAAGCAATGGGTAAAACGTCCGCTAAGTTCCCTCAATCTTAGCTAGTAAGCCAAGACCTTCAAAGATGCCCAATATGGCTTGACAAGCTTGTAGGATTTAGGGAAGTGAAGTAGGTCCTATGCATCCTTGTAGAGAGTTAGCAACCTCCTCAGCAACCCCACACCTCAAATGATCCCTAGGTTTAACTACAGAGTGAAAGAGACAGAAAGTGTGCCAGACATTAATACAACATTTAAAGAACTTTCTTATAGATTTACTAACACAACTCAAATCACCATGAACTCATGCTACAATGTTCTTTCTTGTTCCCCTATCGAATCCCATTAGTCTTACTCTTCGTCCATGCTACTCACATGTCAACTCAATGAGCTCCCCACATTGACTCCTCAGCACTCCACTCTAAACCTCAGTCCACATCACTTCTCGAAATCCTCCAAGATTTGCATCTCTAAGCAGAAATGATGTCATTATGTGTGTGAGATTCCTATATCGACATCTAGAAGGATTACTCTAAAGAATCAAGATGTCAGTGGCTAAAAACAGTCTCAAAGACCTAAAGGCCTATTACTCTCTCAAAAGCTCTCTCCTTTTGTGTCGTCTAATCTCAATGAAGTCCTGAGAATGAGATGTATACGTACACACACACAAAAAAAAAAAAAAAAAAAACTAACCTCAGTTTGGAAAACTTCATTCAAAATAGGATACAAAATCTTTGAAATATTTACTGTCTTCAAATGGGAAACAGCGTGTTCGAACAACATTAGTTATGAAACATCACTTTTGGCTCTCGCATTCAAACGGCTATCTATCACGCTTTGAGTAAAACAAATCTAACATCTGTTTGATTCGAACAAGACTTTGAACTCACTTTGAACAAAACCAATATGAAATTTGTTTGGTTCAAATGAAGCTTCAAGCACACTTAAAAAAACTATAATCTGTCTAATCATGTTAAAATGTGGGTTCCAATGTGCTTTAAACGTTGGTCCTTGGTTGAACTTTTCTATTTACGTTCAAACGAGATATTGAGCACGAGTTTTGAAAATGAAACTCTTATGTTTCTCATCCCAAGTCCATTATTCAAACAACACTTGTATAGTTTGAACACTAGTGAACAATCTTGTAAAGTACCAAGCATTTTTATTTTAAAAATACAAGCCCCTTCAACTTTTTCACACAACAACTTAACCCTAAGTAATGAGTAGTCATGTCTAACTTCCTAAAAGTCAAGTTTTAAGTTTCTAGTCCACTATCATAAATATATTAGATCCATTCATAGCTCATGTCTTCATGAATACATGAAATATGCCTTGAATTAATGAAAGACATGACTCACTAAACTTGGAGTTTAAACCAATTCAATGAATTCATACGCGTATATTTGTCTATAAAATTTACTAACACAACTATGGACTTAACAATCTAATCAAATTCTAAAGTACTTCAAATTTGTACCAAAAGAACAGCAAATCAGCCCCTTGGTAGCTTTCCTTTCCTCCCCAAAGTATGCTTCTCATAAACCTATGAAGCTAAGGAGGGAAACAAATGGAAGAAAAAGATAACAATTTCTGCTGTATGTGTGGAGCTCCCTTCATCATTATAAACAATGAAAACCGTCCTGAGAATTTGTGCATACTCTTCTTTCTAATGATGTTAGAGCAAAATGGAAATTCAAACACAAATCATTTTATATCTCAAAAGATAGGTTGATGCTCTAGGACATTTCAACTCGTTTTGATTTTTTACTGGACAAGACATAAAAGGTCTAGTTTTGCTTGTTAGTTTTAGATCTTCTATTCTACCTAAAAGCAAAAAAAACATTTTTTTGTTTTTCTTCATGTAGCTTAAATTTAAATAGATTAGATGATTGACGAAACTCTCCCTTATTTAAAAATTTTAAAGAATGGAAGTTTCCAAATTTTGTCATTGAGATAAAGTCAGGAGAAAATAGTACTAAGTTGTTAAAATTAATTAAAAAGATCAGTATGGTATTCTAGTGCTCTATTTTATATAAAAATATATATTAAGGAAAAAAAAAAAAAAGAAGTTAAAATGTGGCCAGAGCCTTCTAAATTCCATACCAAAGGTGATCTTTCATTATAATCCGTCTTATTGGGATCAGCTCCTGCTCTAATCAAACGTTTCACTCGATAAGAATCTCCATCATAAGCAGCACAATTAACCTTCATAGCCAACTCTGATTCACGCTGTTCAATATACAATGTAACATCTGATTCCAAAATCTTGCTCTGAAGATTGGAGTCCTTTCCCTGTCATTGCTAAAATTGTTAGAATATTATTTACTGGCTCATGAATTCAGATTTCTAACTAGATAAAACTAGAGTTCAGTGTATTTTTATGTAAATAGAGAGCAAATTTCCACAACTGACACAACTACTCTCTATTCAAATAGAAGGAGAAAGAAAATTGATATTTCCAAGCTCAGTTTACCTCAAGTAGGTTGTTCACAATTATCCGTCCATCAGAAAAACATATCTCCAAGATTTCTTTAAAACATTGTTTATCAAGTCGCAAGACTCTAGATAGTTCACGAACTCGAACTGTACAAGTCTGAGGAGTATTACAAAGAAAAGAAACCTCGCCAAATGAGCAATGTGCTTGCAAACGCATAAGATATTCTTTTGTTTCATCATCTTCCACCTTTCCTATCTCCTCCTGTAGATAATATAATATCCATCAAGCCTACAATTCAAGAATATATAGACACAAAAACCCACAAAAACAGAGGCTTGCGTCTAGATATACTAATTTAAAACTTAAACATGCAAATAAAAAGAAAAGATATCCAATAAATAAATATATTTTAGATATTCTTGAGATTAACAGTCAACTATATATTTTTATGGTTACATTCTAGGTTTCTTTAAAATTAATAATCCATTATAACTTAGAGATATTTTAGAATGGTTATATGCAGAAGTCAATATGATGATTCTCGAGATAAATATGTAATAAAAAAGTAAAATGTAATCAACACTCCCTGTGCTTAGACACATATCTGTTCACACTTCCTATGTTACTGATCCCACCCCAATGCCACTAATTCTTCTTCCTTTGGAAAAAAGCTTTGGGATCTATAGGGAGAAAGAAGGGAATAACGCTAACTAGAGAGAGAGAGAGAGAGAGAGAGAGGTGTTACGGGTTATCAAAAAACTTGAATTAATGGCTAGTATGGATATTCAAGACTTTATTCTTCCATCTTAACCTACTGTGATTGGTTTCTTGGTAACATCTTGTTACTCTATAAATAGGCTTCAGTCAAGTTGAGATCTTTACTTTTAAAAAGTTATAATTTTTATAGAATAAAAATTAGTAAATTATTTTGAGGTGGCCATATCATCTAATACCATATATAGAAAATAAAGATGCTATTGCAAGTAAACAAACAAATAAAAAGATAAACATATTGGAGTTTTCAAGCATTTAAAAAAGAAAAAAGAAAAATCAATACCACTTCGCCATGACATATGATATAAAGTTGATCTATTACGTTTCCCTGTTCTATAATCACTTCTCCTGGAATGAAAAACTCTTCATGGACTTTGATTGCCTGATAAACCATGGAATGAATAAGAGTCATTTCCACTGAAAAAAGCTAAGCTTCTAATGTTATCACTTCTGTTTTATACGAGTGAACATTATGAAGAGATATTAGATAATTACATTATAGAGGGAGCAAACAAAATAAGGAAACAAATATAATAGAAACTATTTATTCATAAAATTAAATCCAAACACAAAACAAGGCAATTAGGATACTTCCAACTAATAGTCTACTTCAACTACATTCAGCTAAAACTAAAAGGTCCTTAAAGCAAAATAAATGCATTGAACAAAATTTCTAGACGTTGATGCTCTCATAGCCACCAGAAAGCATGGAGAATGCAGCCTCATTTAATGTACCTGCCATTTGGGTACCCACATTTTTTATAATGTGATACTAACTCTTTAAATACAAACATAATAAATAAATAAATAAATAAGGCATACAGAATGCCCATTACAACGAATTAATTGATTACTGCTCAACTCTTGGAATTTAGATGTTGATGGACATTTTAGAGTGCCATTTTATTTTAAGAGCAGTACACTTGTTGCCAACATTCAGATCTTCACTGGTTAGAAAAATTTTCATTTGGTAACTAGTCTTATGAAACTCTATTTAGCTTTTATCTAAAATATGGTGCTAATGCAATGGAGATATGAATCTTTGGACAGTAAACTCTAAAATAATTTATAAACTTCAATTATATTTGATGTGTGAGTGAGAAAGATACATTGTTAAAGACTTTTAATTAAATTTGATGTGTAAGTGAGAAATACACTTTCTATTATCTTTTTTATATTTTTTGCAAGTAGAGTCAGCTTGCCATAACATTCAACCTCCTCTTATGCCCTTTGTTTTCACTAAGTAATTTATAAAGTAGCACATTGAAAAAGGAGGCACCTCTATAGCACATAGGAAGCATACAAGAGAAGCTCCAAAACATGAATTGAGGAAAAAATAAAAAAATAAAAAATTTGGCCAGCAGTGAAGAAGGAAGAGAAGATAAAATACCAAGAGGACAGTGTTCTCAGCAAACTTATCTCCAGCGTCCAAGCTCAACCAATTGAAATACCCTACTACTCCTCTCCCTCCATATGGAGCACATCTAGACATTTCCTACTACTGACATTGGCTTCCGAAACACAACATCTCTGGCTCAATTCATCTGCTCAGCATCCTGCCACAAAAGTACTCACCTCCTATTCCCCTCCATTAAAAATCTGTTCTGCATATAATCCACTAGTTTTCACAACGAAACTCTGTTGATCTCCTACCAATTCAAGATAACTCTCTCCATCCTTCCCCATATTTGAAATCCACTACTCTCTGTCAGAGGCTAGCCATCTCACTCTTCCGACAATTACTTTTAAGATCCTCAGCTTCCTCACTCCCAAACTGCCAACTTGTAACTAAAACCTTATCCTATTGAAACAAATTATTTTTAAACTCATCACGTTTCAAGCTGTAAAGAGCTCCTTCTTCAAGTCGCTCAGCCCCTATACCAGTATATGGACAACCAGATAAAGCAAGTCAGAAAACCTTTTTTTTCTTTTTCTTTTTCTTTTTCTAAATAAGTAAAAAAGCAGGATCCATGCTCCTTAATTAGTGTGATCTTCCCCCTACTTTTTACAATTACTGCGTTTTAAACTCAGAAACCTTTTCTCACAGCTCAATAGTAGTATCTGGTACTGGAATAGCCTTAAAAGATGAATCCAGTGGGAGCCCTAGGTAAGACATAGGCATGGAACTACCACATGTAAATAGACTATCTACATTTTAAAACCATACGCAACGTACCTTTCTATACTAAAAATTGTGTTGACCAACTGGAGATAACAACAAATGGCATTCCTCTGAAATAAATTATACCCAACCGTCGAAAACAGAAGTAGCATATGATTCAAGACGAACTTGTGCAGAGAGCTAATCATGCAAGAAAACTCATAACGTTCAAGTTCCAAAATGTGAATTTTAAGTAAGAAATCAAAACCTAATCTAGAACAACAAAATTGAGTTGTTACAGTAGTGCTTGCAGTGAATAAACAATTCCTAATAGCAGTTCCAATGAATTTTGCATGTAGAAAGTTAAACTGGGGCTACAACTCTCTGCCCTTGAAATGGAATCCTTGGCAGTAAGGAAAACTGAGACTTCTAAAGTCAATGGATGTGATCAAGTTCGAAGAAATCATGTGACTTTCAACTTTAGAAACAGAAAAAGTAAGCTGAATTTCTTGGTGTTCAACCGTTGGAATTCATAGTATACATTACATATAGAACATGATGGCTTACAATTTGCTTGATGAAACCCAAAGAGCACCCCTTGAATATAGAAGCTTCTCTAATATATGGCTCATATAAGTTCTGTGAAATCTGCATAGAAAAAAAAAAACGAAAAGAAGACAAATTGTGGTACAAACATAAAATTCAAGCACTTCTATTAATTAATAAAGCATCATAAGAAAAACAGGTACATGCAATGAACAATATAAAATCAACGTCTAAAACATTACAGCATGAATTCTACCCTAACTATTGGGTCAGGCACTCTTCTTCTAACTTATCCCAGCTCACAAAATTAAACTAGGTAATTGCGGTGATTCTGAGAAACATCTTCCACAATTATTTGCAATCAGTTTGTAATTTCCCAATTGAAAATTATTTTCATAAAGGAAATAAACAGATTTAGTAAAACTTATTAAACCATCTGATGAGGCCAAGTGATACTTCCATAAAGACACAATTGCGAAAGATTAAATTTCATTAACGAAGTATGTTGCGGGAGGAGTCATCTAACGGGAAAAAAAATGAAGACATAGAGGGAGAATAATAATAATAAGAAAATTAAAAAAAAAAAAAAAAAAAAAAAAAAAAAGGCAGGATTTTGCATTCAAATTCTGAGGTCTACAGTTTTAGTCCTACATATTGTGAAACTCCACAATTCACACTGAAAAGAAAATGTCATCATTTAGATGAAAAACAGGCAATATTCAACGCCATGGATGTGAAGCCTTTTACACAAGATGGTGGCAAGTTTATATTTATGGGAGAAATAAACTTACCCCTTCTTTTATGATGGTAAATTACACAACACACACCACATTGATCTCGAGGCACATGACCTTATCCTTCACCATATTCTCATAAGGAGAGTAAATGCCATTTGAGCTAGAGGTAATAATAAGCCATTTGTACTAGAGGTAATTAGCACTTTCTCATTTATTTTTATTTTGATAAATAATGACATGTCATTGAAAAAGCACAGAGGGGCGCAACCCTAGTACATATGAAGTACTCTCCCATTTATTTTTAAGCAATAGTGCGCTAAACTTTATAAACAAGCATCAAATTTTCCTATTCAACCCAAAGTCACTAATATTCTAACAAATTCCTCCAAAGTTAAGATTATTGCATGTTTCAATAGCTTCCATGGTCTATACATTTGAATTACAATTGAACTCTACAAAAAGAAACACTTGACTATTCATTTGTACCCTCACATCCTAAGATTAGAAATTAATAGAATCTCAAATATTCGACAAACACTTGCATCTGAAGAAGAGAGGCCTTTCTGCATGATAACCTCCAACTCTATCATTCATTCTATGGAAATTACTGGAAATCTCAGACGATCATCCCCACTCAGAAACTTTTATGTCCCTTATTTCACAGCTAGAGACATTCAATCTCTTAATTGGTCTAATCCTTCTCACCAATCGTCATTCAAAAAATTGCAACTTAAGGTATGGGTGAAAGAGAAAATCTTGCAAAATCAGTGGGAATCATTGATATATGTGTTCATTCTATATCTACATGGTGAAAAACAACTGATATAACTTCTCTCAGTGATAACGATCACACAAATGCACATTTACAAAATGTAATAGATGAATAAAATAGTTTTGAAAACCATACTTATCGAGTAAAGCAATATGGAATTTTGAGGGAAATATCTACCACGAAAGCTTATTATATCAAGCATGTAATTGTTAGGAAGTTGGCCAAAAATTTATATCAAGTATGCCACATGCTATCCCCACCCCTCCCTACCCCTTTCTTTTTGCAGGCTCGAACTAAATTTGGGCTCTACACATGTAGAACAAAAGAATTACCAGAAATGGGAAATAGAAAGACTTGAATCAAAACCTCATAGACAAAATCTAGCCTCTTATATCATGTTAGAGAAACATCAATCCCAAAATCTTAAGCTAATAAGTAGTAAGCCAAATATTTATATCAAGCATACCACATGCTAAGAAGAATGTGCTAAACCGATGGTGTATAGGCAAATGAAAGTTTTTCAAAACCTTAGTCCGAATAGAGGCTGGAACATCCTGAAGTAAAGCAACTTCGGTGTTGCTACGCTCATATTGTAACCGTAGATGACCTTTGATCTCCTTACTTGTTTGTCTATCAAGCTTGTGTTTATTCATATATTTGATAAGGTCGGCCATTTTATCCCTAAACTGTTCTGTCTTTGATCCTTTTACTATCAATGCTGCCATATTACCAAGCAGATAAGCACCAAGAATCATGTCAAATGATACATAAATCATAATGAATATCATTTCCCTGACATTGACTGCATGTATTTCTCCATAACCTGCAAGTAGAGCATTTTATCAGCACGTACAGTGAAGCATCCCAAATCTGATATTAGAAACTCAGAATGAAAAAGCACTAATTCATACGGTAATGAGAAGGGACCATTGTCAAATTTTAAAAAAAACATGTACTATGTTAGATTTAATTAGAGAAAACCTTCACGATGTAGCACTGCTTCACATACAAATGATAAGGAGTCATTTTAAACAATTTTTGAAAATAGACATACTGTTTTACATGTTCATAAGGAATAACCATTATGGCATACAGTAGAAAAGATGAGCTCTAAACTAGAGCACGAACTCGCACACACACTCATAGTAATCTTGAGTGTCATTTGTACAAATAATCAATAGCTTATTAGTTATATCTGTTTATCTTCAAGAGAGAATCATAGACAAGCATACCAAGAGTCGCCATGGTAACAATGGCAAAATAGAGAGATGTTACATAACGCTTCCAAAGATCAATCTCTCTAAAGTGTGAATAACTGTAGTCACCCATCTTCAAACTTCCTATCCATGTGTAACCTTCCTCGGAGGCAGGCAAAGTGGTAGCAAGATAGTAAAAGATGCAGGCAGCCGTATGTGTGCAATAGAGTTCAACAACAAAAAGTTTTGCAATTCTCGTAGCGAGGTAATTTAGCCGGATATCTTTCTCCAACTTCTCAAAAAACTCAGTTACTCTGAGTGCTCGACTTAGCCTAATCCACAATAGGTACCTGACTGGCTCTTTTCTACCAGAAGCCTGATTAGAGAAGTTGTGTTCAAATCATCATATATAGAGTTATTGAGTTTAAAAATAATTGAATAGAGATACCCCATAAGCATCTTGAGGAGTCAATCCAGAATAAAACAACTTGTGACACTGTAATTTACCACAAATGATAAGGAACAATATAACGTTGTTGATGATAAAAGAAAGAGTCCTGAATTGACTATCTTATTTGTAACATATCCTTTTCACTTTCCATTTTCTTTCCCTCCTTTTTTTTTTTTTTTTTCACTTTTTTTGGGTTTCTAAATGCCTCCCTTCAAGATAATGCATACTAGAGCTCTTGTTGTGGAATAAACTTAACATTGTATGTTAATGCCATAGATAATCCTAGAAACTGTTTCTCCTTATTGGAGGTCATTAGAAATTCAATCCGAATGGAATAAAAGAAACGGCAGACCAAAACCAAAAAGTAAAAATTAGTGTACAATACCTTGTAGATAGCATCCCAGGGGAAACAACATAGTAAATCAACAAAGAACCGAGACTTCAAGTACCTATAGTCAAGAAAATCACGAAGCATGAAAAACCCAATGGTGTTTTGCATGGTTAATTACAGCAGATTAAAAGTAGGAAAAGAAGAAAACAGCTACCGAACGGCAATGAGATTGTGGTCGTAGACCATGCGGTAGGAGTGGGTGTCGCGATAGGCGATGAAGAAGCGGACAACAATGTCGATGAGGAAGGCGAATTGGCCGGCAATGTCAAGGAGGAAGAGGTTCTCGGGGAGTCCTCGGAAGAAGCCGAACTCCAGGGGCGTGAAGAAGGAGGAGTAGACCGCACATAGTAGAATGAAATGCGTCCACGCCACGTACCACCTGCGTTGCTTCCCATCGTATTAAAATGAATTTTGAGTTCATTTTGGATTGCGATTTCGTAGACTAAGGTGTAATTTTAAATTAAATTGTAAAAAATTAATTGTTTAGCAATTATATTTTTAAAAAATTACGATTTGAAAAAAGTAGAAATCTGCTTTTTCAAATCGCAGGTAAGGAGTGTTTTGTTGAAAACACATAATTTTAAAAACCAACTTGTGATTTTAAAGATCAAACAACGATTTTACCAAACGCTTAACTGCGTTTTTAAAAATTACTTTTTCAAATCGCACATTTTAAAATTGATGCTTTTCAAATACACTTGTTAAAATCACAAACCCAAACAAAATCCTTCCATTCTCGCTATTTATACGTTTTTATTCCATTATTGTTTGCATTGCTTTATCATGGCTACTTTGTACAAGAACCACGAATCTTTGGGTTAAATGCCTACTTGCCTCCTGTGGTTTGCAAACTTTATTTTTTATCCCCTGAGTTTTAATTTTTATCATATGTGGTACCTGTGGTATGGAAAAAGATGAAAATTGTACCTCCGTCTATTTTTCCATCCAAAACTGACGGAAATCCTCGTCGACACCACGTGGCACCATTCAAAATGTGACACGTGGCCACACTATTTAAAAAAAAAAAAAAAAATTTAAGGCTTTTATAAAAAATTAGAAAAATAAAAATAAAAATGTAGTGGTGGCTCATTGGGCCACATGGGGGTGGCCCAAAAGAGGTGGCTTAGCCACCCTTACAATTTTTTTAAAAAAAATAATAAAAAAAAAAAAAAAAAAATAGTGTGGCCACGTGTCGCATTTTGAATGGTGCAACATAGCATTGACGTGGATTTCCGTCTGTTTGGGATGGAAAAATAGATGAAGGTACAATTTTCATCTTTTCCCATACCACAGGTACTAAATATGATAAAAATTAAAACTCAGAGGACAAAAAATAAAGTTTGCAAAATATAGGGGGTAATTTTGTATTTAATCCTGAATCTTTTATAATTTTCTTACAATTAATTATTATATGATATGAGAATATTAAAAAAGAAAAAAAAAAAAAAAAGAAAAAAAAAAAGAGAGAGAGAGAGAGAAATGTAGATAATAGATTAAAAAAGTATATTAAAAAAAATTAACCTAAGTATTTCAAATATAATGATTGTGTAGTGGATATATATAATCTTTACTCAAATATTTTATATGTAATGTAAACGTGGTAAAGGTAGAAATTACTTTTTTATCTTATAACTATTTTATAATGTTGATGTGATAGTCTTAACAAACTTTTAGATTACTCTTTTTTTATCCATGACGATCTAATGGTTAATTATGAATGTCACGTTAACCTTGTATAATAATTATATATATATAACACTACTCTTATCCTTGAGATTTCTTTATAATTAATTTACTAATATCCCAAATTCATGCTATATATCATCAAGAGTAATTTACCTTAGAATTTTTACTCAAGGTAGACAAAAAATGGCTAGTGCACATGGGGTGGGGAGCAGTGAATGTCCCCACCCCCTAGAATCCAATTCCATGATAGCCATGTGGTAGGTTGATTTATTGAGTACTAGATTCTATTTGGTTGGTTGATTTATCGATGCTTCAATAGTATTAATTTTTGGCCAACAAAATATATTTTTATATAAAAAATAATAATAAAATAATAAAGCTAAATCCTATTCAGAAGATTTGATGCATGGATTATTACTTACCCAGAACTTTTTGGGTAATAAAAAATTACAAATAAGTTTATGGACGCATCTTATACTTGAAAATTTGATGAAATGAGCTAATAATGTCACGTCAACACCAACAATGTTGCGTCAAACATTTTTTTTATAATAATAATAAAAATAAAAATAAAAATAAAGAGTGTTCGGACAACTCCCAAATTAGCTGAAGCATCCCAAGGCCATGGAATTTGGTTTGACTAGTTTGAGAGTGATCGAACTACCCCCTTATTTTTTATATTTTTGTTGTTTGTTTTATATTTTTTTTATTATAAAGAACACATGTCGCAATATTATTAGTTCTAACATCACACATTAATAAATTCTGTCAAATTTTCAAAGAAAAAACTACTTCTATTTCTTCTTATATATCTCAAACAATTTTAAGTTACTTTTTATTACCTATGAAGCTATTTGCATCTCATAAGTTAATGCTTATCGTTTCAATTGTAATTTTGAAAAATAAAAGGAAAATAATAATAATAATAATAATAATAATAATAATAATAATAATAATAATAATAATAATACAAATAATAATAAATTTAAATAATTTAATTTAATTTTTTTTTAAAAAAAAAAAACAGAAAAAAAAAAAGAAAAAAAAAATGAATAAAGAAAGAGGGTCATTTGTCTGAATTAGGTTTGCCTCAAATTGCCTTTGACAATTTAAGATCTCAAATTCTTAAATCCTAACCATTATTTGGATCTAACAACTCATATTGTGCCAGCTGTTAACCTGAAATAAATGCTAAAATAATTCTAAATAAACTCACAAATATATAGACGAAAATGCCCTTCAGCTTAAAAAAAATTTAAAAACAGCTATATCCCCGGCCAGCGGCCGGAATTCGGTCGTTCTCGGCTAGAACAGCCAGATCCTAGCCGTTCCCCGGCCATAATTGCCGGATCATTGGCCAGCCGGCCTAAATCCGGTCGTTCCCCGGCCATAATGGCTGGATCCCGGCCGACTGGCCGAGATCTGGCCGGATCTAGTAGCTCTCGGGCCAGAACGACTGGATCCCAGCCGGCAGTTCGAATCTGGTGGCCTAATCTGGCCGAATCTAGCATCTCCCCGGCCAGAATGGCCGGATCCCGGCCGGCTGTTCAAATTTGACAAAGGAAGGAACTGATCTTGGCTAGCCAACCGAGATCCGGCCGTTATGACCGTGGAACGGCCCGATTCTTGCCAACTGGTCGAGGTTCGGCCGGGATCTAGCCATTCTGGCTGAGGAACACCGAATTCCAGCCAGCTGTTTTTGAATTTTTTATGCTAAAGGGCATTTTCGTCTTTATATTTGTGGGTTTATTTTGAATTATTTTAGCGTTTATTTCATGTTGATAGCAGGCACAATATGAGCTGTTAGATCCAAATAATAGCTAAAATTTAAGAATTTGAGATCTCAAATTGTCAAAGAAATTTGAGGGGATCTTCATCCCTTGTCTATACTCATGTATGAAATCTCAAACGCGATTTTACCAAATGCTTAACTGCGTTTTTAAAAATTACTTTTTCAAATTGCATATTTTAAAATTGTTGTTTTTCAATTACACTTGTTAAAATCACAAACCCAAACAAAATCCTTCCATTCTCGCTATTTATATGTTTTTACTCGGTTGTTGTTTGCATTGCTTCATCATGGCTACTTTGTGCAAAAACCTAGAATCTTTTATAATTTTCTTACAATTAATTATTATATGATATGAGAATATTAAAAAGAGAGAGAGAGAGAGAAATGTAGATAATAGATTAAAAAAGTATATTAAAAAAAAAATTTCACATAAGTATTTCAAATATAATGATTGTGTAATGGAAATATATAATCTTTACTCAAATGTTTTACATGTAATGTAAACATGGTAAATGTAGAAATTACTTTTTTTATCTTACAATTATTTTATAATATTGATGAAATAGTCTTAACAAACTTTTAGATTTCTCTTTATTTAACCATGATAATCTAATGGTTAATTATGAATGTCACGTTATCATTGTATTATATATATATATATATATATATATATATATATATATATATATATATAACACTACTCTATCCTTGAGTTTTCTTTAGAATTAATTTACTGATATCCCAAATTCATGCTATATATCATCTAGAGTAATTTACCTTAAAAATATTACTCAAGATAGACAAAAAATGGACTAGTCCACATGGGGTGGGGTGGGGTGAATGTCCCACCCCTTAGAACCCAATTCCATGATAGCCATGTGGTAGGTTGATTTATTGAGTACTAGTAACTATTTGGTTGGTTGATTTATCGTTGCCTCAATAGTATTAATTTTTGGTCAACAGAATATATTTTTATATAAAAAAGTATTAATAAAAAAATAAAGCTAAATCCTATTCAGAAGATTTGATGCATGGATTATTATTTATCCTAAACTTTGTGTAATAAAAAATTACAAATAAGTTTATGGACGCTTCTTCTATTCAAAAATTTGACAAAATCAACTAATAATTTCACGTCAACATCAATAATGTTGTGTCAAGTATTTTCTATAAAAATAGAAAAGAAAAAAATAAAGAGTGGTCGAACAACTCCCTAATGGCCTAATTAGCTAAAGCACCCCAAGGCCATGGAGTACAGTTTGGCCAATTTGAGAGTGATCGGATCACTTCTTTATTTTTTATTTATTTTTTGTTTGTTTTATATATTTTTATTTTTTATTGTAAATGACACATGTCGTAATATTATTAATTCTGAAATGAAACATTAATAAATTTTCACAAAAAAATAAAAATAAAAATAAAAAATTCTACTTCTATTTTTTCTTATCCCAAACAATTTTAAGTCACTTTTTATTATCTATGAAGTTATTTGCATCTCATAATTTAATGATTACATATTCAATTGTAATTTTGAAAGATGAAAGGAAAATAAAATAATAAAATAATAATTAAAAAAAAAAAGAAAAAAAGAAAAAAAAGAAAGAAAGATGATGCTCATGTATGAAGTACACAGGATGAGAGGCCAGAGAGAACCACACACAGGGAGTGAGTGAGTGAGAGAGAGTGAGAGAGAGAGAGAGAGAGAGAGAGAGAGAGAGAGATGGTGCATATATGCGTACCAGTTATCGAGGTGAATGATAAACCGATCCCATCTGCTTCCAGTCCGACCGGCGTCTCTTCCAAGCCCACTCCCAAAACTCAACTCTTTTCTAAACAACGCCGAATGCCTCTTCCACGACAGCTTGCCGGAGTCTCCAAGCTCCCCAACCTCATATCCTTCATCTTCCGACTCATCATCACCGCCGCCTCTTCCTCCTCCTCTCCTTCCTCCGCTACTCATGATCGATCTTCCAAAACTAATCAAGATATCGTATGAGAATCAAAGCTACCCTTTCTAAAACTGATTGGAGGGACAGAGAGCTAGCTTGCTTGCTGTTTCTTGTTTTCTTGAGAGAGTGACATATGAACAACTGACAGCAATGTTTTTATAGTATGATTAGTATCGGTGTGATTGACAGCAGTGGAGGAGAGGCTGAATCCTATCTTTTATTATTCTGCTAACTTTGTTGGGTGCATTATGTTGGAATTTACAGCAGTGAGATTATGGCGACAAAGAGAATCACCAGACTTAAAAGTCAGATCAGTAAAAGCCTGAGTGGGCTATATTCTGTGGAATAGGATCCTTTCCCTCTCAACTCTAATAAAATTAACCCTTGCATGCATGGCTTTAATTCTCTATCTATGAAGCTAACGAATACCCATTAAACCTTAGTTTATGATTTTTGTTTTGGGGGGGGGGGGTGATAGTTTAGGAAATTTACTGATCTCCATGACTTTAACCTTTTGTTTATGAAACAAAAACATATGCCAATAACCCTTGGTCCTGGGAGAAAATCTCTTTCATTTTCTCACTTCCTTTCAACCTCCCTAATAAAGACAAAACATCAA
Organism: Alnus glutinosa; assembly: GCF_958979055.1. Classification (NCBI taxonomy): domain Eukaryota; kingdom Viridiplantae; phylum Streptophyta; class Magnoliopsida; order Fagales; family Betulaceae; genus Alnus; species Alnus glutinosa. Next base: position 28,614,517 of record NC_084889.1, on the reverse strand, counting down.
CCACACTTCACTCTTCCATTATATATCCTTGTCCCTACTTGTTCCTACTTGTCCCTTGCTTTATATTCGATCTCATAGTCATATTCCCTTAGTTTCGACACATACCTTTGTTGTAATACAGTAACTAATTGGTGGTCAGCAAGAGTTACGAAAACTGCTGGTATATATATATCTCTTGTCAATTCAATGGAACCATTCTATACAACATCACTTAATTTTCTTCATAATTGAATAAATTCCATAGTCATTTTTAGGAAGTCACAGAATATTGGACTCAATGTCCTTAACCAATGTATATACCACCCCCAACACTATAGTGACTATATATATCACAAATTCACAGTACTTTAAGGACATAAAAATCAGTAGTGAAATCGTTAATTAACTTGCACATTTATAGCCACTGCAGTACATTGTTCCTCACTTTGTAACTGGTCTCCATTTGCTACCTTCACATTAATCTTTTCCGTAAAAGAGATTGAAATGCAGAGAAACTCATTTCTTGATTCATTACAAATGTGGCTACATGTATATTTACAACTTAAATTTCAAATTTGACTAAAACACTAAAAGGAAATATATTACAAGTGAATATCATGACGGTAGCCAGCTCTTCTTTTCTTCCCTTGTGTGTTCAGCAATCCCGTAGTGTAAGGACTGTGTCTGCTCATCATTAATTGGCTTGATGTCCATGGCAAGTATTGTCCTGCTGATTTAGTTGATTCTTGCCTTTTATGTATAGTTGACTTGTCTTTGATATCATGCTGCTTTAGGAAGCAGTGTGGGTGTGATGAGGCTGCATTAAACATAATTGACTGATCAATGCAAGGCGGATTCTGACTTACTGATCTAGGCACTACTTGCCTTGCATAAGGTATCTACTGAGGCAATAGTTGCCTTGCATGGAATATCTGTTGAGGTAGTCTCATTTTGGTAGCCTGCTGTCTTGCCAAATCCTTATCGCTTGAAAAGTAATCTTTAGTATCACATATTGAAGGCATGGAATCTTTGACAATAGCTGGCACAACAGCTGTGTCATGCTTGGCATTCGTGGCAGCCATGGTCATCAATGCATAGGCTTTAAGAGTGGTACACGTGGCAGCCTTAGGTAGATTAGGATCTGTAGCTGTGGCATCCGTGGGTTTAGTAATGGTGTCAGCGTTAGGTTCTGATGAGTACCAAATATGGTGTATTTGGACCCCTTGATTTGCACTAGTCAGACCTTTAACCTTGTTATTTTCTAATGTTTTGGTTAGTTTTTGTGTTTTCTGTTTCTGTAGGACAATAAGAGAGGAATGACAAATTTCATAAGGAAATAGCTGGAAATTCGGAGACCCTGACAAGTCGATCGATCGAACTTAAAATTCGATCGATCGAATATTTGCCCGAAGTCGATCGATCGAAATTAAAGTCGATCGATCAAATTTTCCCAGAAACTGCTTTTGCAGAGCGCGCCAGAACGCCCAATCAGAAGCCAAAAAACAGTCCTCTCTCTGATTTCCGCTGCAGAACACGCTGGTTTCGTGTTTGTGGTTGTCTCTAGCTGCAGAGGAACCCTAGAGGAGGGTAGATGAGTCATTCTTGCCATGGCTTGCTTCTATAAAAGCCATAGCCCTCCCCTTGTTGGAAGACTAGAATGGAGAGTAGGATAGAGCAGAAACTCTGTAGATAGGTTTAATTTCGTGCTTCTTGTAGTGTAATTCAGTAGTTTATTTTTAGATACTTTCTCTTTGTAGAGCTTTTCTTTCATTTCCATGGTTGTTCATCATTTTCTTGTGGTGTTCTTAGTCATGGAAGGCTAGTAACCTCAACTAGGGTTGAGGATGAAACCTTTCCATTGATGACACTCACAACCTTGCTGTACCACTTGCACATTTAATGATATATCATTTTAGTTGTTCAAGTTCCATTCATTTAAAGCTTTATCTTTTGCAATGAATGTGGTTAGTGGTGGATAGAGGACATTTTATGTGTTTCAACCGACTAATACATTGTTTTATCGGTTTGAATGATGATATCCATTGTGATTGAATGATACATTGGATGTTTTGATTTCAATCGGTACTCTTTGTGATTTGTCAATGAGTTGGATTCATTTAATGGTCATTGGGTTTATGGTTAAGAAACTTGAATAACACCTTAAGCTTAATGTTCTTTGGGTGTTCAAGTGGAAACCAAGAGTGTGAGTTGTAGGATTTGGTTTGGTGGATTCCTTAACCTTAGTTCCTTTTAATTTGCATATTTCATTACAATCTCTTTTATTTAGTCTTTTGTTCTTCAATTATTTCTCAAACCTTTGGAACTAGGTTAAAATGGGGTTAATCAAGCAAGACACTAATATTTGACCATTTCCCTGTGGGATCGACCTCGCACTTGCATAACATTATATTGCAAAACGATTCGTGCACTTGCGAGTACTATTTAAAACACACATCAGGTTCCATGACATGTGGTGCTGCCATATGACTAGAGTTAACATCCCCCCTCAAGGTGAAAGGGGATGCAATCACCTTCAACTTGGATTGCAAGAAATGAAATCGAGCAGTGGAGAGACCCTTTGTAAAGATATCTGCAACTTGATCAGCAATAGAGATAAAGGAGATGAGAACATCTTGATTGAGGACCTTTTCACGGACAAAGTGATAGTCTATCTCGATATGCTTTGGTGCGGGCATGAAAGACAGGATTGGAGGCAAGTGCAAGGGCACTGACATTGTCACACCAAATCACTGGAGGCACCGGTAGAGGAACTTGAAGCTCACAGAAAAGCATTTGGATCCAAAAGAGCTCGGCAGCCATAATGGCTAAGGAGCGATATTCGGCTTCAATGCTTTATCGGGAGACAACGGGTTATATCTTAGCACTCCAAGAGATCAGGTAGTCACCAAGGAGGACAGCATAGCCAGAGGTGGAACGGTGATCGTCCGAATTACTAGCCCAATCAGAATCACAGAAGGCATTGAGTTGAAGAGAGCTTTTGGAATAGAAAAGGCCATGATCCATAGTGTTTTTGAGAAATCTGAGGACATGTTTAGTAGTTGTCCGATGAGTAGATGTAAGGTGATGAAGATGCTAACATAGCTGATTGACTGAGTAGGCAAGGTTAGGGTGAGTCAGTGTGCAGTATTGCAAGCTAGGCTCCAACCAGACTTCGATATTCACTAGAATCGGGAAGAGCTGCACCATCAAGTCTAGAAAGTTTATAGCCAGATGCACAAGAGGACTTGGCAGGTTTAGCCCCTGTCATATCAGTCCGAGTAAGAATATCATGCACATAATTGGATTAACATAAGTGAAGGCCTGCAGAAAAATGAACCACTTGTATACCAAGGAAATAGCTCAATGGACCCAAGTCTTTCACTAGAAACTCCTGCTACATCCAAGTAATAAGTGTAGTGATACGGTGATGGTGAGTTCCTGTGACAATAATATCATCCACATAGATTAGCAAGAATACTCAAACAGAACTAGAAATGTAAAAGTAGAGAGAAGTGTCCATAAGAAAGGTTGTGAAGCCAAGTTTCAGGAGAAATGTGGACAGTCTGGTGTACCAAGCCCGAGGGGTCTGCTTCAAGCCATAGATATCCTTATGGAGTTTGCAAACATGATCTGATTTATGTTGATCAATGAACCGCACAGGCTGCTCCATATACACTTCTTCGGATAAGAAACCACGGGAGAAAGTATTGGAGATATCAAGTTGTCGAATAAGTCAATCTTGAAAAACTGCAAAAGCTAAAATGAGCTGGATTGTAAAGGGCTTTATGATCGGGCTAAAGGTCTCAGTGAAATCAATGCCAGATTGTTGTTTAAAGGCCTTTGCAACTAATCATGATTTGAATCTTTCAACCGAGCCATCAGCCTTCCTTTTAATCTTGTAGACCCATTTATTGTGAATGACATGCTGGTTGGGAGGTCTAGAACAAAGAGTCCATGTGCCATTGGAGAGAAGTGCCTCAAACTCAGCCTTCATAGTAGCCCGCCACCTCGGATCAAGAGATGCTGTGCAATAGGTAGAGGGTTCAATTTATGGAGCAGTAGTGTGATGACTAAGTAGAGGATACTTAGTGTGGAAGGTTTGGAAGTCAAGGAATTGCTTGGGATGGAGATGGCCAGTTTGAGATCGAGTGATCATGGGATGAGTAGGAAGATAGGGAGCTATAGTTGGAGCAACAGGGAAGGTAGGCTCTAGAGAGGCTGGAATGGGAGCAACAGAAAATTCAAGCTCTGGAGAGGCTGCAATAGGTGAAAAAGGCAAAGATGGAGATGCAGGAGGATCAGGGATAGAAGGTTCAGCCAAAGAGTTAGAAAGGGAAGGTGAAGCACATTCCTGCAGAAAAACAGGAGGAGTAGGGCCAGAGGAGGAAGCAGGATTCGGTTTAGTCAAAGAGGCAAGGGAAAGTACTGTAGGGGGCATAAAGGGTACATCAGAAACATGGGAAATAATAGGAAAAGGAATGGTAACCTCACCTATGGCTAAAAGCTGAGAAGGCAGAAGGGCAACACCATGATCCTTGGCAAGGAAGTGAGTCTCATCAAAGACAACATGGTGAGACAAGTAAACCTTGCTGGTGACTGGGTCTAAGCATTTGTAGCCGGCATATTGATAACCTAGGAAAATGCATGGTTTAGACTTAAAATCAAGTTTATGTAAACCATATGGGCGTAAGAGAGGGTAGCACAGGCTCCAAAAACCCGAAGTCTGTGGTAATCAGAAGATTTATTGTATAATTTCTCATAAGCAGATGAGTGATGAAGAGTGGCAATAGGTAACCGGTTGATGGTATGAACAGTAGTAAGAAAAGCATCAGGCCAATACTTGTTGGAAAGATGGGCATGAGCTATGAGAGTTAATTCGGTCTCAAGAATGTGTCTTAATTTTCTTTCAACAATGCCATTTTGAGGACTAGTATAAGGGCAGGTTTTCCTGTGAACTATACCATGATTGGTGAGAAAATTTTGGAACTGGGAAGAGGTGAATTCACCTCCTCCATCAGATTGCAAATGTTTAATGTGAGTGGTAAAAGTGTTTTCAACAAGGAGTTTGAACTTGACAAAGGTCTTATAAGCTTCTGACTTGGTGCGAAGAGGGTATATCCAATTGAATTGAGAGTAATCATCCACAAATACCACATAATATTTCTATCCGCTCATAGACAGAATAGGGGATGTCCAAAGATCAGTGTGAATCAATTCTAATGGACAAGTTGAAATACGGGTAGATGCATGAAATGAGAGTTTAGTTCCTTTACCCAATTGACAAAAGGAGCAAATAACATCTTAATTAAAACCAGATTGAGAAACATGCAGTTTATTTCCTTGGACAACACGAGTTACAACATCAGAGGAAGGATGTCCTAGCCTAAATGTTAAACCATAGATGAAGTCTTTATTCCAAGCTTAGCTGTAAATGTCTTCCTGCTGCCTTGATGAGATTTTTTTCCCAAACCTGAGGCAATACATCTCGTTTTCACTCCTCCCTTCCAGCAGTAGCCTGTAAGTCTGAAGATCAAAGATGTAAAAGTGAGTGCAATGAGAATGAAATAGCAATCATTGTCAATGCAAAAGTTTTGGATAGAAAGGAGGTTAGCAGCAGCTTAAGGGCAATGTAAAAATTGTTAAGAATGAAATTATTATGAGAGGCATTAAGAATAGTTGAACCAGAGTTGGCTATGTCAATGGTGGATCCGTTTCCAACAGTAACAGCATCATTGTTCCAAAGTGGTTCTTGAATGTTGAGGTTGTTAATATCATGAGTGATGTGTGCATTGGCTGCACTATCAGCATACCACTCTTGATCATCATAGACTGAGTTTGCAATCATAGCTTGCAGTTGGGAGGGTGGTCTCCTACCCTGGAACGCATAGTCCATCTTGTGAAAACAGTCAAGGGCTTGATCTGATGTCTTGCCACATATCTGACAAGCAGGCCTGGATCCAGTGTTGAAAGGAGGTCAGAAATATGTTGCTGCTTGTGGCCGTGGAGAGGGGTAACTTGCTGAATGAGAGTATCTTGAGGGATGAGGAACAACATTGTACCTGAGAGTTGGAGCAATAGCATTAAATCTGGATCCAGAGTTCCTAGAATAAGGCCTTGGTCCCTAATGTCCATGGTATCTGGAATGAGGAGGTCTTGAAGCTTGCTTCTGATTAAACAAAGCATAGGTGCTAATATCCATACTCTTGGATTGTTGCTACTTAAGCAACATTTCGTGATTCAACAACTCATCTTGAAAATCCTCAAAGTTGAGTTATTTGTCATGGGTCATGATGGATGTAGTGGTGATAAAGCTGTTAAAGAGAGGACTTAAGCCATTGATGAGATAGGTAATTAAATCTTCATTAGGAATGGGCTTGCCAACGACAGCCAGTTGATCTGAACATTCTTTGGCTGACTGGATGTAGCCAGAGTAAGTCTTAGAGCCCTGATTAAGACTCTGGATTTGCTTCTTCAGATTTGCAATGCGGGACTTGGATTGGTTGGCAAATTGGTTTGCTAAGGCTGACCAGACAAGTCGTGAGGTCTCAAGACCATATATGGTGGAAAGCACATTTTTTGATAAGGTGATATTAATCCAGCATTCTGGATTAAGAATTTGCTTGCCACTATCATCGACTAAGAATTGAGGAGGGCATGGATCAGTTCCATCAACAATGCCCATGAATTTTGTGCTGTGCAGAATGGAGAGGAATTGAGTGAGCCAGCTAAGGTAGTTTGGTCCTTCTAGCTTTTCATGAATCTCGGATAAATGGAAATTTTATTGATCAGACCTTTTCAATTGTAGCCAATATCTTATTACGAATAATTCCGACAACTTCAGGAGAAAAAGAGGTATTCACCTATTACAGAGATTGTGCGATTTGATATTTTTTTTTCTTTACTGCTTTCAGTCTTCGAAGAAAGATACATTATTTGGGAGAGAAAGAAAAAAATTATTGAAATAAATCTACACTTATTGTGAAGGTGAAGTTTGTAAATAAAACAATTCGATAAGGTTTGGTGGAGGAAAAGCAGCAGAAATTGGTGTGGCAATAGGGTTAGTGTTTGAGGAAGAGGATGCAGCCATTGAAAGAACAAAAGAGGTTTGCTGGGATCGGTTTTAGGCGTGTGCCAGAGTAGGCTCTAATACCATAAAAGAGATTGAAATGCAAAGAAACTCCTTTCTTGATTCATTACAAATATGGCTACATGTATATATACAACTTAAATTTCAAATTTGACTAAGACACTAAAAGGAAATATATTACAATTGAATATCATGACAGTAGTCGGCTATTTTTTTCTTCCCTAGTGTGTTCTGCAATCCCTTAGTGTAAGGACTATGTCTACTCATCATTAATTGGCTTGATGTCCACTGCAAGTATTGTCCTGCTGATTTAGTTAATTCTTGCCTTTTATGTATAACTGACTTGCCTTTGATATCATGCTGCTTTAGAAAGCAGTGTTCATGTGATGAGGCTACATTGATCATAATTGACTGATCAATGCTGGGTAGATTCTGATTTACTGATCTAGGCACTACTTGCCTTGCATAAGGTATCTACTGAGGCAATAGTTGCCTTGCATGGATTATCTGTTGAGGTAGTCTCCTTTTGGTAGCCTGCTGTCTTGCCAAATCCTTACTGCTTGAAAAGTAATCTTTATTATCACATATTAAAGGCATGCAATCATATATTGAAGGCATGCAATCATTTACAACAGTTGGCACAACAGCTGTAGCATGCTTGGGCTTTAGGAGTGGTATGCATGGCAGCCTTAGGTAGATTAGGATCTGCAACCGTGGCATCCGTGGGTTTAGCAATGGTGTCAGCCTTAGGTTCCATGACATGTGGTACTGCCATATGATTAGAGTTAACATTCTGTAGTCACCATTAGCATCCTTACCTTCTTCACAATTGAGAGATCCATGAAGTTAAAAGTTATTCCTGAATCACTAGACTTACCACCACTTGCCTTTGAATCCTTCTCACTACCCTTATTGTATTAGGAATTGGAAATATGAAAATAGCATGTATTGAAATTTCAGGAACTTACGTTTGTTTCGGAGTAAAATGATTTCTGGAAAATGACTTCGGCATTTTCCGGTAAATAATAGTCAACCGGAAAATGATTTCTGTTTGACCAAAAATGCTTAGTAAATTTTGGAAAATGATTTACGCTTTTTAAAAGCGTAAATCATTTTCCGAAGACGCCAAACGCATTCAACCCCTATTAAACGACACAATCGACCATCACCGAAATCTTGCCGGTACCGAATCCGACAGCATTCAATCAATATCGCCGGAATCCGGTCAGCCCAGATTCCAGGGACCGTATTCCGGCCGGCTGGCCGGATCTGGCCAGAACATCCTAGCCAGAACGGCTGGCTGGCCTGACAGATCAGGCCAGAACTGCCGGCCGGCCGAATCCCTGCCGACTAGCCGGGATCTGGCAAGAACGGCTGGATTCCAGCGGTTCTGGCAGATTCCGGCCATTATGCCAGAGTCCCGCTAGTATGCTGGGGTCCGGCCAGTATGCCGGAATCCGGCAGTTTTGGCCGGAATCCGGTAATTTTTGGCCGAAATCCGGCCACTTTCGCCAGAATCTGGCCAACCTAGATTCCGACGAAACTGTTCGAATTCCGGCCTTTATCTTGGATTCTGGCTATAGTAGCTGAAATGATGGAATCCAGTAAAAGTGGCTGGAATCCTGTCGATCAGTGACGGAATCTCATCTTCAATAATTTTTATATTATTTTACATTAATATTTATATGTTTTGAATAAAAATTGATTTTTATAGGTTAATATGATTGAATAAAAATATTTGTGATTTTTCATACGCGCCAAACACCGAAAAATGCTTTCGGCGAAAAATATTTTCTAGAAAAATGACTTCTCTGAAATCATTTTATGACGGTAACCATTTTACATCGAAACAAACAGAGCATTAATGAATTTTGCTACTTCTTGTCCCACCCAAGGCCAGCTCTATATATATAGAAAAAAAAAAAAAACAAAACAAAAAAAACAAAACAAAAAAAAAAAAAAAACAAAATTAGGCGATTGCCTAAGGCCCCAATTTTATAAAGCCCCCAGTTAATGAATAAGCTAGAATTTTTTTTTAATAAAAAAAAAAATATTTGAAGGCTTAATTATAGTAATTAAAAAAAGACATTAATTCTCCAACATTCCATTCTTGAAATAAGTCTTAAAAATTGATATTAAATAAGAGAATCAAATAATATATATTAAAAACATTCTTAAATAAAATCTATTTTCTAACTTTAAACATTTTATTCTTGAAAATAATTGAGAGAAGGAAAATAATAATAATATTCAATTATGTTGTGGGTAGAGGTTTTTTTTGGCCTTGTAATGAGCATTGAACAGCCAAAATTTGAATCAGAATTTAAAAAGACAATAATTTTACATCCCATAAAGTGAGAATTAATTCTTAAATAAAAATATTATAATTAATATTTTTTTTAAAAAAAAAAAATCACTAAACCATATTGCCTTATGCCTCAAAATGTGTCGTGCCTCTTCTCCAAGTCTTTCCCTCTTCCCTAAGTCGTATTTGTTCTCTCCCTCCCTCTCGCCTAGCAACATATCTCTTCTCTCACACTCTCGCACCGAAGGAATACCAACAATCTACTGGTTAGCCTTCAAAATTTATTTATTTATTTTTTTTGAAAGGCTTCAAAATTTATTTCAGACTAAAGGCTTACTACCTTTTGTAAGTGACTAGATAAAAAGGATGCCCACCCTTTTATAGGTCCTATTCCCTTGTTTGTAGTCGTTTTAAAAGTGACATAAATACTGTAATTTCTTACAGTGCATGAAGTATAGTTTAGGAATCTTGCATACATGAGAAGGGTTACATTTTTCATCATAGTAATAACACAAGCCTTTTTTCCCTTCTTTCCTTCAGCTGACTTGTGAAAACCTCTGAACAGGTAGGCTAGTCTTTGTGTTTTTTAGTAACTGATTTTCTCCATCCTCTTTTCTACTAAATTGATTATTTCCCTCTTACTGCTTGGATGAACTTGGCTTTCCATAACCACTGAAATTCCATCGATCAAAGCCAAATCCAGTTGGCTTTATAATATTCTTAGTATTGTTCACATATTCATTAATTTGAATCTTAACTAATTAAACCAAAGGTTGCACTAATATTTAAGGGGGTTAACATTCTGACTGGGAGCCCTATTCCATCATTTGGGCCACTCAAGAAACAACTTAGCTTAATTGCACTGAAAATCCCCTTAATCTATTGGAAATGGCTTCAAATTGAGCCTAATAAGCTACAACTGTAGTTGTTTGTCTCAATCGTGTTAAAGTCTCCATAGGGTCATCACATGCAGTGCGTCTAAATCGAACCTGCTAGGCTTTAACGAGATATTCTCAAGTGTTAAACAGCCCACTGCCTTCAGCATCTTGGAACCATATTACTAGATTAAAGCTTCCCATTCCATGTGAAAGAAAGCTATGGAAATCCTTTGTTGCATTGGAGTTTGGTGGTACTCAAAGAACTTATTTGCCTTGTATACCCATCTTAAAGGATTTTCCCCATCAAACTTGTGGAAATCTAACCGAAGAGATCTGGTATATATATATATATATGTGTGTGTGTGTGTGTACTTTTATTCCCTTCAGAACTATCTCATTCAGTATACTCTGTGAGTGTCATTCTTTTTGTTGTTCATGAGGTTTTTGCAATATGTAGTTGTAAATGATTGATGAGATGATAAAAGTGAACTGACGAAACTTGGACTGAATTAGACACAATCAGGCTGCTCGAGGTGCTTAATTGGGCCTCCGAATGAAATGAATACGACTTGGCTAATTTCTTGAATACCTAACTATCTTGAATTGGACCCATTACAAAACACACACTACATAATATGAAACGCAGACCTATAAAACACATTACATTAAACATAAAACGCAATCTCTTTGTATTCTCTGCTTAACATCAATGGACTCCAATTGGCTGCTTCATTTTTTTTCAAATTCACACCACACCAACCCAAGCTATGTTAGAAAATTGTAATGAATTTTCTAGTTTCTAGGATATAGATGGGAATGGATAATAATGATTGAATGTGAAAGATGGATGATGAATAAGGAAGGGCAATTCGAGAAGCCCAAGAACTCCGATGATTGATTTGAGAACAGTTAATCTCGAAGAAACATTTTATTGATTAATCTTTTTGATACCTAATACAATCATCCCCTGAATCTTATATAGACTCAATTAACTATAAGTCTAACTACTAATATTCAACCCAACTAACTATTAAATTATAAACACAAGGCCAAAGAGCCCTAACCTAATACTATCCCTTACAAAAATCTTTTTAAAGTAAAGGATTAAAGAGAATTGGTTTTTAATCTCCCAAATGGGAGCCTCTTATTTCCTCCCATTTAAAAATGTTACGTCTTTACTAATTGCTGCTAATGCCCTAAATGATTAGTAATTTAGGGTAGGGGATGAATTTTGGGCTGATTGATTTATAATGAACCTTGGAAAATTTATTTTTGAAGCAATCGGCTACAAGTAGTAGTTTTTGGCCCAAATGGGTTATTTTAGGTCCAATTGGTTTGGAAGCCTAAATCTGGAGCTAAAATGGTTTGAAATATAATTATGGGCCAGAGGATTTATGGTTTAAAGAGGTTAGGTCAAAGGGCCTAGTGTTAGGCTTCTTTTTCAAATGAGTGAAATCCGACCCAATGGCCCAATTAAGGCGACAATTTGAGAAGCTTGAAGAGTCTTCTAAAAGGTGACATGGCAATGTACATAGCAACCAATAGGAAGGAGACAAGTGGGTCTAAAAACCATGGGAGCCTCCAACATGATTGGTTCTGGAGCGTATATGAAAAACTAGTTTGTCAGAAATTGGGTCAAGTCTCAAGTGTAATGCATGTGGCGTAATATGACAATAATATTATTTATCATTTATGTGAAAATGCAATTATATCATTATTTTTGTAAAAAATAAGAATAAATAAATCTTTTTGGGCCATGAAAAGTCAGAGACCCACTGTTAAGGGTGTTAGATGAGCTTAGTTGCTCTTGAATTCGGTTCAATTCGGCTCACTTAAATTCGATTCGGTCTCAGTTTGAAAAATAAATTAGTATTTGTGAACACAATAATTTACTCGTTATTAAATAAGACATATTCGTATAAACTCGATTCGGCTCGTTCAAATCTCATGAACTCAGCTTATATAAATTCCACTCGTCTTGTTCGGCTCGAATCATTAGCCCACCATAAGTCTCAGATTGTGAAGACCACAACCAAATTGTAGGTCTTTGCCTGTGGCCCACGAGGCTGTGGGTCTCCTTAAACAATATATATATATATATATATATATATATATATATATATATATATTTCCTTTTTCTATTAATGGTCACACAAACTCTGTTTTCTTTCTTTTTTCTAAATTATGTACAGTCCATGAGTGCAACTAGGATTCATACTTTCTCATAGAAATTGTTCTCTCTGAATTATAAGGCTACTTGGTCCCAAATCTATTTTATAAAAACTAGCTTGTAACCCGTGCTATGCGTGGGATTCTTCCTTATAATTTAGTTTATTATAATAATAAAAAAAAATGGAAGAAGAGAAGCATAGAAAATATAGATAAAAAATAAAAACTGAAAAATACTAATATAATATAATAGGGACAAAAATTTCTTATAAACTGGTTTGTAGGAAATTTTCTAGAACTCACATTTAAAAAAGACACGTATCCTTTAAATATGTGAGAAACACATATTTTTTTTATTAATACTATTAAAAAAGCATGTAAGAAATACATGCTATTTAAATAACAAGTGCTTCTCACATGCCAAATGACACATTTCAATCTTATATGTGGGTTGTAATAAATTTTCTACAAACCAGTTTGTAGGAAATTTCTGTCCATATAATAGTGTTATCTTTTTTGTATTACACAAAGTAATAAAAAACTACTCAATAAACATAATACGCTAAAAAATCATCATACTCTATATAAAAAACAACCATAGGAAACTCTCTTTCGCCATCATTTTCTTGAATTTAGTATAAAATTTACAAAAGATAAAATAAGTAATTTGAATGAAAAATAATATATTAATTACATAAAGAAAAAAAAAAAAAAAAAAAAAAAAAAGGAGGAGAGGAAACGAAATAAGATAACCATAGAAAATATAGACAAAAAATGAAAAATGAAAAATACTAATAGAATAAGATAGAGTTTTCTTTTCCATATACTTTTCCGGTAGATATGAAACCTTGAAAATAATATTGTTTATCAATTAAGCACGTTAACAATGTGCATTATACAGGGAAAAAAAAATTCAGTGAACAATGTAAATTAAAAAATTGTCGTACCTCGTACTCAAAATTACAATTAATGTAAACTCTCTCAGTCCATGGTTTTCTTGAATTCAATGTAAAATTTAGAAAAGGAAAAAAAAATAAAAATAAAAATAAAAAAATAAAAAAAAGCAATTTGAACAAAAAAAATAGGGAAAATTACAGTTTAGCCCCCCAAATTACCACCCGTTTTGCGTTTAGCCCCACAAACTGCCAACACTCTGACTCCGACCTCCCAAACTACCGACGACTTCAAAAATGGCCACTCTGTTACCTCTTCCCGTCAAAATGGATGGAAAACCTATCACGTGCCATGCACGTGACATTTTAAGACACAAATCACCGAAAATGCCCCTGTCTTCAAAATTGAAAGTACAAAAACGGCGTCGCTTCATCCACATCGACTGTCACGGCAACCACTGGCAACGAGCTTGACACCTCAACGACCCCAATGCGCTCCTCTGTAATCAGCCTCTTTGATTTCTTCGTCCCTTTCTACGAAGAAGAACAGTTCTCAGAGTCCACACCCCCTCTCTCCTCCACGATCATAAACAAAAACCTAGACGGTCCGTACATGTATAGCCCCCGCCACTTTAAAACGTTGTCCATCTCCATCGTTTCTTCCGTGTAGAGAGGTGGAGAGGGAGATGCGGGATTGATTTTTCCAGCAGAAAAAGTAGAGGAGCTCCTTTGAAGGGTTGTAGAGGGAGATGCGGGACTGGTTTTTCCAGCAGAAAAAGTAGAAGAGCTCCTTTGAGGGGTTGTAGAGGGAATTTTCCACGACGAAGAGGGTCTGCCGTGGGATCCTTCTCCATCTCCGTAGCACGCAGAAGAGCTGAGCAAGTATGGCTACGACAGAGACAGCAAACACCACGGTGAGCGCCGTGCCGAGCTTGCTCAGAGGAATCATTGCGGATATTTTAACGAACTGTTGTTGGGGCGAAAGTGAAAGACAAAAGTTTTTTTGGTGTGTTTTGTTGTGGACTTTGGAGTTTCTAAGCAATGGTGTATTTTCAAAAGAGCATCAACTCATGTAATGCATGATTCTGAATCTTGCTGATTGAGGAGGGTCCACCGGTCCACCCACTTTGTAACCAAAAGTACACATGCAAACTCGGTTTGGCTTACACGTATCCCAGACTTGTTACCTCTTCTAGATTCTCTCCCCCAGCTGGATTGACACGTTGATTTTGTTCAAGTGCTGCGTGTAGCTATATCAAAGGACGCAGGACGCTGGACTTGAAGATAAAGACGCAGGACTTGAAGATGTGATCAAAGGACGTGGGTTGCCCACATTTTAAACTAGAAGGCGCTATATTCACGTATTTGCAAAAGGGACCTTAGATTTTTATGTCCTTTCTCAAAGGACTTGAAGACGTACTACTCACGCAGACATGAAAACCATGCAAACAAATCATCGAAGAACTGATGAAGCTCGCATTGCCTAGTGCATGGTAGAAGGTGAAGGTTATTGAAATGCCTCCACAAGTGTATTTTGTTACTTGGATTTGCACGGCAAAGTTGGTGCTGATAGAAACTAGCTTCCCTTGCAAAGATTGATTAAGGTTGTAAAAGTTTAATTCTTTCAAAGGGATATTTGCTTGGGCTTCTACAACCAGAGCACCAATGTTGTCACAAAAAAATCTCAGGCTCACCAGTATTTGGGTTTTGAACGATTCTTCCTGCAAAAGGTGAGAGTTTCAGCAAGGGAGCTCTTAAGAATGTCAACAAATGTCAACAATCGCTGTAAAGTTGTTGAGAAGGGGAGTGCGGTAGAAGTAGAAGCCGGAGTTTGTGACTCCGACGATCAGTGGTGGCCGTAGCCTACCTGCAGTACGCTTGTTTTGTTTAAAATGACCATTTTGTACTTTCAATTTTGAAGACAGGGGCATTTTCGGTGATTTGTGTATTAAAATATCACGTGCACGGCACGTGATGGTTTTTCCATCCATTTTGACGGAAAGAGGTGACGGAGTGGCCATTTTCGGAGTCGTCGGTAGTTTGGGGGGCTAGAGTCAGAGTGCTGACAGTTTATGGGGCTAAACGCAAAACGGGTGATAATTTGGGGGGCTAAAATATAATTTTCCCTAAAAAATAATATAAATTAGGAAATAGGGACAAA
The DNA here is from genome assembly GCF_958979055.1 of Alnus glutinosa. Lineage (NCBI taxonomy): Eukaryota > Viridiplantae > Streptophyta > Magnoliopsida > Fagales > Betulaceae > Alnus > Alnus glutinosa. The sequence goes on along the minus strand of NC_084889.1, from coordinate 28,599,045 downwards.
AAAAAATGTAAAGAAAGAACAAAATCAAAGAAAATAAAGTAAAAAAAAAAAAAAAGTAAAATGATAACCACTAATATAATAGAAAATAACTATTTTTTTATATACCTTTTCCAGTTCCAAAGAAATTTATAGGTATAGAAAGAAACTACGATCAAATAGATATTTTTTAATTTGACCATCATTCTTATATATAGTGTAAAAGAAACTACTTTTTCAACGAAAATAAAAAATAATATAAATTATCAGTGCAAAAATAAGGATAGAAAATCAAATCAGAAAAACAGAAGCACATAAAATAAATACAAACATATTATTTACAATTCTATTGAACACAGCCCCGACAAACTTGAAAGGGAAACTAAAAAAAAAGGCTATAGGAGTATTACAAACAAAAAGGTTCCAACAATAGCAAAAACTTTGCTCTCTTTGCTTTGAGCACCACTCTCCGGTAATGTAAACAACATTGCAGTTTTGCAAAGCCACAAACCATTACTTCTCCATATATTTATTTGAGAAAGCGAGAGATATTGGAGTGACTTTCGACATTTCCCAAAGAAAAAAAAAAAAAATTTGACGTTTGACTCTTTGAGGTTTAGTTTGTAACGGACATTTAGTGGGAGGGGAAGTGGTGTTGGAGCAAAAGATTTTACTTAAAGGAAGAGAGAGAGATGTAAAAATTAGTAAGAATTTAATGACAACAAAATTAAATGTTTCTATTCATTTTCTATTCAATGGAAAACGAATAAATGTAACGCACCGTTTATTTCACTTGAAATACATGGAGCAGTTCAATTTTACTTTTTTTTAAAAAAAAAAAACTTTTTTTTACTCTTTTTTTTTTTTTTTTTTTTTTTTTTTTTTTTTTTTTTTTTTTTTTTCAATTTTACTTAAAGGAAGAGAAAGAGGTAGAAATTAGTGAGAATTTAATGATAAAAAAAAAAATTTGACATTTCTATTCACTTTTTATTCATTATAAGAGAGTTAATTAGTCATATTAAATGCATCGTTTATTTTACTTGAAATACACAGATCGGTTTAGTTTTACTTAAATTACCAATTTTTTACTCAAATGACCGATTCAATGTTTGAAAAGTATAGATTTATGCCACATGTCCTAATTCTAAGCCAACTCTAAGTTGGAACTCAGCTTTTATATATATATATATATATATATATATATATATATATATATATATATATATATATATATATATATATATATGTTTCAATAAAAATAAAATTCATATAATTTTGAACATTAAAAAAAAAAAAAAACATTTCAAATTTAATGCTTAATTAACTCTTTAGTGTTTTTAAAGCATTTATATTCCTTTTGTGTTTTGCCTTTTTTTACTTTCAAAAGCAAAATAGCACTTACAAAAAATAAGTGAAAATCGTAAAAATCACATAAAAGAAAAATAAATATCTCATAAAACATTTAAATGAATTAATACATAAGACCCTTATTTTTAGTTTAATTCATATAAATTAAAACATGTTAAAATATTTGTTCCCGTAGATTTAGTTTAGAATGAAAATAAGTATGAAGAAAAAAAATAGCAAGAAGAAAACCCCGATTTTGATTATCAAAATATAAAATAGGAAATTAGTATGAATTTTTTTTAATGTCGATATGATACCTATTATATTTCAATCTTATATAATTCTGAACATTCGAAAAAGAAAATGAACAAAAAAAAAATCTCATAAACATTCAAATTAAGAATTGTTCAACCACAAATTTCACAAACAAAATAGAAACATATTTGGATTTCAACCAAAAATATAAAAATACCAAAGAGTCATACTTATTTCATTAATTGAGAGAGAGAGGCTACTTGTATCATTAATAGAGAGAGAGAGAGAGAAAGAAAGAGAGGGATTAAATAGACCGGTTCAATTTTATTTAAAAGACCGGTTCAGTGCTTAAAAGACCGGTTTAGTCACTAAAAAGTATGGGTTCATGCTACGTGTCACTATTCTATGCCATTCTAAGGAAGAACTCGGCTTTTATATATATATATATATATATATATATATATATATATGATTATAGGGCAGAATTATTAGGGAAACCAAAAGAAAGCAAGCAGGAAAATAGCTTACTGGTACATATAATTAACGTGTAGGACAAATTATTCCCAGTTTTGCGAAACATCAAATCACTCTAGGCACCCTAATTACCTGCATTGTGATTCAGAAACCAGATATAACTTCTGATCATTGGCAACCATGTTTATGTCATGAATTTTACCCCCATTTTCTGACAAAATACAAGTGCCACTTGAACATTTCAACTGCTCCTTTGCTGCTTTGATGAGCTCTTCAATGCTTTGCGGAACCCACAATACAACTCCCTCTCTTCTCTCCTCCTTAGGATCCCATGGGTGAATGGGGAACACTGTGCATGTCTTCTTGCGCATTTCATCTGTTGTTGCCAACAGAAATGTTGTCAACTTACTGAGAGTAGTAGGGTAAACATCTGACAAATCACTTAATGCAAGAAATTACTCAGGCTAATCAAGGAGAAGGGCCAAAGAAACAAAAAGAGATGACACAAGTACGATTCCCTCATTGGGTAGAATATTTCCTTTTGTTATTATAAGAATGAAAGGATTTGATTTTTCTCCATTATATTTTATTTGATTGATATCCAACTTCCATGATTGTCTGCCTTGACTCCTTTTACATAATGTGCTTGACCTTCTAAGAATATCCATCTTGTCTCATTCTCAACATGTGTATGGATCTATTTCCTCAATAAAGTGATTACTAATCGCCTCCAGCTCGATCTTTTCTTTTCCTAAGCTACTAATTGCCTCTAGTTGTTTGCAATTATATCCTCCTTAGCTCTCTTTCTGAGAAGGCTCTTCTTCTTGATTTTCTTCATATCACTTGCTGCCGTCATCACCCTACGGATCCATTCTTTAGTATGTTCAATTGTAGATTTCCATACAATCCTATTGATACAAGAATGCTTGAAAAGTTTAGTGACAAGGAATTGTATTTCTCACTGATAGTGTGCATAGGCTTGAATCAAATTGTTCAGCCCATGTCCTAAAAGATTCAGATTTTTGCGACAATCAGTTCTCCAAAATAGTATCAAACCCTTATTTTTCGGCAGGTCATTGGTTCAAAGAAAAAAATAAAATAAAATAATAATTTCTATTATATTGTCTGTAAGCCAAAAAAAAAAAAAAAAAAAAATCAAATTTAATGAAGTACCAACTATTTTTTTCAGCAACAAATTTTTGTGCAGTAAAATTCCATCCAGAAATGCACAGTTTATTGCTAACCAGATAATTGAGGATAGTGATGCAATATGTAAGAACTACAATTTTGTTCGTACCTCGAATTTCTTGAGAGCAATCAGATAACTCGGACAACTGAGAAGTTCTCGTAACTTCGAGTAGCTTGATCAAATTCTTATTTCCACCTATCCAGGCATCATCAAGTGGAGTATTTCCCCATCTGCATGCAGAAGACAGGCTGACAAAGGTTAGTCCAGCTGGCAAAGTTCTAATGGTAAAAAGCAATAAAGGTATGCCTAGGTCATTGTGCGTTATTTATTTCCTACGTGCTTTTTTCCGTTCACCCTACTGGCAATGCAGACTATATAAATTGTCCTCTTTCGTCCTTTTAATGTTTTCTAACTACAACAGAAATTGAAATTTCTTTCAAAGTAATTTTTAAATCTTAAAGAAATATCAACCAGAACTTTATTTCATCATGAGGGAAAAGTATACACCATGATATTACTATTTTTATTACTCATCCAAAGATCCATAGTGTAAACAACCACAAAACTATATTTAATATGCATACATCAAGCATATCATAACACGTAATCAATCAAAACAACTTCCTCGCCGCACAATCTTATATTATGCACTTGCAAAACAGCCAGAGGCTCAAAAAGGATCATGCATCACCCTTGTCTTAAAAACCACAAAATATATATTATTAAAGTTATACCTGTCCTTTGACAAAACACTCGAACCTGCTTCCAGAAGTAATTCTGCCATTGAATATAACCCTTCTGAGGCAGCAAGGTGAAGTGGCGTTCGGAGATCATAATTTTTGGCATTTGGATTAATGCCACTAGCCAAAATCCTTTTTAGAAGATCCAAATCCCTCCTCGCAATAGTCATACAAAGAAATTCACCAGCATTATCAATATTAAGTGCTGCCCCTGCCTTAACAAGTAAAGAAGCTACTTGATCGTGCCCATTCTTCATGGCTTCAAGCAAGGGAGTGTTTCCAAACTTATCTAGTACACACGGTTAAACAACACTTATTACTAGATTTCTTTTTGGGTTGGGGGGGGGGGGGGGGGGGGGAGGGGGAAGAGAGAGAGAGAGAATATCAATTAACAACGACGAACCATTGCATATCTTCTAGTAAAAATAATGAATAGCTGCAAAAATTAAGACATCACATCAAACTTTTAAATCTTGAAATGTTTTAAATTAATGGAAAAAGATAAAAAAGAAAGAAAAAAAAAATTATCGAAAAAGTGATTTTAGAAGCCTTTTATACATTTGATGGTGAAAGATATTTAATTAGATAATATCCATTCCATCCAAACCCCTTTTTTCCTGCCACATCACCATTATAGCTTCAATTTTTCTATATATGATTTAAATTTACGTCAAATGCTCTAATTTGAAACCTTAATTTTCAAAATATAGCAATATCCTTTTTTTTTTTTTTTTTTTTTTTTTCCTTAAGTTCGTTGAATTTGTTTGCTATTATTTTATGCTGGCAAACAAAGGAAAAATATTTCAGAGTTTTGATAGTGTTGGACTTTGAATTGGAACTAATAAACTAAATCCAGTTATTCACCACGAACAGTGTGACACATAAAGGTGTTAATTTGGAAGGGAAAATAATCTAGTAAACATTTAGCCCTAAGGATTCCGACCCTATGTGCCCTTGAAATTATGTTTTATCTTGCAAGGGGCAATGTGTTCGGGAGCCCACAAAACTATGGACAGAATGACAAAGTACAGGGGGTTGGGCTCACCTGCCCACCCTTGATGGTAATCAAACTACAGGTAGTGGAAAAGCCAACCTGAAATGTTGATGCCCACTCCTTGCTCAATAAGGAAAACAACAATATCTTCGTATCCTTTGGATGCAGCAATATGCTGAAAAAAAAAAACAAAAAAATTAAATATGTGTATAACCCATACCATAATTTGTTTCATTCCTAGTAATTGAGATAGGGGGAAAAAAACAAACACCATAATTAAGCAATGTTCTAGCTTCACAAACTCCACAATCTTCAACAAAAAAATATTATGTTTAAATCCCTTTACATGGATAGTGGCATTTAATAGTATGCAATGTTTTAGCTTTTCTGATTTTTTGGACTTTTGTTCTTTTTTTTCTCCTAATAGAGGTTTTTTTTCTTGAATACTTCTTATGTACTAAGGTTGCACCTCTTTGTGCTTTTCTGATGAGATTGAATTACTTAATTTTAAAAAATAAAAAATAATGACAAAATAGACACAGGGCACAAAATCAGTACTGGCTTTTACACTAAAGTAGACTTCAAAGTTAAAATTCATTATAGATAAATCTATAAACCCTAGTTTTATCATAATACTTGATTAAAAAAATTTGCGTTTAAAATTATCACTTATGAAATATCATTTCAGAGCAAACATGTTAACATGACTGGCACAGCCATATAAATGCATCAATTAAAATTCACCAAGAGAACATAAAATCACAGGCATACATAAGACATATTGACATGAGACTCCACTTCAATAATTAGGGTTTACAAGAGTGATGTGTGAGAGTGACAACTGCCCAGAATGACATGTAAGCCTCATCTCCTCAAAAAAAGCTGTAGAGAGGTTGTACCTCCCAAGCAATGAGTAAAACATCCGCTGAGTTACCCTCAATCTTAGCTAGTAAGCCAAGACCTTCAAAGATGCCCAATGTGGGTTGACAAGCTTGTAGTATTTAGGGAAGTGAAGTAGGTCCTATGCATCCTTGTAGAGAGTTAGCAACCTCCTTAGCAACCCCACACCTCAGATGATCCCTAGGTTTAACTACAGAGTGAAAGAGACAGAAAGTGTGCCAAGCATTAATACAACATTTAGAGAACTTGCTTACAGATTTACTAACACAACTCAAATCACCACGAACTCATGCTACAACGTTCTTTCTTGTTCCCCTATCGAATCCCATTATTCTTACTCTTCATCCATGCTACTCACATGTCAACTCAATGAGCTCCCCACATTGACTCCTCAGCACTCCACTCTAAACCTCAGTCCACATCACTTCTCGAAATCCTCCATTATTCGCATCTCTAAGCGAAAATGATGTCATTATGTGTGTGAGATTCCTATATCGACATCTAGAAGGATTACTCTAAAGAATCAAGATGTCAGTGGTTAGAAAGTCTCAAAGACCTAAGGCCTATTGCTCTCTCAAAAGCTCTCTCCTTTTGTGTCATCTAATCTCATGGAAGTCCTGAGAATGAGATCTATATAATACGTAAAAAAACATAAAAATAAAGATAAAACCTCAATTTGGAAAACTTCATTCAAAATAGGATACAAAATCTTTTAAATATATACCGTCTTCAAATGGGAAACAGCGCGTTCATACACCATTAGTTATAAAACATGACTTTTGGCTCTCGCATTCAAACGGCTATCTATCACGCTTTGAGTAAAACAAATCTAACATCTGTTTGATTCGAACAAGACTTTGAACTCACTTTGAACAAAACCAATATGAGATCTATTTGGTTCAAATGAAGCTTCGAGCACACTTCAAACACAATAATCTGTCTAATCATGTTAAAACGTGGGTTCAAATGTGCTTTAAACATTGGTCCTTGGTTGATCTTTTCTATTTACATTCAAACGAGATATTTAGCGCAATCTTGTAAAGTATCGAACATTTTTATTTCAAAAATAGATACTTCTTCAACTTTTTTACACAACTTAACCTAAGTAATGCGTAGTCATGTCTAACTTCCTAAAAGTCAAGTTTTAGGTTTCTAGTCCACTATCAAAAATATATTAGATCCATTTATAGCTCATGTCTTCATGAATATGTGAAATATGCATTTAATTAATGAAAGACACGACTCACTAAACTTGGTGTTTAAACCAATTCAATGAATTCATACGCGTGTATTTGTCTATAAAATTTACTAACACAACTATGGACTTAACAATCCAATCCGATTCTAAAGTACTTCAAATTTGTACCAAAAGAACAGCAAACCAGCCCCTTGGTAGCTTTCCTTTCCTCCACGAAGCATGCTTCTCATGAACATATGAAGCTAAGGAGGGAAACAAATGGAAGAAAAAGGTGACAATTTATGCTGTATGTGTGGAACTCCCTTCATCATTATAAACAATGAAAATCGTCCTAAGAATTTGTGCATGCTCTTCTTTCTAATGATGTTAGAACGAAATGGAAATTCAAACACAAATCATTTTCTATCTCAAAAGATAGGCTGATGCTCTAGGATATTTCAACTCATTTTGATTTTTTACTGGACAAGACATAAAAGGTCTAGTTTTGCTCGTTAGTTTTAGATCTTCTATTCTACCTAAAAGCAAAAAGCATTTTTCCGTTTTTCTTCATGTAACTTAAATTTAAATAGATTAGATGATTCACTAAACTCTCCCTTATTTAAAAATTTTGAAGAACGGAAGTTTCCAAATTTTGTCATTGAGATAAAGTCAAGAGAGAGAGTACTAAGTTGTTAAAATTAATTAAAAAGATCAGTATGGTATTCCAGTGCTCTATTATAAAAAATAAATATATAAATTTAAATGTGGCCTGAGCCTTCTAAATTCCATACCAAAGGTGATCTTTCATTATAATCCGTCTTGTTGGGATCAGCTCCTGCTCTAATCAAACGTTTCACTCGATAAGAATCTCCATCATAAGCAGCACAATTAACCTTCATAGCCAGCTCTGATTCACGCTGTTCAATATACAATGTAACATCTGATTCCAAAATCTTGCTCCGAAGATTGGAGTCCTTTCCCTGTCATTGCTAAAATTGTTAGAATATTATTTACCAACTCATGAATTCAGATTTAATTCTAACTAGATAAAACTAGAGTTCAGAGTCTTTTATGTAAATAGAGAGCAATTTTCTGCAACTGACACAACTAATCTCTATTCAAATGGAAGAAGGAGAAAGAAAATTGATATTTCCAAGCTCAGTTTACCTCAAGTAGGTTGTTCACAATTATCCGTCCATCAAAAAAACATATCTCCAAGATTTCTTTAAAACATTGTTTATCAAGTCGCAAGACTCTAGATAGTTCTCGAACTCGAACTGTACAAGTCTGAGGAGTATTACAAAGAAAAGAGACCTCGCCAAATGAGCAATGTGCTTGCAAACGCATAAGATATTCTTTTGTTTCATCATCTTCCACCATTCCTATCTCCTCCTGTAGATAATATCATATCCATCAAACCTACAATTCAAGAATATATAGATACAAAAACCCACAAAAATAGAGGCATGCGTCTAGATATACTAATTTAAAACTTAAACATGCAAATAAGAAGAAAAGATATCCAACAAATAAATATATTTTTACATATTCTTGAGATTAACAGTCGAGTATATATTTTTATGGTTACATTCTAGGTTTCTTAAAATTAATAATCCATTATAACTTAGAGATATTTCAAAATGGTTATATGCAGAATTAAATATGTTATTCTTGAGATAAATATGTAATAAAAAAGTAAAATGTAATCAACACCCCTTGTACTTAGACGCATTTCTGTTCACACTTCCTATGTTACCGATCCCACCCAAACGCCACTATTTCTTCTTCCTTTGGAAAAAGCTTTGGGATCTCTAGGGAAAAAGAAGGGAGTAGCTCTTACTAGAGAGAGAGAGAGAGAGAGAGAGATGTTAAAGGTTATCAAAAAACTTGAATTAATGGCCAGTATGGATTTTCAAGACATTATTCTTCCATCTTAACCTACTGTGATTGGCTTCTTGGTAACATCTTGTTACTCTATAAATAGGCTTCAATCAAGTTGAGATCTCTTTACTTTCAAAAAGTTATACTTTCTATAGAATAAAAATTGTTAAATTATTTTGAGGTGGCCATATCATCTAATACCATATATAGAAAATAAAAATGCTGCATTGCAAGTAAACAAACAAATAAAAAGATAACATATTGGAGTTTGAAAGCATTTTAAAAAAGAAAAATCCATACCACTTCGCCATGACATATTATATAAAGTTGATCTATTACGTTTCCCTGTTCTATAATCACTTCCCCTGGGAGAAAAAACTCTTCATGGACTTTGATTGCCTGATAAACCATGGAATGAATAAGAGCTATTTCTACTGATATGATTGAACATTATGAAGAGATATCAGATAATTGTTTATCAAAAAAAAAAAAATGAAGAGATATCAGATAATTAAATTACAGAGAGAGCAAACAAAATAAGTAAACAAATATAATAAAAACTATTTTTTTCATAAAATCAGATCCAAACACTAAACAAGGCAATTAGCATACTTCTAACTAACAGTCTACTTCAATTACATTCAGCTAAAACTAAAAGGTCCCTAAAGTAAAATAAATGCACTGAACAAAATTTCTAGACGCTGATGCTCTCATAGCCACCAGAAAGCATGGAGAATACAGCCTCATTTAATGTACCTGCCATTTGGGTACCCACATTTTTATCATGTGATACTAACTCTTTAAGTACAAACATAATAAATAAATAAATAAGGCATATAGATTGCCCATTACAACGAATTAATTGATTACTGCTCAACTCTTGGAATTTAGATGTTGATGGACATTTTAGAGTGCCAATTTATTTTAAGAGCAGGAGACATGTTGCCAACATTCAGATCTTCATTGGTGAGAAAATTTTTCATTTGGTAACCAATCTTATGAAACTCTATTTAGCTTTGATCTGAAATGTGATGCTAATGCAATGGAGATATGAATCTTTGGACAGTAAACTCTAAAATAATTTATAACTTCAATTATATTTGATGTGTGAGTGAGAAATACACTTTCTATTATCTTTTTTATTTTTTAATTATTTTTTGCAAGTAGAGTAAGCATACCATAACATTCACCTTCCTCTTATGCCCTTTCTTTTCACTAAGTAATTTATAAAGGAACACATTGAAAAAGGACACATGTCTATAGCACACAGGAAGCATACAAGATAAGCTCCAAAAAATGAATTGAGGAGAAAAAAAAAAAAAAAACTTAAAAATTGGGCCACCAATGAAGAAGGAAGAGGAGATAAAATACCAAGAGGACAGTGTCCTCAGCAAACTTATCTCCAGCGTCCAAGCTCAACAAATTGAAATACCCTACGACTTATCTCCCTCCATATGGACCACAACTAGATTCTCCCCACTTCTAACAGTGGCTTCCGAACCACAACATCTCTACAAGTCTCTCTGGCTCAATTCATCTCCATAGCATCCTGCCACAAAAGTACTCACCTCCTATACCCCTCCATTAAACATTTGTTCTGCATATAATCCCTACCATTTCAAGATAACCCTTTCCATCCTTCCCCATATTTGAAATCCATTACTCTCTGTCAGAGGCTAGCCATCTCACTCTTCCGACAATTACTTTTAATCCCAAACTGCCAACTTGTAACTAAAACCTTATCCCATTGAAACAAATGATATTTAAACTCATCACATTTCAAGCTGTAAAGAGCTCCTTCTTCAAGTCGCTCAGCCACCTATACCAGTATATAGACAACCATATAAAGTAGGTCAGAAAACCTTTTTTTTCTAAATAAGTAAAAGAGCAGAATCCATGCTCCTTCTTAATCAGTGTGATCTTCCCCGTGCTTTTTAGAATTACTGCCTTTTAAACTCATAAACCTCTTCTCATAGCTCAATAGTAGTATCTGGTACTGGAATAGCCTTAAAAGAAGAATCCAGTGGGAGCCCTAGGTATGACATAGGCATGGAACTACCACATATAAATAGACTATCTACATTTTAAAACCATACGCAACATACCTTTCTACACTAAAAATTGTTTTGACCAACTGGAGATAACAATAGATGGCATTCCTCTGAAATAAATTCCACCTAACCATCGAAAACGGAAACAGCATATGACTCATGACGAACTTGTGCAGACAGCTAATCATACAGGAAAACCGATAATGTTCAAGTTCCAAAATGTGAATCTTAAGTAAGAAATCAAAACCTAATCTAGAACAACAAGACTGAGTTGTTATGGTAGTGCTTGCAATGAATAAACAATTCCTAATAACAGTTCCAATGAATTTTGCATGTAGAAAGTCAAACTGGGGCTATCAGCTCTCTGCCCCTGAAATAGAATCCTTGGCAGAAAGGAAAACTGAGACTTCTAAAGTCAAAAATGGATGTGATCAAGTTTGAAAAAATCATGTGACTTTCAACTTTAGAAACAGAAAAAGTAAGCAAAATTTATAGGTGCTCAACCATTGGAATTCTCAGTATACGTCACATATAGAGCATGATGGCTTACAATTTGCTTGATAAAACCCAAAGAGCACCCTTTGAATATAGAAGCTTCTCTAATAAATGGCTCATATAAGTTTTGTGAAATCTGCATAGAAAAACAAAAGGACAAATTGTAGTAAAGACATAAAATTCAAGCACTTCCATAATTCATAAAGCATCAGGTACATGCAATGAACAATATAATATCAACATCTAAAACGTTATAGCATGAATTATACCCTAACTATTGGATCAGGCATTTTCTTCTAACTTATCCCAACTTACAAAACTAGGTAATTGCGGTGATTTGGAGAAACATCTTCCACAATTATTTGCAATCAATTTGTAATTTCCCAATTGAAAATTATTTCCATAAAGGAAAGAAATACATTTAGTAAAACTTGAACCATCTGACGAGGCTAAGTGATACTCCCATAAAGACACAATCGTGAAAGATTAAATTTCATTAATAAAGTTGAGAGGGGAGTCATCCAACGGGGAAAAAAGGAAGACAGAGAGGGAGAATGGTCCCTCAAGTGAAGTAATTAATATTCCGAGAATACGGGTATCAGCATTCATTTGTAGTCTTCACACCATAATCGGATCTAAGTAAATGCTTCCTTTACAAAAAAAAAGGGTAGGATTTTGCATTCAAATTCAGGGGTCTACAGTTTTAGTCCTACATATTGTGAAACTCTACAGTACAGGCTGAAAAGAAAAATGTCATCATTTAGATGAAAAACGGGCAATATTCAATGGCATGGATGTGAAGCCTTTTACAGAAGATGGAGGCAAGTTTATAAACAAACTTACCCCTTTTTTTATGATGGTAATTACACAACACACACCAAATTGATCTCGAGCACATGACCTTATCCTCCACCATATTCTTATAAGGTGAGTAAATGCCATTTGAGCTATAGGTAATAACAAGCCATTTGAGATAGATGTAATTAGCACTATCTCATTTATTTTTATTTTGATAAATAATGGCGTATCATTAAAAAAGAGCAAAGAGGCGCAACCCTAGTACACATGAAGTACTTTCTCATTTATTTTTAAGCAATAGTGCACTAAAACTTTATAAACAAGTAGCAAATTTTCCTATTCAACCCAAAGCCACTAGTATTCTAACAAATTCCTCCAAAGTTAAGATTATTGCATGTTTCAATAGCTTCCATAGTCTATATATTTGAATTACAATTGAACTCTAAAAAAAGAAACGCTTGACTATTCATTCGCACCCTCACATCCTAAGATTAGAAATTGATAGAATCTCAAATATTCGACAAACACTTGCATCTGAAGAAGAGAGGCCTTTCTGCATGATAACCTCCAACTCTATCATTCATTCTATGGAAATTACAGGAAATCTCAGACGATCATACCCACTCAAAAACTTTTATGTCCCTTATTTCACAGCCAGAGACATTCAATCTCTTAATTGGTCTAATCCTTCTCACCACCCGTCACTCAAAAAATTGCAACTTAAGGTATGGGTGAAAGAGAAAATCATGCAAAATCAGTGGGAATCATTGATGTATGTGTTCATTCTATATCTACATGGGGAAAAACAACTGATATAACTTCTCTCAGTGATAACGATCACACAAATGCATGTTTACAAAATGTAATAGATGAATAAAACAGTTTTGAAAACCATACTTATTAAGTAATATGGAATTTTGAGGGAATTATTTGCCACGAAAGCTTATTATATCAAGCATGGAATTGTTAGGAAGTTGGCCAAAAATTTATATCATGTATGCCACATGCTATCCCCACCCCTCCCCACCCCTTTCTTTTTGCAGGCTCGAACTAAATATGGGCTCTGCACATGCAAAACAGAAGAATTACTAGAAATCGGGGATAGAAAGACTTGAATCAAAACCTCATAGACAAAAACCAGCCTCTTATAGCACGTTAGAGAAACTTCAATCCCAAAATCTTAAGATAATAAGTAGTGAGCCAAATATTTATATCAAGCATACCACAAGCTAAGAAGAATGTGCTAAATTGATGGTGTATAGGCAAATAAAATTTTTTCAACACCTTAGTCCGAATAGAGGCTGGAACATCCTGAAGTAAAGCAACTTCGGTGTTGCTACGCTCATATTGTAACCGTAGATGACCTTTGATCTCCTTACTTGTTTGTCTATCAAGCTTGTGTTTATTCATATATTTGATAAGGTCTGCCATTTTATCCCTAAACTGTTCTGTCTTTGATCCTTTTACTACCAATGCTGCCATGTTACCAAGCAGATAAGCACCAAGAATCATGTCAAATGATACATAAATCATAATGAATATCATTTCCCTAACATTGACTGCATGTATTTCTCCATAACCTGCAAGTAAAGCATTTTATCAGCACGTACAGTGAAGCATTCCAAATCCAATATGAGAAACTCATAATGAAAAAACACTAATTCATATGGCAATGAGAAGGGATCATTGTCAAATTTTTTAAAAAACATGTACTGTGTTAGATTTAATCAGAGAAAACCTTCACGACATAGCACTGCTTCATATAAAAATGATGAGTCATTTTCAACAATTTTTGGACATACTGTTTACATGTTTATAAGGAATAACCATTATGGCATACAATAGAAGAGATGAGCTCTCAAATAGAGCACGAACTCGCATAAACTCATAGTAATCTTGAGTGTCACTTGTACAAATAACCAATAACTTGTTAGTCATATTTGTTTTTTATCAAGAGAGAGTCATAGACAAGCATACCAACAGTCGCCATGGTAACAATGGCAAAATAGAGAGATGTTACATAACGCTTCCAAAGATCAATCTCTCTAAAGTGTGAATAGCTGTAGTCACCCATCTTCAAACTTCCTATCCATGTGTAACCTTCCTCGGAGGCAGGCAAAGTGGTAGCAAGATAGTAAAAGATGCAGGCAGCCGTATGTGTGCAATAGAGTTCAACAACAAAAAGATTTGCAATTCTTGTAGTGAGGTAATTTAGCCGGATATCTTTCTCCAACTTCTCAAAAAACTCAGTTACTCTAAGTGCTCGACTTAGCCTAATCCACAACAGGTACCTGACTGGCTCTTTTCTACCAGATGCCTGATCAGAGCAGTTGTGTTCAAATCATCATATATAGAGTTACTGAATTTAAAATAATTGAATAGAGATACCCCATAAGCATCTTGAGGAGTCAATCCAGAATAAAACAACTTGTGACACAGTAATTTACCACAAATGGTAAGGAACAATATAACGTTGTTGATGATAAAAGAAAGAGTCCTGAATTGACCATCTTATTTGTAACATACCCTTTTCACTTACCATTTTTCTTTCCCTTTTTTTTTTCTTTTTTTTTTTCTTTTTTTTTTTCTTTTTTTTCCACTTTTTGGGGTTTCGAAATTGTAAGCACTAAATGCCTCCCTTCAAGATAATGCATACTAGAGCTCTTGTTGTGGAATAAACTTAACATTGTATGCTAATGCCATAGATAATCCCAGAAACTGTTTCTCCTTATTGGAGCTCATTAGAAATTCGATCCGGATGGAATAAAAGAAACGGCAAACCAAAACCAAAAAGAGAAAATCAGTGTACAATACCTTGTAGATAGCATCCCAGGGGAAACAACCCAGTAAATCAACAAAGAACCGAGACTTCAAGTACCTAAAGTCAAGAAAATCACGAAGCATGAAAAACCCAATGGTGTTTTGCATGGATAATTACAACAGATTAAAAGTAGGAAAAGAAGAAAACAGCTACCGAAGGGCGATGAGATTGCGGTCGTAGACCATGCGGTAGGAGTGGGTGTCGCGATAGGCGACAAAGAAGCGGATGACAATGTCGATGAGGAAAGCGAATTGGCCGGCGATGTCGAGGAGGAAGAGGTTCTCAGGGAGTCCCCGAAAGAAGCCGAACTCCAGGGGCGTGAAGAAAGAGGAGTAGACCGCCCATAGCAAAATGAAATGCGTCCACACCACGTACCACCTGCGTTGCTCCCCATCATATTCATATCAATTTCCATTATATTCTCGCTATTTTTACGTTTTTACTCAATTGTTGTTTGCATTGCTTCATCATGGGTACTTTGTGCAAGGACCACAAATCTTTTATAATTTTATTAGAATTAATTATTTATATGATATGAGAATATTAAAAAAAAAATTAAAAAAAAAAAAAAAAAAAAAGAGAGAGAGAAATGTAGATAATACATTAAAAAGTATATTAAAAAAAATAAAATTAACATCAGTATTTCGAATATAATGATTGTGTAGCTGATATATATAATCTTTACTCAAATATTTTATATGTAACGTAAACATGGTAAAGTTAAAAATTATATTTTTATTTTATAATTATCTTATAATGTTGATATGATAATCTTAACAAATTTTTTAATTTTTTTAATTTTTAATTTTTTATGTTTTTAACAATGAGGATCTAATGGCTAATTATAAAGTTTATTGATTTCCCAAATGCATGCTATATATCATCTAGAGTAATTTACCATAGAATTTTTACTCAAGATAGACAAAAAAAAATGGCTAGTCCACATGGGGTGGGGTGCAGTGAATGTCCCACCCCCTAGAATCCAATTCCATGATAGCCATGTGGTAGGTTGATTTATTGAGTACTAGATTCTATTTGGTCGGTTGATTTATTGATGCCTCAATAGTATTAATTTTTGGCCAACAGAATATATTTTTATATTTTAAAAAAAATAAATAAATTAAAGCTACAACCTATTCAGAAGATTTGATGCATGGATTATTAATTACCCAAAACTTTTTGGGTAATAAAAAATTACGAATAAGTTTATGGACTTTGGGTAATAAAAAATTACGAATAAGTTTATGGACGCATCTCTATTTGAAAATTTGACAAAATCGACTAATAATATGTCACGTCAATACCAATAACATTGCATCAAGCATTTTTTATAATAACAATATAGAAAGAAAAAAGAAAAAAATAAGAGGTTGTCGGACAACTCCCAAATTAGCTGCAACACTCCAAGGTCATGGAATATGGTTCGGCCAACTTGAGAGTGCTCGGACCACTCCCCTTATTTTTTATATTTTTGTTGTTTGTTTTATATATTTTTATTTTTCTTATCCCAAACAAGTTTAAGTCACTTTTTATTACCTATGAAGCTATTTGCATCTCATAATTTAATGCTTGCATATTCGATTGTAATTTTGAAAATTAAAAATTAAAAAATTAAAATTAAAATTAAAAAAAAAAAAAGAATAAAGAGGGACATTTGTCCACGCTCATGTATGAAGTACACAGGATGAGAGGCCGGAGGGAACCACACACGGGGAGTTAGTGAGAGAGAGAGAGAGAGAGAGAAAGAGATGGTGCATATATACGTACCACTTATCGGGATGAATGATAAACCGATCCCATCTGCTTCCAGTCCGACCGGCGTCTCTTCCAAGCCCACTCCCAAAACTCAACTCTCTTCTAAACAACGCCAAATGCCTCTTCCACGACAGTTTGCCGGAGTCTCGAAGCTCCTCAACCTCATATCCTTCATCTTCCGACTCATCATCACCGCCTCCTCTCCTTCCTCCGCTACTCATGATCGATCTTCCAAAACTAATATTCAAGATATCGTATGAGAATCAAGCTACCCTTTCTGAAACTGATTGGAGGGACAGAGAGCTTGCTATTTCTTGCTTTCTTGGGAGAGAGTGACATATGAACGATTGACACCAACGTTTTTATAGTATCGATGTGATTGACAGCAGTGGAGGAGAGGCTGAATCCTATCTTTTATATTATTCCTCTATAACTTTGTTGGGTGCATTATGTTGGAATTTACAGCAGTGAAATTATGGCGACCAAAAGAATCAGCGGACTTTAGAGTCAGATCAGTAAAATAAAGCCTGAGTGGGCTGTGTTTTGTGGAATACGATCCTTTCCCTTTCAACTGTAATAAAATTAACCCTTGCATGGCTTTAATGTTAGAAGATAAAGGGAAATGCTTGGGTATACCCTGTGATCTCACTGCAATCTCACCCATGCTTACGTGGACAAAAAAATAATGATAAAAAATCCCAAATCGTGTCTACTCTCTTTCTCTCTCTGCTATCTTTCAAATTAAAACAAAAAAACCAGTTTCATTCGAGAATCTTCGGAAATACCGGTCCCCCTCTCTCTCGCCGGAAAAAGTCTTCATTTTCGCCGGGAAACGTCTCTATTCCCGCCAGTAAAAGTCTCCACTTTCCAGTTCGACTCCCTCTCGCCAGACTCCCTCTCCCTTTTCGCCTGAAATCTCTCCCTTTTCGCCGGAAAGGCTCTCCCTCTCTCTCGCCGGATCTATCTTGCCTCGCCGGAAAAGCAATTTTGAACGGGTCCTCTAACGAACGGCGCGCTTCTCTCCATCTCTCTCAGGTAACCTTCCCTTGTAACAGTAGCTTCTCTAATCTCCTAAAAGTCTTATTGTCCAGATCCAAAAGGATTTTGTTTTCCTTTATAATAGGATATTTTGCATACAAAAATTTGTGTACAAGTTCTTTTATTCCCTTTTCTTCTTTTTCCTATGATTGCACGTTTGATTTTAATGGGCTGGGTGATCTGTTCTGTGATCAATGGATACTTGGCCTTGGGTTTTCTTGTGTTTCATGTTATAATGATAGTCTGCAATCTTCAAAGGCTGGGGTTTGGGAATTTTTTATAAGTCTGCAAGCAACAAGTAACTGTGCGGAAAGTGGACTTGGCTGTGTTTTTTTTTTCGTCAATGGGCCTCGCTGTTTTGTACAGTAGGTCTGGGTATTTCTTTCTTTTTTTTGGATGAAAGAAATCTTTATAAAACCAAACACCTGATACAAAATCCCACCATAAATGGTGCACACTACACACAAGGCAAAGTAGGCTACTGCAGCCCCACTAATCTCTTACAACAAACAAACTAAACAACACAAACGAGGCAACAGACACAAACTCCTTTTCTAGCAAAACTGCAGTAAACTGGGTATTTCTTTTTGTTTGTTGTTTGTAGTTGTTTTGATTCTTGTTTGGGTGTTTTTTTTTTTTTTGGGTTTGTCGCTCTGCAGTTTCTTGTATGCACGGTGTTTGATAAATTGCTGCTTAGAAGTAAACTGCCTTTGCGCTTTTGATTAGGCAATTGTTGACGCTTACAAGGACGAGCCTGGAAACCCTAAATATGCTTTTAAGGTTCGTTTATCTCTTATCTTCTTTTCGCTCTGTTTATTTGCTGAGAAAAATTAAAAAACAAAAGAAAGCAAGATTTTGAAAAATTGTTGCCGTTTTGGAGATGTTTGTGGAATTAAAATGTGTCGTTCAAAACAATATACATTGGCCTCACAATATATCTGTCATGCACGCTAATGATGATTGTGAACTTGGCTTTTCTTGTCTATTTGCATTCTTAGTAGTTTATGTGTGGGCCAAAATCTTCTATGTTGTAGAACTGTCCATAACAAATATCCAGCATGTACTGTTTGAAACAGTTCAAACCAGGATACTATCATGGGTCTGAATGTCATTAGTTTTAGAATCCAGGTTCTTGCATGTCAGATGGTTCCTATCGATACTGTTGAATAATGCTACTAGTTTTAGTTGCCATTTACACAAGAGGCTCATGCTACTAGAGCAACTCCCTTACTATCTAATCAGTTTGAGTTCACTCAGTTTATGTGAGCATTGAAAAATAATGAGGATGCCTTTGTCCGTCACTAAACTGTATTTCTTCCTCCTGACAGGCCATCTATGTGTTTTCAACCAGCACTCTGGGTATTGCTCCTTCAAGGTATTGCATTTGGGTATTGCTCCTTCAAACTCTCCTGCACCTTTATACATGTAGCAACTCACCAATTTTTTTGTTAAAATAGCTAGCCGGATGCAAGTGATTTTTCACCCAAATTTGCATTCCGGCTGCTCATCTAATTGCAACCTAGCTAATTAATTGTTACTTTTCTTGTTTCAGTCAATGATTGGACATGGCCTTGGGGCTGCTGGTGGATTGGAGGCCATAGCATCCATAAAAGCAATCAACACTGGTTGGCTGCATCCCACTATTAAAGTTGTCAAAAGCATAAAAGAGGTTATGGATTCGAATCAAGCATTCTGTAATGAGTCCCGAAGGCAATGTTGCCCTTTCAACGATGTCCATGTATCTCATCATTGTTTTGATGAATCAGAATTGGTAATTTTTTCAGTAAATAAAACATTGATGCCATTTTTCCTTTGTTGTTTTTGTCTATTTGTGGCCTTGTCTGCTTATTATGGAAATTTTAGAAACTTATGTCCAGTAGTTTGAATTGTCAGATTCAGTAATAACAAACGTTTATGTGCTTGCAAAAGAAAACAAACGTCTTTATAAATAAAAAAAACATTGATGTAGCTTCTTGCATAGTCATTCTTATCTGCTTCATTACTGTTGAGAACATCTTTGTCAAAAATGCTACTCAAAGTTCGACAAGCTTCTGACTCAATTGCTTGCAAATCATCCCATTCCTCAGTCTAAGGCCACAAGAAAATCATCACCACAGTGCTCCACAGTGATGAAATCACGGCCATCCTCGCCTAAATAACATTTTTAGTTAATAGAAAGAGGAAATAATGATGGAAACATTAATACCCACAGCTGAGTAGGGAACAAAAACCAAGTGCACCGATCATGGCCACTGTAAATGATAAGTTTAACCTTCACACAGTATATGTGCAGTAAAACACAGATATAATTGCTACCTCCAGCAATTATTATCTCCAAAACGCAATCCTACCTCCAGCAAATATAATTGCTACACTAACCTCAAACAAAAACATACCAACCTCAAGTACAGTCACATTCCAATGCAAGAACTCAACAAACTTAATGTCAAATTTTGGTTGCAAATAATTTTTTTAGTATTTAAAATCGAAACCAACACTAACCAAAATCATGCACACCAACAAAGACCTCGTACTTCATCCACTATATTTTCTATCTACAACAAAATCAATGGTGTAAAACTTAATTAACAAAAACATAAAGAGTTACTTCAAACTGAAAGTACTATATATCATACTTGATGGTGGTTTCCATTGATAAAACAGGGAGCCAAGTTCTTTTTTTTTTTAAATAAAAAAATAAAAAACTGGAGCCAAGCTCATTCCTTAGGTATTGTTCCGATGGGTGGGATAGCAGGTCAATGAAGGATTTCACATTGGAATCATTTGGGAGCAGAGGTTGAGGATTATCATCAATTGCACAAACACCTGACCGGCGAGAGATGAGCTTTTCCGGCGAGGCGAGATAGATCCGGCGAGAGAGAGAGGGAGGGCTTTTCCGGCCAGAGAGGAGCTGTTCCGGCGAGGGATAGATTTCCCGGCGAAAATGGAGACCTTTTCCGGCAAAAAGTGAGAGGGAGTCCGGCGAGAGGAAGTCCAGCTGAAAAATGGAGACTTTTTCCGGCGAAAATGAAGACTTTTTCCGGCGAGAGAGAGAGGAGGACCGTTTTTTCCAATGATTCTCAAATGAATCTGATTCTTTGTTTTAATTTGAAAGAATAGAGAGAGAGGGTAGACATAATTTGGATTTTTTTATCATTATTTTTTTATCCACGTAAGCATTGGTGGGATTGCAATGGGATCACAGGGTATACCCAAGCATTTCTCGAAGATAAAATATCCTCGGTCAAAGAATCCTCCAAATACGAAGAAAATCCTCCGGCAGCTTACTCCCTCTCCTTGATTTCCTTTGGATTCTCCTCTGCCGCCTGACAGCATCGACTTGAAGATTTCTCATCCATGATTTCCTCTTCATTATTTCTATGTTTTCCTCCAAATTTTACTGCATGATTCACGGGATTTGCTCCCCTTAATGAGCCTATATATTGTTAACTCTTGTAACTGAAGATGTAATGAAATCTGGAGAAATGTAGTCATTTACTTGCCTCAGTGTTATCTTCTTCTTACCTTCTGTTTCTTGTTCTCATCCTCTTCCCTGCTCTGTCTTCTCCTTCTCTTTAATTTCTAACATTTAACTCTCTGTTTATGAAGCTAACGCATACCATTCAACCTTAGTTTATGATTTTTCTTGTTTTTTTTTTTTTTTTTTTTCGGGTTGATAGTTTATGAAATTAACTGATCTCCATGACTTTAACCTTTTGTTTATGAAACAATAACATATGCCAATAACCCCCTTGGTCCTTGGCATGGCCGGCTCAATAGCTTTTGAGTTCTAAGGCGACAAGTGATGCAATTTTCTTATATTTAAATAGTAATTAAATTAATTTGATTTAATTTTTAGGTTATATGTTTTTTTTTTTTAATTTAATATGCCAATTAAAACACTTTCTTCTATTTGTAAAATATATTTTAAAACTTTTTTTTATAGCTTATTAGATATAGAATGATTTATCACTTGATTCAAAGACCTGAAAATAATAAGACTTAGAGAAAAAAAAAATGGAAATAAGCTATATAAAGAGTGATTTGTAATGGATTAATATAATGCCGGGAAAAAAAAAAAAGTTGTTAAACGTTGAAAACTCACCAATATATAGTGTAATTATACCTATTATGCACAATGCAAATAATGAGAATTTATACACTTCGAAGACTTCATATTTTTCTAAGCATTTTTTTTTTTTAACGAAATCTGCTTTAGTAAAATAAGATAGGCCAAATCACAGTCTAGTGATAACGTTGAATAATTATTAATTTGGACCTTAATTAGAGAGTATTTATTAACAAAATCTGGTATATATATATATGCTTTTATAGCCTTAAAAACTATATATATATCTGATTCTCGATCGGTATTCTTTGTGAGTGTCCTCCTTTTTGTTGTTCATGAGGTTTTTGCTTGTGCTGCAACCAAAGTTTGTAAAACTTTTTGTAATTTTTTGTGATATTTATTGTTTTGATCCATCCATATATATATGTTCTTCTTGCAAGATGATATTGAAGAATCTGATACCACTTTCAATGTCTTTACTAATCTCTGGTGTTTCTGGATGTGTATAGTCAAATGCATGGTAATGGAATATGTAATTGTAAATGATTGATGAGATGATGAAAGTGAATTGAAACTTGGACTGAAAGATATAATCAGGCTGCTCGAGGTGCTTAATTGGGCCTCCGAATGAAATGAATACAACTTGGCTAATTTCTTGAATACCTAACTATCTTGAATTGGACCCATTACAAAACACACACTACATAATATGAAACACAAACCTATAAATTAAAACACATTACATTAAACATAAAACGCAATCCCTTTGTATTCACTGCTTAACATCAATGGACTCCAGTTGGTTGCTTCATTTTTTCAAATTCGCACCACACCAACCCAAACTATGTTAGAAAATTGTAATGAATTTTCTAGTTTCTACAATATAGATGGGAATGGGTATGAAATTGGAATGGATAATGATAATTGAATGCAAAAGATGGATGATGAATAAGGAAGGACAATTCAAAGAAGTCCATAAACTCCAATGGCCGATTTGAGAATAGTTAATATCCAAGACACATTTTATTGAATAGTCTTTTTGATACTTAATAAGCTAATACAATCTTTCCCGGAATCTTGTATAGACTCAACTAACTATGGGGCTAACTATTAATATTCAGCTCAACTAACTATTCAATTATAAACCCAATGCCGAAGGGCCCTAACCTAATATCCCTTACAAAAATCTTTTTAAAGTAAAGGTTTAAAGAGAATTGGGTTTTAATCTCCCAAATGGGAGCCTCTTATTTCCTCCCATTTAAAAGTGTTACGTCTTTACTAAATGCTGTTATTAGTATTTTAGGGTTGGAGATGAATTTTGGGCTGATTGATTTATAATGAACCTTGGAAAATTTATTTTTGAAGTAATTGGCTATAAGTATTAGTTTTTTTTTTTTGGGCCAAATGGGTTATTTTCAGTCCAATTGGTCGAGAAGCCTAAATCTGGAAGTGAAACCTGACCCAATGGCCCAATTAAGGCTCATAAGCCCAATGACAAATTGAGAAGCTTGAAGAGTCTTCTAAAAGGTGACATGGCAATGTAGGATTGGACCAACATAGCAACCAATAGGAAGGAGACAAGCGGTCTAAAGACCATGGGAGCCTCCAACAGATTGGTTTTGGAGCGTATATGACAAACTAAGTTTGACAGAAAATGGGTCAAGTGTAATGTGCGTGGCATATTATGACAATAATATTATTTGTCATTTATGTGAAAATACAATTATATCATTATTTTTATAAACAGTAATAACAATTATATCATTATTTTTATAAACAGTAATAATAAATAAATCTTTCTGGCCATAGAGAGTCAGAGATCCACAGTTAGGAGTGTTAAATAAGCTTAGTTGCTTAGAATTAGTTTGACTTGATTCGCTTAAACTCGATTCGGTCTCGGTTCAAAAAATAAATTAGTTATTCGTGAACACAATAATCTACTCATTTATTAAATGAAACATACTTATATAAATTCGGCTCCATACGTTCAAAGCTTGTGAGCGCGGCTTATATAAATTCGACTCGAATCGTTAGCTCGGTCGTGTGTATATGTATAAATAAGTTTTATAGATATAAGATTCTATAATTGTAATTTATAAATATTAGTTTATACATAGTAAACATAATATATGTAATACTACAAATGTTTCATTTAGAGTGTGAAATATAAATCAAAGTTTTTTTTTTTTTTTTTTTTTTTTTAAATTTTAATATTATTATTATTATTTTTAAAGTAAAAAGTTTTACAAAACTCCAATCAAGCTCGAGCTCGACTTGTTAAATTAGCCGAGTTTGAGCCAAGCTCGACTTGGCTAGACTCTTAACGAGTTGAATTCGAATAATTCTTCAAAACTTGGCTCGAGTTGAGCCCATTTTTTGTGTATTCGAGCCGAATCTGGCAGTTCTAAACTCAGCTCGGCTCTAATACAGCCTACACAGTCGTGGGTTTCTAACCTTGGGTCTAAAGGAGACTCACAGCCAGGCCATGGGTCTCTGATTGTGAAGACCCAAAACCAAACGTGGGGCTTTGGCTGTGGCCCGTGGGGCGTAATGTTCACACAAACTCTGTTCTCTTTTTTCTTTTTTTCTTTTTTTTTTCTAAATTATGTACAGTCCATGAGTGCAACTAGGATTCATACTTTCTCGTTCTCTCTGAATTATAAGGCTACTTGGTCCCAAATCTATTTTATAAAAATTATAGGGCAGAATTATTAGGGAAACCAAAAGAAAGCAAGCAGGAAAATTGCTTAGTGGTACATATAAGTAACGTGTAGGATAAATTATTCCCAGTTTTGCTAAACATCAAATCACTCTAGGCACCCTAATTACTTGCTTTGTGATTTTCAGAAACCAGATATAACTTCTGATCGTTGGTAACCATGTTTATGTCATGAATTTTACCCCCATTTTCTGACAAAATGCAAGTGCCACTTGAACATTTCAACTGCTCCTTTGCTTCTGTGATGAGCTCTTGAATGCTTTGTGGAACCCACAACACAACTCCCTCTCTTCTCTCCTCCTTGGGATCCCATGGGTGAAAGGGGAACACTGTGCATGTCTTCTTGCGCATTTGATCTGTTGTTACCAATAGAAATGTTGTCAACTAAACATCTGACAAATCACTTCTTGCAAGAAACTACTCGGGCTAGGAAAAAGGGCAAAAGAAACAAAAAGAGAAGACTCAAAAACAATTCCCTCATTGGGTAGAATATTTCCTTCTGTTATTATAATGACTGAGCTACCTCATGAATTAATGTGGGAAATAAATTAACAGTTCATTTTTAATGAATCAGCAAAATATTATGGATAAGAATAAAGACTTGATAATTATCCATGACATTTTATTTGATTGATATCCAACTCCCTTGATTGCCCGTTTACAGCTCCTTTCCCATAATGTGCTTGACCTTCTAAGAATATCCATATTTTATCATTCTTAACATGTGTATGGATCTACTTCCTCAATAGAAGTGATTACTAATTGCCTCTAGTTCTTTTTTTCCTTTTCTTTCCTAAGCTACTAAATGCCTCTAGTTGTTTGCAATTATATCCTCCTTAGCTCACTCTTTCTGAGGAACTAGCTATTCTTCTGGATTTTCTTCATATCACTCACTGCCATCATCACCCCACCCTAATTTTTCCGCAGGTCTTTGGTTCAAAGAAAAACAATTTAATAATTTCTATAATGTTGTCTGTAAGCCAAAGAAAAACAATAATTTCAAATTTAATGAAGTACCAACTATTATTTTCAGGAACAAAGTTTTGTGCAGTAAAATTCCATCCATAAATTGAAAGTTTATTTCTAACAAGATAATTGAGGATGGTAATGCTATATATATGTAAGAACTACAATTTTGTTTGTACCTCGACTTTCTTGAGAGTTATCAGATAACTCAGACGATTG
Source organism: Alnus glutinosa (assembly GCF_958979055.1). Classification (NCBI taxonomy): domain Eukaryota; kingdom Viridiplantae; phylum Streptophyta; class Magnoliopsida; order Fagales; family Betulaceae; genus Alnus; species Alnus glutinosa. The sequence continues at coordinate 28,573,181 of NC_084889.1, read as the reverse complement.
AGAATTTCTCGCAACTTCGAGCAGCTTGATCAAATTCTTATTCCCACCTATATAGGCATCATTAAGTGGAGTATTTCCCCATCTGCATGCAGAAGACAGGCAAACAAAGGTTATTCCAACTGGCAAAGTTCTAATAGTAAAAAGCACATAAAGTTATGCCTAGGTCATTGTGCATTATTGATTTCCTACGGAACTTTTTTTCATTCATCCAACTGGTAGTGCAGACTATGCGTTTTTTATGACTGACAAAATTGAAAATTTCTTTCGAAGTAATTTTTTGAAGCTTACTGAAATATCAACCTGATTTTTATTTCATCGTGAGGGAAAAGTATACACCATGCTAGCCCTTTTTCTAGTCTATATCTACATCTTCAAAGAACAGGAAGTGAAGATGAAACAATGACTGAGCCACATTCTTTCTTTACAAGACCATCTACACCATTTAAATAAAACTAACACGTGTAGTTAAATGTTAAGAAACATGTATATTACTATTTTTATTACTCATCCAAAGATCAATAGTGTAAACAACCATAAAACCCATATCTTGTTGATCATGATGCTAAAATCTGGATGATGCACATGCAAAAACATAGTTAATCCATACATCAAGCAGAGCATAACATGCCATCAGTCAAAACAACTTCCTCACTGTACAATCTTATATTCTGCACTTGCAAAACTGCTAGAAGCTCAAAAAGGATCATGCTTCACCCTAGTCTTAAAAACCACATAATTATTCAAGTTATACCTGTCCTTTGACAAAACACTCGCTCCTGCTTCTAGAATTAATTCTGCCACTGAATATAACCCTTCTGAGGCAGCTAGGTGAAGTGGTGTTCGTAGATCATAATTTTTGGCATTTGGATTAATGCCATTAGACAAAATCCTTTTTAGAAGATCCAAATCCCTCCTCGCAACAGTCATAAAAAGAAGATCACCAGCATGATCAATATTAAGTGCTGCCCCTGCCTTAACAAGTAAAGAAGCTACTTGATCGTGCCCATTCTTGATGGCTTCAAGCAAGGGAGTGTTTCCAAACTTATCTAGTACACATGGTTAAACAACATTTATTACTAGATTTTCTTTCGATATCCAGTTAAATATATACTAAAAACTTGCAAGGAGAATAGCAATCAGAGGCCAGCCATATTTTACTTTCTTTTTTGGTTTTTTTTTTTTTTTTTTTGGGGGGGGGGGGGGGGGGGGGATAATAATATCTATTAATAACAACGAACAACTGCATATCTTCTTGTAAAAATAATGAATAGCTACAAAAATTAAGACATCACATCAAACTTTTAATCTTGATTTTCTTTTAAAAAAATAAAATAAGCTTATACAGGCAGATTTCAGCTGAAAGACAAACCTTAATTAAGGAACAAAGATAAAAAGAACAAAAACTCATCGAAAAAGTGATTTTAGAAGCCCTTTTATACATTTGATGGTGAATAGATCTTTAATTAGATAATATCAATTTCATCCAAACCCCTTTTTCCTGGCACACCACCTTTATAACTTCAATTTTTCCATGATTTACATTTTAGTCAAAAGCTAACTTGTAGCCTTGACTTTTGAAATGTAGCAATATCCTTTTTTTCTCCTTAAGTTTGTTGAATTTGTTTGCTATTACTCTTGTGCTGGCAAACAAAGGCAAAACTTAGACAAGGGAAAACATTGCAGAGTTTTGATAGTGTTGGACTTTGAAATGGAACTACTTAAACTAAATCCAGTTATTCACCACGAACAGTGTGACTCATAAAGGTGTTAATTTTGAAGGGAAAATAATCTAGTAAACATTTATCCCATAGGATTTCGACCACACGTGCCCATGAAATTATGTTTTATCTTGAAAGGGGCAATGTGTTGGGGAGACCACCAAACTATATATGGACAGAATAACAAAGTACAGGGGGTTGGGCTTACCTGACCACCCTTGATGGTAATAAAAGTACAGGTAGTTGAAAAGCCTACCTGAAATGTTGATGCCCAGTACTCCTTGCTCAATAAGCAAAAGAACAATATCTTCATATCCTTTGGATGCAGCAATATGCTGTGTAAAAAAAAAATGCAAAACAAAAAAAGAATTAAATATGATTATAAGCCATACCAGAATTTGTGTCATTCCTAATAATTGAGAAGGGGGGGGAGAAACAAACACCATAATTAAGATGGTTCAGCACAAACTCCATAATCTTAAAAAAAATGAAAAATGAAAAAAATAAAAATAAAAATAAAAAAAGAGTTTAATATCCCTTTATACATGGATAACATTGCTTAATAGTATGCAATATTCTAGCTTTTCTGATTTTTTAGACTTTTGTTCTTTCTTTTTTCCCTAATAAGAGGGTTTCTCTTGTATACTTCTTGTATAATAGGATCGCACTCATCTGCTCTTTAATAATGATTGAATTACTTATAAGAAAAGCAATGATAGAATAGACAAGGGGCACAAAAGCAGTACCAGCTTACACTAAAGTAGAGTTCATAGTTAAAGCTCATTACATCAAAGTCTATAAACCCTAGTTTTGTCATAATACCTTGATTAAAGCGAACATGTTAACATGACTGGCATAGCCATATAAATGAATCAATTAAAATTCACCATCACACCAATGTTCTTGGAATGGATAAGTACAAGTCACCAATTGCAAAAGAACACAAATCACAGGCATAGAAAAGACATATTGACAAGAGGCACCACTTTAATCACTAGGGTTTAAAAGAGTGATGTGTGAGAGTGACAACTGCCCAGAATGACATGTAAGCTTGATCTCCTCAAAAAAAGTTTTAGAGAGGTTGTACCTCCCAAGGAATGGGTAAAACGTCCACTGTGTTACCCTCAACCTTAGCTAGCAAGCCAAGACCTTCAAACATGCCCGATGTGGCTTGACAAGCATGTAGGATTTAGGGAAGTGAAGCAGGTCCTATGCATCCTTGTAGAAAGTTAGCAACCTCCTCAGCAACCCCATACCTCAAATGATCCCTAGGTTTAACTACCGAGTGAAAGAGACAAAAGTGTGCCATGCATTAATACAACATTTAAAGAACTCACTTACAGATTTACTAACACTGCTACAACGTTCTTTCTTGTTCCCCTTTCGAATCCCATTATCCATACTCTTTGTCCATGCAACTCACATGTCAACTCAATGCGCTCCCCACACTGACTCCTCAGCACTCCACTCTAAACCTCAGTCCACAACACTTCTCGAAATCCCCCAAGATTCGCATTTCTAAGCAGAAATGATGTCATTATGTGTGTGTAATTACTATATCAACATCCAGAAGGATTATTCTAAAGAATCAAGATGTCAGTGGCCAGAAACAGTCTCAAAAATCTAAGGCCATTGCTCTCTCAAAAGCACTCTCATTTTGTCTTCTAGTCTCATGAGAGTCCTGAGAATGAGACGTATATAATAGGTACCCAAAAAAAAAAAAAAAAAAAAACTAACCTCAGTTTGTAAAACTTCATTCAAAATAGGATACAAAATCTTTGAAATATATACTCGTGTTCAAATAGGAAACAGCACGTTCGAACACCATTAGTTATAAAACATGACTTTTGGCTCTCACATTCAAACGACTATCTAACATGCTTTGAATAAAATAAATTTAACATCTGTTTGATTCGAACAAGACTTATCTGTTTGGTTCATATGAAGCTTCAAGCACACTTCAAACACTATAATCTGTCTAATCATGTTAAAACGTGGGTTCAGATGTGCTTTAAACATTGGTCCTTGGTTGATCTTTTGGATTCACATTCAAATGAGATATAACTCTATGTTTCTCATCCCAAGTCCACCATTCAAACAACACTTGTATAATTTGAACGACAGTGAACTATCTTGTAAAGTATCAACCATTTTATTTCAAATACTTAACCCTTCAACTTTTTCACATGACAACTTAACCCTAAGTAATGCGTAGTCATGTCTAACTTCCTAAAAGTCAAGTTTTATTTTTCTAGTCCACTATCATAAATATATGAGATCCATTCATAGCTCGTGGTGGTCTCTTCATGAATACAAAAAATATGCCTTTATTTAATGAAAGACACGTCCCACTAAACTTGGAGTTTAACACAACTCATACGCATGTATTCATCTACAAAATTTACCAACACAACTATGGACTTAACAATCTAGTCAAATTCTAACTGTTTGAAATTGCCAAAGTACCCCCAAATTAATAAATAAATAAATAAAGTGCTTCCTCCCCAAAGTATGCTTCTCAATTTTGATAGCAACACCATAACATAAACCTAAGAAGCTAAGAAGGGAAACAAATGGAAGAACAAGATGACAATTTCTGCTGTATCTGTGGGGCTCCCTTCTGTTGAAGATATGCAACTGATATGATTTGATTTCCTTTCCATATATGTTCTTGTTTATTGTAATTCCATATTAGTGTGTTGCCTCTCTATATAAACAAGCTTAGATGTATCATTTGAGTATTGAAAAATAATAAGAATTCTTCCTTTTTATATTTCATCTTGGTATCAGAGCAATCTATTCCTCTTGTTTTTGTTTTTCCATTTTTTTTCTTTTGTGGATTATAGACTATACAAATTTTTCTCGGTGTCTTGTTGTTCAATGCTCTATTATCAAAGATTTTAAAATTATTAAAAAGGTCAGTATGATATTCAAGTGCTCTATTATCAAAAAAATTAACACGTAGCCTTAGCCTTCTTAATTCCATACCAAAGGTGATCTTCCATTATAATCCGTCTTAGTGGGATCAGCTCCTGCTCTAATCAAACGTTTCACTCGATAAGAATCTCCATCATAAGCAGCACAATTAACCTTCATAGCCAGCTCTGATTCATGCTGTTCAATATACAATGTAATATCTGATTCCAAAATCTTGCTCCGAAGGTTGGAGTACCTACCCTGTCATTGCTAAAATTGTTAGAATATTATTTACTGACTCATGAATTCAAATTTCTAACTAGACAAAACCAGAGTTCGAAGTCTTTTATATAAATAAAGAGCAATTTTCTGCAACTAAAATCTTTATTCAAATGGAAGAAGGAGAAAGAAAATTTATATTTCGAAACTCAATTTACCTCAAGGAGGTTGTTCACAATTATCCGTCCATCAGAAAAACATATCTCCAAGATTTGTTTAAAACATTGTTTATCAAGTCGCAAGACTCTAGATAGTTCACGAACTCGAACTGTATAAGTCTGAGGAGTGTTACAAAGAAAAGAAAACTCGCCAAATGTGCTATGTGCTTGCAAACGCATAAGACATTCTTCTGTTTCATCATCTCCCACCTTTCCTATCTCCTCCTGTAGATAATATCATATCCGTCAGGCCTACAATTCAAGAATATATAGATACAAACACCTACAAAAACAGGAGGCCTACATCTAGATATACTAATATTTAAAACTTAAAAATGCAAATAAGAAGAAAAGATATCCAATGTATAAATATATTTTTAGACATTCTTAAGATTAACAGTCGAGTATATATTTTTTTGGCTTTACATTCTAGGTTTCTTAAAATTGATAACCGATTATAACTTAGAAATATTTCAGCTTGGTTATATGCAGAAGTAAATATGTTGGTTCTTGAGATAAAAATCTAATAAAAAAGTATAATATAATCAACACCCCCTGTGCTTAGACGCATTTCTGTTCACACTTCCTATGGTAGTCATCCCACCCCAACGCCACTAATTCTTCTTCCTTTGAAAGAGCTTTGGGGTCTCTAGGGACAAGAAGCGAAGAGCGCTAACTAAAGAGAGAGAGAGAGAGTGAGAGAGTGTTAAGGGTTATCAAGAAAACTTGAATTAATGGCCAGTATGGATATTCAAGACATTATTCTTCCATCATAACCTACTGTGATTGGCTTATTGGTAACATCTTGTTTCTCTATAAATAAGCTTCAGTCAAGTTGTGATCTCCTTACTTGTAAAAAGTCATACTTTTTATAGAATAATAATTACTAAATTATTTTGAGGCGGCCATATCATCTAATACCATATATAGAAAATAAAGATGCTTCATTGCAAGTACACAAACAAATAAAAAGATAAATATATTGAAGTTTGAAAGCATTTAAAAAAAAGAAAAACTCATACCACTATGCCATGACATATGATATAAAGTTGATCTATTACGTTTCCCTGTTCTATAATCACTTCCCCTGGGAGGAAAAACTCTTCATTGACTTTGATTGCCTGATAAATCACGAAATGAATAAGAGTCATTTCCACTGAAAGAAGCTAAGCTTCTAATGTTATCACTTCTGTTTTATACGATTGAAGAAGAGATATCAGATAATGACATTAGAGAGAGAGAAAATAAAATTAGGAAAAAATATGAGAGGGGTCATATACTATAAACTATTTATTCATAAAATCAGATCTAGACACTAAACAAGGCAATTAATATTAGCATGCTTTCAAATAACAGTCACTTCAACTACATTCAAAATAAATGCATTGAACAAAATTTCTAGACGCTGATGCTCTCATAGCCACCAGAAAACATGGAGAATGCAGCCTCATTTAATGTACCTGTCATTTGGGTACCCACAGTTTTATAATGCAATACTAACTATTTTAAGTACAAACATAATAAACAAATAAATAAGGCATATAGAATGCCCATTCCAACGAATTAAATGACCAACTGGAGATAACAACGTGGTCTCAAAAAAGCTAGTATGGAAGAGTTGTGTGCTCTTGACAGGTTGGAAGAACAACATGGTTTAGCTCCTGAAGAAAAGACAAGGAAATGTACAGTCATTAGAGAGCTGGAAAATTCTATTCTTCAGAAGGAGATTAGTTGGAGACAGAAGTCAAGGGTTCTTTGGCTCAAAGAGGGTGACAAATGCACCAAATTCTTTCACCGGGTAGCCAACTCGAATAGGAGGTTCAATTCCATAGTCTCTTTCGAACAATGGCTCAGTTTCTTCTGACCAGCAGGTTATTAGGGATCATGCTGCTCAGTTCTTTTGAGTCCTTATTTGCAGAACCCTATAGTTGGCAGCCTAGGTTGGATGGCCTCGCTTTCAACTCTCTGGATGCGGTAGAGGCCTCTTCTTTAGAACTTCCTTTTGAGGAAATGGAGGTTTTAGAGGTGGTTAAAGGCATGAATTGTGACAAGGCTTCAGGTCCTGATGGGTTCTCCGAAGTGTTCTTTCAAGATTGTTGGGACGTGATCAAGACAGATATCATGGGGGTGTTCCAAGACTTTCACACTCATAGCAAGTTTGTCAAAAGCCTTAATGCCACTTTTATTTCTCTCATTCCGAAGAAGTCTGGGGCTTTGGATCTTAAAGATTTTCGGCCTATTATTGTTAGTGGTGTTTACAAAATCATTGCAAAAGTTCTTGTGAATAGAATGAGAAGGGTTATGGAGAAGGTTATCTTGAATTCTCAGAATGTTTTTGTGAAAGGTAGGCAAATCCTTGACTCAGTTCTTATAGCAAATGAGTGTTTGGATAGTCGTATCAAATCCAGTGAAATAGGTTGCTTTATAAGCTAGATATTGAGAAGGCATATGATCATGTCAACTAGGACTTCTTATTGTATATGTTGAGAAGATGTGGTTTTGGAGAGAAATGATGTTCTTGGATAGCGCATTGGATTTCTTCGGTGCTTTTCTCTATCTTGGTGAATGGCACCCCGTATGGTTTCTTCAATATTTCCCGTGGGCTAAGGCAGGGTGATCCTCTATCTCCCCTTTTGTTTGTCATTATGATGGAGGCCCTAAGTAAGTTGATCATTGCTACTGTTCATAGAGGTCTTCTATCAGGTTTCTCTGTGGGCTCTGGAAGCTCTGAGGCAGTTAATATTTCTCATCTGTTGCTCGCAGACGATACATTGGTTTTTTGCAATGTGAATGCTAATCATCTTTGCTATCTACATGTGCTATTTTTGTACTTTGAAGCTGTTTCAGGTTTAAAGATTAATTTAGCTAAGTCTTTTTTAGTTCCTGTGGGTTGTGTGGATAATGTGGACAGCTTGGCTAGCATCTTGGATTGTGGGGTTTCCTCTTTACCTTTGAAGTATCTTGGCCTTCCATTGAGGGCCTCTTTTAAGGCCAAGTCCATTTTGGACGGTGTTGTTTGTAAGATTGAGAGGCAGTTGGCTAGCTAGAGGCGGATGTATCTGTTCAAGGGTGGTAAGGTTACCCTTATAAAGAGTACTCTTGCCAATCTTCTCACGTACTTCTTGTCTCCTTTCCCTATTCTTGCTAGTGTGGCTAATCATATAGAGAAGCTCCATCGTGATTTCTTATGGGGAGGTTTAGGTGATGAGTTCAAATATCAACTGGTTAACTGGTCCAAGGTTTGCTCCCCTATTACTGAAGGTGGTTTGGGCATTCGAAATTTGAGGATTTTCAACAAGGCTCTTTTAGGGAAGTGGTTGTGGAGTTATGTGCATGAGAGAGAGACTTGGTGGAAATCTATTGTGGATGCAAAGTATGATGCTGATTTGGGCTGGGTGGTGTTCCTTAGCCCCCTACGTGTCGCGAAGTGGGGCTTTGGAAGAACATAAGGAAGGGGTGGAGATTGTTTCGTAGTCATACTAGTCTTATTTTGGGAAATGGGTCCAGGATCAGATTTTGGGATAATGTGTGGTGTAGAGAGATGCCCCTCAATGAAGCTTTTCCGATTTTGTACAGCATAGCTTGTGACAAGAATACACTCGATGCAGCTCACTTGGTTTCAGAGAGTGATTCCATTCAGTGGGATGTTAGCTTTATTCAAGCGGCCCAGTTGTGGCTTCCTTCTTCACCTTGTTGTATTCCATTAGAGTGGATCGTGAAAGGGAAGATCAGCTTTGGTGGTCTCCTTCTCACAAAGGGAAATTTGATGTTAGATCTTTCTATAAGGTCCTTGCTTGCAAAGAGGTAGTGCACTTCCCCTGGAAAAGTATTCGGTGGACCAAGGTTCCTTTGAAAGTGGCTTTTTTCGCTTGGTTGGCACCGTTAGGGAAGATCCTCACCATGGATAACCTTAGAAAAAGGCATATCATTTTGATTGATAGATGGTGTATGTGCAAAATGAATGAGGAGACTGTGGATCACCTTCTTCTCCATTGTGAGGTTGGCACATGCTCTATGGAATGCTATCTTTAGTAGCTTCAATCTATCTTGGGTTATGCCTCTTCGGGTGGTAGACTTATTCGCTTGCTAGTGAACGGGTGGTCGCTCTCGAAGTGCAATTGTGTGGAAGATGGTTCCTTCTTGTCTTTTATGGTGCGTGTGGAGGGAATGAAATGATAGACAGTTCGAGGACAAAGAAAGGATGATTGAGGAGCTCATTACTTTTTTCTTCTTTTCTTTGTACTTTTGGACTGCTGCATTCCTAGCTCCTTTAGTGATTAGCTTTAATGATTTCCTTGTTCTTTTTTCTTCTCCTGCTTAGCTGCTTCTCTTGTATACTCCCTGTATACTTGACTGCGATTTGCGCCTTTCAATGATATCTCTTACTTTAAAAAAAAAAAACAAAAAAATCCAACTGGAGATAATAATGGATAGCATTCCTCTTAAATAAATTCCACCTAACTATTGAAAACAGAAGCAGCATATGATTCAAGACGAATTTGTGCAGAGAGCTAATCATGCAGGAAAACCAATAATGTTCAAGTTCCAAAATGTGAATTGTAAGTTCCAATCAAGTCTAGAAGAACAAGATTGAGTTGTTACAGTAATGCTTGCAATGAAAACAATTCCTAATAACAGTTCCAATGAATTTGCATGTAGAAAGTCAAACTAGGGCTATCAGCTGACTACTGCTGAAATGGAATCCTTGGCAGTAAGGAAAACTGAGACTTCTAAAGACAATGGATGTTATCAAGTTTGTAGATATCATGTCACTTTCAACTTTAGAAACAGAAAAAGTAAACTGAATTTATAGGTGCTCAACCATTGGAATTCACATTCTACTTTACATATAGAACATGATGGCTTACAATCTGCTTGATGAATCCCAAAGAGCACCCCTTGAATAAAGAAGCTTCTCTAATATATGGCTCATACAAGTTCTGTGAAATCTGCACACCAAAAAAAAAAAAAAAGACAAATTGTAGTACAACCATAAAATTCAAGCACTTCCATAAATTCTTCAAGCATCAAAAGAAAAACAGGTACAAGCAATGAACAATATCAAATCAACATCTAAAAAGTTGCAGCATGAATTCTACCCCAACTATTGGGTCAGGCACTCTTCTTCTATCTTATCCTAACTCACAAAACTAGGTAATTTCAGTGATTCCGAGAAACATCTTCCACAATTATTGCAATCAGTTAGTGATTTCCCAATTCTAAATTATTTCCATAAAGGAAACAAAAATATTTAGGAAAACTTATTAAACCATCTGATGAGGCCAAGTGATATACTTCTATAAAGATACAACTGTGAAAGATTGAATTTCATTAATAAACTAAGTTCAGGAAGGAGTCATCCAATGGGGAAAAAAGGAAGAGAGAGAGGGAGAAATGGTCCCTCAAGTGTAATTATTCTGAGAATTCTCGGATATCAGCATTCAACTCTGGTCTTCACACCATAATCGGATTTGAAGTAAATGCTTCCTATATATATAATAAATAAAAAAGGGGTAGGATTTTGCATTCAAATTCAGGGGTCTACAATTTGTCCTACATAGTGTGAAACTCCACAGTTCAGGCTGGAAAAAAAAGAAAAAGAAAAAAAGAAAAAAAAAAGTGATCATTTAGATGGAAAAACAGGCAATATTCAAAGGCATAGATATGAAGCTTTTACCCAAGATGGTGGCAAGCTTATATTTATGGGAAAAACAAACTTAACCCTTTTTTTATTATTGTAAATTACACAACACACACCAATTTCGTCTCGAACCCTTGACGTTACCCTCCACCATATTCTTATGGGGAGAGGAAATGCCATTTGAGCTAGAGGTAATGAAATGCCATTTGAACTAGAGGTAATGATATGCCATTTGTGCTACAGGTATTTAGCACATTCTCATTTATTTATAAGCACTAGTGAGCTAAAACTTTATAAGGAGCAAATTTTCCTATTCAACCCAAAATCACTAGTATTCTAACAAATTCCTCCAAAGTTAAGATTATAGCATGTTTCAATAGCTTTCATAGACCATATATTTGAATAGCAATTGGAATCTAAAAAAAGAAACGCTTGACGATTCATTGGCACCCTCACATCCTAAGATTAGAAATTGAAAGAATACCAAATATTCAACAAACACTTGCATCTGAAGAAGAGAGACCTTTCTGCATGATAACCTCCAACTCTATCATTCATTCTATGGACAGGAAATCTCAGACCATAATTCCCACCCAGAAACTTTTATGTCCCTTATTTCACAGTCAAAGACATTCAATCTCTTAATGGTCTAATCCTTCTCACCACCCGCCATTCAAAAAATTGCAACTTAAGATATGGGTGAAGGAGAAAATCATTCAAAATCAGTGGGAAGCATTGATGCATGTGTTCATTCTACATCTACATGGGGAAAACAACTGAGATAACTTCTCTCGGTGATAAGGATTGAACAAATGCATATTTACAAAATGGTACAGATGAATAAAACAGTTTTGAAAACCATATTTATCAAGTAAAGCAATATGGAATTATGAGGGAATTATCTGTCAAGAAAGCTTATTATATCAAGCATGGAATTGTTAGGAAGTTGGAGAACAATTTATATCATGTATGTCACACGCTATCCCCACCCCACCCCACCCCTTTCTGTTTGCAGGCTCCAATAACTATGCATTAAATATGGGCCCTGAACATGCAGAAAAGAAGAATGACCAGAGACAGGGGATAACAAGACTTGAATCAAAAACTCAGAGACAAAAACTGGCCTCTTATAGCATGTTGTAGAAACATCAATCCCAAAATCTTAAGCTAATAGGTAGTGAGCCAAATATATATATCAAGCATACCACATGCCAAAAGAATGAACTAAACTGATGTTGTATAGCCAAATTAAAAATTTACAACACCTTAGACCGAATAGAGGCTGGAACATCCTGAAGTAAAGCAAATTCGGTGTTGCTACGCTCATATTGTAATCGTAGATGACTTTTGATCTCCTTACTTGTGTGTGTATCAAGCTTGTGTTTATTCATATATTTGATAAGGTCGGCCATTTTATCCCTAAACTTTTCTGTCTTTGATCCTCTTACTACCAATGCTGCAATGTTACCAAGCAGATAAGCACCAAGAATCATGTCAAATGATACATAAATCATAATGAACATCATTTCCCTGACATTGACTGCATGTATTTCTCCATAACCTGCAAATAGAACATATTATCAACACATACAGTGAATCATCCCAAATCTGATAAGACATACTCAGAATGAAAATAGCACTAATTCATATAGTAATGAGAAGGGACCATTGTCAAAGTTTTGAAAAGACATGTACTGTATTAGATTTAATCAGAGAAACCCTTCAGGGCATAGAACTGCTTCATATAAAAATGATAAGGAGTCATTATTAACAATTTTGACAATAGACGTATTGTTTTCAATGTTGATGAGAAGCAAACATTATGATGTGCATTAGAAGAGATGAGCTCTAAAATAGAGCATGAACTCGCACGCACACACTCGCATAGTAATCTTGAGTGTCACTTTTACAAATAATCAATAACTTATTAGTTATATTTGTTTTTCTTCATGAGAGAGTCATAGACAAGCATACCAACAGTCGCCATGGTAACAATGGCAAAATAGAGAGATGTCACATAACGCTTCCAAAGATCAATCTCTCTGAAGTGTGAATAGCTGTAGTCACCCATCTTCAAACTTCCTATCCATGTGTAACCTTCCTCGGAGGCAGGTAAAGTGGTAGCAAGATAGTAAAAGATGCAGGCAGCCGTATGCGTGCAATAGATTTCAACAACAAAAAGTTTCGCAATTCTCGTAGCGAGGTAATTTAGCCGGATATCTTTCTCCAACTTGTCAAAAAACTCAGTTACTCTGAGTGCTCTACTTAGCCTAATCCACAATAGGTACCTGACTGGCTCTTTTCTACCAGAAGCCTGATCAAAGCAGTTGTGTTCAAATCATCATATAAAGAGTTACTGAGCTAAGTTTGCTGTATCAAACTCACAATAATGCAATCAAATATGAAGCAACGATGTAATAAGAATAAATCTTTAAAAAAAAAAAAAAAAAAAAAAAAAAAAAAAATGGAATAGAGATGCCCAATAAGCATCTTGAGGAGTAACTCCAGAATAAAACAACTTGTGACGATAATTGACCGCAAATGGTAAGGAACAATATAATGTCGTTGATGATAAAAGAAAGAGTCCTGAATTGACCATCTTATTTGTAAAATATCATCCTCACATACCCTTTTCACTTTTCATTTTTCTTTCCTTTTTTTTTTTGAACTTTTTTGGGTTTCAAAATTGTAAGCACTAAATGCCTCCCTTCAAGATAATGCATACTAGAGCTCTTGTTGCGGAATAAACTTAACATTGTGTACTAATGCCATAGATAATCCCAGAAACTGTTTCTCCTTATTGGAGATCATTAGAAATTCGATCCAGATGGAATAAAAGAAACGGCAAACCAAAGCCAAAAAGTGAAAATCAATGTACAGTACCTTGTAGATAGCATCCCAGGGGAAACAACCCAGTAAATCAACAAAGAACCGAGACTTCAAGTACCTAAAGTCAAGCAAATCACGAAGCATGAAAGGTTATAGAGTTTTGCATGGTTACAACAATTACAAGTAGGAAAAAAAATAAAAAAACAGCTACCGAACGGCAATGAGATTGCGGTCGTAGACCATGCGGTAGGAGTGGGTGTCGCGATAGGCGACAAAGAAGCGGACGACAATCTCGATGAGGAAGGCGAATTGGCCAACGATGTCGAGGAGGAAGAGGTTCTCGGGGAGTCCCCGGAAGAAGCCGAACTCCAGGGGCGTGAAGAAGGAGGAGTAGACCGCCCATAGCAGAATGAAATGCGTCCACACCACGTACCACCTGCGTTGCTCTCCATCATATTCATATCAATTTCGAAAAATGATAGACAGGAGAGGTTCAAATATTCCATGTCTGCCATTTAATACTTAAAAAATATATTTTATTTTTTTTAATTTATTCTTTATGCCTTTTTTCATTTTTTTTAATAAAATATATTTGTTAAGTATTAAATGACAGACAGGAGACGGTCAAACATTTTCTGTCTACCATTTCTCTTTTAGTAGAGGTCTACAAGCGAGGTGATTATTAATCAGAAATAACTGTTAACTGCTAATAATTGTCAACAACCGTTAACCGGAAAAACCGAAAATAACCACAACCGAATAACCGAGTACCCAGTTACGATTACCAATTATAACATTTTAAAAAACTGGTTAATAACCAAGTAACCAGTAATCGGTTATATTTATATATATATATATATATATATATATATATAAACAAAAATAATATTAAACCTAATTCTAAACAAACAAGCAAAAATCTTCAAAACAACTCTGTTTTGAAGATCCAAGTGTTAACTACTATCACAACTGCTCAGGATCAATATTGTCTCTTGTGGCGTGATATGTCCATATAGTTCCCTTATTTTGAAAAGAAAAAAAGACTTACTGCGCTACATGGCTCGATTGAAAAATTGTTATAACTTATATGATCCTGAGCAGAATGATGTGCACATGTGAGTCTTCTTCATGCTATGACTTTTTATCTTCGACATTAATTTCTTTAAGGGCACATTTCAATCAAATAAATAATTCACCTCATGAATCATTCAGAAGAAACACAGGACACATTTCTTTAAGGGCACATTTCCAAGTTGTGAAGGATCACAGGAGGAACACAGCTAGCAACATAGACACAAGAAACACAGGACAATATGTCGATATTTCTTTTTTAATGCTCTTCATTCTTCGTACTTCTCAGTTTTGAGACCAGTTCATCCGCTGTGAACTACTAAATTATAAATGACGTGCAAAGTGTACATACACTTGTCAAAAGTTCCACCCTTAGCTCTATTGACATATGTATTCTTAGTAACCTTGTTAAGGAAACAGTCAAAAAGGGGTTGAAGATAAACTTTAAGATTCTATTTTTATGAAGCATATATTTATATTGGTGATAGAACATTTGACCCAGGGCGGAGGTAGGGGGGGGGGGGGTCGGGGGCAAATGCCCCCCCCCCTCAACTCTCAAAAAATTCCCTTACCCCTGTATAATTTTTCCGGATGTCATATTTGTCCACCCTTAACCATTCATTCATCAGGGAGCAAATATTTTCTAAGAGAATAGGGATGCATGACTCGCCGACGCATTTCACTGTTTCAGATCTCTTGCAGGCGTTTTGGAATTAGGTTAGACGAAGGTTGAAGATGATGTTTTTACTTTTTTTAAAAAAAAACGCACCATTTTAAGCTGTGTTTAACCAAAATGAACGTTTTTAAATAACCAAAATTGTACAAGATTCGATCCTTTTTGTTTGAATCCGCTACTGACCCCTACAGAGAGCAGCCATTGCCTCAGTTCAGGTCAGAAATTGTGAAAGGGTAGAGTTCTCTTTAATTTTGGAATGGGTAATGGTGGGTGTTTGACAGCTACCTCTTTGGAATGGGTAATGGTACGTAGTTACAACTTGGATCTTTTGTGTATTATGCAGTGGTGCAGTGGTGAGACAAATTTTTATTTGCAATTATTTTATTTATATTGAATGAATTGTGATAGTAGTATTTATTATTTAGTATTTATCATTCATTTATTGAATGACCAAATATTAGATTTTAAAAAAATGAAATAAACAAAAAGATTCAATATATGAAATCTGATTATTCGGTTAATAATCAGTTTTTAATAACCAGATAACCAGCATTTGGTAAAAATCGTAATCAGTATCGGTTATGGTTGCGGTTATTGAAATAGGAATAACCGGATACCTCAGTTGCGGTTGCGGTTATGACCAAATAATCGCAATCGCAACCGATTGTACACCCTTACTTTTTAGCGTTCTCATTTAAGTTTGGAAAAATTACATTTTAACCCTCAAACTACCAACCGTTTTGGAAGTAGTCCCTCAAACTATCAACCCTTGGACTCTGGCCTCCCAAACTACCAAAAAATTTCAAAAAAAACCCCTTTTGTTGAAATATGCCACAACGGCTTATAGTTTGAGTGCTTAAATGTAATTTTCCTTTTAATTTTTTAAATAAGTCTAACATAGATGGTTGGCTTTGTGTTACTCATGATAAACAAGACTTCGGGGTTGTTTGTCAAGGAACAATACATTACAGTACTGTTCATGTACTTTTTTTTTCTTCATTTTTTTATACTTTTCACTACTAATCAACATCAAAACATTCCCACTTTTTTCACTTTTTTATATTACATCAATAATTTTTTATTACTATTCAAATAAAAAAATTCACTACAATACAAAACTTTTTCACTTTTTTATACAAATCATTTTTATTTTATATCACATAATCACTTTTTACTAATTTCAAAAACTAACAACCCACTACTCTGTTCTGTTCTGTAATGTCACTTGCCAAACAAGCCCTTCTTTTCTCTTTTTTTTTTCTTTTTTCTGTCGGAACCTCTTCTACATATATGAAACGTATATGAAAAGGATGGACAATTTTTTATCTAACCCGCAAATTTGACACAAAATTAACATATTATAATTGAAAATTTTGACTTTTTTAATTAAAACAATTAAATTAAGGTTGACTCATATAATCTTATATATATCTCGTTACGACCCGAACATGACTTGTAACGTTTAAGTTTGATAATTTTTAACACGACTTGTGAACTCAACACCAAACACTACTCAAGTCCAAACCATTGGGACCCTTAGGGTTCTAACTAGAGAGCAAGCAAATCCAAAAAATATCTAAATTGGTAGGTCCTTGGGCGGATTTCACTTTAGCCCCAAAACATTGGTCTCTAACTAAAAAAAAAAAGTAAATGCTTAAGCTTGGCTCGTAAAACTCACTAGCTAGGACAAGCAGTATTATTAAACCAAACAAAGCAATAAAACTTAAAATAGATAAAGCACTTAAACTATAAGATAAGATAACAAGTGCACGGATTTAATTAAATTCATACTAATATCTTGACATAACTCCAAGTCGACAGAAAAACACGAATTGACAACCATGCAGATGTGGTGGCTGAGAGAAGCACACAAGAGAGAGAGAGAGAGAGAGAGAGAGAGAGAGAGATGGTACGTACCAGTAATCAGGATGAATGATAAAGCGCTCCCATCTGCTTCCGGGCCGAGAGCCGTCTCTAAGAAGCCTACTCCCAGTACTCAACTCCCTTCTAAACAACGCCATATGCTTCTTCCACGACAACTTGCCGGAGTGATCTCCAAGCTCCCCAACCACATATCCTTCATCTTCCGACTCATCTCCTCCGCCTCCTCTCCTTCCTCCACTACTCATCTTCCAAAACTAAGCTGGTTTTGAACAGAAAAAGCGAAACTGATCGGAGGGTCTACAGATCGAGCTTGCTATTTCTTGATCTTTTTCTTGACAGAGTGACGATATAAAAGAATATATATATATATATATATATGTAGTTAAGTATTGGTGTGACTGACAGAAGTGGAGGAGATCGAAGCTATCTTTTATTATTCCGCTAACTTTGTTGGGAGCATTATGTCGCGACCAAGAGAATCATCGGACTTAATTTAGAGTCAGCTCAGAAAAGCCTGATCGCAGCTGGGATATTTTGCAATGTGGAAAATAAGTTAAATAACAAGTTTGTATCATCTAGTCATATTCATATATCAAGATATTTGGTGATCGATATGAAATACTACCGACAAGTTTGGCGTGCGGAATACTCTAGTGGAAGGAAACACTATTCCTACTCAAGGAAAGAGTAATGATTTTAAAATTGTCATTGAATTTAATATAATTATTATTAAATTTAAATATAATAATAATTTTAAAATTCACGTGAAATTTAAGATAACACATTAATCCTTGCTCGATCTTTATAGCATCACTCCCTGTCAACACGTGAAATAGGCATTCATTTGTATGAGTAATGCTATAAGGACCCATGCATGTCCTCCTTTAATTATTTGTCCGAATTTGAAAGAATTCGAACAGGTGATTGTGAGAGATTGAATTATTTATAAGACTCATATATATGACATGATAAGTGGTTGAGCAAGCCTAATTTTTATTTAATCAAGTGAATCTTATAAGTGATCAATCTCTCACAATTACCTTCTGATCATATTCTCTTAAATTCGAACAAATAATCATACACCATCCTAATTCCTAGCCAAAAAAAAAAAAAAAAAATTGGGAATGCATGCACTGAGAAATTTTTCTTAGTATTTATAAAGCTGGTTCAGATTTAATTTTAAATTCTTATCTTGAACTGATATTTATGTACGTACGTCCTACGATATATATGCCTTTATCTTTTTAGGACGTGCATATAATCGTCCAAAACACGAAAATGAAGAAGAAAAACCCTTTGCAGTTTGCACTGATTATTAATCTTCCATTAACTGGTTAGTGAAAAAAGGTTAGAAGCTAATTTATACTGACAATTTTTTTTACTATGCAAATATATATGGAAAACGAGTTAAAAATATTGAAACAAAATTCAAGAGAGATGGGCTCCCAGCAACACGTTCAATCGGAAGTACAATGCTTGAAAATAAAAGAAATAGGAACTAGAAAATGGGCCCAAAAAAATTGTTCTTTTGGAAGGATTTGCTTTTTTTTCTTCTTTTTTTTGCTTTTTTTTTTTTTTTTTTCTTTTTAGGAAGAAAAGTATTCTTGAGACATGAAAGAGAGTTTAGTGCAGACGCCACGAATAAGAGATGAGGAAAGCTTCCGAGGAATCCGTCGGCCCAAAGAAGCAAATTCTAATTCGATCGAATGGAAGCGACTGCCACACCACATTCGAGACACGAATATGTAAACAAGGCAGTTGATATGGCTAAACCTCTTTTTTATTTATATTTTTTATTTTTTTCATGGCAAATATATTAATAAATAATTCAGACCATAAAATATTATTTTATAAATATGTATTTTTTTAAAAAAATATATATATATTGATAAAACAGTGCTTAACTTTGGTAGAAATAAGAGTTAACTTATTATTTTTAAAAAAAATTAATTAATTTTTTAATATTACTTTTTTTTTTTTTTTTTAAGTAAGGCTCTACATTTTTGAGTTTTTCAAAATTATCATGTGTTCTACTCAATTTGAACCCCATAAAAATAATAAAAAACAAAATAAAATAAAATAAAAACCCACATCTAATAACATTTTAACAAACGTACGTATCTTAATTCCTATACTCGTTGTAAGCAAGAGGATTTTGAATTATTTATTGGGAAAAATCATATTTAGTCCCTAAGTTTTTATCTGATTTGGATTTAGTCTGTAGGTTTTCAATTTCAAAAATAAGGTCCTTAGGTTTTGCTTAAGTTTCAAATTGATCCATTTTATTACTTTACCGTCAAAGTTAACGATTTTTTCATTTGTTATATGTGTTTCATTTGACACTCTAGGGTTCATGTTAGCATCCAATACAATGTCAATGTCCATGTCAGCATCAAAATTAACGGTTTTCCATCTAATGTTACAAATTTAGAAGATTAGAATGGCGCAGAAGATGATTTTTGTTTATTTTTCTATGAATGACTTGGCATTTAATGATGTGGCATTGATATAGGTGCTGATATGGACGCTAATGTGTCAATTGAGACACACATGAAATATTACAAACTATTGATTTTGAAAAAAAAAAAAAGTGACGGATGAGCCTATTTAAAATTTATGCAAAACCTAATGACCATATTCTTGAAATTAGAAACTCAATGTCTAAATTCAAATAAAATAAAAACCTAAGGACTAAATATGATTTTTTTTCCCTTATTTCTTTATACAAACCACTTTTTTAAAAGAAAAAAAAAAAATCAAACCAATAAAATGTTAATTTTAATATTATATTTTCATATAGCTTCTCCTTTACAATGATCAAGATATTGTAAAATTATTCTCTTCAATTTTAGATACTGACATGACAAAATGAATATATAGGTTTTTTTTTTTTTTTTTAATAATAAAGTAATACATTTATAACCCAATCAGAGAAATAAAGTAGATTGCTATAACAAAATAAAATCACAAATACATTCAGGAATTTATTCCATTCAAAACTGATATATGAACTATCTAACAGCAGTCTAATCTAAGCCATGTACCGCCTTATTAGTGATTCTACTAATATGATGAATCTGTCAACTAAAAAAAGAATTTAATATGATACGAGTATCGTCTACTAGTTGATCATATCTACTCCAATTGCGTACATTAGAACTTACAGCTTTAACTATTTGGAATGCATCACCTTCCAAAATAATATTATGTAGACCTAATTTCTTGCAAAAGAAAGAGGCATGGAAAGCTACTAAAGCTTCTACGGCTACCGGTTTCAAGTGGCCTAATCTTGTCATGCTCCTGGCCACATGCACATAACCTTCATGATCCCGCACCACAATACCAATTCCCAACCCCTAACTGAACTTATTTATAGTTGCATCCCAATGAAAGTTGTGAAGATCTTTTTTGAAGAGTTAATGAAAGAAGGAACGGTTATCCAAAGTTCTTCGGTTGTTTTATTTGTTTGTTTGTAATTGTTTGTATAATATTGTTAGTATTTGGTATAGATTTCTCCTTTTAGTATGAGAAAAAAAATGAGTAAATCTAAATACGTAATAGACATCTTTAATTTTTTCGTTTTGTTCTTTATAAGTTTATTTCAAGTTTAATTTGAATTGTCATTTTAATTGATATGAATATATGAAAAAATAAAAAATAAGTTCATTCAATTTCTTCTACTCCTAATTTTTCTATCTGGGACAAGGAGAAACAATGGATTTAATCATGTATTTCTCCTTTTGTTTCAAAAAGTATGATTTTTTTTTTTATTAAAAAAAAAAAAACTAACTAGCTAGTAGCTTGGCACACGGTCAACGACAGCGAGGCAGAGGCCGGACATATATCTTTCCCAGGAATCCCGGCCAAACATAGTCGGGTGGGCTTGACATCTCTTGACTCTTGTTGAGGAGTTTTTGGAGGGTGGCCTTTTACGAGATAGGCCTATGTGGCGTTCATGGATTGGACCATACAAAATAGCACTGAAATTCAACGAATATTTTAGAAGGGGATAACTTCAATTCAATCATGGCAGAAAGTGGGGTTTTTTTGCCTGCCAATGAGAATCTGACACGTAAGCCTGAAACAAAAAAAAAAAAAAAAAAAAAAAACAAATACATGCAATACATTTGATTTTTTCGTCTGCTACAGCCTACAAGCTGGGAAACTCTCCTCATATTCTCTCCCTGATGCGTCTGAGATGAACGCTGCCTTTGCCAGATGAACGGTGCCGCCGCCCACGCAGAGACTTCTGAGAAAATCCCACTCTGATAACTCTCCATATATTTCTCTGTCTCTCTGATTTTCTCTGTCTGTCTTTCTCATGATTTTCTCGGTCTGGTGCTCAAGCTTAAGAGGGAAAGAGACCGATCTGTCTTTCTCATGAGAGGGAGAGAGACCGATCTATCTTTCTCATGAGAGGGAGAGAGACCGATCATCTGAGAAAGAGAGCCACCGTGAGAGAGAGACTGAAACTAAGAGACCGAAGAAGAAGAAGAAGAAGAAGAGGGTTCCGGCCAAGAAGATGGTTTTTGAGGTAAATCCCTAGCCTTTTCTCATGATTTTCGTAACACCTAATGAGTATAGACCTAGATTATGGTGTGGGTTGCTATGGCTTTGCTAGATGCGAATTTAGGGTAAATTTTAGGTCCTTTTTCTATGTTGACCGATTGGGTGTTCTCTTGAAGTCTTTGATTTTTGGTTATTCCCTTTGATGTTTTTGTAGAACCGAATGGGTATAGAATTTCTAGAAGTGTTTGGTTCTTGGCCGAATCAATGTGTTTAGAAGTTTGAGTTTATTTACTTCTTTTGATTTGTTTGGGGATAACCAAATGGGTTCACTTGGGGGCTTGATTTATAGGTTGGGAGCTTTGCTTGATCGGGAATTTCTGAAATTTATGCTTATGGGCAGTAGTTCTTGGGTTGATTTTTGGTGGATTTTGGGAAGTGGATGATGGCTAGATTTTGGGTGTTAGTAATGCTAAGGTTGCTTATCTGATTTGATTTTGTTTTTTCACGTCTTTATCTTAACCTACTCTTCATTAATTTTTCTTTTCTATAGGAAATGGCATAGCGGGAATTGTCCTTCCTGAATCAGAAGAAGGGAGATGCCATTGCCCTCCCTTTCGGTGTTGTTACATGAAGCTCACTGATTTTTTGGGAGATACTTCAAGAGTATGGCATTGAATTGTGAGGAGGCTCTATTAGATGTGGACATTGAACACTAAGAACCTTCCTTTGGTTGTTGAGGTTGGGCTTAGGGCTGACCTTGTTAGGTTGGATGGGGGTGCCATGTGCTCTTCTGGATTCTCTTGTGACTTGGGATTTCAGGCACCCAAGGTGTATGTGGTATCTTATGTTTTTTGTTGCTGTAAATCGACGTTGTACTTGTGATCTTATTTTTGTTGTAAATCAATGTTATATCAAACATAACTTAATGCTATTCAGAGGTCTAAGGGATTTCTCCTGACAAATTATTATTTGACTTGAATGTGTGGAAGAAGACATAATTGATTTTGGCTCAATAACAACACATAATGAACTCAAATATTGCATTGAAATTATTTAGAGGATAACTTCTTGGCTTGATTAGAATTTAGTGGTGGACTTGGAGTACCACAAATTTCTCCTGCTGCTAATGCCATGGAAATCTCCCAATTCCATTGGATGACACAGCACATGTTTCTCCATTTCCTTTGCAGCAGAATTTTAATGACGTGAGGTCCTCCACTATCACTGCCTTTAGTCCATGTTTTGAAAGTGATAAAGATGCCCTTTAAAACCTAGCTAGGACCCTGAATTTCAGCAATTCTCCACCATATTATACCATCATTGTTGAGCATCCGAGTTTTTGGTGTAAAATTAGTCAAGCCACGAATAAGATTTTGAGGCTTTTCCCCCTCTGACTTGTGAGCAAAGTGCTACTAGTCAAATTACACAAATTAGTTGAAAATTACAACTTCAGTGCATTAAGAACTTCCCAAAATACTAACTTAATTGTAGACATATACAAAAGCACATGTAGTACTCATTTACCGTAGATGTTCATAACTAAAAAACTAATTACATATAGCCACATACAGCCAAATTTTGTGCATTACAACATCACAAAAAAGACCACACAGCACAAAGATTAGCAACTTCAAAGATTTTCATAGGCGTTGACGTTATCTGCATCAATATCAATTGTAGTAGACGAACAAACAAGATCTTGAGACATGTCAAATGTAATTGTAGAGGGATACTCCATAGTTGGCAAAGAGCACTGTAAATTATTCACAAATAATGAAGATTAGATAATGGAAAAAAAAAAAAAAAAAAATACTCGATAGAGGATATGTTATAATAAAAATTTACCTCTACTAAACTTTGTTGATCTATTAACCCCAAATTAGCTGGCATCATATTGATATTCAAAATATTCCTATAGAAAAGAAGATTTTAATGCGAATTAAATAAAAATACATGTTAATGTAAATTATTGTAAATAACAGAATGTATACGAATACCTTGTTTGCTTATGTGAAGGGCAATTGGTTTTCACATGCCTTGTTTTCTTGCAAATGGTACATGCCCTTTTCTTCATTGCTTGCTTTTCTTTTGAACTTTTTTGTCTCACAGATTTGGGCTTTCCTTTGCATCGAGCATGTAGAGGATCTTGTAAAGTGAATGTAAGGTTTGATAGTACTTGGTTGTTTAACACAAGATCCTCGGCACTTTCTTCATCACCATCATTTATATCTTTATCACTATCATCATTCATTATCAAAAGCTCGTGATGAAGCTTTTGTAAACCAATGCCAAGATGTTCATATATTTCTTTTTGATTGACACCCCACTTCTACAACTTCATAAAATTGCAACATTAAGCTATTTCTCATTAAGGTGGAAGAATTTTGTGTTTCTACTTGTATATCACCACTAGATATGCCATGTATAATGAGACTTTTGGCATTGATCGTCCATCTCTCTAGAACAAAATGTTAGGGAATAGAGTCCACCAAAGACTTCTTCACAAAAATTTGAAGAATGTGCGCACACAATATTCCAACAAATTCAAACTTATGACATGTACAAGTAGCTTTCTTTTCAAGAGCTTCAAATGCAACTTCATAAAATGGATTTTCTCTCCCATGAAGGGTCACCCTATATATCTTCGTCCCTCCTTCTTCCCGATGTTTAGATGATTTGTAATTTTGACTGTTAAATAGCTCTTCTTGAATCATCAAAAAAGACTCTCTTGTGTAAACCTTTGCCGCCTCTACTTCCATCTTGTAACGAGTTTTTAAAATCGGTCTAGAAGTTTTTGTCTTCACATCTTTTTCTTTTTCTTTCTCTTTAAGATACCGCGCATTTAAGGCTTTTTCATAGTGATAGACAAATTCACTCACCATTGTGCTCGGACGAACATAATCTTTAAAAAACTTATTCATACTCTCACTCCGTTGAGTTGTAGACATGCCGGTACAAAATGTGGTTCGCAAGTAAGCCGACACCCACTTTTCACGTCTTATATAAAGTTTTTTCAACCAATCATTCTCTACCAACTCATGCTTGCCAACAATTTCACTCCATTCCGTCTCAAACTCTTCAATTGTGATTGTATTATGAATACAATGATGGAAATCTCCTTGAAAAGATGGATATTTATTATATATATATGAGTCAAATGTTCTGAAACTTTTTGTAAAATATGCCACAAACACAATCTATGAGTGACATTTGGTAGTACCTCTGCAATTGCCTTAGCCATGGCATTGTCATCATCTGTGATAATTGTAGAAGGAGCACATCCAAGCATTGCCTCAAGCCATGATTTCAACAACCATGCATAAGATTCAACTGTTTCATTTACGAGCAAAGCACATCCAAACATCACAGATTGGTGATGATGGTTAACTCCAGTAAAAGGAACAAAAGGCATCTTATAACAATTTGTCAAGTAAGTTGCATCAAAAGTAACATCTCCAAAATATTGGTATGCAGCTTGTGATCTAGCATCTGCCCAAAAACAATTGCCCATGCATCCATTTTCATCTACTTGGATTGCGTACACAAAACTTGGATTTTGGGATTGTCTCTCAAGAAAATAGTTGTACATTTTTTGTGCATCTTCCTCTTTAAAACGAAATCTTCTTTTATTGCCCACATAATTTTGAATATCTTTAGCAATACAACCAACATTATGATCGCCACCAGATTCTTTACTCAATGCTGTCATTATCTTCCTTGGAGGTACACCGGACTCATTGAGGGTATCTATAAGATTTTTTTGAGCACGTGTTATCACTCTATGTCCACAAAGCAAAGTTGTACTTCTACGAGAAAGGAGCTCATGATTATGTTCACTTATGAACTTACATACAGTCCACCTTAACTCCACTTTCTTTAAACTCATAATTGCTTTACATCCTATCCTTGTTTCTGCACGCTCTGAATTTGTACAAATTTTCTCTTCACAACTTTTTTGACGAAATCCTTCTTTTGAACAAACATATTCTATCCCAATTAATGACTTATCTTTTGATAATCGAAAATGATTTTTTCGAATGCTAAAATCCATTCATCTTGCGTAAGCATTATAACATGCATGAGCATCTTCTACTTCATCAAATTCCATACCAAGACATGGTTCCGTAGGACCATTAAACGAAGAAAGGTGGGCAGTTGGTTGCTTCAAATCATTTTGATCTTCTACTATTTCATTCTCAGCATGTCTATCTTCTACCATTTTATTCTCAGCATGACTATTAGGACTCATTTTAGCGATCCTGCAAGAGGATAACAATATTCTTCAACTATAACTACTCATACAAGCTCTAATGTTTTTCATTTTCAAATATCATAATTAATTATTAATCAGATAACATATGTACCCAAAACATCCGCACAGTAACAAATTTACAAAAAGGGTACAGTTGATGATCAATAAAAGAATCCACAAAGGTCTAGAGTCCGTAGCACACATTTATGTCTAAATATCAGAGCATCAAACTAGGCATCCTCAGTAACTATAGAACATGAAACTACCTCTGTTTCCCCCCCAACCCACCACAAAAACCAAAGAAAAATTCATTGGGCATTCAATCAGAAGCAAAAATGTGTGATTTGAAAAGTTTACTAGGAAAGTAAGATAATCCTTAAACATTATCAAATCAAAGCATGTTAGAGGTTTCCAAGAGCAGACATTTCCTTAAAAGCATTTTATCGAACACTTGCAGGGCATACTTACTCTACTGCTCTTCTTAAAGGGCTATTCTACAAAACTACTCTTTGTCACTTTGTATGAAGTAAATTCCCCATCAAGAAGATCGCTTTCACATATCAGTGCAACAAAATGACCATTTCAGTAGAGTGGGAGAGAGAGTTAAAAAAGGTGACCAATCAAGAACCCAAAAGTAGAATTTAATAGCAACCCAAATGATAATGTGAAATAGACAGCACAATTCAAACTAATAATCAAGACCTTGACAGCCAAAGAAACCTCTTTCTGGTGCTCAAGCTCACCGAGAACAGCAATCATCTCCATCTTCAATAGCCTCAGCACGTGGGACTTGATGAACTTCTCAAGCTTCTCTTCGTCATCCTTGAACCTCTTCAATCCCAGTATCACAAAAAGCGCTTCTTTCCCAATCAACTTCTTGCCTCTCCAGAGGGGTCCTCTGGGCCTCCCATCATGGTATAGCAACGATTGGTGGAGGTTCGACCTCAATTTGGGGCTGCAGATGGGTGTTCGCGGCGTGGTCCGGTCCAGTCGGTGGCAGTAGCGTCCGGCCAGTTGGTGGCGGTAGCGGCCGGCCAGTCGATGGCGGTAGTGTCCGGCTGGAGTTTTTCTTTAGGGGTTGCAGATCGTGATTTGGGCGATGGGGGAAGGTTTTCTTTGTGACAGCCGAGAGGGATCCTGTACATCAGTGTAATTTCATTTTTTGGTCTTTTGCTGACGTGTTGAGTGATTATTGGTGGGCAAAAAACATTGATTTTTTGTCACGACCGAACCGAAGACGCACTCATTTTTTAATATTGCATTCAGGCTCGAATTCTAAATAAAAATATTTTGCAAATCCAATCTCAATACGATTTTGGATAAATATATCTTCTTGTTATTATTATTTTGTTTTGGAAAATAAATATCTTATTATTTACTTTCACACAAATTACATTATATATGTAATTAAGCAAACAAGTCTAGAAAGGTATAAAAAAAATGAAAATCAAATCTATTATTGGATTTGAAAATGAGGTTTGTAAGAGATGTATTTATATTGTTTTTCTATACTTTAGCCATCTGACACGCATTGGTATACATATTCATACAACCAAGTTTCAAATTCACTATTAAATTTGTATGAAATCCAATTGTGGATTTGAAAATGAGATGTATTTATACCATTTCTCTATACTTTAGCCTCATGCACTATCCCTGCATGTCAAATTAGACACTTTTGCATTTTTCTCCCCCAAAGTATTCTTTAAGTTATTAAAAAATAAAGTAGTAAAAAATAATCATTTGAAAAAATAATAATAATAATATGAAAAGGGCTACCTTTTTTTTTTTTTTGATATTTTCAGTTTTCCCATAATTTTTTTTTTGTTAAATTTTTTTTTTTTTCAAATGGTGATTTTTAATAACTTTAAGGGTGCTTTAGGGACAAAAATACATAAGTGTCTAATTTGACACTTAGTGGTAATTCAGGTGGCCCCAATGTCACCTTTTAAAGTTTTGAGGCATAAATGAAAATGCGGTATTAGATTAAGGAGCTAAAATATATTTTTCTCTCAATTTTTATAAGACAGAGACTTGTGAATCCAAGTAATATGGAATATATGTTTTATATTATAAACCTTAATTAGTGGTTTACACATGTATATTTGCATCTTAGTTGCATCTGATCTCAACAAAATTTAGTTGTACACTTCATTTCTTACGTTAGGCTCTTTTGGAGGTGTGGCTCTTGGACTTTCGTGGGCTTTTTATGGAGTGGGCCTCTAGAGTTATTTATATCCATTATTATAAATTTTATAATCAAATTTAGCTGTTAAATCTATATATTAATCAATCTTAGATCTAATATAATTGAATCAAATCTCCGAGCTATATATATATAACCCTCATCATAATGGAGAAGGATCCTCTCTGGTTAATTAGTTGATTTAGGAAGAGTAAAATGGTCTAAAAAAATAAAATGACTATTTTACTCGTCCTAAACCAACAAACCGGCAATTAAAAATGAAAATGATCCGTTTCCATCATAACAGCCCCTATTCTCCCTCTTTATTAGTCATTGTGCCTTTAATCTTGTGTTTAGCCACCAAGACAAGAATCTCAAGATGGGCAACATTAATTAATTTTAAAATGATAATGAGAAAAATATATATTAACCCCTCAAACTACCATCCTTTCTCCGGATGGCACTCCGAACTACCAACACTTGCACTCCGACCCCCCAAACTACAACTTTCTGATTTTTTGGCCCCATCCGTCTATTTATACCGTTAATTCTAACAGAAATTGGTCAAAAATTCAAAAATACCCTTCCCATAACTGTGAGAATTTCAAAGTGTAGGAGGGGTATTTTCGGAATTATGTTTAGAATTGATGGCATAAATGGACGAATATGGCCAAAAAATCAGAAAGTAGTAGTTTGGGGGGCCAGAATCTAAGCATTGGTAGTTTAAGGGGCCATAATCTAAGCATTGGTAGTTTAAGGGGCCATCCAGAAAAAAAAGTAGTAGTTTAAGGGGCTAATATATATTTTTCCCAACGATAATTCAAACAAAACATAATTTAAACCGTTAAATGTAGTGTATCGTTTTCCATCCAGCAATTATTAATTTATTATAGGTGACATGGCTATTTAAGAAAACTTAAAAGACTTCATTGATAAAGACGTCGACAGTGGTGAATTTCATGTATATAACTTTCCGTCCACGATGACTCACACGCAACTCACCCAAGAAAAAATGAAAACATTGGTTTACCGATCGGACGTCAATTTAACACAAAATTATTGTATTATAATTGAAAGATTTGATCAATTCAATTGAATGAATTGGACTACGATTAGCTTATAAAGTTTTATACTTACATTTCGATACGATTTGAATCCGACACATAATATAAAATGTTAACAATTTTTTACACGGCTCATAAAATCTGACACCGCAAATAGGGGTGAGTAGCAAGGGTGTAAAGCCGTTTGGTAACCGGTAACCAGATAACTGGTCAACCGGTTCGGTACTCAGTTGAAAATAACCGATAACCGGCTCTATCGAAACGGTTACTGGTTTTAGAAAATATTAAAATCAATTATAACCTGTAACTGGGTGTATATATATATATATATATATGTATGTATATATATATATATGTATGTATATATATATATGTATGTATATATATATATATATGTATGTATATATATATATATGTATGTATTTATCTATTTTAAAAAATAAAATAATAAAATTTATAATTTTACACTTTTACACTTTTACTTCCATTCCAACTTAGGCTTACATATTGGGCTAAAAAATGTTGAAATGTTTTTTTAAATGGCTAAAAAAGTCTAAATTAAGTCCAAAAAGTCCAATTTTTTTTTTTTGTTTTTTTTTTTTTTAAAAAAATGATTACTGGTCCGAATAACCGGATACCAACCAGTTATTAAATAACCAATTACCGGAGCCGATTGGTGATTTTAGCCAACTGGCAACCCCGGTTATGGTTACCAGTTTTAGGCACTAACTAGTAACTGTAACCGAATTTTCACCCTTAGTGAGTAGGTGAACGAAGCTTACGTTATAGGATCAAAGTTCTTTCAAATTATTTGTCCAAATTTGAGAGAATTCGAGCAGGTGATTGTGAGAGATACCACTTATAAAACCTACTTGATTAGATAAATAATTAAACAATTTACTTTTTATTTGATCAAGTAAATTTTAAAATAATCTTTCACAATCATAAATGCGGACAAATAATTTAAGAGTATCTTAATCATATGGCTTATGTCATAAGTCCAGTATGGGAAGCCATGCACGCATTTAACTGCTGTACCATTTGAAAGAAACTTAGGAAGCCACTCCGAAAGATACAAATAAATATAGAGAAATGATTCTTTACCAGCTAAATATACAACTTTTCACCACCTTGTCTATGTGGCAAGGTGGTCCCCCACTTTATTTTATTTTTTAAAAATAAAAAAACTCTAAAGTTAGTAGGGGACCACCTTGCCACATAGATAAGGTGGTGAAAAGTTGTATATTTAGGTGGTAGTGAATCATTACTCATAAATATATTCATACGTTAATATTGATCGGGACTAGGAGCCTCTTGCTTTCACTCACTCAAATATTGACGTCATCGTTATGACAAGATGGCCAAACTGACGTCATCTTTAATTAATTTGTCGCTTTCCATGTATTAGATTTTTAATTATTTTCCTACCTCCTAAATAACTTAAATCTAATTTAAACTGACCAATATTAATTGTTAAATAACTTAAATCATTTTAAAAGTTTTAAGTGGATAAAAATAATTATTAAATTAATACTTTAACATTGTTTCCTACGTGAATTCGCACTGTATATCTTTCAACAAGTAAACCTCAGCACACACAATATTTAACTAAAATAAAAAGATTATAAGAAATGACTAATTAATATTTTAACAAATATTATTTATTCTCATAAACTTAAAATATGAAAATAAAATAAATAAAATTTACGATTAAACCTATCCGCACAAGTTGCGTGCGCAATCTGCTTCATATATTTATCAAAGGAGAACATGCATCACATGTTTATTGCTAACAACTGTGGGATTCGGCGGGGATAAGGAGGGATCTAAGATCCTCATATAATTTGTATGATTTCAAGGCCACCATCGATTCTAAACTTCAATATATTAATTAATTAATGAGTAATATTATATTTTTATTTCATAATAATGATGTGTTAGTCCTAATTAATTTTAATTTTTTTTTAACAATAATTAATTTTCTTTTTTATAAAATAAAAATGTAATTTTTAGCATTATTCTACATTAATATATAATATATGTTTTTGAGTATATGTAAAAGAAACGTGACCTACACATACTCGGAGTGTAAGTTAATTAAGTAGTTCAATTAAAAAAAAAAAAAAAAAAAGTAGTTGAGTTTTTAATTAGAAAAAAAAAAAATAGTTTAATTTTTGGTATTTTTATTGTGAGAAAAAAGAAAAGAAAATGTTGTTTTGTGTAAGCTATATAAATTTATATTAAAGAGATGTAAACATGGATAGAAGTTCATGGAATTAGTCTACGAAAAAAATAAAGAAAAAGTTAGGGAAGTAAATTAAATAATATCCAACCGACAGTCTTAATATCCAACGAAAAAATCTAGGATCATTTTATTAAATGCATATGGGTTTTTTTTTTTTTTTTTTTTTTTTTTTTTTTTGGTCGTCGTCGTCGTCGTCTAGCAAAGACATCAATCAAAGTCTTAAGGCCCCATATTTATATGTTCATTGTATTTATGTGGCTTATCCAAAACACGGGTAATGCTACGAATCACTTAAAAAAACAAAAATTATAAAATTAGTGTGGCAGGATTTAGTAGACTTTAAATTAATTTTTATAAAAAATAAATATTTAAGAGTTACTAGACCTTATCATATCAACTTTGCAAAAATTTTATGAGATATTTGTGTGGGAGTATATCCGTATGTAGCATTACCTTTCAAAAAAAGTGATAGTGTAATGTTATATGCCCCACATTTTTGTCTTAATAGTTATTTCATAATGCTCACGTAATATTTTCAATTAATCTTTAATAATTGATCTAAGAGTTGGTTGGAACTATTACATCAGCGATGTTCGTGGTATAAGAACGTAAAGCTCTAGCAAAGAGATAAGAACAAAGAAACGAAGATAAAGAATTAAGATAGTTCGGTCTATGGTTTACATCCATATGTCAAAGCCTTTTATTTGGCTACATCTTTCATTTTTTGATTTATTTATATAAGACTCTATTTATAGAGAAAGAGTCTTAACGTTGCAAGTCTCTTCTACTTATATATTAACAATAATAAATTTAACTTATCATCTTGAAACTCTTGTCTCTTGAGTGCTTGTAACTCTTGTATCTTGAATGATTGTAACTCTTGTCTCAATACACTCCCACAAACCCAACAGTAGAACACAGATGTTGATGTTTGATCTTAAACATTAAAGGGCTAAAAAAAATAAATAGGTACTATGGCCTAAATTAGAACATCAGTTTCTATGATTAAAACTTGGACTTCGGCGACTCTGGCCAGCATTGGCTACTATGGTTAAGACTTGGACATGAGCGACTTTGGCCGGTATTGGCTACTATGACCGGAATTTGGATATTGGTAACTTTGTCCAGAAGCCGCTACTATGGTCAGAATTAAACCAACTATGGGGCATGAAACCTCTTTGGGCATTTTTTTCTTTTTAACAAGAGAGAATTGAGTGGTGGTATTTATTCCAACTTAGGCTAATATATTGGGTTAAAAAATGTTGAAATATTTTTTTAAATGGCTAAAAAAATCTAAATTAAATCTAAAAAGTAGGCCCAATACCAAATTAAGTCCAAAAGACCCAATTTTTTTAAAAAAATTTGGTTACCGGTCCGAATAACCGGTTAACCGCCGGTTATTAAATAACCAGTTACCGGAGTCGATTAATTGATTTTAGCCAATCGGCTACCCCGGCTACGGTTATTAGTTTTAGCAATAACCGGTAACTGTAACCGGATTTTCACAGGTGAACAAAACTTACGTTACAGAATCAAGATCTTCTCAAATTATTTGTATGAATTTGAAAGAATTCGAACAAAAAACTATGAGATACTACTTATAAAACACACTTTGCCTAATTTTTATTGGGTAGTGATTGGGGGGAGGCCAATGACCGGCTCCCTCCCCCCAATAATATTAAAAAACCAACTTTCAATGCAAAAAAAGAAATAAAATAATATAAAAAATAAAAAGTACATTGAAAGTTGATTTTTTAATATTATTAGGGGAGGGAGCCGGTCGTTGGCCTCCCCCGATCACTACCCCCTATATATGTCATAAAAGTCCAGCATGGGAAGACATGCACGCATCCTTAATTAATTGCTGTACAATTTGAAAGTAAATTAGGAAGCCACTGCGAAATATGTTCATACGTCAATATTGATCGAGACTAGGAGCCTCTTGCTTTCACCCACTCAAATATTGACGTCATCCCTATGACAAGATGGCCAAACTGACGTCATCTTTAATTTGTCGCTTTCCATGTATTAGATTTTTAATTATTTTCCTACCTCCTAAATTATTTCGCATCATTAAATTTCTCATCTAATTTAAATTGACCAATATTAATTGTTAAATAACTTAAATTATTAATTATTTTAAAAGTTTTAAGTGGATAGAAATAATAAAAATAATTATTAAACTAATAATTTAACATTGTTTCGTACGTGAATTCGCACTATATATCTTTCAACAAGAAAACCTCAGCACATACAGTATTTAACTAAAATAAAAGATTATAAGAAAATATTAATTAATACTTTAACAAATATTATTTATTCTCTTAAACTTAAAATATAATAATAATAATAATGTACGATTAAACCTATCCGCACAAGTTGCATGCGCAATCTGCTCCATTTATCAAAAGAGAATATGCATCACATGTTTATTGTTAACAACTGTCGTATCCGGCGTGGATAAGGAGGGATCTAAGAGCTTCATAATGATTTCAAGGCCAATCATCGATTATAAACTTCAATTTATTAATTAACGAGTAATATTATATTTTTATTTAATAATGATGGTGTGTTAATCCTAATTAATTTTTAAACTTCTTTTAAAAAAAATGATTGATTTTTATTATTATTATTTTTTTAACAATGATTATATTATAAAAATGAAATTTTCAGCATTATTCTTCCTTTTTTTTTTACATGTCCACACAAGAGGGGGAGAGGAGATTTGAACTAATGACCTCCGCTTCATGAGGCGTGATCCCCAGCCGATTGAGTTACCCTTGAGAATTTTTCAACGTTATTCTATATTAATATATAATATACGTTTTTTAGTATATGCAAAAAAAAACGTGACCAACAAATACTCGAAGGGTAAGTTAAGTAGTTTTTTTTTTTTTTTTGGAACAGAAACTCCACATTCATTCATTCAAAAAATCCCAAAGGGTTAATTTATAGTGAACAAAAAGACATCTTAAAAAGACTCCTTAAACACAAAGTCAGAAAACTGACTTGTGAGTAACTACCAAAACAAATAGAAAGACTATAGGGGCAACAATAAATAACCTCTCTTTACAATAAAACTCACTAAAAAATTAAGAGATGGTAGATCTAAGTTAAAAAAGCCATAAGGTAAGTTAAATAGTTGAATTAAAAAAAAAGAAAAAAAAAAGTTGAATTTTTGGTTTTTCTATTGTGAGAAAAAAGAAAAGAAAATGGTTCTTGGAAGTAGTCTAAGAAAATACTAAAGAAAAATTTAGGGAAGTAAATTAAATAAGAAATCCACCAACCGACAGTCTTTAAACTCTTTATATCCAACGAAAAAATCTAGGATCATTTTACTAAAAGCCTTTTTTTCTTTTTCTTTTTTAGCAAATTATATGTTAATTGTATTTATGCTGCTTATCCAAACACGGAGTAATGTTACATATCAAATAAAAAAATAAAAAAATCATAAAATTTTGCAAAATTGACGTGATAGGGTCTAGTAGATTTTAGATTAATCTTTTATAAAAAAAAAATATTTAGGAGTTTTATGAATTTGTATGGTAAAAGTAATAAAATAATGTTACATGCCATATTTTTATCTCATAATGCTCATGTAATATAAAATCTATAATTTTCTTTTTCTTTTTCTAATAAGAACATATCTAAGAGTTAATTAGGATTGTCAAATCAGCAATATACGTGGCATGCATCATTACTCACCTTACTCGTTTAATTTGGTTCCAATCAATCTTACGCCAATTTCCAACATGTCCAACTTGAATGAATTAAGCCAAATTAATTCAAATGGCGCTACTATGGTTAAGACTTTGACATCAGCAACTTTGGTCCGCATTGGTTACTATGGCTGAAATTTGGACATTGGCAACTTTGTCTAAAAACTGCTACTATGGTCGGAATTGAGCCAACTATGGGGCAAGAAACCTCCTTTGGGTTTTTTATTATTATTATTATTTTTATCAAGAGATAATTGGGTGGTGGTATTTGCTAATTGCTAGTAGAATAAACAATGGCAGTGCGGTATGTCATCTCGACAAAGAAAGAGTCTGATGTGTGTGTGAGAAGAGAAATAGCTCGGACACATGACGAGAAATATAGAAATGTGAAAATGTGGAATGACGAGAAAACTAAAAACAAAAAAAAAAAGTTGGCACACGATGGATATTTGTTGGCATTTTGATTTTGGATAATGATTGAAGATGCAAAAAGATAAGTAAATCAACCAAAAAAGAATTTGCACAAAATCGAATATTGACGATACCCTATAACTCTAATATCAAATAAGAACACAAAGCTCTAGCAAAGAGATAAGAACAAAGAAGTAGCAGTACTCAACTAACTCGTTTAATTTGGTCCCAATCCAATGTCACGTCAATTTCCAACATGTCCAACTTGAACGAATTAAGCCAAATTAATTCACATGACGCTCCCCCGGTCCTTTGGTCTCCACAAGTTGCATATATGTCCCGTTCTGGTCCAACGACCTATATATTCTAGCTAGTTACTAATATTTTATAATTTTTATAATTATTTAGTTATTGTTAGGATAAATATCTTCTTCTTCTTCTACTTTTTTTAATCCTAATTAAAGTGTATATATATAGTTATGTGGAAGGAGTCTTTAGATTTACAGTTTGGCCGTGGGTCTTCTTACATGGGGCTAGGTCATGGGTCTACGGGTTGACATTAGGGATCATGAGTTGGCTATCCACGTGGGTCGCCACGCTAGTTTAGTGATTAATGTAATAAATGCAATGTGAACTATCACATAAATTTAAATTTATAAAAAAATATGTAAGACTCGTAACAACACTCTAATTGATAACCGGGTAACTGGCCAACCGGTTTAGTACCCGGTTGGAAATAACCGGTAACCAGTCCTATCGGAGTGGTTACCAGTTTTAGAAAATATTGAAACCGGTTATAACCAGTAACCAGGTATATATATATATATATATATATATATATATATATATATATATATATATATATAATAGAGAAAAATACAATTAAGCCCCCCAAACTAACATCATTTCTCTGGATGGCCCCTCAAACTACCAAGACTTGTACTCTGGCCCCCGAAACTACCAAAACTTTTGAAAAATACCACTTTTGGCGAAATATCCCCTAATTTTACGTATGGACAATTCATCAATATCTTGTTCATTCGCAACAAAATATTTTCTTTGTGCGATGGTAAAAAAAAAAAAAAAACATGTTTTTTTGGAGATGAAGTGTGGAGAGAGATATGACAAGAAGTTCTTTGGAAGATCTATCTCTTGTCTGGTACAATACGGTGTCATTCAATCTAAATGTTACATGAAGAACATAAGAGAAATGCACTGGAGTACCGATGTATACCATGCACCAGAATGATTCCCACCCTCCAAGCATTTTAATATTCATTTTATAGAAGGAAAAAAAAAAAAAAAAAAAAAAAAAAAAAAAAAAAAAAAAAAAAAAAAGAGGAAAAATCCCATTATTTGCTCATTCTTCATCGAATCATATAGATCGATCTAGTAATGAAATATCGTTGCCGTGTGTCATTTTTCAATTAAAAAATAAAAATCAAAAAATTTTAAAAAATTAAAAACTTAAAAAAAAACTAAATTTTTATTTTTATTTTATTTTTAAAAAAAATACTGCGATCGACCGAATGATGTACTACTTCTTTCCAGCATCGTCATTGGGCACGATGCACACCTGCAGCTTGAACCGCCTCTCCGAACATGGACATGGCTAATTTCTTATCATTCAATGTCTATGATATTGATCTTTCGAAAATTATGAATGATTCCAATCTAAATTTTATTTTGTTACAAATGAAAAGCAAGTCTATCATCGTTGTGGAAGATCTCGATCGGTTTCTGATGGAGAAATCAGTGGCCGTGAACTTGTTCGTTGATGTTTATATCCATTTTCCTCTCTGTGATTTTTTTACATTCAAAACTGAAAAATAAAGAGACTTCTAATTTAACCGTGTGCGTGTGCAATGTATAACAAAATATTGTAAATGCGGAATTTAAATGACACAAATATTTCATTAATGAAGTGAAAACTCAATTAAAAGAAAAATCACTACAGGGCAGCCAAGCCCAGTATATTCACTATTCAGAAGACAAATCTAGTTATAAAGCAGTAGCACTCACATACCTCTGATACAGTGGTCGCACCTTGAACTCTGACGCATAACCCAATGCGAATGCCTCCCAACCAAGTCACCTACTTGAAGGGGTTTTCAATGGAATCATTTACCTTATGGCTACTCCCTAAGATAGACTTTAACACGGGCACAACATTAGTACTTTGGCAACGGCTTGAGAGCAAAACAATCAGCACAATAACTCTTAAATTATATTCTTTAAGCTCTAAGGAATTCATTACCGAATTCTTACAAATTATATGTCTAGAGGCCTCTATTTATAGGCTACAGAAGACCTAAATCGAGTATGGAACAATTTTCTCTAGGCGGCATCCGGACAGTAGCTGAGAGCGTCTGGACGGCTAACTGTGCAACCGGCTTTCCAAATTCACTGATATTCTTTCCTGAATAAGGCCGTGTCTCGACTGTATTGCCCTAACGTTCAGACGGTTGCACTTCTACTACACGTAATTTTCATAATAAGGACTGAGCGACCGGACGGTTACAAATCTTCTGCACGTCTTGCCTTATCAAGAATAGCGCCCGGACAGAATAACCACATCGTCCGAACTGTTGCAGCTGTCTTTCTATAATCTGTGTTTGCGAATGAAATCATTTTACTTGTCGAACACTAAATGACGTCCGGACGTGTTGCTGAAACGTTTAAACGGATGCATGCTTGAACAGCTCGAAGCTTTTAGACACTAATGGGAATCCGGATGGAAAGATCTCGTCGTTCGGACAAATGTTGCTTGACTGACGAGCGTCCGAACGGATACAAGGAATTTAACTTCTCTGTCTTAAAATCTGCACAGAATCTTCTTGAAGCACATCACTGAAAATGTAGACTTTGAATATAAACAATATCCCTGATTAATAAACAACATTACATAGAAGTGATTTTGTCTAACAAAATGCACTTAATCACAAACTAA
Source organism: Alnus glutinosa (assembly GCF_958979055.1). Taxonomy (NCBI): domain Eukaryota; kingdom Viridiplantae; phylum Streptophyta; class Magnoliopsida; order Fagales; family Betulaceae; genus Alnus; species Alnus glutinosa. Next base: position 28,534,674 of record NC_084889.1, on the reverse strand, counting down.
CAAAAACGTTTGGCAATAGCTACCGTGGCTCAAGGATCACAAGCATTTCTTTCAAGTTGAAGATATTTTCCAAAGCGGGGCGAGCTTGAGCTCGGCTGAGATCAATGAGTTGATGATTGTGAATCGAAAAAACTCACCGAGCCGGGCTATAAAATATGTCATCACACCGTTGCAAACAGACGGTGACCAGAGGAGTGTCAAGAAGATCGAGTCGCGGTTGGGAAATAACGCCACCCCAAACACCCATATTTTATAAGAAATAAAATTTTAGTTTATTTATTTTTTGAATTTTTTTGATTTATTTTTTGAATTTTTTAATTGAAAAATGATACGTGGCAAAGGTATTATGGAGATATTTCGTTAAAATTGGTATTTTTCAAAGGTTTTGATAGTTTGGGGGTCAGAGTGCAAGCCTTGGTAGTTTGAGGGGCCATCCGGAGAAAATGTAGAAGTTTGGAGGTTAAATTGTATTTTTCCCTATAAAAAATATATATTTAAATGTATTTATCTATTTTAAAAATTAAAATAATAAAATTTATAGTTTTACACTTTTACTTACATTCCAACTTAGGCTAATATATTGGGCTAAAAAAGGTTGAAATATTATTTTAAAGGCTAAAAAAATATAAATTAAGTCCAAACATTAGGCCTAATACCAAATTAGGTCCAAAAGACCCAGTTTCTTTTAAAAAAAATTTGGTTACCGGTCTGGATAACCGGGTACCAACCCATTAACCTCCGGGTTACCGAAGCCGGTTGACGATTTTGGCTAACCGGCTACCCCGGTTACGGTTACCAATTTTAGCCAATAACTAATAATCATAACCGGATTTTCACTCCTACCGAATAGGTGAATGAAGCTTACGTTATAGAATCAAAATCTTTTCAAATTATTTGTTAGAATTTCGAGCAAGTGATTATAAGATACCACGTATATAACCCACTTGACCAAATAAATGGTTAACCAATCTAATTTTTATTTAATCAAATAAATTTTAAAATAATCTCTCGTAATCATGAATGCTACAAATAATTTAAAAGCATCGTAATAGTATGACCTATGTCATAAAAGTCCAGTATATATGGAGAGCCATGCACGCATATCCTTAATTGCGGTACAATTTGAAAGTAAATTAGGAAGCCACTGCGAAATATGTTCATACGTCAATATTGATCGAGACTAGGAGCCTCTTGCTTTCACCCACTCAAATATTGACGTCATCCCTAAGACAAGATGGCCAAACTGACGTCATCTTTAATTAATTTGTCGCTTTCCATGTATTAGATTTTTAATTATTTTCCTACCTCCTAAATTATTTCGCATCATTAAATTTCTCATCTAATTTAAACTGACCAATATTAATTGTTAAATAACTTAAATTATTAATTATTTTAAAAGTTTTTAAGTGGATAGAAATAATAAAAATAATTATTAAACTAATACTTTAACATTGTTTCGTATGTGGATTCGCACTATATATCTTTCAACAAGAAAACCTCAGCACATACAATATTTAACTATAATAAAAGATTATAAGAAATATTAATTAATACTTTAACAAATATTATTTATTCTCTTAAACTTAAAATATGAAGAAAAAAAATAATAATTTACGATTCAACCTATCCGCACAAGTTGCATGCGCAATCTGCTACATTTATCAAAAGAGAACATGCATCACATGTTTATTATTAACAACCGTCGGATTCGGCGTGGATAAGGAGGGATGTTCGTATAATTTGTATGATTTCAAGGCCAATCATCAACTATAAACTTCAATATATTAACGTTTTTTTTTTTTAAACAATGAGTGATTTTTAAGTTGTAAAATAAAAATATAATTTAGGGAAGTAAATTAAATAATAAATCCAACCATGGAGTAATGCTATGTATTATACAAAAAAAAAAAAAAAAATTTATAAAAATTTTATAAAATTGACGTGACAGAGTCTAATAGGCTTAATTAGTTTAATCTTTATAAAATACAAATATTCAAGAGTTATTAGATGTTGTCTCATCAGCTTTGTGAAATTTTTATGGTATATTTGTGTGGTAGTATGTCCGTATGTAGCATTTACCTTTCAACGAAAGTGATAGAATGATATTATATGCCATATCTCATATTTACTTCATAATGTTCACGTAACATTTTCAACTAAACTTTATTTTATTTTATTATAATAAAATATAATTTAAAAGTTGATCGAGACTATTACACCAACAACGTACGTGACATGTAACATTACTCTAACTTGTTTAATTTCGTTCCAATCCAATCTCACGTCAATTTCCAACATGTCCAACTTGAACGAAGCCAAATTAATTCAAATTAATGCCGCTCCACCCCTGGTTTCCGGTCCACAAGTTGCATGTATGTCCCGTTCTGGTCCAACGAACTAGATATTCTAGCTAGTTAATAATATTTTATAATTTTTTAGTTATTGTTAGGATAAATCCTTATTTTTTATCCTAAGTTGGCCGTGGGTCTTCTTACATGGGGCTAGATCATTGGTCTATGGTTGACATTGGGGATCATGAGTTGGCTATCCACGTGGGTTGCTACGCTACTTTAGTGATTAATGTAATAAAAGCAACATCAACTGTCACATTAATTTAAATTTATAAAAAAAAAATATATATGTAAACCCGTAACAACACTCTAATTTAAAATAATAAAAAAGTTTTTTTTTTAAAGGATTTAATTTTGAAATTGAAATTACTTCTAAAACAAATTGAGTAATTCCTCTATATACTAAACCAGCATTTCACTTCCATCCAGTTTATTAGATTGATCAACCTTAAGATTAATTATTATTAAAAATAAATAAAATCAAAAGCTTGGAAAAGAGCTAGGGGGATCACTGGGAGCGGCCATGCCCCTCCCAAGCCTCCTCTTTTTAAGAAAAAGAAATATTAATTAATGACTAAATTATTTATTATTATTATATGGAATATGGGTCTCAATAATCGGCAAGGATTTTGATTTCTTGTTAGCATCATCTGACATGTGGAGTCTCGTTAGATGGCTGATAGCTCCCACGTACGTACCCAACTTGCTTACAATCTTGACAAGGAAACAGAGAGCAACTGTTCAGAAGAACCAAAAAAGAAAAAGAAATAATAGCATAAAACAAGAGGGGGTGCGTGGCACTTTTTTTTTTTTTTTTTTTGTTTCCATTCACCCTCAACTCTCTAATGAACCATCTTTAACAAATAAATAATGTCATTTAATGCTATTTAGTAGAATATTGTTATACGATTGTTATATAATTGAAATTATGTGATAGTCAAATCAACCGATGAGTTTTTTCTTTTATAAGTCATTGTTAATCTGAAAGCTGATTTGTAATGCTTTGTCATTCAAGTTATATGAGAGTCGTATAATAGTCTACTAAATATTGTTACTCATAACAAATTAATTGTTGAGGATTTTCGCCTAACTAATGTTAAAGAGGTAGGACTTGCAGTCTTCCAAGAAACCCAACTGATTGTTGGTTGGCGGGCACCGAATTCCGAAACTTCAAAAGCATATTAAGATGTGACTGTTAATGTCAATAAGGGACAAGTTGGTGTGGGCATCATTGTTAGAGATGGAGATAGTCATGTTTTGGCTGCTCGTAGTACCACACATACTCTAGTTGTTGACCTCACTATGGCTAAGACATGGGCGGCTCTACAAGCAGTAATATTTTGCCAGGATCTGGGCTTCTATGACATTTGCTTAGAAGGAGACGCCTTGCAAATTCTTAGAAACTGCGTGACAAATGTGTCTAACAAGAGCAGATATAGACATCTAGTAGAGGGCATAAAGTCTGGCATGAGATATTTTCGATCGGCGAGTATAGTCTACGTTAAGTGGGAGGCTAATTCGGCAGCTCACGGTTTAATACGTGAGGCTTTTATCCATATTGTAGACAAAATTCGGATGGAAGAAATTTCTCCCAAGATCTATGATATTGTTATCAAGAAGCTTGTAGTTCTTATGTTTGGACCTTGGCCATTGCTATGGTTTTATCGATATGAATGGAATTTGCAATATATATATATATCATCAACACCAAATAATTTTGGGAAAAAAAAAATACATGATCAATCTTCTAATGACTCATAATCATTAGCTAATATAGATCAATTGCCACCAAAATTCATTCCAAAAATCAATCATCATCCATAACTTAAAATAGCAACCCCAATTTCTAGACTAATTGGATATATTGTATAACCCACTCCGACGTGATATCATGCAATACAATGCAAAATGAAATAAAGACAAGTCATTTTATGATTAAAATTTTATTCAAAACCTTTAAAAGTATAATTTTAAAAGGCAAGACATCACACACGCATATAGATAGTAAAATATAGTCTCTCTCTACTAAATAATCTTTGTCCATGGAAGAGGTAGTGGACGCTTGGTATAAATAATTAAGGATAAGTATTTGCGATAAGTATCTGACCGAATTGTTAGCAATTTAGACAGATAATTTGAGAAACCTCTTAAAAGGCTTATTTGCTCGAATAAATAGCTGAACAGTTTAAATTTATTTAAACAAGTAAATCTCATACGAGTGTCTCACCAAAACGTATCTAAATTACTAAAAAATTAGAGAGATATTTGGATAAATAATTGTCCCATCCAAATCCAAAATCCAAAACCACTCACCCATGGACAAGTTGTATAGATTTCCCTTTTAATATATATTAAAGTGGCGGGCGGCACTCAATTTAGTCACATGGAGATAACAAAACTTGCCAAAAATGTTGCACGCAACACCCACTCTTCCTACAATGAATCTTCTAAAGAGGTGGCCCCCACTCCCTCATCCCCTATCCTCCCACCTTCCTTCTCTACTCACTTCCGCCATCCTCTTTGCCTCTCTTTTCTTACCCACGTGCTTTTTTCTCTGCCCACTTATATAGTTATATATACTCCTTTTCCTTCACTCCTCTTACCTCCACTCCCCAAAACCTCCTCAAAAAAAAATCAAGAGCAAATCCATGGCGGTAGTTCGAGAACGGCGCCATCTCAACCTACGCCTCCCCATTCCTGAACTCTCCGACCGCCGCCCACGCTTCCCCTTACCCCTACCTCCCACTGCCGCCGCCACCACCACCACCTCCTCAGCTACCATCTCTGCCGGCGACCTCGAAAAGCTTCAGGTTCTCGGCCACGGCAATGGTGGCACTGTCTACAAGGTCCGTCATAAGCGAACCGGCGCTTTCTACGCACTAAAAGTCGTTCACGGCGAATCCGAGACCGACGTCCGCCGCCAGGTCCGCCGGGAGATGGAGATCCTCCGCCGCACCGACTCCCCCCACGTGGTCCGCTGCGACGGCACCTTTGAGAAACCGTCGGGGGACATCGCGATTCTCATGGAGTACATGAACGTTGGCACCCTGGAGTCGCTGCTTAAGACCCACGGAACCTTCTCCGAGCCCAAGCTCGCCGACGTGGCGCGACAGGTTCTTAACGGGCTTAACTACCTCCACGGTCACAAGATCATTCACCGAGACATTAAACCGTCGAATCTGTTGGTCAACGACAAGATGGAGGTGAAGATCGCGGACTTCGGAGTCAGCAAAATCATGTGCCGAACGTTGGACCCGTGTAACTCCTACGTGGGCACGTGCGCGTACATGAGCCCGGAGCGTTTCGACCCGGACAGGTACGGCGGGAACTACGACGGGTATGCCGGCGATATATGGAGCTTGGGGCTGACCCTGTTGGAGCTATACTTGGGTCATTTCCCGTTTCTGCCTCCGGGTCAGAGACCCGACTGGGCGACCCTGATGTGCGCGATTTGCTTCGGCGACCCCCCTAGCCTGCCGGAGCACGCGTCGGAGGAGTTTCGGAGCTTCATCCAGTGTTGCTTGCAGAAGGAGTCGAGTAAGAGGTGGACGGTGGCTCAGCTCTTGACCCACCCGTTTGTGTGTAAAGATCCGAGATGAGTTCCGGGTTAACGGATCTGACAATTTTGGGCACTGCTTCTTCCAAGTTTTTGTATATAAAGGGGCTGGATCCGATTTGCTCTTCTCAGTTTTCTGTACATTCTTTCAAATCTTCGTTACTTCTGTAACTTTTAGCAGTAAAAATCTGCTTCTGAAATAGAAGAAATTACATTTATTAACTTTAAACCCTTTTTACTTTTAATTACCACTAACTTCCCTGCCTGCTCTATCGGCCTCTATAAATAGGGGTGATTAAGTCCACTAATCACTGTTATACTAGAAGATACCAAAGCACATTTAAAATTTAAAATTTAAAAATAACAACTTGATTGAGATATGATGATTTCTTAAGAATGAGTCGCCTTTAAAAGTGGTGATTCTATTAAAATTAATTTCTTTAGGTATCGTAGAAAGAAAATGGATTATTATTAAATTGTTCGAATTTTATAAATTTATTTAGACAATATAAGTTATGAGAGTTTTCTGCTTCGAGTCTCGGAACTCATTTGTCAAGGGTGCCGATAGATCTTGCAATTTTTTTTTTTAATAAATTATTCAAATTGTACAAAAATAATTGGAGCAGCCAGCCAACGGGACAAACTTTTTTTTTTTTGAATTTCAAATCATTTTATAATAAAGACAAAATTTAATTTAATCCAACAATTTATATAATATTAAAACATTCAAAAATGATAATCCGTACAAGCAACCAAGCTAAATCATTTAATTTATCCGTATTGTCACTAAAAAGTCCATTGGTTAACCAAAATTGTCTCATCACGTGGTTTCTTCAATGAAAATACATTTTAAAAATGCTTAAGCTACCAAACGTTAATCGTCCGAAGGTCCATCACCTTAAAAAGTGCTTGTCTTGTCTATGATGTTTTGGTTAGGGTAAGGTAGGAAGAAAACATATAATGGAGAGAGTGGATAAAGGGAATATGCTTATCTAGATATGTCTTTTTTTTGTGGGATAGCTCCACAAAAAAATTATATAACCTAAGTAGCCTATTGTAGTTGTCTATTTTTATTTATTTATTTTTAATGTAAAAGCTATTTGGGTGGGCATATGATAATGATTTAATTATATCCACACCAAGAGCTAATTATGATAAATAAATAAATAAATAAATAAAATCATTGGTTAGAAATGCCCCCACCTGCCTTTTTCTTCGCAAACATGGTGGGCCTATAAATGCCTATTACATTTAGGACTTGTCACTGTTTTGCTTTCTCAAAAGTTCAAAACCATCGAAAGTTTTTAGATTTATTTATCCACTCTCTCCATTTATTTATTATTGTTTTTATTATTTATTTATTGAATAAATATTATGGTGGGCCTATTACATTTATTTATTATTGTTTTTATTATTTATTTATTGAATGGAGATTTTAGATTTTGTTTCTTCGTCAAGGATTTCGATTGTTTTGTTTAATCACTTTTCAGTTGAATCCAGGTTTGCCTCCACTTGCAAATTGAAATTCATAAATGCAACCTCCATTTATAAGCACTAAGCAAATAGAACTGACACCAAAAAATACAGGTAGTGCCTTTTTTTTTTTTTTTTTAAAAAAATATATATATATTTGATTGAGAAAAGAAGCTTACAGGAAAGATCTTTCCCACTTGTAAGCGGATGGAAAAAACTTGAAGATGCAGTCAGCGGCTGAGTTAGAAATTTGTCTTAGTAAAGACGAAATTAATCTAATAAAATATGATAATAAATAATTTTTTTGTTCTTTTTATATATTATATTTTTATTATAATATATAAAAGTATGGTAATTACAATTCAAGATATAAATTATAACATAATATATGTATAACAAAAAACGAATCTATCAAACTTTATAAATATATGCCAAATTGATATATCAGTTAACATGTAGGCACTAATAAAATAAAAAATAAAAAATACAAGGTGTCTAAAATTACATTCTACGCGCCCTAAAATTCCTAGTACTGTAGTAGTGTGTGGAGAAAGATTTGAGACGTGTCGACTGTCGATCATTCATGATGTTTAATTTTGATTTTGGGTTGGGTTTTCTTAGTTAATATCGGCTCAAATTTGAGAGTAACTTTCATTTTTTAAGGGTGTTGTTGCCCCGCTGGGCTGAGGCTGTGTTAAGCTGTCTTGAATTTTTAATTTTTTTTTTTCTTCTGAACAAATACAGGGGAATGAATGTTTTAATTTAATTTGTAGGATCTTGTAACCTTGTAGGAACATTATTATAGAAACATAATAGAGATTGGGTTAAAAAATTAAACTAATTTTTTTTTTTCAGAAGACATTTAGGGGGGTGGGCATCCCTGCCCCCCTATTTCCGCCACCGGATGCAGCCAAACGAGCTGGTACTACCATGTTAAAGAGACGAGACTCTTACCCATTAATTTCTACTCATTAACTTCTAATTACTATGTTTTCAGTGAAATTGAAATTAGACTATTGCTCTGATTGTTTTAATACAAAATATTTTTTGTCGTAAAATATTTTTAATAAAATCATTTTTCAGAAAAAAAATATTTTTCTTAAAAATAATTTTCTGCGCTTGGCTCATACGAAAAAATCACTAACATCAAATTTGGTCAGCGTTTTACAACCATTGCCTCCAGATTTCGACAATCGAATACCGAAATTTAGGGACCTTTAGCGATAGATTTGGGTTACCAACAATGTCAAATGCCTTATGGTGACAAATTCTCACAAATTTGCATGGAAGAATGAAGAATTTAACTTCAGAAAATGATTTTTACGATCAAATTGAAAATAATTTTCGCTAATCATCATTTTTCGGTTACACCAAACATAAAAAAATATAATTCTTTTTTTTAAAAACAAAATATTTTACGCTCAAACAAACAAAATATATCACTTTAATCACCTAGAAGGAGGGCCAATAAATCTCCGGTGTTAAGAGCTTGTTTAAACCCTTTCTGATTGGGACATGGCAAATAAGGTGTAATTATGGTTACCATTTTTTTAGGTGGGAAAAATAGAAGGTCCCTAATTACGCTTAGAAGATCCTCGCCGTTCAGTGAAACCCAGAATTTTTCTGCGAATGTAACTGGCCGGGGGAGTGGTTTACAAGTAGATCAACGGTCACTAATTCATGTTGATTGAAATAATGGTACAAGTATGTTACAAGTAAGAATAAACATATAATAAGAGTGGATGTTTCGGGACAGCTTCGGTACATTAAAAACTGGACCATAGATGAGTCAGCAAACATCAATTTCAGAAAAAGGCAAATATGTCTACGTCAGGCAGCAGGTGCCAGGTGGATGCATGAACCTTGCGTGCGTCCCACATCGCTGGGAAACGAGGGATGCATACAAGTTGGGGCCAATCATGCACGATATCATGCGTCATTTTCTTTTACATTTAAAATTATGGGTATCTTTCTTTCGTATTCTTTCCTTTTCTTTTTGTTTCCTTTTGTTTGAGTCTTCGCATGTGTTTTGTTACCAATCAAGAGTTTATTTCTTGGATGATTTTTTTTTTTGTTTTTATTTAAACAATAATTAGTTGCTTTCATCATGTTAATTAATATAAATAAACACCTCAATTATTTTCCTTTTTCTATAGGTAGTTAATTAAAAGGCAAAAGGCATCCTCTACTTCTTAGGCTAATGACATGTTTGGATAATTTCCTTCAATCTAAAGCAAAATATGAAATTTGTAAAGTTTTGTGATGTATGTTCTGTTTATTACGTCGTAAAATAGTTTTAGTTATAAAATATTTTTTGAAAAATTACATTTTAAAAAAATATTTTTCGGTATTTGGCGCGTACGAAAAATTACAAATATTTTTTTATATTTTCATTCAATTAAATTAAGTTATTAACTTATAAAAATCATTTTTTATTCACAACATAAAAATATTAATGTAAATTAATATAAAAACACAACTAAAAAATTACTTTTAATTAAGATATACACATTGACTAGCAATAATCATATATTTTATAAATTGGGATTGTTTTAAAAAAATTATTTTTAAAGTGGCCGAAAGCCTACCGGATCTTGGCCATCCCGGCCGTTTTAGCATGATCCCGACCAGTTTAGCCAAAATCTGGCATAGTATTGTCGGAATCCGGCGACGGTGGTCGGATGTCGTCGAATTTCGACTAGTGCCAGAATCTGGCATGTCGAAATCTGGCAATGGTTGCCGAATTCTAGCAATGGTTGACTGTTTGAACATGAAGGTCGACTACGTCATTTAAAAGAGAGTTGACTGCATTTGCCATCTGGAGAAAATGGTTTACGCTTTTAAAAAGCGTAAATCATTTTCTGAAATTTACTAAGTATTTTTGGTCAAACATAAACATTTTCTGGTTGACTATTATTTTCGCCCTTACCAAACATCGAAAAATGCTGAAATCATTTATCAGAAACTATTTTACTCCTAAACAAACAGAACAGTAATGTAAAATAGGAGAAAATAGTGAAAGCAGAGAGAATAGAAACAAAAGATTTTGGTGCGGTTTAGCGTTAGACGCCTACGTTTACCATTAGAGATACGGTAGAACTATATGTATTTTGCTTCTTCTTTTTTTTTTCTTCTTTTTTAATGATATTTACAACACAAATGAGCCATCTTTAAAACAGTATTGAAATAGGTGGAAATAAGTAATAATTCCATATACCATCATTTTATCCCCAGAAGTTGATGCGTTGTGGTCCTTCAACAAATTTTTTTTTTTCATGCACCTCATTTTCAGCTACCCATGCCACTAGCTGCCTAGCTGGAGCTTTTTTTTTTTTTTAATTATTATTATTTTTTTTTAAATGAGTAAGATAAGACACATTACTAACAAACAAAATTACAAGGTAAGAAAAAGGAGAAAAAAAAAAAAGAAGGGATAATTGTACCGTTGGTCCCTGTAGTATGCCATAATTATTTTTCACTCTTTATGGTTTAAAAAGTTCATGGGAGGTCCCTGTGCTATGCAATAATTACAAATCGATCCCTAACATCAAATTCTGTTAAATTTTTTAACAGATTCCGTCAAATGCCACGTGTCGCCAATAAGATGGCGACACGTGTCCATCTTAATAAAAAATATAAATTTATTAATAAATAAACTTATTTTTTTTAAAAAAAAAATTAAAATTCAAAAAAAAAAAAAAAAAAAAAACAGCAAGAGGTAGCCGCTCGCTACCCCCAGTGGTCGCCAGGGGTGGCGCGCGGCCACTCCTTTAAGAACCAGGGGTGGCCCGATGGCCACCCATGCCACCCCTGGGGGTGGCTCGAAGGCCACCCCTTGCTTCACTTTTTTTTTTTTTTTTTTAAATAAGTATTTTTATTTATTTTTTAATTTTTTTTTATCAAGATGGACACGTGTCGCCATCTTATTGGTGACACGTGGCGCTGACGTGTAGAGCTAACAGATTCCGTCAAAATGGTGGACGGAAAATCGACCCAGGGAGTAAAACGTAATTATTGCATATTATAGAGACCTCCCATGAACTTTTTAAACCATAGAGAGTAAAAAATAATTACGACATAATACAGGGACCAACGGTGCAATTATTCCAAAAAAAAAAATGACAAACAAGAAGCTAAAAAAAAACAAGCACACTGAAGTTAAGAAGCTGAAATGGATCTAATAGGATCCATATAATAGTTGGGGTATGTGGATCTAATAGGATCCATATTTCTATCATATTCTCTGCAATAGTTGGTAGGAAATGGGCCAATTTGGCCCAAGGCTTGGTCAACGAAGTTCTTGACCTAAAGAAGAAGAAAAATGGGTACATTTGCCAGCAAAGATGCCAACGGGGCAGACTTGTGGACTGAGGCTGAAAATATTAATCCATGGCAAATGCAGCAGTTGAACTGAATTAGATTAAATAGCTTTTTGGCGGGTTGTTTAATCACTTATTTGATCAGGTGGGTCTTATAAGTAATCTCTCATAATCATCTGCTCGAATTTTCTTAAATTCAAACAGATAATTTAAGAGGATCTTGATCTGAAAAAATCATTTTCTTGGTACTTGATCAATTAAATTGGCCGGACATGAAAATAAGGCTCAACCGATGAGAAAATAAATAGTCGAGGATCCAATTAATTAACGAAAAGGCCTGCTCACTAGAAATGATGTAAAGTTTTAAGACCTACCTCATCTGCAAATAACTATTTTAATTAACTCATTTTCAATCACATCCTTTAATTTAATTTTGTCCTTCATCCGATGATACTAGGAGAAATGTGGATGAAACATGCCAATTCAGCAGAGATGTGCATAAGATGAACACCAAAATGTAAAGAAGCATTTATCTTTATATAATACCAAAACTCTGTCCCCTTGAATCAATTGTAGGTCACTTGCTTCTCGATTTCTTAATGAAGCCTAAGTTAGGGTCCATTTGAGTTTGTAATTTTAAAAAGTGCGATTTAAAATAACGATTTTAAAATGTGTGATTATAAAAAATGATTTTTTAAAACGCAGTTAAGCGTTTGGAAAAATTGAAGTTTAGCATTTAAAATCGTAAATTAACCTTTAAAATTATGCGTTTTAAAAAATACACTATCTTATTTGCGATTTGAAAAAACTGATTTCCTGCGTTCAAATTGCAGTTTTTAAAAACGCAGTTCTCAAACAATTTATATTCTGCGATTTGGTTTAAAATCGTAATCCCAAACGCACCATTAAATCACTAATAATTTTAAATTTTAAAATTTAAAATTAATTATTTTATAAATAATGCTAAACACTATATTTTTATCCATCATATTAACGTGATAGTCTCAACCAACCATTGGATAAGTCAATTGTTCAAGAAAAAAAAAAAAAAAAATTCAAAAGTTGGTCAAGACTCGCACAACAATATTGTAGGATAATTGTGAGATAAAAGAAAAATGCTATATACCACATTTTTATCCTACAATACTGATGTGACAATTCTAACCAATCCTCAAATTTTTTTTTTTTTTTTTTTTCACAAGGATAGATCCAAGAGTTGATTGGAAGTGATATGTTAGCGTTGTGAGATGAAAAATGCTACATGTATTTAAACTTTTACAAATGGAGTCTTACTAAGATGATTTTGAGCTTATTCATTGGTACCTGTAGCATTTCTTTTTATTAATTGTTTTGATAATCTCCAATGAATAAATTTCACATCAGTTAATAAGGCTCATTTTGTAAAAGTTTAAGTACATATAGCATTTCTCAAGATGAGATTGTTGTGTGATAAAAATGTAAATTTTAGCATTAATCAATATAAAAGTGTAGTATATAATACTGTTATTATTATTTAATTAATGTTTTAACACTAATCAATAATACAAACCGCTTACAATATTGAATGAATTAACCGTAAAGTATAAAGTTAGATTCCAACTCATACTTATTGGCCTTGTTTGCAGTGGCGGAGCCAGAAATCTATCTTAGTAGGGGCGGAACTAAAATAATAAAATATAATAATTTTTTTTTTTTTTTTTTTTTTTTATATACTATATTTTTATTATAATACATAAAAGTATGGTAATTACAATTCAAAATATAAATTATAACATAATATATGTCTCACAAAAAATGTAGCTATCAAACTCCATAAATATATGTCAAATTGATGTATCAGTTAACATGTAGGCATTAATAAAAAAAATACAAAATACAAAATTGCATCCTACGTGCCCTTAGAGAAACAAAATCAAGTATCAAGTCTGAATTGAAACTTTCATAAATTTCCCTTTCAATGTAGACAACTAAATTATTTGGAAGAAACTCATCCTCCATTTTGTTACGAAGTCTTGTTTTAACAATCTTCATAGCTGAAAACGCTCGTTCAGTAGTCACTGTAGACACTGGAAAAGTCAAAATAAGACGAATCAATCTACAATAAGATAGTATATCTCTGATTTTCCTGTCTCTATCAATCCTCAACATAATTCCGCAGTGGAAGACAAGTTTTTTAATTTTGGATGATTAAGCACATCAAGTTCAAAATGTTTCAACTGATATCTCAAATGAATTTTCTCCTGCTCAGAAAAATCAAGAGAGTAGTACTTCTCCATGAGACTACAAATATCATCAATGTTAAAGGATTTATAAGCATCATTTGGATTCAAATATAAACTAAGTGTCAAGAGTTCTATTGCTCCTTCATCAAATCTACTGTTGAGCTCTTGCATTGAATATGTCAAAATGATAATGATGCTCCACCGTGATGTGATCCCGTTGATGACGACCTCGACCTTCAACATAACGAGCACTCAAATCTGGAATGTCAATTTCAAATTTCTTAGAGAAAGATACTACTTCCTCAAGCAAATTATCCTAATCTTCATCTCTCAATTTTTGGAGGAGTGTTTTTGTACTAGAGTCTAGAAACTAGCTTCATAGCATTCAAGATGTCTTGAGATTTTTGCTGCAAATGTTGACAAAGACAATCAGTAGTACCCATGATTTTCATCATCAAATGTAAAATGAAAATGAATTTGAAGGATGTAATCATTTTATAAGCAGCATTAGCATCCCCGTGTTGAGAGTAAGTAGATCCTCCTTTGATAATATTTTCAAGCACTGAACAAGTAGGACCAAACACCCTTATTAGGCTACAAATAGAATAATAATGAGAACCCCATCGAGAATCACCAGCTCGTTTCAAAGTGCCAATTGGGTTAGCTCCTTTTTCAGTTTCAAGTTTATCAATAACTATCAAATGTGCGATTTCTGCTGCTTGAGCTGCTTGTAGTTCATCATGACGTTTACATGAAGTACCAACCACATTGATAATGAAATTCAAATTTGAAAAGAATTCATGAACATAAACTACCTTTCGAGATACAACAACTAATGCTAATTGTAATCGATGAGCAAAACAATGAACATAGTATGCACAAGAACAATCACTAAGAAATAATGCTTGCAATCCTTTCCATTCACCACGCATATTGCTAGCACCATCATACCCTTGTCCACGAATACTTTGAATATCAAGACAATATCGAGAAAGAACATCAAATATTTTATTTTTTAAAGTCAACGCCGATGTATCTTTAACATGGACAATATCAAAGAAGCGTTCTTGTATAAATCCATCTTTGTCAACAAATCTCAAAACAATAGCCATTTGTTCTCTCTTAGACTCATCTCGTGCCTCATTAACAATAATGCAAAATTTTGATTTACCAATTTCTTCACGAATTGCATCTCGTACCCTCTTTGCCAAGACATGTAAAATCTCTTTTTGGACATGATGTGAAGTATATTTAGCATTTTGTGGAGCATTTTCTAAAACAACCTTAGCAACATCCTCGTTGTAAATGGAGATAAGTTTTATCAACTCAAGAAAATTGCCACGATTTAATGAATCGGGACCTTCATCATGACCTCTAAGAGCACATCTTTGAGATATTAAATACCGAATAGAATCGATTGAAGTCTTCAATCGCAATCGATTGTTCATTTTTTCTTCTGAAGGTTGCTTATCTATCACCTTATCAATATGTTGAGATTGGTTCATCAAAGTGTCACAATACTTAACAACATTATTATGAGGCGAACATGGCCCATTTCCCATATGGACCAAAAAAGCACAATTCATACCATCATTAACCTTCTTCAAATTACGAAATCCGTCAATAGTAAATGCATTAGCTCCAAACCGTCCCATTGGCTTTTTACAAAATAGATAACAGGGTAAACAATAAGCAGCATCTTTTGTAGGAGAGTATTCTAACCAAGGAAACATTTTATACCAAGATGATTGAAATCTCCGACGATTTTCCTTTTCCTGAAAACGGATATCCAGAACTATCAGGAGGAATGAATCTATATGGGTCGTCTTTAAGATAAGCATGTCTAAATTCATCCTGTTGATTAACATGATATTCCCACATTTGAGGACGTAACCCTGGATCATGTTGTAGAGTAGAAATGTCAACTAACTCAACTTCTTGAAATTCAATTCTTGGCATCTTAGAAGCAACTTGCTCAGGAGCTGAAGTTTGATGATTAGATGTTGATGAAGACATTTTAGAATTTGAATCAACATCTTTTTTCTTAAAAAATGCATCAATTGTTTTTGACTTGCTCATGTTGTAATTAAGAGTTTTTGGAAACCTGAAAATTTATTTATCTATTAGTGTTAAGACTTTTCACACTAAAGAACTAATGGCCTAATGACACATACTCTAATGATATTCTAATAAAATTATTAGCATATTCCGATAGCTATTAATCTAAAAAATAAACAAACAATGTCTTAATAAAAAGAACAAACAATAACAAATAACGTACCTGAGAGTGGCAAAAATTCTACTGAAACTTGTCACTTGGCCACATTAATAGAACAAGACTGCTAAACATTGCAGAAAAACACTGTCAACAACTATAGATCATCATATCTTAATCCAAACAAATACAACAATATATGCTTCAAATTGCAAATTGCAAATTGCAATGACTGTAAGTAATAAAGAAAAGCAAAACAAAAAAAATTAACTTAATAATAATAAAAAAAAAGTGTGGTTGTGGGCCTGTGGCCTACGTTGACAAGTCACATGACTCACATTACAACTATTCAAAAAAAAATTCTGAAGAGTCAGATGAGTCAACAAAATAGAAAGGAAAAAGTATATATATATATTTGAAAAGTCAAAAAAAAAAAAAAAAATCTGAAATGGCAACGTTGAAAAGTCAAGATTAGTTAGAAAAAGAAAGAAAGAAAATCAACAAAACAGAAAAGAAAAAAAGAAGAAAAGAAATGGCAACGTTGAAAAGTCAAGATTAGTTAGAAAAAGAAAGAAAGAAAATCAACAAAATAGAAAAAAATAAAATAAAAAATGAAAAGGCAACGTTAAAAGGTCGTGAACCACATATTTCAATTTTCATCCCTTATCTTGAAAGAAAAAAGCAGAGAAGAAAGTAAGAAATTAAAAAGAGAAGCAAAGAAGAAGGTAAGAAACTAAAGAGATGGATGAGACGAGCTGTTCGTCTCCTCCACTCTGCAGAGAACAGTTCTTCTCATCCACTCTGCACAGTATTAGAAAACAAAAAAAAGAGTAAAAGGCTTGCTGCTTAGTGCTTATAGTGCGAGAGATTGCCGAGGGGCAGGGAGGAGGCACAGATGCTGGGTAGCTGGAGGCGCAGTTCTTGGTTTAATGGCTTCTGATGATTAGTTTTTTTGTGTAGAAGTTCTAAAGTTTCTCCGGAGAGATATATGATTTTTATTTTTTTTTCACAAAATTGTTCCGTTCGACCGTTCCTCTTCCTGAGCAAGTGAGCATTTAATGATTGTTGTTGATTTTTTTTTTATAAAATTTTCTTTGACGGTTGGTTTTTCCATGTAAATGTAATTTTTTTTTTCCTTTTGTTATCAACAGGGGGCGGGCTAGCATCAACATTTTTTTTTTCTTCTTTTTAATGTAATTTTTTTTTCCCAGACATTTAGGGGGCCGGGTTGTATGGCAAGAGAAATTTTTTTTCCCCTTCCCTCTTCACTTATTCCAAAAATAATCAACTTCAAAACATTCTAACTTTATATCACATCAATAATTTTTTATTATTATTTAAATTAAAAAAAATTCACTACAATATAAAATTTTTTCACTTTTCTATATAAATTCTTTTTACTTTACATCACATCTATCACTTCCAACTCCCACTACTAAAATTTTCCTTACCTTACCAAACAAGGCTATTTGTTCTCATATTATATTAATTATTAATTATTTTAAAAACTAATAAAAAATAAATTTAATTAGTATTTTAAATCCAAACGGAAACTCGTTATCCAGATGCAATATGATCTTGGGAATAAAATATTCAAACCTTTCAGCTCTGATTAATCAAACCCAAATGCTTGAAGACGCAAACGGTTTCAATAATTCCACGTTCTCTCAGATCCCAAAGAATATTACAACTCAGATTCAACCAATCTCCACCTCCTTGTTCTTCTTCGATCGATCTTAATAATTCTTCCAGCTTCAGCGCAAGATTTCTCCGAGAGCTTTTGATCCATGGCGTCTCTTAGTTTGACTCATCTCAGGGGCAATAATTAGTTGCTTTCATCATGTTAATTAATATAAATACTAATTCTTAGGCTTATGACATGTCTGGATGAGGAATAATACTACATATTACTTTTATGTCTTTTTTTTTAATATTATTTTTTTAAAATTGATGTTAAAATTACTATTAAATTTATGATAAATCACTATTAAATTTTGATCTAATGGTAATTTTAAGAGTCACATCAATTTTAAGGGGACAAAAAAAAATAAAAGGGTGATATATAACATTACTCCTAGATAATTTCCTTCAAACTAGAGCAAAATATGACATCTGTAAAGTCTTGTGATGTAATGTAAAATAGGAGAAAAAAGTGGAAGCAGAGAAAAGAGAAACAAAGATTTTATTATGGTTCAGTATTAGACGCCTACGTCTATTATTAGAAAAGAGCCCGGTAGAGCTATATATATTTTGCTTTTTTTTTTTTTTTTTTTTTTTTTAATGATATTTACAACACAAATGAGCCATATTTATAAGAGAATTGGGACAGGTGGACATAAGTAATTCCTTACACCATCATGTTATTCTCCAAAACTTATGTGTCGTGGTCCTCAAAAAAAAAAAAAAAAAAAAAAAAAAAAAATTCATTTTCATACACCAAATGTTATGTGAGACTTTGCCAGGTGGGGATAAAAGGATGGCATTTGGATCCATTGAACTGGAGAGTAGCTGATTAGTTTAGCCGGAGCTTTTTTATTTTTTATTTTTTTTAATGAGTAAAGATGAGACACATTAGTAACAAACAAAATTACAAGAAGAAGAAAAAAAAAAAAAAAAAACAAATAACAAGCAAAACAACCGAGGACACTGAAGGTAAGAAGCTGAAATGGATCTAATAGGAGCCATATAATAGTTGGGTTATGTGGATCTAAATAGGATCCATATTTCTATCATATTCTCTATAATAGTTGGTAGGAAATGGGCCAATTGGCCCAAGGATTGGTCAACGAAGTTCTTGACCTAAAGAAGAAGAAAAATGAGTACATTTGCCAGCCAAGATGCCAACGGGGTAGACTTACAACTCCCACACAATTCTCTCTTATATGAAATGTGTTATTCTTACATAGAGGTGATTATTGCACAACAATTATATACAACAATTACACAACTCTACTCACATGGAATGTGACCTATGTGGTAGGTCACACTCACATGAGTCCCACCAATGTGAGTAGAGTTGTGTATGGTTGTTGTGCAAGAAACATTTTCTATTCCTACATCACATTACCCTAGCTACATCAATCCTACGAGAAATGTTAGGGGTACTTACAAACCTTTACAAAATGAAGCTTACAAACTGATGTGGAGCCCATGTGGCATTTTATCATTTAAAAAATTTAGACACATAAATTTCACGTAAGATTGGTTTTTGATCAAATTAAAAAACCAGCGACGTCTCAGCAATCCCGATCAGCCCTGGACCACCGTCGACGTCTGGGTCGGGAAAACCGTCGGGGTTTGGGTCCCAACAATCCCGAATGCCCGGTGATGAAGGTTTCCAGACCTAGATCCCGACGGTTTCAGGCGACGTCGCAGCATGCAAACTTGAAGATCGTGATTCACCAACGATGTTGTATGAACTAGGAGATTTGGCCGGAAACCACCCACGCCGGTGTGGCTTTGTTGGGTTGGGGTCCGGATCTCTTCCTTAGTTGCATTGTGCCTCCTTCGGCTTCCCAACGAGCCTCCAGATCCTCTTCCCCGATCTCTGTCGTCGTCTCGCCGACATAGGTTTCCGGATCTCTGCGCCGTCTCTATCGTCGTCTCAGTCACTGTCTCAGTCAAAGCTCGTCGGTGGTGGGTGGTCGGGGTCTGGATGAAAAGGATGCACATAGATTCGGTCGGGGCCTGTGTTTGTGTTGGTCGCCTAAAACCCGGTCGGATCACTTTTTTTTTTTTTGAAATCAACTAGCCAGATCCCTTTGAGTTTTAATAAATGAGTTTTTTAATTAATAAAATGCCAGATAAATGCTATGTCAGTTTGTAAGTACCTCTAACATTTCTCCAATCCTACATCAAGACACATTATGTGTGAGACCCACATATATGGGACCCACTTGCATAGGTCCCACACTCTATGTGTTTTAGTGTAGGATTGATGTAGGGTAATGTAATGTAGAAAAATCATTTATCCTCACACATTGTATGGGTCCCACATGTATGAGACCTATACAATGTGAGAGGAGTTATGTGGGAATCACTCCCCTTGGATTAAACAGCTCTTTCGAGAGTTGTCTAACCACTTATTTGGTCAGGTGAGTTTTATAAGTGGTCTATCACAATTATTTGTTCAAATTTTCTTAAATTCGAACAGATAATTTGAAAGGATCCTTATCTAAAAAAAAATCATATCCTCGATGCCTGATTAGTTAAATTGGCCGAACATGGAAATAAGATGCAACTGATGGGGAAATAAATAGCTGATGATCCAATTAATTAACGAAAAGGCCTACTCACTAGAAATGCTGTAAAGTTTTAAGAGCTACCTCCTCTACAAATAACTATTTCAATCACATCCTTTAATTTCATTTTGTCGGAATAAGATTCATGAGTTTTAAATGAAATGTTAGGATTTAAAGTTGATGCATCTAATGATGTATATGAAGTCAATGTTGATACGTCTTTTAAAAAATTAAATAATATAAAATTATATATATATATATATATATATATCATTAAAAGTATCAACTTTAAATCATGATTATAAAATAAATAGTATCAATTTCATTTAGAATAAAGAGGATCGGATTCCCATTTTGTCCTAATGTTATCAGCTGGATTAATGGAATAATTATTTTTACACCTCCAATAATTGTTTCTACACCTCTTCAGACTTCTCATACGCGTCAGATCCATCATATGAAAAAGAGAGTATGGAAGCAATTCTAATGCATCTCTGCATGTACATCTTGGTTTATATCTTTCATACATTTTTTTTTCTTCAAATTAATCGTTGAATACTTAATATTTATAAGTAAATTCTACATATTTAATGATTAAATTGTGTATATCCTTAAAAAAAAAAACCGTTGTTTGTCTTTAATCCGCCGGATTTTATCCTCCATCCAATAATACCAAGAGAAATGTGAATGAAACATGTCAATTCAGTAAAGATGTACATAAGATGAACGCTAGAATATAAAAAAGCATTTATCTTCCTCTAATACCAAAACTCCGTCCCCTCTAATCAATTGCAGGGTCACTTGCTTCTCAATTTCTTAATGAAGCCCAAGTTAAATCATTAATAATTTTAAAATTTAAAATTAATTATTTAATAATTAATGCTAAACACTATATATTTATCTCATAATATTGACGTGACAGACTAAACTAACTATTGAATAAATTATTGTTTAAAAAAAAAAAAAAAATTCAAAGGTTGCTATGTACCATTTTTTTGTCCTACAATATGGTATATAACATTATCATTATTTTTATTATTATTTAATTAATGTTTTAACACTAATCACTAATACAAACCACTTAAAATATTGAATGAATTAAGTGTAAAGTATAAAGTAAGATTCCAACTCATACTTTTGGAGAATTTTCAATTTTGCAGGAACCTTGTTCCTTTTCTCATATTATATTAATTATTAATTATTTTAAAAATTAATAAAAAAAATAAATTTAATTAGTATTTTAAATCCAAACGGAAACTCGTTATCCAGATGCAATATGATCTTCGGAGTAAAATATTCAAACATTTCAGCTCTGATTAATCAAACCCAAATGCTTGAAGACGCAAACGGTTTCAATAATTCCACGTTCTCTCAGATCCCAAAGAATATTACAACTCAGATTCAACCAATCTTCATCTCCTTGTTCTTCTTCTTTATAATTCTTCCAGCTTCAGCGCAAGATTTCTCCGAGAGCTTTTGATCCATGGCGTCTCTTAGTTTGACTCATCTCAGGAGCAAGAACTCGGTGCCCGAGTTCGCCAGGACTCGCCCGAGAACGAGCTGGGCTCGGCCCGGGAGAGTTGGGTTCAAGGTGTTTGCGTCGTCGGAGGCTCAGGCTGAGCCCGATCTTGGCGTGACTGTCAATGGGTTGCGCATGCCTAACCCGTTCGTTATCGGGTCGGGTCCACCGGGGACTAACTACACCGTCATGAAGAGGGCCTTTGAAGAGGGCTGGGGTGCT
The DNA here is from genome assembly GCF_958979055.1 of Alnus glutinosa. Classification (NCBI taxonomy): domain Eukaryota; kingdom Viridiplantae; phylum Streptophyta; class Magnoliopsida; order Fagales; family Betulaceae; genus Alnus; species Alnus glutinosa. Next base: position 28,512,556 of record NC_084889.1, on the reverse strand, counting down.
GTGATTGCCAAAACTGTAAGTCTTTTTGCTCTGCTGTGTTTGGTGTCATCTCTGTTCTCTGTGTGGTTGCTGAGAAAATGTAAGGAAAAAGAAGAAAGAATTTCAACTTCGAGTTGTAGTGATGTATATATGTCGGAAGAATATATGAAATGAAGTATAAATCATTTGAATTTCGCAAACTTTTAATGTTTTTTTGGCTTAGACACTTCGGGGGAATTCCTCAAATTAGTTAATAATAGCGATGCCAAGAGCTGCTGTGAACATGTTGGCAAATAAAGTAGTAGGTATATTGTCTTCATAGCCCGCTGAATTTATTGAGTGCAAAGTTGGAAGTTCAGCGGATTGTTATCCAAATTATCTTTGTTGCCAACTTTTTCAAAACTCACACAGCCTGAGTCCGTGTAATCAACCTTGTAAGAATTTCTTGCTTACCTTGAAATGAGTTCTCTTAGACCAGTGATGTGACATTTGCAAATTGAGAAGCTGAATCATGACGATTTGATTAGTAGCCTATAAGTTGAAACTTCTTTCTCTTCCTAATTTCAAGCACTCAATGCTATTACCGGAAGTATGTTCTGTATTCAGTTTCTTGATTTGGGTTCTGCACCACATGTATTTCAAAATGAACACGATGATCCATTTTCAAAATGCACTTTGCATCCTTCCATTGCTGGCTTAGTACGGAACCTGAACCTGGAGATTGCCTGCCAGGTCTTGATCACCCTTAGTGACAACATGGGTTGCAGCTGGGTGTACTCTAATTCCTATCTATTTGACTATCTTCTTGAGTACAATTTTGATCCTGTGCTGATTAGGAATTAAATGGGCCGAAGGGTTTCCCTTAAGTTTCCAATAACACGTTGTAGGTGGAGTTGCAAAGAAACCTAAGTTTATTTGTTGGGTGCATAAATTATGATTGCAGTGGTGACTATGACGTAGGTGATGGTTATAGATGTAATTGAGGCCATTTAAAACAAAAAGATTATTTGAAGTCTCTTAAAATTCGAAATAAATTGTAAAGCATAATATTTGGGATGCTGTAATGGATGTGGAGAATGTGCAAGGTGCAGGGTATTCTAGGCTATTAGGCTTCAATTAGTCCCTTGTTGCAGTACAAAGAATGAAGGTTGAGAGAGGTCAAACAAGCAATCTTTCTCATTTGACAATTACGATCTTTATTACATTTGTTTTTACCTTAAAGTTTGTTTTGATTGGGAAGATTGCATTGACATTGATGCTTTTTCTTTAAATTTCAATAACTTGAAATAAATAGAGAAATAGGCCCCCAATGTGGTTTTATCAAATATCTTATATTTCTTGAAATCCCGGATTTAGACCCCAAGTTGTTATTAATCAAATTTACGAAAAACAAAACAATTTTTAATTTAATCACCAGCGATATTGTCACTACAATCAAGATAAACAGAAAATAAATTAACACAGATTTGGTGACAAAGTGAAATTTTTTTGAAGAACTCTTCAAAAGTAAAATCACTCTGAGGGCTAGCTAACCGCCTAATCCCAAAGACATCAACTATAGACTTATGTTACAAATTGTTCTTACTTGCAAAACCTTCGTAACTCTGAAGATCCAATCTTACAACCTTGACAAACGACACGTTCTGCTTCCACCGCAGTGGCTCCAAAATCTTTGGCCTTCTTCCATATGGATAACCTTCATGAAAGAACGTCTTCTACTTCAACCCAAAACTTTGATGGCCATAGGCTTTTCTGTGGTTTGAATGAGAAGAATTAAACTAGGAGTAGGTATGTCTCTTCAACTGCATTTCGATCTCAACTCAACTCTAAACCTAAGGCTTCATCAATGCATGTTTTGACATTGAATTTGCCAACACTAAAAACTTAATATTCACTTTATGCTTATCCCATACCACTTTACTAAGACTCGTTCGCATAGGGTGTTTTGAATTTAGAACCATGAATTTGGAATATAAGGTTGTCATATGATGTAGAGGGGGTCTAGGGGTGGTTTGGCTTGATGGAAAAGGTTTTTGTCTCTTAAGAGGTGCTGTAAGGTTCTTTTTATTCAACTCTGAATTGTTCACCAATTACAGAATCTTTCTATCAGCTGCTAGATCTTTTTCTTTTCTTTCTTTCTTTTGTTTTTGTTTTTTTTTTTTTTTTTGGTAGTTAGGATCTTCTTTCATTATATATATATATATAAAAAGAAGTGCTCTAAGAATAGTATAATACACTTAAAAACTAAAAGGTTTAAAGTTCATAAAAAATTAATATAGATTTTAAAAACCATTGCAAAGCACGGGATACAAGCTAGTAGCTGCTGTCCTGTAAAAGCAGCTACATGGTCTATCCTGCTTTAAGGTTTTGGGTCATGCCCTCTTCAATATTCCCCACTTTAAGGATGTTTAACCCAATATAATGAATATCTGAAAGATAACAAACTTTTTTCTTATAGACATTAGTTTGATGATAAGAAGCTAATCTTAGGCAAGTCTTGGAAGACTGATTGATTGCACCAATAAGTTGTGGGGTATTCAATTGAGACTCCAGAAAATAGGGAAGGCCAAACATGACTTCATTGGTGCTGTTTTCAAAGGACTTTGTGGTAGAAGAAAATATAGCCCTAACTTGAGTAGAACTTTAAAATGTGATACTTGTAGCAACTTTCAAATAGTTCAGATAGGTACAACTAATACAAATTAAAATTAAAGGATAACGATGAAAGTGTCTGGTTGAGTAATATATGCTTGATGTTTTATCTCCTAAGGGATGTTTTGTAACTTGATGCTAAAACTTCAAAAGCTTTAGGAGAAATTGCATGTATTTTGGGAAAAATCTAAGTTACTTATTACCAATGTCATGCTCAATGTGAAGTGGTGATGTGTAATCTTTACTTCTTTTTTTTTTTTCCTTCAATGAATCTGAACTGTGATGTTGATTTTTCCTTTTGAAAAAATGTAGCCATAGATCTTAATTTATTTGTTTGCTAGGTGTCACTAGATGCTGCCAAAGTTATAAATGTGACCCCTCGGTATGCCCGTCTACGAGCAGGAGCAAATGGCTCAGCCAAAGGACAGATTATTGGGTGGGAGAACATAGAACTCATAAGCGATCGGCCTCTTGAAATTATGTTGAAAGAATTCAAGCAATTAAAAGAAGAGTATCCGGACAGGATTCTCATTGCTTCAATTATGGAGGAGTATGACAAAGCTGCTTGGGAGGAACTTATTGACAGAGTTGAGCAAACTGGAATTGTAAGCTACAGTCATTGCCTAATTTTCTACTGTGATAGATACTTCTTTCATGTAAAAGCTTTTGTCATCTAAAATTTCCGTCATTTTTCTTTAGGATGCCTTAGAAATCAATTTCTCATGTCCCCATGGTATGCCAGAGCGCAAAATGGGTGCTGCAGTTGGGCAAGATTGTGCCCTTTTAGAAGAGGTTTGTGGATGGATAAATGCGAAAGCTACAGTTCCTGTTTGGGCGAAGATGACTCCTAACATCACTGATATAACACAGGTTGGGTTGCTATTTTAATTTTTTTGTTCCCCTAGTTATCTCCCAAGGTGCACGTGTGAAGAAGGTAGCACATATTTGATGCATGGGGATCTTGTTTGTACATCTCATCTTTTGAATGATGTGCAAATTTGTGGCCAATATCTTTGGCCTGTATAGCTCTCTCTCAATCATTTTGAACTAAATATTGTGCCTGATCCATGAATCTTTACCACTGGTACAAGCATTTATGCAGTAGTTGCTGTTGGATATTGAAACATTTATTGCATTCCTTCAGTGCAGCTGCAAATGCTTGGATCAGGAAACTGTCATTTTGGATGATTTAATGACGAGTCTTCCTTATCTAACTAATTACTAGTCTGCTTTCTGTTTTACATCTTTAATGAAATTGTATAAGCTTTTGAAAGAGCCATTCTCTAAGAGTTATTTTGGTATAGTATGAATCAGTGACAAAGAAGGATTAACTGTTGAAAACCGGTTTTTCTTATTATTTCTTAAACAATATTGTATCTATAATTACAGAAACAACTGCCAAGTTAAATTGATGTTTCAAACCACAATTACATTATATGCATTAAAAAAAGAAGAACTATTACCCTTCACTGGAACAGATTCTATGGCCTGAAATAAAATGAAAATCTGTTGTACTGGTGAGCAAATTTTGAGGCCAGGCACATCCTTTTGCTTAGAGATGAAATTTGACCAGGCCATAATTTAATAATAAGGCTTGTTAAAGATTATGAATTTGTAAGTCCAATCTCAAAACCTCAATGTTTTCTCCTTTTTCCCCTAGGAATGAAGCATCATTCTGCACATTTTGTCTTGCTCTTTTCTTAGGAGTACATAAAAATAAATGAACTGAACAAAATGTACTACCAAAAAAAAAAAAAAAAAAAAACCTCTTTTCCTTCATTTTCATATTCTCTCTCTGTTTTCTTCTAGATTCATGTCACAAAATGTGTATTATTTACTTTCATTTACAGTTTTGGTTGGTTTCTTACTCGAGTGATATCAATCCTGCTTCTGTATACAGCCAGCTAGGGTTGCTCTTAGATCAGGATGCGAGGGGATAGCTGCTATTAACACAATCATGAGTGTAATGGGAATAAATCTCGACACCTTACATCCAGAGCCTTGTGTTGAGGGGTTTGCAATCTCAAATTGAGCAATATGACACTTTTGCATTGACTTAAATCATTTGCCATAAGAAAATTCATGTGCTTAAATTTTGTTAACAGATACTCAACTCCTGGGGGCTACTCTTCAAAGGCAGTTCATCCTATTGCTCTTGCAAAAGTGATGAGTATTGCAAAAATGATGAAGTCAGAATTTGGTGATAAGGACTTCTCGCTTTCTGGTATTGGAGGTGTTGAGACGGGTGGTGATGCTGCGGAATTCATTCTTCTTGGAGCAGATACTGTTCAGGTACGGGGAAATATCGCCATTGTTTCTTTATATAAAAAATAAATTTCATTGCATCCAATAACCATATGTTTGGAAGAGCTCTCCCAATTTGACATGATGCTCATAGTGTAATTTACCATGCAAATGGTTTTTTTTTTTGCCCATACTTGTTTTAGACTTGTATAGACGTAATGATTCCTTTTTTCTTTTGGAAATCATGGATCTACACTTTAGGAACTTGAAAATTGGTGTTAGTGTCTTTGAAATCTGGCATGTCCATGCTAAACATTGTTTATAATTTATGCAAATATTAAAAAAACTATGTCAGAGTTGCTCTTATCATTGCTTTAACGTAACTAACATTGGAGGAAGCTAAAATTTGAACTGTGATTGTAACAATAATGAATAAATAAGATTTTTCACCTTTATGGCAAACTTAAATTATCATGTTGCAAGAGGAAGAACTGGCTTAAATGTTTTAAGCAGTTGTAAATCTAGTTGCAGTTTGGAGAGCTCAGTAAAAGCACAGGAGTTTCTTTTTCTCTCACAATAGTTTAATCGTAGAGATCTAACATGTAATTTCAAAGATACCCTTGATGGTCACCAAAAACTAGTGCATGCAAATTTATGGGTTCTAATTCATGTTCACGTGTTGGGTTTAGGTTGTGTTAAGATATGGGTATAAGAGTATATAGGTTAACCATAACCCGACCAATTTAATTAAATGAGTCAGACCTCTCAACCTTAATCCGTTAATTTCGTGTTGGGTTTGTCTCGGATTCACAAAAATTGTTAGCACTACATGCATAGGATCTGCTGCACTTTTAAGTCAATGAATGGGGGCACTAGACATTTCTGTTCTGAAGAAGTTACTTTCTCTCTCTCTCTCTTTTTATTTTTTATTTTTTAATTATTATATTAGATCATGGAACAGATTCCTTAAAGAAAATCCTATGAGATCATCAACTTTTATTTGTAGGTCTGTACTGGGGTTATGATGCACGGTTATGGCCTTGTGAAGAAGCTATGTGCTGAGCTGAAGGATTTTATGAAAGTACACAATTTCTCGTCGATAGAAGATTTCAGGGGGTATATATGCACTTCAGTTCAGGGCAAATTTTATGAATAAAACAACTTCTGGGACATGGAAATTTACTCAATTTACTCATTTTCATGTTTTTTTGGTGGTTTCCCAGGGTTTCTCTTCAGTATTTTACAACTCACACGGATTTGGTACAGAGGCAACAAGAAGCTATTAAACAGAGGAAAGCTATAAGGAAAGGTTTACAGTCTGACAAAGATTGGACTGGAGATGGCTTTGTGAAAGAGAGTGAGAGCATGGTTTCTAACTGAATTTTTGTATATATATAGCAGACCAAAAGCCTTCTCCCTTGGATGATTAATAATAAATAAATGGTGCCTGGCCTTCTTTTCTTTAGATTTGAGAAAAGAACTGCACTATATGAATGAATAATTGACTTGCTAATGTAAGAACTTTTCTCACATATATGTTGTTTATTGTTCAAAAGCATATGATGAGCGAACAACTTTTCTCAGAAGTGTTTATAGTTCAAAAGTATATGATGAATGAAGAATGGTGCCAGAGTCGTATTACATAGTAATCAGTTCAATGTTGAAGTACAAAAAAATGTAAATACAGTTAAAGAAAATAAATAAGTTATATGGTTCGGCTGCAACTTACCACTGTTAACGTAATAGAGGGTGCGTTTGGTAAAGATTGCTAAGCTGATTTTTTTTTTTTAGTGGTAGTAGATTAATGTTGCATATCACTTTTGTGTCTCTCTTTTGTATTTCTAAAATTGATGTGGCTCTTAAAATTATCATTAAATTTATGATAGACAACTATTGGATTTTGATCCAATGGTGATTTTAAGAGCCGCATTAATTATGGAGGGACAAACGGGAGACACAAGGGTAATATGTAGCATTACTCGTAGTAGTAAGAAGTGATTGATGTGATTTAAAGTAGAAATAATTTGTATGAAAAAGTAAAAATGTTTTGTATTGTAATGAATTTCTTTTTATTTGAATAGTAATAAAAAATTATTGATGTGAAATAAAAAGTGAAAAAAAAGTTGAAATGTTTTGAAATTGATTATTTTTTAGAGAAGTGAAAATAAGGGAAAATAATTTGTGGTGCGTTACCAAACATACCCAAAGGTCTCGTTTGTCAAAACTCATTAAAAAACAATTCAAAACACAAAGTGCTTTTTCAAATGTGGACTTCACATAAAAACACTTTTATCTTTTATGTTATATCAATACATTTTTTTCAAAATAAATTCAAAAAACACTTTTTAATACCATTATAAAAAATACCCAATTTTTTTCATCTAACCCTTTTAACTTGGGAGATGCCTTTTTCTATGTGAACTGCATGCATGTTGGTCAATCAAACATTTCATTTGGTTGAGTCTTTGGATGGATAGTGTTGATTTTTATTTGCTATGGCACAATTTACTGCATAATATATAAGCCCCAAAAATGACATGACTATGAATTTTTATGGAATTGGAATCTTTTGTTTTTGGCAATAATTTCTAAGCCAATGTGGTAAACCAAAGTTCTTAAAATCGTATTGACAGGGTATACAGTGGGTAGATTTAAACCTATTTTTGCACCAAAATTAAGAATGGAGTTCATTTACTTTATAGTACACATGGATCTCATCATGTGATTTTTAAGTAATTCTCGCATTCAATTAACTCAAAGCCTCTTGCTTTGATGTAGTTTTAAATAACTAATTATATTAAAAGTTTAAACTAATAAAAAATAATTAATTTAATAATTTAATTAATATTTCAACAATGTCTTACTTGAACAAAAACAATATTCAAAGCTTTTTTTTATCTTGGCTAAAGTAATGTTCCTCGAAAGGTCCTATAAAATTGAAGAGTCTATAAGAAAGAAAGTGACAAGCAACTTGCTACAAATTAACTATAACCGGATGGTTAAAAAATAATAGAGTTAAATTATCATTTATCCCAAAAGTTTAAAGTCTCATGTGCAGACTCAAACTCTCACTTAATAAGTGAGGCCCAACACATGAAATATTTAATTGAAATAGGAGGTGAATTATGTAGACATGATTTGAACTCATGACTTCTATTCTGATACCATGTTAAACCACCACTTATTTCAAAAACTTAAATTAATAGAAACAGATGAATTTAATTATTTAATTCATATTTTTGCAGCAAGAGACATGCATGCATTCCTAACGACAATAGTCATTTATGAAACAGCTACTTGTTAATTAGGTCAACAAGATAATGAAGTTCAGGCCATATAATATAAGGAGCTAGCTAGCTAGAGTCATGAAAATAAAAACATGTTGAGGAAAATGGTATAGATTAATTCTAATGATATATGATCATCTAGTCTTGATCGATGCTAATTCTTGTCTTAGTACTAAATCATGCCAAAGAAGCTAGTGGGCATTAATTTATTCAGCAGAAGTGGTGGCAGGGTGGTGATCAGCAGGTACCGGATGAGTGCTTGTGAGCTCCTTAAGTTGTGAATGCATGTTATTGATGAACGCCATGGATTTTTGTTGAGGTTCCTCCATTGCTTCTTTCAGCTTGCGTAATGCTAAGCAATATGCTTCCTTCTCGATCATTTTAGTCCAAACCACAAGTTAATTATCAGTAAATTAACCCACGTATATATGTATATATGACAAAAAGAAAGTGAAAAGTACTGCATGCATGCAATTAATAGAGATCGAGAAGTCATCACTGGGGTAGAGTGTAAGTCCTAAACCTAAAATCATGTTTTTGTGGATTTATTACCACGCAACACAATATATTATACAATGATTATTCATTAAAATACACCAGATGATTCGATAGTTTCATGTTAGTGTAGAGAGAAAGCTTCATAAGAAATTCGGTAAAAGGTGTCGGTCTCTTCGTTTCCGGCCATCTCCCGACCCTCCTCTGCATCCTTGATAGTCATCGTCCAAACAAGTTAAAATTAATGACATAAATTTTTTACAAACTCAGTTGTAGGAAAATTTCTCAAATTCAGTCTCTTAAGTGCCATGTGTCTTTTAACATATAATAAGCATATTTTCTTTTAAAAAAAAATAACATGTACTTCTAATATGCTCAAGAGATTCATGCCATTTTTAGAGACTAGGTTGGATGAATTAATCCTACCACCCAATTTATAAGAAATTTATATATATATATATAAGCGGCTCAATGAAAATTGAGATCTAAATCAAAATGTAAAGATGGGGCATTTTATTTTTTCATTTTAAAATATTATTATAATAAATTCTTATACTAAATATTAAAAATATTAATTTTAAATTATTCTTCTAGATTTTTGAGATATAAAATTACTAATCAAATTTTCATTTCAAGTTTTGTTAATATATTATTTTCAATAGGTAATATGACCAGTCCATTTTATCTTTCTTGTAAGATAGTTAGATTGTAACTAGAATTTAATTAGTTGTGCACTAAAACCAACAACATGGTGATGATAAGCAATCGGAACACGTAACAACGACCAAAAAATCAATGGCGTATGATATGTAGTAAGTATAAAATATCAAATATCAAATATCAAAGAAATAAAAGAGATAACTAATAAGCAAGGGGACAAAGAAATACAAAAGCAAAGTGGGTCATGCTTTATTTTGGAATGTTTTAAGAAGTTAAACATGCTCCAACAACAACTACTACTACTTCTATATATATATATATATAATATAATATAATATAAAAAGCCTTTTATAAATTAGGGAGCCTTAGGTGCAGAAAGATTAGGAAAATATTTAATATCAAACATTTTTTATTTATTTATTTATTTTAACTTAGTTCCTTTGGTATTTCTTTTGTGGATCTTGTACTTTGTTATGAATAAGCAATAATGGTATTAGTCAATGACGTACCCAATTATTGAGGGCCCAACTACCAAAGTCAGTCGAACCCCAAGTAAAAAATACAATGCCTTGAATTAATGTTCCTAAGGCCAGCATATATTAGGGTTTATGTCCCAAAGTTCAATTATTTTGGTAGTGATTTAGTTTTATTAAATAAAATTGTTTATTTGCTGATTTATTTAGTGAACATTGGGCATATTACTGTTTACAAGCTTGCACTAATTTTTTTTTTTTTTTTTTTTTTTTTTTTTTTTTTTATTTTTTATCGATGCATGTAATTAAGTCCATAGTTATATTGAATTTGACTTAATTAGGTGTGAATAATGAGATTATGACATATAAAATCTAAGTCATAAACCTTATAACTTATAAACTGTTGTTCGTAGTCAGCAAAAGAATTACATATTCCATTTGATAAGACTATAACACATTAATCATGATGATCTATCTTGATTATGTGAAGTAAAGACTTCTGATTGATGTGTTGGTGCAGATATAATGCATTGAACGGTCCATGCGAGTTGTTATTATTTTATAACACTATCAAAAGAATAACTTGAACTCACAACTACTTATAACATTAGCTTTCAATCCTGAGAAGATTGTGAACTCAAATGTAAAGTGGATGTCACTTTGATACATTTAAGAGAGATCTTTAATTGTAAAAAACTCAGTGTGTTGCATGTATCATTGTGGGAATACCACTCTTTAAGATGGAATCCATAATCTTTTGATTTAATCAAAGCGACATGAAATATTCCTTTGAGATATATTTAATGGAAATGATTATTCTTAAGAAAGTGAAATGAGATTTCACAATTACGAAAATAATCATGAGATTAAATTGGGTACTCAAGAAGGATCACAAGGTAGTGAATTAAAATGACATTTAGTATGACTTGAATTCACCATAGATTTTTTCGTGGAGAGGTCAAATGTAAGATATGAAGTGTCATTGGGAGTATTTGAATAATCAAAAATAAAATACTAGAATGTAATTACAATTTTTTAATTGAATAAATTTTAATTAATAGTAACATAGGACAAATCATGAGATGACTAGTATTCTAAGCCTATTGGAGCTAGTTTTTATTTTCCCTCCAGGTCCCTTTCCAAACTGATTACCCATAATGGGTTTTGACCTAATGCACATGCATCCTTAACCTGGCCGTGTATTTGGTGTAGGTTTAGTAATTTCCTAACGATTTCTAATAGGTTGCAAGAGCCTATAAATAAGGAGCTTGTTTAGGCATTAGATGCACACAACTTGAGAGCCTATACTCTTGATCTCTAATTAGATATTGGAGAGAAAGTTTGGAGGTCTCAAAATTCCAACTCTAGTCGTGAATAATGAGAAAAAGAAGAAGAAATCAAATCAGCCTCCTAATCCTAGTTGTGGCTGAATTGCAATGTCAGCTTCTTCATGGCTTTATTTTTATTTATTTATTTTTCGTTTTACATGATCTTAGCCATGTTCTCTTGATGCTATCCTTGGGTTTCTTCCGCTATAAATTTATGTTATAACGCCTAAAATTGATATCAGAGTGAGACTTCATAGAAAACATGGCTTAGATCGAAGTTTGTTAAACTTCAGGCATGTTCTTCTTTTATCCGTTCTATGCGTAGTTGCTGAAGTTTCCAGTCTTGGATGCCTCTCAAGAGGAAAAGCAGAGATATGATCGATGGTAAAAGTCCAATAATATGATTAAGTGCTACATCTTGGCCTTTGTGTCAAATGTAATCCAACATCAAATGCAGGATCTTTCACTCACTTCAGACATAATGACTAGTCTAAAGATGTTTGGTAAGTAAAGTCATGCTGCTAGGTCAGACATGATGAGAGCTTTGCTTAAAGTAAAGATGGCTAAAGGAAGTGAATCTTAGGTGGGCAAAAAAGGACTATAGTTTGTCTGAACTAATGAATGAACTCATCACAGCGGAAGCCATCCTAAAAGCCAAGACTTCTGTGAATATGGCATAGGTTTCTTCTTCCAAGCTAAAAGGCTGGAAAAAGAAGTGCGCCAAGCAAACTGGCAACGGAGTTGCCGAGGGAGTGAATAAAGCTGGGAAGAGATCAAAGGTCAAGCCAAGCGGAAAGTGTTTCCATTGTAGTGAAGCAGGGCACTGGAAAAGAAAGTGCTCCAAGTTTCTAGCATTCAAACGTCCGGGTATAACATCTACCTTCTTAGTTGAATCATGTTTGGTAGTGAATCCCACGGGTTCCCGGTGTGTGCATGGATTCAAGGTCCACTAATCATGTCTTTTTGGGTATCAACTTGTTTTGCCCTTGAGAGGATGTTATGGAAGGGATTGATGGGGAATTTGAAGGATCAAGGCATGGACCATCAGAATTCGAGAACGAATTCTTTCCAACTTGGGGAGTATGATGCACTTATTCATCAGACCAGTCTTGGTAAAAATGTCATATCTCGTGATTTTGACATCTTATGGTGGTGTACGTTGGAAAGCTGACTCAAATGCCTACAAAGTTATGTTTCATGAAGGTTTGCTAATTTCAATGTTTACCAAGTGAATACAGGCTATAAAAAGAAGATAGAAAAGCTGAACATAATAGCTCATTTTAAGTTTAAGTTCAAACGAGATTTAGAATGACTTGGTAGAATATCTCGTTCCAAAGCTCTTCCTAACTCAGTTCAAACGCACCGCTTAGAAAAACTATGAAACACCTTAAAAAGATGTGAAACCCTAGTTAAGTTCGAATGAGAGTAAGTGACCCGTTCGAACGAGAAACTCATTGTTAAGTTTATTTCATTTCTTCACGATCCCGTTCGAACGAGTAGTATTCCCATTTGAACTAGCTAGTAGTATAATGTTTTGCGACCCCCTATGCCACACTGCATTGTGTTTTTTTGTGTGCCTCTTTTGGTAGTGGTTATTGGGTGTTGTGCTTTTACATGATTTTTTCTTCTCCTAACAGGAAATTGTTTTTAACTGAATGGCTTCTACCTAGCCGACTTAAAAGGCCTATATAGAAATATATAATATTCGGCCAAAATCCATATATGAGTATTTCAAGAGCAGCCGCCCAAAATACACATCAAGAGAGACTTTTTTGGCAGCTACCCCATATATAACTTAGGTTTGCAGCAATTTTGTAACAAAGTCATCGCACAAAAGAGTTGGACAAAAAAGATATTGCTACGCATATTATAATCCCTTGGTCTTGTTCTTTTCAAAAAGATATTGCTTTCATCAACCTTAGATCATGTGAACAAAGCAAATGGTGAAATGTAATCTTATTAACCATGAAAACTCTACTCCCGATCTTCGTATGTCAAGGTATCTAGTGTGTGTGTGCGAGAGAGAGAGAGAGAGAGAGAGAGAGAGAGAGAGAGAGAGAGAGAGAGAGAGAGAGAGAGAGAGAGAGAGAGAGAGAGATTGTGGCTAAGCAATTAATGGGAGTAATTGGGACATACCATGAACTGATCTAGCTCAGATCGACTAGCCATGCCTACGCTGGGACTGTTTTCTTGTTGCTTCTGATCTCTAGTGTGATAACTCTCCAATATTTCCCCATTCTCACCAACCTGAAGAAAAAAAGTACATAAATAATGACAAAGAAAAAAGGGTTATTTATGCATCACCATGCATGCTTCAAATGAATCCCTTCAAGGATAGCACGTTAATGCATAACATGAGCCAAGGAATTCATGCAAACCCTCAAAAGAGAATTGTTTGTGTCAACGAAAAAAAAAAAAACATTGATCTCATAGCCTGATGCTAATACCCCAATATTTCTTCAAAAAAGTAATTCAAAGAAAAAAGTAGTAAATATTGAGAGATCCCGAAGTTTAAGGAGTTTTCACATTCAGAGATTTTCATTTTAAAAGAAAGAGAGACAGAGAGAAGACCTTCAAACAGCCCAAGTGAGCCTCAACCAACAAGCCGTAGGAAGGATGGGTGGAGATTCTTCTCTTGAGGATCTCATCCTCGCCTACTTCTTCTTCTTCTTCTTCTTCTTCTGCTTCCTTCTCTTCTTCTTCTTCTTCTTCTTCTTCTTTCTCCTTACAGTTCCTCAATACCTCCATTATTAATTTCCGAATTAACCTCTGGTGTAACACGTCGCTCATACCAAATTTGCTCCCCAAAATAAAGTGCGGAAATTAAATTAATTTAGTACAGCAGTGGGAAAGACAGACGCTCCCATTTTTGGAAGTGACCATTGGATTGACCCATGCATGCAAGACATAGTTGAGTGAATGGTATCAGTCAAAACACTAATGGAGGTGGGATGGACTTTTTACTTGCACTCTTTTTTTCTGTCTTTTTACATGCCCGAAAGCAACGGTTCGAGGGGTTTCTCGATCGACGGGAAGCTTTGTTAGTACAACACCCTCCATTTATTCAGTCCCCTTCCTGTCTTTATCTTTCCCATTTTACTAGTCATTCTCTCACTTTTTTCAGGCACAAGATCCAAATTCGAAACTGTTCATAATGGGTAAATATTATTCTATACCTGGGTTTTTTCACATGGTGGGACAGAATGTTTCTATAACTGTTCATTCTTATTAATATGACACTTCTACGCAATATATGGGATTGTGTTTACGTGGTTACATCTGATCGATGCTCTGTTTGATGATCGAGTAGCAAAGCTAGCTAGCGTGGAACTTTGTGAAATGAGTAAGTACTGTACTCGTACTTCAACTCTTCAAAGAGTTAGCATTATTGGACTTGAAGAAGTTACTGCAAACCCAAACTAATAAAATCATTACAATTATCCGCATTTTGCCATTTTGAATAGAAAAAAAAGAAAAAAAAAAAAGGGGATAAGTTAACTTAAAAGTACTGAAATTTCACTATTTTTAAAAGATGGAAGATATCTGAATTTTAAAATGTCATAATTAGGGGTCAACTGTTAGGATTTTTAGTTAAATCCTATCAAAATTCTTAAAATGCTTATGTGTTTATTTATTTTTAAAAAAATTTATCAAAATTTTCAAATATTCAGGCATGGTTATTTTTGCAAATCCCGTTAAATTTTAACCAACACTTAAATCCTAACAATTTTTATTTTTATTTTTCTTAAAAAAAGGGAAGGGTATTTTGCGAATTTTGATAGGATTGATTTAACGGAAAACCCTAAGGAGCATCTCTAATTGAGACTTTCCAAAAAATAGATATCCTAAATTGAGACGTTTTGAAGTTCATGTATTTTTTTTCAAAAAGGGTGAAAATTCGGTATCCTTAAGAGAAGTTCTAAAAAAAAGAAAAAAAAAAAGCTTTTATTTGCTAAATTTCATGCTTTTATTTTACCCAAAAGAACATAAAAATAGAAAAGAAAAAGAAAAGAAGGTAGGTTTAATTTTGACATGGGTAATCGATCGGACCAATCCCAATGAGCTCTTTATATTTGGTTTTTCTTTAAATTTTTAACAAATCTACAAAAGCTACAATTTAACAAGCTCTTTATCAAATATTAATTTTAACATTTGTCAATAACACTCTTTATCTTTAAAGAGCAATAAAAGTGAATGTTATAATTTTTTAATATTATTTTTTGCATGAATTGAATGCTTGAAAACGTTTGGCTTGATTTGAATTCAACGCATTGAATGTTTTTGATGGTTAATTACTTTATCAATAAGAAAATAGTATTTATTTAAAATAGAGAAACATTAAGAGATCGAGTTTGTTATTTAATAGCTTTAAAAAGTGATTAGCTAATTAAATCAATATAATTTTATAGATAAATTCAGAGAAATTTTAAAGAGTTGCTCCATCTTGTGAATGCTTAAGGGGCTATCAATTAATTGCTTGTAAAAAAACTAGCTAGCTTAGCTAGGAAAATAAAAATTTATTTAGTATTCGATGGAAGAATCTAGCCCTTAAACAGTAGCATACAATCAAAACCCTTTTTATAAAAAAAAATGCGTTTAAAGCTTCAATTACGATAAAAATGTTAGTCAATATTATCTAATATATATCTCTAATTATCGAGCCGACCCTGATCTTCAATGATCCTAGCTTCATATTCACTGCACGTAACATTTTCTTTAATACGAAGAATGAACCAAAGTCGGTTGTAAGGTAAATTTAAGATAGATTTTTTTTTTTTTTTTTTAATAATTTCTTTAAAAAAGATTTTAAAGCATAGGCATGGATGTTCTAACAAGTGTAATTAATAATTTTCAAAAAATTCTCTCCAATATAAATAAAGAGTAATGTTACTCTTTATATTTATTTATTGTACTTAGTTATTTTTTATCAATTAACGTGATTTGTTCTAAGTAATTTTTTTTTTTAAAATAGTTGACATGAAAATTCACTTAAAACATACTACTTTAAAACATTATAAGTATGATTAAAAATAAATATAAAAAATAGCATCACTTACAAATAAAAAGTAATGGAATCGTCCTCAAGGGATAGCTCAATCGACTGGAGACTACGCTTCATGAAGTGGAGGTCACTAGTTTGAATTATCCTTCTCCTCTTTGTGTAAATATGATAAAATAATAAAAAAAAAACAGAAAAAAGAAAAAGAAAAAGAAAAAAGTAACGGAATCTAATAGTGTATAAGAGCTTTCAGTACGTACGTAGTTAATTATTAAATTTCGTGAATGACGACATATAATAAATAAATTTTACCTGCAGATCTTTGTGGGCCATGCATGACGTCAACTGAAGAACTTGTCGTTCTTATGTTATGAAAAAGCTACAACCCTTCCAAACTGAACCTACTACCTAGGAGCTAGACCAGCTAGGAGCCTAGGACGTAAATTGGGATGTTTTTCCCAAAATTTGTTGATTACGAGGAGTAGGATATATAAAGAGTCATTTGCAATTTTTTTTTTCCCTAATCGATAGAGGAAAAATGTTAAAAGGAAATTAAAAATAAGAGGAGTGAACTCTCTAACAAATAAAGTTTAAATAAAAAAAATATAGTACTAATATAAAATACAAACAAATAATTAGAAATGGACAAAATTTTGGCCTGGGCCATCAGTTCATGGATACAAATCAAAGAGAAAGGCGGTCGTGAGTATTAAATTATCACTTTTTTTAAAAGTTTAAGCTGATAAGAAAAGATAAATTTAATTACTTAATTAATATTTCAATACTCTCCCTAACGTGTGGGTTCAAAATACCTTTTAATAGGTGACGCTCAACATGTGAAATATAATTGAAATGAAGTACTGAATGACAGAGTCAATGTTCGAACTCAGGACCTTTGGCTCTGATATCATGTTAAACTACCATTTAATCCAAAAGCTTAAATTGATAGGAATAGGTAAATTTAATCAGTTAATCAATACTTTAACACTTCTCCTCACGTGTAGGCTCAAACTATTTTTTAATAGGTAACGTTTAACACATGGAATATTTAATTAAAATTGGAGATAAACGAATAAGACAAGGTTTGAACTCAGAACTTTTGGCTCTTATACTATGTTAAACCACCACTTATCCCAAAAGTTTAAGCTGATAGAAAGATGTAAATTTAATCAATGTTTTAACAATGAGAGGCGGTTGTTAAGACATACCAAGAGCAAGTTTGCTTGCTATTGCAATGAAAACAATGTGACTTGGAGACCGCAGCAGGATGAAGAGTACCGTATAAACTAGGTTTGGAGCCGTTGAAGAAGGCCTTCAACCTGATATTCCACTGAAGGGGTGCCTAGCAGATGAAGCTCAAGGGACATCATTTATTTTTGTTTCTACAGCAAAACAAAGGGCTTGAATAACAAGGGAGACCATCGTAAAAGATAGAAATAACCACAACTACTATAAATCTATAACTTAGATGATGAGGGGAGTTGGTAGGGAGGCGTGTGACACCCATGCTTGATGCTTGGGGGAGAAGGAGTGATAGAGGTGGAAGGGAGGCCAAGGAAGACATTTGGGGGGGCTCCCGCGTGGGGGGGGGGGGGGGGTCGGAGAAAGAGGTAAAGGGTGGGTAGTATATTTGGGTTGAGAAAACCAAATCTGACAACCCAAAAGAGCGTGTGAGTTTCAATATTTGTAGAAGAGAAAAAGAGGAATGAGGAGAAGGCCGATTGGGGGGGGGGGGGGGGGGGTATCGGAGATAGAGGTAGAGGGTGGGTAGCATATTTGGGTTGAGAAACCAGATTTGACAACCCAAAAGACTATGTGGGTTTCAATCTTTGTAGAAGAGAAACAAAGGAGTGAGAAGAAGGCCAATGGCGGAGGTGGTGATTGAGGAAGGTTGTGGTGGAGAGTGGAGAATCACAGATCCATCTTGATAACCAACAAGAAAACAAAGAGAAAGTAGAAAAAAGGAAAAGCAGATGAAGGAAAGGGGGATGGGAGGAGGAAGAAGGCAAGGTCCATTCCTCTTCCTTTGGCGCTCACTAAGGAGGCAAAGGAAGGTATCGTAGGGAGAATGAGTGATGAGCATTGAATTAATATTGCATATTCAAGCCCCTTAACTTGCTTATGTTAGGCCTTTAGTTTAGTTATGATATGATGTTTTACATTGTTTTTATGTTAAAGGAAAAACACAAGTACTTATTTGGTTTTTAAGTTTCAAAAGCAGCAAAAACAAAATTCAGCATTCTGCAAGGCAAAGGACTCGAGTGCAGCTTACCTAGGCTCGAGCACATCCCTCAGCTTATATAATGAGCTCGCGCCCTCAATTTACAATGAGCTTGAGTGCATTACTCAAAACATCATATGCTCGAGCGCACTTCAGGGGATTGGCTCGAGCACAACGTGAGCTCGAGTGCAGTTCTAAATGGGATTGAACGCAGTCACGCGTCAAACGCTGACAACAAGGCAAAATCAGAAAAGAAAAGAGTTTTTCCTTCTCCTACTTGGACTAGAAGTCATAGAAGACCACAAAGTAGACTAGGATTACTCTTGTACTCTATAAAAATAGACCTATAATTCATCATTTAAGGATATGCTACAATAAAGAATATGAATCAATAGAATTAGTGGCTAGTTTTAGGGAGAAGAGTGCTTTAAAGTTTCAGCAGCTTCGTGGAATGGATTTCTCTTTGACAAAGACGATTTCCAGCAACTCCATGAGCGGCTAATTCATCTGTAGGGTATTGATGTAGTCATTTCCAAGTAATTATGGTGTAATTGTGTTTTTCTTTAGAAATTCTATGAACATGAATGATGGTTGTTTAATCTTGACATTATGCTTTAATGTTTATATTAATTTTGATAAACATCTTATCTTGTCTTAGAAAATTGTTTAAATAAATTGAACTCAACCTTCGTATTTTCTGTGATTATATGAATGATGGTTTTACAACGGATTTAATAGACACAAAATTAAGAGAGTTTGATAGGTCATGCTTAGGAAGAATGAATTGCTTTACGCCTAAGTTAATTTAATTTAGGTACAACAATTCATGTGTTGCTGAAAGATGAGTTATGCTTATTCCTTGATTACATGTATGCTAATTAAGAGATGTGATAGTTCATTCATAGGGAAGACGGATCGTACCGTATCTTAGTGGTTAGGTTGACGATCCATGCCAACCGAAGATGTGTTATTATTATTTCTTAATAAAAGAAATTTCTTGACGACATTGTTGGGTGCTTGACAAATACACACGAGTCATATCATTCATGTAAGTGAAATTTCCGTGTTAAATGCAATTTATCATTATTATGAGGTTAGTGATGAAATCAATCTCCAATAACTTCTCCATACTATCTTACTTTTATGTTTTTATTTAGTTTCAATTAAAAAACCAAAACCAAATATCTTTTCTGAATTAGATTAAAGTTAATTTCAATAACTTAACAACCCACAGTTTTTGAGGTTCGACACTCTCACATAGACCATATCCTACAAAAATTTGTTCTATTGCGAGTGATTTATTTTATTATTGATACGCTAACAATCACATCAGTGAGAAAACTAATTTATGAGGAAAGCATTGAAAGCTACTCTCGATGTGGATTCAAATGAGTCATTTGCATCTAATTAGTAAGCACTTATGATAGTTACACAATAGGATTCAAATTAGTCATTTGGATCTAATTAGTAAGCACTTATGATAGTTATACAATAGGAATTTTGATTCTGGTTGGGGTGGGGGTGATCGGCCACCATGGTAATAGTATTTTTTTTTTTTTTTTTAAAGAAATAATAATAAAAACATAATCGGTTTTTTGGAAAAAAAATTCAGGTCTATTCCTCAAAACGTTGAATAGCCATTCCTGTAGAATGGTTATTCTCAGGAACAATAAGCATACCAAATGACGAAATAGTTATTAATTCCATTCATAGACCCATTTCTATGTATCAAATGTGACCTTAGTAGAGGTTTTTTTTTTTTTTTTTTTTTTTTTTTTTTTTTTTACAAAGACAAATGTTAATAGCTAAACTAGTTGACATTCACCCAATATCCACTTCTACCTTGGATTGTAGGAGTGTACAAGTGGCTGTGGGATAGTTATTAACCGCTAACTACATTACCGCAAATAACTACAACTGAATAATTAGATAACATCCTAGGCTGGTTACGGTTAGGTTACTGATTATAGGGATTGACAAAAGCGGTTAATAACCGGGTAATCGGTTTATAATATATATATATATATATATATATATATATATATATATATATATATATATATGTGTGTGTGTGTGTGTGCGCGCGCGGGCGCGCGTACAAAATAATAAGAAAAATGTTAAATTTACAACACCAACACAATAACCACACAACAACCCCTCACATGAGGGTAGACCCCACACACTGGGGCCCACCCTCATGTAAGGGGTTGTTGTGATGGTGTTGTGTATGAATCAAATCCCAAATAATAATACTTAAAACCTAAAGGCTAAAACCATGCGGTGTGCGTAGATTTCTTTTCTTCTTTTTTGAACTCCTTAAGTTCACGCCGCATTTGCCTCTCTTTCTATCTTCTCACTTATTTATTTATTTTTATTATTACTATTACCTTTTCCTTTGTTAAAGAAGATAAAATATGCACTATTACAATTATTTGCTCATTTTTTTACTCATTTGTTTTGTTGTTTCTCTTAGATGTTTCTTTTGGAAACTTGGCAAGACCTCAATTAATCATATTAATGATAGCTGCAGTAGCTTCTTAGGCATTGGGTAAAAAGATTTAGGCAAGCTTTGGTGGGGGGCATAACAGACTGGTATTTGGTTTTTGTATTGCGGTAGAATGTGTTGAGTCTTAGGAAGGGTCTTAGGCATTAGGTCCCAACGGTGAGGTTCAAGAACATTTAAAATGGGCATTAGGTCATAGCCTGCAATTCATTAAATTAAGTTAATTAAAAAAATAACTGAAATAGTGAAACAATTTATGGCTAAAAGAAAGGTGTTTTGAATTTTTATGAAAAACGGTTACTAGTTAATAATCGGCCTTCATTAACCGCAGGTTGCGGTTAACCGTTAACCAGCTCAGCGGTTGCAGTTATTTAAAAATGAATAATTGCATAAACCGATTGCGATTGTTGTTGAGGGAATAATTGTAACCGCAATCACTTGTACAATCCTATTGGATTGGTCTGAATCTAACATAATATTAATGTTTAGGTTAGATTTGAAGTAGTTAAATTTCCAAATTATATTTCTCATATACAAAGACATTTCTCTTTTTTCTTTTTTAGGGATGAACACAAATCACCTAACAAAACCAAACAATACAAAGGTAGAGCTGTTCGTGAAGGACCAACAAAGTGTTCTTGTATGGAAGGATTTTTCCTGTTATATACAGTGGAAGCCTGGAAGGATTTTGTATGGGAGGGTGTTAAGGTGATAAAGAAAAGACTCAGTCAATCCCATGATTCAAGCTGTTTATTTGCAGAGAACTCACGCTTAACTACGGACTAGCTATAATCCGAGTAATGTTATAAGTCCATTTAAATGGTGATTTTAAAAATCACATCATTTTTAGAAGAATACAAAAGTGATATGAAATTTTTTTTAGAATTACGCGCTACGACCCTTATCTCATTGTAACCCACCTTGATCTGTCCATGTTTTTTGTGACAACCGAATCTCCTTGTGACGAAAGCATAGATACAAGTATTTTCTCATTTCCATTTTTAGTTTCCTTGTTGTATATTACGTACGTATCTAAATCACCCTGGTTCTTCGGATATAAATAAGAACTACTTCACCTATATTTTGGTGATGCAACCAATTAAATCAGAGCTTCTTCAAACTTTAATTAGTAGAAACTTTACTAATCAATAACAGCTAGTCTATTAAATGAGTTTGAGCATTACATTGTTATAATCTAAAAGTAAAGAAAATTTCAGAAAACCAAGGAATAAGTGAAAATTTTAAAAGTTACTTTTATGTCCCTAAAAAATTGACGTGACTTTTAAAATATTATAATTTAATCAAAATTCAATAGTGATCAGTTACAAGCTCAATAGTGATTTTAAAAGTCACATCATTATTAGATAGACACAAAAATGATAGCATTTTTTTAATCTCTTTATTATTTTCATAGTTTACAATTATTTTACAACTTACTAATACTAATAAGTAATAACACTTATATCAGTATAGATAATAAGGGTAGCTCAGCCGGCCCTAGAGAAAAAAACTCTTAGAAAATAGATCTGAAAGGAAGAGGTAGCAGATCTGCTCCCTCTTCCTCTTCCTTTCCATTTCTACTCCCCGCTCTTACCATCTCCATTCCATTTTTGGTTTTTTTTGTTTGTTTGTTTGTAGGCGTTCTCCAACCAGATCAGCAATTTTGGCCTCTCCGCTATGCATTCGTCCATCAACCTCCGTATTGTGCTGTTCATATCCTCTATGTCAGCTGTTGCTGTTTGCTGATTGAGTTTTTACTTTGAATAAGAGTTTTTTTTTTCTATAGATCTACCCTTATGAATGATCTATAGGATGAAAGTTAGTCAGATGTGATGGGTTATCTCTCACATCCTGAATAGCTCGACATGAGAGATTATCTCTTCCAGCCGATTTAAATAATTTTTTTTAAAATATTTAGGCTATTATTATCTTAGATCTAATTTACTCAAAGTAAATGTACTCTTTAATTATTTGTAGATATCAATTAATAAAAGATAAATATCACTATACTTTTCTTATAAAAACCCGGCCACTATGAAAATGAAAACGTGGTGTCAAAGCATGTTCAGAGGGGCAGTGCTACGCAGTAGCAAAATTTCCGGAATTCTTCCGGAAATTTTGCTTGTGGATGGCATTTTTGTAATTATTCATAATTACAAGAAATGCCATCCACAAGCAAAATTTCCGGAAAAATTCCGGACATTTTGCTACTGCCAAACATTACCCTGTTCAGAGTTATCGTAACACCGCATCGATGCACTAAAACTGCTGCTACCCACCGAGACTGACAACTGCCATTGCTTTTAGGGGATTTGAGATCCTATTGCACAGGCGTACAAAATCCTTTATTTGGACAGTTTATTTTAAGTGAAAGGTTCAAATAATTAATGATAGCAACTTTTATTTTACCTTTTTTTTTTTTTTTTTTTTTTTAAAAAAAGGGTGACCTGCGGTGCAATGGATGATTAGCTGTTGGGGGTAGCCCAACAATTTCTGGGACTAAAAACCACTTTTAAATCGATTATATATTGGGTTGGATTGAACCATCTTTTCGGTCGCCCTCTTCGAAACTATTCCTTGGTCAAAAGGGGCGTCCAAGCCACCTTCAAAATGTTATTAGGTGTGCCAAACCATTCAAGTGGCTAAAGGGTTGATTTGGCCGCTCTTCAACTAATCCCTGGAGACCCCAATAGCTAATCACCCCAAAATTGATCATTCAATGTGGCCAAACCAATCCTGGGGCTAAGATGTTGGTTTGGCCACCCCTAAACCACCCATTGGAGACTCCAATAACCACCCTTGTAAGGCTACTCACCCATTTTTGTCATCTATGCCATTGATTTAAAATAAGAGGTATTCCACCCGATGCAATCTCATGAACCCGCTTTTAATTAAGCTATCTTGAACGGAGAGTGATTTTCTATAATTAGCTGTCCGAATTGCATTATGCACGGCTTTGTGCTCTTCTTTCTTCTGAAATCCAATTCCAATTGCTTGTACACATGACTTTAGTGATTGAGATTCCTCCTCGATCCTGTAAAACTTTATAACTAAAATTTTTAATAGACTTTCAGGATTCACTTCGTTTAAATGGTTTCTCGATCTTCCTCAAAATCTTGATTTACAATTCTAGTGGTCCATTTTATTATGCGCCTTTATCTTGCCCTTATTTTGTGGAACATGGATTCTGTGGAGCAAACTTCTCTTATCCAATTAGTATGGGCCAGTTATAGAGTTGCTTTTTGAACTTTCTGCCTACTTCCTAGGCATCCAAATCATGTCTCGGGCATGTACGCAGAAGGGCAACAAATACATGTGGGTTGGTACCATCGAAAGACCTCCTATGTTGGGATTTTTAGGAAGCATTGCCCCAGGAGGATTAATTCTCTTCTAAAGTAGGCTACCTTTTCCTTTCCTTGGATCAAACTCACTCACTAGTCACTACTCATCAAGAAAAAGGGAAAAAAAAGCGGAAACAATCACATCCATATGATAACACGTAAGAAAACAATTTTTGTCAGTGCCAGATGTATGCAATTGGCGTACTGCTGCTGCATGCGTCAATTGGATTCATATTGAAATATATTTTTCTTTCAAATGTTCTTTATTTTATGGTCGATTATCATATTTGTATTCCCTCACTTGTTATCGTAATTTTTTATTTATGTGCATATCTGAGATCCCTTGATGTGCACAGACCCTTCCCAGCAGCTGTTAATAATGTCTTACTATACACAGGGGCGGAGCCAGCTTTTAGGCTTTGAGGGGGCCAAATTGAAAAAAAATAATTTGGGGGGCTAAAACTACAAATTTTTTAAAGAATAGAGGTAAAAATTATATATTTTCTTTTTTTTTTTGGGGAGCCCTTTGGCTTGGGGGGCCCAAGCCCCCCTAAGCCATAGTGTGGTTCCGCCCCCGATTATACACCTTATACTAAAACAAATTTAGAAATTTTTTACTAATGAGCCTCTGAAAAATTAAAACCCTAATCGAAATCCACCATATTCACTCAATTATTTTTTTTTCTTATCCATATCTTATATTCACATAGAAGTGGAAGCGATATGCCTGCATGTCCTTCCACTTACTAATTAGTAAGTTACCATACAGTTGACATGATGGTCATGAGCTTCTTACTGGAAGCAGTAGGAAAAGGTTTGCATGGACGTGGAGTACCCTCGTACTGGGTACGGCCTCCCTTGTGATAGATGAATTAACGTGCCACACAAATTAATAGTTTAACCTTTTTTTAACATCCAGAAAAATCATATAATAGTTTAATTTATGTTCACAATATTTGAGATAGCACGCAGTTCTATAATCATTGATGAGGTTCTATTGCACCAACCATGCTGTCTATGTATAATGGGACAAAATTGAATATATATAAAAGGTGAGTAGCAAGTGATTTGATGGCTCACTGTAAACCCTCAACCTCCATTGGTCCCGAATGTTTGTACGAATTTGGAAGCACTTTGATTTGATGGCTCGTTATATATTATTTGCATCTTCCATTGATCCCAAATGTTTTGTATTCACACTTTTTATGGAGCTATATGCATGCAGATGCGACTGGCTACAACAAGCACGTATTTGTTACAGTACAAGCTAGTACGACCTATTTCCAAATTTTTGTAGAACCGAAAAGAAACAGGCTGATTATGGCCCCGTTTGGAAAACCAGGCCTATAATTCCCAACCCCTATTTTCCCTAGATATCTGCAGGACAGCTAGCTAGCTATAAGTTTGATGGAGCACCACGTGCCTTGAGATCACGTTTTATATATGCACGGAAAATATATATAAAAGTGAAAGAGAGTGAGTGGAAGGAGAGAGAAGAGAATGGTGATCAAGAGTGCTAGCTAGGGTTGAGATCACGTTTTATCCATGGAAAAATATATAAAAGGGAAAGAGAGTGAGTGGAAGGAGAGAGAACAGAATGGTGATCAAGAGTGCTAGGTTTACATCTTGATTATATTGAATTATATGAAATTTTTTTAAGAATGAGAGCCATTTTTAGAGGAATTAGAAATGGTGAATAAGAAAATCCTAGACTAAATAAAGAAAGAGAATAGACCTACAACAAAATAGAATAAATGCCTAATATAAACAAAGGGATTTGGTGTGGCAAGTAACAAAAACTGACTGTGAGCTTGCATGACCACTGTAAGTCTGTAACCATTGGATGAAGCTGATGAGATCCTGTGTAGCAGACGTTGAAAATATAATGTGAGCTAAGATGGACAATATTCATGTGCACCACGAAGAGAATATGATTGTGGGCTTGGGTGGAAGGCTACCGGCCAATGAACAGCGGCATAAGGCTGCTGGTAGAGGTGGTCGGAGGAAGTCTGCGGAGGTGGTGGCCGGATGACTGATCTCGGTGAGAGGCAGCAGCTGACATTGTTTACGATTTCATTTCTATCAAATTGTGTCTACTTTTTATTTATTAATTATATTGTGAATAACTACATTTGACAAATTAAAAAGAATCGCATTGGCAGCCTTGTCATCTATTTCTTCTCACTCATCATTATCCATCTTTTGAGGTTTCTTTGATTTTTTCAATAACACTTTTCTAGACTCCTTGCAAAATCAAAAGATCTTTAATTATTCTTTTTGAAAGAGAGAAATTGTTCTTGCTATTAAAAATTTTCCACTTCATATTTGGTGATTGTCATATTTACCTTATTCGTTAATCTGAATACCAAACCTTAGTTACGATACCACTTATTGTGCAAAAGAACACAATTACGCAAATAAAAAAACAACGATCACAAACAGGAACACCAAGATTTATGTGGTTTCTCCAATGTGAGGTGCGTTCACAAGAGGTGGAAATCTCGAAAAAATTTACGCTCTAATATGCCTAAATCTCACTTTTACACAAATAGATTCTTCCCCAAAAGAAAAAAGAAAAGAAAAGACAAGAATATAAACTTCTCTTTTGTTGGGACAAACGACATGTTTCTTTTTTCTCCATCACCATCGTACGAATGCTTCAACTCTTCCTCTTTTTTCTCTTCTTTTATTTTTTTAAAAAAATTAGTGAGTGGACAATGCTACTGGAGGACGATTTTAAGCTCTTTCAGCAAATAGCATCACCACTTGATTTTTGTTCTTTTCTACATGGAACTTCACAAAATGATCACTCGAGCTTTATTTCTTTCATCTTCTAAGTCTAAAATTAATCCAATTCAAAGTTATTTTGAATAATTTTTTATTTTTTGGACGAATGAAATTTTTTACTCTGTAATTTGATCAACTGGATCAAAAGTTGCAACAACAGCTTACAAACCCGACCACATCTACTCAAAAAAAGACCGTTCAAACACATCCTCTGTTCTCTCTTATACATCAACATCAAAAAACTACTCCTATGTACAAACCAAGAATACAAACCAGACAACATTTGCTGCATAATTCGATATTCTCCTTCGTGTTCTAACCTTCCACTTGATATGCTGAAGTTTTTTCTCTTATGATTTAATCTGTTTTCCATGTTTAATGCCATTCCTCTGTTTCCAAATATTATAAACTGCCGCACTCTAGCTCAATTTACACAATGCTGCTTTCAATTTCTTGCTTTTCAAAACTCTTAAACCCCAGCTCATAATGTCCTCCCAAGACGTATGCTGATCAACTACTAAACAATTACTCAAAAATCTCCTTCCATATCCTTTTGCTAAATTCACATTGGAAGTACAAGAGGTATCTCCTGGCTTCTATGCTACTTCTGCAAATGACACACATTACATCCCCTTTATTTCCACATTTTAACATCCTTTCCCCCCGTTGACAAGCTATCTCTATCTGCCAAGCATAGAACAAATGCTTGCCTAGGGATAGCCATAGAAAACCTGCAGATAATATTCCACCAATTGACTTGTGGGAGCAATTCATCCGAATAGTATTCCAAGTTTCTGAACAGGTTGATCCAAATCACCAATATTTACCATAGATAGTTTACTTTGAATACTGACAAGATCATCTGACCACTCTCGTTGCCAACACCAAGTTTTCTCTTTTAAAACACTCGAGACAGTTTAGCATCTACCTTGTTGCCAGCATCATATACTAGTTTGTGGCCATATTTTTCATACAAAACACCATTTGGATGCCACCAGTTAAGGCACACATGAAGACCATTTCCATTCCCTACTTTGAATTGAATAAAGTTCCTAGCTTAGCTATATCCCATAGCTTCAAAATTTTCCTCCAACTCCATGAACAAATCTGAGGAATTTTCACTTGCCAAAAGCTCCTTCATTTCAACAAATATTCCTTCACCCAAGCCACCCATAATGAACTAGCCTTTGTAAATAAATGTCAAATATGCCTCATAATAGCATCCTTATTCCATTCCTCCAATCTTTTAAGCCCTAATCAACCTTCCTTCTCAGGTACACAAATCAATTTTCAAGCTACTTTAGCTCTAGTGATCTTGACCGAATTTGTTCGAGACCATAAGTATTTTGACTCATTTTGAAATCACAAATGCCGGTGCTATTGTTTAATTATGAGGTAAAGCAGAGTTTGAGTTGAGAGATTGCTAAGTTATGGTATATATTTTCCTGTAGTTTTCGAGGAGCTTGACCCTTCTTCACTCCCTTTGCATGGGACGCAAGGGTCATGATAGTTGTGATTCCAACATATTCCACAATGCAAAAAATTTCTTGAGCATTTTCAAAAGTATTATAAAGGCTTCCTAGAAATATTACAAACATGTTTCTCCAATTTTTCATGGAGAAAACATTTTAGGGAGAGAAGCTCTCCTCTCTCCCCCTACATGTGTGAGAGCACCCTATCACCTTCGCCGGCCTCTCCTCCACCATGCGTGCACCTTACGCACCACCCTGACACTCGTGGGCTACACACACCACTGCTGATTTTGGTTTTACATAGCAGAGACCTGTTCTCCCACATGGCTAGGATCGAGTATCTCTACACTAGGACATGGATTGATTAGCCTTCAACAACCATATAGCAGTCACAAAATTTCCTGACCTTGGATATGTGCCTGCTATATAAGGGCCTTGTACGTACAACGTCTGTTACGTACCCCACATGTCCAAGCACCAATCCATCTAACTATCTATATAAGATAATAAGATGATGAGGCTGGAGACGTGGAGAAACACTTAACCAACAAAATTTCCCCTTGAGCTTTCTTTGAATAGACGTGATGGCTTTGGTTCCATACAACCACAAGCATGTTGCTCTGGTAGCATTTCTGCTGTTCTCCATTATCTTATTCACCATGGGGGGTAAACAATTATATATCTCTCCAATTTTTTTTGTCATACGTTTCTTGAGTTTGATGAATTTGTTCTTCATAAATCAAAAGAAAATATCCACCTGATTTCTTTTGTTCTCATCACAAGTACTTTTTGTTTCACTTCTTCTCATGGCAGCTCGGTTTACAAAGCCCAGCAACGAATTCGAACGAGCTGGTGTTCCTCCTAATGATCATATTGCCGGAAATTTGTTTAAAACAAATAAAGAGTATCTGATGGGAGCAGACTTACTTGTCATGGACTACACCCCAGCAAGAAAGAAGACACCGATTCATAACTAATACGGCTTAATTACATTAATATTTAAGAAGTATATCTATCTATCTATATATATATATATATATATATATATATCTTTGTTTCATGTGTATGGTCGAACCTATTCTATACAGTGGTAATTAGTATGTGAAAGTCGATCAGTTTGCTTCCAGTTTATGAATTCGATCGGCAAGTGGGAATAAACTTCAATACTTTTGGAATGGATTAGTAATAGAGGAATGTCTTGAACAAGGACATGTATGCATGTCAGAAGTGTTAGTGAAAAACTCCTTCAGACAGCAGGTCCACATCATCATCAGCTACTAAGGACTCCACCTCTGCATCCATGATCCAAGTCTTCATCGAGCACGACTCTCCAAGATAACCATCTCCTTAGCTGCATATACCGGCCAGAAGACTTGTGCCTATCAGATAATGCAGATGATTCAAATTCAAGATTAGAGAAAGGTAGTAGACGTCTCATAGGTGGGAATTTCGAATTTTTACAACCCTTTATCATATGTTTACATTACTACCTTACATGGCAAGTGCCGAATGGGTTTTAAGCGCATGGGCTTTTAACAGGGAGGTTATGAATTAATTATAATTACATTGGGCTGAATTGTCATTCAAGTGGGCTAACTGTTTGGACTAAATTATCATGCAAATGAACTATCGAATAAAAGGCCAACTTCTTTGTATTTTCATTCATTCAGAACTTGTGGTATAAAATGTTAGCTTGATAGTTTTGTTCATACTTCATATTTCTTGATTAGCTTAGAATCTTTAGTCTTGTGAGAAGGAGATTGATCGTCTCGAATTGACCCATCATCTGTAATTCATTTCATTTCAAGACAATAATTCATTCTATTCCATAACCATCATTTACATATATACACCAAATCCAACAAAATACATCTCAAAATAGTAACATCACTTCGAGTGTGTTTTGGATCCCATTAAATTGTTAAATCTTAGCCATGCTTTACATCTAACGGTTCACAATGTGCCAATTGTTCACATGAAATAAATGATATCAACAAAAAGTGATATCAATAAATGCTTTACCATTTATTTCATGTGCATTAATTTCATGTGGATAGTTGGTACATTGTGAACCGTTAAATGTAAAGCATATACTAGAATTTAACAATTTGAAAATCTCAAATATTTAAAAAATTTGAGGGGATCCTGATCCATTTTCAACTACTTGATGGGCACATAACTGTGTAGTAAATGTCTAATAAGTGGAAATTTCAATTTTTTACGACACTTTAATCGATTGGGCTCTTGGTATTTTATGCTATGTTTTCTTTGTCTGCCAAAAAGAAATAATATATTTTCTTAATTAATTTCAGCATCCATATCCATTGGTAAAACCGTAAGCACAAGAGAATGCTTTCCCTGGTCTTGAATGCATCAGATCGAGTTAGACCAGGAAATAAGACAACACATATTTGTCCGAGATGACATCAAACGTACTCGATTTCCATATATTCAAATTGTGGTGATCATTTTCGTAACTAAACAGACACAATGAAAATTTGTACCGATAACAATTCCTATCGGTTCATTTTTTCTTTCTTTTTTATTTTTATTTTTTTACATATAGATGACCAAGAAAAGAATACAAACAATCATCACAGATACAAAACAGAAAATTATAAAATCCAAAATTTAAAATTTAAAATACAAGGACCAAAAAGAAAATCTAATCTTGATAGCATAGTACCTCGATCATTGATTTTTTTGGAGAATCCGGTAAGTCCCATAAAAATGTTGGGTGAGCTTCATTGAATGGTACGACTTAAGACGAAGGAAAACAAAATCTCCTTCCTCAAACTCCCGTTCTGTTTGGTGTTGGTCTACTTGTTGCTTCATGCAGTGTTGCGCCTTGGTGAGGCGCGGTTTGAGATGGCTGAGGGTGAGATCTCATGCATCTAGGGCCACTTGTTCCACCGTGGTAGCCCAAGTGTTAAAGAATATATTCTCAATATATTAGGAGATTTGATTTTAGAGATTTATTGTAATTATTTGATGGTAGTCAAATCAATCAAATCACATTGATTGATTGATTGATTATCATTGATTGATATATTTGTAATAAGATTTGATGGTAATCAAATCAATTAAATCACATTGATTGATTACCATACTTATTTACCCAAACTCTCTTATAAATAGGAGTCTAATGCATTGAGAAAAGATCAAGCATTGAGAAAAGATCAAGCAATAAGAGTAAAATGTAGCCTTAGGGCTTTATCCTGTAGATGTAGGTCATAGACCGAACCATGTAAAATTTATTGTCTCCAGTTTATTATTTTTATTTTTCTATGTGTTTATCTTTTTTTTTTTTTTTCATGGTATCAAAGCAATAGGCTAACGCCAGTGTTCGATCGAATGGTCATGTGAATTTTTCGTTTTCTTTCTTTTATCTCTATGTTTTTGATCCAAGATTGTCCTGTGTAATTTTCTTTTTATTTTTGATATATTATTTTCCCCACCTTTTCATACTTTTGTCATCTCTATCCTAGACCCTTCGTTCTTTTGTTTTTCACCAACACTGTTTTCTTTATTTCCTTATGCTTCTCTTTTTCTCCCATGGTTTTGCCTATGATTTTCCCATTGTACCATACGTCAAGGGAATATGCTTTATTTTCTACCACTTTATCTTTTCCTTCATGGTTTTGTCTATGATTTTACCCATTATATCATACGGCAAGACAATAAGAAAGAGTCCATTATTTTCTTTGACAATATTGTAAGAGCCTATTGTTGTGGGAAAACATATTATTTTGATAGATTGTAGGCTTTATTGTATCTAGTTGCGATTTGCAATTGTAAATCGTTTGTCAAAGGTGCTTAACAAAAAAAATAAAAAATAAAAAAGAAAAGAAAAGAAGGAGATATATCTATAGTTCTTTGTGATGGGTATAATGGTTCAGAAACTTCTTTTTGTTTTGTTGTTTTGTTTACCGTGTATAATCAAATGATGCTTGACAAGAAAGAAAAAAAAATCAACAGAGGCCAAGTTGCCCACAAATCCGTCCATCTTCATCAAGCTACCGTCCCGGTCGTGTACAGGGTCTGACGCTCCATCGCAAATTCGTCCACAGCACAACTCCGAGTTCTGCCTTTCCTAGTCGCCTTCTGGCTGTTTTTAGGTCCTTCTTTGATCCTGCAACTCCTTGTTTTTTCTTTGTCGACTTCGTTATAGCACAAGAAGAAGAAGACTCTTCTTTGTCTTTGGGTTAGATCTGGCCTAGTCGTATTTGTTTATATTCTTGGATATGAGTTAGACCCAACCCAGCAGCAAAAAAATAAATAAATAAATTGAAGAAGAAGAAGGGAAGAGGAAGAAAAAGAACGAAAGAAAAAGATAAAAGAGGAAGAAGAAGAAGAAGAAGAATAAAATAAAATAAAATAAAATAAAATAAAAGAGGCCAAGTTGCCCACTTTTTGGCATTTGAGGTATTACGTAAAACCAATGCCTATTTCAGTTCATTGTTGGCTCTTTTTTTTCTTGGCCCATAGATGACCCATTATGTATTTGGCCTTTGAGGTATTACCTTAAACCTCGCTACCTAGGCTCATTTAGCCCACAGTTGAGTCTTCTTTTTTTCTTGGTCCATAAATGACCCATTATGTGTTTGACCTTTAAGGTACTATCTAAAATCTCGCTACCCAGGCCCATTTAGTTTACAATTGACTCTCTTTGTGGCCCATCATTAGCCATATTTTGAAGATTCTTGGCCTATTGTTGTTAAAGGCCTAACTCCAGTCATCACTACTGCCATCTACAGTAAGTTTCCATTCTTCACTGCTGCTCGCTATCTTCAAAGAAAGAAGAAAATTCAAACTCAAGATTTCATATTCTTCTACCTTGAGTTTGCGGGAGAATGTTAGAGAATATATTCTCCATATATTAGGGAATTTGATTTTAGAGATTTATTGTAATTATTTAATGGTAATCAAATCAATCAAATCACATTGATTAATTACCATTGATTGATTTGTTTGTAATCAGATTTGATGGTAATCAAATCAATCAAAATCATATTAATTGATTACCATACTTATCTACCCAAATTCTCCTATAAATAAGAGTCTAATGTATTGAGAAAAGATTAAGCAATAAGAATATAATGTAGCCTTAAGGTTTTATCCTGTGGATATAGGTCATAGTTTGAACCACGTAAAATCTCTTCTCTCCAATTTATTATTTTCGCTGTTATCTTTATTTTCTTGTGTGTTTATCTTTTCTTTCATGTTAGAGAATATATTCTCTAACACTAAGTTCATAGTGGATCAGCTGGGGGGGGGGACCATAAACTGCCTCAAATGGCATCATTTTGGTAGATGTGTGGTATGTAGTATTGTACCAATATTCTAGCCATCGTGTAGCCACTTGACCTAGTGTTCAAGGAGGCCATTGGTGAAGTAGCACAACCAGGTTTTCAAAAAGCAGTTAACCAATTCCGTTTGGTCGTATGTTTAGGGATGATCTGGAACTCAAACTTAGCTTCTTACTATGTAAGCGGAATAATTCCAGCAAAAAGTTTCTACTGAAGGCTCGATCGCAATCGAAAAGGATTGATTTTGGCATCTCATGTAGTTTCACCATATCAAGCATTAAGCATACACTACAAAAATCAGTTCAATTTGCCACGTGCAGTTTGACACGTGTACAGTGTCGTACACGTGTCAAACAGTTTGACACGTTTATTTGACATGCGTGAGACGCGTGTCAAATGTGCAAGTCATTAACTGCACATTTTGACACGTGTATTGGAATACACGTGTCAAATTTGACACGTGTATTGAAATACACGTGTCAAATCGATTTTTTTTTTTCAATTTAATTTTGTTATTGTTTTTTAAAATTTATTTGGGTTAATTAATTTTTGTTTTTTTTTTTTTTTCAAGTTTTATTATTTCCGACCACAAATAACGCAATATTTATTTTACCCAAAAACAGCACAAAATCATATTACACAAACCAATAGTTAATAACATATTCGTTAACTACGCAAATATTTACGAACAAAAAATAATTACACAAAATATCTACAAATTTGAAGGGCGTCCCTACGAATCACGAGGTACCGTCCCAGGCGTGTTCTCGTCAATCAGCGATTGCTGCGCAAGGAATGGTGTAGTGGGTGAAGGTGTAGCGACAGTGGAGTGCTGGCTCAGCTGTCGTCCAACAGGCGACAACATACCAACCGTTGTCGAATTACCTACAAATAATATAGACAATTAAAGTATATAATATTACTTGCAAAATTAAAGGGGTAATGAAAACAAATTGAAATTAATTTTGTCCTATACACAATATAAATCATACCTGCAGATGCACTATTAACAGACGACGTACTACCTACGTGTGTAGGTGAAGACTGAGTACCAAGACATGGTGCTGATATTCCCATGGAGGACATGAAGACCTCAAACTGTTGCATGCGCTGCTCCATGGCGTTGAAATGTTGCACGCGCTGCTCCATGGCGTCGAACTGTTGCACGCGCTGCTCCAATCGGTCATTCCTCACTCGCTTAGCCTGTAGCTCCGCTTGGATCTCTTCCATCTTCCGAGCGTGTTCGGCCCAATCCCAAGACGTGCCCTGAGATGGTCCCCCTGTGACCGAGGCTTATATGAGAAACATGTCCCCCGAACAGGTGTGACGTTGGGCCCAACCTGCCGAACCCTCCCTGCATACTCAGGCCTCCCAACCGCCTGTTCGTAAGCGTCGTTCGGTGCCCAACGCACCATGTCTGCGGAGACGCTTTGCGTGGAGGCTAGATCAATGGATAAACTCTGCGTCATCCTCTCCTGTACTTCGTCAACATGAAAAACTCATATATTGAATAATGACATATCACACATAATTTAAAAATATTAGTAAATTAAATCAGTAGCATACGCATAGGACACGTGTACGTTCGTTCACGTAAGTGCCGTCCTTCCTTGTGTGGGTCTTCACGAACGACGCGGCGCGAGTGGGGGGCGTGCCAGATGTATATGTCTGTCGTCATGCAGTTGACATATATAACAAACAGATAGCGATAAAAATAGTATAAAGAAAAAGAAAAACAATTAGCAACAAATATTAAAAACATAAACATATATTTTTTCATACCTCCTCGTGATTAAATCTGGCATAACTTTTAGATCCCGTACAATGGGGAAGGTCATTCTGCTCCCACAGCCTCTTCATCCGTTCAGAGGTTGCCTACGCATTGAACATGAAAATAAAAATGTAAGCATTGACACACTTAAATTAAAACTAAAATTAAATGAACTGTTATTAAAAAACCACAACATTTTTTTGGCCTACATACCCTTTTATGCTCAGTGCAACAATCTCTCAGCAGGAACTCTACATCTGTTGCGTCATACTGTGCAAAAATATTGTCCGGCATTCTCGCACGGATACTCTCGGGCGTGTCACCGTCTCCAATACATAGTTTGGTTTTGAACCTCGACTTCCACGAGCGGTGCTTACAGCCAATATCATTCCACGCCTCCTGTTGTGCCCTGCGCGCGTCTACTGATACAGGTAGATAGAACTCCTCCTACACATTCAATCAAAGCATTATAGGTTTAAAAATTTCAAGAAAAACATTAATCTCAAGTTTAATTCAAATAAATAATTAAATTATATTCATAAACATACCATCAACGCGTCCCACATTGCCTGCTTAATCTGCTTATTTACCCTCGCTCATTCGTCCCGCATGTGTATGTAGGACCCACTCCTGATCAGCTTGCCCTTAGCCCGCCGAAAACGATTGCAGGCTCGTCCTACAAGTTGTATAGCAGCATTGTACTGCAATACAACCTTCTTCCCCCTTGGGAGCACCTAGTTTCTCTCTGGGTCCTTAATCACCTCATAATATATGGTTCCGTCTGGGTTGTACCCTAATGAAAAAAATATTCAACATTTAATTGGTTAACACTAAAAAACATATATATATATAAACAAATTGTAATCAAATAGTTATTTTTTTTCCAAACAAAAAAAAAAAATTTTGGTAACATAATATGAGTTTTAAGGATGTCTAAATATGTACTTACCCATCAACCGAATCTGCTCAATCTCTATGTGCTGGGTCGCCTGCAACCTTCTCGCCAACCCCTCCGGCTGGTGGAGGCTGCTGATCATCATCTGAATCCATATCCTGGGGGCTATCGGGGGCCAACTGATTGGTACCCAACATCGCAATGTCCTCCTCATGGGTACTCTGGCTCCCCCCCACATCTGGCATCTGACTCTCACCAGAAAGTGGCACCTGGCTCTCACCAGATAAAGGCATCTGGCTCTCTACATGCCCCGGGCCCTGACTCGCCCCCGATGCTGGCATCTGTCTCGCCCCCAAAATCTGGCCTTGCATCGCCGCTTGTGCCGGTATCTGTCCCAACCCCACAGCCGGCATTTGCATCTCCCCGGTCTGTGACAGTGGAAATCTACCATCCTGCATCTCACTATCAGGGTTACACGTCGACGCTACACTATACGTATACGGAAAGTACGGCGCATAACCCTGTGGCCCCATCCCCTCTCGCACCCACCATCGATAGGCGTTACCCGGTTGGGTGAACCCTATCTGAGATAATGTCGGCAGCTCTGACAATGGAGAGCTGCAAGGTCCAGCTGTGCTGGTCTGCCCGTGATCTGACGTGGGCAAGGCCACTGTACCCGGCAACAATGGTCTATAAGCCCCGTCTGGGTGGTGTGGCCACGCCGCAGTATATAATGCCGTCGAATCAGTGTGCGTGGTCATGGGGGGCATGGGTGGGCGAGGTGCCCGATATGCATAAGGAGGGGGTCTCTGGTCCATCAATACCTGCGAATAAATGTAGACAAATTAATTAGAATTTGTATTTTATATATTTTTAATGAATATGCAAATTATACAACGAAATTTATGCAAATAATACAAATTTGTATTGAGTTCAAGCGAATTGTACAAACAATATATATATCAGTCAAGTGTATTGAGTTCAAGCTAATTATACTCACAACAAATACATCAATCATTGTATCACGAGAGCTTCAATCGGATCAATGTCGGGCCTGTCGTACTCGAATTCATCATTCGTAT
The DNA here is from genome assembly GCF_958979055.1 of Alnus glutinosa. Lineage (NCBI taxonomy): Eukaryota > Viridiplantae > Streptophyta > Magnoliopsida > Fagales > Betulaceae > Alnus > Alnus glutinosa. The sequence continues at coordinate 28,475,058 of NC_084889.1, read as the reverse complement.
CGGGTAGGTCATCAGTGGCTAGTACGAGCGGTACACACTCATGGTAGGTTGTACCATCCTCATTACTCCCATCCCCCTAGCCAACGTCGTACACGTTGCGTGGTTTGGTCTTAACCGCACAAACCCAATTTGGGTTCCTTCCATCTTCGACGTAGGGTTTAGGGTTAGGGTTTGTTAGGGTTTAGGGTTAGGTTTTTTTTTTTTTTGAAAGTGTAGGATTTTTTTTTTTTTTTTTTTTTTCTTAAGGGTTTAGGGTTAGGGTTTATGGTTTTATTTTATTTTTTTTATAAGGGTTTATGGTTTAGGGTTTGTTAGGGTTTAGAGTTAGGGTTTTTTTTAAAGAGAGTGTATGACTTTTTTTTTTTTTTTTTGGTAAAGTGTTTAGGATTAGGGTTTAGGGTTTTAGTTTTTTTTTAGAAAGTGTAAGAATTTTTCATTTTTTTTTTAAAGGGTTTAGGGTTAGGGTTTGTGAGGGTTTAGGGTTTAGGGTTAGGTTTTTTTTTTTTTTTTGAAAGTGTAGGATTTTTTTTTTTTTTTTTTTCTTAAGGGTTTAGGGTTAGGGTTTATGGTTTTATTTTATTTTATTTTTGTAAGGGTTTATGGTTTAGGGTTTGTTAGGGTTTTTTTTTAAAGAGAGTGTAGGACTTTTTTTTTTTTTTTTTTTGGTAAAGTGTTTAGGGTTAGGGTTTAAGGTTTTAGTTTTTTTTTAGAAAGTGTAAGAATTTTTTTTTTTTTTTTTTTTTTTTTTTTTTTTTTTTTTTTTTTTTTTTTTTTTTTTTTTTTTAAAGGGTTTAGGGTTAGGGTTTGTTAGGGTTTAGGGTATTTTTTTTAGAAAGTGTAGGATTTTTTTTTTTTTTCTTAAGTGTTTAGGATTAGGGTTTAGGGTTTAAGGTTGGGGTTTAGGGTTTAGGGTTGGAGTTTTAGTTTTTAGTGTTAGGGTATTTTTTTTTTTAGAAAGTGTAGGATATTTTTTTTTTAAGGGTTTAGGGTTTAGGGTTTGTTAGGGTTTAGGGTTTAAGGTTTAGGGTTAGGGTTTTTATTTTTGAAAGTGTAGGATTTTTTTTTTAGGGTTTAGGGTTTAGGGTAAGGGTTTTTTTTTAGAACGTGTAGGATTCAGAGTTTATTTAAGGATTTATTATTGTGTTGGTTTTATGGTTATGATTTTAGGATATAAAGTTTAGGGTTGGAGTTTATGTATTTCTTAAAAAGGAGACGGTCAATTTTAATTTTTTTTTTTTTTATTCAAACCCATTTTTTTTTTTTTTTTATTATTTTCAAAAGTGTCATCGTTGGTTTATAACACAAAACTAATATCGGACATTGTTTGATTTTGTTTCACTAACAAAAAAACTCTGTAATCCATAATAAAACATTCAAATATATATATATATATAACTTCTCAAATAAAAAATTAGGACAGAAAAAATTAAAAACAATAAAAACACAACATGGTAAAAAAGAACATGGCTTCCAAAAAAAATAAAAATACATATAACCCTAAATGACACAAAAATACAAACGCCTACACAAAAAAATTATCAAATGTGTGCTAACACAAAAATACATGCAGCATTGTTAAAAGCAAAAACACAAACTATAGCAAAAATGAAATACCTAGTCCATAAAAACCCCAAAAAAAAGAGAAAAGAATTATAAGCATACAAATTACACTAATTCAGCAACATTGCAATAAAAAAATAGAACACAGTCCAAAAATTATTACAATTATCAATCAAGAACAAATAAAAATTATTACAATATATATATAGTTAGTACAAATTTACATGTGGAAGAAAAAATGAAATACAACAAATAAGGGGCAAAATACTCACTGCCAAGCTGCCGGTTTGTGGATTTAGGGTTCCTTATATATATACCTGCATATTCAGACCAATTTGTGAAGAAACAATATATAAGTTAGCAAATGTATATATATATATATATGTTATCAACCGGCCATTGAACAGAGAGAGAGAGAGATAAACACTGACCGGAGCAAATCAAGCTGACGGCCATGCCAAGCTGCCGGAGAGACGTCCCAGTAGAGAGAGAAAGAGAGAGAGAGAGAGAGAGGGAGCCGGTACCGGAATGGGCTGTGAGAGAGGGAGAGCGAGAGAGAGGGAGGGTCGGTGAGAGGGAGACAGTCGGTGAGAGGGAGAGGTCACCATGCTGGAGACACGGCAGAGAGGCACCGGAACGGGCTGTCGCCGGCCGGCTGAGCTCGACGGAGAGAGAGAGAGAGAGAGAGAGCGTACAAAAATGGGTAGCTTCCATTTCTTTTATATAAATATATATATATATATATATATAATTTAAACAATATATAATTTAATATCTTTGATTTAAAAATTATTATATTTTTTTAAAAAAATCGTCCTCCGTTTGGCCAGGTGGCGTGCGGGAGAACTCCCGCGCAGCACCTGGCCAAACAATTGGACACGTGTACGTAGTACACGTGCCCAATTGGAGACGTGTATGTAAATACTCGTCTCCAAATGTTATTTTTTTAATATTATAATTATATATAAAATATATTTTATATATATATATATATATATATATATATATATATATATATATATATATATATATATATATATATATATATATATATATATATATATATATATATCTGCATGTACACATTGCTAAACCCTAAGTCCTAAAACTAAAACATAAACTATAAATTAAAACTAAATATAAACCCTTTATATAAACCCATGCAACCCTAAGTGTATGCACTGCATGTACACATTGCTAAACCCTAAGCCCTAAGACTAAAACATAAACTATAAATTAAAACTAAATATAAACCCTAAATTTAAACCATGACACTAAGTATAAGTATATATACTATACTACCCCTAACCCTATGTGTATATACTATATATAGCCATAAACCCTAATCTTAAGTGTATGTTATATATATATATATATAGCTAAAAACCCTAATCCTAAATGTATATACTATATATATATATATATAAACCCTAATCCCCTTTATTATATATAGATATAAACCCTAATTCTACGTGTATATATTATATATTATGTATAGCCATAAACCATAACTCTACGTGTATATGGCTATATATAGTTATAAACCATAACTCTATGTGTATATATTATATACTATGTATAGCCATAAACCCTAACTCTACGTATATATACTATATATAGCTATAAACTCTAACTTAAACTCATGTTGCAATTTTTTTTTTTTTTGGGTCAACATATATATAGCAGAAATTTGGTTTAATTATGCATATAGTACAATATGTCAATTTAGTTAGGGTTTACGTACTTATGAGTATACCATATATATATATATATAACTCATCATATAAACCCTAATCATAAGTGTATGTATTTTATATAGCAAAAAACCATAACCCTAAGTGTATGTACTATATATAACAAAAAACCCTAACTCTAAGTGTATATACTATATATAGCAATAAACCCTAACCCTAACCCTAACCCTAAGTATATGTACTATATATTATTTTGAATTTTAAAATGGTGGCGCGCGGGAGACGTGTAATTAAAATACACGTCCCCCATTGCAGCAAATTGTATTTAATTAAAAATAATAATTATATATATATATATATATATATATATATTTATATAATTTAACAACGTAAAAAAAAAATACAAACCCATGCAGCCCTAAATGTATGTACCATACATATAACTAAACCCTAAGCGCTAAAACTAAACCGTAAACTATAAATTAAAACTAAACCCTAACCCTAAAATTAAACTCTAATACTGAGTATATATACTATATTAAACCCTAAATAAAAATTAAAACATAACCAAAAAATTAAACTCTAACCCTAAGTGCATATACTATATATAGCTATAAACTATAACCTTAAGGGTACGTACTATATATAGTCATAAACCCTAACCCTAACCCTAAAAGTATATATATATATATATATATATATATATATATATGTACATAAACCTTATACCTAAGTGTATGTACTATATATAGTTATAAACCCTAACCGTAAGTGTATGTATTATATATAACTATAAACTCTAACCGTAAGTGTATGTACTATATATGTACATAAACCTTAACCCTACATATATTTAATATATATGTACATAAACCCTAAGCCTAAGTGTATGTACTATATATAACTATAAACCCTAACCCTAAGTGTATGTACTAAATATAGTTATAAACCCTAACCCAAAGTGTATGTACTATATATATCCTAAGTATATGTACTATATATATCGGAACAATCTAATTTTGAACTGCTCATGATTTAATATATATATTTAAAAGTGTACAATAATGACACGTGAAAAATATATTGACAGTATTATGTAAAATCAATTAAATTATAACCCATAGCTTTAAGTGTATCTATTATATATACCTATAAACCCTAAAACCCTAATCCTAAGTGTATATACTATTTATAGCGATAAACCCTAACCCTAAGTATATATACTATATATAGCTATAAATCCTAAGTTTAAGTGTATATACTATATATATCGGAACAATCTAATTTTGAACTACTCATGATTTAATATATATATATATATATATTTAAAAGTATACAATAATGACACGTGAAAAATATATTGACATTATTATTCATGAAATGTAAAATCAATTAAATTAGAACCCATAGCCCTAAGTGTATATATTATATATACCTATAAACCCTAAAACCCTAACCCTAAGTATATATACTATATATATCGATAAACCATAATCCTAAGTATATATACTATATATAGGTATAAACCCTAGCCCTAAGTGTATATACTATATATAGCTATAAACCCTAACCCTAAGTATATGTACTATATATAGCCATAAACCCTAAATGTAAGTACTATATAAGGGACTAAACTATAAGTATTTAATTCCAATTATAGAATTTACATATAGCATATAGCTTTCAAACATAATTTTATGTGTGTAAGTTATGTGCACTGTATTTTCACAGATTTGTATGGTTAATAAGATAAGGAGTTTTTTTTTTTTTTTTTCAAAAAATTAACACAACACAATTTTTTTTTTTTAATATATAATTGGCAAAAAATAACAGTTTGACACGTGTAATAATACACGTGTCAAATTGGACACGCGTATTTAATACACGTGTCCAATTGGACGCGTATTAAATACTCGTGTCCAAATGGACACGTGTATTAATACACGTGTCCAATTGGACACGCGTATTAAATTGGACGAGTGTAAAAATACACGTGTCCATTTGGACACGAGTATGTAATACACGTGTCCAATTGGACACGTGTATTAAATACGCGTGTCCAATTTGACACGTGTATTAAATACACGTGTCAATTTGTGACTACGGTACAATTAGACACGTGTCTCATAAGACACGTGTCTACAGTAACCGGTATTGTAGACACGCGTCTAATTATAGAGATTTTTGTAGTGATACATGAAGAGCCAAAGGTGAAAAGCGATTGATCCTATCAAAGCATCAAATATCATGCAAGAGGAAAATATCCAGATCAACAAGATAAATGTGTGTGAAGTTACTGAACTAAGATTGAAGTTAGTTTGTTAGTTTTGTATAGTTGGCTATCAGTATGTATACTTCGAATAGATTGGAACATAATTAGTTTCAATTCTGTTAAAGTTCTCTCTAGTTATATATATACTTTGTAATTGTATTATTGAAGGCTAGTGGGTAGGCTTCTTTATCTTACAATCACACATCCTGACATATCTTTTTCAGTCCAAGTACTCAGTCAATTAATGAACAAGCCACGTACTAGTCACTTGGAAGCCCCTAGTCGAGTACTTCGTTACATAAAAGCATCTTTAGGTCAAGGATTGTTCTTCTCTGTAACTTCCTCCCTGCAGTTGAAAGCCTTTTATGACTTGGATTGGGTTGGTTGTGCTGACACGAGACGATCCGCCATAATTGGCTTTTGTATCTTCCTTGATAATTCCTTGATATCCTGGAAATCCAAGAAGCAAACGACAGTCTCTAGATCTTCTGTCGAGACCGAATATAGAGCTATGGCTTCTACATGTTGTGAGATAGTATGGCTACGGACTTTACTTAAGGATCTTCATGGTTCACCTCAGGTAGCTTTACTCTACTGTGATAGTCAAGTTGCTTTACATATAGCAGCAAACCCTGTATTCCATTAGTGTACAAAACACATTGACATTGACTGTCATGTAGTCCGAGAAAATCTCCAGTTGGGTATCATTCTCACTTTTCATGTCTCTTATGAACATCAATTAGCTGATCTGTTTACTAAGGCTCTTATGACTACTTTGTTGTTCATCCTTTGATGTCCAAGAGGAGTCTCCATAATATTTAGTCCTCATCTTGAGGGGGAGTATCAGGCATCAAGCATACATGAAGAGCCAAAAGTGAAAAGTGATCGATCCTATCAAAGCATTAGACATCACGGACGAGGAAAATATCCAGATCAGCAAGATAAACATGTGTGGAGTTACTGAACTAAGATTGAAGTTAGTTACTTTTGTATAGCTGGCAATTAGTTTGTATACTTCGAATAGATTAGAACAGAATTAGTTTCAATTTTGTTAAAGCTCTCTCTAGTTATATATACACTTTGCAATTGCATTATTCAGTAATAAAATGAGAATAACTCTTCTTTCCCAAACTTCAATTTCCAATATGGTATCAAAGCTTTTTCTCCAAATTTCTGCATCACTTTCTTCTTCCTTCATATCTTTTCAGGCTTTTCTTAAAGCATTTATCAATGGTGACTTCTAGCCAAACTGAAAAGCCTCCTATTGTATCATAAATGGATTATTCAAATCCATTTTTTCTTCATCACAGAGATAGTCCTGGGGCTATACTCGTATCACAATAATTCACCGGTGACAATTACAGTTCATGGAAGAGAGCAATGGTGATGGCCTTGACAACAAGGAACAAGATAGGTTTCGTCAATGGCACTCTTCCTAAGCGGTCATACGTATCTGATTTTGATCCTCTGAGTTTTTCATGGTGCCGCTGCAAAGTACTATCCTAGTTGCTAAACTCTGTCTTGAAAGAGATAGCAGCTAGCATCATTTACATAGACTCTGTAGCAGACATGTGGATGGATCTTCAAGATTGTTTCTCCCACCTCAATAGTCCAAGAGTCTTCCAATTTCAGCAAACTATGTCTTCTCTTTCTCAGGAGACTGCATCTTTTTTTCAAAATCGCATCAACAACAAGGCGTATCAAAATCGCAAGGATTGTCCTACTTGTTCCCATTGTGGAATTACTGGACATACCATGGAGAAGTGTTATAAACTCCATGGATTTCCACTTGGATACAAATTTACCAAGGGCAAGAATGACTCTCCTGTAGCAAATCAAGTTTCCTATGAAAATGATAATCCTTAATTGCCAATTACCTATGAGCACTAAAAAAAACATATCTTTTTGAGCCGTTTTTGTCGAAACGACTCCGAGTGGAGCCGGTTTATCGAAAACAACTCTAATTGGAGCCGTTTTTGTTAAAACGCCTCCAATTTAAGAGCTTAAGTCTGTCTTTTTTGACAGAAATAGACCCACATACGACGCACGTGGGTTTTTAAGAGATATTCTTCCAAAAATACCCTTAAAATAATCAAAAACAAAAAATTTTAAAAAAATAAAACAAATAAAAAAATAAAAATTGGGGGTGGCTTTTGTACCATTTGGGGGTGGCCAGCTACCCTCATTTTGGCCACATGAAGGTGGCCGAACCACCCCTATAGGCCATGGGGTTGGTTCACCACTCCCAGGTTAGCTGAATCGGGGTGGCTTTGGCCACCCCCTAAGGGTTTGGGGTGGCTAAGCCACTCCCATTTGGCCACATGGGGGTGGCCGAACCAATCCCATGGGCTATGGGGGTGGTTCGTTACCCTCAGGGCGGCCGAATGGGGGAGGCTGAGCCACCCCTAGGCCAAATGGGGGTGGCCAAAGTGATCCCCTAAGAGTTTGAGATGGACAAATTATTCGACTACCGCCTACTGACTTATTTCGCTTTAGTAGTGGGTATACATTTTTATTTCGAAAGTAGGTTCGGTCCGGTAGTCAGTATAGGTGATTTTTTTTTTTTTTTTTTTTTTTTGGTTAATCGAACCGAACTGACTTTTAACCGACTAAACCAAACTTACACTTTGGATAGAAACGACGTCATTTCATTTGATCGTTTTGTCTTTTTTTTTTTTAAGTCAAAACGTCGCCGTTTCATTAACCGATTTTAATTGATTTTAACCAACTTAAACGACTGTCTTTTAACTGACTTAACCGATCGCCTTTTAATCGACTTTACCACTTTAATAAAAAAATTTGAAATTATAAATTGGCAAAATAAAATCGATGAATTAACTAACTATGTCGATTAATCGAACCGAACTGAACTGATACCCACCACTACCAAAGCCACCCCATAAGAGTTTGGAGTGGTCAAAGCCACTCCCTTTAGCCACATGGGGGTGGCCGAACCACCCTCATGGGCCATGGGGGTGGTTCGCCACCAACATGCCAGCCGAATGAGGGGTGGTCAGAATGTTACCCAATTTTTATTTTTTATTTTTTATTTTTTATTTTTTATTTTTTTTTGTTTTTATTCTTTTGTTTGTTTGTGTTTTTTTTTTTAATTTTTTTTTTTTAATTTTTTTTTAAAAAAATGATTTTTTATGGGTATTTCAATAAGAATAGCTCTTAAAAATCCACATGAGTCGCCGGTGGGTCTATTTATGTAAAAAAAGGATGGACTTAAGTAACAGAATGGCTACATTGCAAAATTTGGAATCTTGGTAAACCCACGTGCATTGCAATTTTTTTCACTTTGAAAGCAGAATTAAAAAAGTGGTGAAACATTGGGCGTAAAGTGTAGTTTTCCCTATATATATATATATGGGATAATTGCACCGTTGGTCCCTGTGGTATGCCATAATTATTTTTCACTCCCTATGGTTTAAAAAGTGCATGGAAGGTCCCTGTGACATGCAATAGTTACAAATCGATCCCTACAGTCAAATTCTGTTAAAAATTTTAACAGATTCTGTTAAATGCCACGTCAGCGCCACGTGTCGCCATCTTATTGGCAACACGTGGCGTTGACATGTCCATTTTAATAAAATAATATAAATTTATTAAAAAATAAATAAAAATACTTATTTTTTTTAAAAAAAAATTTAAATTAAAATTCAAAAAAAAAAAAAAACAAAAACAAAAAAGGAAAAAGGTGGCAAGGGGGTGGCTGGGCCACCCCTTGTAGATCTAGGGGTGGCCCAGCCACCCCTTGCCTGCCAGTTTTCTTTTTGCTTTTTTTTTTTTTTTTTTTTTTTTTTTTTTTTTTTAATTTTTTTTTTTAAAAAATAGATTTATTTATTAATAAATTTATATTTTTTTTTTATGAAGATGAACACGTGTCGCCATCTTATTAGCGATACGTGGCGCTGACGTGTAGGGCTAACAAATTCCGTCAAAATGGTGGACGAAAAATCGACCAAGGGAGTAAAACGTAATTATTGCATATCACAGGGACCTCCCATGCACTTTTAAACCATAGGGGGTAAAAAATAATTATGGTATACCACAGGGATCAACGGTGCAATTATCCTATATATATATATATATATATATATATATAAGAGAAAAAAATTGTAATAAAAAGATTTTAGTTGGCAGTGCCACAATGCGGATGCGGTTGCCAAACCATTAAAAAAAAAAAAAAAAAAAAAAAAAAAAAAAAAAAACCTTATTTGCAACGACGTGTTGTCACTTGTTGTTGCCCGCCAATAAATATATATATATTTTTAATTGTTTTGCAACAATGGAAGGTTGTTGCTAATAGTTCATTGGCATGTAATTTTTATTGACAAAAGCTAATATATATATATATATATATATATATATATATATATGGCATTGTCGTACGTTAAAAGACATTTAATTAATTAATTTTGTTGTAGTTCTACGGTACTATGAAAAGTTTGTTAACCTTTGAAGGAGACAACTATATATCAATGGGAAATTTAGATAAGTTCTCTAACTGTAGACAATTTTATTTAAAAATAACATCTACATTAGAATAAAAAAAAAAAATAATATTACACACATATTTTAAAATGTAATCACATATCTAATTGAAACATTCACAGATATTAGAAAGTCAAGGAACATCAATGCCTCCACATGTTGCACTGTCATCACCTTAGCATCTCTTCCTTAAATCTTAACATTGGTTGAGAAAAATTTATTTGTAAAAATAAATCAATTATGAACCTACCCAATAGGCATTTTATCTTACCAAAACTCATATATATATATATATACGTCTATTAAAGAATTATAACTTTATCTATAAGCCACTACAAAGGCCATCATAGTTCACCAAATTCCTAGTTAAGCAACTCTTCAATTAACAAAAAAAAAGGCATTCATTTCAGTAAAATATTATTTGTATCAATAAATAATCTATTTTCAAATCAAAGTATTCTTAATTCACGATCCATATATATATAGGTCTTAGTTAATGGATTTGTACTCAAAATTTCAACTCCCAATTAATATACAAGAAAGCTTTCTAGAGATCAAGGGGATCACTATGGAGAAAATTGGTTCAAGAAAATTTATGTCGATGACAACATTGGAGATGATGCTGATAATGCTTGTGTTAGGTGTAGCGTGTGCTGGTGACTCTCTGGCGCCTTTCCACCGTCAACATTTCCTTCTATCTGTCCCAAGCTCTCCGCTTCCACTTTCCCTTCTTCCTCTTGCTCCTTCTCCTCCGCGCCGCCTTTTCTCAATCCCTGCACGTAACGATATGGTCATGACAGCCGATACGGTTCGTAAAAAGCCTAAACATGTCAAAATCTCTAAAGTTAATCCTGAAACCTTTGGAATTCGAAAAAGGGTAGCACGTAACGATATCATACCAGCCGGTGTGATTCGTAAGCTGCCTAAATTTTTTAAAATCCCTCGAGTTAATCATGGATTCTATAGAATTCGAAAACGGGTAACTAACCTCCCTGTATTTCCTAAACTCGCTAGAACTACGGGAAAATTGTTTAATGGGATGATGATGTGTGAAATGGTTTGTCCGGATCCAAGTGACCAAGTAGCTCTAGATGATGGATTGTGTTCTGTTATTTGTCACCCATTTGCGACGCTTGAAGGAAAAAAACCCGGGGCTGAGAATTACCTTGATCCGACGGATCCAGCTGAGAAAAATATTCCGAGAGGAGAAGGAAAACCCGGGTCTGGGAAAAGTGGACCATGAGCACCAAATTTGAATCTAGTAAGCTCTCTTTCTCTCTTCATACCATACGTTTACATATGCATGCATGCTTAATTGGTAAAATATAAATGTACTTGCTCACAAGTCTCTTTTTAATTTTCTTAATTTTCTTTTTCCTCTTCTTTTTTTTTTTTTTTTTTTTTTTTTAAAAAAAAAAAAAATTATAATGGGGTAGTCATAAAAGCCTCTTATTTAGGTTTGCTAGAATTGATTACTAATTCCTGATTAAGAGTTATATTAATTTCCTGCCATGGCACCAGAAATGCTGCTCTTATTAGTCTTATATATAATTTTCCATAGGGTGATTTAATTTATTTGATAATTAAGAGAGGTGTGCGAGTCCTATCACTTTTCTTTTTTTCAATTTTGAAAATAAATGCATTTCTCTTCACTATTTATGTTCATAGTGCATGACTGCGTGAGGTAGTGATAGAATTAGGTTTGCTCTCATTTTGTTGCGATTTGGGTCTGTTAAAATTTAATACTAATTCCTCAAGAGTCTTCATTTTTTGTATTATTTATTTATTTAACTATTAAAAGGTTAAAGGATACATACTCTAGATTTGAGGGCCGGAACGCTATACTGTAAATTTATTTAAATCTGACTTATTTATCACATGTGATGTGTTGAGGTTTAGATGTTGAAATATTCTTCTTCTTCTTCTTCTTTTTCATTTTTTTTTTTAATTCATTGCATATAAAATAAAAAAATCCTAAGGTCACATAGTCTGAATTGTTTAATCAAAAAAATAATAGTTAAAATTTAAGACACTATCAGATTATGATCCTAAATGTTGAGTTGTAACTAAAACTAGTGATCTAAGATGAATTACATAATTTCATAAAATTTACTTAATTTCCACATTTTCCTCATCAAATAATCATGATTCCTACCATTTTCATATTGCAAATTTTGCATGCTAAATATTTACATTGAATAAACAAAACCAATAATGATAAATATAGTTATATATAAATAGTATATATATAAAAGGCTGAGTTCAAACTACGTACCCACCACGTAGCTTTGTTTTAATGTTAAAACAACCAGTAACTTTAAAATCTGTTATATAAATCACATTTATATCTTTTGTACAAATTTTGAATAGCATACAAATTTTGTATGGGGAATATGAGCAGTGGGGGAGCCAAAAAAATCATTATTGTGGCGGATGAACTAAAAATATGACCAAAACAATTTAAAACATAAATGAAATAATTTATCATACAATATGTATATCACAAAAAATATGTCTATAAAAGTTCATAAATATGTGCAAAAAGTCGTATCATGTCGGCACTAATATTAAAAGAGAGAAATATAAAAAGGTGTCTAAAACTGCAGCCTATGCTCTTTTATGGGGAAAGAATGAATATGAACTTCTAACTGAAAACAAAACATGCCTAGGGGCCAATTTCATGACGGTGAGTCCAAAATCTTTCTTATACATTAATTTTTTTTAAAGAATTGTAGGGACCAGGGCACATATATACAGGCCTCTCCATGTGGCCACGCCACTGATCGAATATGAGAAAAGAAAATAATTATATTCTTAGAATTGCACTTATTTAAATTTCTCCAAAAACTCTTGATTCACCCTATGGGCTTTGGTGATCTTCAATTTAAGCATGCAGATGAGGGCATTTATTTTTCAATTTACTTTTCTCTAATATATATATATAATAATGTTATACCAACCAATAACTTTAAAATATAGCTAGGTATGCAAGCAATCATGTCAGGTCCAAATCTGTTTATGATAATATTATATGAATTATTATTCTAACTTTGTCTTTTGATTGTTATTAATATGATAGGTGTGGATTAAGCGGAATGCTATGCACCAGCTACGTACGACCGCTCAACAAAAATTATTGTGGACTTATTATTATTTTCTTTAATTCTATGGGTACAGGATATCCTGGATATGTGTATATCAGCACTTAAGTACTTAAATTTTGTACTAGTAATTTCTATAAATAAAATGGCTAATGGCATTTGCTAGCTTGTTTAGCATTAAAATGCCTAAATTGAATGCCTTGAACTACTGTTTGTAAGACACTTTCAAGCTACCGTTTGTACAATTTGAATATATGGAATATATATGTTACTTACACGTGCGTATTTTAAACTTAAAATGTTCAAATTACCCTAATTCAGGAGAAGAAAAAGAATCCAATGAAACATGAGGGTCTAAGAGATAAGAGATGGTTTATGAACTTCTAAAAGCTTTTTTGGGGGAATAATTGTCCATCCCAGGCCGAGGTGGTCGTTGACCATCCCTTTTATTTTTGAGGTTGTTGTCCCCTTTATCCTTGAGATGGTCGACCATTTCTTAAAGGCGTTTGGAGGTTTTTGGATAGCCAAACACGCTCTCAAGCTTTGGAGTGGCCTAATCACCTATATACTCGGCCTTTGAGGAGGTGTTTGTCCAATCCGCAACCACCTTAAAATCATTTTGGAGTGTTCAACCATCCATAAAAACAAGAGCGGTCACTCCATAAGGTTCTCGGATTGGCAGGACCATCCCTCAGCCTTGTGGGTGCATGTGCTTTGGTCACTCCTAAAAGTCTTTAGGGGTGTTCGTCTATTCTGAAAAACGTACCTTCTATGGATAGTTCACAACCCCTCAACCCATGCTTCTTTCTTTTCTTTTCTTTTTCTTTTTTATTTTTTTTATTTTTGATGCAGAAGTGAGAAATTTTTTTACTAACAACCCTTCAACCCATGCTTCTTTCTTTTCTTTTCTTTTTCTTTTTTATTTTTTATTTTTTATTTTTGATGCAGAAGTGAGAAATTTTTTTACTAACAACCAACCATTACAAACAAAACTGTCCTAGCAAAGCAGAGGACAACACCAGAGCAAAACATAGCTCACACCTATCAAACAAAACAAAACAACAAGAAAATTAAACCAGAACAGAAAACGATATATTCCAGTTTAAACAAAGTTTTACACTCTCACTAGTTTTTGCGAATCTGCCCTTTCCAGAAATTCGAGACCGAACATCCCAGTATATCAAACGCAGCACCTGCTCTTCGGTTTTAGGATGACCATTGTGCTTGATTTCATTTCTTGCTCTCCACAAGTGATAAACAGCAGAGTGTAAGACTAATCTGCAAAGAACACCCCACATTCTCTTTGTTTTCCACTGCCTACAGCCTGTATCCATCACATTCAACCGGTCAATATCAGGATTTTCATTGATACATCTTTGCATACAATTTTTCCAGATTCTGGAACTAAAACTGCATCGAAAGAACAAATGGTCGTGACTTTCCATCCCATTCCTGCAGAAACCACACTGTGTGTCTCTTGTTTATCCCCAAACCGTGAGCCTATCTCCAGTAGCAAGATGGTTCCTCACAGCCAACCACATCAAGAAAGCTTGCTTGGGAATTGCATAAGGAAACCAAATGAGAGGCCACCAACTAACCTCCGATTTCTTCTTCCTCAAAGCATTCCAGGTATTTGAACTCACATAAGTTTCTTTACGAGCTACAGTCCAAACCGGATTATCAGAAGCTCCTATAACAATTTTCGGCAACCTACTCTGGATAGTGACTAACTCTTCAGACCGAGCAGGTTTCCAATACCAATCTCCATTCCTTAAAACATAAGCTACATTAGCATCAATGCTAATCTGAGAGTCATACATAATTTTGAAACCATATTTCTCAAAAAGAGGGCCACAAGAGTGCCAGTCATCATGCCATAAATGAATGCCATTTCCATCTCTCACTTCAAACTTAAGAAAGCCTCGAGCAAGATTTCTGATTCTGAGTAATTTCCTCCCAGCAGTGGCAGAGCCAGGATTTTAGTTCAGGGGGTCAAGATTTTTTTTTTTTTCATGAATGAAAAAAAAAAGTTGAACAAAATTGACTAAAAATATTAAAAAATATAACTAACGGAATAAATAAATAATTTAACAAAATTTAATTATTGTTTAAAAAAATATAAATGTAAATTACAATTTATATTCTCATTCCTAGTGCGCTAGCCTCTTAATTCAAACGATTTCAGCCTCTCAACAAACGGTATTGTGGACGTGCATTAAAGTTTTTTTTTTTAATCAACAAACGGCGTTAAGCTTACCTACAAAAGAAAAACAAACGGCGTTAAGCTTGAACGAAAGTTTTGCAACATTAATGAAACGACACGTTTTGCATTGTTTAAGTTATCAAAACGGTGCATTTTTTTTTAAAAAAAAAATTAAAAGAGTTGTATCGTCTTCTACCTTTCTTCAGCTTCATCTTCACTCTAACCTAATTACAGTGACAGAAAAAATGGTGCGAGTCGTGACAATCGGTCTTCATGAAAAATATTTGCCCCATGATGAGTGGCTGAAGGGGGGCAACCATAAAATCTGGATGAATTCTACCATGGGTATGGGTAATTTTTGAGAGTTGAGGGGGGGCATTTGACCCCTCTCGACCCCTCCTCCCTCCGCCCCTGCCTCCAAGTCCATGAGCAGTCTTGGGGGAGTTTTACATTCCAAAAACTCCTCCTCTTCAAAAGATACATTTAAATCCATGCAACTTAAATAGATCTAGACTTAGCAAATAAGGACCAAATATGCCTCATCATGGAAGAAATATTCCAAGTTTCTACACATTCAACTGTTACACGTGTGGTTGAGAGTTAAGCTGAAGGAAGATTCAAGAAGGGGCAGCTGGCAATGTACATGGCAAATGCAGAGGAGTGGCATGAATTATGTATTCTAGTTAGAATCCAATAATTCAGTTTCACACGTGCTCTACAGTTACTGTTTCAAGGTATAGTTTTGCTTTAAGTCTTCTGCGTTTCAATTGTGTATAAATATAGTTGATTGCAGTTGTGTAGTTAGTTTTTGACATTTTGTTGAGTTGAATTGAACTAAGGAGATTTGCCATCTCGAACCGGCTTATTCAATACAATTCATCATTCTTCTTTTCATCCCTTTCCTTCTTCTTTTCTTCTACAATTCTATTCCCTATTCCTGTTACAATCAATTTCTCTCATAGAAGAAACAAATCTGTGACAAGTGGTATCAAAGCCCACTGTCGACACGCTTATGAAAACTCGGTCAGCAAATATGGCAGAAGAGTCACAGTTGCCAAAGGACGTGAAAGAATTAGGCAGTCAGGTCACCCAATTGTAGGAGATTTGCAAGGCTGACAAGGTTGATAGGAAGTCAAAAATGGATTCTTTGACAGTTCGAATGCAAGACATGATTCAAGAAAATAATAGACAACTGGCGCAATTGTTTGGAATTCAAAGTCAGCAAGGAAATTCGAGCCCCACCTTCAACAAGGTTTTGGCGCTGTTCATGGTGTTAATGGGCGTGCTAATGGTGAAGTGGGCAAAGGTATTCTTGGCGGTAATAATGGTGCAACTAATGGTGGAATGGATCAAGGCGTTATGGGAGGTAGGATGGGCCAAAATTCTTATACTGGAGCTCATTCTTTTCACGAAGGGGCTACTTCTAGTGATGGCATTCACACAAGTTCTATGAAATTTGATTTTCCCAAGTTTAAAGGCGAGGAACCGGAAACTTGGTGCATTAGAGCTACACAGTTCTTTGACCATCATGGAACTCCAGATCAACAAAGGCTGTCCATTTCGGCTTTTCATATGGAAGGGCGTGCATTAATCTGGTTTGAGGAATTGAAAGCTAGTGGAGCTCTCAAGTCTTGGGGAGATTTTTTACAATCTCTAAGAATTCGATTCGGGAAGGGTTCTTATGATGACCGAATGGAGGAGTTGACGAAGTTGAAACAAGTGGGAGTCTTGGAGGATTATAAAACTCAGTTTGATTTCTTGGCTAACAAGGTTTTTGGTTTGCCAGATTCTCACAAGCTCAGCATGTTTCTTGGGGGTTTGAAAGATCAAATTAGGATTTCGATTAGGATGTTTCATCCTAAGACTCTCATTGATGCATTTGCCTTGGCTAAGATGCAAGAGGAAACATTTCTGGTGCATAAGAAAGCTATCAGGGCTGCTTGAACTCCAAGCTCTTTTCAGCCGACCTATCAAACTTCTGGACATTTTTCTAAGTCCAGTAAAGTTGTTACTGCTCGTCTCATCATGCCGAGTTCTTTAAAGCAGGTTCCTTCTTCGGGGGTTCCAGCAAGCCAGAGTGGTAAAGGGGTTGTTGGTAGAAACCCAAATCAGGCTGTGGTGCAGGTGCAGCAACTTACGCAAGCCCTTAGTTGTTTATGTTAGAAGCTTTGGAGGGAGGTCAGGAAGAAATTTCCCAAGAAATAGCTCAGTTGGAAGAGGATCCAGGAGAGTTTTTCCTAGAAGAATTCCCAAAAATATCATTGAATGCAATTGTGGGATCTCCTAGTCTTAAGACTATGCGGATCATTGGATTTCTGAGGTACCAGAGAGTTACTGTGCTGATTGATTCAGGCAGTACTCATAATTTTGTGGATGTTGAACTAGTGAGTTTGCTTGGGTTACAACTAGTACAGCATAAAGGCGTTGAAGTTAGAGTGGCCAATGGACAATTAGTGCCTAGTCCAAGGAAATGTCAGGCGGTGACTTTGAAGCTGCAAGATTTTTCATTCTTTGCAGAATTTTTTGTCCTTCCTTTAGCAGGTTGTCAGGTAGTGTTGGGGGTCTAATGGCTAAGGACTTTAGGTCCCATCCTATGGGATTTTGGGAAGTTGACCATGTAGTTTTCTTACCTGGACAAGCCCATTCAACTTCAGGGAATGCACCAAGGGCCTTCTTTATGTTTGGAGGAAGCTACTTCATTTAAAATGTCTAGAGTTGACAGTACAGGAGTGTGGCTGCAATTGATCTCCACAGTGATGAAAGATGATGTTGCAGATTCTTTTCAGCAGGGTCCTCTCCAAGAGTTGCTGTAACAGTTTGAAGATGTGTTTCAGGAACCTAAAGGGTTGCCTCGACCTCGGTCTCATGACCATGCCATTACTCTACAAGAAGGAATTTCACCTGTTTCAGTTCGGTTGTATAGGTATCCCTTCTATCAAAAAGAAGAGATTGAGAAGATAGTGAGGGATCTTCTGCAAACATCAGTGATAAGGCTGAGTCATAGTCCTTTTTCTTCTCCAATTTTGTTGGTGAGAAAGGCTGATGGCACATGGCGTATGTGCATGGATTACAAAGCACTGAATAAGGTAACAATTAAAGATAAATTTCCAATTCCTGTTATAGATGAATTGCTTGATGAGCTATGGGGGGCTAGAGTATTTTCTAAGTTGGATTTGAGATCTGGCTACCATCAAATCCAGGTTGTGGATTCAGATATTCCTAAGACTGCATTTATAACTCATGAAGGTCATTATGAGTTCTTGGTTATGCCATTTGGTCTCACAAATGCTCCCTCCACTTTTCAAGGTTTAATGAACCATATCTTTAATCCTTATCTTCGAAAGTTCATACTAGTATTTTTTGATGACATACTAGTTTATAGTAAGGATTTTGAAGCTCATCTAGGACATTTAAAGCCGACTTTAGAACTGCTTAGGCAGCACCAGCTTTATGCCAAAAAGTCTAAGTGCCGGTTTGGGGTTAAGGAGGTGGATTACTTGGGCCATATTGTGTCTAACCATGGGGTGTGTGCTGATCCCAACAAGATTAAGGCAGTCCTTGATTGGCCATTACCTAAAAGCATCAAGTCCTTAAGAGGCTTTTTAGGTCTTACCGAGTACTATATGAAATTTATTAGACAGTATGGTTCCATTGTTGCTCCGCTGACAGCAATGTTGAAGTAAAATGCATTTGTCTGGACATGTGAGGCTAAGGAAGCATTTCAAGCTCTCAGGATGGCAATTACACAAGCCCCAGTCTTGGCTTTGCCAAATTTCTCTCAGACTTTTATCATAGAATGTGATGCCAACGGGTTTGGTATATGGGCAGTTTTGATGCGGAATAAGAGGCCAATTGCTTACATTAGCAAGGCCCTTAAAGGCAAAGCATTGCACATGTCAACGTATGAAAAAGAATTGTTTGCACTTGTAATAGCTATTCAGAAGTGGCGCCCCTACCTTCTTGGTCAATCCTTTGTGGTCAAAACTGACCAACAAAGTTTGAAGGTCCTCTTGGAACAAAAGGTTGGCACACCTTTTTAGCAGAAATGGTTAACAAAATTATTGGGGTATGATTTCAGTGTCGAATATAAGAAAGGGGTAGATAATAAAGTTGTTGATGCCCTTTCCAGGAAAGAGGAGAGTGATGATAGTGATGTGCAAGTCTCTCTCTTCCTGTTATCTATTCCTAGAGCAGTGTGGGTTGAGGAGTTGAAGGCTCAATATGACTCTGACCAGGAGCTACAAGCCTTATTGAATCAGTGGCAGCATCATAAGTTGGATACAACAAAGTATTCTTGCAGGGATCGTCTGTTGTTGTATAAAAACATAATTTTGTTGGGGCAATCACCTTAGTTGAAACATAAAGTCCTTTCTTTTGTTCATTTTGATCCTACCTCAGGACATTCAAGGTATGATAAAAACATTGCAGAGGGCAAAGAATGATTTTTTTTGGAAAGGAATGAGAAAAGATCTGAAATCTTTTATTCGAGGCTGTGATGTATGTTAGAGGAGTAAACATGAGAATAGTTTTCCTGCTGGGCTATTACAACTGCTTCCCATTCCATCTAGAGTTTGGTCTCAGATAACCATGGAATTTATTGAAGGGTTGCCACTTTCTCAAGGCCAATCTGTTATTATGGTGGCTGTAGACCGCCTTTCAAAGTATGTTCATTTCTTGGCTTTATCACATCCCTATACAGCAATCTCTGTGGCTAGAATGTTTGTCTCTCAAGTGTTCAAGCTACATGGGATGCCTATCTCAATTGTTTCTGATAGAGACCCGGCTTTTACTAGTGCTTTCTGGAGAGAATTCTTCAAACTTCAGGGGACTTCTTTGGACATGAGCTCTAGTTACCACCCACAAACGGATGACCAGTCAGAAATTGTTAATAAATGCTTGGAGAACTACTTGAGATGTTTTACTCAAGATAATCCAAAGCAATGGGTGTCTTGGTTACCTTGGGCTGAATACTAGTATAACACCAGTTGGCATACCTCCATAAGGATTATGAAGTTGTGTATGGAGTTCCACCTCCAAGGTTACTCTCCTATGTTCCTGGAACTACAAGGGTGGAGGCAGTAGATGAAGTCCTCAAGCCCAGACAGCAGATCCTTGTTTTATTGCAGCACAACTTACATCAAGCTCAACAGCGTATGAATCGATATGCTGATTTGAAGAGAACAGAAAGGAGCTTTGAAATTGGTCAGTTAGTTTATCTGTGGCTGCAGCCTTACAGGCAGTCAACCATTGTAGTCAGACGATCTCTCAAACTATCCCCTCGGTTTTATGGACCTTTTCCTGTTTTGAGGAAGGTTGGACAGGTGGCCTATGAGCTTGAGCTTCCTCCTGAGGCCAGGATACATCCGGTATTCCATGTTTCCCAGCTTAAACTCAAATTGGGTTCTTCTACAGAGGTTGTTCCTAAGTTGCCCCCAGTTAATTCGAAGGGAATTTTGCAGCCCGAACCGGTTGAGATGCTTGACGTATGAGACCTCGGAATAACAAGGCTTATGTGGAGTTGTTGATTCGTTGGGAGGGACAACATGCAGATGATGCTACCTGGGAAGATTTCTAGTCCCTTAAGGAGGCCTACCCACACCTTATGGGCAAGGTGTTCTAAAAATGGGAGAGGTAATGTTACACGTGTGGTTGAGAGTTAAGCTGAAGGAAGATTCAAGAAGGGGCAGCTGGCAGTGTACGTGGCAGATGCAGAGGAGTGGCATGAATTATGGATTCTAGTTGGAATCCAGTAATTCAGTTTCACATTTGCTCTACAGTTACTGTTTCAAGATATAGTTTTGCTTTAAGTCTTTTGTGTTTCAATTGTGTATAAATATAGTTTATCGCAGTTGTGTAGTTAGTTTTTGACATTTTGTTGAGTTCAATTGAACTAAGGAGATTCGCCATCTCGAATCGGCTTATTCAATACAATTCATCATTCTTCTCTTCATCCATTTCCTTCTTCTTTTTTCTTCTACAATTCTATTCCCTATTCTTGTTACAGTCAGTTTCTCTCATAGAAGCAACAAATCTGTGACATCAACCCTAACCCACCTTCAGATTTAGGGAAACAATTATCCCCCGATGCAACCTTAGCTTTGGCAGAATCACAACCCCTCAACCCATGCTCTCTTTGTTTTGTTATATTAGAATTATTATTTTGTCCAAATGGGGCAGTTTCACATTTTCAGTCTAAAATGTGTCATACGTTTTTGTTTTGTTTTTGTTTTTTTGCTTTTCTTGTTTTTTTTTGGGGGGGGGGGGGGGGGGGGGGGGGGGGGCTCGCGCGCGCGGGGGGTCTATTTTAACCTCAATAGCTAACAAAGGATTCCGTTTGTAATGAAATGGTAGTTAATTTGGGGAATCAATTTCACAAATGATTGTTTAGTAATGTCTTTGGAAAAAAAAAAAAAAAATTGTGTCGATTTGAAGGGAGTAAATATATTTTTCTCAAAAAACTAAGACAAATACCCCATTTTAGCTTAAAAAATATCAAAGCCCCGAAAATAAAACTCGGAATGGAAGGAAAACTCGGCTGGAAAGAGATACTGGGGTTACGTTTGGTACGTGAAATAACCAATCTTATGACTCATGCGGAAATGACTATTACAAGTGTTAGATACTTATCATATATTATAACATTAAGGCTCTATTTTATTCCATGTTTTTCCTTCATAATAAAATATATTCATTTATTCTAATGGAATAGTCATTTTGCATATCAAATGTAACTTAAATTGTATACTAAACTCAAGACACGCATGAAACACACGAAACAAAAATAGAGGAGATGAACGGCCCAAATGGTACATTGAATAGCACCACACTAGCTACATAGAGTTATTTCTTGTGGAAAACTTATGTAACCCCTAACAAGGCACTAGCTCATTTATCCCGCTATGTGGATGGGTCAATTCCTCCTCCTCCATGATCCATCCCCACCACAACCAATGGGGTTACTACGGTGGCTCTCAATTCTAAATTTATATTTTGGCATTTGTAACACCCAAAAAAATTAAAAAATTAAAAATACAAAATCTTTTAAAATATACATGATTAAAAAAAAAGTGTATTTTCAACGGTAATCTTTTCTTTTCTTTTTTTCTCTAAAAAAGTAAATATAGAGAAGTTTGAACGACATAATGAGAAGATCGAACCATGGAGAGGTTTGAAACCCGCACTTAGAGGATTGAACCCGAATCGTCATAAACTCGATTTTGAGCGGCTAGAATCCTAGTAAAAAAACTCGACCTTTAACCCTATGTAACCCTAAAGGACCCTAATGAAACCTATTTGCTCGAAAATTCAGCTTCTAGAGTGTGAGGGAGAAGGGGAGAAGAGAGAAAAGACTAAAACTTTGGATTTTTATCAGTTCCAAGAAATAATTATGTTCTTTCAATCCATTTTCTCAAGGTAAAACCTATAACCTCACGGTTTTCTTATATATTTCTTTCCTAAACCTAATCCTTGATTGTACAAATTGTGTTTTAGATTGGGATGAATGGTTTTAAAAAAAAAGCATGTTCATACGATGGTTTTCAAAGAAAATCTTTATTATTTTATATACGTATCTTCTTGTTATTTCTAAGAAAAAAATATGTATGATTTCATCACATGATTCACACGTGTTCAAGCATTTTTATAAACTCACACACAAACCGTTATTTGTTTAAACTGTGTTAATATGCTTATGGTAACTGATGAGAAAACTCTTAATGATTTTGTATCAAGAGTATAACCTTGACATCTAAAAACTCTTTTAATGGTTTACAGGTATTTTAGGGCCCCTATGATTGTTTGGTTGCATTTGGATGCATGCTAGGGGCTTGGAAAGCGAAAACAGTATTTAGACAGAGCCATGTTTGAACCCTACCAGGCACGGTTGATCCCAGCCAGCCAAAACAATTCCTAGAGCCCCTAGGATTGATACTTACTCTCTCGAATGCCTGAATTAGGGTTTTAAAAAGCGTGTTTTAGATCTATAAATGTATTTTTAGGTTATGATTAATGTTTGGCTAATTATGGGTCTATATATTTGCAGCGTGGGAAGATAGGATTTTTGAGAAATCATCATAGTGGTCAAGGTAAGTAAATACTTAAGAAATTGGAAAAGAAAACCATTTTGAGCATGTTGTACGTGTTGATCAAAGCTTTTATTGCATACTTTCCAGTAGTTATGTTGTGAGCCTATAGATTTCAAATCATTGTTATTACTCTTATTTAGAGCTACTACTATGATTTTTGTTACAAATGCATTGAGGTTATTGTTAATTGTAGAAGAATGTCAAATTATGTTAAATTGTCAATATTTATTTGCCTCTTATGACATGACCACAAGTCATTGGCTACCATTATACAGACTTGACCCTATGGTCCAGATAGCAATTGTTGTTTTGCCATTGGATCCAAGGGGCCAACTGAGTGATCGGTGCAGCCATATACGTAAGGTGGTTACAATCGCACGGTATTATTAGTAGTATGGGTCACCCGGGGTTGGACCAATCGTGCTATTAGTGATGGTAGCTATTGTACGCATCGGGGCACCAGTGTTGTACTAGATGTCCTTAGGAACTCGTAAACCCTGTCAAGAGGGGGTTAAGGGCTCAAATAGACCATGCAAAAGAAATTTAAGACTACTGCCTATATATCATGATAGCAAGGTCTCAATTGCTTGTTTTCGTATTTTAAATAATGAAATCTATTGTAGCTATGATTACGCTTTGTTGTAACTACAAACTCATTGTTTTTCCCATTAATGTAATTGTATAGACAACATATTTTCTAAAATTGAATTTGTAAGGTTCATGTCATTTAGAAAGGTCATATTTATTTATTTATTTTAGTGAATATTTATTTAGTTTCACTAAATTTTAAGCTCACACTACAAAAATTGAAGTGGTTTGCGACTGGCTTTTAGTGGCCTTTCAGTCACCCTAAAACGCCACTAAACATTAGTGGCGTGTGATTAGTGGCCTTTTTAGAAGGCCACTAATCATTTAGTCAGTATTTCTGACTTTGTGGCGTGTCAGTTAGACACGCCACTATATATTATAATGGCGTGTCAGACAGCGTGTCTGTCTATAGTGGCGTGTCAGACAGACACGCCACTAATTAAAGTATTTTTTTAAAAAAAAAGAAAATTGTAAATTCAGTAATCCAAATCTAAAAACCCTGCTTAAACATACACTACAATCCAAATTCTGCAATCCAAATTCGAAATTCTGTATCGAAATTTTGTATCGATCTACTACAATTCTATCAATGCATGATCAACACAATTGCAACAATTTAAACTTTTATCAATAATTACAAGTACAAATAAATCATTCCAAAAGTTTCACTAATATATATATGTCATAGATTGATAACAATCAAACTAAAACTTACAACAAACAAAATATATAATCAATCTTTGTCCTAGATTGATACCAAAAAGTAATACAAAAGTTCTCCAGCAACAGGTGTTAAGCTGTATGACAGATAGCGCCTGCAAGAACAAAACAATGCCAACAAATAAGTCGATTCAGATACAATAAATTTAAATTCCCAAAAAATACAATAAATTTAAGCATCGCCAAAAAATAATTCAGCACATGACCTCGATATCCAGTTACATCTACTCCTTCCAGTAGAAAAGAACCTGCAACACAATATCCTATTAATATTTCGTTTAATAAAATAGAGAAGAAAATGTGGATCATTTTCGTTTAATAAAAATAAAATTTAAGTTTTCCCTTTAAATTTTCTCTGCACCAAGTGTAGCATAAAGTGAATACTAGCAATACACACAGCGGATTAGTGATAGCCTTTCTTTGGTGAAGCTATTCTTTCAATAGATATTAGCAGCAACAAATGATGCCTTTACTACTCTAATATATAGGTGGGAGTGGGCACGACGTTATTCAGTAAGACAACTAGAATCACAGCACTAGAGTTGGTTTGAAAATGACTCAACACTCTATTGTTTATGCAGCTCAATACATATCATTAATTGGTTTGAAAATGATACAACACTCGATCTATTGTTTAGACAGTTACGTACATGACATCTTTTCTTAACTCTTTGTAATCAAATACCAACCCAGTTCTCTTTAGATTATTCCCTTTCATTTCAGGTCTTTTGATTCTTTTTTGAAGTTAGCTTCTTAATTTTTTTGATTCTTTATGTGGAAGCCAGATGGGAATCAAATGCTTAAACATACAAAAGAGTATGTCTTTCGTCAAAGAAAGCTGCATGGTTCTACAATTATGCAGCAACTAGCAAACAACTGTGTAAGTATCTGATTCCTTGTGTAATTAAATTTATATTAATAAATGGGGTTAATTAGAATAGCTTCATTTGTTTTGGATGTTATTACTTTAACTACATAAGCATGGTATTACTTTCATCTTTGAAGTGATCTTATTTTCTAAGGAAGCTTAGCACACCATAGAGTTATCATCGATCTAGCCATGAACAATTAGATATATGAAATCTATGAAAAAAGTCATAAAAATCCAGAATTTTGTTGTCACAAACATGGGCTTCTTGTTGACTTGTCAGAAAGCTCTTAAATTGATTCGAAAATTGCAATTCAAACAATTGTAGCAATGAAGTTGACAGCTATAACCTGGTGATTTAAACAATTGTATGTTTTACTAATGGAGGTAAAACATACAGAGACGAAACCTTGCTAGGAGGGTGAAGGAAACGAAGCGGAGTTAAAAAATGAGCATGGCAAGTCATCAAATGTGTCACAGTTGGTGATGGAGCTTTTGGAAAGACTTGCATGCTTTTGATCATCAACTTATGGTCCTTAAACTAAGATAACCAAACATATAGAAACTTGCCCTTAATCATCATAATGTAGTCAATGCAATAAGGAAGGGTTTTCAGGTCAAGACCATAACAGAAATGAAGCTCAGAGAGATAAAAACCTATTTCTTAAGGAAACAAACTAACATTAAGTACAAACAAACTGACATTAACCTACAATATAAGTATGTTAGAGGATCATTACCACAAAGAGAGAATATGAGGGTCTAAGACTATCATATTTTTAATAGGTTAAATAGAATAATATAAGATTAATTGCAGTCATCCACCCTAAACTATGAAGACATTTGTAATGTTCACCCTAAACTACAAAAAAATCATTCCAAAAAAAGCAAGTACATATTTGCTAACTAAAATAAACTTAAATGTTACCCAATATCAATCGTCAGCAAGGTTTTCATGATCGGGTAAATGCACAGCATTTTCCGTAGGATCTGCGAATGATAAAACAAATATAGTTAACAAAAAATATGATCAAATCATATCAAGTCCTAAGCATTCAACAAAGTAAATTTAAACAAACGTAATCATACCACGAAAAAGAAATCCATTAATTATTACCTGATTTGCTATCAATAGATGATACATTCATACGATGTGCAGAATTTTTGTCTGGCACTGCATTATCATGAGAGACTCCGGGCATGGATGCTGACTGGTGCCACAATGACTCCATTTGGCTAAAACGGGACATAATCTGAGATTGTGCTGCCAACACCTCATCCATTTGTAACTTGTGTCGTGCCCGCTCAGCCTCAAGTACTCTCTCGATCTCAGAAGCTTGTCGTGCCCGCTCAGCCTCGAGTACTCTCTCCATCTCAGAAGCAAACATTTCTTGCGAAAAGACGGCTTGCCCTTGATTTTGTGAACGTGGCTGTGATGGTGTATGGTATGAGCGTATGGACCCCTGCACAGGCCAAACATTTGGCCCAACCTGCCGAACTCTGCCGGCGTACTCCGGCTTATTGCCGAGTGCCTGGGCGTATGCATCGTCATGTCTCCATCTGAGGTTAGACCAAGCCTAACGTTCCTATTGTCGGCCGAAAATTCTGGATGTAAGAGATCGAATGATTTTCATGCTTCACCGTCAGCTGGATGCCTCAGCACCCCGTCTTTAGTGCGGCCTTCTACATGCCATCTCATGTGGGGCGCTGTATGTTCCGACATAAAAAGCCTCTGTAGCCGAGGGATGAGTGGAAACCACCACAATACTTTCACCGGACGTTTCTTTCTCGACGATATGGGTTGACCATCCTCATCCAAATGAATTTCATCCTTCCACTTAGATTCTCCACAGATGATGCATGATTCTAATTCTTGATTGTCCTTCCAGAATAACATACAATTATTACGACATGCAGGAATCTTCTCATAACCAAGCCCCATGTCACTAAGAAACTTTTTCGCCTCATATGTATTAGCTGGCAAAGTGTCATCACATGCAGGCAGCAACTGGATGATGAAATCAAGCAAATCCGAGAAAATCTTGTTGCTAATTCCGTCAACACACTTTAAGTTGTACAAATGTACAATAGCACTCAGCTTGCTATGTTTAGTACCCCCATGAAGTGGCTTCTCCGACTTTTTAAGCTTGTCGTAATACTTCTGAGTGTTCCCTTCAGCTGATTCTTCATTCCCCCCAATTTCTTCACCTCCCTGAACCACGACCTCAGGCTCACAATTGTCTTCTTTAACTTGGTGCATGCCGAATGCATCACGCAACATTGAGTGCATGTCACCGCTATGTTCTGTGCTTCCACTAGCCGCATCTACGGCCGGGCGATTCGAGTAAGAACCTGCAACAGGACCCTGAACATGCTTCTCACCGTGCCAAAACCATGTAGTGTATGTAGTCAGCATTCCCTTACCCCTTGTCAAGTGGGCAAGTACGACGCCGGGCGGATGACGCTGGTTATTTCGACACGACTTACAAGGGCAATGTATATTTCCATTGGGGATTCTACAGTTACTAACTACGAAGTCAACAAACGATCTACACCCATCTCTATATTCCCTCGTACCCCTAGACTTTGTCATCCAAGTCTTGTCCATTTTCTTCTCTACGTACAATACAAAATAGTAACAAAATAAAGCAAGTAACATATTAGGAAGGTCATTATTTTTTTCATCATTAATATTAAACATGATCAACTACAGACAGCTTTTAGATTTTAAATTATGATGGAAGATAAAAAAAAGGATAGGGAACAGTTTGTTTGTGATAATATAAAGATAGACTTGAGAATGTTGTAAGGTTTTAAGAACACTAAGATGTTTTCTTCTAATAATTTAGAGCAGGGATTATTCTACTGGATATATTATTTTATTTTAAGGCTAAAGCTTCATACAATGGAAAAATAAAGATGAAGACAATGTCTTACAAGTTTTATTGGCATGATCGGGGGGAAATAATTGAAGGGACGACCATCATTTTGAGTGTAGTTTCACCTAACGCGGTGTGAAAGCACATATACTTTCCAACAACAATTTTTTTTTTTTTTTTTAATTTATTTTCTCATTAAAAAGAAGGGGCACTTTAGAAAAAATATGCAAAAGAAGTCGCGTGTGGAGCACATGACATTTTTTCCATCTATATTGATGACAAATACTGATGAAGTTTCTAATTTCACACGTGGTGGTACTATCAACTATGGGAGCTAAGATGTTAATTTTTAAAGTTAGAGTAATATTCTATTCTCTATTAATTAACTAGGTTTCTTTAAATGTTAAAATTTTAGCATATTATAACTGCTGAGTTGTTAAAACAGATAGTTGGTTATAACCTAATATCACAAAATTTCAACCAACGAATTCCAAGTCAAGATTTGAAAAACTTGAGTACAATAAGTTGTAGAAAATCTTAATCCTTGAAAAAATGGAGGAATAACGGCTGTTATTCTTGATCAAACACTATTTTTTAAAAATCATATCATTTTTTAAGGGACACAAAAATTACACATAAAAGACTTCTAAAATTACTAAACCATATATATATATTTCAACCATTTCTTCAAATTTGGTGTCCGGAAAGGACATAAATGGTTGGCATGGTCAGAGTTTGGGCTTCATAAACGACAATATCTCTTATGGAATGGTGAACTCTAATGTTTTATTGTTTCTCAAGAAAAGTCTTGTTCTGTTTTAAAATGTTTCATTGGTCTGTAGTCTATACCACTCTTTCTCTACTCTTTCCTTAGCTACAATGTCATAGCTGTTTTATAGCATCATGCACTTGCAACAACATTTTAGCTGTTTTATAGTCCCAAGCCACCATATAAAACATTATGGAAGTGAGCCTTTTTTTTTTTTTTTTTTTTTTTTTTTTTTTTTTTACATACAATGTGAAGATTATAAGTCCACCCTTGAAATATGTTTTTGATGTTTATAATTTGGCTTAGAGTATTTATATATACTTTGAAACTTATGAAGATCGAGTCATTTAATTTTGAAGTAAATAATTTAAAGTGTTTATAATATGTTTTTGTATATGTGAACATATGATTAATCTTATCTATGTATAATTTGTAACAAAATTTATATGTCTTTAGAAATAACAGTGAATATGAACTCCGATGCTAATAATTCAATATTCTTTAGTTTATGAAAAATAACAAAACGACTAAATAATAATTGAAGGGAAAACAAAACATTCAAAAAAAAATCAATTACGCAACATTAAACACATAATCACCAACACGAAAATACTAACCTTGGGCAGGGGTGATCTTGGGCGGCCGGGAATGGGCGGCGTCGGTGGTGGCCGGCGTCTGGCTGGGCGGAGAGCTAGAAATGAGAGAGAGAGAGAGAGAGAGAGAGAGAGAGAGAGAGAGAGAGCTAAAGAGAGAGAGAGCTAAAGAGAGATATTGAGAGGGAGAGAGAGATAGAGGAGATGCATACCTGATCGGCGGTGGGATGCGGCGGCCGGGAATGGGTGGCGTCGGTGGTGGCCGGCGTCTGGCTGGGCGGAGAGCTAGAAATGAGAGAGAGAGAGAGAGAGAGAGCTAGAGAGAGAGAGAGAGAGAGAGAGAGAGAGAGAGAGAGCTAAAGAGATATATTGAGAGGGAGAGAGAGAGAGAGACAGAGGAGATGCATACCTAATCGGCGGTGGGATGCGGCGGCCGGCGATAGCTCAGACGAGAGGGAGACAGAGAGAGAGGGAGAGAGAGAGAGAGAGTAGAGTGAGAGGAAGGGAGGTTTCGTGCAGAAACAGGGAGAACCACGCGTTTTTGCGCAGTTCTATGAAAATTAGTGGCGTGTCAATTTCTGACACGCCACAATATTGTGGCGTGTCTGACTGGCAAGCCACAATATTGTGGCGTGTCTGACTGGCACGCCACAATTTTGTGGCGCGTCCTGTGGACACGCCACAATTTTTGTGGCGTGTCAGTCAGACGCGCCACAATATTGTGGCGTGCTAAAGCCAACACGCCACTAATTTAGTGGCGTTTATTTTTAACACGCCACTAATTATTTTAGTGAGGTGTTAAAATTTAACACGCCACTAATTAGTGAAGTGCCAAACAGTAGCTTACTATAGACACGCCACTAAATGCACTGTTTTTTGTAGTGTTACATAATGAGTTTGGTTCCAAGGTATCTTACTTGCTAAGTCGTGGGCTTACCCTTTTATTTTCCTTCCACCTGTGGAACATTTATTTATTTTGCAATTTTTATTATTTAATTTATCCTATAACATGATCCGACATTTGCTATAAAATAAAAGAACATGATATGATCTGTTGTTAAAAAACAGACGATCAAGATTGATTGCCATATATTTAAAATAGAAATCGTCGTCTTTTAAAGGAACTAAAAGTTTCATTTAAATAGTACTAACATCTGCTTTCTGCTTCGAAAAAAAATAAAAAATTCCCTCCATCTCCTTCCACCGCTTAACCCCTCTCTATTATACCTCATTGAAATTTTATGTTTACAACGTTATCAAAATATATTCCATATCATCTATAAAATATATATATATATATACACACACACACTATAGTCATTATTGTGAATTATAAAGAAAAACTTGTAATAAAAAGATTTTAATTAGAAATGTCACGATATTTTTGCCAATTATTAAAGAAAGAAAAATGAAGTTATTGGAAAGTGGCAACGACATACCGTCATATACGTGTTGTCATTCCCAATAAACTTCTTTTTTAAAAAAAATAAAAAATAAAAATTGCAAGGACGACAACAAGTTGTTGCTAATATTTCATTAGCTTTTTCATAAAAAAAAAAAAAAAAAAAATTGAAAAAAAAAAAATAGTGACAATTGACATTTGTTGCTAAAAGATATATAGAATCGTTTCTAAAAGGAAAAATTATATTATTAGTCCTTATAATTAACCTAAATTATAAATCACTCACAGTCGTATCAAAATTAATTCAGAAATTCATGTGGTTTGCCTAATTTACAAATCGCTCACAGTAGTCAAATTCAGTTAAAAATTTTGACAGATTTTATTAGGCGTCATGCAGCACCAATAAGATGGTGACAAGTGGCAGTCCTAATAAAAAATATAAATAAACAAAACTTAAAAAAATTATTTTTTTTTTTAAAAAAAAAAAAACAAAAAATGGGAAAATAAAAAGGGTGGCTGCTGGTTGGGCAGCCACCCCCAGGGGTCGGGGTTGGTGCGCAGCCACACCAGGCTACCCAGAACTCCTAGGGGTGGTTACGCGCCACCCTTGGCCACCCTAGGTTCCTTTAGGGGTGGCCTACAGCCACCGCCTGGCCCAGGGGAGTTGCCACGCGCCGCCCCGGGCCACCTTTAGGGTGGCGCGCGGCCACCCTCAGTAGCCGGGGGTGGCCAGTCGGCAGTCCATCCCAAAGGCAGCCACCCCTTTCCTTTCCCAATTTTTTTTTTAAAAATAATTTTTTAAGTTTTATTTATTTATATTTTTTATATATTTATATTTTATTAATAATAGTGACACGTGTCACCATATTATTGTACTAGAGGTCCTTAGAAACTCGTAAACCCTATCAAGAAGTGGTTAATGACTCAAATAGACCATGTGAAAGAAAGTTAAGACTATTGCCTATATATCATAGTAGTAAGGTCTCAATTGCATGTTTTGTATTTTAAATAATGAAATCTATTGTCGTTATGATTACGCTTTGTTCTAACTACAAACTCATTGTTTTTCCCATTAAGGGATAAATATATTTTAGCCCCCCGAACTACCACCATTTTTTCGGATGGCCCCCCAAACTACCAATGCTTAGATTCTGGCCCCCCAAACTACCACTTTTTAATTTTTTGGTCTCATCCGTCCATTTATGATGTCAATTTTAAACAGAAATTCGAAAATACCCTTCCTACACTTTGAAATTCCCACGGTTAAGGGAGGGGTATTTTTGGGTTTTTGGCCAATTTATGTTAGAATTGACAGCATAAATAGACGGATGGGGCCAAAAAATCAGAAAATGGTAGTTTGGGGGCCAGAATCTAAGCATTGGTAGTTTGGGGGGCCATCCGGAGAAAGGGTAGTAGTTTGGGGGGATAAAATATATTTAACCCTCCCATTAATGTAATTGTAGAGACAACATATTTTCTAAAATTGAATTTGTAAAATTCATGTCATTTAGAAATTAAAGGTCTTATTTATTTATTTTGTTTCACTAAATTTTAAGCTCACATAATGAGTTCAATTCCAAGGTATCTTATTTGCTATGGCGTGGGCTTACCTTTTATTTTTCTTCTACTGTGGAACATTTATTTATTTTTGCAGTCTTTAGCAGGTATTAATAGAGTTGAAGGATTAGAGTCTTTTGCTGCTAATATAAATATGAGGTCGAAACCTTTTAATTTGTCAGAGTTTTCCACTACAAATTTTATTTTTATTAATTATTTAATTTGTCCTATAACAGGATCCGACATTTGCTATAAAATAAAAGAACATGATATCTGTTGTTAAAAAACGGATGGTGAAGATTTATGGCCATATATTTAAAACAGGCCTCATTGTCTTTTAAAGGAACTAAAAGTTTCATTTAAATAGTACTAACGTCTACTTTCTGCTTTGAAAAAAAAGAAAAGAAAAGAGAAATGCTAAGGGTACTTACAAACTCTTACAAACAGAAGTTTACAAACTGACATGGCATCTAGTGGCATTTTATTAATTAAAAAACTTAGCCACGTAGGGTTGGTGTTTTATTTATCAAATTAGAAAACTGGCAACGTCACAACAGGGATCCCAACCCAGACTCCGACCACCGTCGACATCGCCGCAGGAATCCCAACCCAGACCCTGACATTTCCCAACCCAGATCCTGAGTTCCCGACGGTTTCCCGACCCAGATCCTAACAGCCCATGTTCATCGCCAAGAAAATCAAGAAAAAGGAGCCATAACAGAAAAGCACACTGGCCAGATTTGAGATCCAACAAACCCGCGCCGGTGTGTATGGGTTTTTGGCCAGAGATCCAGCCGGAAACCCACACACACTGGCGTGGGTTTCGTTGGTCCGGCCGAAAACCCAAATCCGTCCAAAGATCCAGCCTTCACAAACCCAGATCCGGCTGATAATCGATCGTCCATTCCCGTACCCAGTTCCGGCCGAGCATTGAGCGTCAATTCCAGTACCCAGTTCCGGCCAAGCATTGAGCGTCCATTCCCGAACCCAGATCCGGCCGGAAACCCACCCCTGTCGCTATTCTCTTGCTTCGTCCTCGCTGACCGTTCTCCGTTCTTGCCGGTGAATCTGGGTTCAACCGTATCTACGGGTTGGCCGGTGTGTTGGATTTCCGACGGTGTATGGGTTCAACGGGCCGGCGACTGGAGGGGAGAACGGGTCTGGAACGGGGACTGCATGGGAGAAGGACATTTTTGTATTTTAACATTTATTCTATGTAGGACGCCACATCAGTTTGTAAACTTCTCTTTGTAAAGGATTGTAAGTACCTCTAGCATTTTTCAAAAAAATAAATCCCCTCCATCTCCTTCCACCGCTTATTCCTTGTCTATTATACCTCATTGAAATTTTATGTTTACAATGTTATCAAAATATATTCCGTATCTATAAAAATAAAAATAACATATATATCTATATATTCCATTAGACCCACCGCTTGGCCGGGGTCACACATCTCATTGGGGTACAGTAAAGTATTTTACGTCACATGCATATCACGTGATGCATTTGACTTCTAAATTAACCAACAAAAAAAAAAAAAAAACTTAACGGTGGTACTTAGGTGAAAATGCTAGATAGTTTGGAGGGGCCGAGGGGGTGAGAAGGAGGTATTACAACTTTTTAAACTTTAAAGCGGACACGCAAATAAGGTGATAGGTTGAAGAGAATAAGTGTAGTTTTCAATATATATAGTCATTATTGTGAATTATAAAGAAAAACTTGTAATAAAAAGATTTAAATTAGAAATGTCACGATATTTTTGCCAACTATTAAAAGAAGAAAAAGGAAGTTATTGGAAAGTGGCAACGACATACGTGTTGCCTTCCCAACAGACTTTTTAAAATTAAAAAAAAAAAAAAAAAAAAAAAACAATTGCAGGGACGATAACAAGTTGTTGCTAATATTTCATCGGCAACTACATGTCATTTTTCGTTGCCAAAAGAAAAACAATTTTTTTTTTTAAAAAAAAAATAGCGACAATTGACATTTGTTGCTAAAAGATATATAAAATCGTTTCTAAAAGGAAAACTTATATTATTGGTCATTATAATTGACCTAAATTATAAATCACTTATTGTCGTATCAAAATTAATTCATAAATTTTTGTGGTTGGCATAATTTACAAATCGTTCACTGTAATAAAATTCAGTTAAAAATTTTGACAAATTTTGTTAGGTGCCACGTAGCACCAATAAAATAGTGACACGTGTCACTCTCAATAAAAAATATAAACATATTAAAAATATAAATAAATAAAACTTAAATTTTTTTTTTTTTTTTTTTTAAAAAAAAAAAATGAGAAAAGGAAAGGAGTGGTTGCTGGTTGGGCAGCCACCCCTTTGGGGGTGGCTTGGCCACCCGCAAAGGCTGGGCAATGGCAACGGGCCACCTCTAGGAGTTGGGGTTGGTGCGCGGCCACACTAGGCCACCCTGAACTTCTAGGGGTGTTTGCGCCCCACCCCTGACCACCCCTAGGTTCCTCTAGGGGTGGCCTGCAGCCATCGCCTGGTTGAGGGGGGTTGCCACGTGCCACCCCGGGCAACCTCTAGGGTGGCGCACGGCCACCTCCATTGGCCGAAGGTGGCCAGTCCATCCCCAAAGGGGTGGCTGTCCGTTTCATTTCCCAATTTTTTTTAAAAAAATAATTTTTTAAGTATTAAGTTATTTATATTTTTATATTTTATTAATAATAGTGATACGTATCGCCATGTTATTGATTCTGACGTGGCGCCTAACAAAATCTGTCAAAAAAATTTAACGGAATTTGACTCCAGAGAGCGATTTGTAAATTAGGTCAGCCATAGAGATCTCTGAATTAATTTTGATATGACAATGAGTGATTTATAATTTAAGTCAACCACATGAACCAATGGTGTAATTTTCATTTTCTAAAAAATTCCTACATTTTTGGTTGTGGCATAAATGTTTCCTGCCATTTTTTTTCGTCGTTGCAAAAAGTACAACTTCTTCTTCTTTTCTTTTTTTAATTCGAAATATCTTTCATTAACAAAAATGGTGTTGTTGCTAAAAGTCATTTTGGTTGTAATCATACGTTACTCTCAAGATCGGTTGTTCACCTTTCAAGAAGACAACTATCTGATGGTAATTTTGAAAAGTTATATAACATTTTACATGTTAATTATTTAGATAATGAACATCTACATTAATTAGAATATACAAATAGTGTTTTGAGCAAAACTTATTTATAAGAATAAATCAATTATCAACCTTATTAAAAGGCATTTTATATTACTAAAACTCATCATATATACGTCTATTAAATAATTATAACTTTAGCTACAAGTCACTACAAAGGCCAACATACTTCACCAAAAGTCAGCATTCATAACTAAGCAGCTCTTCAATTAACAAGAAAAGCCATTTCATTTCAATAAAATATTAAATGTAACAATAAATCTATTTTCAAATCAAAGTCTTCTTATCTTAATTCCCTATCCATGCATATATAGGTCTTAGGCCCTTTGTTAATGGATTTGCATTCAACATTTCAACTCCCAATTAATATATATACAAGAAAAATTTCTAGAGATCAAGAGGATCAGTATGGGGAAAATTTGTTCAAGAAAATTTATGGTGATGGTGTTGATAATGCTTGTGTTAAGTTTAACGCATGCTGATAACTCTCTTGACGTTCCTGGCTCCCCGCTTCCACTTCCGCTTCCTCTTCTTTCTCCTCCGCGCCGCCTTCTCTCTTTCCGGCCTGCACGTAACGATTTCCTGCCGGTCCGTGTGATTCGTGGATTCTCTAAAATTCCTGGAATTTCTAAAGTTCCAAAGCTGGTAGCTAAGATCCCTATATTTTCTAAAATCACTAAAAGTAAATTATTTACTAAAGCCGGCGCCGGAAATCTGGCAACATGTGCTGTTACTTGTCAGATGTTTTGTCCAAATAATCATGGAACAATAACCGCAGCTTGTTATGCTGTTTGCGGCAAAATAGCATGTGGGCATTAGCCACTCTCTAGTAAGCTCTCTCTCTCTCTCTCTCTCTCTCTCTCTCTCAAGCAAACCAATTTCATGTCAATTTTTCAACGCATTTATTTATCTTTATTTTTCACATATAAGAGTACAATAAAAGATATTTTCATACTTGAATTAATTTCTAAGTAGCTAGCTACAAAAGTTTTTTTTTCTCATAAAGTTTTGGCAATCTGAACATCAGTTTATGGTCCTAAATGTTGAGTTGTCACTAAAACTAGTTATCTAAGATGAATTTCTACATTTTGCTCATCACATATGTTAGAGAATATTATGAGATTTGATTCCAAAGATTCGTTGTAATTGATTGTAGTCTCCTATAATCAAATTTGATGCTAGTGATTTGATTTGATTACTACACTTATCTACTCCAATTCTTCTATAAAGAAGTCTCATGTATTGTAATAAATATTAAAGGAATAAGAGTAAAATGTAGCCCTTATCTACCCCAATTCTTCTATAAACTGAACCACATAAATTCTTGTATTTATTTTCTTTATGTATATATATTCAACAGATACATGTTTCCTACTATTTTCACATATCCTTGATAATGTATAGGCCGGGTTTAGGGTTTGGTATAGCATGCAAATTTTTGTATGGGGAATATAAGAAAATTATTCTTAGTTACGTTATTGCACTTATTTCAATTTCTCCTAGCTAGCTACTTACTGAAAAACATTTGCCTAATTGCTTTTCACCCTATGGGCACTGGTTCTTCAATTTAAAATATAGGTATGCAAGCAATCATGTAATTAAGGTCGAAATCTGTAATGAAAATCACATGTTTATGATAATATTATATGAATTATTGTAATTAACTGTCTTTTTATTGTTGTTAATTAATATGATAGGTGTGGATTAAGCGGAATGCTTATACATATGCACCAGCTACGTACGTACGATCGCCCAACAAAAATTATTGTGGACTTAATTAGTAGCATTTTCTTTACTTTATTGGTGAAAAAAGTGTGCTACACTACACATGTACTAAGAATATGGATACATGCAGGGCAGGGTATGTATATATTGATGCATTAAGTACTTTGTATTAATTTCCATAAATAAATAAAATGGCTGGCTATATAATATTATAATGGCATTTGGTTATTTAGCTGACCTACATTCACAGCATAATCTTTTTCAATGGCTCCTCTTCCATCCAAAGGAGAAGTATGTTATTATAAATCGTATATAAGCAAATATTTGTTTGAAATAGTTATAAGAGTCATGTCCTTTCAAAATCCAAATAATATGTTCGAGGTATATTCTCTACTTTTTCTAACCCTGAAAAAGCAGACATGTCAAATTCTTCCACAAAATACGCTGAAGCATCAATCTCAACACAAATTCTGGCAAAAGTCATTCCTATGTTTGTTGGGTGGGAAATCTAGAAAGAATTAAATTCCAAAGGAGAGGAGAACAAAGACTCTTAGTTATTGAATGTGAGTCACTGCATAGGTGGAATTTTATAAGCTCATTTAGGCCTAGCTAGCACGTAGAGCATTACGGAGGCTCAGGGACACGAATCTCTATTACCTGAATACCACCTTCGAGAGCATCAAAGATAAATCGGATAAAGAAACATGCATGTTATAAAAACCAGTAGGCTCAAGACTATTCTTTTGAAAAGGAAAGCATGTTGATTAGTTCATTATCGTATCTCAATGTCACATGTTGAGAAAATACAGTTTCGTAAGTATTTACTTACCTCAAACGATTCTCCTCACTCTCAAACATCTTAATCACCAGGTCACTGCAATTCATACTCTAATATCAAACGCAACCCAAACTTAAACCTTAATATAGCATGTAAAACCCTAACTACGTAATAAAACTCTAGTCATGCAGATTATTGCTTTCATTGAGCATTCGGTGTCGAAGTCGATCGTTCGGCCAACAAGGGTTGAACCAGTGGAGGAGCCAAGAATTCAAACTTGAGGGGGCTGAATTAAAGTGGGGTCAAACTGAAGCATAACTTCCTAGCTCTACCATTGAAGGCACTTGCTTAGAAATTTGTATATACAAAATTCTCTACTAACATGGCAATACCATTGTGACTTACTTAATTATTCTACCTGTTTCAAGGTACAAAATAAAATTCATGTTTTACTATATATAGTATCTACTCATAGGAACAAAACAGCCAAACAAAAAGAAATTTACTACAACTTTAAAAGTCAAGATCAGCTAGTTATTAATAATAATATTTAAAAAAAATAAATGAATGAAACACCCAACATGAGATAATTAGGAATGCAGAAGCTTACATTTGTTTCTAACACATTAATCACATCTTCCACAATGTTTTGTTTAGGCAACCTACTATTATGAATTACTACCTGAAAACAATTTAAACAAGATTATAAAAGATGTCAAATTACCTTTAAAGTTATTAAAAAAAAAAAAAAGACATTGATGAAGTTCATACCTTTAGTCTATATAGGATGCACAAGCAAGATTGCAAGAAAGAAGAATTGATTAATAAGATCCGAAAGTAAAAGGAGTTTTCAATTTTGACTTTTGACTTTTTTTTTTTCTAAAGAAATAAAAAATAAAGATGAAAAACTTGTTGCCAAACATGCCCCAAATTTTGTGGAGAGGCTTGAATTGCTTTTACAATTTGAACCGATATCTTGAGAAGTTAAGATGAACTTCTTTATCTCACAAGAAGGAGAAATGATAAGACAGGGGACGTTCAAATGTCCCCTGTTTGTCATTTTATAATAAAAAAAGTATCCGTTATGCATAAAGTCTTATTCTTTATGCATTTTTTCATTTTCTTTTTAACAAAATGAAATTTTTTATTATAAAATGATGGACGTCCTCTGTCTATCATTTTTCCACGAGAAGTAAGCTTTCTAGTTTCTACGATTCTGCCATCAGTCCATCAATCGTCGCAATTCTTTTGTTTCACATGTTTCCACGAAAACCACTGACCCCGGGCCCTATTGGTTTTTGTGCGAGTGTGTTTTAATTTTCTACTCTATATTGACACCAAGTCTATAATGTCCTAGCCTTCTAGACCAAAAAAAAAAAAATGTTCCTCAAAAAAATTTCTACTCGATATTGACACTAATTTTCTCCAAACAAATTTTTCAAAAAAAAAAAAAAAAAGAATTTGTGTGAAAATAAATTTTAACCATATATCTCGCATTTAGATGATGAGACAATTCCTAATATCATGATGTCCTTAGAGTTATTAGTGTGCCAGTAGAAATAGATTAATCCAAAAAGATGCTAATTAATTCGAAAGAACTTTCTTCTTTTGCTAAATAAAGGAGAGAGTTCTCGTAAGCAAAAGAACATTTGATTTCTCCGGCTTCCTTACCCATCATCCTATGCCCCATCACATAATTAGCATATCATTTCTCCAAACGAGAAATAATATTATAAATTCAATCTATGACCATCCAATCTCTAAACCTCTTGAAATTCTCACTAACACCGTTACTGTCAACAAGCCTTGAACTAACTTAGATACCGACTTCATTAATATCGCTATACTCAAAGTGCTTAGAAAATGTACTTAACATTGTAACAGTGTGCAACATATGCACTCCTTTTGTTACTTTTTTAGGTGTTGTCTAATAAACAAAGATATTTCACTATTTCATGCTCATCTGATTATTTTCCTATTCTATAATCTACTATAGGAGAAATAAGGAAAAAAATCTAGGTGAGAAATTATATAAATCCTTTTTGCATTAGTGCAACCACGAGCAATAAGATTCAACTAATTAATTTATGCGTAGTTTTCCTTGACTTTGCCACAACTACCATGCTTGCCTCCAAGGTGCTTGGCATTACATTACTCTCAACTCAAATCTCATGGAGTGCTTATGCCATATGTTACTATCTGATCATTGGCTATGATGTAGAGTCACATCAATTTCTAACCGTTTCTAGCATGGACCAATTTGGATGATTTAAAAATTCCAAGGATCCTCAAAGTACTTTTGGTACAAAGTCAAACCACAGGAACCAAAAATAATATATTTCCGAATTAACCAAAATAATCTTCAATAATCACTGAGCAGTTTTTTCTGTTTACTAATTAAGTTATTGTTGAAAATGGAAAAGGTTAGGAGACTATTAACTATATATAGCTTAATATTGGTAAATATAAGTTAAGATAGATAGATATATGACATCAAGTAGTTATGAAGAAGGCATTAGATGTCATTATACATGCTCAAATCTCATGGAGTGCTCTCTCTTTTCTTTCCATAGTTGGGATAATCAACAAATATATGCATATATAGATAAAAGCTTCTACCAAAAGCACTCAATAGATTTGTTTTGTGGCTTGGATACCATAAATGCAATCAATCAACTTTATTTTTCTTTTTTCTTCTAGAGTACTGTAAAACTACAAATTATAGCAGTGATTTTCCTTGCTTTTTTGTTTCTCTTTCTCTTTGACTATCAATACAACGATGTACTAGTCATATGGTACATAGCATACCAACCTCTACAAGAGCAGCATGAGGAATGTTGAGGGCCACTGGAGGCTCTCTACTGTTTTTATCACAAAAAATGTAGGTCTTGATCAGGAACCTTTTTACAAAGCTTGAGCCATCACGCACTGCTAAATGTGACTGCCCTAGAAAATATGCAGTGCCACTCTCCCTGGCATCAATGATTTCTTGTAGCTCCTCCCTCACAGATATTCTCATTTTTGGACTATCTGGAGGCAACATGAATCTAACCTTTTTTCTCTTCACAGCAACACAACTGCTCTCAACTGCATCACCCACAGGACTTATCTGAGATTCATGGTTTGAGCTGGTTTCATTTAGTGGAACCAAAGCATTTCCATCTGGCAATGGCCTCCCAACAACAATCATTCTTTCTTCTGGGGATGTCAGGGATTCCAAGTCATTTTCTTCCATGGAAACAAATTCTCCGATCGAACGAATAATCTCTTCCTCAAAGTCATCTGTGTCTCTAATGTGATCACAGTAACCATGTCTCACAATGCAACGATATATTCTGTAGTCTTTAGGCCCTACCCTTCCTATAAGATACCTTCTACTTGAGGGGACATAAGGCATCGGTTGAGACTTGAAGGAAACAAAAATAAGCACCTGATGAAATGCAGGAAGATTCGTAATGAAATGCGAGAAGAAAGCCGGGATTCCGGTCACCATATCGGTGTAAATTAAGCCAATTCCAGGTATCCTGGAAACTCCAAGGTCTGAGCTATGTTCTGTCAGCCATTCCGTGGGCACCTTGTTCTGTAAATCAAACTCATACTTCTTCATGGTTCCATAATGCCATGCAAACATGACTGTCAAGGACAATGCCAAAAGGACAACAAGGTACCAAGCTCCCTTGTGAAAATTCAACATAGAAGCTGACAGATATGTGGTCTCAACGAAGCCAAAGAATATCAAAAAGCCTGCAGATAAAAACCAACTCTTCTCCCAATACAGAGCAATTACAAGAGACATCAGAAAAGTTGTTACAAGCATTCCAGAAATTACAGCCATACCTGCAAGAGATTTAATCAGTATATTTTTGATATAACTGTGACACAATTATTTATGAAATGAAGCCAGCATAAATTCTCCTTAAGAATAGGGGAAAGGAAAAGATGAAAATTTCTCTGCTACTGATTCAAAACTTTGCACAGCATTTGCAATTTTCCCTTGTATGATAAGAAGATTAAGCAATAGTTATATTCTGCTCCCACTTTTGTAATCTATGATTTTTCTTAACTTCTCTTTTTCCATGTCATGATTTCCAAATCATTCCAGTCATAAAAATTATAGTCTCTTTAGTCATCTTTTGGGAAAAGCATGCAGTACATGTTAAATTACCATTTATCCTAAATGTTTAAGCTGATAAGAAGAGATAAATTTAATCATTTAATACTTTAACACTCCTCTTCACATGTGGGCTCAAACTCCCTTTAAATATGTGAAGCTCAACACGTGAAATATTTAATTAAAATATGAGGTAAATTAAGAAGACATGGTTCGAACTCATGACCTTTTTTCTGATATCATGTTAAACTACCACTTATTCCAAAAACTTAAGGTGATAGGAAAAGATAAATTTAATCATTTAATCAATACTTTAACAGTACAGTTAGGAATGTGTACCCGTTGCATGACCAATTTTCACAATATCACCAAAACCTATTGTGACTGTGAGGCTGAAGATCATCAATAACCAGTTAACATCTGGAATGTAGACTTGCCCATGTATCTTATCTGATGTATGAATAACTTTCACTCTGGGGAAACAATTAAGTGTCAGGCACTGGTTTATGACAGAGAAACTGGCTGTTATGGTTGCTTGGCTTCCTACAGCTG
Organism: Alnus glutinosa; assembly: GCF_958979055.1. NCBI lineage: Eukaryota > Viridiplantae > Streptophyta > Magnoliopsida > Fagales > Betulaceae > Alnus > Alnus glutinosa. Next base: position 28,431,949 of record NC_084889.1, on the reverse strand, counting down.
AGGCAAGTAGTGATAATACAATGAAGAGATGGCGAATAGGACCTGGAATTGACAAGTTTTCCACGAATTAGAAACATAATTTTTAGCTAAACCAACCATCGATACTAAATCAAAGCAAAGTGAGAAACTACTTTCTGCAAAGCATCAAAGAAGATTTAAGAGACAAGATTTGCTACAGCAAGCCTTTGTAAAGAGCTCAAGCTAGAAAACATTGTAGAAAAATGGAGCATTCCTTCATCTGTATGTTTATGTTTTGTTTTGAGTTTTTGTTTTTCAGGTGTATGGTGTGTGAGATTGCATACTGGCTGCTTCTATTGTGCAAGTACTATTGTATTTTGCTTGGTCGAATAATTTCATTTATCCATTAAAAAACAAAAAAAGCAGAGTAAACAACTTACCAGGTACAGATTCTGTTAGATGATTAAAATCTTGAACATATAAGTTTTTGGATATATATGCCGCCTGACCCGCATAACATATAATAAGAACTGGATAAATCAAGCAAAGAAATGCAATCTGCAGCAGAATATATTGTAAGATTTGTTATTATGGGATTTGATTTCAGTATTAATTTCAATCGATTGTAATCAATCAAATCAGATTTGAATACAATCAAATTAGATTTGATTTGATATTTCATACTATTTTGTATTCTCTCCACCTCCCTATAAATAAGGATCCTCCGTATTGTAAATTCATCAATTCAGTAAGAGTAACAATGTATCCCTTTGGACTTTATCCAGTGGATGCAGGTCATAGACTGAACCACGTAAAATCTTTTGTGTCTCTTTCTCTTTATTCCCCTATTATCTTTATTTTTTCATTCAATTATCTTTTCTTTCTCACTTCCCATAACAGTAAACAATGACTTATATTGAATACCTTGATTGGTTTCTTCGAGAAATGACCTAGACCTGCAAACATGGTTTCTGATCCTGCAAAAGTACAGCATCTTGTGATGCAACCAATGCCATTGGTGATAAAAGGAAACCAGCAAAAATATAAATATAAATATTAGTACTTAAGAGTATGAGAATATAATTTACGGACTGACCTGCTAGACATAGAACGATGCTGCCTAATGATCTCCAACTGTCAATGTCAATATTGCTCACAAATCTATACATGTATACTGGGGAGATCGCATGGATGATTTGTTTGTTCCAGTTAAAGATATTATATATACCCACACCACTGACAAATAACAGCCAAATAATGATAATTGGAGCAAACATAAACCCAATTTTATGAGTCCCATAGTGCTGCAGCATGAAAAGGCATACCAGTATAGCACAAGCAGAGGGAACTGGTACATCTGAAACAAGTAAAATGTGGAGGGAATAGGCAGATCAGTAGTGGAGATATCTAAATTCATGAGTAATCCTAGAACAGCAATGTCATCCAGGAACACCATCCAGAAAAAGGAGTCACATTCACAAAAATTTAATCTTTGAAGCGTTTGAGCAGTTGAATCACAAGGTTATCTTCAGGAACATGAAAATTGATCAAACGTTTTACATGTTTTCATGCTCCAGGAGATGTATCAGGCTTCTATGAACATTACTCTACCCATTTAACAGAAATAAAATTCTTGATCATGACTGCAGGGTTTTACTCCACCATTGAGAAGGAATTCGGGCTCATATGAAGAAGAGTACTAAAATATTAATTAAATTCATTTTTTCCCATTAGTTTAGATTTTTTTAGACAACTGTGATTTTATTTGTAGTAAATTACGATTGATTTGCCATGACGCAAAGTTTCAAACTTATTGAAGTCGATACATATTTTATGGAACACATACATACAATGGGATATGAATTTCCAAAGAAGTCATAGAAATACATATATCAGAGTTTAATAGGAAAAGAAAAAGACAACAAGAGCAAGAGAGACTGTTTTACATCCAATTCAAAAACTACTTACATGGTGGAGTACTTACATCTTTCTAAAGCTTTTGAGACGGACTGTTGTGTACTTTGTGAAGAAAAAACTGGAGAGCCACAAGGCAAAATATAAGTTGAAACTGAAGATTCATGAAGCATCTACTAAATAATTACACAACAGTATTCTTTTGTTTCTCATATTCAATCCTACTGCTATCGCTTACATTTATGTGCCATAGCTGACAATGATCTTTGAACACCTTTCGAAGCTGATAACACTGGTAAGGAGAAAGAAAAAGAAAAAAAAAAAGTGAATTCAACCTGAATCACATTAATCATATAAGAAAGAAAGAGATAGCAAACAGTGAACTATGTCGTTGTGCCAATAAAGCTAAGAAGGTTAACCCCAAGGGGTTGACTCGAGTGGTAAGTCACTTGGCTTTGGCACCTAAAATCCTAATAAAGCATCAGGTGTAAAGTTTGATCCCATTGAGTACAAACAACACCCACGGGCAAAAGCCCAAACTTTATCCGACTAGTGTGGAGGGGGCGTTTTGCACGGTGTCTTGGAGATTTATTCGGGGTGAAGCCCCGAATACCCCAGTTATTAAAAAAAAACAAAAAGAAGCTGAGAAGGTTATTTGAACTGCCGAACCAGAAAGAGCTGGGGTAAGCACCCCCTCTCCAATTGTCATGAAGGAACCAAACAGAGCTAAGCACAACATCAAGTAGTGACTACTTTTATGTTTTGCAATGGCCCTCCAAGCCCTCGATTCCACCTTGATCTTCAAAGGGCTTCCCGCCTCATAATGCATAACACCATTCACACTTCTGTCAATTGGAAGCACACCTACTTTGGCATGCCTGCATAATAGTGAGTACAAAGCAAAAGTACCACCTGCAATAATTTGTTGTGTGAATATTTCTTCATGGAAAAAAATCCTGTTAAAATGATTTCTGGTACTAAAGACAAGTACCTTCTCCACCATCATCAGCCCTCAGTACTATAAAGGAATACTTCAGTAATGAAATGGTGGTCATGGTCCAGAAAATAAATGAAAAGAGCTCATACACAGCCTCATCTGACTTGATATCTTTTGCAGGAATCGTCCCAAAGACATATAAGGGAGCAGTACTAATTTGACCATAAATTACTCCAAGGCTCTGAAATGAGAAAAGGAGTGTGCGCTTCCATGTCACCCTCTGTACATCATCAAGTTAGAAACTCAGATCACACTATCAAAAAATGATGAGAAATACTTCAGTTGTACTTATCTAACAGCCTTAATGAGATTACAGTACAGAATAACTTTTAACATGATACACCTCAATATATGGGTTCAAAATTAATAGCCAAACGAGCATCAGAGCAGTATCATTCATTTGACTTGAACCCAAGAAGAAAAAAGAAGAAACAAACTTTAGGAACTAATCAATGCTTCTACAAGTACTTCATGTATATCTGTCCTGTACAGAAAATTAGAACTAAGAGGCAAAACCATTTACCATAAACTCATCAGAGGAGGTGCAACGACTCAGTGGAGGATCCATGTGTTGGTAGAAAGACTGACAAGTTGATGGAAATGTGGAAAGTTTTGGCAAGATAATTATATATTGAACTTCAAACAAACGTGAAAGACAGATATGGGACTGCCTAGCGATTGAGCCAATGCCTCATTGAGGGCCGGGAAAAACAAAGTGAATGATCAAGAGAGAGAGAGAGAAGCAGAGACAGATCTCGCTTTCATATTCTTTTATGTTATTGCTTCTTATTGATCAAGTACGTTATTCTGCGGATTCCACGACAGAGACTGTTTTTGTTTTTTGAATAGTTGTATTCTATGTAACATAGAGGGAATGCCGGACTGACAGTGACAACAAAATCAATCGCGTGTTGGGAAAAAGTAGGACTGGTGCACATGTTCGTGATTAATATAATTTTCATATCTTCTTCATTATTTTGGGCTGTATTTCACTGTACTCGTCTGTAGCGTACACACACAAACCATGTTTGTAGATTGATTTTTGAATCGTTTGATCACCTGGCCTGTTGAATTAGGGAAGCATCAAAACTTTCAACCTTTAGGTAGATTGATTTTGGAAATCTTATCGCAACAAAAGTTGAAAGGGAAAACTCCGGATGCTCAAATTACTACATAATTGACAATATTATCTCAAACTTTCAATTACGACAATGTGCTACCCAATATTCATGACGACAATACCTTCAATAACATAAAAATAAAGTATTCTTTAACTAAGAGGACAAAGGCAGCTAGGAGATTTTTTCAAAGAGAGCCAGAAGCTCAATCCATTTGGGTCCTAGGCACAAAGGCTAAGCAAAAGGACTGCATCAAGCAATTTTTGTCTCCTAAGAGCATCTCCAGCGATAATAAATAAAAGTAACTATTGAAAAAGTATATCTCTTTACTTTAGTTAATATTGTTTTTATATTCTCTTCAACAAATTCTTTATTTTATTATCTATTTATATTTAAATATTATTTTGGGTGGAAAAAATTGCGAAAGAAATAGGGTGAGAGAAAGAGAGAATATTTCTTTTTAGACCAACGAAAACGATTGAAACAAACATCATCGAATAAAAAATTATTCTTTCTCTTTCAACTATTTCTCTTATTCTCTTCTTTTAACTTGGTAGCAGATCATTTTGTTGGAATTTTTTTTTTTTTTCCCTTATGTGTTGATCACTATTCTGCATGGTGCATGGCTGACGTTAGCCTCGATCCAAGTCTTTGATGAACCCGACGTGATAAACGGGAGCAAAGGACCTTTGATCGGCCGTAAGGTCTGAGTTGCTCCACCAGCGAGCGGTGGAGATTGGGTGTGCTTCACGATCGGCGAAGCAGATGCAGTGGCTTTTGTGGTTGTTTTGACCGTGAAGACTAGTCTAGATTGGTTCGTCAGAGGTGTCTATGTGTGTTTTTGTTGTCTTGTTTCTTTGGTATTCTTCGGCAGCTGGGAGCTGTGGATGTATCGGCGTGCAAAATGACCAGTCGTTTTTGGGTATGACGGCGAACGTCGAGTCGTACAGAATTGCTCCAAACAATATGTCATCTCAATCTGGGCCAAACAATAGTAAACCCCTAAATGACTTCTTGTTTAGCCCAAAAATTAAAAAAAAAAAAAAAAAAAACTCTAAAACAACAACAAAGATAAAGATGACATTTCTAATTTTTTTATTTATTTTTTTTATTTTTTTTATTTTTTTTTATGAGGAAACATTTTCACCGATACCAAAGATGAACTCAATTAGAATTCTACTTTCTATAGCAACAATCTAGATTGGCCTCTGCACAAATTTGATATGAAAAATGCATTCCTTCATGAAGATCTAGAAGAAGTATATATGGAAGTTTCGCTTGGACTTAAAAATTAATTCTGTATAGGTAGAGTGTGCAAATTAAAGAAGGTTTTGTGTGGTCTAAAACAATTTTTGGGAGCATGGTTTGAGCTCTTTTCTCGGGCTACGTAGAGATTTGGTTATAAACGACTAAGTCAAGTTGATCATGTACCCTTTATCAACCACTCAAGGAAAAGTAATAGTTCTGATTGTGTATCATTAATGATATTGTTATAACAGGAAATGTTGATGAGGAGATTTAACAAAAAAATCTCTTGCCAACAAATTTGAAATAAAAGATTTGGGCAATTTGAAGTATTTTTTGGACATTGTCACATTGTAATTGTGAGATTGAAACATAGTAATTTATCTCCCAATAGATATATTCTTAATAATCTCAAGGAAACATGAATGCTTGAATGTAAAGCTATTAATAATGCAATAAAGGTGAATGTTAAGTTGAATGAAAGTAGTGACAGTCCTCTTGTGAATAAATGAAGATATTAGCGATTAGTTGGTCGGTTGATCTATTTGTCTCATACATGTTCCAACATTGCATATGATGTTAGTTTGGTGAGCCAATTTATATATTTGCCGCAAGAGTCTCATATGAAATTTGTTTATCAGATTCTTTATTACTTATAATCTTTACCAAGTAAGGTGCTGTTGTTTTCTCGACATGATCACCTCACAATAGAAGCTATATAGATGCAAATTGGACGGGATCCGATTGTCCACATCAAGTTATTGCACATTTGTGGGAGATAATTTGATTATATTAATTGCATAATAAGAAACAATCAGTTGTTGTCAGATTTTGTGCAAAATGAGAATTTAGAGCCATGAACTAATGGAGGGTGTGAAATGTTATGGCTGAAGATATCCTTGAAAGAGCTTAGGTTTGATTTCAAGGATTCTATGAGATTGTATTGTGACAATAAAAATGCAATTAATATCGCTCACAATCCAGTCCAATGTTAACCGAACTAAACATTTTGACATTGACAGACACTTTATCGAAGAAAAACTCCAAGCAAGTACTATTTTTGATATGCTAGGATTTTATTCTGATTTTATTCTGATTGTAATCACTACTAATGTCTTTTCATAATAGTTGGTAGGTCTTTTCTTTTTAAACCAATGTAAACAATTGAAGCAAACATCATCGAATAAAGCATTATTTTTCCTCTTTCAATTATTTCTCTTGTTCCAATCTACGAGTACCATTTCATACATTTGATTTTATGACAATCTTGAGAAAATTCTGGGAGGGCAGAGTGAACCCCCTTAATATCATTAAAAAAAAAATCTATTTATTAGTAAAACAAAAACACACGCACACAATTGCATTGAATCCGGTTGGTAGCACTAAACCACGACTGGGCACCGAGGCACTTAGACAGGATGTATTTAGCTTTCAAACATGCTACTCATCAACCGACGTTATTAAAAATTCACTTTCAAAGAAATGTCCTTCCATACAGCAGAGGGTACAGGTTGCTTCCACAATTACATTGCAGGGATGTAGGGGGAAAAAAATTCTGTATCAACACCCATCATACGATGTGTGATGTAACCGGAGGAAGAAGAAAAACAAAATACAAAATACCAAAAAAATTAAAAAATAAATATTACTGCAGTGGTTGCCCCTAACAAGCCAAAAATATAATGAAAAGGGCAAGCAAACCATACTAGCCATCTTCCTGTCTACAAGCCTCAGCTTCTCAAATTAATCTGTAGTCCTTTCTCTCAATCGCAAGCCTTCTCCCAGTCATCAACCACCTCAGACATTTCTGTTCCACTAGAATTACCTTGATGCTGCCCTGCTGAATTCGAACCACTTTCACCAGATTCCAAGACTGAACCTGAACTACTTCCTGCCCGTTTTCCAGGATCCTCGGTTCTGAGGGAAGCAGCAGATGAACTCAAAGACGTTTCAGCGTCTAGGACACTCCACCGATTTAATGATGCAGCAATGGGCGCTTCTTTTTTCCAAGCAGATGCCTGCATATCTGCAGAACCACCACCAGACCACTCTTCATCACCCCATAAACCTTCCTTCCAACCAGGCTCCTGACCAATAGCCTTCTTCCATGGGTTACCCTTTAGAGCTGCAACTGCTCCGCCCCAGGCACTAGTAGCCGATGATGCTGCTGCTACACCACCATTTGGGAGAACCACAACAGCTCCATTGTATACTGACCCATGATCCAATCTCCTCATAGCAGTGGCCGCTCGGGCAGGATCGCTGAATACAGCCAATGCATTCTTGTCATTCAGCCAAACTAGTTCACATTCCCCACCAAACCTCAAGACCAATGCACTTATATCTGCATCTCTTGGCAAATCAAGAAAAGAAACAACAAGTCTAGGATCCATGTCAACCAAAGGATCAAAAGCTGGAGGATGGGATGAGCTTACAGTGGTCGAAACCTTAACCCCAATCACACGAGAAGGGGCTTTCGATTTGGGTGTAACATGAACCACAATAAAACGCTTCGGCTCCCAACCAGCAGAATAAATAGCAAGCTTCCATCTCTCGGCAATCAGCTTTACTGCATCTCTCTTATCCTTCAGCATCGGACAGAAAACATGAACCTTAAGACCACTTGTAGTTCCTCTGCTCTTGCCAAGTACCAAGAACTTACATCTCTCCTCCACAGACAATACCCACTTTGGATCACGTCTATAGAGATCTGCTAGCACTTCAGAAACAACAGAATTCTCACCAAAATGAAGAGCTTCCAAGTTTGGAGGAGTAATATCAAAAGCATCTGCTAGAACTCGCTTTCGTTCCGACTTAGCACAGTCATCATCACACACGAGCTTCCTCTGTCCAAGTGGAATTTTCTTTCCAGTTGCTTCCACTGGTTGAAGCGGCACTGGCAACTTCTGGATAATGGAAGCTTCATACAAAGCATCAGCACTAAAACCCCCGTTGCTGCCTCCAGCATCACAAGGAACAGTTGCTGTTAACCGGCCACAAGAACAAGTGATTGTTACAGGGAAATCACATCTTACATCAGGACAAGGAGCAGAAGGGTGACAAGGTTCTTTACACGTATGCCTACAATCTCCCCTAGGAGCACCACATGTCTGCCCACACGAAGTTCTCAAACCTGGTAGAGGCCCAGGTGAAGAATCACAAGGCTGTGGGTGACAAGTTCTGCCACAGGCATGCATTCCACACTGCCTGGTCTTCCCACAAAGCTTGTTACATCTGATATCCTTTGAACCACAAGGTATGTTCCTAAGGACAACATGCCCACCAATGCATTCCTTTGCTATAGGCACAGAACAAGGCGGGCAGTCCCCAAAGTGGCAGCTGTGAGAAGATGAATGGCCACAAGGCTGAGGAACTGAACATGGGAGCTGACATGAAGGGGGAGGTGTGCCGCAAGGCAATGGAGGAGGGATGGAAGTTCTCCCACATGCACAGGTCAAATCAGTGAAAAATGTTTCAAGGCAAGGAGGGCAATGGCCACTATGACACAGTGATTCACAAGAATGCTGCCCACACCTAAGCTTCTTCTCACATGGCATCGAGCAGAAATGTGGATCCCAATTCCCAGAGAGAGGATTGTTTGAATTAGAGTGCGGGCAGCACCGCTCACTGCACCTGTGCCTTCCACAATTCTTCTTCCGCCCACAGGGCTTATCACACGTAAATTTCTCTTCCACTGTTGTTTTGCAGCATTCTACAGTTCGAGAGGTTGATCCGCAACGGCATTTTTGAGAAACTTTAAGCAAACATGGTGGACAATCCCCAGCATGGCACACCTCTGTACAATGGTGCATCCCGCAAGGAAGGGGCTTGCCACATTTTTCAGAACAGGTTGGAATCGGGTCCAAACAGGTCAGCCGTTCCTGCTGCAAGCTTGTTTTCCCACAGTAGCATGTCTTAACCGTGCTTGGCATTAAGTCACACTCTCCACATGAGCCTGGATGGCAAATGTCACAGCAGACATGATTACCACATAAAAGCTTCTTTCCGCAAGTTGAACCACAAGAAAAAACACCATCCTCTGTTTTCACCTTTCCCTTCACAGCCATGTCTCCACAAAGAACAACCTCCACGGTCTTCTTGCAGAAACAAGGAGCATTGACTAGAACCGGACAAGGATCACAAGGACCCACGTGGCAGGTTCGCTCACACCTGTGACGCTTGCACTCAAGGAGCTTGTCACAGCGCTGACCACAAGTAAGAACAGACTTCCGATCAGAGCACCGTGTCGTAATTGTTTTCTTCCCACATGGGCACAAATGTGGTGGGGCAAATGCCTTACAAGGAGGACATGGACCTGGGTGGCATTGCAAAACACAAACATGCGGGCAAAGATCCTCCTCACTATCTCCAGGACGCAGAACCTCCCTTTCAAGTGGCTTCCCACATAGTTCTCCACATGAATGTGGAGTCAAATACAGATCGGAAGGTGGGTCTGGCCTCTTCCCACAAAAGCAAACATACCGAATCTCCTTCAACACTGTAAGCTGCACCGACTGACATCCAGGACACCTCCAATTAAATCCCTGACTCTTCTCCGCCAACAAGTCAACAGAAGTAGGTGCCCGAGCCCATTTCTTGATACAAGTCAGATGGAAAATAGAGTAACAGCTCGAGCAAGACCATATGGGTGCTGACCTTCGCACCATGTCATAACAAATCATGCATTCGACAGTGCTCTTAATCAGCTTCTCCTGAATTTCTTGCACAAGCTGAGGTACCTTAGAGTCCTTTAATCCCTTTTCCCCCTGATTCTCCTCCTTCTCCTTCTCCCTCTTCTGATACACAGATCGACCCATGTAACCCCTCGGACCATTATTCCTTCTAGGCCGACTCTCAGGCGGAGCAGAACCATAATTTGAGTCCTCAACAGTCCCGTGGTTCGTATTGAAGCTCAATGGTGGGCTCGGGCTCGGGCTCGGGTTCGGGCTCGGGCTCGGGTTTTGGTTTGTATTGGCATTCGGGTTCGGGTTCAAGTTCACGACGGTAGTGGCAGTGGATCCTCTCGGGACCCACTGATGGCGAACGCCTTGGACAGGAAATCTAGTCCTATCCCTTCGATCATTTCGAGCTTGAAAGCTCATATTCTCCGAAGCCAAACACCCAAAGCTTGTATCCACTGACTACAAACCAAAAGAAATTGAACAACAAAAAAATGAGCATTTCATCACAGGCGGTTGATCGAATCACACATACAATGGCCCAAAATATAAAACCCTAACTGTTTGCCTACAGAATCAGTCATGAAATGAACGAAACTACTTTAACATCCCTACACACACATCAGTTATAAAGCGTCCAAAATCCCATTTGTTCAACCCCTCCTCCAGATTTTCTGGGCGACCAAACAGTTCCCTCCCCCGATTTTCGAGACAACCAAACAGATCATATTTCAGCCAAAAAAAAAAAAACGCCCAAAACCATGCTGAAACCAACAAAAGAATTAATTTGAAACAAATTGAAACAACGAAGAAGAAATACCTTTTCAAAGATTTTTCTCGCTCTTTCTCGAAGAAAATATGTGCGGTGCTCTACAATTTAAATAGTGTTCCTGAAGAGAAAACCGACCCGACCCGACAAAGGTTGTGGGGATAGGGGATGGGATCATGGGTCAGAAATTTGAGGTTATATAGCGGGGGGAGAGAGAATAAGTGCCTTGGAGCCGAAGGAAGCGGTTGTTGTCGTATGTGGTCCCACTTTTAGTCCTGGTCCAACGTCAAGATAATCGGGCTGCGCGGTGCGGACCGGTGTGCAACTTTTTGCGTGTCAATGTGGGTGTGGGCTACGTGGTGGCTACTCTTCCTCCATGATTTTCTAAGGGGTGGCCCATTTGAAGAGACTCTCTTGGGCTAAGTTTGCGTTAACGGGCTTCAAAGGTTGTAACTTGAAGTTGATACATTAAGGCCCAATACATTACCAAAAGAACAAATTCATTCGAGATAATTAGTAAAAATTAATGATTAATTTTTACTGTCACGTTATCATAGTTGTATGACAGTCATATATTCGAATCCAAATTCAATGTCTACTATGTGGTTACCGTCAGATTTGACCGACATCGCAGTATTACTCCTCTTTGACGGCTCTAATCCTATCATCAACAGTAATAGCCTCCCTATTGACTCTACAATTTTCTTGTAGTGCCACTTTTAACGGTCTCTTAATATTATGGTGTGTTTGGGATTATGATTTCGTAGACGAAAAGTATGATTTTAAACCAAATTGCAAAACTTGAATTGTTTGAGAATTGCATTTTTAAAATATTGCGATTTGAAAACGCAGAAATTTTTTTTTTAAATCGCAAGTAATGATGTGTTTTTTTTAAAACGCATAATTTTAAAGGCTAATCTACGATTTTAAAGACCAAATTACGATTTTGCCAAACGCTTAACTGCATTTTTAAAAATCATTTTTTCTAATCGCACATTTCAAAATTATTATTTTTAAATCGCAAACCCGAACGACCCTTAGTCGGGCTACTCATATGCTTATTTCCAATAATTTTGGCTTCATTTATACACTAAAATTTGTTATGGGCCAATGTCTCCTATTTTCTTCTTCTACTTTAATGTAATGGTCAAAGAAAAGAAAAAATCATCAGGAAAAAGAAAAGGCATTATAAAAAGTTAGCTTGATAAATAGAAAATATGATATGCTGGACAAAGTAGGTAAGATAACATATAAATTGGCGAAAGATGCTCTTGCTGTCTCCAAAAAGTCCGGTGGAAGACAGGGAGGTGTCCGAGGCTTCTCTATCTCATGAAAAATAAATAAAGCGAAATGATTCCTAAACTCATTTCTCACAACAGTTTTACAATAAACTGATGTGGCTGGTAATATTTTATTATTTTGTTTGTTTTCTTTTTTTTTCTTTTTGTAAAAAAATAATAAAATATTACCAATCACATCAGCTTGTTGTGAGGCTGTTGTGAGAAATGAGTGTAGGGATCATTTCTCATAAATAAATAAATAAAAATTAAAAATTGCCACCAATTTTTAAGATATTTTTTGAGCACATCATTTGTTCCATAATTATGTATTGAACTTTGAGCTACTTGACACAATTTTGTATTTGGGTAGGGTAAGTGCTTGCTATCAAAGAACTAACCAAATCAATGCTACATTTTAATTAGCATATTATTTATTTATTTTTTATTTTTTTTTTTGTCAAAGTAAACATGTCACATACTCCTCAAATTATCATTTTATTGTCAATGTTTCTTAAACTATTAAAATTTGTCAACATTTTCCAATAAAAACAAAAATACCCCTCATAAAAAATAAAAATAAAAATATTTCAGAGAGCGAGTCACACTTCTGACCAAATGGAGTGCCCAAAGAACCTTCAAATTGTCCCCATTTGTTCACGTGTGAGATATGATCTGTTACCACCCCATCACACAATTATTGACCCATCTATTAATTTATTTTTATTAAACAAAAAATACAAAATCACGTAAATAGATTAGGGTCTGATTTTGTGTTGTTTATTTAAAAATAAAAAATCAATAATTATATCTTTGGGCGGCAAAATGTGATTTCCAGTTCACGTGTAGGTGCAGCTGGCCATTTTCTCTGGCTTTTCTGCTGTCTTTTGTTTCTTTGCCGCTTGAGCTCAACGAAGAGAAACCGCGAACTTCAACAGATGAACTTTGACGTGTGGAGAACAAAAGGAGGAAGGAGGTGGGAGGTGGGAGGTGGGAGGTGGTGGCTGATCGATAAGTTAACAATGGTTAGCCCCTGTTTTTTCATCGCGTAACAGAGCATCACTGCATCACAGTCATGGTCCTCCTTATCCTTGTTTGATTAGCCTGCCATGCATGTGCACAAGCCTCAATGTTTGTGGTCCATTTTGTGTCATCAAGACTATTTTCGATGCAGCCAAGGCTTGAGGAATGCCGCTTGGTTGAAAGGCATGATTGAAGTGGTTCCAGCATCTTAAAGCTTCATTCTTTGTCATCTGTAGTTGCAAATTCACATTCTTGTTTGTGACTTGTATTCTTACCATCTCTTGGACTTTGTTTGGTTTGTGGGAGTCCTCTACCTTCAGAAGAAAAATTACCTTTATTTATTGGATCGAACATCTTTTGAGCTTGTATTGTTTGGTCCTTTATTGTGTTTTTTCACCAAAAAATGCAAACTGATTCCCTGCAAATGATTCATTAGCATGCAGATTGATGTGCATGTGTTTCATAACTTTACAGTTGTTGTTGGGGCGTTTTTTGAACAATATTGCTTGGTGAGTTTAGCAGGGATGAGGCTTCCCTGATATGAGAACAGGGAACCTGCAAAATAGGAAAATTGTCAAAGAATTTCCGGTTGAAGCGAAGATACTCCGATGCTTAAGTTAGCACATCTTTTTTTCTTTTTTTTTTTTCATATGATTGGAAATGTAGTGGCCTAAGACACGACTTGGCGCCACGTGTCAGGGAAATAATAAATTTGGATGAAAAATACTCAATTATGAGCCAGTAATTAGTAATTAAAATAAAAACAAACAATAGAGGCTTTAAAATAAATGAGGAATTAAACTACTTAGAATCTCATGATTCAAATGCATTGTTCTTGAATGATGCTGTGTTAAAGTGTGAGAATCTCTAGGTCATCGTTTTAATGTTCCACATCAACAATTTAAGCTGGATCGACTATTATAATAGTACATTAACTGTTCGAATGGTGACCGTCTACGTGCGAAAATAATACATCCAAAATTTAGAAAACACAAGAGACCCTTTATAGCTGCTCCCATAAACTCTAGCTACATCATTTCCCTCTTGCGACGAGTAGCCAGGAGGGAGAGATGAATAAATGAGGGATTTTTAAGAGGTTTTGGTTTTGGAGCTGAGGAGGAATGATCTACACCACCCTTTTAAGAGGTTTTGGAACTCAGGAGGAAGGGTCTACACTACCAAGGGTATCAACACTAAACCCTAACCCTTATTTCGTACTAATTAATCCATATATTTAAGTGTATACCTTTTATATATGGGTGTGTTTAGAGTTTAAATGGTAGATCAAGTTTTTTTTTTTAAAAAAAAAATGGGTCTTTCTCGAAGAAAGATCATAGCTTTTTGAAACATATATATGTGGTTTTAGAACGAGATTATTATTTAGACTAAGATATTATTAAGGATATAATCGTTTTGGTATACCATTGATTTTTTGAAGTGAAAATGAGCATGAAATTTGATAACTTTAATTTTATTTTTTTAATATATGTGAAGTTAGGAATTTTAAGACCTAAAGAGTGTTAAATTGACGCGCGATTGGGGTATTCTAACTTTTATTATAAATTTTTTTATAAATTAATGTGACAATCTATGTGATACTTATGTGGGAAAAAAAAAATCAAATTTTATTGTTTAATGTTTCACTCATATTATGCTACGTGACACTCATTGAACTGTTGTGGTTAATTTGCAAAAGAGTTATCATAAAAGTTGTAGTATTTTAACTATTTTTATTTTAATAAAGTAACAAAATATTTTAGAATATGTTTGTTAAGGTATTTAATAAAGTGATATTTTGTTTTTATTTAAAAAAAATGTTTAGTTGTTTATTAATATATTATATTGACAAAAAAAAAAAAAAAAAGAAAAGAAAAAACAAAAGCTAGGAACAGAATTAGCCTTTGAGAAGGCTATTTTTCCAAAGGTGGAGAGCTTAAAATAGAGTTAGCTTTATTTTTAGCTAAAACTTGGTTACAATTAGGATTGTACCTCTTCAATCGAAAGTCCAGACTTCCTATCTTCACGTATCTGCACAGGGCACGGTGCACGCTCTGTTTCCCATATAAAACCGACTCTTTATCTTTTTGTCAAAGCATTTTGATAAGTCTTTCTGTTCGGTGCCACCTCTATCTCTATCTCTCTCTCTGTTTTTCTCTTCCTGTTGAAAATGTCGCTGCTTTCAGATCTTATCAACCTGAGCCTCTCTGAGACCACTGAGAAGGTGATCGCGGAGTACATATGGTGAGCTTTCTCAGATCTTCATGTATCTTTTCTCAATACTAATTTTTTTTTTTGTTGGCATTTCATTCAGTGCAAAAGAAAAATCACTCGTAACAGTGTATTTTTCGTTGATGCCAGTCTTTTATGTTTCTGGGTATATCTGATTTTCGAAACTCTTTCTACTATACATTATTTGACCCTCTACCTCACTCTTTTTGTTATTGCATGGTTTTTCTTTTTGCTATTTCAAATGGAAACGATTCTTTTGCAACTCTCTCTGTCTTTGTCTCTGTTTTTTTTTTTTTTTTTTTCTGGGATTGAAATTGATTTTTGTACCTGGGTACTAATAAATGAACAGGATCGGTGGATCTGGTATGGACATTAGAAGCAAAGCCAGGGTAACCTTTTTTTTTTCTTCCATTTCTTCTGTTTCTTTTTTCATATTTAGATTTTTTTTTTCTTTTAAAAAAAAAAAAGAAATTAATTTTATGTTTTCAACGGAACAGACACTTCCTGGACCAGTAACTGATCCTGCAAAGCTTCCAAAGTGGAACTATGATGGTTCCAGCACAGGCCAAGCACCTGGGGAAGACAGTGAAGTCATCTTATAGTAAAATCTGCCTCTCTCGTATCTTCATTTTTTCTTAATACTTTTTTTTTTTTTTAATAATTGGATTTATTATTCTGTTGGTGTGTCTTAAAATAGTCCCCAAGCGATTTTCAGGGACCCATTTAGGAGGGGCCATAACATTCTTGTAAGTCCCTCTCACTTATTTTTTTTCCATTTTTTTATAGGCGGCCCCTCTCACTTAATTGCTCAGAAAAAAGAAGAAGTCCCTTTCACTGAAATAATCAACTTATTTTGTTTAATTAACTTACCAATCAGATTTTATTATTTAATTTTAAATCTATAGGTTATGTGTGACGCCTACACCCCGGCTGGAGAGCCTATTCCAACAAATAAGAGGTTCGATGCTGCAAAAGTTTTCAGCAATCCTGACGTGGTTGCTGAAGAACCTTGGTAAGTCCTGGCTTTTGGGTTTTCAAGTTCTATCATTATTTTTTTATTATTATTTGTTTATAATCGTCTTTATATTTTTACCTGCTTCTGTTTGTAGTTTCTGAAGTTTAATGTAAACAAACAGGTATGGTATAGAGCAGGAGTACACCTTGTTGCAAAAAGATGTAAAATGGCCAATTGGGTGGCCTCAGGGTGGTTATCCTGGACCACAGGTGACATATCTTTCTCTTTCGGAATTTGCAGTTCCTTTAGGTTCGGTTGCATCTACCTAGAGGTAGAGGTGGCAATTCATGTTCGCGTGTCGGGTTCGGAACGTGTCAAGATATGGGTATAAAACTATATAGGTCAACTCTCACTCGATCTATTTAATTAAACGGGTCAAGCCCCTCAACATTAACCCATTAATTTCTTGTTAGGTTCGTAGGTCGTGTAAAAAATTGCCAGTATCAGGGGTCATAAGTATAAGACTATATAGATATAACCGACATAATTAATTAAATGGGTCAGATTCCTTAACCCTAACTTAGTAATTTTTTCTCAAGAACCTGTCGGATTCGTGAGGTGTGTCAAAAATTTCCGACCCTACATCTACCGTAAACAATGTGATTCATAAACTGTGGTAAGATATGGTGAGCCGACAATATTCTCTATAGAAACCTTTCATATGAAGCCTTCAATGTGGAGCGTTTAGATTATAAGGTTTTTTTTTAGTTAGATTATAGGTTGATTGTCAAAGAAACTGTATTCTGAGCTCCATAGCTAATTATAGCCATCCTTTTTTATTTGCCACACTTTTTTTTTGGGCAAGTAGGCATGAATGACTTGTCTGATGCAAGAACAGATTGCCTTTGGTACTGTATTTTATCTGAATTTGAGTGATCCTGGTTATAATTTAGTACTCTATTCTCCTCTTTATTCATATAAGTCTCCATGCTATTTACACATTTTGTGTAATTGAAGTTTGTGTTTGATTAAAGGGTCCGTACTACTGTGGTATTGGTTCTGATAAGGCCTTTGGCCGTGATATTGTAAATTCTCATTACAAAGCCTGTCTTTATGCTGGCATCAGCATCAGTGGCATCAATGGAGAAGTGATGCCTGGCCAGGTAAGAAATGTTTCTCTTTCTGATGTTTTGATCTCCTCCAATCGTATTGTCTTGCATTGACTGTTGTTTTTGTGTTTTAGTTTTCCAAAAACTTACTGCCTTATTCCATTTTGTAGTGGGAATTCCAAGTTGGCCCTGCTGTTGGCATTTCTGCAGGAGATGAGCTCTGGGTTGCTCGTTACATTCTAGAGGTAAATTAAATGTTGTGTTCCTCATAATTAATTATTTGTTATTTAAACTTCACGGGAAAGAAATTTTCTTCATGATATTTTTTGTGTAATACAGAGGGTTTCAGAGATTGCTGGAGTGGTGGTTTCCTTTGATCCCAAACCTATTCAGGTTAAGTTGTCTCTAAGTTTATTGTTGTGAGGAGGATGCACAATGTTATTGTTGCATTGTTATAATTTGAGTAATGTTATTTAGTAGACTGCTATATGATTACCATATAACTGGGATGGCGTGACAGTGAAAACCAGCCTTTAGTTTTTTTTTTTTTTTTTTAACAAGTATTGATCCAAGAGGTAATTTTCACAACCACATCATTAAGTTATATGAAAGTCGTAAAACAGTCTACTAAATAGTATTACTTTTATAATTTTATTTGTGTATTAACTTTGTTAGAGGCATTATGTGACCAGGGTGACTGGAATGGGGCTGGGGCTCACACTAACTACAGGTAATATATGTGATTTATTAGTATGGATTCGATATAATCTTTTGCTTAATGTAGTATGATTTGAAGATATTTCCCCTGTAGTTGCACGAAATTCCATTTGTATATGTGATTGTCATATCTTCTCTTCTTTGACTTATGGTGAATTCAGCACAAAGTCCATGAGAAGTGATGGAGGGTATGAAGTCATCAAAAAAGCGATCGAAAAGCTTGGATTGAAGCACAAGGAACACATTGCAGCTTATGGGGAAGGCAATGAGCGCCGTCTCACTGGAAAGCATGAAACAGCCGACATCAACAACTTCTTATGGGTAAACATTTCTACTTCTATATCTAACCAATGGAACAATTAAAACAAGGGCAGGTTTTGGTTGGGGGGGGGGGGGGGGGGGGAAGAACGAGTTTCTCGGGGAATGTGGTGTGAAGATTGATAGCCAGAGTGATGGACTTATGATTCATGCACCTTTCTTCCCAAATTATGTTCTGTTTGGAGTTGTTCTGAATCGGGTACCAGGGAAAAGTTTGAAATTTTGAATGAGAAAAGATAGAAGACAGGAGGCAGTGTGAGTTAGACTTTGATGCCATAACACATTTTGATGGCTTAATGTATCCTAATTTTTGGCCTAATGATTCTTCTGATGACCGATTCAACCTCCAATTAAAAAAGAGATACCTTGGTTATTTGTAACGAGCATAATGGCCCCATTGTTCCGATGGAGAGAAGAACCGATGATTAGCTTTTCTGGAAATTCCCAAAGGAACAAAATGCTGGTATATTTTAGAGTGATTTATTTCATAATTTACACAATGCTCAATCCCTCTGCATCTGGTTAATTGACAGGGAGTGGCAAACCGTGGAGCCTCCATTAGAGTTGGTAGAGATACAGAGAAAGCTGGCAAAGGCTATTTTGAAGACAGGAGGCCTGCTTCTAACATGGATCCATATGTTGTAACCTCAATGATAGCAGAGACCACCATCCTCTGGCATCCATGAGAAGTTCTGGTTGAGTATTAATAATTTGTCATTTCTTCCATTACTATCTTATGTAGGGGGAGAATTGATAAGACGCATCCTCTTCATTTTACCTGTTTTTGGACTAAAAATAAAATAAAATTTACTTAAATGGGTCAACAATTATTGGTATTTGTCCATTTTTCTGGTATGTAGTTCTGTTTTTCTTATGTGAATAACAGGGAACTGCTCATAAGAAAAAATAAATAAATAAAAAAGGAAAAGAAAAAAACTCGGGAAACCGAAACTTCAATATTATTTAATTAATATCCAAATGCGGATCACGTGAAATGGAAAGAATCTAGTTCATGGTTCAGATTAGATTTTATAGCTTCAATGGTAGATTTTGAGGTTTAAAACATCTTAGGCAAATGGGAAGGAAGGGAGCTACCATATGGGGCATCTTTCAGGGTTTATATAAAGGTCCAATTTTTGCTTTAATCTTGTAATTTGAGGAATGAGGAGCTTCCATTAGTCTACTACCGTTGAGGAAATCACTGACCCTTGATGAGGATCCCTACACTTACCCTTTTCCTTGCAGAATTTGAATCCTCTATTTGAAATGGAGAGGATTCTCTAGGTATCATATAAAAGTCCGTTTAGTATAAAAGTGAGAGTACAGTTGTCTTTTCACATTTCATGAAAATATAAAAAGACAATTATGCCCTCATTGTTACACTAAACGGAGAGAATCCTCTCCATTTCAAATAAACTCGCATGCCAAATAGAGAAGGTTTTATGGGGCCCCTTGTCCCAAACAATTTAGGATGTAAGGTTCACTCGTCCAACGCATATCGGTTTTACAAATTTTTTTCCTTGAGCTGAAATTTGGGCGGGCTAAATGTAGGAATTTCATTTAACCCGCCCATCAATTAGAAATTTCTTCTCTCTCTTTTTATATATATATATATTTATTTATTTTTTTTATGACTTCCAAAAAAAAAAAAAATCAAAAGAAAGTTGTTAGATTTTAAAGTAAAGATTTCCTTTGATAGACAAACCGAAAATTTAATCATGGCCAACTCCAAATATGTTGCAATCCTCTTAGAAAAACAAGCTTAGGTAGAATGGAAATTGTAAAATATTAATTTATTATTTTAAGTTTTTAAGATAACTTGTGATTTAATATGGTCTTAAAGTATATGTTGGCTTCAAATTATAACATTTTAGTTAAGTATTTTATGTACTAAGTTTTATTTATTAAGAGAAAATTTGAACCTACACGTAAGAATTAAGATAACAATCTTACAAGAAATACTAAAATAGAATTTCATAAAAGATGATGATGAGGAGGAGGAGGAAGACCCCTCCATGCTTAAGCTGGTTGATGACTATTTAAGAAAAATCACACAAGCTCAACTTAAAGGAATACTTTATTTTTTTATGAATAATTTAGACACTCATAAGTTATTTTCTATCTAGCAAAAGAAAATAATATGCATATATAATTTGCTCTATTAAAAAAACAATAGGTTACATTCGGTAGTCGTTTTTCATTGTCTTCTCTTACAAGTTCCAGTTTGAGCTCACACATGAAAAGAGTGGTAGAATATAAATTTATAATTTTTTATTAACTTAAATTTTTTGAATAAAGAGTGATTTAATAATTTTGTAAAAGATATAAAAACAAATAAGCTCAAAAAAGTGTGAGAAAGTTCCAGGAAGCAGGTAGGGAGAAAAAGAGACAGAGAGAGAGAGAGAGAGAGAGAGTACAATAGTCCTTCTTCTCTAGAGTGCTTTCAGACCTCCCCGGAATTTCCTTTCTTAACTCTATTAATAAATACAATTTAATAGATGCCACAAAAACTTTGCCCATCATTCTGTATTGGACAAGGCAGGCAAGTAGATTTTTCGAAATTATTTTTTTTAAAACAGATTTTTGTACGGTCGGATTGAGCGATGGTTCGATGGACACACGCAAACAAAGAGAGACCACCAGAGCGAATTAGCGTGGGCGAGACGGAGAGCCGTCAATAGTTAAGTCAAATAATATTTTTTTTGGGAGAAAACTTTAATAATTTTTTGGGTTCAAATATATTGAAATAGCTAAATTAGATGTATACATGAAATTTTTTAAATCCTGCATGTTGTAGTGATCAGACAGTAAAAAAAAGAGCTGTCCTGAATGAGCAGACCATATTCTCTTGCAAAAGCAATGCTAAAGAAAATCAGTTAACATTCTCGTCCATAGAAGTGATCCGATCGGAATCGGGTGCAATTTGTTGCTTGAACCGAATGTACTTCGGGCCAGCAACTTCACAAAAAAGTAAGGTGCGATTATTCAAACTCAGTCTATTAAACTAAAATTTGTCTTTATATTTTCTAATAGGATGTTAGAGCACGTAATTTAACAAACAGTTTCCAATTTAATAGATTGAATGTGAGAAAATTTTCTCAAATTCAATTGGAAAGGAAATTTTAAACTTTCATAATTACAGTTTGAGAGAAAATGATTTGTCATAATCTTCTAAGATACATGCTATAATGACTTCTTAAAATATTGAAAGCAAATCCATAGGATAAAATAGTATATTAAACTAAAAGGACAAGCAAATTTTAAGCTTTGGAAATCATTATCGAATATCCGGATCATAAAAATAGCACCAACTTGTCTCTTGAAAATTGCCAGAAATCATGGTAATTAGTACTTACTATGTGACCAAGTAATTACTATTCCATATTAATTTTTTTTTTTTCATTATTTAATTCAGGTATTCTGCAAATTAGAGCCACTAACCTCTCCCTCCCCTAATAATTTCAAGTGAAACTTATATTAAATTTTAATTTTACAGATTTAATGATAAATATATTGTTATATCATTTAAAAATTTCATGCCTAAAACAAAAAATTTGTTGAAATGGAAAGGATGCTAACCCCTCCATCTCGGACCATCCCATAGTTAAGTAGACGAACGTGTTACGAAGGTGTCACGTTTGGCTCATATTAGAGTACTCTCAATGGCTTACGCATTTTCTACTTTTAACCAAGATGGTTAAGCAAATTCCTAAAACGCATATTTCTTTTATTCTTTTCTATCACTTTTCTCTTTGTTTAACATTATTTGTTCATGTCATAACCACAAAAATGATTAAAACTCATAAGTTACTCGATCCCGGCCACACATCCAATGACCAAGAGCACAAAACTATGGCGAGTGCCCATTTGGGTTTAGATCCATTTACACCACATGAGTGGTGTAAAAAATATTAATTAAATAATGAAATTTATATATTTTTATCAACTTAAGCTTTTGAAATAAGAGACGATTTAACAGAAATCTCATAAGCTTTTTATCAGCTTAAGATTAAAGCTTTGTTTGTGATATGGGCCATCTTGGTACTTTGATGAGTGTCTTAATTCACTCAAGCAACACGTTGTTGGAGGAAATTTAACTAGAAACCTTATTAGGCTCTGTTTGGTAACCACCACCTCCCGGTAATCATCATCTCCTCTCCTTATTATTACTTCTTAAAAAAAAAAAAAATCAACTTCAAAACATTATAATTTTTCTTCATTTTTTATATCACATTAATTATTTTTTATTACTATTCAATAAAAAAATTCACTACAAAACAATTTTTTATTTTTATTTTTTTCACTTTTCTATACAAATTCTTTCTACTTTATATCCTATCTTTCACTTCTTATTACTATTACAAAACTCACCCAAAAAACCCTTTATCAAACACACCCTTAGAGTTTTGGTGGCTTGCATCAAAGTGTATGGTTGTTTATTGGAGTTTCTTTCTTTTCTTTAAGGAGATTTGATGCTAGTTGCTGGTTGCTGGTTCTAAAAATTATTATTTTAATAAAATAGAGAAAAATAAATAAATAAACCCATAAATGAAGGTTTTGAAAAGTTGTTAGGTAATCTATAAAAAGTGGGTGGGTTTTGATCAAGTATTTTGCATTGAAATATACGTGAGCCATGATGCTCTTAATTGATTACCATATCTCATTACCAAAACATAATGAAACGGCCATATTCTCTGCCAAAACAATATGGAATAAATATACACACCCCCCCCAAAAAAAAAAAAATTGTAGAATAAATATACGAGAGAGAGAGAGAGATTTGGCATAGTAAATTCTTCCATCCCTAATGATCTGTGCATATGTAGAGGAATGAAATATAACACAAAAAACTGCTAAAAACAAGCAAAACTGAGAAGCAGGGCAATCCATCATCCTCGAGCAGCCAGTCTATATAGCAATATGAATCTGATATATTCCAAAACAGAGTATATACAAAGGAAAAGAAAGCTAAAACACTAGACGAAACAGAGGATCCAAAACAGAGGACCCCTCTGTTTACAAAGGTGGGCAAAGGCACCCACCTTCAATTCAACGCCAAGATTTCATTAATCCTAAGACTCACCAACCGATCCGGACGGATCAGCAAGATATTCCCAACGGCGATCGAGAGATCTGCCGAGTGATCTCCCGGAGCACCGGTCTCATCTCCGGCTGGCCCGGAAGCCAGTCTATGATGTTCCCGGATTCTTGTTTAATCTTTCTCACTTGGCTGTGAACCGGAAAACTCACGTGCCCAACAATCCCATCTTCCTTTCCATTCGTCCTGTTATTGCCGTTGCCGTTGTTGTTGTTCTTCTTCATGTTCTCCATCTTTTGGGGCTATCTCTTTCTGTATTTCTACGACAAACATTTCTGCATTTATAGGGAGAAAGAAGTACGAGGGCGTGGAAGAAGTTCGGTGGGAAAAGATCACAAAGATCAAACTTGGGACGACTGTTTTGGACCGTGTTGAAAAAGAAGTTTGAATTCCGTGTAATACCATCATACCGGAGATTATTTGTGTAAAAGGTCCAACTCTCAACCCCAAGGGGTGGGTTAATTGGTAAGGCTTGCTGCGTCTACGGATATCATCTTTTGAGGTCTCGAGTTTGAATCTGATTAGGTGCTATCTTTTCTTTGGGGCCAGTTATTTGTGCATAACCCGTATTTAAATGCTCTATTTTTACAGTGGCACTGGGGATAGGGCTAGGGATTAGGTTACTACTGTGTATGGTACAACAGTAAACGAGATATGTTCAGCTAAAGGTGATTAAGATACCCCGATAAAAAAAAAAGAAAAAAAGAAAAAAAGAAAGGGGCCAAGGGGGTGTTCAACACTCTTGCTTTCCGTCTTATATGTTTAGTCTCATTAATGTGTGTCTCCAACAAAGGACAACAAAGGTGGTTTCGCTTCACCTGTTCACCCACCATACCGCCAAATGCCCTTTTATTATATCTTCCCCTTGAAGCTAACCTTACAAGTGAAGTAAATCGTAATAAGGTGATCACTGATCATTTATAAAGTAGACCGTTAGAGCATTAGCAGTAGATTTTTAATTATTTTTTTTATATTTAGGGAATAAAAGTACTTTTGCTTTTCCATAAGAAAAACTTCACAATAAATTTCTTTACATTTTCCTATATCAATTAAATATTACTTTTTTACTCTTATTTTATTATTTTTATCTCTTTCCTACTTTTTTTCACTTTCCTATATCAATTAAATATACTTTTTTTATATTAAAATAATACATAGGGAAAAAATTTTTAAATATTAAAAAGAGAACCAATATAGAATAACTGTCGCCAATACTCTTATACGATTATAATGCAATTTGTTCGGCTAAGTTTAAGTTGAAATTGAAACAAAACACGTGTCATTTTCGTAACGGAGTGGCATTACCGATTTCATGATCTTTGCATTTGATGTGAGATTGCCTTTTATGATAACTACTACATTAAATATCTTAAAAATAACGTTTATTTCAGGTGTGAACGTTGTTTCAAGTCAAAAATTGAAAGTTTTCTAATTTTTTATTTTTTTATGATATGTCCACACAAGAGTTTTCTAATTCTATCATTTGAATGCTCCTAAATTTTTCATAGATATCTACTAACCAAAGTTTGAAAGTATATGTCAATTACTGCCCAAAAAATATTTTCGTTGGATAATTTTTTACCCTAGAATATTAATTAGTAAAAATACTTTGTTTCCTAAAACTTTTGTGCTAAGTAGTTTGGAAAAGAAACAAATCTTCTTCTTCTTCATTTTTATTTTATTTTATTATTATTTACAGCAAAAAAGGCCGGTGGGGGAGACTAACTATAACTATTCTAGTTGGACGTGACCATAGTAATCAGAGTATCAATAAGAACCAATTTGATTTTCGTTGTAAAACTCGAACCTTTTCCTTAGTGTGTACCTAACCACTTTGAAAATTTTTTTTTTGGACCATTGAACCAGAAATCCTATTTGTTGAATTTTATAAATCATTTTTATTTTCATTTTTTTTTTGTTTGTTGAAATCAAAGTTGAGGAATCTTACACGGGTAATTAAATAAATTGTGTTTGTGTTAACCCGTATGGTCATATACATATAATTCGACACGACACGACACGACTCGATCCCGAATTGCAAACCCAATTAAGAGATAAATTGACGTATCTTGGAGGTGGCTAATGGGTGTTACCAAATACTAGGTCAAACTTCAAAGTCTACCTGCAAAACACAAGATAGGAGTTGCCGACTTGATTTTTCTGTGGTCGGAGTCAATGAAAATGTTTTGGTATTTTGGCAGGGGTAGGCTGGGCAGCTCTTTCGTTCCAATCCACGTTGCCGTTCAATGTTTATCGCCGGGTTGAGGCCCTCACCTATACGCAAGGAGTAGTGAGACTCGTGACGTCGTTTTGACGTGGTGGTTAAGGTTGGTTAGAAGTTAGAAGTTTGTCTGAGGCAAGTCGGCGGTCGTAATCGTTAAGCAAAATCAAAGCCGCCACGTTGCATATTACGGACGTGCTGACGCAATTAATTTACACGATTGCCTTTTATTGTCCACTTATAATTTATTATTTTATAAAAATATATTGTCTCCCTATTTTCAATTATCTATCTACCCTTTTGGATAAACCCAAACCAGTCATACCAATGAAAGTTCCTAGTCCACAAATTAATGGCACATTCACATTAGTCTAATTAATGGGTCTTAATTCCAACACAAAAATTATGGGTCTTATCGGAAAGTTTCAAAGATTAAAAATTTGGAATTAGCATCGGGAGAATTACTATTATCTCAAAAGCTTAAATTTATAAGAAATTGTATACTTAATCATTTAAATTATATTTTAACATTCTTTCTCACGTATGGACCTAAATTCTCTTAATAAGTGAAACGCAACACATAAAATATTTAATGAACGATGAAGACAATGTTCGAATCATAACTTTTGTTATGATACCATAAAAATTATGATTTATCATAAAAGCTTAAGTTTATAAGAAATAGTAGACTTAATCATTTAAATTATATTCTAATATCTGGAATTGCATTTGGCATGACTTTGTGAAACCAAGAAAGAAGAAAAAGAAAAAGAACGACAATGGCCAGGTGATGGTTCAACAGTGGTCCATTGATGACTCGGTAGTGGTTGAATTTAAGACCTCTACTATGATACGATGTTACGTCATCGCTTATTTAAAAAGTTCAAAAAGTTTAAGCTAATAAAAAATAGTTAATTTAATCATTTAATTTATATTTTAGCATTATGTTTTGTGCGATAAGAGTAATAAATAGTTGGTATTTGTTTAGTATTGAATACAAAAAACAATAAAAATAAAATAAATAATAATAATAATAATAACATTAAGGGAAAGAGATTGGCATGCTTTTGAAAGAAGAAAAAAGAACATAAACGTATCATTGAAGGGAGTGAGATTGCTGATTGCCAAAACGAAAGCAAGTTGTTGCTTTCAACAGAATTCATTCATGCCAAAGCCCCTACCCCCACGAACTCTAACGGCCTTATAATTAGGGTTTGACGCACTGTAAGAATAATGATATCATCGCTAACAAATTTGACAATTCTCGCCCACATTGGGATAACCCGATAAGCTAGAAACTTTCTTTTTATTATTTATTTATTTATTTATTTATTTTTGTGAGGGCGGATTCGGCCAGAATTAACTTAACAAGGCTCGTCCCGGCCTCATCCCAAATCGGTACAACGGGCAGGCCAAGCCAAACAAGCAAGCACAACGGCTTTGAGAAAGCGACACTCGCAAAACATTCCTACCAAATTATAAGCAATCCGCACAAACATCACGATGTTTTTGGGGACGAAAGAGACATTCGCTCAACCGATTGGAGAGTAAGGAATCAATTTGATTATCCCATAGCCCCCCTATCCTACCTAACTAGCTAAGAGCGGGGGGCTTCAATTGAGAGGTAAACATCATTTTTATCTAATTAAGTACCGTGTGAATTTTTTATACTCATCATCTTGCTTCGCCTAATTCTAACTTAAGCGACGGAGTGTCCCCGTCAGAACATACCGGCAAAGTTATCTTTTGGTTAATTTGATCTTCCATCCGATTTGGGGTTTGGCGTGCAATCAACTAGTTCTTCACTAATGCTTGCCTAATTCACGTTAATTTGACTGTCAATTGTCTTAATCCAATTGCTGTGCTTTTGGGTTGACTTTGATCCCAATTCCCACATGAACTATTGAACTCGCAGCTATACTTTCTTGAACACAAAATTAACTGATTTATCAAAGTTGTACTATTGCTGTGAAAGGTCCATCCGTCGATGTCCAACTTGTTTTAGCAAATTAATTAAAAAATATTCTAACATTTTCTCACTACTCCGGGCCACATTGATTGCTAACTTCATTTTAAAACATTTTGTTTTGAATACGACTCTCAAGTTGAACTATTTAACTGGCTACGTATATAAATAGGCTGAATATATAGCCCATATGACAACACCTTAGATGACCGAGTCCAACAAAAACATTAAGAATTCGTTTGAGTTTGCGATTTGAAAAAGTGTGATTTTAAAATAACGATTTTAAAATGTGTGATTTGAAAAAGTGATTTTGAATAACGCAGTTAAGCGTTTGGAAAGTTGCAATTTGGTCTTTAAAATCGCAGATTAGCCTTTAAAATTTTACGTTTTCAGAAAAACACCCATTTGCTTGCGTTTTCAAATCGCAATTTTTTTAGAACGTAATTTCTAAACGATTCATTTTCTGCGATTTGGTTTAAAGTCGCATATTTTGTCTACGAAATTGCAATCTCAAACATACCCTAACATCAAATCTGACAATTTGGGAGTTATTAGAATTAACATAGGATTAGTCCATAAATATCAGAAATGCTAACACTCTTATCGACATGGATCGCCAACAATATGGTAGTATGTAGTATGAAACTAGCATACAATTGAGTAGTCAATAACGGTGTTAATTCATATCAAATTTAAAATTGGCCAAATTTTGACGGTGGAAGACGTTTCTATACGTATTAATTTATAATGTTGATCTCAAGAAATAGTCTAGTCAGTTGAAAATCGTGCTTTATAAAACAGAAAACACTGGTTCGAATCTCCATTCTCCTCTCACTCCCCTTAATTGGTCGGTCATAGTAAGTAGTTGTGAACATTATTGAAATAGCACTGAACTTAATTATAAATAACCATATATATTTGAATTTTTCTTCAGAACACCAAGCAAGAACTTGATGGAGCTCAAAAAATATGATTCAAATAGGTTAGGTTAGCCTCAACCAAACTCAACCGAAGCTCACCTAACCTTGTCCAAGTTTGTTCTAGATGCTTTTGATTTCTTTGGAAAGCCAACCACATAGGCTCATAGTATTCTATTCAATCTCGAGTTGGAAACTTCCTACCAGTAGCTAGTTTTTCTTTTCTTCAGGTAAGAGCAACTAGTTAATTAAAAGTTATGGAAAACACCGCTTAACTCTTTCGAATTGTCACCGCTTTTGTAATCACTTTCTTAAACATTAAAAACTCTTAATTTAGTGTATTCATTTTTCAATTTTCTCACTCTTCTCGTTAGAATTTTTCATTAAATCCTGTCAAAATTTCTAAAATACATATCTTTTCCTTTTTAAAAATATATGGGATAACTTCACTTAAGAGTATTGAACTTTCACAATTTTTGAAAAAAGATACCTGAACTTTAAACCATCACAATTTAGGGTATTTATTTTTCGGAAAGTCTCAATTAGGGGTTATCCGTTAGGATTTTCCGTTAAATCCTATCAAAATTCTCAAAATACCCTTATGTTTATTTTTAAAAAAAAAAATTATAAAAAATTTCAAAAATTCAGGCATGGGTATTTTTGCAAATTCCATTGAATTCTAACCAACATCTAAATCCTATCAATTTTTTTTTCCTAAAAAAAAAAGGGGTATTTTGGAAATTTTGATAGGATTTAACGAAAAATCTTAACTAATGACCCTAATTGAGATTTTTCGAAAAATTGATACCTTAAATTGAGATGGTTTGAAGTTCAGGTATCTCATTTCAAAAATGATGAAAGTTCGGTACCCTTAAGTGAAGTTCTCCCAATATATATATATTAAAGATTCAGATGTGGGTATTTTTATAAATTCCGTTAAATCATAACTATTGCCTAGATTCTTTTAATTTTTTTTTTTCTTTTTTTCTTTCCCTAAAACATATGAGGGGTATTTTGGAAATTTTAACACTCTTCCGTTAGGATTTAGGGGAGAAATTGAAAAAAAAAATATATATATATTTGAAATATAGATAAATTAAATTGACAAAATTTTTAAGTTTATGGTGATAAAATTAATTTGGATTTATATGGGCTGCCTCCGGTCACTTGCATCCCTCTTGATTAATTCTTATCTTTCTGATCATCTTGGTGTTTGTCTCTTATGGTTTGACTGATTTAACAATTTCCTTCCAGAAACGTGAAAATGAAGAAATTAATTGTTGACTTGGCCTAAATGCATGGCACCAACCTATACGAGTAAACAAAGGCATTGTTACGCAGGACACAAAGAATTTAGAAGAAGAAGAAGAAGAAGAAAGAAAGGGAAAAATAGGAAAGGGAATGAGTCATTCAAGAGAAAGGGAAAATTGGTTGAGTCTCAATATCTAGAGAGAAGAGAGAATAAGATGAGAAGTCACACCTTAAACAAAATTTTGTTTATTCTTTAAATAGACACTAAAAAAAATCCTAATCTTAATTTGACCAACTTTAGATCAAGACCATTATTGAATTATAAAAAGACTAATAAATAATAATAATAATAATAATAATAATAATAATAATAATATATAAATAGAAAAGTAGAATATACATTTAATTAATAATATAAATTATCAAAACAAGATATAAAAATTTAAAATAGATTAGATAAAATCTCAATGAATCCCAATATTCAGTATATTACTCATTAAATACATGTATATTATCTTATGATTGTTTCATTCGTGAGGAGCTGCATGAAAAGAAAAATAAAAAGTAAAAATAAAAATAAAATTATGAAGAATTACAATTATTAATTATACAACAAGGGCCGGGTCAGATTTTATTTTATTTTTTTGAGGAAGGCAAACATTTTTCTTGGAAGCTATAGCCTATACCTTATACTTTAATTTGTCATTTGCTTCTGGGTTTAATTTGTCATATGGAATTTGTACATAATTTCCAATAAATCAGGTTGTACGAATTTCTTCAATCCAGCTTTTGAAAATAACGTGTAATGTGTCATTTGAATATACGAGAAAGCACATATTTTTTTATTAATCTTTAAAAAAAAAAATGTGCATGTGTTTCTCATGTGTTAAGAAACACGTCTTTTTAAACACTAATTAGAAAAGAATTCTTCCAAACTTAATTTGTAAAATATTTATGTCCATAAAATTTAGCCAATATACAAAGTTTTGTCAAATTGTGTACTGGTCTGCCACTATTATTGGAGCTGGACCTTTTTGAAACGGTGGGTATGGCTCATGGCCTATGTAGCTTTAAAGCAGCCCATTAGTAATCAAGATTTTGTTCTTTTTCTTCCTACACTTTCCTTTATGTTTTGGATAGATTACACTTTCTCTTCTACAAACTACTACATGTGTATCATTTATTCTATAAACTCCTCTTTCTTTTTAATTAAAAAGAAAAAAGAAAAAAAAAAAAAAGACAAACTCATTCTTTAAAGTACGAGTCATCCATTATTTCTATACCCACACTAGTCCTCCAAACAGAGATTAACACACTAATCATAATGAATTAGGTGACCACATCTACCTCCTAATCCTCTTGTCCAGCCTCAAATGTTATGTTTCTGTAAAACATTGTTTTGCATGTGGAAGATATAAGTTCACAACTTAGTAAATAAATGCCATATGAAAGTAATTCATGAAACGAGCCTTTATTATAAACACGTAAAATAAACATTTCATGCCACCATGCCCTTAAAAGTTAGAGTTCGCGAAGTACTCATGTTTGAAAGAATACAAAGTCTCATAATTCATATAGGTGAGGCATGTATCATGACATTTGCACTTTAATGCGAAAAAATCATAAACTTAACCAAAACATGCATGCACATATCATTTACATCATCTTCGTAACTTTTCTCCTTTGGCCTTACCCGTTAAATTCGTTAGAAATAAAGATGTGGAACTACAGAAATTGAAGAAAGCAAAAAAAAAAAAAACAACTGTATGGAAAATCATTGAATTCTTGGACAGTAAGGCGAATATTAATCTGTCTCTTAGACAAATATTGTCTCCCACTTAAACGATAAGTTTTGCAAAAAGGAATACAATAATTATGTCCTCAAAATACAATACTACCCAAATGTAGTGTGCAGATTGCAAATTCTGAACACTACTCTGAATAAGAAATTATGTAACAACAAAGAAGAAGAAGAAGAGAAGGAAAAAGATTAACCAAAATATGCTGGAAAATATCTTTTTATATAAATTGCAGAAAACAGTTTATACTAGTTTTTAACTGTTGAAAAAACAAGTTCTAACTTTGCGAATCTAACTTTTAAGGGCATGGTGGCATGAAATATTATACATCAGAAAACAATAAACTTGTGTGCGACGATGCTAAGTGCTAAGTGCATCTAAAGCGACTAAGCGACTAAGCGACACGCATGCGTGTGTGTGACGACCAGTGTTCAGAATTTGCTGTTACATAACTTATTTCAAAATAATTTTCAACAATATTCCAGCATGTTTTGGTTAATCTTTTTCCTTCTCTGCTGTTGCAAAATTTCTTATTCAGAGTAGTGTTCAGAATTTACAATTTGCACACTACATTCGGACAGTATTGTATCGTAGGGATATAATTATTGTATTCCCTTTTGCAAAACTTATCGTTTAAGTGGAATGCAATATTTGTCTAAGAGACAGATTAATATTCGTCTTACTATTCAATGATTTTCCATATAGTTTTTATTTTTGCTTTCTTCAATTTCTGTAGTTCCACATCTTTATTTCCAACATAATTAACCCTCATTCGGTTGAGGTTGGTGCATCCCATAGGGCCTCATAGTACACTTTTGTAGCTGTGAGAAATGC
Source organism: Alnus glutinosa (assembly GCF_958979055.1). Lineage (NCBI taxonomy): Eukaryota > Viridiplantae > Streptophyta > Magnoliopsida > Fagales > Betulaceae > Alnus > Alnus glutinosa. Next base: position 28,399,555 of record NC_084889.1, on the reverse strand, counting down.
ACAACATACCACGTACCCTAGTTGACCTACCAAAGACCAAAGGTTCTTATTAGGTGGCTCACTTAACCTAGAATACAAGTAAGATAGCCCCCACACCGTAGGTGGTTGCGCTAGCTACAAATAATGCATATATACATACCACAAGGAACCAATGTAAACATAATATGATGGAGATCCACGTAGGAACCCCCGCAAAACAGCACACTAAGCTAGGCCACGATACTTGGCCTTGGTAGTTGAGAACACTAAGGAAGCACAGGGGCACGTGGAGAAAGTTGAGAACACTAAGGTAGCACAGAGGCACGTAGAGAAAGTTGAGAACACTAAGAAAGCACAGAGGCACGTAGAGGACTTAGTGGGGTGAAGCATGCAGTTATTCAATTTGGTTAGAGTCAGTAGTTTATGGGTTATCTTCTGTAGCCATGTTATCCCACGACTAGTCAATGTGGGATAAACCATGATGTAGTTAGTTTCCTTATTGTATGGTGGGCAGTTATTTCCGTAAGTAGTATAAGATTAGGATGTTAAGTCAAGTTGGGTATTGAATATTGTAATCAGACTGTTGTTTTTGTGGTTGTCTCCATTCCCTAATTGGAGTCTTTATCTATCACTTTCTATTTTTTGTTCCAAATATTGTGGGGGTTCTTATCAACTTGGTATTAGATCCATGTTCCTGCGACCATGGCTACCAACAAGGATCGTATCAAGAAACTGGAATTGGAATTCCAAGACCTAAAGAACGGAATGCAAAAGTTAAGTACGGATTCGGAGGTCAACTTTTGGGAGCTGATGGAGATGTTCACCAGGTCTCTTGAGAAAGGCAAGTCGTCAGCGGCAAAGGAAAATGGATTCACCTACATGTCGGGAGAAAACTCCTTCGGGCATTCAAATGGATCCAAGGGATCAAATGGGTTCGCTAAGCTGGATTTTCCCCATTATTCGGGAGATGATCCCACAGTTTGGTTGGACTAAGTAGTTCAATATTTTGACTACAAGCAAACGCTGGAAGAGCAACGGATGTCGTTGGCTGCTTTTCATTTAGAAAGCGAGGCCAATCAAAGGTGGTAATAGATGAAGAAGGTGTACAAGGAGAGCCAACTGCCCATTATGTGGGAAGTATTTGAAAAGGAGCTTCTAATCCGATTCGGTCCTACCGAAGTCGAGGATTATGACGAGGCACTCTCAAGAATCCAGCAATAAGGGACATTGCGGGAATATCAACAGGAATTTGAGCGCTTGGCAAACCGGGTGGATGGGTGGCCTTAAAAGGCACTAGGTTAAAGAAAGACATCGTCTTTGCCATCCAGATGTTCAAACCGAAAACCTTCCATGATGCCATTGAGCTAGCGTGGATGAGAGACGATAATCTCTCTAAAGACCGAAAGACTGCACGAGGAGAAGGGCCGAAACCACAGCATACCAAAAGCTTCCCCAAGACCACCCACTCAACTGGGTTGACCTTTTCAACCAGGTACTCATCAAATACTACTCGGCCATACTCATCCGGAGCTGCCAAGAAATTGTCATGGGAAGAAATGCAGAAAAGACTGGAGAAAGGCCTGTGTTTCGAGTGCAATGAAAAGTTCACACCGGGGCATCATTGCCAAACGCCTTAAGCGTTATCTATTGAGGTTTATGCACCAGAAAAAAAGTATGAGGAGTTCGAAGATGGTGACACCGAAATTGTGGAAGGGAAGCACAGAACCGAAAGAGGTGGAACCGCTTATCTCACTCCATGCGATCGCTGGCTATAATGGCCCAAGGACCATGTGAATCAAAGCTACTATTGGCCAAAGAACCTTAGTGATCTTGATTGATAGTGGGTCCACCCACAATTTTGTGGACTAATTGGTTGCTTAATCACTGTAACTCGCAGTAAAACCAATTGAAGAGATCAGAGTCAAAGTGGCGAATGGTGAAAAAGTACGATGCAAATAAAAGGTATGAGGATGTGCCCATTTCAATAAAGCAATTCCAGTTTTCAACTACTCTGTATTCTCTACTGTTGCATGGTTTAGATGTGGTTTTGGAAATCCAATGGTTGGAGAAGCTTAGCCCGGTCATATGTGATTGGAAAAAGATGACAATGAGCTTCCAATGGGGCAATCAATCCATTCTACTGGGGGACTAGGCCATGACACCCACTACTGAAGTCCACATTCAGACCTTTGATCGAGAGATGCTTGGGAGAGGAGAGTTATTTGCTCTAGTCCCAATAGAAGTGTCAGGAGCCCAGTCCTCGTCAATCCACCCGGATATTCACAACATGCTACAAAAGAAATGAAAAGCATTAAAATTAACTAAGAAGATACACCTGAGAAAATGGAAGTCCCAAGAAGATGCATGCCTATTACTCTCACCCATGCCTCATATATATAGAGGATGAGATTTACAAAATAAAATCTAAAGAAGAGATAAGATAAGAGATAAGATAAGATAAGATAGGATAGGATAAAATAGGATAGGATAGGATAAGATAAGATAGGATAGGATAAGATAGGATAGGATAAGAGATATTTGGAAATATCTAAGATATTTTGGAAATATCTAAGATATTTTTGAAATATCTGAAAATATCTAAAAAAATATCTAAAAAATATCTAGGAAATATGTAGAAAATATCTAAGATATTTAAAATATCAAGGAAGAGTAACATGTCAACATTGTTCCAGATTGTTTCGAAAATATCCAAATTCGATCGATCGATTATAAAGTCGATCGATCGCATTTCGCTCGATCGCATTCGTGGTTGCCCTGTCTCGATCGATCGCATCTCGCACAATCGATTTTTCTTCGACTGATGATTCGATCGATCGATTATAAAGTCGATCGATCTATTTGCCTTAGCCGATTCTTCACTTAGCATGAGCAACTTTGAACTCTGGAAATGACCAATTCACCCTTGATATATTTTCATGTCTAATTCAAGTGTTTTGAACTAGATTTCAACTAAGACCTGAAAATAAGACAAAACACAAAACTACAACAAAACGTTATATTTACAACACAAACTAGGCATAACAAATGTAAATTAAGGGGTCTTGAATAGAATAATTCAAGACTTATCACCAAGCTAGCAGGTCATTCAGGTGTCCTATGCACCTTCAAGCGATTGTCTCAAAACTTTCATTGGAAGGCCATGATAGCTGATGTCCAAGCCTATATCTCGGCTTGTGATGTATGTCAGAGGAATAAGAGTGAAACTCGGTCACCCGCGGAACTTCTTTAGCCATTACCAGTGCCGAGCCAAGTGTGGGAAGACATCAATTTAGACTTTATCGATGGATTGCCATTGTTTGCAGGAAATGATTCAATTCTGGTGGTGGTAGACCGTTTAACCAAGTACGACCACTTCTTTGCACTAAGCCACCCATACTCAACCAAGAAGATTGCAGAAACATTTGTCAAAGGCGTGATGAAGCTCCATGGTGTTCCACGTTCAATTGTAAGTGACCGAGACCCCATATTCATAAGTTTGTTTTGGGCCGAATTTTTTAAGCTCCATGGAACGGAATTGAAGACTAGCTCAGCCTATCATCCCCAAACTGAAGTGGTCAACCGTTGCGTGGAACAATATCTAAGATGCTTCTCCAACCAACATCCGAAGAGCTAGGAATCACATCTAGCATGGGCCGAATACTGGTACAATACCACATTCCACCAATCTACGGGAACCATGCCTTTTCAGGCTTTGTATGGCCGTCCTCCCTCGCGATTGGTTAGTTATCTGGTAGGCTCCTCACTCGTTAGCGAGGTGGACAACAATCTGAAGAGCCGTGATGACTTGATGCATGACTTGAAGCTCAACGTACACCAGTTGAATAATTGCATGAAACAGTATATTCTACGAGGCAAGAAGTGCAGTTTCAGGTGGGTGATTGGGTCTACTTGAAATTGCAACCATACCGACAGACTAATGTCTTCTGTTGAGCTCACCGGAAACTAGCCAATAAATATTTTGGCCCATTCCAAGTGGAGGCGAAGGTAGGACCCGTCGCATATCGCCTTGCGCTGTCCATGGAGTCCAAAGTGCATCTAGATTTCCATGTCTCACTGCTCAAACGAAAGGTGGGTGACCCAACTAACACCACCCCGATGATGCCACCGTTTTCGGAAGGAGGACCCATGATTCAATCCCTCAAAATTATGAAATACCGCTGGGTAAAAAATGGAAAGAAATTTGTTTCTAAGGCTTTAGTCCAATGGCAACACCTATCACCAGAAGACGCAACTTGGGAAGAGATAGATCAGCTGCAGCAACAGTTTCTCCAACTGAACCTTGAGGACAAGGTTCCTCTTCAAGGGGAGGTAATTGATGGAGATCCACGTAAGAACCCCTGCAGGACAGCACACCAAGCTAGGCCACGATACTTGGCCTTGGTAGTTGAGAGCACTAAGGAAGCACAGGGGCACGTGGAGGAAGTTGAGAACACTAAGGAAGCACAAGGGCACTTGGATGACTTAGTGGGGTGAAGTATGCAGTTAGTCACTTTGGTTAGAGTTAGTAGTTTATGTGTTATCTTTTGTAGCCATGTTATCCGACGACTAGTCAACGTGGGATAAACCATGATGTAGTTAGTTTCCTTATTGTATGGTGGATAGTTATTTCCGTAAGTAGTATAAGATTAAGATGTTAAGTCAGGTTGGGTATTAAATATTGTAATCAGACTGTTGTCTTTGTAGTTGTCTCCATTCCCTAATTGGAATATTTATCTAACACTATCTATTTTCTGTTCCAAATATCGTGGGGGTTCTTATCATAATTCACCTTAGGTTTAAACTCATATGCTATAAAATGGCACATGTTCATAAATAACATTTCATAATATCATCATTCATACTGAATCATAATGTTTTAAAACATAGTGAACATTCCATTCATTTTCATGATATATCATGCATAGTCAAGTTTTCTATATGCACGTGACATTCTTATTCAAAAAATGTGGCTTTCAAACCAATAATTTAGAACATATAATTTCAATCAAGTGTCTAGGAGCCAGGGCTCACATACACACTTTCCAATTTTGTTTTCTATCCTAGCTAGCTCCTACAACCTTTCTTCACCATATCCTCCCAAAGCCTCAAGCATTTCAAAAAAGCTTTGCCCTTTCTCATAGAAGAGACTTCTTCTTCCATCCTTCAATCAAGAATATCACACGTCACCAACCACATACATACACACAACACACAACTTCGAAATAACAACCAATGGACTCAAAATCAACCATAGCTTCAAGAAAATGAGTGACAATGTCAAAAGCTTACTCTTGGGAGCTTTAACTACACTTTCCTTGCTCAAGATTGAACACCCTCTTCTCTTATCTTCCTCTCAAAGCCGTCACATTTCCTCAATTTTTCAGTTTCTCTCTTTTTCTCTCTCTATACTCACAGGTATGGAGAAATGGGGCAGCACAAAATAACCTAAACCCTAAAACCCCATTTTTTATGTATTAGGATCCTCTCCAGAGAGTATCCAGTTTCTTTTAGTGTAAGGGCATTTTTGTCCAAAAAAATATGAAAATACAAAAATAACCTACTTGTCAAGGGTAATTTTGTCATTTCATAAGACTTTTCGTTCAACTTAACAATTGATTGGGTAAATGATGGTGAAACTTGAAAATAAGGTCTGAATTAATTGAGTTTGTGGAGTAAATGATAAGGATGGTACGTAGTTCGTAGGATAAAAGTGTGATTTACCCTTATTTTTTTCATAGTTTTGGCTTGGCTAGCTTCTTTTTTTGCTACCCTATCTCTTTAAGTCCAATCCTTCCGCTCCATAAATTTGATCCAAAACTTTTTACAATACCAAAAGTTAAGGGATAAACATAAAAAAGCTCTCTCAATTAATATTTATTTTCAATAAAAGCCCCACAAAGTGATAGACGTGACAGTTTGATACATCAAACTACCATTTTGTTTTAAAAACACCAATTTTCTATCATTCTTTGTAAAATACCCCTTTTCTTAAAAACTAAAATAAAAAATTAATTCAAAAAACTAAAATCAAAATAAATAAAACTAAACAAACGAAATTGAAAAAGTGGCCTATTTATTTAATTTTTTTTAATTTTTAAGAAAATATGGGTATTTTAAGAAAAATGATAGAAAATTAGCATTTTTTTACACAAAATTGTTGTTTAATGTATCAAACTATCACTTTATGGGGGCTTTATTGAAAATAGCTGTTAATTGAGGGGCTTGTTTTTATTTATCCTTTAAATTAACTAATAGTCTGATACACTCTACTTCAACAATTAATTAGAATTAGCTAATCATATTTATAAGGATCAATTGAAAAAAGTCCATGGATAAAAACTCTTCGAGGCATTAATAAAACCAATCAAGTGGTTCCCATCCATGCTGCATCTTCATCGGCTCTTGATTCAAATTTTTGCAGTGACTTTCCTGCTTCAGCTTCTTTTCGGTGGTTTTTGTTTATTCCTAGCTAGGGTTTAAATATATTTGCTCTAATTTGTGGCTATTTTGTCTTCGTAACCACTTTATGTGCCCTTCTAAGAGTATCAGACCACTTGTTTAGTTCATTTCTTACTGTTTGATTGTTCTTTTGTACTGTTATTTTTATTTTAAGTCTAATGTTAAAGAGCACACACACTTTTTAGTGTTTTGATCCTTTGGATCCATTTCCTGATTTGATTAGGGAAAACAAAAATGGTGGTTCCCAGTCATGTCATGTATTATGCTGTCTAGATCTTTTTATCAAATAAGTGGTGGGAAAAAAAAGACAGAAAAAGACAAAATTTGCTCACCGAAACTTCTTTCCTCTTTAGATATATGCATTTTCAACCTATTAGGTAATGAATTTTTTGTGTTTATTTTAGTCTTTTGAGTTTTCTTTACGTTTTTATTAGGGCTTACTTTAAACAATTTTAAAAATAATTTGGACTAATTTTTAATTAGCGTTTTGAGCTTATTTTAATTTTTTTTAAAACCCAAACGTGTAACACGAAAAAACAACATAGCCAACCAAACAATCTACGACACCTGCTGCACAATATAAAATACATATTATACATAAAAGGTATATGCAGTTGCCATAAGTTATTAATCATATTCGCATGAGCGAGCGAGTAGCGGATAGTTACGAATAGCTAGCACCGAAATGTCGGCCTCTAGAAGCCACCTTCGATGACAATTAAGCTAGGAAAGCGGTGTTTTTTTCTTTTCTTTTTTGTTTTTTTCTCGGTTAATTGGAGTAAAGGAAAAAAAAAAAAAAAGAAGAAGAAAGTAAAGGTGAGAAAAATAGAGTTAACGTCCCATATATGGAAACCTTATAGCACGTCGACGAACCTATCCGATTGAAATGCTAAAATATTGATGGATAGAGAGACTGATCGATATATCTCGAAAGAGACATCCACGCCCCAAGTGGAACAAAGCCAAGGACAAATCAAGCCTCCTCTAATTGCGTTTACTCCTCTTGCACAAGTTGATATCTTTGGACGTTAGCTTTTACAAGTCTTCCACACGCGTCAACCCTATTAACATATATGATCATGGATACCAACTACTTCTATAAGCGATTTCAGACCGCTAGCTTTAATCACGTTGGAATAAGTTGCTCATATTCTTTTATATATAAAGAATAATCAGAAAATACCAGTAAAGTGGTCAGTTGACAGAGTGGAAGTACGATACATGCATGAATATTTAGGGGTTTTTCATACCTGTTCGTACAATAAGGTTTTGCTATAAATACGTTATGTTGTAACCCTAATTCATATTATTGAAGATAGTCGCATTCCTGTAGACGTAAGCAAATTGCCAAACCACATTAAATCTGTGTCTTACTTCTCTCTTTTTCATTCCATATTATTCATCATTGTTGTGCACGTACGGTAACAACAAAGTACAACTCGGCTGGTCATTTCTATTATTACCGTACATAATAATGATGAATAATATGAAATCAAAGAGAAAGAGAAAATTAAGACACAGATTTACGTGGTTCGACAATATGCTTAAGTCCACAGGAGTGCGGCTATATTTCAGTAATGATTTAGGGTTATATGTCTTATATCATAGCATACTAAAATCCTAATTGTACAAACGTATTTTAAAAAACTTTAAAATACCCGCGATACTTTGCCAATTGGCCACTATATTAATATTTTAATATTATTCTTTATGCCTTAAAGAATATAAGCCACTAATTCGAATACTTTTGAACGTATAATACAGACGTAAATAACGCTTTTTGTGAGTGGCCTATAAACAATTGAAAGAGTATTCGAATACATCTTGACCAATTCTAAAGTGAGAGGGACTGGGTCGTTACGTTATGCCCACCACCTTTAATCATGCACATCCTATTATTATGGGGTCAGGCTTTGGGGGATAGGGGGAAGTTTACGTTAGGAATATTTAAACAGCTTTTCGACAAAAGGAAAAGAACATCATGTGACTCAGGGGTGACAATGAAAGTAAAGCCTAGCTTTAAACAGTCTCAAGATAGACATAATTATTTGAGAGCATTTTGGCTTGTCGGTCCAATTAAGTAGTCAAAATAGTTATTGAAGAAGTTAAAAAAAAAAATTATGTATATTTTAACAAGTTCTTTATTTTCTTTAAATGTTTATTTTATGTGAATTGAAAGAGAATGTGCAAAAAAAAAAAACAAAAAAAACAAAAAAAAAAAATTGTAGTGTGAATATATTGCTTACTGTATGAGAAAAAAATATTAATGCTATGTTTGGTTTGGAGTAAAATAGTTTTCATTGTAAAATATTTTTTAGGAAGTCCTTTTTCAAGAAAATGTTTTACGCCGAAAACATTTTTCAATGTTTGGCGCATACGAAAAATTATAAATATTTTTTATATTTTCATTTAATTATATTAACTTATAAAAATTAATTTTTTATTCGCAACATAAAAATATTAATGTAAAATAATATTAAAAAAAAAAACTAAAAAATTATGTTTAACTAAGATATATATATATATATATATTGACTAACAATAATCATATATTTTACAAATTGAGATTATTTTAAAATATTATTTTTAAAGTGGCCAGAATTTGGCCATTTGTGCCAGATCCCGACCAGTTGGCCCAAAGCCGACCGTATCTCGACTATCTGGCCAAATTCTGGCTAGTTTGACTGGAATCTGGCACGGTATCATCGGAATCCGGCTACGGTGGCCGAACGTCGCCAGATTTCAGCAGAAGTTTCCACACTCTGGCACCGACCGGATTCCGACCAATACCGAAATTTGGCTTGTCAGAATCTGGCAATGGTTGCTGGATTCCAGTGATGATTGACTGCTTGAGCGTGTCGATTGTGTCGTTTAAAAGATGATCGAGTACTGCGTCTGCCTGAGAAAAATGATTTACGTTTTTAAAAAACGTAAATTATTTTTTAAAATTTACTAAACATTTTTTATCAAACGAAAATTATTTTCCGATTGATTATTATTTTTACCCTACCAAACACCAAAAAAATGTCAAATTTATTTTTCAAAAACCATTTTATACCAAAAACAAACAAAGCATAAAGTAATTATTCTGCTGAACATAAAAAAAAATAGTTCTTAACAGTTAAATTTAATTCTTACAAATTATTTGTCTATTTTGTTGAATATGTTGAAAAAAAAAATCGGGTACATAATTTATCTGCCATATATCCAGCATCCCAATGATATTTATATTCTAAGCTTAATAATGGAGTAGCATGTTCCCGGCCGGCCCGATATCCCACCATCTGGTGCAAAGTTGCTATCGATATGACATTACTTTTCAGGGTCTGCCACCGTATAGAAAGTAAGATATATATATATATATATATTTTACACCGTTGATCCTGTGATATATCTTAATTATTTTTTATTTTTTATGGCTTAAAAAATTCATGGGAGGTCCTCGTGGTATGTAATAATTACAAATTGATCCCTGACGTCAAATTTTGTTAAAACTTTTAACAGATTCCGTCAAATGCCACGTCAGCGACACGTGTCCATCGTAATAAAAAAAATAAATTTATTAAAAAATAAATAAAAATACTTATTTAAAAAAAAAAAAAAAAAGCTGAAAGGGGTGGCCGCAGGGGGTGGCCGCCCAGCCCTATCAGCTTTCTTTTTTTTTTTTGAATTTTTTTTTTTAAAAAAAAATAAGTATTTTTATTTATTTTTTAATAAATTTATATTTTTTTTATTACGATGGACACGTGTCGCCATCTTATTGGCGACACGTGTCGCTGACGTGGCATTTGACGGAATCTGTTAAAAATTTTAACAGAATTTGACGTCAGGGATCGATTTGTAATTATTACATACCACGAGGACCTCCCATGAACTTTTTAAACCATGAGTGAAAAATAATTATGGTATACCACAAGGACCAACGGTGCAATTATTCATATATATATATATATATATATATATATATATATATATGTATGATGAATCAGTTGGATGATCATGACTATAAAAAAGCTGGGAACAAAATCAGTTTCGTCCACCAAAACGATCTTAGTGTGAGAAAGTGTGCAAGCTAAGACCATTTGTGTTTGTCTCCATGCATGATATATGGGTCTGTTTGGCAAGCCATTGCCAATTATTCTTAATTATTCTTTTACCCATCAAATCAAAAACATTTTAATTTTTTACATTTTTTATATCACATCAATCACTTTTTATTATTATTCAAATTAAAAAACCTACTACAAAACAAAATTTTTTTACTTTTCTATAAAACATTCTCAAATTTTATATCACATCAATCACTTCTTACTACTATTCAAATAAATATCTCACAACCTAACTACTTACCAAACACACCCATGGGTTTAACTCTTTCTTTTAAACACCTTTATCCATTTAACTTTTGGATCATGGAATGCAATCATGACCACCCAAACCGATGGATGATTCAAAATGTTGCCATTAGGCAATGCACTGAGAAAAGTGTGCCCTTTCATACCTGCGTACTAGGCTACTAGCTAGTTTTCTGTGAACCAAGATTCTTTTGCCTTTTAAGTTTGATTGATACAAATTTGAAGTAGACTTCTATCTTTTGAAGATTGGTTTGTAAAGTTGGAGATGTCTTAAAATTTCTATACATATGGTTTAGATTTCAAGATTACAATTAAGTCATGCATGTAACATATCATTATATTTTAAGGTCGATGTTTATAACGGTTCACTCTATTTTAGTAGAAACTAACTTTTTATCTTTTGACAACTTTACTCACCTATTAATATTCATTGACTTAACACTATACTAATACATAGTACTAAGAGTTTTTAATCCAGTCTATAAGTTGCTTCAGGGATGCACATACGGATACGATTGCAGGTATTACAAAATGCGAATATCACTCTTAGATATTTGCATCCGCATCTGTATCATGTTTTTACTAACTACGTTCACACTATTACTACAATTATTAAATGCGGTTATTATTCGATATCCGCATATTAAGTACCGGACCTTTTAAGCCTTCTTTAAGTTTTTATTAGGTATATTTTAAACGATTTTGAAAATAATTTAGGTTGGTTTTTAGTGTTTTGAGTTTTTTTTTTTTTTTTTTAAGCCCAAATCTTTTAAAAATATATTAATTTTCACATTACTTTTGCCTTTTTTTTCAAGTGTTACACGAGAAAACAACACAGTCAACCAAACCATTGTAACCATGACCTATTCCTAATCCAAAACGACGTCGTTTTGGTGAATTTATTAAATATAATATATAAAATGTATGTTGATGTGGTTAAAAATTGCATCCATATATCCTAAAACCGCTATCCCCATCCTCATATGCAGATATTGATTTTTGTTAACTGTATCCACGTGTCCGAATAGTAGACGCCCCTTGGTCGCTCCCTCCATGAATCGACCACAAAGCTATATATAACGCATTTGATCTCATACTCGACGAGCTGCATTTGATTCCAAGCTCAACGTGACGATTGATTCTTATATCAAATAGTACAAAGATCAAGTAGAACTCACCCCGAAAAATTGACTTGTAAAGAGAGAATAACCAAAAATTTATATACATATAATTATAATTAAATTATACTTAAACCATGTAAAACACAAGTAGATAATGACATCGATGTAGACAGCAAATGAATAGTTCAAGATCTAAATAATATTGGTAGCAATTTGTGGAAAAGAGTTCACATTGCAGAGGCTCAGAGAGTCAAGCAGACAGATAGATACCAGAAGAGTGGACATGGGTGAGAGGTAAGGGACATTGAATGACTGAGATGTGACATTATTTTGTTGCATTTTGATAATTCCATGAGATTTGTTTTCAATCATTTTCATAATATGAGTGTTCCTTTGCTGTAGGAGACGATCGGGTTTCCCTCGTCTGTATGCTTTCCTTCACGATAATGACTATATAAGTCGCAGCGAAAATACTGTGTGGAGTTTTTCTTTTAGCTTAATTACAGAGCACTAATTACAAACATATTCACATTCATTCATAACTTATTTACATTTTTTGTTCAATACATGCAATTTACAACCATAATTACACGGTTTACAAGCTAGATCATGAAACTTAATACATATAAAATCAAAACTTTTTTCCGATAGAGATTCTTTCTCTTTTGTTAACTGAAAAGATCAGTGCAAATTCCCTTTGTTGAATTAAACGAGAGTTAACATTGATATACTGAAACTGAACTCATACTAACCTCAAGTACTGCTACGACTACTCAATTCTCATTTGGAGGTTAATTAATTAGTTTCTGTTTCTGAACTTATCTTGAAAACTTTAATATATTCGATTTGAATTCAATCTAAGGGTGTTGAGCATACCATCCTGCTCAAATCAGGGTTGACGAGCGTGCAATCCCGCTCGTCCTAGAGTTTCTGAGCATACAAACCTACTCAATTAACTTAGAGTTGTTAAGCATACTACCCCGCTCAACCTAGGGTTGTTGAACATATGACCCTGCTCGACCTAGAGGTATCAAGCATACGACCCCACTTACCTAAGGATGTTGAGCGTATGACCTTGCTCGACCTAGGGCTATCTTAGGGTTAACTTGCATGTTGAAAATGGCTTATACTTTTCTTACTTTTAATAATGTTCTTAAAACTGATTTTTTATGCTGAAAATTTTCTCTTATAAGTGGTTGATTGAGTTTTAATAACTAACCTCTCTTTTTTTTCTTCTTTTTTTCACTAATCAGCTATGGAATAATTTTAGTACCTTCAATATAGTGAGGTTTTGAAAAATAATGAAATTGTAGAAGAAGAGAATAGTTCAAATTTGAATTTAGACTTAAATAGGGAAATCAAGAGAGAGAGAAAAATATAGAAAACTTATAAAAGAAGAGTTTATATATGAATAAAATATTTTGAAAACTTTCCATCTTCTTAGCATTTAATTTTTTTTTTTCCCGTTTTATTTTGAATGTTAGACTTGTGTAGCATGCTTTACATTAACGTTTGGAATAAATTATATATTATTAACATTTATTAGCATTGAATGTTAAAACAATCCATGTCTCTTACAAGTTCCCTACAAAAAAAACAAGGGATTCACCACGTGGCTACAATAGCAGTTACTGTAGCCACGTGGCCATATAGCAACGTGTCTTCCAAAACACGTTGTTATATGTAAGAGAAAAGCCAAGGTAAGTATTTGGCCACGTGTAATTTGCGCACGTAGCCATATGGCCGCATGTAATTATTTCACGTGGCTAAAATATTCATATTTTTTTATAATTTTTTCAGGAATTGAAATTTTTTCAAACTTTTTTTTAAAGAATTAAAATTTTAGTCACGTGTTTTATTGGCAATGTGGCAATATATTGGCCACGTGGCTTATTGCCACATTGCCAATTAGCCACGTGTATAATAAGACACGTGGCTAAAATATTCATATTTTTTTCAAATCTTTTTCAAAAATTAAAATTTTTTCTGAATTTTTTTGAGGTTTGAAATTTTAGCCACGTGGTTTATTGGCCACGTGGCACATAAACCACGTGGCTAAGTAATTCCCTCAAATCCATTTCTAATTTACCCCTCCCCCTTTAACTTTTCATTTCCCCCCTTTTTTTTTTTCCATTTCCCCCGCCCCTTTATCTTTTCATTTTCTCCTCCCTCTTTTTCATTTTCCCACGCTCCCATTGACTTTTCTTTTCATTTTCCTCTTCTTTTTTCTTCCTTCCGGAGGGTCATGGCCCAACGCCGGTGAAGCCAAAGGGGTGTTTTTCCGGCATTTTTTGAGGTTTTTTTTTTCTTCTGTTTCTTTTGAGTTCTCTAATCTGAAAGTTTGTGATTTTTTATTTTTGTTGTTGATTTTTTGTGATTGTTGGTATTTTTTTGGTGTATTGTTGGTATTTTTTGGTAATGCGGGTCGACAGAGGATTTTTGAGGGATTTCTTGGATTGGATTTCATGGGGGAATGAATGTGATTTTTGGTGATTGTTAGTGATTTTTTGGTATTTTGTTAGTAATTTTTGGTAATGTGGTCAATAGAGGATTTTTGGGGGATTTTCTGGATCAGATTTCATGGGGAAGTTTTGTAGTGATTTCGCCGGCCTTGCAGAAATTTCCGGCGAAGGAAAAAAAAAAAATTGCAAAAAAAGTTTCTGGCGAGGGCACTGGCAAAAAAAAAAAAAAAAAAAAAAAAGGAAGAAGAACAGAAATTAATTTCTGTTTTTCTTCTTTTTTTTAAAAAATGTGGTGTTAGCAACATGTATTAGTTCCACGTGGCTAAAAGTGTTTTATTTTTATTCTTTTCAAAAATAAAATGCATTTAGCCACGTGTGAGTGGCACGTGGCTAAACGTCACGTGGCTAAATAGCCACATATATAAAAGGACACGTCTCTAAATGTACATTTAGCAACAATCTGATTCACTACTCGTAACCCACGTGGCTAACAGTTAGCCATGTGTATGATCCTCATACACGTAGCTAACTGCAAGTGACTAAAAACAAAGTTTTTTGTACTGGTTGCAAATGATTCAATTAGCAGTTAAGATCAAAATTTATTGTTGTCGGAAAATGGGTTTTATTTAAGAATGTCTTTAATATTATTTAATACTATCAATTTTTTAAGACTTATTTCAATAATGAATGGAATGTTAGATAATTAAGTTTTTAGGAAAATTAAATGATATTAATCCCTTTTTAATTACTTATTACAATAATTATGGGCCTTAATAAAAGAATAATGACTATAATTAAGCATTTACATATTTTTTAATTAAAAAATATTTATTAATATTCATTAATTAGAGGCCTTAAGCGACCGCCTAATTCATCTCATGATAAAGCCGACCCAAGTTGTTGTTTCAAGTTTCGACTTATCATCATGGTTCTAGGATCTTTTATTCTAAACTTTAAATTTCCATTTATTTTGATTTTAGTACAATAATTCATTGTAAAGTATATTTATACTGTTTATAAGTATTTTTAATATCAAATATATGAATGTGGTTTTTAAAAAACTTTAAAAAAAGAAGAGAGAAATAGAATAGTTAATTTAATCTCAAAATTAAATGGAGCCCTTGATATATTTGTTGTTTTATAATAGACAAAATACTACATCAAATTTAACGAAGAATTAACTACTGAACAACCAATCTTTATAACATAATCAGAATGCAATGTTGAAATTAAAAAAAAATACTGATAATAAAAAAACTATTGAGAAATACTTATAACGAAATAAAATTAAAATTAAAATCAATAAGTCATATAGACAATCCATTATATTACAAGAAAGATTAAATAGAGAAACTATATTATTTATTGAGAAAAATATATTAATAGACTTGAATATACGAATTTGAATAATTTTTGTATCTAAAAAATTGGAATACTGATTTTAGATATTTTTACATTAAATTCATATAAATATATATTATTGTTTTAAGGCTCTATTTGTTTCGACATAAAAATGTTTTTCGCTGAAAATATTTTTCGGCGTTTAGCGCATACGAAAAATCACAAATATTTTTTAGGATAAAGTCCACATACCCCCCTCAAACTACCACCCAATTGATAATATCCTCCTAAACTTTCAATATAGACAATATCCCTCAAACTATCAAAAAATGTCAATATTCTTCAATGAAACTCAGAATCGAAAAACAATTTACAAAATTTAAAAATAATTTTAAAAAACTAAAGAAATTGTTTTTGTCATACAGAAAATATTTTCAATTTGACTATTATTTTTATCGTACACCAAAATAAGAAAAGCATTTTCAAACAAAAGGAAACTAAAATTACAAAAAAACAAAAAAAAAAAACAAAAAACAAAAAAAACAAAAAAAAACAAAAAAAATCTTAGTTTAACTTTATGCCGACCTCATATTTTATTAAACCATTGATGTGGGGCCGCATTGGTTGGGTTCATGGTCGTCATCCACATGCTCCGACGTGACTTTATGCACATCTTCTTTTTTTCTTTTTTGAATATTAAAAATGAGGGATTTAAAGTAAACAATAAAAATCCTGAGTACGTAATGTCATGTCACCTTTGTTTTATATTGATGGACACCAAGTGTTTTAAGTGCTTTATTATTAATTATATAAAAAAAAATTAAAAAGAATATTTAAAATTTAGTATAAAATAAATAAGTATTAAAAGTTATATTATTAATTTTAAAAAAAAAATGTAAAATTGGTCATTGTGGTTAGCTAAATTTACAAATCACTCAATGTAGTATGAAAAATAATTTTAAAGTCCTTGTGGTAGGCGAAAATTACAAATTACTCTATAAAGTTATTTTTCGTTAACAAACTTAATAGAGTTTGCTAAGTTTTCACATCAATCCCAATAAAAACGCAACACGTAACCACCTTTGGGTGGCTCGCGGGCAATCCCAGAGCTGGCTGAGCGCAGGCCACCCCCAGCCCATGTCAGATCCGAATTTCGACAGTACTCCTCTGGCTCCTGTCAGATCCGACTGTATCAGTGGCCGGATCCGGTCAAATCAGGCCAGATCCCAGCCATTTTGGCAAGATTCGGCCGGGTCCGGTCATATCCAGCTAGATCCCGGCCATTTTGGCCAGATCCGGCCAGATTCTGCCAGAATCTGGTCTGCCGACATCCGACGACGGTGGCCGGATGTCTCCGGATTCCAGCGCCTGGATGATGCCGGATTTCGGTGCCGCCTGGTTTCGGACGACCGACTATTGCCGGATTCGGGCAGTCAGATATCAAACGTGCGTACAATGACAAAGAATATAATTTCAAAAAATGATTTACGGTTTTTAAAATCGTAAATCTTTTTCCAAAAATTAAAGAAGCTTTTACAGTCAAACCGAAAATAGTTTCGTTGACCATTATTTTCGCCCCTACCAAACACCGTAAAATACCGAAATCATTTTTTAGAAATCATTTTATGCCAAAACAAACTGAACATAAGAGTGACACGTGTCGCATTTTTGGATTGATGTAGTAACCTAACAGACTCTATTAAGTTTATAAACGAAAAATGACTATATAAAATAATTTGTAATTTTTACGTTAAATTTATTTTTTATATCACAGATAATAATTAATAAATTAGTCTAGTCATAATTTTAGATTTTTTCCCAAAAGAAAAATCTGATATAAATCCGAAGCACCAATCATGGTTACGGCCCATCCCACTCTCACTGCCTCAAGACTGAGTCAGAGACCTGAGTCCAAATGTCCAATGATAAGTTCCTAACTCTCTCACCCGAAAACGTGTCGTCGTTTGACTCGTCTCAGTTTCAAAACCGAGTTGGCTCGCACGATTCAACACCCAACACCGAGTGTGCTGACTTAACTCTTCGATCAACGCGTCTCACACTCCCCTCCTCGAAGCTCTCCCAACAGTTCAAGCAAAATACTCCACCACACTCCTCATCGCGACTGAGATGCACGCCCCCTCTCATCTTTCATCTATCGGTCTATCCACGTCCTAACCCAACTGTCACGTTTGCGCGTGCTTTTCAAGTGGCAGCGGCGCCCTACTCTTTGCGTCTTATCTTCTCCAGATTAAACGTCTATATATAGAGGGGGTTTATTGGGAGTATATGGGTGGTAGAGAGGCATCTGTTTTGTTGTTCTCCTTGCTCAGTTTGTTTTTGTTGAATTGAGAGAAGGAAGGCCTTCTAAAAATCCTGCAAATCTTTGTATGTATGTTTTTCGCGCTTTCTTAAAGAGAATTCGCTTAGATTTTGCGGAAAAATATAAAATGGTCTCCATGGTGTCCTCCCGCACCGGCAGGTGTTTGCAGCGCTACGATAGGAAAGGCTATCGCCAAGTTGTTGGGTATGTAAATTGGCGCCTGATTTTTCTTGAATCCGTGGGAAATTTCTCTTTGCAATCTTCATTTGAGAAGTTTACCCAATTGGGTATTTGTCAAATTGATTAAAACTGGGAAATTTTTGGATTCTTTTGTCATTTTGTGCAGAATTTCCCTTTACTTTCTGTTCTTCTTTCTTCTTCGAATTTTTTGTTTTCTTATGGTGATGTTTCAAATTGTGCAGATGCATACCGTACAGATACAGAGATACCAGCCAATCTTCTTCCATTAAGGAATTAGAAGTTCTTCTGATTAGTTCACAGAAGGGTCAAGCAATGATGTTCCCAAAGGTACTATTATGCCTTCCTTTTGATAATCTAATAAATTGGGTCATTTCATTTGTGTGATCTTCATCTAACATTGTTTTGCACAATTGCGTTATAACTACAGGGAGGTTGGGAACTTGACGAATCTATGGAAGATGCGGCCAAGCGTGAGACTTTAGAGGAAGCCGGTGTTACAGGCAAAGTCGAAGTGAGTATCTTGAAGTCAATTTCTTATTCAATCTCTTTTGTAATCTTCTGCCAACTCTTTTTTCTGATTCAATTGTTTGGGTTTAATTTTCCAGAAGAAATTGGGCATGTGGTTGTACAAGAGCAAGAGATGTGACATAATGCATGAGGGCTACATGTTCCCTTTGCGTGTCAACAAGGAGTTAGACCAGTGGCCGGAGAAAAATCTCAGGCAACGGAAATGGGTATGTGTCTAAAATGCAACATGCTCTGTTTTTTCCACTACCATCTCGTTTTGATGTTGTGTGTTCTAAATTTCTTTTTGTGTTTGCGTTATGTAGATGACCGTGGCCGAAGCTGGAGAAGTGTGTCAAGGTGCGTGGATGAAGGAAGCTTTAGATAAGCTTGTTAATCGACAATTGAAACCTCAGGAAGCAAATGAAACAACATAGAAGAACACAGGCAGTGTCCTTGGCTTGTTTTCTCAATCTGCCACATCTGGCATGAGGGTGGCCTGCGGCTTCTGTTCTGAACAACGAACGACTGGACCAAGAACGAGTGGGGGAGGGGGCAAAAGATGTCAAGCAGAACCAAAACTTGGATTTCCAACATAAGCAGGAATTGAAGAACTTTTGTATCTGTTCTTGGTGTCTTCATTCTTTGATTTTTTGTTCTCAATTGAGAGTGTTAACACAAATTCGCGAATCTTAGGATGTGTAGTTGAAGGCAGCAGAGGAATCTGTTACCATTTACAAATTCGATTCATTCTTCAATCTAATTGCTTCGATTCTTTGTGTATCATGTTTTGTTTGTGTTTTCCTGGATTTAACATATTAATGGTATCATTATGGTAAATGATTTGTGAGGACAAAGAACATTGTTTGAACTGTTTCCAAGACAGTTTACTTCTCTGGCACCGACAACCTCTAACCAACGGTTATATATGTCAATCGTTTTACTAGTTAGTTGAAGATCATAAGCATAACAAGATCATAACCTAACCGCTCGTTGCTTTACTTATTTTGGGATTTGGATTAGATGCTGTAATAAAATCAACAGCAAGTTCATCAGCATAGTACAATGGAGGGCAGTTATTGCTCTTGCATTGCGCTAAGAGTGTGAGTGTGGATTAGGATCGTCTTAAATTATCTGTACGAATTAAAAGAGAATTTGAACGGGTGATTGTGAGAGATCACTTATGAGACCTATCTGACTGAATAAGTGGTTGGGCAGCCTAATTTTTATTTGGTCAGGTGGGTCCTATAAGTTGTCTTTCACAATCATTTGCTCGAACTTGAGAGAATTCAGACAGATAATTTGAGAGGATCTTGATCCTGCGTTTGGCGCTATGATTTTGTGGATACAAATTGCGTTTTAAATAAAATTGCAAAAAATGCATGTTTGGCGTTTTGAAAAGGGTTAGTTTTTATTTGATTCGGATTTTAGTTATTGGGTTTTTAATTTCAAGAATAGGCTATTGAGTTTTGTCGATGTTTGAAGTAGGCATTTTTGTCGTTTCACCGTCAAAGTTAATAATTTGTTACCGATAACACTTGTCTAAATTAACACGCCACAATCCAATGGGCAAACTGATGTCAATGTCACGTCAGCAAGTGTTTTATGTCATCCACGAAAACACAAACAAAAAAAAAGTATACCTTCCCTTTATTATGAGATAATGAAGAAGAGAATAAAACTTAGAATATTACTAGATAAAAACCACTTTCTACAAAGGCGATGAAGAGTAAATACTAGAGATTGTTTCAATTTTTTAACAAGGAGAGAGAGCAAGGACTAAGGAGGAAACTAACAGTCAGAGAAGTCAGGGGACAAAGATACGAAAAATGAATTACAAAAAGAAATTGAGAAGAATGAGGTGACTATGAAATAATGCTAGAAGTCTCTTTTGTGTTAGTCTTGTATCCCTTTAAAAATGAGATAGCTTTTAAAATTATCATTAGGGTTATGATTGATCACTATTAAATTTTGATTAAATTGTGATTTTAAAAGTCGTCTCATTTTTGTAAGAGCACGAGAAATTCCTAGAATTACTCGGTGACAATGTGGTTGGCGAAGAGCTAAGCATTGAGAACAAGATAAAAACCAGTAATAAGGACCTCAAGCTAAGAAATAAGAAGCTAACATGTCATATGAATCTCTTCACATTTACTTGATGATGCGACCTCCCACTTTCTCAATTCCTATCTTACGTTATGATTTATGAGTAAGCTTATGAATTATCTTTTTATCTTTCCAAAGTTGAAATGGCTTTTAAAATTACAATTAAATTCGTGTTGGATCGCTGTTGAATTTTGATTCAATTATAATTTTAAAAAACATATCAATTTTCGAAAGATAAAAAGATGGTCCCCAACATTACTCATTGCACGATTATCTACATGACAAAATTAGGAAAAAAAAGAAAAATAAATTGTACCTTTTTCAGAAGCGACATTTCTTCGGTGAGAGCTTCTCAATTCACGTTTTCAGATTTTTGTTTTTCTAAAGCTTTTTTTAGATGACTTGCATTTGCCGACATAGCATTGATAATAGGATGTTGACATCGATGCGGATGTATCAAATGAGACATACGTGATAAATGACAAACTGTTCACTTTGATAGTAAAATGACAGAGGGATCTATTTAAAAGATCTCTTACTTCTCCATCTCCAATTTATATATTTTTTTTTCAAACTAACAATTGGATCTATAACCCCCATGTGGGTTCTATATTTAAAACCTAGAATCAAATGGTTGGCTTTTAAAAAAAATAGGCAGAGATGGATGGAAGATGGGCATGAGATGAAGAAATAATATTTTTCTATTTAAAAATCTGGCAAAACTTGAAGACGTTATTCTTGAAATTAGAAATCTAAAGACTAAATCCAAATCATTTGAAAACTAAGAACTAAATATGATTTTTCCTCTTTTGAGAAGAGACGGTCTTAAAGGAGGTCGAATCGCGATGTTAAAAGACAAACAACAATTTTTACAAACGATTAACTTAGTTTTTAAAAATCATATTTTTATTAACTACGTTTCGAAATTATTACTTTTTTTCAACCGCAAATTTTTAAACCTTTAAACAAAATCGACACTAAAAGAAAGAAGAACTCTCATCTTAACACCAACCTTTGGCTGAATTTATATTCCTTATGAGTATGAGGTTAGTGTTGGGTAAATTGTAGTGTAAAAGAGTAAAATAAAGCTTAGCAACCAGCCAAAGGGAACTAATTTTGTTTTTGAAAAAGAACAAAAAAGGAGTTTATTTGTCCGTTGGAAGTTGGAACGGCCATCACTAAACAGGCAAAATAAATAAATAAATTTAGAAAAAAAAAAAAAAAGGTTTCAACTTTCAACCATTCCGAAGGGTGCAATAGACACTCGTTGGAAACGATACAACCATTTAAAATTATGCATCAATTTAGAAAACGTGCAAATTTTTTTAAGAAAACGTGCAATTAATACTCAATACACTTTTTAAAAGAGTTCAGTTGCATAATATTTTCAACAACTACTCACTTATTCTCTCTATTAAATTATAATTACAATTTGAAAAATGCTACACACCTACTCCTGATATTCAACTTTTTTACAATTTGTTGACACGTGTCAACGTGCGATTAGAATTACCTCAGTTATTAAAAAAAAAAATTAATACCTTCCAATCATATGCTGGCACGTGTTAACAAATTGTATAAAAGTTGTAGATCAATTGTAGGTCTAACATTACTCATTTATTCTTTGCGGAAGACAGTTTGTTATTTTGCAAGGCAAACTCTGTGGAATGACGGAGATTATGAGATTGCTGGAGAAGTATGAAATTGCCACTCGCCAGAAGCTCAACAAGGCGAAAACGTCTATCTTTTTCAGCAAGAATACAAGTCCAGAAAGGCAACAAGAAATTTCCCAGCTTTCAGGTTTTCAAGTCACTCAGAGGTGTGAGAAGTACCTTGGGCTGCCTACACTTGTGAGGAAGTCTCGCTCCCGAGCTTTCCAAAGCATAAAGGATATAAAGTGTGGAACAGGCTACACAATTAGAAGGTAAAATTCTTTTCACAAGCAGGGAAGGAGATCCTCCTCAAAGCAGTTATTCAAGCTATCTCTATGTACAACGAGCATCTTGCAGCTTCCCATTGGTTTGTGTAAAAAAATAAATGGTATGATGCAGAAGTTTTGGTGGTGACACAAAGAGAATGAGACCAAGATCCACTAGATGAGCTGGGGCCGAATTGGAATCTTGAAAAATCAAGGGGGTTTGGGCTTCAAATATTTGGTAAATACTTCAATAAGGCTCTACTAGCAAAGCAATCTTGGAGACTTTTGACGAACCCTACTTCTTTGGCTGCTCAGATAATCAAAGCAAAGTATTATCCAAACTCTACTATTCTGGAAGCTACTATGGGTAAACGACATTCTTTTGCTTAGAGGAGCTTAATGCCTACATGTGATGTACTTAAAATTGGGCTTATATGGAGGGTGGGTGATGGTCGAGATATTCAGATTTGGGGTGCCAAATGGATTTTGACTCCAATTTCCTTTTTCTATTCAAACTCCATGCCGAGGCTTTGTGGCGGATGCTAGAGCGATAGAGCTTATCGACCAAGACACAAAGTGGTGGAATACAAGGCTCATCCATGATAACTTCTCTTAAAACGGAGCTCATACTATCTGTCAAATTCCTTTGTGCCCGGTGCAAGCAATGGATTCTCTAGTTTGGCGAGGTACAACTAATTATGTGTTTTCTGTTAAAAGTGTGTATCACATGGAAAAGGAGTTACAAGCTATTCAACGCAGTTGGAGCTCTCGGGAGGGTGTTGGGGATTCTGTTTGGAAGATGATTTGAAACCTAAAAATCATGAATGCCGTCAAAATGTTCATGTGGAAAGTGTGTAATGACCTTCTTCCAACCAAGGTGAATCTTCTCTGACGAGGGGTGGTCTCTGATTCATTATGCCCGATATGTTTGCGAGAAGATGAAATGGTAAAGCATATTCTATGGAGTTGTCCATCCGCCCAAGATGTATGGGGTTGTGGCCCCATAAATATTCAAAAAGGCATAGTTGGAGGTCTCACTTTTTTTGCTATCTTTGAGGAACTCATGGGGTGATGTGATCTTCAGGATCTTGAGCTCGTGCTTGTTATGGCTAGAAAAATCTGGTTTCGACGGAATGGGGTGGTGCATGGAGGCGAATTCACTCATCCCCAACAAGTATTCAGGGAAGCAAATGCCTCCATTGAAGAATTTCAAATAGTTGAAGGGCTAAGTATGACAGTTCCAAGCCCTACCCCTGCTAGTTCTCAAGCACTATGTAGGCCACCTCCCTCAAGTTTGTTTAAAGTTAATTGGGATATACAGATGTGGATAAAAAGCAAGGGAGGATTGGATATGGCCTTATTGTTAGGGATCATGAGGCGGCTGTCTTGGTTACGCGAAGCACTACAAGGAATTATCTAGCAACACTTGAGGTGGCTGAAGCGCTGGTAGCTCACCATGTTGTGGCAACAAGTAAGGAAATGGGTTTCCATGATATCAAACTGAAAGGGGATGCTTTACAGATTGTCAATGTGATTAAGGCGATATGTAACAACTGGAGTAGCATTGGTCACATAGTGGATGGAATCAAAATGGAATTGAGGCAGCTACGATCTTGGAGAATTGACCATGTCAAGAGGGATGCAAATCAAGCAGCTCATACCATAGCCAAAGAGACTGTTTTGGGAGTCAGGTAGAGTTTGGGTTTAAGAAATTCTAACTTGTATCTGTAATATTAAATCTAGGGAGCTTGTACCCCTAGGTGATTGAAGTTTTTTCAATAAAGATTATCATTTAAAAAAAAAAATTATCCATACAATTTGAAAAAGAAGTTCTGAAGAGAACTTTTCAGAATAAGTAATGCTACATATTACATATCATCATCTTCATTCTACTAGGTTGATGTAACAGAATCTATCAGCCATTATTAAAAAAAAAAATAAAGAATTGATAAGTACTGCCACATCAACGCAAAATAATAAGAGTTGTGATTGATGCATAACACAATTATACAACACTTGCACAACACAAGACATATGGGTGGAACCCATGTAGTGGATGGGGAGTGATTAAAACACTTACACTACACAACAATGACACAACACCAAGACACAATGAATGTGGGCCTCACTCCATTGTGCCTTGGTGTTGTATCATTGTTGTGTAGTGTGAGTGTTTTAATCATTTCTCGTAGTGGATTCCACTCACATGAGTCTCACCCTATGTGTCTTGTGTTGTGCAAAAATATTTTCTCCAATAATAAAAGTATAGTATATAACACTACTCTTTT
This sequence comes from Alnus glutinosa, assembly GCF_958979055.1. NCBI lineage: Eukaryota > Viridiplantae > Streptophyta > Magnoliopsida > Fagales > Betulaceae > Alnus > Alnus glutinosa. The sequence goes on along the minus strand of NC_084889.1, from coordinate 28,374,501 downwards.
AGAATTACTATACCCAAATTTTAGGTGATTTTTCTTTTTGTATACTAAAGGTGATTTGTTTTGGTAATAATTTTCAATAAGTGGGGACAAATATCACCACAAAGATAGTGTGTAAAGGCTCAAAATCGTTATCCAATTTCCATGTCAAATGTCTTTCTTGTCTACTATTATTCAACAAGTGGGTTTAATAATATTTTTAAGAAGATACCAAGTAGCACTTCTTTATTTCACAATTATTTTAGTATGTTAATGTTATGGCCGGGCTTCGATATTTGTCAGTGAGACTGCTAGTGAAATAACAATAAAAGTAACAATTTGACACTTCAATGAGCCAAGTCATCTTCTAGCACACGGTTATAATCTCACCGGTTTTCTGATAATAATACTCTGGAAACGCATTCTATTAATAATGCTGAATTTAAATACAAATTATTCAAATAACTACCCACAAGATCGATGGAAATGACTAACCACTACCCATAATATAGGATAACTTCTACGGTTGAGACCCACCAACACATTAACTTCCACCTAAAACAGCAGCCCATTAACAATAATTGCTCATAAACAATTAACCCTAATTACATAACTCACAACTACTAAACATATTAATCCTATCACTACTAATTAATTACATTAACCCCAAAGCAATTAATGTAATAGTCATTTACTAATCATTAGATTTTACTATAATGAGTAACCTCTCCTCCCTGATCGAGACGGATGGACATTATCCCGTGTAATATGGTTATCCTAACAAGCAATATCCGAACCGCCAACCAATCACGTGAAATAGCAACTAAGAATCTTAATCCTTTACGAATATGCTGTTGGTTGATAGTGATTAGTGGGTCCATTGAGAGAAGAATTAATATTATTGTTCTTTAATTTGATTGACATTGATTGGCGGTAGGCTTCGTGTAAATTAACCAATGGACAATCTTGCTGTGAGTAACGGTTACGTTCAGTCAGATGGAAAGAGTGCCATTGAAATATTTAGTTTCCGACAAGACAGCCATTTTTGTAGCAATCAGCTTTGCCTTTGATTCATTCTAAGCACCCAATAAATGATGATCATTACACACTCTTTTTTTTTTTACGCAAGAATCACAACCACATACTTTTCATTGGTGTGAAAAGTAGTTCCATATCAATATCATTGCAAAGACCAACCGTTGTAAATGAAGTGAGCAGTGTCTTTTCATCAACTTGTTCCTGTTTGTGTTGGATGATGAGAGATGGTTGAGAAGGCAACGTTGAGTGGAGCTCACCAAATCCTAATTCGAATCTTATGTTAAGACCATTTATATTGGGCTATTAATGTAGTAAAAAGTAATAAAAAAATATATATATTTTTTCATTATTCGACTACCCGCTTTAGGGTGCGTTTGGGATTACGATTTCGTAGAGAAAAAGTGCGATTTTAAACCAAATCGCAGAAAATGAATCGTTTGAAATTGTGTTTTTAAAAAATTGCGATTTGAAAACGCAGAAAAGTGTTTATTCAAATCGCAGGCAATATGGTACTTTTTTGAAAACGCAGTATTTTAAAATGTTAAACTACGATTTTAAAGGCCAAACTGCGATTTTGCCAAACGCTTAACTGCGTTTTTAAAAATCACTTTTTTTAAATCGCACATTTTAAAATCGCTATTTTTTTATATCGCACTTTTTTAAATCGCAAACCCAAACAAATCCTTAATTAAAGAATTGGCTAGCTGCTACGGTTTGCTCGTACCGTAGCTTAATAATGTATAAATAAAAGTAATAAAAAAAAATTAATCTAATTCTATCTCTTTTCTTTGAAAATAGTAAAAGTAGATATAGAAATAGAGAAATGATTAAAACACTCACACTACACAACAATGATGGACCCCACTTCATTGTGCCTTAGTGTTGTGCCATTGTTGTGTAGTGTGAGTGTAAGGATCATTCCCCATAGAAATATACTTCAATTTGAACAATGAAAGAGTTGAGTCGGATGTAGGTAGTTTAGAAAAGTTGGTAGTTAAAATAAAAAAATGTGTTTTTTAGTTAAATTTTAGCTAAATATTATTGAGCCGGATGTGAATGCTCATAAAGAATAATGAGTGGTTTTAGATACTTCCCGAGTAGGATTCAAATCCGCATTATTGTATGGGGTGCAATACATTTTTTATGGACCATTCATTTAAAATGAATAGTCCAAACAGTGCCAACAATGCAAAAAAAAAAAAAGAAAAAAAAAATAAAGGGAAAGAGGTGGCTTGAATAGTTTTGGTGGGGCAGCCAAGGGTGGTTCGACCATGAAGGAGACAGGGTGACTTGGGGCCATGCCTCCCTCCTGTTCCCCCAATGGCCCGCTTGAGCTAAAAAAAAAAATATTTACATGACGTTTTTAGGCTTAAATCCAATGGAGTAATTTAATTCATCACTCCATCAACTCCATTCCTCCAAATCTTATGTGGCGTGGTCATCCCAATTTAAAAAATCAATTTTCATGTATTAAATGCTATGAGAAAAGATGCTACAAAAGCATTTTAGAGATGAGAGTAATGTATAAAATTACTCAATCCAAGGTACTCCCCCACCCTAAAAAAAATCTAAAAAAATAAAATAAAATAATTATTTGGCGATCCGGCTCTCTAAAAAAAATTATATAAAAATGGTCTCTCACAACTGTTTGTAGATTTTTGAAGTCTAAATTCAAAAGCACATAATCTAGCCGCTACAAAAAAAAAAAAAAAAAAAAAAAAAAAAAAAAAAAAGGGAAATGCTACACATTTCAAAAAATTTCTATAAAATTTGATTCACAAATGATATGTCACAATCTTATGTGATCTATCATTTTAGCAAATATGTTTCAATTTCATGGAATTGTAACACATCAGCTAGAAGCATAATTTTAGAAAAAAATAATAATTAGGAAGTCTAGAATTTCTCAAAGAATAAAGCTGGCCTGGACTCAAATATTTAGTAAATCATCTTCCTCTTCTAGCTAGGTTTAATTTTTCTTTTCTTTTCCTCGTAGCTAACCCCATTATCTAGTGTTATTTTGGTTGGATTAATATTGATTAAGTTAACTATTTTAATTAGCAGGTAATTCGGACAAAAAGAATTTAATAAAATTTTACGAAATAATCTCGTTGAGAGACAGTTAGATAGGAGCATGCGAATCGGAATGGTAGGCAGCATAGGGCACACACTTGACTTCTCAATTAGTTTGCCATATATATATATATATATATATATATATCTTTTGTTTATTTATTTATTTATTTTTTGATTAACTTCACTTAAGGGTACCAGACTTTTACCATTTGAAAGAAAGTATCTGAACTTCAAAACGTCTCAATTTAGAGTATCTATTTTTCGGAAAGTCTCAATTAGGAGTCATCCATAAGAATTTTCCGTTAAATTCTATCAAAATTCTGAAATTACTCCGGTATTTATTTTTTTTTAAAAAAAAAATTATAAAAATTATCAAAGATTCAGGCATGGGTATTTTTGTAAATTTCGTTAAATTCTAACCAACACCTAAATCCTAGCAATTTTTTTCCTAAAAAAAATGAGTATTTTTTTTTTTCGAACAAAGAAAAAAAAATGAGTGTTTTAGGAATTTGATAGGATTTAATGAAAAATCCTAACAGAGAACACATAATTAAAACTTTTCGAAAAATTGATACCCTAAATTAAAATATTTTGAAGTTCAGGTACCTTATTTCAAACTTGGTGCAAGTTCGGTACCCTTAAGAGAAGTTCTCCCTTTTTTTTTTTTTTTTTTTTTTTTCTTTTTTATAAATTTATCATTAAATTTGTAGAATTCACATGTAAATCCTACAGATTTAATGATAGATTTGTCCATCTCTTGTACGGAAATTAATAAGGGATGGGCAAAAGATAGAAACCGACTTTTTTTTTTTTTAATTTTTTTTTTTAATTTTTTAGAAAATTCGTTTTTCTTATAGATTTATGAGGATGAGTGATCTTTCCTTCCTCCAAGGTGGAATTGGAGAAAGGATATTTAAGATTATATTGCACGAGTGACCAGCAATAATTATAAAGCCCATGAAAATACATGTTGACTTTATTTTGATTTTCTAAAAAAGAAAATTAAAAAAATTTGATTTAATACCTTCTTGCATCCTCAAATTCACAATCTAGTAGCCATGCGTGTAATGGATCCGGCTTCTGTGCTGTAATTCTCATTATAGCACAGATGCTGTAAAAATATTGAAAGGCTTAGATTTAATCACATTTCTTTTCAGCTACACGTCGTCGTTTTTAATCCAAAGTCGTCTTCTTTTGTTTTTTACCCAAAGTCTTCTTCTTCCCTTAGGACCTTACAGAGAAGAAGAAGACACATTCTCTCCTTGTCTCTTTCACGTGTCTTTTTCTCTGACTCTTCCCTCTCAAATGTCCTTCCCTCCTCAAACAAGAAGCCACTTACCATTCCTTCTCCAGCAAAAAAATTATGCTTCAATGAAATTTCAAGAGGAAACTTTATAGCAAGAAATCAAGAAGCCGAAATTGAAGATTTCAGTGAAAAACATAGAGAAGTATGGAGAGGGTGTGAGGATAAAAGAAAAAAGAAAAAAAGAAAAAGAACCGGAAAAGAGAGAGAAGGCGTGAGGATAGAGAAATAGAGGTGAAGCCGTGAGAGAGAGAGAGAGAGAGAGAGAGAGAGAAAAAAAAGAGGACTAAAGCTGCAAAAGAAGGTATAAAAACGCCTCATCTCTCTCTCTTGATTTTCATGGGTGAGAGTATAACTGTATGTGTGAAATTGTGCAACGGAAGATTTAGTAAAACCGTCTTCTCTGCAAGGGTCCTAAGGGAAGAAGAAGAAGAAGACTTTGGGTAAAAAACATAAGAAGACTTTGCATAAGAAACGACGACGTGTGGCTTAAAAGAATGGTGATTAAATCTGAGCCTTCAAATATTTTTACAACATCTGTAGTTCTCACTAAAGCACAGAAGCCAGATCCCCATTTGTTTCGGTGTAAAATGGTTTTAGCATTTTTCGATGTTTGGTGAGGGGCAAAAATAATAGTCAACCGAAAAATAATTTTTGTTTAACAAAAAATGCTTAATAAATTTCAGAAAATTATTCATGCTTTTTAAAAGTGTAAATCATTTTCCCAAGACTGCAGATGCAGTCAATCCTCTTTTAAACGACGTAGTCGACTTTCACACTCAAGTAGTCGACCATCATAGGAATCCGACAATCATCACCGGATTCTGACAAGTCAGATTCTAGCACCGGTCGAAATCCGACAACGTCCGGCACCGTCGACGAATTCCGACGGTACTATGCTAGATTCTGGCCAGGACGCCCAGATCTCGGCCATCTGGCCGAGATCCTACCAGAACGGCTAGATCCCAGCCAGCTGGCCGTTCTGTGCCAAATTCCATCCGTTCTGGCCAAATTTCGACCTCCTTTGCTGAAATCCGGCACAAAGGGCCAGATTTCGGCCACCTTCGCTAGAATCTAGCCAACCCAGATTTTAGTGATACTGACCGGATTCCGGCCTTCATCGCCAGAATCCGGCAACAATAGCCGAAATTTTACTGGTCAGTGTGGAAATCTCGTCACCAGTAATTTTTTCATTGGTGATTTATGATTGAACTTGAATGGTAATATTTATAATTGAACTTTTGTGGGTAATTTAAATTTATTGTCGGATATTTTTTATGCCTCTCTCAATTTGAAAATATATGATTATTGTTAGTCAATGTGTATTTCTTAGTTAAACGTAAGTTTTTAGTTGTTTTTTAATATTATTTTATATTAATATTTTTATGTTGTGAATAAAAATTAATTTTTATAAGTTAATATGATTGAATGAAAATATAAAAATTTCGTACGCGTCAAACACCGGAAAATGTTTTTCGCCGAAAATATTTTTCTAAAAAATGACTTCCTTGAAAATATTTTACGATGGAAAACATTTTATGCCGAAATAAATGGAACATCAAATGTATTTCCGTTTAAAAACAAATTAGTCATATTTATAATTTTTTTTTTTTTTTTTGACATGTCCACACAAGAGGGGGAGGAGAGATTCGAACTAGTGACCTCCGCTTCATGAGGCGTGGTCTCCAGTCAATTGAGCTACCTCTTGGGGACTAGTCATTTTTATAATTAGTCTAAGAGGGTTACAGCCTTTGTTTTTTTTTTTTGGTAGGGGTTGCAGCTTTTTAATGATGTGAGAAACAACCTCAAAACTATTCATAAAACACAAAGAAAAAAAATTATATTAAATTGGTCATAGTTACGTTATGATCTTTTTTTTTTTTTTTGAAAAATAATGATAAATGATATCATTATTTAAAGGAAATATGTGACAACCCGCCGCCGCGGGGGGGGGGGGGGGGGAAATTGGAAAAAAAATTGTAAAATAATTTTTTGGCCGCTAGTCTCTGCGCATAAGATCTTTTGGCTTCGTCCCTGGACAAAGCTACCTTAGCCATTCGATGGGCAGCTTTGTTGGCCTCCTGTCGAACATGCCTCACATCATAATACATAAGGCTATGAAACCGAACCTTGACATCCTCAATCAATTGCCCATAACCACTCCAACAAAAGGAATCTTGTCGCAAAGCCGAAACTACTAGCAATGAGTCTTCTTCAAGAACCACCCTTTGAGGTACGTTTTGATCTAGTGTCAAATAAATTTATGAGGTTTCAAAATAATTTTATAACTCCTGCGGTAAGCTTTTGTATCAAAATAACCATTCCATATAAATTCCAACCATTTTTTTTAACAAAATCCTAATGAAATCATAATTTTACCTTCAAGTATAAAATAAAAATAAAGGAAATAAAAATGTCAGATGGGGTGTTTGGCCACTCCTTTCGGCTAGTTTTGGAAGTGGTCTCGACCACCCAAAAAATGATCACTAAAAATGGCTGAATCACTCCCAGAAACCTATGGAAGTATTCGAATACCCTCAAACCCAATTAGAAAGGGCGGTCAACCACCCTTAAGGGTCTTCTCTTTATTTTTATTTTGAGTTAAATAACCTATTGGTACCTGACTTTTACGTGTTTTTAAATTTAGTACATCAATTTTGTTTTGTATCATAGGTGGTACATGAATTAGAAGTAAAAACGCATTTAGTACCTCTATTAGATTTTTTGTCCAAATTTTAATGCCTTGCCACTTGTCAACTGCTGAGGTTGACATGTGGCACTATATAAAAAATTAAAAATTAAAAACTTTAAAAAATTAAAAAAAAATTAAAAAAGAAAAAGAAAAAGAAAAAAGAAGAGGGGTGGCTCATGGCAGAAGAAAAAAAAAATTATGGGTTTTGGCCCTTGGGGGTGCATTGGCCACCCCTCTTCTTTTTTTCTTTTTTTTAATTTTTTTTTAATTTTAGTTTTTTTTAAAGATATATATATATATATATAAGTAATGATTCAATGCCACCCAAAGATACAACTTTTCACCATCTTGCCTATGTGGCAAGGTAGTCCCCCACTATTTTTTGAGTTTTTTTATTTTTTAAAAATAAATTAAGGTGGGGGACCACCTTGCCACATAGGCAAGGTGGTGAAAAGTTGTATATTTAGGTGGTAGTAAATCATTACTCTATATATATATATATATATATATATAGTGTCACATGTCAACCTCAGCGTTTGACACCTGGCGAGCCGTTAAAATTTAGACGGAAAATATAACAGAGGTACCAAATGAGTTTTTACCTCTAATTCAGGTACCACCTATTATACAAAAGAAAACTGAGGTACTAAATTTAAAAACACGTAAAACTCATGTACCAATGAGGTATTTAACCCTTTTATTTTTTTATAACTTTATTTATTTGATGATAAAGCTATATTTTATATGAGTAGTGTCGAAAAGATGGCCGACATTCGTATAGAACGAAGATTTTGATATAATGGCGTACTATTACCACATGATAGTAGGGATTTATTTGTTAGAATAATCATTTTAAAATCCTAGGGATTTATTTGTTATGAAGTTCAACCGCATGGACTAAAATTAAAATTCTAATTGATCCTTTCGATCGGTTCAAATTATTAAGCAAAAAAATTACACCATTGGTTCTTGTGGTTTGCTCTTTTTTATATCAAAATTAATTCAGAGATTCCTGTGGTTGGCTTAATTCACAAATTGCTCCCTACAGTCAAATTCCGTTAAATATTTTGACAGATTCCATTAGGCGCCACATCAGCGACAATAAGATGGCAACACGTATCTTTCAGACTAAAAAATTATAAATATATTAAAAATATAAATAATACTTAATTTTTTTTAAAAAAAAATTAGAAAAGAGGAGGCCGCATGCCAACCCCAGCCACCCTTATTGGCTGGGGGTGGCTGCTGATTCTTTTCTATTTTTAATTTTTTTTAATATTTTAAGTTTTATTTATTTATATTTTAAATATATATATATATTTTTTTTATTTTGATCGACATGTGTCGCTATTTTATTCCCGTTGACTTAGAGGCTAACGGAATCTGTCAAAATTTATAACGAAATTTGACTCCTGAGAGCGATTTGTAAATTAAGCCAACCACAGGGATCACTGAATTAATTTTGATACTAGAGAGCGATTTGTAATTTAAGTCAACTACAAGGACCAATAGTGCAATTTTTCCTTATTAAACATGCGCCATCCATGGGGTTCAATGTGGACATGTTAACCTAGAATTTCATATCCAAATATGCAAATCAAACTCTAGGCACTCCTAGTTTAAGTGTGAATAGTAAACCTAATTCAGGTTTGACTCTACCTCTTTGTCTATAAATAGGCTCATACTCTACGTATAAACGATAGACTAATTATTTTATGCAATGAACATATTTTTTTCTCATAAGCTAATTTAGACATTGAAGCGAGATCCCTGGAAGGATCTCTTACAGTTTGAGAAAATCTTGACAAGTCAAAACTCGATCATTTTAAGGAATGATGAGCATTTAAAATGGCAGAAATTCCCAAACAAAAACTCACCTAGCTAGTCTTAAAAAAAATAAATTACGGTGGCTTTTTTATTTATGCACCACTTTTTGTATTTTTATAATCATCCTATCATGTGGTGAATCTCACATTGTGGCATCCACATGGTGAGATGATTCTTGATTTAAGGCTCTATTTGGTCGTCACCTTCTGCTGTTTAATTGGTTCGCATTGAAAATATGAAACCATTAACATCTAAATTTTGAAACAAAGTTTCCTTAATTAATTAAATAATTTCAAAACCTTTTTCATGCTCACCTAACCGTGCATACCTTGCCTATTATATATATATATATATATATATATATTTTTGAACAAATAGCATGTGTTATTATTACATCTGAAAGCCCAAAAGCTACATCATGAGAAATAAGGGACAAACCCCCCACACTCTTAAGTCAGAAGGATCTGACTTAAAAAACAATTACATATGTAGAATCTCAAATTTTACTAAAATTACAATCAGCCCCCTAACAAAGAAAATTTTAGTAAAACTTAAGTTACACATAAGCAACTGTACATAGAAACTAGAGAATACACAAACACATCTAACAGAAAATTCAATCCAAGTCGTCGGAGGAGAGCACTGTCTTCGCCGGAGACCGGTGCGCGTACAACACGCGCCTCCCCCGAAGCCGCCAAACATCAGATCAGCCACCCAGTGCCCGGCCATCGCCTTTGCATGACGAAAAACGACAGAGCGAGACCTCCACGCGCCGGTCGAAGAGAAAACTTCACTGGCGTGTGACAATCACGCGCCGGTCACCGATGATCCCGACGGCCGGAACAAGAAGACACCGGTGAACCCATCTGAGCGGCGCATGTCTCTAAAAAGCCGATGGATAAGCGTAGATCTAGCATCAAAAGTTGAACAGTTTAGGCACTAAACGCTCCACCGGCGAGACAAAACGAAACACAAAACTCCCCACCGGACGCCTCGAGAAGAACCTCCTGCCAGAGAAAACGAGAAGAAAGAAAGAAAAACCAGCTAAAAACAACACAAAACTCCAGAGCCCAAAAGACTCGGAGAACAAAACTCCACAGCCTTACAACTGGGAGAAAACTACCATACCCATGGTACACACCATGGAGGAAACAAAAAACTCCACCAGAAGCCTCCCTTCCCGGCGATCATCAATATGCTTGCCTATTATATTATATATATATATCCCATTCTCAAAACCCCATTTTTCTCAAACCATTTCATTAAACACTTGTCAGAGCATGTCTGGTTTCTTCCCTCATTTTGCAAACATGTCAATCATAGAGCTCTTCACAAACACATAAAAGACACACCCAAGACATAAACACTTGGCTACGCCCGCCAATGAAGTTGGAGTTTTACTCAATTTGTGTGGAATGGACATGCACTTGCACGAGTTTGGAGTATAAACGATATATCTGCCACCTCATCTCGTACATGTGCAGCATCGACTTCATGTCCAGATTCATCGACACGTCTAAATTCATTTGAAGACTCATTTAAACAATCTCTAACTAACGGATAACTTAGAGATAAGATATTCTGTATTTTTGAATTATATTTTCTGTTATATACTTTTGAATTTCAAACACAGATAGGATTATATGTAATCTAAACCTCTATATATACTGTTTTGAAAATCAATGAAATCATTCAAGTTCAAAACCTTTCATGGTATTAGAGCCTTAATTGCTCACGCTACTTTTCGATCTTTGTATTTTTGAATTATATTTTCTGTTATACACTCTTGAATTTTGAACTTGGATAGGATTACATGTAATCTAATCCTTTACATAAACTGTTCTAAACATCAATAAAATCATTCAAGTTCAAAACCTTTCAAGGAGTTTGCCCGACATGAATGGATACACAAAATAGCTTTGCCTTAAAGGAATTCTTGGGTATAAAAATAATAATAAGAATCATTTTATGCATCATATTTACTCTTCCTTTTTCTTTTTCAATATATTTGAAGGTTGTCAATCGATTGCATGTGTTGTGGCATTGAAGAAGTAAAAGAAGGTGCGTGCTAGCTTCTATGCTAAGTTGGGGGAGGTGGCACTAGTAGAGGGTGGCTTAATTTGGTGGGAGTTGGTGTTGATAGTGGTGATTCTGGTGAATGTCTGAAGAGGACTATGGGTGAAAATATTTTATTTTAAGCCTTAAAAAATATAAAGGGAAAGCTACATTTCCCCTCCCCTTCCGACAACTACCCAATTTACAATGTCTCCTAATTTTTCAATATCTTCCTAAGTTAGGAATCTTTGTTAAGTTAAATGGCAAGCGCATCACGTGATCTGCATGTGATGTTAAAATAACCATTAAATTTATCCTTAATTTAAAAAATTCTAATAAAAAAAAATCTAAACGGATCTGTTGCGACACACAGCTTGGCCATGGGTCCATGTGATTGATCTAAATTACAAATCGTTCATTGTTATATCAAAGTGAGTTCAGAGGTCCGTAGGCTATGCCAAAGAAATAATTTAGTTCATGAAGTCAAATGCCGTTAAAACATTTGATGGATTCTATTAAGTGTCACATCAGCGCCAATAAAATAATTACGCGTGTCACTCTTAATAAAAAATATACATTTATAAAACTAAATATATATATATATATAAACAAAAAACAAACAAAAAAAAGAAAGAAAGAGAGGATAGGGGTGGCTGCCCAATGGGTTGAGGGTGGCTTGTAGACCACCCCCACCTCTGGGGTGGCTCATGAGCCATACCCAACCATTGGGATTGATTTTACATTTATCTAATTTTAATTTATTTAGTTAATTTGGATTATCAAATAATGATATAAATTTTTGTACGTTCCATTGATATGAATATAAATACATCATTCAAAATGATGTATTATTATATAATCATATTTCTTAGGGATGTACACGCATGACAATTATTAACTACTAATAATTGCTAACCACATAACCATAAATAACCGCAATCGAATAACCGCTTAAGTCGGTTGCGATTACCGATTATAAAGATTGACAAAAGCGGTTAATAACTTGGTAAGAAGTAACTGGTTTTATAATATATTATATATATTAAAAATATATAATAATAATAATAATTGTTCCTGCTGAGGTCTTTGATTGTGCAATTGCTAGAGATTGACGTTTATGCATGCTTACAGGAAAACATGAAAAAATGGAAATTGTATGGTTTATCAAAGTCTAGCTATACTTGAGCTTGAGGACTCACTCAGCCTGGTGATGATAAATTATTGTAACTACTAATACCAGCCATCTAAATCAAGGCTTGCTTGATTTTATCTGAATTTATGTTTATTTTAATATGCCATTATTTATAAAAAAATATATTGAAATGGTGCAACAATCAAGGGTTAAAATAAAAAAGTGTTTTAGATTTTTATGAAAAACGGTTATAGTTAATAACCAACTTTCAATAACCATACAATCGCCGGTTGCGTTTAACCGTAACAGGCCTAACGGTTATTAGGGCTGAGCATGAGGCGGGGGGGTGGCGGGGATGGGGATTTTTTGACCCCGTCCCGCAGAGGTGCGGTTTCTCCAAAGGGAACCCGCACCCCGTGAAAATCCCCATGCACCCGCGCGGGGCGGGGATCCGCGGGTATGTGGGGATCCCCGCGGGTTTAGTTCCCCCAATAACCAAAAAACAAGACCCAAAATTCAAAATTCCAATTCTTTCCCTTTTCCCACACTTTCCCAGCATCCAAACATAGAACACAACTAAAAATCAACCACAACCCAAAAATCCAGATCAATAATCATAAGTAGAATTCTGTATATATATAATGAGCAAACCATCATATTCAGAGTAATACAAACTTCTCTTTTACTAAATATGGAGTTTCATCAAAACAAAAAATAAATTGGTTAAAGTATATATATACATGCTAGGCATCGTCAAACAGGGGAGAAAAAAAAAAAAAAAAGGGGGAAAAAACTAAAATTTGAAATAGCAGTTCCTGGAGAAGAAGAGAGAGCAGTACCTGAAGAAGGCTTTGGAGAAAAAGAAGAAGAAGAGGGACTAAAATCACGCCCCCTTCTGATTTGCTTGGGAGACCCATCTGGGGAAACACTTCTTGACAAACTCCTCCCTCAGTCAGGAGGTGACCTAGAAAGAAGAATCTAGAAGAAAAGAAAAAGGAAATATGAAGGGGGGGCACTGGAAGATAATAAGAAGGGTTAACAAATTAGGGTTTTTTGTTTTGTTGTTGTTGTCGTTTTTTTTTTTTTTTTTAATTTAGGTGGGGAGGGGCGAGGCAGGGCGAGGATTCGTGGGGAAAAAAAAATTAAAACCCGTGCCTCGCCCCGCACAGGTTGGTTAAAATCCAACTCGTACCCGCGAAAAAAACACTAAAACCCTCGTTTTTAGGGGTGGGGGTGCAGGTTGGGGCGGGTTTGCCGGTTTTTGCTCTCCCCTAATGGTTATGGTTCTTTAAAATTGAATAAACATCTAAACCGGTTGTGATTGAGGTTAGGAGGAAATAACATCAACCGCAACCGATTGTATACCCTTAATCTTTCTTCATACTCTCTTACACCATTCAAAACTTCAAATCTCCCACTAATATAAATATATAAATGTTTGTTTATTGGCATTATTGCTTCTGTTTTTTTCCTCTAACATCAAATGGCGCAAGATAAGTGCGTTTGATTATGCAACTTCATAGGTGGAACGTGTATTTTTCAAACAAAATTACAAAAAGCGTCTTCTTTGGAGTGTTCATAAATAATAATAATAATAATAATAATAATGATAAATAAATAAAAAAGGCAATTTGAAATTATGAAAAAATTCATATTTTCGTGTAGCAGGTAAGGATATACAATTTTAAAATGTATGATTTTTGTTAAGCAATTTCCTTTATGGTGGCACAAACTTCTAGAAAATTATTTTTTATTTCTTGTAAAACAATGAAAATTAGCAAAAGAGCTTGTTGGGGTGTAAGCTGGTCCCACTTCAATGCTTAAGTCAGTCTTTGGGAAGAATATGTATCAACTCTCAATAATCAATAATATCTACGGAAGAATACATGATGGCTTGTGCATATTTATAGTGAGACTTCAACCGTTCACTCCAAATATGGAGAGAAACGATTCTCTGATTCTGAGGGGTAATCTCGGACTATCCAGGATCCTACAATTTGGGTGTCTCTGGTTTTGATATCTCCGAAATACTCCCGGGTATCTCGAAATTTGACATCTCCAAGATATTCCTGGCTATTCGCAAGTTGTTACTAGATGGGCTTAGACTTGTCATCCAGTAGGCCATGTAACTGGCCTATTTTAGGAATAATATATGTGGATGGGCCGCCAAGAATTAGATAAGCTCATCTACTAGCTATTATGAATATTTCCTAATAATTTAAAAACCAAATCATAATTTTAAAAACAAAAAAAGAAACATCATTTTACAAATTTTGCCAAACTCTTAACTATATTTTTAAAATCGTATTTTTATTAATTGTGTTTTAAAATGTTGATTGGTTATAGATTAGAAAATTTTTTCATCCATGGCAAAGAATAAGATTTTTTAATTAATTTGAAGTGATTGTCAGATTGTGGGTTAAAATTTGAAGTTTAGCTGTCGTTTCCGTGTTTACCGTTGAAGTTTTAAATTCAAAAATGTCCTCCCCTTCAATACGACAACACCTGACCGTTGGGAAAACTCAGAAACAAGTTCTACCGCGACGGTCATTTCTCCTTGCAAGACCCTCCGTCCCCAAAGACAAAACCTTGGCCCTGCACGGCTGCGCCTCCCTTTTCCATTTGGTCGAACCAAAACAATGGGAAGACTTCGAACAAAGAGTGACTACGAAGACCTCCGAAATGCAAGAATCTTAGAAAACCAGGTTCTCTCTCTCTCTCTCTCTCTCTCTCTCTCTCTCTCTCTCTCTCTCTCTCTGTGTGTATAGATATATCCAATTTTGTGTTTTGATTTTTTTCTTTGATAATGAATGATTATATATTCACTGATAATGAACTGGGAACAGGCTCGCTTGGCATCACTGGGACTGCAAAAAGCAGTCTCCGTACTCCGGTCAATTGCTTCGTCGGCAAAACCTGCGAAGTCGAAGACCCAAGTTAGAGAATACAATAAAAAAGACAACAAGATCACGCCTTTGCGTCGCTCCGATCGTTTGAAGCAGACAACTGCCACCGCCGACGTCACGCGCAAGCAAATTTCGCGGCGCCGGTCTGAACGCTTAAGAGGAAAAGAAGGTATCTATTTGAGATTTATTTGCTTTTGTTTTTCTCTTTTTCCGTGTGCTTTATTTGGTAGCGGAGGTAGTGTCGGAAAAGAATAAAAAAAATGAAGTTTTTGAGTTGGAGACCTTTTTGAACTACAACTGTTGGGAAAGTGGGTGGTGTTTCAGAGGAGAGTGAAGAGAGATATCCTAGATATGGAAGAGAAGGGAGAAGGCCTGCAAACAAGCCTGTGGTGAAAGTAAGTGGTTTGGAGCTTCATCTGTCGCCTGAAGATTCTGCCCGGCGTTGCAAAAGCAAGGGAAGGGGCAGCGTCTATAACCCTGTGTTTGGAATTTCTTGCCACTACTGCAGGTTTTGTCTATAACCTGGCATCACAATTCTAATTTTTGTTTAATAAATAATAGATTATACTGCAATTTTAATTACCTCCTGAAGTGTTCATAGTAATCTCTTAAATTCGCCCTACGACCCCAAATAACACCTAGATGGGGTGAATTGGTGTTTGTCCAATAATCACAATCAACAAAAATATCGGAACTAACTACACACAATCTCATCAAAATTAAATAAAGTAGTAAAGAGATCAAACACAATAAGTTTGGTGATGAAGTAGAAACTTTTTAACAAAACTCTTTGAAAGTAAAACCATTCCAGGAGCAGCCAACTCCAGGAGACTTATCCACTATAGAAGATTCAAATTACAATTGGTTATATTTACAAAACCTTTGTAGTAAACCTGAATTGTACCCAACTAACGATTCGTTAGTCTCTTCTATTACAGTAGCTTCCAAAACTCTAACCAATCTTCCTCTATAATTCGAAACTCTGGTGGCTGAAGGTTTGATTTTTGTGTTTGTCTAGAAAAGGTTTAAGAATGAAAGCATAGAGATGCTAAAACTTTCTTCAAGAACACAATAATAGCCTCAAGGTCTTGTGAAAATTATAGGTAATGATTCTTATATAAACCCTTGGAAAGCAAAGGCTTTAGGTGCAAGTCAGTTTAGAAAATACATTGTTTGAGGCAACGGTGTTCGAACGAGATAATGACGTATTCAAATGCGTGCTAGGATTTCACAGTTTTCTCGCTAAAGACATTTAAACGGGGTACGAACGACACCGCGATGAATATCTTTGGAACAAGCTTGTGATCAAACTTCTTTGTGGCTCCTTCTGAAACACCTCTAATTGAAAAGGGTTCGAAAGGTATTGTGAACGAGGCTTCGGTGGTATCTTGAAAAACATAGTGTGTTTCATCCTCATTTGAATGCGAGGGAAGAGAATGTCCACTACTGGCTACAATACCCCTTCTCTTGTTAGTTATAAATTGTGTTTTGATTTTGTTGCGCCCCTCTACGTTTTTTATTGAATTTTATTAGTTATCAAAAAAAAAAAAAAATTTGTGTTTTGATCAATCTCCAGCAACTGAAGGAGAGAATGTGGATATTTCTCATGTACCATATGCATATTTGCTATGGTGTGCAGTAGACCAAAGATTGCACAAGCACTGTCGAATCTGTGTAAAGATCATTGGGCTGCTGTGAAGTGGATTCTTCACTATTTGTTACAGTGGTCAGAATATCGACTTGGTTGGTTATATGGATGTAGGTTTTTGTAGGAAATTATGATAAGGGAATGTCCACTACTGGATATGTTTTCAACTTGGCTGTTAGTGCAATTAGTTGGATGTCAAAATTCCAGTTTGTGGTGGCTTTATCAACTACAAAGGCGGAGTACATGTCAGATACAGATGCATATTAAAAAGCTGCTTGGTTGAAAAGATTGCTTGGTGAATTAGGGGTTAAGCAAGATAGAGTCATCGTTCATTGTAACATTTAGAGCGCATTTGACAAAAAAACCCTATGTTTTATGCACGGACTAAGCACATTGATCTTCAATATCACTTCGTTCGTGAGACGGTAGGAGATGGGTTGATTGTTTTGGAAAAGATCCATACCAATGATAATATTGTGGATATTTTGGCGAAACATATAGCAAGAGAGGAGTTTTTATGGGCTTGAGCTTCTCTGAGCTTGTTGTCACTTGACAAATTGTGATGTAGGCAGCATGTTCGCTGTGCTATTCATAAAACTAATCTGCAAGTGAGAGAATGTTGGAATCCTATAGTTTCAAGATTAGAAATCCTAATGCCTTCTTTCATAGGATTGTGTATCCTCCTAGGATTATGAGTCCTATTATTTCTCTATTTGTGAATCATGGTTTTCTCATGAGAGGATTGTATTTGTCTATAAAAAATCCCTTATCAATAGGCTTACACATTGTATCCTAGAGGTAGTTTGAGGTTTCATGAGAAAGAAGGGGAGAGAGGTTCATTGTATTTTTTCTCGATACTAATGAAGAAGAAACATCGTTGTTGTTGCTTAACCACTTTAAATTCTTGTATCTTAATTGTTGCTTCTTCTTTGTTGACATTTTTCTTGAGCGTGTGCTGCGGATTCTGCACATCTTAATCGTTTGCATTCACATCAATGCTGCAAAAGAAAAACTTATTAGAGTTACCAAAATTATTGGGACAATTATCGAATTATTAGAAAAACAAATTTGGTGTCAGATTTAGTGTCCCTTGGTTTTAAACTTTGTAGTGTGTTTTTGTCTGAAATGAAATTGTGATTAGAGATGATATGTCATTGTTAATCCAAAAATTCATAACTGCAGGCAAAAGACATTGTGTGTTGAAGAGGATTGCAAGAGATGTGGTAGTTTTGACATGGATCAACCATGCATAGGTTAGTTTTATTTTTGAAATCACTTGCTGCATTCTAAATATTTCTTGAATGACTTTGACATTCTCTGAACACATTCTTCTGAACAGGGAAGACAGATTGTTCAGTTTGTCATTCTAGCTATGGTGTTCTCTGTCGAGCTTGTCTCAAGGTTAGGTATGGTGAAGGTAAGTCCATATATAAAGAACCAAGGAAAATGTTATATAGATCAGATGAAAGGAAACAAATTATGAGCATTAAAATGAGACATATATTTGGAGCCAGATCATCCATTTTCTATTCTGTTTTTTTTTTTTTTGGACCAAATAATAGGAATAACCTTATTTGAGTGGACACTTGTTCACTTCTAACCGTCAGATAAGGACCTTCTTTAAGAGGGAAACAAAAGAAACATAAGGTGGTGGGTTTGGGGTTATATAATTTGGTGGGGGTCTTGCAAAATAATTACTTTCTCTATGAAGAAAGGGGAGACTTCGAAATAATTACTCTGAACATTTCTATTATAATTCTTTGTTAGAGATGGAGGAGGTGAGAAAGAATAAGGAATGGATGTGCCCTCACTGTGTAGAAGAAACTGGATTGTTACCCTACTGGATATGTAACAGGTATGGCAGTCACTATCTGAAGATTGCCATCAGTTTAAATCATAACTTAGTAGTCTCTTGTGATTTTTTTAAGCAATACTATCATATATCCAAATTCATTTGCTGCGTCCTTTTCTGATGAACTGATTGAAGCTTTTGTTTTTGTTTTGGATAGTTCACTTTGCCTAAGGAAGCGAAAGATGTCTCCAACTGGCCTAGCAATATACAGAGGTTTGTCTAACTTTCTTATTCTGTTCATGATATCCAACTCAAATTCTCATTGCTAAATTTACTTGCAATCTATTGACCTCAAAGCTCGGGAGATGGGATACAAATCTGTGGCACATCTACTAATGGATGAGCTTCTTCAACGAGCAAACAAGAGCAGAAGATAAGGATTTCCTTTTCTAAAAAAGATAATGATGTACTGAAGTAGAGCAACAGATCAGCAATAGAAGCATAGAACTGACTGTTTTTATTGCTTCTAAAATCAGTTGTATTGTTCTTATGACAAAACTGTACACATCTGTGGCTTCGAATGTGTATTGGAACTCAAGCACTTGCATGTTGCAATCTAAATCCATTTTGTACAGTGTAATTATTTGGCCATGAAAAGTAGAAGCTTAAAAAAAATACAAAGGGCAATGAGTGTGTTGAAGACCAGAAAGACCCATCATTTCTAGAATGCAATGAAATGAATCAGAGGTTTGAGCAGCCAAAAGCTTGACACAGGTGTCCTTGATCAAGTAATGCCTCAATCTACTCAACCTTGGTTTGCATGTTTGAATCAAAGTTCAGGAAAGTGATTAAAGATAATGTTTTAAAGGTCCTGTTGTTCACATGAGCCTCTCAGCCAAGAAAAGGTTGATTATGATAATCTCATCCCATTTGCAGTGAGACAGTGAGAGATTTCTTGCCATATTGTTCTATTGCTACTGTAACTGCAATATTATTCAGGTGGAAACAAGAATCACAAACAAACAGACCCAAAATTTCTTGACTTATTCTAAAAAAAAAAATTAAATAAATAAATAAAAAGTTACTGACATAATGCAGCTCAAAGTTTTATCTTTCTCTTTCTTTATTCAACAGTCATCAACTTATCAAGCCACATAAACAGGAACTTTTGTCAAAAACAAACTAGGAGCTCGTTTGGGTGTGCGATTTTTTTGTATTGTATTAACAGTATTATACTATATTTTACTATATTCAAAATACCAAGAAAATTTGTTTTTTAAAATTATGTTTAGATGGTTTAGAAAACCTGTGACAAAATTGAAAAAAAGTTGGATAAAACTTGAATAGAATTTGAATTTCAAAAATCAACCCAAACATATTTTTCAAAAATAATAAAATATAATAAGAAAACATGAGTTACCCAAACATGCCCTACGTTTGGCGAAGAAAAAAAAAATTACTTTATTTAAAAACACGGCATTTTTCTCAAAATCATTAATAAATCATTCAAAATACAAAACATTTTTTAAATGTGAACCGCACAAAAATAAAAGAACATTACTCACCTTTATATAAAATAGTTCATTCCACACGAAAACACTTTTCCAAATCAAAATTAAAAGAATATTTTTCAAAACCATTATTATGCTCTTTATTAATGTGTACAAAATCTTTGAAATTGTGCTTTCACAATATGATATTACCTAAAAGTTTTCAAAATAGTTTTTAGGTGCATAATTAAACAGCAATCTTTATATATATATATATATATTTTAACTTCGTTTAGGGGTATCAAACTATCGTCTTTTTTTACTTAAGAGTACAGAACTTCAAAACGTTTTAAACTGGGTATCCAATTTTTAAAATGTTTTAATATCATGTATTTCATTAAGATTTGCTGTTAAATCTTGCCAAAATTTTTAAAATATCCATTCTTTTTTTTAAGAAAAAAATTACTCGAATTTAAGTATTGGTCAGAATTTAACAGAATTTGTAAAAATACTCATGCATAAATCTTTGCAAATTTTTATAATTATTTTTTTAAAAAAATAAATAGATGGGTATTTCGATAATTTTGACAGGATTTAACAGCAAATCCTAAAGAAGTACATATTATTGAGACGTTTAAAAAATTGAATATCCCAATTTGAGACGTTTTTTAAATTTAATACCTTTCGGTTAAATAAGTCGATAGTTCGATATCCTTAAATAATTTTTTTTTTTTTTTTTGGTGGACATCCTGAGGCTCGTCACCAACAAAACCCCTAAAACCCAAACCCTCTAAACCCCTCACCATAACCACTGATATCCCAAGCTCTGCAACCATGGCCATAACCCACAGTCCCTTCTCTCATGCCAATCTTATAAACCCTATCTCCAACTGCCCTCCATTTCCCAACTCTGCGGTTCGGCCCTATTCCTTTGACGCGTCCTCATCAACCCTTATCCGATTGGGTCTGAGCTCCAATGCTTCCAGATTCTTCAACAAAAGCGATCGGATTTCGAACCCTAACTGTGGTTTCATCAGCAGGAGATCGCGCTTCGCTTCAATCAGGGCCGCCGGAACCGATTACTACTCGACTTTGGACGTCGGTCGCAGTGCCACGTTGCAGGAAATCAAGAGCGCTTACAGAAAGCTCGCTCGTAAGGTTTGTGATTGTTATGCAGTCGAATTTTTATCAATGATATGAATTACTTATCAAACAAGAAAAAAATGTAGTCATTTTTTAACTTTTAAAGCAGATTTCGATATTGGGTCTGAGGCTTTTCTTGTACTCAATTTTGTTGTTGTTGCTGTTGTTGTTATCCTCTGTTTATAGATGGACAACTAAGTTTCTAATTGCTATCCATAACAAAGCTGAAATTTTGAAGCTTTTTGTTAATGTGCTTTTGTAATGAATAATGTGGAAAAAATATGCATGACATATCATTGCAACAGCTCTAACAAAAAATGTGGGATGGTTTACATTTCTATTCATTCATTGTGTCAAGTTACATCCTACTGGAAGATTGATATCTCCTTCTATGGAACAGTACCATCCAGATATGAATAAGGGCCCTGGGGCGGAAGAGAAGTTTAAAGAGATAAGTGCGGCATATGAGGTAATTCTTCTCCCCATATACTGCTCTTTCCTCCTCCATTTATATTTGTCCATCCTATAACTGCCTTTTGA
Source organism: Alnus glutinosa (assembly GCF_958979055.1). Taxonomy (NCBI): domain Eukaryota; kingdom Viridiplantae; phylum Streptophyta; class Magnoliopsida; order Fagales; family Betulaceae; genus Alnus; species Alnus glutinosa. The sequence continues at coordinate 28,352,883 of NC_084889.1, read as the reverse complement.
ACTAATGAATTCTTAGTTGGTTTCTTAGATATTCTTTTTTTGAATTAATTTTTCTTTTCTTTCCATTAATTTTTTCATTCATTAATTACGTTGCTTGGATATTGTGCTTCATGCGTTAGTATCAGTAAATGTTCTCCTTCTGGGGATGTATGGCTTGATGTTGAATCAAGTAGATTGAAGAGTTCTTTATAGTAAATGATTATATGCAGCCGAATTATCTTTTTATACTTCATTTTTTATTCATGTGGTAATAAAGCATCTGTGTAGGTCCTTTCAGATGATGAGAAAAGATCTTTGTATGATCGCTTTGGTGAGGCAGGTTTACAGGCAGAAAATGGTGGGCCGGGCAGTGGTTCACAGGGGGTAAGTTCATAACCAACTCTTCTGTTTTTCACGATGTCCCCGCTAAGCCTATCTGCTTGGTCACTTAGAGGGAGGGAGGGTGGGGGTTGGCTGCTCATTCCAAGTACTTCCTGACACATCTTTTCTTGTTTCATTTTAATTGTTAAATTTTTAGGTGGATCCATCTGATGTATTTAGTGCATTCTTTGGTGGGTCCGATGGGCTTTTTGGTGGAATAGGTGAACCAGGAGGCTTCAGTTTCAATTTGAGAAACAAGCAGAACGAGGCTCTTGACATTCGGTACCAATCTATGTGCAAAATTAATATGAGTTGATATTGAATCTATTACAGTTGTGCCCCCATTCAATGGCCAACATCACTTTATGTTGATGCTAAAAGTCTACTTCCTCCATGTCTTTCAAAAGAATTTGTTTCCTTTCAGTCTTTTCTAAAGTGTTACTGATAGATGCAGCCTTACCTTGTTTAGAAACACATCCTAAGCTTCTAACAAACTCTAATCATGCAACTTTGCATGGCCATAGAGTTGCAAGTAATCTTAAATAATTTTCATGCAAAATGTTGGAATATTTTTTTGCCATATTCATAAATCTGTCTTTACAAACTCCAATCATGCAGCTTTGCATAGCCATAGAGTTGCAAGTAATCTTAAATAATTTTCATGCAAAATGTTGGAATATTTTTTTGCCATAGTCATAAATCTGTCTTTAGATCCTTAGTGAGCTCTTTGAAGCATGGTTATTACTCTTAAACTAAATTGTGTTTAATTACAGGTATGACCTTTATATGAGCTTTGAGGAATCGATTTTTGGTGGACAGCGGGAAATTGAAGTTCCTTGTTCCGAGACATGTGATAAGTGTGATGGAACAGGAGCCAAATCTAATAGTTCCATAAAATCATGTACTGATTGTGGTGGTAGAGGAGGGGTAATGAAAAGTCAGAAAACACCATTTGGAATAATGTCACAGGTATATGACCTATTAGAACAGAAAAATATTAATTAGTGAGGGCATAATCTGGCTAGCATGAAAGGAAAATTTTGTTTCTTCAGTTTAATTGCATCTCCAGCACAACATGTTGACATGTATTATTGTAACCTACTTTTTATTGCATCCCCAATACGATAGGACCTAGATGAAGATGACACGGCTATTGTAACTACTTTTTATCTTAATGCATGGATGAAAATGGAAGTTAATCATCTAACAAATGCATAATCTGAAGCTTGCAGAAAACTACTTGGCCTATGATTGTTGCCTCCACCAGATATGGCATTTGGGCCCCCTATTTTAACTTTTTCACATATAGAAAGAAAAAAGGTAGAGGCGGTAGCCTTCTCGTTTCTTGTTCCTCTAATATTTGATTCACACATGTACTTCCATGAATTAACTCCCCCTTTAAACTGTTACAAACCTGTATTATCATCAAATAGCTAAATACATATAGCTATCAACTTGCTTATGCTCTGGATCTTCATTAGGCTAATGCTACTTTTCTCTTCTGTGAACCAAGCTCTGCCTGAGCTGATTTTATACACTATAAACACAATAAAAAGGGGTTATCATAAAATATGTCTCCTGCCATCTGCTCTTGTAGATTTCACTTCCTATGTTTGACATATGCTGCATGGATATTATTTTATGGCTTTTAGATATCAACTTGCTTAATGTGTGGCGGTGATGGCAAGATAGTCACTGATCACTGCCAAAGGTGTGGTGGCAGTGGTCAAGTGCGGTCGAAACGAAACATGAAAGTGGTCATCCCACCTGGTGTTAGTGATGGAGCCACGATGCAAATTCAAGGAGAAGGGAATCTCAATAAGAAAAGGTGTGATCAATTGAAGATTTTTCTTTTTGAGTTGTGTTGCTAATGCAATATTTAAATTGGATATTCAAAGCTTTGGTAAGTGACTCTAGAAATTGGCTATTTCTTTTTCTATATGGTACTTTGTGAGCAGCTCTAGGAACTAAGTAAGATCAATCAGAGGAAGGGATATGAGAGAAGTAGAAAGAGTGAAAATGAAGCATACCTTAAAGGCCATAGTTTTTGCTTCTTGCTGACTGTCATAACTTGATTTCATTCTGGTCCTAGGAATGGTTTTAATTTGCTAATAATTTTGTTTGTGGAGAGTTATTTAAGTCCTTGGGGAGTGGAGAAGATACCCTGCAACATAAGTCTAGATTGCAAGTTATATGCAAGGAACTGGTCACTGTGTCAAACAGCCTTATATTACCTTCAGTCAAACTTGTACACTCGGAAGTATTTATCTATATTTCTGATCTTTGTAGTTAACTATGTTTTAACAACTCCAAGGTAGAGCAACCCTTTAATTGGAGATTAGGGCTATATGCGTCAACATCAATGCATTAGCACTATCATTACATAAAATTTATGTTGCATAAGGCAGTGTAAGTTGTTGATGAATTAAAATTTGGTATATAGAATTTTAGTTGGTTCATAGCCTAAAATTTGGGGAAAAAAAAAATTATTTTGGAGTTTCTTGACATGGAGGTATCTTTAAAGATTTTCAAGAACATGAAAAGTGTATAATGGTTTGGATTTTTGAACAAAGGGCTAGAGTACTGGAATAATTCGGTCCCAAAGATTGTGCTGTTTGTGGTTCAGAAGTCTTCACAGCATTGCAAAAAATAAGAAATAAAAAGAAAGACAGTAGAAGAAGAAAGTTTTTTTTTTATAAGGAAGAAACCAATCTCATTAAAAAAGTGTAAGGCCCCCCTTGGTACACAGGGAGTATACAAGGAAGATTAAGACTCACTGATTCATTCGTTGTGGGAGTCTAAAACCCAATGGTGCTAGAACCTCATCCATTCAACCAAAACTCACCAAAAGCACACCTTTATCCTGTGTGGAACTTGGTGGAGCCCAGATTGGCTTTACAAATATCTAAAAATACCATTTTCACTACTTCTCTGTCTCCAATCTCTCTCTCTCTCTCTCTCTCTCTCTCTCTCTCTCTCTCTCTCTCTCTCCACCTGGCATTTCATTCTTCGTCGTCCCCTTAATCATCTTGCTACATGCTCATTTTTAGGGCAATTTGGTTCTGTTATCAGAAAATAGTTTTTAAAACAGTTTACAGAACAAGAAAGAAATCTAGAAACGTGTTTTTGGTCATTTTGTTGACCCTAAAGTGGGAACAAAAAAAGAAACTGAAAACTTCGTTTTGATTCTCTGAATATAGGTTGTTCTTAAGAATATCTGTGACAACAGCTTTAGGAAACACCTATCGCAACACATTTCTGGTCTGTTTTCTGTTTTTATGAATTTGAGAACAGAATACTCTATAAAATTGGAAGCCAACAGACCCTTCTATGTCGCTTTGTATTGTGCTTTTCTTTCTATGTGACATAAAAAAAGATATTGTATCATGAAAGCAACTGTATAAATTTTGGTGCACTCTTTTCTTTCTTTCTTTATTTTTTATTCTTTTCTCCTTTCGGCAGAGGCATAGCTGGTGATCTCTATTTGGTCCTCCATGTAGATGAAAAGCGTGGAATTTGGAGGGAAGGTCTACACTTGTACTCAAAGATTAATATTGACTATACTGACGCAATATTGGGGATTGTAGTAAAGGTAACAATAGTTCCTAGTATTATTAGACATGGAGCAAATCTTTGCCTTTCTTCTAAGTTCTATTAGCATAATTCATCACCAACTAAAGAGATTATTATTACTTTTGTAATCTTTAATTTGCATGGAAAATTGATGATTACGTTGTCTGAGTGCTTTATATGATAAACTATGGTTATTGAATTTTATATGTTTTACCATATATAACTTAGGAAATATTTTTTTTTTAGGATTAAATACATTTTTGCCCCCTGTGGTTTAAAACTTTTATTTTTTGCCTCCTCAGTTTTGCTTTTTTCCATAAGTGGTACATGTGCTATAGGAAAAGATGGAGATAATACTTCCATCCATTTTTCCGTCCAAAACTGAGGGATTTACATGTCAGCGATACATGGCACCATTAAAATTGCAACACATGGCTGCCATTTTTTTTTTTTAAAATAATTCTTTTATTTTGAGGTTTTTTTATATATATATATATATGGCTCAGCCACCCCTTTGGGCCACAAGGGGGTGGCCGGCTACTCCCATTTTGGCCAAGGGGGTGGCTTAGGCCAGTTTTGGGGTGACTAAACCACCCTCATGGCCCTAGGGGATGGTTCGGCCACCCTCATTTGGCTTGGGGTCGTTCGGCCACCCCCAAAGTTTTGGCCCTTGGGGGTGGCCGAACCACCTCCAGGCCAAATGTGGGTGGTTTCGGGGGGTTAATGGGGGTTGTTTCGGGCCTTTGGCCACTCCCATTTTGGCCCTTGGGGGTGGCTAAACCACCCCCAAGGGCCATGGAGCCACCCCTACATTTATATATATATATATATATATGGCAGTCACGTGTCGCAATTTTAATGGTATCACGTGTCGTTGACGTGGAAACCCGTCAGTTTTGGACGGAGGTTCCATCTCCGTCTTTTCTCATAACACAGGTACCACCTATGAAAAAAAACAAAACTGAGGGGGCAAAAAATAAAGGTTGTAAACCACAGGGGGTGTAAGGTATTTAACTCTTTTTTTTTTATGACGAGGAACCCCTCTAAGGCAGGGCCACTTCGTTTACCCACCCCTATCAAACAGACTCCTAACCCGTGCAAAGTGCTCTCTCCACATGGATCGGGTAAGATTCCAGCTTCGCGAGTGTGGTCCCAAGGAATTGTTTGCACTTAAGGGAATTCAAATCTTAGACCTAATGGGAATGCCACCAAGACCCTTACCACTTGAGCCAACCCCTTGGGGTTAATAACTTAGGAAATATAATGATTGTTAGTAAATTAAGTTAATTCAAGTCTGAGAATATATGGTTACAGGTTGAAGGCTTTGTGGACAGAATTAAGTTGTGGTGGACTTCCTATCATTTTCAAGGCTCCCTGAGCTTTGCTTTAGCTCGCAAACTTAAGGCCTTGAAAACTGATATAAGAGTTTGGAACGAGTAAGTGTTTGGTAATGTGGACAATCAGAAAAAGACACAAGATGAGTGATATGTTCTTGATGGTTTGGAGGAAGAGAGCTTTATGTGATGATGAGAAGTTGAGGAAAGACAAAGTTATCGGTGATTTGGAGAGGACTAATTTATTGGAAGAGATGAGTTAGAGGCAAAAGTCGAGGGCGCTCCTGCCAGACCTCTTCAGGGCTGGGCTCATAAATGGGGTGGGAGTGGAAATGGGATTTGCAACCATGCTTGTCTTGAGGTAGGTCATTGTATGGTTTCAGTCACTTCTCTGAAGCCAGGATTCATTATACAAAGATTATCACGGCCTATGAAAGAATCCACCATTGGTGTTGTCAGATTATCACTTTAAGAGGCTGCCAACTGTTTTACATAGGAGGGAATCCACATACAAGATTTAAGTTTGAACCAGGTTTGGCAAAGTTGAAGGTGCTAGTTCAACTAATCCTGCTTTCACCGGCAATTTGGGAGACGTAAGGGAAGGGAAAAGATTACCTCTTGCTGTGTGCTTATAGGCCCATGGGTGTCTAATATACCAGAAAAGTCAAGCAAACTTCTTGTTAAGCCATTTAAATGTTCCATTTTTTTTTCCATTATTATTTAAAAATATTATTATTTTTTCTTGTATTGGAAATCTGTACTTTCATTGTACGATGTTATTGTAGAGAACTCTTTGAAGTTATAGACCTAAAACACAGTTTTTTGTTAGTATATTTTTGGTTTTCATATAGTGGCAACTTTTACTACATGAAATGGAGAAATTGAATCAACCTGATGAATCCAACAAATAATGGCCCTACTTGTTATATAGGAAACATAGAGACTTATTTCAAACTACTGCTAACATATGGTGAAAACTACAAATTGTGATGTTTACATCTAATATCCATTGGAGTAGGATTCTTTCTTTTATTGTTAAATGTTTTTACAAGTCTATTCCCTAACATTTTTTCCTCCATTTCTGTCTCTTGAATATTCTATCTGCTTTGGTGTAATTGTGTATTTTTCTTTCGTTTTCTGCTTTCTGTCATCTTTGAAGTGAAGTATGGGTCTCATAACCCTGAGTTTTTATAGTATTTTCCAGAGCACTATGGCTAGTGGTATTGGTGTGCTGCAAATATGATTACAAGTTGTTTGACACAGAAAACTCAAAGTGACTTCAGGTAGAAACTGTTGAGGGTTGGAAAGATCTTCAAATTCCTTCTGGGATTCAGCCTGGAGAGACAGTTAAAATCTCACGCATGGGAGTTCCAAACATCAATAAACCTTCTCTTAGAGGTGATCATCGCTTCATTGTGAATGTTCTGATCCCAAAAGATATCAGGTCTGTGTCCTTTTACTATTTAGAACACTTCTTTCTTATACAGTAGTTTGATTTGGACAGCTTTTACCTTTGTATTTCCATCTACGTTTTGTGTAATAGTTGAGCTAACCTAATCATTGAAGTTTGTTTTGCGTTTCAACTGAGTATATTCCTCATATGACCTCTTAACCATTGTTTTAATAATTTTGACCAACCATATATGTTTTGTTTTGTTTTTCACTATAGAATATTTTTCTTTTTTAACCTATGTTTTACCATTTATTATATGTTTCTGGGCAAATTTCATTTAAAATATCAAGATGCAACATGAGTTTTCCTTTTGAAACTATGCCGGTTGATACCAGTTTTCTCCAATATGTATGTCTGTGTGCATGTGTGGGTTTTTTTGCCTTTCTTTTTTGTTACTATACATTTGTATCTTGAGGCTTATGCCTTGCTTTGCTGGTTCAAAACATGTTGCACTTTGCAATTGCCTTCAAAACAATGATTAATAATGATACCCGTGTTGGATTAAGCACTGTTGTATCGATGACACTTCATGAAATGAAACATAATAATTTACTGAACAAAGTACAAAGTAATTTGTAGTGGGTTCTCCAAGAGAGTAATAAAAACATACTATTGTGGCTTAGGTGTCAGCTTAGTTGCACAAAAAAATTGGTACAGGATACTTGATTTCTTAGTGTTCATAATGAAATCCTTTATATCTTTCTGAACAAAAAAATTGGTACAGGTCTCACAATCTTGACTGATCATGTCTCTTGTTTATAGCCCTTTTTCTCCCCATGCTGTAGATGAAGGACACACCATCGTGCTATGCAAGCATTAAAATTTTTTAATCTTTGATTGAAATTTTGTTTTTTCACCTTGTAGTAAAGGATTTGATGGACTTCCAATAATTTGGCCAAAGGAGGCTATCTTCTATACAAGAAACTAGATGACCAATTCCAAATTGTAGGCTGTTTTTGTATTGTTCAGTAGAAAGAACGCTGCTGTGAACTATGTTGTCCAACACTGTCTCTCAGAAGTTACCTATGTCTGTTGTGATGGTTGATGCCATTTTAAACAGAGATCATGCTTTACAGGGTCTTTTAGATAACCATTGTTCATGCAGGAACTTTTGGAGGGAAATAGAAAAAGAATTTCTATTTTAATGGAAGTAGGTTAATGACCACATGAAACCAGTATCCAGTTTCATCTAGGTACATGAAACCAGAAACAAAAAAAGAAATCCAGTTTCATCTAGAAATCCAGTTGTTTGGCAAAGTAACTCTTTTCCTGAATATTACTGCTGAGGTCGAACCTAGAGGTATCTTCAGAGTTATATGGAGTTACAATGTATGTGATGCTTACCGGAAGTATAAAGAGGCTGATTACCTACATGGTGACAGTTTTTTGTTATTCTGTTATCTTGTGATGTTTAAATCCAATTGAAAATTAGTGTGATGGTAATGGCAGTGATACAGAACGCAAAATTGTTGAGGAATTGGCTTCACTCAGGGCATCAAGCAGACTACATACTGATTCTGCCAATAAAACTGGTAATGTGATCATTTTACTACCTTTTGATTGAGGTAGATTGTAAGTAAACGTTCTGCTGGATGTTTATTGGATAAGCTGAAGGGAGTTTTTATTGATTGTCCAATCAGGATTTTATTTATCTGTTTTATTCTACCTTTCCAGGGACACTGCAAGGCGACTTTGATAAACGTAAAATTAGAAACCAAAAAAGCCATGCTTCAAGCCCAGGAATCAAATGTGTTGCATCTTTGTGGAACTCAATTAAGGATTTCTTGGGGTACGTTCCACTGGCACTTCATATCATTTTCTTCTTAGCTTGACGATTAGGTATGCAAAATAGATGAAAGTAAAGCATAAAATACCAAGATATTGAATAAAGTAAACAGGAATCCCAAATCATTTGGAGTTGAGAAATCAAGTAATGGTAAAGCCATGTTTTAAGTGGGAAATACTTTGATGTAGCACACTGAGTTAGCCTCGTCTACAAATGTCCCTATGTTTACCAATTGAGATGTAAATTAAATCAAAGGGGGTGCAGAAAAAGAGAAAAGTGGGGTGGGGCATCTAGTATTCACTGAATTTTTATTCACAACTCTGTAGTTCTTATTAATTACAATGGAGTCTATTTAGAATTTTTATTTTTGTTTCTTGGAGATTGATTAGTGTCTCTCACTTGATAATTAAGTGATATCTATTACTTGTGATTGAGCAATGTCTAGGTTCAAAGTACCTTGTAGAATGTAATTAATAATACACACACATACACACCAGAGGAATCCCGGATTTATGATATTCAAACTTGTGTTCAGAGGAATCTTTTATTTACTCATTTAGTAACTTTCCTGCTAAGAGAATTCTAGTGTCATTTTTCCAGACACTCAATGTCATAAGAATGCTTTTGGTTTGATCTCTCTCTCTCTCTCTCTCTCACTCGCTCTCAATTGCTATTTTTCATCTTGAACTTCAACTGTGTGTGCACATGTGATGGGAGTGATGAGGCCCTTTCATTGAAATTAATTTACATATGTACCAAACAAAGCAGTTAAAGATTAATAAACCCATGCCCTGACCTCCTGAACTATGGGAATTTCTTTTGACACTTGTGGCACCTGATGGTTCTCTTAGATCTGTATGAACTTATCCTAGATTCATGTCATTTTATGTCCAACAATGAGCTATTTATATTTTTTATCAACTTGGATTTTATTGGATCTGAGGCTGAAGGGAGAGTGATTTCAGTCTGCTGTATTAATTGCCTGAAGGAAGCTTTAGTGACACAAAGTTTCAAAGTTGCTAGTGACAGAAAGGCAACCATCAAAAGATAGAAGCTCCTAACTATCTGGGAGATGAATTTGCATATAGCACCTTCCATCCAAATCACAGATTAATAAGCCTTCTGTTCATCCATGGATTTCATAACGTAAATACTTCTATAGTATCATTCAAGTAACTTGAACTTAGGGCTAAAGTGAAAATGCTAATTCTCAATCTGAATGGAGCTTAGGGGAACCATTTAGTTCATGGAATCCTGATAGGATTCCTGACGTTTTCTTGGTGTCTGTTAAGATACGTACAATTGGTTCTTGGATTATAATTAAGATTTTTAGAATCTCAAATGCCCACATGCTTTTCCACGTTTTGTGGGAAATTGTTTACCACCGGGAGCAATGATAATTTGAGATTCCTGCCCGGTGGGGATTTTAGGGTAAACATGGGGGAGTGATTATACCACCAAGACGGATGATAAACTGAGATTCCTGTGGGAATGTGGTGGTGTGGTGCAAGGTCTAAAATGCTGGTAACCACCCCTCAGCCATCTTTGATAGCCATCACTCAAATGCCATTTTCAATTGCCACTGCCTACCAGCCACCATTTTTGACACCAAATGGGAGCTCTCCTGTCGACTGGCTACAATCTCCAGCACCAAGTGGAAGTTCTCTTCCGCTGGCCTCCATGAATGTTATATGAATAAATAGATGTGGAAATCGCACATTCGATCACTAGGCATCACTTCTGAAAATCTAAGTTTCTGATGGTGCAGGTTCAAGGAAATCCAGGATTCCATGAACCCAATGACCAGTGAGTGAATTCTGTTGGATGATCTAAAGATTTATCCACTTGAACCACACCTTTCTTATTAGTTTGACATAATGATGACGTATTATTGAACATTTTTCTTGTAGGCCATACCATTTCTAAGAGTGCTACACTATAATCATGAAAGAATTAACAACATTCGTATGGGCAATTATTACATTACCTGGGAACGAGTCTTGAATTTGGTTACTTGTATTTGCCTTGAACTCATCCTCTAGATCTGTCTTTTGCTCATTTACAGGCGAAGGCAGTCTCGAGAAAGGTTTGCATCAGTCAGCCTGGAGCCATCTGCATCATTGAGTTTCAGCAATCCAAATTCCTCATTTGTGATTTCAATTTATATAGTTTTTATTATAACTTGTATATTTACCTTGATTGGAAAGACTGATGACTGCACATCAGCACAAAAAAGAATCATTGCCATTAGTACGCGCAGAAAACAAAAAGAACCAAATGGTTATGTGTAGGAGCAAGAGAACTCAGAAGGGAAACAGATGCTCTTTCCTTGAGGCATTTGCTTTTTCTAAAACTCTACAATTGATATCTGCTCTTCTTCCCTCACTTGCAGTAAGGTGTTTTGTCGAGTTGATGTTGTTATCCACAGATATACAACAAACAAGTAGGGGATTTACTAGACCCCACTCGACGGAACCTTGAGATGGAGACTTGCTACGAGGATATAACACAAATCTTCATCAAGGTATGCAACACCTTTTGAGAAGACTGCTTCTCTTGTTGCAGTGAATCTATTGGCATAATTCATTGCTTTACATGCTCAAAATGAATCTTCTCTCATGCTTTATTTGGTTAACGAGTTCATGTATGAAGTAGAAAAGTTTGAGCCACTAGCTTAGATTCTATAAGAGCTCGAGGTCCCATATTGCTTTTACTTTCATCATTGGATATTCTGTCAGTTATCAGTAAAATATTTAATTTTGTAAAAGAGAAGGATTGTTTGCGTTAGAACTGTTCATGGAATGACTATTTCTTAGGACAAACTGTAAAATCATGTCATTCAATTTCAAAAGCACATAGTCTACTCAAAACAAAGCTCAAATTAATCTACTTTAGGCCAAAAGAAAAAATTTATTGAAACAGAATTCAAAAATATGAACACATGGTTGCAATGACAATCATTTTCCATCCTAACTTTTATCATCTAATTAATGGCAATGCTATACATGGGCCACAAAAGAACAAACAACAGCTGCTATAAAATAATTGTCACTAAACTACTAGAATTCTTCACAACAACAAATATAATGAGATTTAACTTTGTTTGAAGTAACAACATTACAAGCAAGTTTCCATATTATGAGAAATTAACATATGCAATACCTTGAAAGATATATTGTGATATGTGTAGAAAAATACCATGTCCAAAAAATTAGGAACAACTGATTATCAAGTAGTGAAAGAACTAGCCCGAAGATTCAACCAAAAGTAGAAGAAAGATCAGAACTAAATGAGAAAATATACTTCTTATTTATGAAATATGATAGCAATAAGAAAAACTTGGGTTGGACCTAAGTTGGACTACACTTGCACGAGATAAAAGAAGGTTTTTGTGAGATATGATGGAACGAGAGGCTTAGAAGCATGCCTACTCCAAGGCAACTAACCTTTTCAAACAACTTCAACTTTGACTCCTATAAGAGCCTTTTGGATATGTTAAAACAAAATTAAAGCAACAAAGTTGACCATGTAAAAACTATTCCATTACACAAATAACAAGAATAGATTAATAAGCTTATAAATGAAATTGACCTAATAGATCAAGAATTGGAAAAACAACATGAGTGGAAGGAAAGACACTACTTGAAAGTCTACTATAAAGGATAACATTTATCAAAACTATTGCCAAAAATACAAAAAAAAAAAATCAAACCTTTTTGCGATCTAAATCAGTCAAAACCCTACCCTTGTGTTGGACGAATAGGTCGAATATTTTTATTAAAGCCAAGCCAACTCTCCACCCCCCTTACCCAGAGATTGAGCTGAGGAATAAAATGAAAACTTCACTTATAATTTTTAATTTTTCATCACTTTTGTAATTAAGTACTCAAACTTTAAAAAGTGTCAATTTAAGATATCTATCATTCAATTTTTTTCAATTTCAACTTTCCGTTTGAATTTTGTGTTAAATCTTATCAAAAAATTTTAAAATGTCCAAGTTTTTTTAAAATATCCGTGAGAAAGTAGGTACCATTAGGTCCATTATTCATAATTGAGTCCAACAACACCGCATTGAGAGCATCGAGAACTTCCCTGCCTAAACTTTGCAACTACAAAACTGCAGCTTTTTTTAATTTAATATTAACAAGTCTCTCTCTGCAAAAAAGAATATCCTAATTAAAATTTGAGGAGAACATGAAAAATATTAAAATATTAGAAGAATATATATATATATATATATATATCAAAGGACGAACCCTTTGTCCACAATCGTTTCTAAATGAAGAAGCTCGTACTTTCAAAAGAAATCTCCTTGTTAGTACGTATAAAGATGTTGCCAATTTGACGGTTTCGTATTAGCCCTCTGTCTATATTTTTTTTTTGTTTTTTTTTAACTAATAGCATGTGGTATTATAAATTCTAAAAGTTCAAAGACTTACATTTTGAGAAATAAGGAACAGACCCCCCTATACTCTTAAGCCAGAAAGATCTGACTTAAAAAACAGCTGCCTATGCAAAATCCTAAATTTTACTAAAATTACAATCAAGCCCCTATTACAATAAAAATTCTAATAAAATTTGAGCCGTACATAAGCAAACTGACCTAGAAACTAAGGAATATATAAACAAATCTAACAGAAAAATCAACCCAAGTCTTCGGAAGGGGCACTGTCATCGCCAGAATCCGGCGCGTGTACGGCACGTGCCTCCCCCGGAGCTACCAAACAACAGATCGGCCACCCTGTGTCCGGGCGCTACCTTTGCACGGCGAAAAGAAGCAAAGCATGACCATCACACGCAACTCAAAGAGAAGACTTCCCTGGCACGTGACAGCCACGCGCCGGTCACCGATAACCCACACAGCCGAAGCAATCAACGGCGGAACCAGAAAACACCGGTGGACCCATCTAAGTGGCGCGTGTCTCTCATAAGCCGATAGATAAGCGTAGATCTAACATTAAAATTAGCTTAACAAATAAAGTCCGGAAACACTCCACCGGTGACACAAACAATAACAATATCTCCCCACCGGACGCCTCAAAATGAACCTCCTGTCAGAAAAAAAAAGAAAGAAGAAGAAGAAAAACCAACAAAAACCAACACAAACTCCAAAGCTCAATAAAGACTCGGAGAAGCAAAAGCTCCACAGCCCTAATGGTTAGGAGAAATCTACCTCCACTAGTACACAACATGGAGAAACAAAAAACTTCATAGCCCTTGAAGGCTAGGAGGCACTACCACCGAAGAAGAGAGGCCCCGACTAACAACAAACCAGAAAAAGACTTTCTCTCTCAAGAAAATAAGAGCTTCTCTCTATACGAAGGGACACCACCCTCTGTCTAGTCTCTTGTATTTCATTAAAGAAAGAAATAATTTGTTGATTTTTCTCGATTGTATTGTGCTAGAAGGAGGCCGTTGAGGTAAGTTTTATTGTTAATATTAATGCATTAGTACAACAGTCATCAACCAAATCACTATCATATTGTTAACTGTACATTTCCAGGTAATTAAGGTGACATCAAAATAGAAGAATGCATTAATAGAGGGGTCCATCAATAAAGGCATCACCGTACTGTTGCGGCAATGCAATTATAGCTAACAGTATAACATAGCACTCTCAATGAATTTTGCATTTTTATATGTAAAATAACTAATTAAAATTTACTTTATTTATTTTAATTAATATATTTCAAAAGGTACCGACATATATTTGATTATTTATTTCAATATATCATTTCAATATTTTTTTTCTTTCTTTCTTTATTTTAATTTTTATATATTTTTTTAACGATAAGTATTTTTGTTTTAACATTTTGTATTTTTTTTTTTATATATATAATTATTTGCTATAAAATTAGTAAAATTTTTGTTTTCGTCTGAAGTGATTCGAAAAACTGTGACCTTCAAATGACAAATATAGATTTTGTTAGATAGGCATACTTTGAATTACAATTCTTAGATTCGAAGATATATTAGAATGGAAAAATTATAATTTATCCTCTTATGTTTACACCAATTTGTAATTCTGGTACCAATGTTTAAATTGCTTCAATTGCACTAAAAAAAGTTGTAAAAATTTGCAATTCACCCCATTTCGTCCAATTGTGTCGTCTGAAGAGACGGAAGTCACCCCACGTGCCGCACACACGCCTTTTTCGGACATAGGTGATCAAAAATGTCCTCATTTAAACGGAACCGTTTTGTCCAAGTCATCAAAACTACACACATCTTTGAAAAATGATAGAAATACATCACTTTTACAACAAGTGTACAACAATCCTCTCACATGAGGTGGGCCCTACAGTGTGTGGAGTCCACCTCATGTGAAAGGACTGTTGTACACTTGTTGTAAAAATGTTGTACGGATATCAGTTCTCCACATCTTTCAACGAACGCCGCAAACTCACAAACATCGAATTTGAAAACTCCGCCACGTTCTTCTCCGTTGCGCACCAAAGGAATCCTTTTGATGCCACCACGCGGTATCCACGCCAACCCCAATCCTGGGCCCTCTTTCCCTTCACAGCTGCACGATCACCATCACCACCACCAGTGATGGACAAATCCCAACCACACGATCCGAGGTTCTCGAGGAGGAAGTTGAGCCAGACGATGAGGGACTTGGCTAGGGATTTGAGAGAATTTTCCTTCTTGATTTGGGCCTTGCGAGTGGACTTGGATTGCTCGAGCTCGAAGGCCCTGAGCCTGCGGGCAGCGGCCTTGGGCGGGGCAGAGGAGGAGGGCGGGGCTAGAGAAGGGCGGTGGCGGCAAAGCGAGGAGGAGGCGGTGAAGAATTGGGAACAGGGGGAGTGGAAATTGGGGATTTGGAGGGGCGTTTTGAGGTTTTGAAATTTGAGATGTCTTTGAGAAGAGAGGAAGATGAGACGTATGGTGATGGTGACGGAAATGGTGGTTCTTCTGGCCTTCCATTTTCGTCTGACTGATTTTAATTTTTTTTTTTTTTTTTTTATGATTTTGTTGCAAGAGTTTGGGAGGTCTTGATGGGTTTGGTTGTCTGAATCAGAGAGAAATTGAAGCGGAGGAGGAGGAGGAGAGCGTTTCCCCAAACTCAAAAGAATATGTTTCCTCCTCTGTTTATGTTGCGTAGAACAGGGGAGAACAGGGTGGTTTTTTTTTTTTCCGAATATAAATCAGTCTGCTTACATTGCAGACTTGCAGAAACGAACCTCCTCCCCAGTCGGCGTCGTCGAACAGTACTCTTCTTGGCCGTCGGTGCCCACCCATTCCTTCTCCGTCGGGTTCGTGTATATCAGCTTCAACGGAGCCCGTAACATGTATTTCTCTCCCACATGCATGCATTCTCTATTTTTGTTGATTCTCATGATTGAATTGAACCACAGTACTACTCTCCATCTGTTTGTAGCAAAAGCCTTCATCATTGCCATTGTTTGTGGATATAAGTGGGAGCTACGTGCATGCTTTGACACTGCAAATCAGCCCTCCAAACAGTAAACCCACAACAGGTTGGAGGAGAGAAGAAGATGTGGATTTGAAGAATTTTTTGGTTTTATATTGGACAAAACAGTGCCGTTTAAATGAGGGCATTTTTGTCCACCTATATCCAAAAAAGGCATGTGTGCGGCATGTGAGGTGACTTCCGTCTCTTCAGACGGCACAATTGGACGGAAAGGGTTGGATTGTAAATTTTTGCAACTTTTTTGGATGTAACTGAAGCAATCTAAACATTGGTACTAAAATTGCAAATTGGTGTAAACATTAGGGGGGTAAATTGTAGTTTTCCCTATTAGAATATTGCTAAGGCGTAAATGAATTTTGGGAGAGAGAGAGAGATATGAGCGAAAGAAAGATAAACAAATAAAAAAATAGATACATGTGTGAATAGTACAACTCTATATGATGCATTACAAATACATTTTTCATTTAATTTGCATAATCGAATGAAAAAACTTTTTAATAAATTGGTTAATCATTGTAGCCTAAAGGTAAAAATAGCAATATTAATGAATTTCACAATGCATATATTTTCGGTACATAAAATTTGCAAATTGTGTTAAGATTTAACACGTGGAATTTTAGTGTGTATATATTTCTAAGATGGTTTTAATATTATGTCAAATTATTAGTTGTTTTAAAATCATAAAAAAAATAATTTAAAAAAGAAGAGGTAAAATTAATTATTTAATTAATTCATCTATAAAAAATAAAAAATTAATTAAGGACAAAAATTTCTTACAAATATGTTCGTAGGAAACTTCATATTACCCACATATAAAATTGATATGTATCCCTTCACATATGAGAAGCAAACACATGTTATTTTAATAGCATGTACTTTTTTTAATAGTATTAATATAAAAAATATATTTTTCACATATTTAAAAGACACGTATCATTAAATTAATTAATTAGAAAATTTCGAGCCGATTTACAGAAAATTTCTCCTTTAATAAATTAGTAAGCTTCCAGCTTTGCTTCACTGCTAAGAAATTATAGGGTTGAATATCCGTTTCCCCTCATTTACTTCGGAATCACAAACCCTAAAAGTCAAGTCATCCAGAACGCGGCAATTCCAACTACCTCTTCCCCTTAATAAACAAGCCCTCCACTCTACTGTTAAGCCCATCTGAAAAGCCTTTCCCGGAAATTCTCCCACACTTTTCCTCCCTCTTTTCTCTCTCCCCAAACACCCAGAAATGGCGCTGGAGTGGGTAGTGCTAGGCTACGCCGCGGCCGCAGAGGTGGTTATGCTCCTCCTGCTGACCCTCCCAGGCCTCGACCCTCTCCGCAAGGGCCTCATCTCCGCCACCAGAGCCCTTCTCAGACCCTTCCTCTCGGTGGTCCCGTTCTGCATCTTCTTGCTCCTCGACATCTACTGGAAGTACGAGACAAGGCCTTCGTGTGAGTCCCTCAGCACTTGCACCCATTCGGAGCATCTTCGCCACCAAAAGTCCATCATGAAGAGCCAGAGGAATGGGATGTTGATCGCTTCGGCGCTGCTCTTCTACTGGGTTTTGTACTCCGTGACCAATCTTGTGGGTCGGGTCGAGGAGTTGAAGTCTCGGGTCGAGAAGTTGAAGGATTAGTATGGGTGAGAGGAAAGTGGGATTTCCAGCAGTCTAGTGTTCGGTTGCTGGGGAAGTTCTTGAAATGGAAACTGAATTGGAGGTTAGTTTTCACTTGTTTATGAGAAAATGAAAGACCATAAAGATACTGTAGTACGCTACTTCACATAGATATTTTAGTACTCTATACAGGCAGACATTATTCATAATAGGGCTAATCTCTGTATTTGTTCGAATTAGAATCATCAATAAATATATATCTTTATTCTCTGCTCTCTATCTTTTATGATGGTATCAATCTATCAATACATTTTACACTGGGACGGAGGTAAGAATTTAATCTAAGGGATTAGGCTGCACCCTGCACTGGCCTGTTCTTATGGAGCCACAACAGATTTTTGGGAGGCTTGGCCCCCCGTGTATATGTCCCTGATTGTACAATCTACCAGCTCTCCATTTGATGGGGTAATCAAAATGCTATCCCGGTTACTCATTTTCTTCATGAGCCTAGCAAACATATTGAGATTGATTGTCATTTCATAAATCATTACCTACAACTAGTATCCTACATTTTTGTCCTATTGCTTCTATGAACTTGCTGATGTGTGTACAAAGACACATTTGTCTGAATGTTTTCGTGCACTTGTTTCTAAACTCAAGATGGCTTCTATCTTGCTACCTTGAGTTTGAGGTGTTAATTTACTTTGTACATGTACGGTACTATACTATATCGTGTTGCATTATAAACATTGCACTTTACATTATATGCTATATTGCAATTAGGCCTGCATTATTATAAATAAGACTACATCTTGATTCTCTTTTCTCTATATTTTATCAAAAAACTTGAGATTATGGATTTGGTATCTCTTTAGTTTTCAATGAAATGGAATGGGATTTATTTCTTGTCGACACTAGCTTATTGATATTGTTATGCCTTGAGGAAGAGCTTGTCACTTGTCAGTGGCAGAGGGAGTTAAAAAAAAATTGAAAAACTTCCCCTGCAAACTTTATAAAATATAAAAATATTTTATTTGGCCCCTCCCAATAACCCCCATGGGTCCTTCCTATAAATCTCTTCTTAGAAATCTAAAACCGGGATGTGTGACTTTCCTCCATCCTCCCCTTACTCATCTCTTTCTTCTATGCATTATCTCTTCTCCAAAACTTTCAAGTTGCCTTCCAAATCTCCTCCCTCCTTTTCCTTGCAACAATATTCAGCCCCCCAAAATAAAATTTCTCGCTCCGCCACTGTAGCTTGTTGTGATGAAAATGTATTTCTATCAATATGTAGCAAATGCTAGAAGAATTTGAACTTTCTTGTTTACAGACGAATTCAAGGATTGTAATTCCTCTCTCTCTCGTTGTACAATACACTAGTGTCTTCTTTGGATTGTTCTTTATAAGTGGAAGAGATTGATTTTGTTTTTATATGTTGTATAGAAACCTTAATGAGAAACTATAGGGTCATGGAAGCATCCATTCTCCCTATCAATTCCACCCTGCTTGACGTATGAAACAATAATTTAATTTTATTAAGAATGATTGGAAATGTTATATATATGTTATATGTAAGTGCTGGCTACTAGACTTTGTTATCGAAGCTGTTGTGGCCACAACATGCATGGTATAAATGAACTGAACAGGCAAACCAAATTTGTGAAAGATTTTCAAAGAAGAGGATTAAAGAAATAAAGGTTTTTATGAAAAACGTATCTGTTGAAATGAACTGCGTGTTACAGGGACTGGATATGTAATTGGTAGAAGATATTAAAAAAGTAATTTGGAAATAAAATGGCAATATTAGCATGTAACGACGGTTAAAATTATTTCGACATGTGAAAAGTTTCTTCTCTTGTAATTTTGTGGAGGAGGATGAGTGTTGGTTGTGGCCTGTTAGTAGTGCTTGAGGCATTGGTAATTTGGAGCTGGTAGAGATGCATAATGGCATTGTAGTTTTATAAGAGTTGGAAAGGAAATGGCCATGACTGTTTTTTTTGTTGTTTCAGTTGGTAGTGGAACCATACTTTATTTTTATGCTTTCTTTCAAACTTTCAGTCACATAAACATGTGTCCATAGGACAAATCCCGTTTGAATGTATGTGTGAGTTTGTCAGATGCTCAACAAACCGCTACATTAGCGCACATAACAATGTTCTTCGACCAAGTTTGTTCAATGGTCATAACTTAATTGTTTAGGGGAGAAAACCAGGCCAGGATTCAAATCATGTGTGTGCAAATACATACATCCATATGCCTACTTGTTTACTGCTCGGGCTTTAACTAGTTTCTTACATTTGAAAGGAATTTTTTCCTACTTGTTCCATCGAATACAAGGGAAGAACCTTTCGGGTATGCTTGAAGAGGTGATGTCTTGTAAGAAGACATCAATATCATGGTCCTCTAAGTTTGCTTTGCAAGAACTTGCCAAGGTCTAAGAGTAACAGCAAGGAAATGGTTTGTTTTGGCCCTCTAGGTTACACGCAGTTGTACCGATTTAGTCATACAATTTGAATTGGTATTGAAATGATCTCGTATGTGTAACATGGTATCCTCTATTTGAAAGTCTCGCATTGGTTAGTGTAGACTTTGTATGGGCTTTTGTAGTAGTTGGGTCTGTCATTCTAATAGTTTAAGCTTTTGCTAGATGCTTTAATATGGTATCGAAGTATGGTTTTTTGTTTATTTATTGGCTCCACGTGCTAGGCCCGTTTGTGTATTTGGGGACTAGAAGTGATAGGGGGGGGTATTGGAGACCTATCTTGGATTGAAATATAAGTTGTACAATTTTTTTACCATTGGTTTCAAAAACATGTTGTTTACAGAAGGAAATTGTTTCCTTGTCAAAAAAGTAATTGGTATAAGAACTCCATAAAATTCTTGTAGCAGCCACTTTTTTTTTTTTTTTTTTAACATTATTAGAGAGATGAGACTTAGAAAGACTAGCAAGCACATTGGGCAGCAATCAGCATGGATACTAGAGGTTGTCCATAATGCCCTGATTTCTCTCAAAATTTAGTGGATCATGTCTATCATCCGCAGGTGTAGGCAATTGGGCAAAAATGCATTAAATTTTTGTTTTCTTGTGTACATGATTTATTGGTGGTCATGTGATTTTGGTGTAGGTGCATCTTTACTGGTCCCAAACACTAAGTGATTAAAAGGGAGTGGTTGTGGACTTGCGGTGATTGTGATGGCAACTTACCATCGTTAAGTTTTGTCTTGTATTGCTTTGATCCACAAAACTTCAGAAAACTAGGATCAAGGGAGAATCCTATTATATCCAATGTCACGAGGAACGTTATGAATAATCAACCATGCCACTTTGATGCAGATCTTCCCTCAATTTCCCATGCATTGTACAAAATACGTGCAACTCTTGAAGTTTAAAATTCTTTAACAAATTTGAGCTGTGTCTGTTCAGGGAAAACCAGTAGTGACATAGAAATGTATTTATAAAGAACCTAGATGTGTAAAAATTTGAACTCTGCATGAGACTTGGACATTATGAGTTGAGATCAGTTCAAAAGGTAGGGATCAACCCTTGGATTTTATGATATGCGTTCTTCCTAAGTCCTAACTATACTGAAGTCTTTAAGTTCTAGTGTTGCAGGTGAACCATTTTTTCCTTTCAAATTAATCATCTTCTTCTATCCCATGTTGTCTTTAATGTTATAAAATATGTAGTTACTATCCTCTATTCTTGCGTACCTCCTCACCCATTAAGAATGTGGTGAAGAGTAAGGTTGTGAGTTCAAAATCCACTGGGTACACATGCAAACTTTAAAATAAAAGAAAAATTAAGCAGTATATGCTTAAGTTTCCTAGAAGTGCTCATGTCCTGATTCTATTTGTTATTTCAAGTAAGTTTCTTTTTTGTACTCCACTCTTTGGAATTTTATATATTTCTCATGTATTTGGTGTAGAAATTGAATGGCCTCATGGATTTATGTCCTGTGCAATGGTTTGTGTCGGTGAAATGCCTTCCCTTATGCATTCTCCTTCGAAATTGGTCAATATAATCTGTGTTCTTAGAAACCTTTTTATACTTCTTGAAAAATCAGGCTATTTTGTACAGAACAAACAATGCTGGTTATTCTGGAGGAAGCATATATAATTTAAACTTCTCTTATGAGAGGTTTCAGATTCAGAAGTTAGAATTATCTACTTCTTTTATAGGACTTTATTCTTGCATCACTGATTGCATGGCCAGCAATTAAGGTTGGATGAATTCTTATGAGAATCCAAAAGGTTAGAAGAACACCTTAGTAGTGTTTATGTTGTTGTGAATTATTATTCATATTTCTTTTTTTCTTTTAATGTTTTTGTCTCGTTCAGTTGATTGAATAGTTGGTAAAAACTTCTAAGGCCATCTTCAGCAGTTGGAGTTAAAATAGCTACTCAAAAAGTATCAATCTCTACTTTAACTACTATTTTTCCTATATTCTCTCCCACAGATTTACTATTCAACTCTCTACTTACATTTAAATATTATTTCCTATTCTTTTTTCATTATATTTTTTTTTATTCTTTTATTCTCCTCATTTTCCCTTTCCGATCTCTCTTTCTTGTTCTTCCTTTCTCTTTTCGTCTGAAACACACTGAGAGAGAGATCGAGGGATTTAGGGAGAGACCCATGAGAGGAGAGACCCGAGACTTATCCGAGAGAGAACCGCTGAACTCGACGAACCCAGTTGAAACCCATCAACCCGATCCTCCATGAGTCGAGCTCCGGTGGTTTGAGACGAGTTCCGGTTGAGCTAGGTGCAGATCCGGCAAAGTCAGAGGTGATTTTCGGTGATTATGAGCGATTTTTGAGAGAGAACCGCTGAACTCGACGAACCCAGACGAAACCCATCAACCCGATCCTTCATGAGTCGAGTTCCGGTTGAGCTAGGCGGGGATCCGGGCGAGTCAGAGGTGATTTCCAGCGACTGGTAAAATAGGTTGATAATTTTTAGTTGAACCCATCTGATTTTGAAGCTTGAATGTGTCTCCCCTGTTTCGGTTATTTGTATCACGGCTAAAGCTATATTTATGGTTGATTTTGATGATTTTGGTTGGTTGTTCATGGTCGATTTTGGTTGGTTGTTCATTGCCGGCAGAGAGGGACGGAGAGGGGGAGAGAAAAAATATTAATAAAAAAAGTGTAAACAGATGAATAGTGAATAGCCTGTGTTGGCGATTCACTGTTCACCGTTAAGGAAAAAAAGCTTAAAGAAGCTATTCTGCTGGATTGAAAAAAATAGCAAAAAAAAGTCAAATTTAACTATTCTGGTTAAAATAGTAACTCTGTTGGAGATGCCCTAAGCACAAAGTTAGCGATGATTGCATCTCTTTCTAAGGGGCGAAGTTTTCTTCCAAATTGTTTTGAAAGAAATTTTCCAAACTCAGTTCATCAAATTGTCATTTGTCCTTATAGCACGTAATTTTCACATGCATTTCTAAACATATACGGGAGAATCACAGGCTTTGTTAATCTTATTAAAAATGCATGTGAGAATTAAATGCTCTAAAGATAAATATTAATTTAATAGATTGAGTTAGGAGAAATTTTCTTCATTCTAGTTTAGTAAAAAACTTTATCCAAAAATAATATACCAAATGTTTCCAACTCTTCAGAAGATAATAAAATACAATAACTACTATGTAAATAGAAACCATACTTTTTTTCTTTGTTCCTTTTCTGAGCTACAAACCAGCAGCGTGTCAGTACTTGCAATCTTATACACATGTAAAGGAATCTAATATTCAATGTAAGAAAGGATTTATAAATTGATAGCCCTAATCTCACATCTCATTACAATTTCAAATGCATGCTGCAAAGGCATCTATTGACTTTCCGGCTCCAAAGTTTACATAATTCTTCCGACCCAATTTATAAATTTGTCACGTGTCCCTTAGTATATGATAAACACATGATTTTTTTTAATTAGCATGTAAGGATCATTTGGTTAAGAAACATATGACATTTAGAGACGGAGCTGGGATTTGGGGACAAAATTTTTTTAAAAAAAAAAAATGGGGGGTAAAAGAAAAAAATAAAAAGAAAATAATTAGGAGTAAAATTTTTAATTTTTTTTGGAAAAAATCTTGGGGGTGGGGGAGCCCCCAAAGGCCCTTAGTAGCTCCACCCGTGTATGACAATATTATAGCCTCCAACCCAGTTCAAAGAAATTCTATGTCCAAATGAGCAGCAACACATAATTTTTTTAGTTATATCCCCTGTAATTCCCCCTTATTTTCAGCTCTCTCTTCTTGTTTGTTTTCCTCCCCTTTTTTCATGTATTGCTTGGAAAAAATAATCAGAATGAGGTCTTTAAAAAAAAATAAATCTATGGTCAACTTTTTACCAGTTTAATAAGAGGCGAGGCAACATCCTATCCTTATATCACATCACTCTCCATAAAAATCAGATTCTTTTTTGTTTGCATTTAAGCACAATCTTTATTTTAATTTTAAAAAATCAGATTCTTTTTTGTTTGCATTTAAGCACAATCTTTATTTTAATTTTAAAATTAAAATAAAGATTGTGCTTAAATGCAAACAAAAAAGAATCTGATTTTTATGGAGAGTGATGTGATTGGATAGCTTAATGTCTAAGATAGTTTAGGTCTTTATATTAATAAAAGTAGTACTCTAACTCCTACTCCTTTATTTTATTTTATTTTTTCAAGTTATTCAAAATTATTATTTTTTAGGTAAATTGAGATTATGTTAAATGGGATATATCTACTCTTATCTTTTCTCAAATTACTTAATAAAAAAATAAAAATAAAAAATAAAAAAAGAAGAAGAAGAAAGAAAGGTGACTCCTTTGTGTTTTAGAATATTAACTAAACACTTGCGACAAAACAAGACTATGAAACGATTGCCCGTAATTTAATTGAGGTAAAGTTAAAAGTTAAAACTAATTAATGAGTTTCATGCGGAAAAAAGAAAAGTGTCGACATATGTCAGTTTAATAGACCGATTTGAAAAAAATTATTTCTACTCTATTTGAAAAAAAAAAAAAAAAAATTTGTCGGACGAGCGCCGCATGTTGAATGGGTAGTTGGGTTGGGTCTAGTGACAAGTAGACGAGCACCTTCTGAAATTCCAACAAACAATAATTTGCTTAGACCCCACTTATTGCCTACATAATGTAACTTTCTTATTTTTGCAGGCCTTTTGCAATCAATGTCCACTGCAATTATAAAACCTTGACCAATCTAATAATATGAAACATGGAATAGTTTTTGTTTATGAATTATGAGAGTTTACAAAAGGATATGGATTCCTGCAAACAAAACTAGGGTTTAGTTAAGCCCAAAAGATAAGGGGCGGAAGATTTGCTATAAGAACTTTGCACAACCTTGTCAGCACCGGATTATGATCATTTACAATTATTTGTTCGGATTTGAGAGAATTCGGACAGGTGATTATGAGATACTACTTATGGTTATCATCTAACCAAATAAAAATCGAGATGTACAACTACTTATCCGGTCAAATAAGTACCATAAATAGTCACTCACAATCATCTGTCCGAATTTTTTCAAATTCAGACAAGTGATTGTGATAGACCACTTATGGAACCCACCTAACCAAATAAAAATCAAGATGTCCAACCACTTATTCGGTCAGGTGGATCTCATAAGTGGTCTCTCATAATCATCTATCCGAATTCTCTCAAATTCGGGCAAATAATTGTAGGGGATCCTAATCCGTCGATGTCGTAGTTTGAGAGTTTTTTTTTTTTTTTTTTTTTTCTGAAAAAATTCTCTCAAGCCAAACATGACATAATAAAGACATTGAAAAGAGTCTCAGCTGCCAGCCGGTTCTTTTCAATATGATGTACATAATTAGACCTAGAATTTGTTTTTGTGTTGAAGTGCACGTTAGCTTTCAGCTTTCTTTTCTTGTAAATAAATCATCCTTAATTCCTTATTCCTTTGCCTAATAAAACATTATATGCAGTGGATTAAGGAGCAACCTCAATCAAGTTTACACTTTTTACGTACTCCTCGACAACCCACCTCAACTAACCTTTGATTTTTAGCAAGAAATGAGAAAACTTAATTGAAAAGGAAAAGAAGAAGAAAAATTTTTCAAATTGTTCAGGGACTCTAACTTTGGGTAATTAGCGGTTAGCAGTTTTGAGAGAAGTAATATAGTCATGGTGGATGACCAAATAGGGAATAGAGGTTAAAGCATTTTCATCTGCTCCCTAAATTTGTTCTCTATTTTAGTTCTCAATTTTTTAAAAAATATTTACATCGGGCTAGCTCAATAACTTAGGGATTCACTTTCACTATTCCATTTAAATACCCTCTTTTTTTTTTTAGAATTTTTTTATTCTTTCTTCAATATTCATATATTTGAAAATTGATCTTTTGTTAACGGTCATATTTTTCAAAAAATAAGAAATAAATTCTTTTCCCAATGGTCATATGCATTCAATATAAATAAGACAATTTTCTCTTTAATTTTCATTCACCTAAGCCAATGTTTCTTTACATTTGGGGAGTGAAATTAAAAGTGCATTGTTCATGCTCCCCAAACTTCTCACCAAATTGGGAAGCCAGACGGAGAGCCAAAAAATGGCATTTTAACATTTTGGCTCATCAAACTAAAAATTTCAGCAAAATAGGGAGCCGGATGAAAATGCTCTTAGCCCATCAAACACCTAGCCATTTTTGTAACAAAAAGAATAGAAGATCTCGCCTCGGTGACTTCTTATACATTCCATAATCAGAAACAGAACCAAGAGTCGGGGGGTCAAAGTTTTCTTTATATATATATATATATGGTTAAATATATGTAGTTTTTTAGCCTAAAAATTATATTTGACCCATATTAAAATTAAGCCTAATCCCTCCTCCTTCAAGATTTTATGGGGAAAAAAAAAAAAAAAATCTCACCATGTTTGTATGACAAAAATGAAGAGAGAGAGAGAGAGCCGACAGGGCTGGATAAAGCAACAACCTTTGGCTTTTCCAACCAGAAACCTCTTGACAATTGACAAAGGGGCAAATTAACAGCTAATTTTTGTCATTATTGTATGTGTGGCATGGTTGGCAAACTTTATATATTATATGTTATATATCTTCATGCCCTTAAGAAAATGTCTCAGATTTTGTCATAAACACCCTTATTTTGCTGTAATCTGAATTAGTTTATTTTATATATTCTTCATATCTCCTCATCATTGGATTGCATAAAAATTTGATATTCTATATATTTATATATATATATATATAAACATGCTGCCACCTGCTAATTAATCTTACTGAGGTTGATGTTTCTTCTTTCTTTCATATATAATCAAATCTGTCATTAATCATTATCATAATATTGGTTTATTAGAGGGTCCTACCTAAACATACTCCTAGATGATTGATACAACCTCACTCTCATGATCGGATCATATTCCTTTTATTCATTTTGAAAAAAAAAATAAATAAATAAACCCTAACAATATTGGGTCAAACCTTAATGGAGAAGAAAGAATTCTTGTGTCAGTAAAAATATGTACTGGATAGTACTGGACACATATTCTTGCACGAAAGCTTCAAAATAAGTTTGGACTAAGTTTTCTTCTAGATCGATTTCCCACCAAAAAAAAAAAAAAAATTAATAATAATTCTATCTATTAAATTGGTAACTCTATTAAAAATATATATGAAAATTACATAATTTAAAGACAGCTACCAGTTTAAGAGACTGAATTAAAAGAAATATTATCTCTCTACATATGTAACCTCGATTATTCACTCATCTTGAAATGAGCTTGTAATGAAAATGTGATGTTCCGATGGGGTTGGACAAAGCTATGATTTAATAGGACTTGAGAAAACGTTTGCGGTTCTCACCATCCAGACCCCTCCTTTGCGGTTTCTAGCACGTAGGTGTTGTCATAGTTACACTTAGATAGAGTAGTCTCTCTGATTGCCTTCTCCAGCCTTTTAGCTTAGGGGAAAAAGAGTTCAACAAATAAACAAGTTCAAATTGCTCAACCCGAAGCACTATTTGATGGTAATTTTGGCCACAAGTTCACAAAATAAATAGGGTTAAAGACATATTTAGTACCTGTGGTTTAAAAACTTATTTTTTGGTATCTCAGTTTCATTTTGCTTCACAGATGGTATTTGGGTTTGGGAAAAGACTGATTTGGTACCTCCGTCTATTTTTCTATAACGGACTGCCACGTGTCAACCAATGAAGGTTGACACATGGCACAATATAAAAAAATAAATTTTTTAAAAATTAATTAAAAAATTAAAATTAATAAAACATAAAAAAAAAAAAAAATTTCAAAAAATTTTTTTAAAAAAAAGGTGGCTGGCAAAATTTTTTAATTAATTTTTGAAATAAAATGAAACTGAAGTACTAAAAATAAAATTTTTAAATTACATATACCAGATATCTCTTTAACCCAAATAAATATCAAGTTTGCTCTCTCAATCCATGCCCTCGAGCCACTTATATATATTCGAGAAAAAAAATAGAAATAAATTTATAGAGTTAGTAATTTGCACAACATGTGAACATCGTTGGTGATGTGGACAAGTGGCTCAAAAATATCAAGCTCAAGTGAAATTTTCGTGGAGCAGACAGCAGATTCAAGCTTTAATCAAGATTCATCCAGAGTAATATTATTTAAAAATAATCAAAGATTAAAAGGTGATTATAACCTTTGACCAGCATGATTATCCATATGCCATTGAAATTATTAAGATCCTCATACAACTCTTTGTATAAGGTCAAACATGTCTATTGATTATTATTTTTTTAATGAATAAATTTGATCTTAAGGGAAGAATCAACAAAAAAAAAAAAAAAAAATATTGGAATCAATTAATTTCATTTTATAAGATTTATTCTTTAATGTTATACCAATAACATAAAATAAGATAAGTGAGAAAAGTAGGAGAGAAAGATAGCATACAAATTTAACGGGATTCAACCTTAGTAACCTACGTTCACCACTGAAAGAATCCAATATGATTACATACTTATTGAATTACATGATTATAAATATATGATTTATATATAAGAAAAATATAGTAGGTGATTAGGCTAGAAAAGGGATGTGATTACAAACAGAACCTTAAAAAAAAAAAAAAAAAAACAATGATTAATACAAAGGTTAATTGGGACTGTCACGTTACCATTGTAGGATAGTTATGGGATGAAAATGTGGGTTTTTGCATTACTTGGGAAAAATATATTACTCACTAAGGGTCTGTTTGGGTTTGCGATTTCAAAAACTGCGATTCAAAATAAGGATTTTTAAAATGTGCTATAGGAAAAAATGATTTTTAAAAACGACATTAAGCTTTTGGCAAAATTGCAATTTAGCCTTTAAAATTTCAAATTGGGCTTTAAAATTTTGCGTTTCAAAAATATATCATCTTACTTGCGATTTGAAAATGCTGATTTTCTGCGTTTTGAAATCGCAATTTTTAAAGATGCAGTTTTCAAACAATTTATGTTCTGTGATTTGGTTTAAATCGTACTTATTGTCTACAAAATTGCAATCTCAAACACACCCAAAGTCCCTAACTAATATGATTTAGGATTGAGATTCCCAACAATTTATTTCTAAAATTGCCAACAATTTAGGCAAAATTTAAGTTATTTGGACAGATAAATTTTATATAAGCTCTGTGATCTGAAATCAGTTGTAATTGAAAGAGGAAATTAGTGGTCAGAACTATGTGTAGAGATTCTTAATTTTTATGGCATATATTAACTACAAAATATGAGTCATCAGAAATTCACAATAAAGTTTGGTAGTGATGTCAACCTTTCGAAAATGGCGTAAGCAGCAAGTTATGGAGCATTGCAACCCATCAACTGCACGTGAGAGTGAGAGTCCGAGTGTGTGTGAGACAGTGAGAGAGAGAGAGAGAGAGAGAGAGAGAGAGAGACACCAATCGGCAATTAAAGACAGGTCCCACCGACAATTGACTTTTCTTTCAACCAGAATGCCATACGACCCTTTATTACGCCGTATAGTCGGTGGGTGATTTAAGATTATTTAACCTAACCCTACGTTTGTTTTGTGATTAACTAGTTTCACCAGTCTAATTTATTTATTTATTTTTTATTATTATTTTTATTTTTATCTCTATTCAGTTTCTGAACTTAAAAGATATCATTTATTGTTTAAAAAATTATATATATATATATATATATATATAATTGTAGTTGATATATAAAGTGAAAAACAAAGGTCTTCAAAAATCATACAAAATACAAAATCAATCCAAGGCTTCAAAACACCATATTGATGAGCCATTTCCGATTATTGCCCCTCTTCTTTATCTCTTTTTTTTTTCATTAAAAAAAAAATCCCAATTTTATTTTTTTTCAATTTACAACTAATTAATATAGAAAAACTTTCTTACCTCTACAAATCTTTCCATATATTCCATATTAATCAAATCTTAAATAGAGGGTATTTTGATATCAACCTGATACGGAATATATATTTTCCATATACTCTAACACGTACACCGAGTCAAATCTTAAACCTATTCCTTTAATTAAGGATATCTATTTTATATTTTATATCACACCAAACTGAGCGCGG
This sequence comes from Alnus glutinosa, assembly GCF_958979055.1. Classification (NCBI taxonomy): domain Eukaryota; kingdom Viridiplantae; phylum Streptophyta; class Magnoliopsida; order Fagales; family Betulaceae; genus Alnus; species Alnus glutinosa. The sequence continues at coordinate 28,322,753 of NC_084889.1, read as the reverse complement.
TCGAAATGATTTTTTTTTTTTTTTTTTTTTATATATATTTTTGGAGACAATGCCACATCAGCTTTGAAGAGAAGAGAGAGAAATTATTAAAAAAAACATAACCTATAATGTTTGCCTATGATTTTTGCCTCATAGTCATATGACTCATAGAGCATCTCCGAGGTGCTCTTAACAGGAAGGGGAAATTAAAAAGTGGTCCCTCATTTTTTACCCATTTATAATATAAAATCGTATGTTTCTAAAGATAAAAAAGAATCACCCTATAGGTTTTAATCATTTTGAAAATAATTCATTTCACCTGTTTTTTTCTCGATTAAATTGTTGGCTAAGTTCCTGTAAGAAATTTCGATTACATCTAGCCACCAGAAAAAAAAAAAAAAAAAAAAAGAAAAAAAAAATGTACCCCTAGTTTATTTGTGAGGTGCTGCTTCCACCTTCCTCTTCTATCGGCCTCTGCAAGGTGGTGGGCGGACAAGGACGGAGCTAGAAACTCTTATGAATAGGGGTCAGTGGCCTTTTTTTTTTTTTTAGGGATCAGTAGGCTAAATTTATTTTTTTTTTACCTTTTTTTTATTATTTTTTTAAATTTTTTTTTTCCAACTTGATAATTTTTTTTTTTAAAGAAATTGGGGTGGCCATGGCCCCTCCCTTCCTCCTTGTGGCCGGAGGTCGCCACCTGTCCACCTCTCTATTTCTGTTTTTTTTTTTAACACAAATTAAAAAAAAATGATGCAATTTAAATTTTTTACATAGTTTGTGGACAGAAATTCGTCAACAATTCGGACCAAAAAGTTTATTTAATGATTTCAAAAATGATTAAAACTCTGAATATTTTTTTTGCACAACTCTTACACAATTTTTATACAACTCTAATAACTTCTTTTTTTTAAGAGTAATCATTGAATATATAGAGCTCACATGTAGGAAATCAAGTCCAATAGTTGATTGTAAAAAAAAAAAAAAAATAGTTGGAGTTGTACAAAAGTTGTGCAAAAAACATTACTATTTTAAAAATACTATACTCGTTGAGTAATGTTTCTTACACAACTTTTGCACAACTCTTATACAACTCTAATAACATTTTTTTAATATTGAGAAATGATCCCTACACTCATTTTTCACAACAGCCCCACAACAAGCTGACGTGGCTGGTAATATTTTATTATTTTTTTACAACAAGAAATGAAAACAAAACAAAAAAATAATAAAATATTACTAGTCACGTCAGCTTGTTGTGGGGCTGTTGTGAGAAATGAGTGTAGGGATCATTTCTCTTTAATATTAACTATTGAATATTTATGGCCCACACGTAGAAAAATAAATTAAATATATGATAAAAAAAAATTTAATTAAAATTATACAAAAATTGTATAAAAATCATTACTCAGCATCATTAATGTAAGGATACGGCAGTAGTACGAGGCAACAATAATATCTGCAACAACAAGAAGTACTAATAACCATATCTCCGGCATAATAAAGAGAAGTATATTTATTATTTTCAATTTCTCACTCAATTTGTATTTTTTAATATTTTAATTTTTATAATATATTTTACCAATCACTCAATTTACAATGTCTTTTCTCCATTCGAATATTCTATTAACTTAGACAGCAAGTACTTCACGACCCCTACATGTAACGTAGATTATAAAAATACAATTGTACCTTTAATTTTTCTTTTCTTTTCTTTTTTTTAAAAAAAAAACTCTCAACTTTAACATTTTTCAGCACGCATGGACTCAAACTACCTTTTAATAGGTGAGGTCCATCGTTTAAATATTTAATTGAAATTAGGAGAGTCAAAGTTTGAACTCAAGACCTTTAACTTTGATACCATATTAATGTTCTGTTTGTTTCGGCATAAAATGAATTCTGAAAAATGAATTCGGTATTTTCCTGTGTTTGGTATGGGAGAAAATAATAGTCAACCGAAAAATGATTTCCGTTTGACCAAAAATACTTAATAAATTTTGGAAAATGATTTACGCTTTTTAAAATCGTAAATTATTTTCCGTAGATGGTAGATGCAGTCGACTCTTTTTTAAACAACGCAGTCGACCTTAACGTTCAAGCAGTTGAATATTGTCGGATTTCGACAAGCCAAATTCCGACTCCAGTCGGTGCCAGAATTCGACAAATTAGGCCGACATCGCCGGATTCCGAAGATACCGTGCTAGATTCCGGCCGGAATCTGGCTAGGTCTCCGGCTTGGATCTGGCCAGAACGGCCGGACCCTCGGCATCTGGCCGAGATCCGGTCGTTTTCTGCCGGATTCCAACAAAGATCGCCGGAATCCGGCAAAAAATGGCTAGATTCAGGCAACTTTGCCGGAATTTGTATCTGCCAAATATTAAAAAACATTTTTTTATTATTTTATATTAACATTTTTTATTTTGTGAATAAAATTTATTTTTTTAATTAATATGATTAAATTAAAATTTTAAAAATAATTTGTAATTTTCCGCATGTGCCAAACACCAAAAAATGATTTCGACGGAAAATATTTTTTTGAATAATGACTTTCTTGAAACTATTTTACGACGGAAACCATTTTACACCGAAACAAACAGAGCATAAATTATCATTTATTCCAAAAACTTAAACCGATAAAAATAAATAAATCTAATCCACAGCCAAATACTTTCCGTTTGCCTTCACTGACTTGTAGGCACAAAATAAAATACAATTATGGTTTAGGTTTGTATCAAATCCATTCTTGGGGTACAAAAATTATCTCAAAATTCATTGTGGTGAGCTTCGTTATAAAATCAATCATTTCGTCTAATTCTGTACAAATTTTGTTAATTTATTTTTAATAAAATCCTGAAAATTTATAATCCTACCTCTAATTAATTAATTAAAAAAAAAAAACAAACAGAAAGAGGGATCACAACTTCACATTAACGGATTTTGTCAACTTTTCTATCTATATGGACTAATTTATCATTTTTTGTTTATTTCAAGGAGTAATTAATCACTTTTTAAAACTCAAAGAACTATTTGTCAAAACTTGATATTACAGGGACCAAAAAAACATTTATCCCTTATACATACAATGAACTTTTTGGTTGTTAATTTCAAATTAGCTAATTTATTTTGGAATGTTTTGGGCTCGGCATTAGCTAAATACATTCACTATTGAGCGATATTAAGTATATTGTATGCTTTATTATCATTAGATTATAAATTTGATTTTTTTTATTGCTATTGGGATGTCCAAATCTCACCCGAATAAATAAAAAGAAAATGCTTAAGGTGTTACAACTTTTATTACAATCAATTACAAATTAATGTGGTAGTCCACGTGACACTGCCACGTCAACAACAATCAAATTTAATTGTTTAGCAGCTAACACAGTAAATGGCACGTGAACTTCCAAATTATTGTGGCAATACTCCATAGCTCCATGTGACACTGCCACATCAGTCACAATCAAATTTCATTGTCTAGCAACCGACAAAGTAAGTTCCACACAGAATGTTACATCAGTTTGCAAAAGACTTATAATAAAAATGGTAGTACTCCTTATATCACTTTTTAAATAAATTATCTATTATTTTTTGGGATTGCCCCATATTATGGATAGACAAAATCGACCAACATTTGAATTTTTTTGCCACATAGGTTCAAGGGGATTCCAATGAAAAATACCCAAACCCCTAATGACGAGTGGCACATAATGGAAAAAATAAAAGTAAAAGTAAAAATTTAACCTTTTATTCAGATGGAAAATAGAACCACATGTATGAGCTGAAATTCAAAGAAAAATCCTATTTTAAGTCCTTGTATTGCTAAATCACAACTTCCTAAAAGCTTAAGCTGATAAGAAAAGGTAAATTTAATTACTTAATCAATACTTTAACACACCCCGTCATGTGTGGGTTCAAACTATCTTTTAATAGATAAGACCCAACACGTAAAATATTTAATTAAAATTTGATAAATGACATAGTCAGCAGACGCAGCCGACCCTCTAAAAGACGCAGTTAACCTTCACGCTAAAGCAGTCGACCATTAGCGGATCGAGTACTGTGCTAGATTCCGGCTAGAACGGTCGGATTCCGGCCATCTAGCCAGAATCTTGCTAGAACGGCTAGATTCCGGACTTCATTGTCGAAATCCGGCAACAATAGCTAAAATCCTGCTAGACAGTGATTGAATCTCGTCATCGGTAATTTTTTACTGTTGGTTATTTTCCCGTACAAACCAAACGCCATAAAATATTTTCGGAGAAATTATTTTTTCTGAAAAATGATTTCGTTGAAAATATTTTACGACGGAAACCATTTTACGTCGAAACGGAGAGCATAATTGTAAATTTTGTACAAATGGATAATAGAATTATAGATGCTAATGTATGAATTAAAAAAGTTTAAATACTCTAAAATGAAGTGGATTTTCTAAGTCATAGGAAATTCTATGTTATCACTTTGTGTAAGAGATTGATGATCCATATAAATGCCTTTATTGTTATTACTTTTGTCTTGTATTGTTTGTTCAGTCTCAGAATATTGTTTTATTTTCAAAAGTCAACAACAACTGTCTAAACAACTTGTCTAATTTACCCTTTACTTTATTTAAAAAGTCAATATTCGTTTTTCATTTACTTAATGATAGTTTAAATTAAGGAAGGAAGATGATTAGTTTCTTATTAATCCTTATTTTTATTTTTATTTTTATTATTTTTATTATTTTTATTTTTGTTTCTACTTTTTATTTTATTTTTTCTTGAAAATAAGTTTTCAGTATTTCATAAGCGAATATGGGGATGATTAGTTTCTGAATATTGAAATACCATACAAATGTTGTCTCGACCAATCTTTTCTTCTTTTCATCTAAAGATAGTCACGAGAAATGCAAGGGATATATTTGTTAGAAAAAGACAAAAAATTTTAAAAATATGACTGTTAGAATAAAACAAATATTCATAAATATAGCTATTAGGAAAAGACAAACGTTCAAAAAATAAATATTATTAAAGAGACATTTTAAAAATAATATTTAAATAGAATAATGAAAGTAAATAGTTAAAATTGTGAGGCTGCAGGTGTGCTTTAAAAAAGTGAATAATTAAAATATAGAAAAATAACTTTTAACTATTTTGATTAGTACAATTTCATAAAGCTACTTTGAATGCTTTTAATTGAATTCTTCAATTGAAATACATCCCTCTAGTCCTATTATTTTACCAGATATCTAGAAAGTTAGAAAAAAAAAAAAAAAACAGTTATGATCATCATAGAGAAATTTAATTAATTAATAGTTTGACTAATTAATAATTTTTTTATCAATACCAATTATTAATTATACGGTCTGTTTGGCACGTAGAATAGGGAATGGTTATTCCATAATTCTTTTATTTAATTGCACATTATTTTGAAGAATAACTATTTCTTTAGGAATAAGAATATCTACATTTTTCTCATTTTGCAAGAGGAATCGACTATGTTTTCACAAAAAAAAAAAAAACACACACACACACACATTATATGTTTTGTTTTGTTTTTTAATTTTCTTTCAAACTTAAAAAAACAAAAGAAAAAAACGTAAGAATTATGTGGGTGGTCGGCCACCCATAACAGACTTCGGGGGTCGTCGTATCACCCTCAAAGACCCTCATGGTGAACCCCCCAAGGGGCTTTAGAAGTGGTACAGCCTGCAACCGCCCTCGGTGCATTTAGGGGGTGGCTGCGACAACCTATAAAGTTAATGGGTAGTTGGCCACCCACATAATTTATACGCTTTAGTTATTTATTATTATTTTTTTTTCTTTCTTTCTTTCTTTCTTTTAAATATTTGAGTTTCAAAAAATAAGAAATAATGTGAGATTTTTTTTTTTTTTTTAAATGGTTATTTTAGTAATTTCAGTTCAATTTCAATGAGAGCAAATGTGTTGCCACCAAATTGAGAAATAATAATTATTATTTTATTCCACACTCCTCCATTCTTAATAATATTATTCATTTTTTTTAATAAAATAGTTATTCTGCTGCAATTTCCGCATGCATTCCGTAAGTGAATTAATTATCTTTGTTATATTAGATACACAATTTAATTTCAATATATGTTATTAATCGTTGTAGAATCCGGAATAACATCTCTCTGTCTTCATAATTTACCATACAATTTGCAATATCTATTTAATCTTTCAATTTGATTTATGTGATTTAACTATTTACCATTGAGAATACAATGTTTCCCTTTTGTCCTCCAAAAGACAAAAAAAAATAAAAACAAAAACAAAAAAGGCAAAGTCATTACAAATTGAGAAATAGAATCTCTCTCTATCTTTCTCTCTCCACATGAATCAAAGTTGATTCGTTAAAAATATAAAATGTGTTAAAATTTTAAAATAAATAGAATATTTGTATATATTATTCTTGTTTGGTACATCCGAGGATCTTTGAACTATTGAAAGGTTTAAATTATCAAATATTAAGATGAATAATAATAATAAAAAAGTGATAAAACTATATTGATTAGTTTGATAATTTTTAATTAATTATTTGAGAACTCTATGGCAACATGGTAGATCATGGGATCAAATTTCGTTTTCCTTAGAAATACAAGGTTTAAATGGTTGGAAAAAAAAAAAAAAAATTAAAATGGCACAATGATCAAGAATTCACTTGAAAGGACAATAGACCCATGTGCAAGCTAAAAGCGTAAAATTAATCAAAAAATTATTTCAATTTGTTACTAATATTATTCAAAGGGACAAATAAAACTCAATGCATGAGTTAAAAGTTAAAGCTTTTAAGAAAAAAAAAAAAACTTTGGATTTTTACTATTTCTTTAGTATCCTTTATACAAGAGGTTATGAATCTATTAAAGGGTTTAGATTATTAATTGGGTGTACAATTTATACAATTGTTTTGTTTACTAGCTGTTCATCACATGGGTTCGTTTGGTAAAACTTTAAAATGATGTTTTATGTCTTACAGTTTTTTGATTTAACATTAATATAAAAGTAATTTTTGAGTTATATGTTAATACATTTATTTTTTTGGTAAAATGCAAAAAACTTGAACAAGAGTAAAAATTTTGGAAAATGCTATAGATACTATTAATATTACTACAATTCTTAACGAGCTTACAGTATATGTGTTTTAGTTTTATCAATTGTTTAAATATAATTTTTTTTTGGAGAAACTCATATTTAGTCCTTAAATTTTAAATTGATTTGAATTTAGTCATTGAGTTTTCAATTTCAATAATATGATATTTAGGTTTTGCCAAAGATTAAAATATGTTTATCTATTACTTTACTGTAAAAGTTAACAATTTGTCCACACGTTAACATCTCAATACAATGCCACATAAACAAGTATCAAGTCATTTATAAGAAATGAAAAGAACTCCACAAAAACTAATCGGTTTAATATCGTACAATTTAAAAAAACTCAAAATCCGAGAACCTAAAGATATAGCAACCCCACAATAACATTTGTTTTTGTTATTTTTTTTTTTTCATGAATGATTTAACATCTGCTAACATGACATTGCATTCAGAGGTTAACATGGCTGCTAGCGTGTCAAATGAGACACATGTAATACTTTAACTTTGACGATAAAGTGGCAGAAAAATTTATTTTAAACTTGGAGAGAGAAAAAAAAAAAACTAAAAACTGTATTCTTGAAAAATTATATGAAATTCTACTGTTTATATGTACTTTTTTTTTTCTTTTTTTAATATAAATAGAGAAAAAAAAAAATTACAGTATTTGTTTTTAGAGTACCTAATAATAGGGTGTAGGGATAGAAGGGTAGTAGCTAGGCAGCCAGACGGATAAGGCTAGTGTTGTCTATTTATTGACAACAATTTAGTAAACAAAATCAGATATTTGATTCTGCCCCCATGAAATAAAATCTCTCTCTCTCTCTCTGTGGAAATATATATATATATTTCTTTAATTTTCTGAAGAGAAATGGCCATAAAGTCATGGTAGATTTGAATATAGAAAATCCAAAAGAGGAGGACTTTTATTTCTTTGATTTTCTGAAGAGAAATGCTCATAAAGTCCATGGTGGATTTGAATATAGAAAATCCAAAAAAGGAGGATTTAAGAAAAAAAAGATAAAAAGGGGAAGCACAGTTGACTGGCCAACTCACACTATGTAGTACTATGTATATAGAGTATGCAATACAAGTAGGGTTTCTTTCTTTCTTAAACTTGCTTAACCCTTTTTACAAGTAAATTTTTTTTGCATCAAATTGGCATTATTAACCCAAACAGCCTGTCTGTATCTCTTCCCCCTCTGTCTCTCTGTCTCTCTCTCTCTCTCTCTCTGTCTCTCTCCCCAATCCACAGACAAAATGCAGCTTCCCCAACTCACTCTCTAACCCCCAAAACCAACCAATGCTTGGATATTAAACCAACACTCCAAACCCCACAAACCCACTTCCTCCTTTCAAAATCTGGGTGGTTTTCTCCAGAAGAAAACCAACCAAAAATGCTGCCTCGAATGCTTCCCATTTTGCTTTTTACGCTCCTCGCTGTGTTGCCCTTGGCAAGAACAGATCTGGGTTCCGACCGATCTGCGCTCTTGGCCCTCCGGTTGGCAGTCGGCGGAAGAACGCTTCTCTGGAATGTCACAGAGCCCAGTCCGTGCTCTTGGGCCGGAGTCAATTGCGAGGACAACCGCGTCGCCATCCTCCGCCTCCCCGGCGTGGCCCTCTCCGGCCAACTCCCCACCGGCGTTTTTGGCAACCTTACCCGTCTGCGCACTCTCAGTATGCGCCTTAACGCTCTCACGGGACAACTCCCTTCTGATCTCGCTTCCTGTGTGAACCTTCGCAATCTCTACTTGCAAGGTAATCTCTTTTCAGGCGAAATCCCGGACTTCCTGTTCACTCTTCGTGACCTCGTCCGGCTCAACCTCGCTTCCAACAACTTCTCTGGTGGGATCCCTCTGGGTTTCAACAATCTGACCAGGTTGAGAACGTTGTTTCTCGAGAACAACCAATTCTCCGGGTCGATTCCACCCACGTTAGACCTTCCAAAGCTCGAGCAGTTCAACGTCTCCAACAATCTGCTCAATGGGTCAGTCCCAGCGAAACTGCAGTCGTTTCAACAGGACTCGTTTCTGGGGAATTCACTCTGTGGCCAGCCCTTTAAAGCTTGTTTCTCTCCCGAAAATGTGACTCTTCCGAGAGGAGGAAACAATGGCGGCGGAAAGAAGAAGCTTTCTGGCGGTGCAATTGCGGGCATTGTGATCGGATCCGTACTGGCTTTTCTACTAATCCTTGTGATTCTGATAGTAGTGTGCCGGAGGAAGAGTAGCAGCCAGAAGACGAGCGCGGTGGACATTGCGACGGTGAAGCACGCGGAGGTGGAGATTCCGGGCGAGAAACCGGTCGGGGAGGCCGAGAACGGCGGGTACGGAAATGGGTATTCGGTGGCCGCCGCGGCAGTGGCGGCGATGACCGGGAACGTGAAGGCGGCGGATGCCAATGTCAACGGTGGAGGGGTTAAGAAGTTGGTGTTTTTCGGGAACGCTGCGAGGGTGTTTGATTTGGAGGACTTGTTGAGGGCGTCGGCGGAGGTATTGGGGAAGGGGACGTTCGGTACGGCGTACAAGGCGGTGTTGGAGATGGGGACGGTGGTGGCGGTGAAGAGGTTGAAGGATGTGACTATTACGGATAGGGAGTTCAAGGAGAAGATCGAGACGGTAGGAACGATGGATCATGAGAATTTGGTCCCTCTCAGGGCTTATTATTATAGCCGTGATGAGAAGCTGCTTGTGTATGATTACATGGCCATGGGAAGCTTGTCTGCGCTCTTGCATGGTGAGCCTTTTTGTCAATTGGTGTGCCTTTTTAGTTTTGGGTGTGGTTATTATTTGTTATGATTTGTTCTGAGGCATAGTTCTACAAGGTGATTCGTATATTTTTTTTCTCTGTTAGTTTTTATATTTTCCTCTCTTTTTGTGCCTTTTCTGTTGTTTGTAATCTAGTTTCTACTCTATTAAAAGTTAAAACATAATGAAAATGTTAATTTGAATCGTCTTGAGGATTTTATTAGGCTTGCTACAATTGTTTTTGCATATCCAAGAGGGCTAGCGGGCTATTTGTTTAGATTCCCTCAATTGGTTTTGCTGTTGTCTTAGATTGTTTTGCACTGATCCAACTATTGTGATGTTGCACCCGAGGAATGGTTGCATTATTAACATAATTATTGTTAAGTTTCATTTGTTCATGTGCAGCAATTCAGATTTGAGTTTACATTAAGGAGTGATATATATATAATTTGTGGTAGAAGAACTCTTGAATTATCCTGCAACTCATTGTAACAATGTTGAACACATATAAAGAAAGACCAAATGAGAAATACAACTTTAAATCCTCATCAGTTTTTATCTTTACTGCCTTATTGTCTCTAAATTTCCAATACAGGGAACAAAGGAGCAGGTAGAACTCCATTGAATTGGGATATCAGGTCCGCCATTGCCCTCGGGGCTGCTCGCGGCATCGAATATCTGCACTCACAAGGCCCCACTGTCTCTCACGGAAACATAAAATCATCCAACATCCTCCTCACCAAATCCTACGATGCCCGAGTTTCCGATTTTGGTCTAGCGCACCTTGTCGGGCCCTCTTCCACTCCCAACCGAGTTGCCGGCTACCGTGCCCCCGAGGTCACCGACCCTCGGAAAGTCTCCCAGAAGGCAGATGTCTATAGCTTTGGTGTATTGCTCTTGGAGCTGCTAACTGGTAAGGCTCCCACTCATGCCCTTCTGAACGAGGAAGGGGTTGACCTCCCCAGATGGGTGCAGTCCATAGTTCGAGAGGAGTGGACTTCTGAAGTTTTCGATCTTGAGCTCCTCCGGTACCAGAATGTTGAGGAGGAGATGGTTCAGCTCTTGCAGCTTGCAGTAGATTGTGCAGCACAATATCCCGATAAACGCCCTTCAATGCCTGAAGTGACAAGGCGCATTGAGGAGCTGCGTGGTTCTAGCTTGCGAGAAGATCAAATCCCACAACCCGATATCATCAATGATTCAGATGATATGTCTTCTCGGTGAGTTCTTCTTTCATTCAGTGCCTGCCGCCATCCTTCCTAATGTATTGTAAAAGGGAACTTCATTGCTTTGTTCTTCTTGAATGTTAATTCTGGTGTTTTGGTTGTATGTTTCATCCGGGCCTCTCTCTCTCTCATCTTCTTTCCTCAGGAGCCAACCTTCAATTTATATTTCTTTTTTATTTTTTTTTCTTTTTTTCTCTTGTCGAATTTCCCCATTGTACTAGTTTTTTCTTTTTTTCATTAATACTTTGGGGTGGATATCTGTTCCATTAGATATTGTTGGGTGGACGATGGTGGTTGTAATTATTACTTCTGCTTTTAACTTTCGCTTTTGCTTTTGTCACAACTTTTGGCCTGTCCCAAGTTTGAGATGTGTTATAGCCTGCATTTATAGGTGGTTGTGATGTGATCACTCCCCCAAACCTCTTTCTTTGTAGCAAAAGCTTAGATTCAGATATGAATCCTACCTTTTTCTTTTCTTTTTCCTATTCAATATTGGGAAAGATGGTCACAGGGAAACAAAATAAATGAGGCCAAGGGGCTGCTGGGGGGCCCCCAACAATAATGACCAAGCAGAAAATATAATGCTATAAGATAAAACAAACAAATAACTAGAAATAGGCCATAAAATGGTTCGGTCCAATGTTTCTCGGATTGAATGAAATTCAAGAAAAAGTACGCCTTGAGAGACGGCTGTTGATTCAAACCATGAGAGAGGTTGCTTGGTATTTGGTGTTGCAACAAGAAGGGTAATTTGGAGGCTGCGACAGGAGAGAAAGCAACTGTAAAATCTAAAACTAGAGTCGTTGACAAGGAGCTTCAAATCGATGTCCCATACCAAATATCTGCAGCTTGGGTGGTGAGGGGGGATGGAAGGGAGGTGCATGAGGCCGACACAGAGGGAGGTGGAGGGAAGGCGCAACGGAGATGGAGGATGAAGCTGGATGGTATATTTGAGAGCAGAGAAGGTAGTGGTTTTGAAAATTAAAGAAAAAAAATTAGAAAAGAAAGTCCATTCCTCCTCCCTTGACACTTACAAAGGAGGTGGCGCGGATGAGGGTCTCACAGGGAGAGGAAACTATTTCTCGCTTAGAAAAGCTAAGAGCTTCTCTCACTAGAAAGCTACAGAGATAAGCGGTTGAATCCCACCTTGGTAAAGATGAATTGATGCTTACCCGAGGCCAACTCAATTGGCTTTTTATCCTCCAAACGAGTGGGTCAAACAAATATGGTGCTGCTAATGGATGGGGGGGGGGGGGGGGGGGGGGGGGGTTGGTGGTGATGTATACAACTACAACTCCCGACAGCCACACGACTCAGTCGGTGATGTACATTGTTTTCATCTGAATTGAGTTTCTTTCAACTCGGTCTATTAAACTAACATTTGTTCTTAAAAAGCATGTGAAAATCACATGCTTTAAAGACAGACGTTAGTTTAATAGACTGAGTTGAAATAGTTGTTTTTCCAACCTCGTTTGGAGGAAGACTTTCCTTACCAAATATTGTCTCTAGACACAATAACAACATTGTATTGAATGAGTGATTGAGCTGGAGTGGGCAATGCCAATTCTTGTTACCTCACAAAATGCCAATATTGCAATGAGTAAAGCTGAGAAAAATAAAAAAAGAGATGGAGCATGCGTACAGCTGATACTCTCCTCCTATGTTTATTCTCATCAGTAATCAGAAACAAACAAACAGCTAGAAAACCATTAAGGTATCATTGAGAGAATCAAAGCTGCAGCCACACAAAGTAGACAAATTGAAATTTCAAAATATGAAACTAATGGCTGTTGTGAAGATGATGATGAGTTTCATGGTGGACCAAAGTATTTGCATATAAATGGAGGTTCAGCTGTAAAAGCAAGTAGACAGTCTGATATTTGTGGTCCTACTGGTAGAGGTGATGGTTATTTTTTGTTGGCATCCAAAGCCTGAAGGATTTGGAATATCTTTTAGGGTTTTAGTTAGTTTGTTTGTTTCCCTCAGAAAAGTTTGAAAAGAAAACGAAGGAAAAGAAACAAAGATAGATCTGACCTTCCATTTTCCAAAATGGGGCTCGTTTGTCTCTTTGCTATTGCAGTGTTGCTGTCGTTTGCCTTGCTGAAGAATCAAAACGCCTCTCGAGTAGGATGAGTACAAATATTTTGATCACATAATACAAAAATTACACACTGCAAGTCCCATGCCCATATGGACAAAGAGCCCACTGAAGATCACCTTTGCCCCAGGCCAGTTTCTCCCAAAAGTTGATGCAATATAAACCTGCATTAGAATCCTCTGAATTATCATTTCGTTATTCAGATTAGATTTTACAGATCTAATGGTATATATTAGGTTTAATCAAACCTTGTGTGCGCCAAATCTCAAGAATAAGACGTGCTCTAGTGCAAGTGGGCGTGAGATGAAGCATCCTAGAAAGAAGGATCATGTAGGAACTGGTAGAAAACAGTTGAAGGCAAGTTAGTATAAAAGGTAACCCACAGTTAGGTAAAAGGGACTTTTGGTTTCTTTCCAAAACTCCGCTTTATTTGAAGTTAATCAAATTGTCTTTTAAACACCTTGCTGACTTAAAGCATTAGAATTATCCTCCCCCCGGTATTCCTACCAGGCTCTATTACTTACTTCTCTTTTTTATAGGTGCAAATTTATCAGTGTTCGACACGAGAAAAACTGTTCTAACTACATAATTTAGAATTTTAAATGATGTAGCACCATGAGTAAATAACGTCACACCGGGTACACCATTAAATGGAACAAAACAAAATCTAAATAATAAAATGAATCTCCTCCTTAAATTAGAAAGGATCTTATGCAGGTAGGAAGCAGGGCCATGTGGGGGGAGATTAATTAATGGAGATCTAGAATTATTTTTTGAATCCTCTTTGCATATATTATAATTGTGATGATAAAGTTGTTGCTGACAACATGGGGGGGCCGCATAGGGTATGTAGTTGTAATTTATAAATGGCAAGTACTATTCTTGTCTAATAAAATAAGCATTATTGCAATTTAATTATTTAGTTGGAAGCATATGGAGATGGAGTAGCTACAGCAGGCTTTCTTAATAATATGGGGGCATAAACATTGCATTTGGAGCATTGGAAACTTTTACTATTAAAAAAAATGGGTAAATATAAATATACTCATCGGGTAATCACGCTATTTCAATTTAATCCCTGTTTTCTAAATTTGATTTTTAACTTTTTATAGGGCTTGTTGGGTGTGCGATTTTTTAAAAAAATATTCAAAATTGCTAATACCGACAAAATTGAAATTATGTTTGAATGATTTAAAAAACCTGATACAAAATTAGAAAAAGTTAGATAAAATCTGAGTAGAATTTGAATTTTAAAAAGCAGCATTTGAAAAACAAAAATCACCCAAACATGCCTTAAGTTTTTTGAAATTTTCATTTCACTTCTTACATCCAAAATTGTCTAAAAATGCTGGGGTTAATGCCACATTAGCATTTTTGCCACCTCACATATTTTTTTCAACTTTATTAAAAAAATGAAAATCTAAAAAAAAAAAAAAAAATTGCGCTGTGGAATTAGTTTTTTTTTTTTTTAGATTTTAATTTTTTAATAAAGCACAAAAATATTTTTATTTTTTTAACTGATGTGGCATAGTTTTAGATGCTTTTGGACAGGAGAAACAAAAAATTTGAAAAACTTTAAGAATTAAAAGTTGAATTTGGAAATTGAGAAAGTAAATTGAATCACGCGATTAGTTGGGAGTAAATTTATATTTACCCCAAAAAAGAAAAGAAAAAAAAATCATTTGAATTTGGAAAGGAATGTGGATTTTAATCAAGTTTAAATTGCATGAATGAGGTATAACATAGAAATGTATAGCTAGATTGGAGCCTTCTTAATATGTGAATATTCATTTAATTAGAAAAATCTGAATTTGAAATTCTATTTTCAGTCCCCTTCACATTTCATTCAGGATAGTGATGGGGGTTGTTCAAATGGATGACCCACCCCCATTACTGATTAGGGGCGATATGGGCTGGAAATGGGGTTTAAAGTCTATAAACTGGCCCTGCCCAATTTTTACAATCTCATCCCAAAATTTAATCCTCATACTTTCTAAGGTTCATTGGACTACAGGTTTCATGATTATTATTATTATTTTTAAAAAAATTATTATTATTTTTTAATTTTCTAAGTTGTTCTGAACTCATTTCCTTCGTAAAATTACTTTATTGGGTCAAAGGGACGGTATGAGCCGGGGACGAGGTGTACATGTGATATACTTTGAGTGCGTTTGGCACTGTGATTTTGCAAATAAAAAGTGTGATTTTAACCAAATCGCAAAAAAATGTATCGTTCAGGAGTTTTCTTTTTAAAAAGTTGCGATTCAAAAATTCATAACAGTTCGTGTTTTCAAATTGCAAGCAAGCGAGTGTGTTTTTAAAATGCATAATTTTAAAAGGCCAAATTTTGATTTCACCAAATATTTAACTGCGTTTTAAAAATTTCACGTTTTAAAATCGCAAACTCAAACGGATACTTCGTCAATATTCTCCCATTCAAACTTAAAAACCACAGTTTAAGGAAGCTCAATGGGTCATTAGTTAGGAAAACCCTGACCTCAATTCTAACAAACCAAATGCAAACATATCTAGCAGCATTGATGGATCAATATATACTTATTTCTCCCAGTCAACTCTATTCTCTTTTGCTTCCAAGCTGGATTTTAATGCACATCATTCTTTACAGTTGCAATTGTGTTTTGAGAGTAATGCTAAAAGTACTCTTGCGCTCTGAGTTCTTCCAATTTTGACGCGATTTTTAAAATTATCATTAAATTTGTGATAAACCACTATTGAATTTTGATATAATGATGATTTTTAAAAAACACATCAATTTAAAGAGAAATCAAAGAAGATATGCATCCTCCTTATAGCATTACTCGTCTTTTAGTGCAATGGAAGAGGCCACGAGGTATAATGACTCAAACTAAGGCCCAGGGAAAAAGCAAAGAAAAATGAGCAAACCCACAAGGTTTTTGTCTTCCTCCTGGACCAGCTTTCTTTTTAGGGTTAGATCATCAAATGCATCACTGGTTACCAAAGCAGAAGGGCCAAAGTGGCATTTAAAGTCTCATTCAAGAAAGAAGACTAAACTTCAGCCCACCATGGATTCAGGAAGAATATAGGATTTGTTATTATTATTATTATTATTATTTTTTATTGTTCTATCATTTGGTAAATAAATAAAAATACTGAGTAAGCCACCACCATAGCACCACTCTTTTTGAACACTTTACAAGATTTGGCTTAGGTGCCTTAAAAAAGCTTACAGAAGAGATCTTTTGTAGTCTTTTCAATGGCCTAAATTTAATTCCAAATTTTTGAGTGATAGTGTAAAGTTAAATCTAGACCGTTAAAAGAAACTACAGGAGATCTCATGTAGTTTTTTTACAGACGCCAAATCCTTCCAAAAGAAAAAAACATGGGAGGACTTCACAGGAGCTCAGAAACTAAAGTTCATAAACTACATGCTAAACTGTACATAAATAACATAAGGGTGTCTCATTACTATGGGGGGAAAAAAAAATTAAATAAAAAATAAAAATAAAAAATCAATCGTACACCATGAGAGGAGACTGCAACCAACATTGAGGCATATAAATTGGGTAAAGGTTCTCAAAATGAAACAAAACAGCTCAACGCTAAAACTGAAATTCCACAGAGTAGGCATGTTAAGTATGTGGAAAGAGCACATCCCGAACCAGTCAGCCTCTCATTTTCTTCTATTTCTGCGAATAGAACACATCAATCAAGTTGCTGCACAGCATAATATATATATACAAAACATGAAATGAAAATCATTAAGGTTTTGAAATCATACATACATGTACAGGGGTATACAACAACACTGATTGGGCCCTTAAATCAACCTAATTTCAAAACCCAATCCCGGCTTTCGATGGGAAGATAGGTCATCCGTTGGGATTTGTTGGGTTATCGTAATGCAAACCCTTAGTAAGCAGATCATAGTTGATTGATGCCAGCTGAGAGAGATTCTGATAACCACAAGAAATAGAAAATTAAAATAAGAGGCTGCATGACAATATTCTATGAGAAAGTAAAAATATAAAAGACTAGATTAAGGCATGAAGAGACATCAGGGGGCAAAAAACATTAGTTAACTCAGGACCATCATTCTCTCAGAAGTTAATAAAATAATATCCAAAATAATATTGAATATCCTACCAAGTCATTGCTCTGTTAATCATCAAGACACAACCAGTTTCACATGAACCACATTGATCAAGGCCAATTTTCTAAACATGGAAAGTGGGAAACTCTTACCGAAAGGAAATTTTTTAACAGGTATCCGCCCCACCTTGGGGCCGCACAAAAGAGGTGTCTAAGCAGCCATTCCAAAAGCTTTAAACTATTAAGGCAATTTGCATTCTTAAACAGGTGGATAAGAAAAAGAATCACTTGTATCCACAATGCCTATTAACAGTTTGAGCAACTTCTACGGACAAATCAGAAATAAAGCCATAGAGATAAAAGTTACCTTGAATGAAAAATTACTGAAGGAGTAATTGACTGATGAGCCAGACTCAAAATCAGCTAGACCCCCACATTCATCTCCCTGTTTATCAATATGTTGCCAAGAGCAAAGCAACCCAATGAGCATTATATAACTACGACAAACTGAGAAGTTCTATCATAATTCTTACGTCCAAAGAGTTTCTAGAATACAATACCACTTCATCCTGCCGATGGCTTAAGCAACTACTGCTGCCACTTAAGCTATCAGCATCACTGGAATCCTCAGGTTCACTGACTGGATAATCATGGTCATCCGAATGATTCCATGAGATGCGACTTGTGAAGTAACTGGTATCTAGTGCACTCTCTGAAGAGGGAACAAATGCAGCCTGTAAAAGAGACAACAAATCGAGTAGTCCATCTAAAATAGTTAGAAATATTGCATCTATGACTATAATTTTTTATGGATCAGGCAATCGCACGCTTCGCACCTTCTGCCTGGCAAGTGTGTCCCAGTTGATATTTTTAAAGAATAAATGTTGCTTCACCTGGATCATAAATTTCACTTTTATTAGTTCAACATCTAAGGGTATCATGGAAACATGTAAGCAAAAATAATGGTAAAGGGGATTAAGAACCAAGTACCTCTGATGCTCCTCTGGCCCCAAGTCTCAGATGAGGATCTTCTGTCAGTAATCTGAAAAATGAATGTACCGCATCTGTGAACTTACTATAAATACACATTACCAGAGCTAGCAACCATCTTGGTTACGTAAGTAGAGTCCAGAAGTATAACCATTACATGAAGAAAATCAAATTAAATCTAGCAAAATATGCGCTCACAATGGAGTTTATATTTTCATATGCCAAAAATTTATTATAATACACATTTACCAGGGTCAACAGCACTGAGAAAATAAAATGTTAAGAGTATTAAACATTTAACATATAAAAATGCCAATAAATTTAATGTATTGAAATCTTAGCTATCTCATGTTGTGTCAGAGTTAACAACTGTTTTGGTTGTGACACAATCATATTGCATGTAAATTAATCCACATCCACATGACACTAACAAATGTGTACTACCAGCAACTGATACAACACGCATATGATGAATATTCTATTTCAACTCTTCCAGTAAAAGCATTTTGTATTGCAGCATATACCAGCAACCATCATAGCAATGACATACCCAAGACATCACATGACAAAATGGCAAAAATATATGCACCAGTCACTTTGAATTGATCCCACTTTCCTAAATAAAATTCTAGTATCCAAGTATGCACCAAAAACTTTAGACCATCATGCATTACTAAGGACTGAATAAATAGATTATGCAAATATTTTCCTGTTTAACTATCAAACTATTAAACTGTCAGTTCAGCATTAATGGACTCTCTGCATACAACCGATAGTTACAACTCACAGCTTTCTTTTCATAATACCAATTCGCCATATGAGCACATACTGCATTCATGGATGCTTAAGGGAATTTAAAAAAAAAAAAAACATTCACTGGATACACATGGTTGACAAAGCAAGGCTTTGCAAAATCAACTTAACCTACATTGTTTCACTTAATGTTTTTAGATGTATTTCAGGTTTTTTCAAGAAACATGACCTTTCTGACACGTGACATTTTTATTTAAACAACTTCTATAACTCAAAAGAAACTTTGTACCTTATTTCTTATATTTTTTATAAGTAATTTTTATTGGTAAGTTACACAAGCACCCGGTGGGACTTGAACCCATGACCTCACCCTCCATCTTACTACAAAGGGTGGAAGTACCATTTGAGCTAACGCTCATTGGTATAATAAACCCCGTTTGGCCACCCCAGGGGCCAAACCCTAAGACGATTTTTTATTTTTATTTTCTTTCCTTTTTGGCCTTGTGGGGTGGCCGAACCCATCCCCAAGCCAAACAGGGTAAGCCGAGCCACCCCCAAGGCTCTTGCCACCCCCATTTTGTCCAAAGGGGTGGCTCAAGCCACTTCTTTCTCTCTCTTTTTTCTTGTTCTTTTCTTTTTTCTTTTTTTCAATTTTTTTTATAAATATTTTTAGTTTTTTAATTGTTTAACTTTATTTTTAATAGGGCATATGACAAGTGTCAGTTTCTTAAGAGTATTGATGTGGACTTCCGTTGGATAGAGGTATCATCTCCTTCTTTAGTCATAAACGACGTACTATCTGTGATACGAAATGAAGCACAAGGGGCAAAAAATATAGTCGTTAAACCATGGGGGGGAAAAAAGGTATTTAACCCTAATCTTTTTCTCTTCCCACCACATCCTTCAATTCAAGCCATATTTACCAAAATAATATCTTATCGACGAACGAACTGTGCAGAATATCATGTCACAAGGGCATGCCAGGTTAGAACTAGGGGGCAGGTTGGTGTATCATGTTCGGATCGACCAGCTTGACCCGTCAACCCGTCAAGGGTCAACCCGTTAACTAAATGGGTCAGCCTAGTAAACCCGAACACAACTTGTAAAAATAACGGGTGACACAACAAGACCTGTCTGACCCGTTTAGTTAACGAGTCGTGTCAACCTGACACGACAACACAACCTGTATGACCCTTCAATGGGGAAGATGGGAACTTGTAGAAGGGGATGGAGGAGGAGAAGAGGTTTGTGGGGGTGGACTAGTGCTGGAGGGTGGTGGAGAACTAGTGGAAGGTGTCATTGTGGTAGAAGCCGGTGGACAATTGAGGCGAGGGTGATGAATCCGGAGATGGCATTGTGCTTGCCATCTATTCAGTAATCCAATCTGATGATCACAATATAGCTAAATATATCTCATATATTAGAATCATTCATGAAACTTCCACAAAAACCTCTTAATTCTCATGCGGAAGCCAAACCAAGTGACCATTTCCAATCTTACGCCAACCCCAAGTTTCAAAACGTGAAATTGAAGCGCTTGCCAAAAGTTGTACAAAAATAGGCTCCTTTTCTCGCATTTTATGAGTTTTCATAAGGGTTGTTGGCATTGTTGCATAGAAGTATGTGGAAGAGACGAGAAGGTGGAAGATGGGGAAACACGTGAAAGCAAGTGTGGAGCTCAAGGTGCTGATAAGTCAGAAAAGGAGTGGTGTGGTACAACATGGGATAACGTGTTGGATTTTGTCTAAAAAAAAAAAGATACGGGCTGACCTATTTATGACCCAAACCTGATTAACCTAAACCCAAACCCTATAACTTTGTGTCGTGTTTGTTAAATCACCACTTATCTTAAAAGCTTAAGCTGATAGGAAGAGGTAAACTTAATTACTTAATCAATACTTTAATACTCCCCCTCACGTGTGAGCTCAAACTCCCTTTTAATAGATGAGGTCCAACACGTGTAATATTTAATTGAAATGAGAGGGTAAATGAAAGGGACAGGCTTCGAACTCGGGATTGTTGGCTCTAATATCATTTTAAATCATCACTTATCCTAAAAGCTTAAGTTGATAGGAAGAGATAAATTTAATTACTTAATCAATACTTTAACAGTGTTTGTGTCGGACTCGCGGGTCGTGTTAAAAATTGATAGTCCTATTCAGAATCTTGTTGAAAAAACTCAACAAAGGTATTACTCACACTTCAAATTTCCCATCCCATCCAACTTTAATTCCAATTCCTACCTTGCTCCAACTGACTTGCCAACACTTTAAGAACACGTTAAATTAGTATAAAAACCAGCACATCTGTCCATGAATCATGTAGTATATGAACTTAATATTTTAAAGCAAGTTTGGGCTACCTAATTCCAGTTTGTAAGCCCATGTTTTACTTCATATTTCAAATGGACATGAAAAATAGGCAATTAATAAATTTGCCTATACCAAGCAATGAGTAGTCATATGAAAAAATAAATCAAGATCACATGTCCAAACCAAATACCACAAACTTTGAAAAAAAATCAAATATCACAATTATTTTATTTTATTTTTTTATAAGTAATAATACCAATCTCATTGAAAGTGTGAGGCACCCCTAAGTATAAAGAAAGTATATAAAATGAACAACCTCACTAGAAAGAGCAAAACAAAAAAGAGAATTACAAAACTAGTCGACAGAGGAGACACATACGCTGCCGTCCAAAGATACAAAGTTTCAAAGAATATAGAAATAATATCCCCCATAAACCTCTCCCTATCCTCAAAATTTCTATCATTTCCTTCCTTCCATAAACACCAAAAGAAGTGTAAGGCACCCCTAAGTACAAAGAAAGTACATAAAAGGAACAACCTCACTAGAAAGAGCAAAACGAAAAAGAGAATCACTAAAACTAGTCGAAAGAGGAGACACATACGTTGCCGTCCAAAGATACAAAGTTTCATAGAAATAATATCCCCCATATACCTCTCCCTATCCTCAAAATTCCTATCATTTCCTTCTTTCCATAAACACCAAAAGAAGCACGTAGGCACCATTTTCCACACCGCAGCGCTCCTTTGCCTACCAAAGGACCGCCAACAATCATACAATTCAATGACACGTCTAGGCATAACCTAGGACATCCCAAAGCGAATGAAAAGAACACTCCAAATAGCGGAAGCGACATCACAATGAAGAAAAGGGTGGTCCACAGATTCTCCATTGCTCTTGCACATGCAACATCCGTCCATCACGATGACACGCTGCCTCCTAATATTATCCAAAGTGAGGATCTTGCCTAGAGCCACCGACTAACCAAAAAAGGCAGCCCTCGAAGGAGCCTGAGTCCGCCAAACACTCTTACAGGGGAAGCCGCTACCTTCCGAAGAAGCTAAAGAGCTGTATAAGGATTTTACCTTGAATAAACCTATTTTGGAAGTATTCCACCACAGCTTATCTACACATCCTCTTCTCACTTTACTAGAATGCAATACCTGAAAAAAAGAGGCAAAGGCATCAACCTCCCAATTAGGGGTGGGCAAAACCGTGCAAAACCACACCACCCCACCCCGCCCCTACCGGTTTTCACGTTGATATTTGCGGGCACAGTTTGGATTTTTGTCAAACCGTGCAGGGCACGAGTTTAGGATTTTTTCAACACCGGATCCCCGCTCCGCCCAGCCCCGCCCTGCATAAACCTAAAACACCTAAAAATAAAAAAACCCTAACCCCCCTGTCCGGCGACTTTGGCTGTCCCTCACGAGTCATATGACTCACGCCTCACTTCAAATGAAATGAGTCATCCTTTCTTCATCTTCGTTACTACTCAGTACTCACGCATTGGATTCTTGAAGCAGGACAAGAGGAAGACGGCAGCTGAGATGTTGGCTGTTGAGACGGCGGCTGAGATAATTTGATTTGCGAAAAGAAGACAGAAAGAGAAAGAAGAGACGAAGCATGAATTTCAGGGAAAAGGAAAATCGTTTTCATCGATTATTGAAGGCCTTAAGGGTAAAATTGTAAAAGGTGCGAGGCTAGAAGACTCTAGAAACCACCTGGCAGATGAGGATTGAAGTTTGTTTCAAAGTGACTTGTAGCTATAAGTCGCTACTAACTCCAAACGGTGCGTTTTGCATTTGGTTTGAAGTTTGACAAATCACTTTCATACGGTGTGTCGTGCGTTCTGACTTCTGCAGCCTGTTTTCATACGATGCGTTTAACCCTAATTTCCATAAAAAAAAAAACTTGAAAACTGAAAAGTAAAAACGCTGCGTAGCCTCTTTCATTTTCCTCATCTTCTTCTTCCATCTTAGACCATCTCTGTCTTTCTCGCTCCTCCACTTCTTCTTCTGGTTCTTCTAGGGTTTGCATAATGATGACCATGGAGTGCAAGAGCTTGATAGGCCTCGTAAATCGGATATAGAGCGCGACGAGCATGGCTGATTCAAGACATTCGGTTGTGGCTCAGGGATTGCGTCCTCGTCCATAGGTTGATGTTTCTCTGTTGCTATAATTTTTTTATGATTTGTTTGTTTCCTAAGAAAATCGAGGAAACAAGAAATTTGGTGATTTGTTTGTGAATCTGCACAACCCGCACTCTCCGCCCCGCACCACCCCGCCCCCCATGTACCCGCCCCTCACGGTTCCACTCTGTAACACACTGTTCACAGGTTGAGAAGTGTCAACCCGCAAGGGTGTGGGGCGGGGGCAAAAAGGGCAGAAATCCGCCTAGCCCCGCCCCACCCCGTGAACACCCCTACTCCCAATCATTTGCTGCTCTAGTGAAGCTCACATTCCACTGGTTGCAATCTCCCAAAAACTCTAAATTATCCGCAATAAAGGCGTCCTCACGTGCAAAACCATATAAAACCGGAAAAGCTACATTTAAAGTCGTTTCCCCACACCACTGGTCATGCCAGAAGCAAATCTTAGACCCATCCTCCACCTCAAAATTAGTAAAGCTAGAAAGTTTATCCCACAATTTCCTGATATTCTTCCACAATCCCACCCTAAAGGCTCTTGCAGGCTCAAGAGAGCATCACCCTCCCCATATACTACCATATTTAGAGCCCATTGCTACTCTCCACAAAGCCTCTCTCTCAAGCCCATAGCGCCGCAACCATTTACCTAAGAGGGCACGGTTAAACATCATCAAATTCCTGATACCCAACCCTCCCTCAGAGATTGGAGAGCAAACCTTAGACCAACTCACCAGGTGATATTTGAACTCTTCACCTAACCCACCCCACAAGAAATCCCGTTGGATATTCTCAATACGATTAGCAACACTCGCCGGAATAGGGAAGAGAGACAAGTAGTACATACACAGAAACAACTCCTCCCACTTCGGGGAGATAAGGAATCAATAAATCTTGGACCACACAGGGGGATCGCGAGAAATCGACCAAGTAAAAGCACCACCACCAAGGAGAAGGTCCATCAAGCCCTGATCAGAAGTAAAATTTGGAAACTCCATCATGGCAGAACGAGAACGAGCCGCACCCAACCTTTCACTAGGAAAGCAAGTGACATTAAAATCCCCACAAAACACCAGAGCAAGTTCCACCAACTGTGCAAGCCAGCCAGCTCATCCCATAAAAGCCTTCTATCCTTATCCGAATTAGGGCCATAAACACCTGCAAAGGCCCAAGTGGAATGATCAGCAACGTTCCTAAAGGAAACAAGCAAGGAGTAGACCCCCCACACTCATCCACCTCCTCCACCACCCTTTTATCCCACAAAAAAAAGATGCCTCTTGAAGCCCCACTGGAATCCAAACAGGACCAATCCACATGACTACAACCCCATAATCTATGCACAATACTACACGACATAGAATCAAGCTTGGTTTCTTTAAGGCAAACAACGTCCACCTTCCAATTCCAGAGTAAATTCCTAACTTTCAAGTATTTATACCCCTCGTTCAACCCTCTTACATCCCAAGAAACAATTCTAGGCTTCATAAAAACATCGGATGTGCCCTCACCTTTCCTTTACCACGGATAGACCACTCACCTGTATAATTGTAGTTAATTGAACACTCCAAATTCTTGAGCTCCCTTCTAACTTTTGAACCACATTTGGAGAAGGCAGCCATCGCCTTGAGCTGGCATTCCTCTTTAAGAAACGTCAAGAGGGCCAAAAGTTGATCCTTATGACCCTCACACAAGATCCCCACAATGGGATAAATCGCACTGCACAACCCAATTAGAGTGTCCCGGTTCACCCACCGAACATGGAGAATAAGAACCCAAAGGAGAAAGAAGATCACCTTCTCCAACCCTATTACTCTCATCCTCAAGGCACTCATCCCTGTCAACCTCATCCCCAATGCCCAAAATACCAGCACAACCTTCCACTTCAAAAAAAAAATGATCCTCCTCTTGAGGTGAAGCCAAAACAAGGAGCAACAACAAAACCTACCTTTCCTGGCAAACCCAGCTTTTCCCCACTATCTGGCACCATAGAGGTTGAAGAGGATTCCTCCAACTCACACGTAGAGCCACTAACTGGCACCACAGAGGTTGAAGAAGACACCTCCAAAGAGGATCCCACTGCTAGAAAGGACTGATCAACAGAGCCCGTGACCCGCAATACACCTAAAGAGGAGCCCACTGCCGGAAAGGACTGAGCAATAGAACCAGCGGGAACCCAACCTGCTGAACACCATCACAGGCGAACATAGAGACGAGAATTCCCTCTAGCAGGATTTGGGCTCCGAGCTGACCAATTGGCAGGAGCAAGAAAGGACCATCGACACTATCAGTTTTTGTCGAAGAAGACCCAACCTGCCGAATGTCAAGATTCGCAATTGCTGAGACGAGCACAACCTCTTGAGCCATCGGCACCCTCTGGCCTTGCCGAAGTCGGCCCATCATACCGTACACCACCAGACCCCGTCACTGGGACCGAAACCGCTTCCTACGACAATACTGTCAACGCCTAAAGGGAAAACTCGGGGCCCCACACCCAAGCTTGGCCCAGACCCTAAGACATCCTCAAACTGCATATCATTTTTAGGATTGCAAACAAGCTTAGTATGTCTCTTCGGAGCCCATCTTTTCCTCACCTTACGTCTACACCATTGGGCTTAAAGGCAGGCCCACACTTTTCTAACCCTTCTAGAATACTTAACAAAGCTCGATCCACCTCAAATTTTAACTTCACGAGTTGTCCCTTCCATGCCCAAAGAAGAGCATGCCTCTTCCCCTTTACTATCAACCTGCCCCCCTGCGATTTCATCACCAAAATGGAAAGCTAGCTTGCCTCGAGCGGCAGAACCAGTCTTGGCGTCAGACTAAGACAAACCCAGCAGATACTCGACATCATTGAGGTCCTTACCCAACGGATCCCTTAACCGCATTGTCGTCTTCTCTGCTGCTGAGAGTCTGGTTGCTAATCTCAACACCTCCACATAAGACGGCGCTCCATCTTCACCGATAGACCCAGTCCCTCTGGTAAGAGCAGAACCCTGAAACAACCTTAGCCCAACTATCTTCCCAGGCTTCTTCATCATTGGCGACGGAGGAACTCTCCCAGACCCAGCCGAAGCTTCGAGAAACGCATACACCTTACCCAACGCAACAACAAAACAGCCCTAGCCCCGCCCTTCACAGCCCTCAGGAATCAGAATGAGCCCGCTCCAACCAACCACTGTGTAGACTGCCACCTCTAAGAACCTGCCGACAAAGTTACCACCTCTCCTAACGATGATGACCTTTGACCCCTCTCTGGAAGACTTGACAAACTCCTTATCACCAGGAAACCACAATAATTCCTCCACCATCGATACCAACCAAGCGGTACATTGGGCTCCCAAAAACACCAACCCGGAGAAGCCCCTCCTTTCTTCCAGCCTCACTACCGAGGCTCCTTCCACCACCGAGAACACAAATGTTTTAGCCTCCATGAAACACCATGTCTCCATATCACAAAATATGATGCCATTATTCTAGGGAAGTGGGCAAGGAAAAATGTTCAAACTTTCAACTCAGCTAATTTTTTTTTTAGAAGTAAACGAAACATCATTAAAAGCACAAAAGGTGCAACCCAATTACACATGGAGTATACAAGAGAAACACTTGGCTAGAAAAAGAAAACAGGTTGAGAAAATTATGAAAACTAAGAAAATTAAAATCTAAGGCAGCTGTCCAGAGATAAAGAGTTTTGACGAAGAAAGACTTTAGTTCCGCCACTATCCTCTTGCGATCTTTAAAACATCTATCATCTCTTTCCCTCCAAAGACACAAAAAATGGGCTGGAAGCAACTTCCACACAGCTACACACTGAGGACTTCCTCTCAACCCTCTCCAACAAGCAAAAAGGTTTACTACTCTTCTAAGCATAACCCAAGACGACTAAAGATAGCACTAAACAAAGCACTAGCGATATCGCAATGGAGCAGAAGATGATCCACAGTGTCCCCATTCCTTTGACACGTACAACACCAATCAACTACAATAACACTTTGTTTCCTTAGGTTATCCATGGTTAGGATTTTCCCTAGGGCGGCTGTCCAAGACAAAAACGCCACTCTCAATGGAACATTATACTGCTAAATACCCTTTCAAGGAAAAGAGGCACTCTAATGAGGTACAAGGACGTTATAGAAAGATCTTACATCAAACATCCCTCTCTTAGAAGGGGCGCTCTCAACTCAGCTCATTATAGATGCTTTAAGCAATCATCTCTAATTTTTTTGCCTTCAAGCTGTTAATCAACTCTACATCATATCCCATTAGTCAAGAAAACCAAAGCGCAGTTAAAATAATAATATGACAAAGAACAAGAACTTCTGAACAAGAGTCTGATTGAGTCTCACGTGAATTAAAGTCGATCACAAATAGCAATTAATAGATATAATGGTCCATGTTATGTAGATGATAAAACATTATTTAGACCAAGTATTTATATCATGTAATACTCACTTCAATGTATATTAGATCCTTGAAGAAAAATATAATAACAATCAGATGCTGCTCTTACCGATCAATTAGATCTTGTGCTTCAGGGCTCATTTCTTCTGGTAACCGAGGCCAAGGTACTTTACGATTGAGAATATTATCGAATATTGTCTAGAAGCAGCCAAAAAAAGAAAAAAAAAAAAAAAGAACAAAGAAAAAAAAAAGAAAAAAAAAAAGGGGCATAAGTAAGAACTCAATCAACAACACTCAACTTAAGGAACATATACGTAAAAATTAGTTTAATGCTTTTAGAAGGTTAGTTTGTCTCAAGAGTCTTCAAGAAACATACAAAAAATCAACATTAATATACCCAATCCTATGATGAAGTATTATTTATCATCTACTTTTGAGGAAAACAGTCTTGCAAATAAAAACCATCTTATCACGCCATAACTTCTAAGTGCATGATTTATTAGATATGAGGTGGGAGATGGGTCCAAGGTCAAGTTTTGACATGATTTGTGGAGTGGGAAACAGCCCCTGAAGATTTCTTATCCAGACTTGTTTAGAAAAGTGTCGGTCGTGTCTGCGTTGACTTTGGTTTTTAAGGAAGTTTCCCTACCGCCATTAAGAGAGAGGTTTTCAAGGTGAATGGTTTGACCCAATCTCAAGAGTGGCCAGTAGATTTTGGTTTATCTGGGAGGTGGTTGCGTGGGCACAAGGCGACAAGGAATGAGATAGGGAGAATGGCGACTCTCTTTACTCTTTAGGTGTTTTACCTCCCAATTTGGCCTTGGATTGGGAGTTGAATAGTGACGAGGATATGGATCCGCCATTGGCGTTTTTGGAAGCCATTGAAGAGGACCTCCATCGAGGAGTTAAGGCAGCGCCCAAAGACCAAAGGTAGGAAGGAAGTTTTGAATCTGGTAAGCTCCATTAACTACGTTGATTCTAGCGCGTTCTCTCAGCGTAAGAAAGGCAAGGCGCACATGGTGTAGAGTGTTAAGAGTCCCACATTGCCAAGGTATACCTGGGTTATGGGCTTTATAAGTCTTGAGCAAACCTTTTCTCTTAAGGTGCATTTTGTAACAGAGTAAGGCTCAATGAACTTTATCATGATATCAGAACTTAAGGGCCTTGGACAATGTTGGGCCTTCCCTCCTGTTGTAAACATGTTTAGACAATAGTGCCACATGTAAGGGGGCGTGTTAGGAGTTTCACATTGTCAAGGTATACCTAGCTTGTGGGCTTTATAAGCCTTGAACAAACCTCTTCCTTTAAGGTGCCTTTTGTGAAAGAGTAAGGCTCAATGGATTTTATCATAGGGTTGGGGTCTTCCATTGGTTTTGGGTTTGAGGGCTTGGGGTTTTGAGGGTTGTTGGGTTTTCTTTCTTGTTGTAAGTTGCTTTGGTAGTTCCTGTGTACTTAGAGGCCCCTGACGCTTTTTTAATAAAACTTTTATTACTTATCAAAAAAGTATTGCACATAATAAGGACGTGTGAGTGGCGATTCATTTGAAGTTCCGAAATGAAAATTTTCAATGAAATCTATTTTTTTACCAGACCAGTGTATGATTGGGAGGTGGATTTGGTCTCTTTTTTCTTTGAGCTATTGTATTCTCTCTTAATAAAGGTAAGGAGGTGAGGACAAAATATATTGGAACCTTCCCAAAAGGAGAAAGTTTGAAGTGAGGTCCTATTATCAAGTGTTATCCATTCCTACTAGTTCCTCTCTTCCTTGGAAGAGTATTTGGAGAGTTAAAGGCTCTTTCGGCAGTGACATTCTTTGTGCGAATGGTGGCATTAGGAAAAATCTTGACTTTGGATAACCTGAGGAAGATGAACGTCATAGTGATGGAATGGTGTTGTATGTGAAAAAATTGAGTATGCCTAGAAGGGTGAGAGAGTTGTTGGTGAGTTGGAAATGTTAGGTGGGAAGCCGTAACTTTTTAGAAGTTTTGAAATTGGCTCTTTGTGTTTAATGTAGCGAATTTAGAGAGAGCGGAATGCAAAGAGCTTTGAAGATATAGAGACTTCGGCGATAGAGCAAAAAAATATTTATGTTCAAATCCCTTTACACATGGACAACAACAAGAGTCTGCATTTTTTAGTTTTTCTGAGTTTTTGGACTTTTGTTCTTCTTTTTCTCCCTAATAAGGGGTTTCAGGTTACTTATGGGTTGAGTGCTCCTTGTGGGTTTTGGGTTTTAGGGTAGGTCCTTGTGGGTTTGTTTTGGCTTTTCTTTTGTTGCTTTGAATGCTCTTTGTGGGTTTTGTGCTTTAGGGCCTAGGTCCCTGTGGGTTTGCTTGGTGGGTTTCTTTCTTTATTTTTTTGGGCTGTTTCTTTTTCGCTTTCTAGCTAAATTCTTTCTCTTGTATACTTCCGGTGTACTTAAGGGCACCTAACGCTTTTAATAAGACCAGTTTATTACTTATCAAAAAAAATAAGGGGTTTCTCTTGTATTCTTCTTGTGTACTAAGATTGCGCCACTCTGTGCTTTTTTTTTTTTTTTTTGATAAGTAGAGAATTTTATAAAAAGCGTAAAAGGCGTCCCTAAGCATACATGAAGTATACAAAGAGGAAACCAAAACAGGAGAGCGAGGGGAGGGAGGAAAAACACCTGAAAAACCCAAAAACAGGAGGAAACGCAAAGACCCCTACAAAACCAACCCACAAAACCCAGAGACTAAAACATCACATCAGAGGCCCTCTTGCCTTGCCCCGGCTAGAACCAAAGCCCCTGGCATCATAATTAATTGTGCACTCTAGGTTCTTCACTTCACAGCACCCTTTAAACTTAGGAGTAGAGACTAGAGCCTCTACACGATGCTCCGCATCAATTAGAGCCATGAAGTCTAAAAAGGCCTTCTCATTCCCCTCGTGTGAGATCCCCAAAGTTTGAAAACAGAGGCTAAGATCAATTGCTACCTTGGGAGGACCACCAAGCTTTTCAAGACCACCTCCCCGCGAAGAATCATCAACAAAGGCTGCTCCGGGAGACTCGCCCACTTTTGAAGGAGAAGGGGTCGTGCCCCTTGGGAGAAGAAAACCACGCCGAAGAAAAGGCCGACAACCCTCGTCTTGAGTAGGCATAGACACTAACCCGTCCTTTGTTGGTACTAATAAGGGCTTGGTAGCAACCCCAAATGACGGCAAGGAAGAAGCCTTGGGAACACCGAAAGTCTCAAGAGCCTCCTTAAGCAGAAGCTTATCCAATTTGCCAACCTTATTCTTCTGGGAGTATTTAAGCACAGACTTGGATTCCGACGGGTAAATAGGCGCTCCAGACTCCGACATCACAGGGAGAGAAAAATGCAGCCTTTCACCAAGGGCTGCCGCTTCTGATAAGCAAACGTCGGGGGCTAGACCAAACCCATCTAGAGCCAGAGAAAGAGCCAAGGACGCCGAAGACAGCTCAACTGCAGAAAGCATCAGGATCCAACCCACGGCTGATTGCTCCGGAGCAGCAGCAATCACCTCCACAAAAGCCTCCGGAGATGAGACCTTCAAAGAAGAAGGAGAATGCACAGCAAACACCGAGCACTCTCCTGGCGAGCAGCTTGAAGCAAATGGTGCTGGAGAAGCAACGGGGCCCGCCGAAGCCGCGAGGCCCAAGGTCGAACCCGAACTCGCTCTCAAACCCACAAAAAAAAAGCGTTGGAGCCCCGTACTTGATCAAAACCTGACATGGAAGACTTCTCAGACCTACAGCTCACTCTACTGGACCTATCCCTAAAACGCCTCCTGCCCAACCCATAACCACTCTTAAGCAACCGACCCAGCCAAAATCTGCCCATTCTCCACTTCAGCCCAACAGAGGAGTGCAAGCCCAAAAAAAGCATATGCTCACAAGCCCAACCAAGCCACGCATCAAAAAGACCAAGGAGCTTCTTGAGAACCCCAAACTCCTCTGAGGCGTCACCATCACACTTCTTTGAGCATGCCAAACTGCCTCTTCTGGACACGAAACCCTCTGAAGCGTCACCTTCACCCACTGCAGCCCTCTGCATGGAACACGCCAGACTGCACCCACAGGAACCTCGAATCTTGGAGCCACCAACAAGAGGGTCTTTACCCAGAGGATCAGAAGAAAAACACTCCATTGCGTAGCAGTCCGGATCATCTCCTGCTCCCAACCCATCGAAATAAGCTTCTCCATCTCACACCAGACCACAGGCACCAACTGAACCTGAGGCCCGTCAACTATGACAGGAGCCAACGAGCGTACCGCCACAGCAAACGACCAAAACGCCAGCAACCTTACCCAATATCTTCCCCGCCAGAGCGCCACTAGAGGATGACGACACCATCGTGGAACAAAAAAAAAACCAACACTTTGCTCAACTCCCCAGAAACACGACCCCACCCCCGCCCGTCACGGCCTTCAGGGAACACTACCATTCCTCTTCGGCCACCCACATCGTAAACCGCCACCTCCAAGAACCGGCCGGAGCTATTACCACCTAACCAAACGATGGTCACCTTCGAACCCCCCCTGAAAGATTTCACGAACAACTTGGAACCACGATCTCGCAGCACCTCTTGCACCATCAACAGCAACCAAGCTACGCAACGCTCGCCCAGCAGAACCCACCCCGAGAACCCATTCCTCTTTTCCACCAACCTCAACTCAACAGACCCTTTCACCACAGAGAAGGTGAAAGATTTCGCCTCCACAAAGAATCGGTTTTCCATACCCAACCGCACAGGACAACCCCCGAGGGGGTTCGCAGTAGCCATGCAGTGCTCACATGACTGAAGACCAAGAGACGCAAGCTGATCAAATCCAACAAACTCTATGGAGTGCAGAACCACTCTTTACTTAGCACTCCTATACAAGTCAGAGAGAAAGAAAGGAGGAAGGGAGATATTTGAGGCTGAAGACTAGCGGGACGCGCCACCACTGGGGAGAGGAGAGAGCGTTTGTTACTTAGTCAGATTGGGGGACTTGTTTTTTTTAATTCATTTCTATCATTCTACCACTCTGTGCTTTTCTAATAAGATTGAATTACTTCTTAAAAAAAACTTCTAAGTGATCTGAATGAGCCAACCTGTGCGAGGCCACATTCTCTAGTAAGCAGCCTAATGCCTCATGCAATAATAACTTGCATGAGATTTAACGTATTTTCATTACACCAAGTGACACGTTTAAAAAAAATAAATTAAATTATTTCTTATGTCTCACACCTGTAACTTAATGTCATAAACAAGTTTAATCACAAAGGCTTGCCTGCATATACTAGACATTATTTTGACAATAATATCACCCAATTTACTCATTGTACAGACAACTGTTTTTAAACATAATCACTAAGGCATAGTAAATGTTACTTCTAGCACCAGTGGTGAGTAGAATAAGCAAGATATTAACCTGAGGATGTTCAGCGTTGAAGGGTGGAATGCCAACTATCAACTCAAATAATATGATACCCACAGACCACCAATCAGCAGTTGCACCTGCAGGAAAAAGGTTCAATGGTAGACTATATTAATCTTACCACTTTAATACTTGCTCCTTTTTGGGGGCAAGCCTTTAATAACTGCTCAATCCAAGAAAAAAAACACAAGCCATCAGGAAGAGAATAAAATTTTGCATGCACGTGCATTAGAGAGGGGGGGGGGGGGGGGGGGGGGGGGGTGTGTGAAGGTTGAGTGCCGCTTAGTTTTAGAGTTAACAGATCCAATCCACTTCATTGGAAGTCTATTCAAAGTTTGAAAACCTTGACGGTTATAACTACTACTATTCCACCTTGCTCGAGCTTTATTTATTTCAACATTACCAAAGGTAAACCTGAAGTTGAATATCAAGAAAAATAAGATAACCATAGCACCTTAAACCAAGACAATGCTATACAAACCATGTCCAGTTCCCAAAAGTATCTCTGGTGCCAAATAATCTGGTGTACCCACAGCAGAACGTTTTTTCCGCCTTTCTCGCTGATGCTCGGATACAGATAATTGCGGTTCATCTTCCCCAAGTAGGGATGCCCCACTGACCGCTGGACCAGACAAGTCATCAGTGCTGTTGATTAGACCAACCTTAGAAAGTCCAAAGTCTGTCAACTGCACAGGTGGAACAAAGGAACTCTTTATAAGTTTATGGAGAATGATAATTTCCAATGCAAACAAAAACCTAAACCATAAAAACAATGTTATAAACAGTGAGTCTCAAGGTCGCGTGAACCTAATATATGATTTAAAAAAATGAGCTTCAAACCAGCTAAGCAAAGGGACAACTTTCTCTTTCTTTTTTTGATAAGTAATAAACCAATCTCATTAAAAGTGCAAGGCGCCCCTAAGTACACAGGAAGTATATAAAAGGAACCACCTAACTAGAAAGAACAAAACGAACAAGAAAGTCACTAAAACTAGTCGACAGAGGAGACACATACGCCGCCGTCCAAAGATACAATGTTTCAAAGAACAAAGATATAATTTCCCCCATAGTCCTCTCCCTGTTTCTCTTTCTTAATACTAATATTTTCCGTTATCTGTTAAAATTTATACAGATCTCAGGCTGTCAAGTGCAAGAGCATAAGTTTGAGTCTTGAGAATTGCCTCTTTATGCAAGAACTCTAGAAATGGACCATACACTAATCAACCCTCCTAGGACCATACTTCACCGGGCTAATTCTGAGTATTGACCTCTTAAACTTTTATGAATATACATAGGCATGCATATATCTGTCTATATATACATACATCAAATATATATATAGCAATCTATTCGAAGCATACATTTTATTTGATACATACCCTTTTTTTTTTTAAACATGTAGGGATTTTGATATTGGGCATGTTTGGTAAGTAATTGTGTTGTGGAATATTTGTATGTTGTATAATAAGAAGTGATTGATGTGATATAAAATTTGAGAATGTTTTATAGAAAAGTGAAAAAGTTTTGTTTTATAGTGAGTTTTTTTATTTGAATAGTAATAAAATATGATGGATGTGATATAAAAAGTGTAAAAAAATTAGAATGTTTTTTATTTGATTTTTTTGAGAGAAATAAAAAGAAAAAGAGGGAAAGTTGAGAATGGTTTGTCAAACAAGCCCATTATCAATCGATTTGTGTATATGCAAAAATCTTTCTCATTATTACAGCGGATCCTAAAAAAAAAACGAGTGTGTATCGAATAAAATATATGCTTCGACTTTCATTGTGGGATCATTTTCTCACAAGAGCTAGTAAGTAAAAGAAATTATATAATGGATTGCTATATTTTTTTTTTTTTATAAGTAATTTCAAATTCATCAATAAAGCGCAGAGGGGCGCAACCTATATTCATCAATATGGATTGCTATATATATATTACAGGAAAAGGCAACATACTGCAGAAGCAATGAGATATGGCAAAAGCATTTTGCAGAACGCTTGATAATAATTTACCAGCTGACAGTCCTCCAAAAAACCAAATTGCACAACTAAAGATCAATTAGCAAGGGTTTCACAGCTATATTAATGTCTTGCCTTGGTGAATAAGGCAACTTAGGAAAGACCAGGAAAATGCTTAGCTATACTTGAAACAAGTAGGAATGTTCGAAAAAACTGCCTACCCAACCCGACCAATTTTCCACCAGGGTCAGGTCGAAGTTGGGTGAAAATTTAACTTCTGACCTAGGGTCGGGTCAGAAGTCAGTTTTAGGGGGTCGAAAAACCAAAAGAACCCAACCCAACCCCCTTTAATATTATATAAATCTTTTACCCTTATTCTTAACCTAACCCAGTAACCCTAGCGCCATCAGCACCCCTCACTTTGGCCATTTCGGCTTTTTTTCATACCAAGAAAAAAAAACATGTTTCGCCTCACAATGAAAAAACTTTTGGCTTTCTCTCATAGTCATGGCCGCGCTTCCCTAGCACTGCCCTTATCTCACCATTCTCACTGTTTCTCACTGCTCTTACTTTCCTTTCATGGCCTCAATTAGTTACTTTCTCACCGTTTCCCTCACTGTCACAGCCTCACTTGTCACTTTCTCTCACTGTCTTTCAGGTGACCAAGATCTGCCAATCTTGTGACAGATCTGCCGATTTTGTTTTTGTTGACCTGTGTTCCTGAGTTTTTTCATTTTCTTGTTTCAGTTGCGTTTCTTTCTTCTTCTTCTTTTTTCCTTATATATATATATATATATATATATATATATATATATATATATATATTTTGCTGGGTTTGTTTGGACTCTTATTGAATAACACCTGTTTCTTTCTTTACTTTTTTCCATTACTTTTTGAGTAAGTGTAAGATTTTATTTTTCTACCCAACCGACCTTGACACGTGAGCCGACCCAGTGGTTGGCTCAGCCTGAATTTTTCACTTTCGACCCCTCTGGGGTCAGAAGTCATAAGTAGTCCAATTCCAAACCGAGCGTATCGGGTTACACCCCAGAAACAAGAGCAATAAAAGGAAGCTCAAGTGCACAACAATTAAAATTCATGCTTCATATGACATTCTAATGTTCTTTCATTTTCCTTGCTGTTCCTTCCCATATTTTTACAACCCTCAAATTGTTGTTTCAAGATACAAGTAAATTAACAACCTCTCGCCTCTCTCCAAAAAAGAAAAGAAACGAAAAATGAAATATTTTCATATAATTTTTGTATTGTTTGGGCAACATGGCCAAGCAGGCAGCGTACTGCAAACTCCAATAAAATAACCAATAGAAGCAAAATGTAAGGCAGGTGTTTATATTAAAATGAGGAAAAAAAAAAACGATACCATCTAAGTCAAATCAACTTTCAATTTTTCACAATAAGCTGAAGCAAAACAGACAGAAAGAAATAAAGATAAAATAATACTGACAGCATTCCATCTAATACTGGGGATTTTAACGACAAGCACAAGATACCATCTAGATGCACATTGTCAGTATCAGACTTTTTAAAAACAATTGTTTGACTGGGTATGAGTAAATTGAATCTAAACACCTCGTTCAGTGCCAAGTCAATATTAAATAGTAAAGTACAATAATCAAATTCACCTGAGTCAACCATAACCAATCAAAAATAGTAATTGGCAAATCTTTTGCATCTATTCTGTTCACCAATATTGACCCATTACTAATTCTAAAGGGAACCAATAAATTCGTCATGGGTCTGGTTATACCATCCAATCTATGAGATCGGTAAGCTAGAAACGTTAAGAATGTGCAACCTCAACAATCTGCGTCAAATAGGAGAACAAAGAAAATAAAAGATATTGTCACCTTAATATGACCATCATGTGCAATCAACAGATTATCAGGCTTCAAATCACGATGAACCACGCGCAGAGAATGTAAATATTCCAAAGCAAGCACCTGCCCCCCAACCCAAAAAAAAACAAAACAAAACAAAAAAGCTCCACAGATATTAGAATCACACTATAACAGAAGCAATAGTCATTTTCTTTCATAAGTATAAGAAATAAAAACATTTCAAAGACAAAAATATACTTACAACTTCTGCTATATATACACGAGCAACATCCTCATCTAAGCAGCCCAAATTTCTCAATAACGAATACAAATCTCCTCCATTCAGATACTCCATCACGAGGTACAAGTTATCACGACACGTAAAAGAATAAAAGAAGCGAACCTGATAATGAACCGTTCATGTTATAATAACTTTAAAATTTTCAAGCAAAGAAAAAAATTCTATGCGAGCTAGACTTGCTCACCACAAAAGGATTGCGGACTGAAATTAAAATATCACGTTCTGCTAATATACTTTCGACAGCATTCTTACGGATCATATCTGCCTTTTTAAGAACCTGTTGCAAATCACACAAATATCAGATGCAATTAAAGCCTAAGATTCTTCACAGCTCAATGACAACATGCAAGCATAGAATGATAATGTCACAAGGAGAGGCTTCCATGGGTAACAAAAAAACAAAAAACAAAATAAAAAAGGTGGAGGAAGGTGGCCCCCTATAAAACCTGGCAAAGACAAATATAAGATACTATTCTCTGATGCACCCAAAACAAAGAAAATGCGACTATTCAAAGCATAGGAGAAAAATGAAAACAGGGTTTATTAGGCCATGCCAAGAAAGAAAAATCTGAGAAGATAAAACCACAAGTGAAACTTAAAAATGTAAAGAAAACAACAAAATGAAAGATTAGAAGAAGCTTATCAAACAAATGCAGAAAGAAAGGCTATAAATCAACAAAGAATACATGGCTAATTGATGCTGCACTAAACAAAGATGAACATTCAGCCACAAGAAACAGAAATCAAAGCCTAGGCATAAAATATGTTATCCGAGCATTAATCGACCATTTTATATGATTTCATTATAAATATTATTCCTCACATAAATGAATGCAAAAAAAAGAATTCTGAATACAAAATATTATGCTCTATCATTGTAGTGTAACACATGTCAGGTAAACCAAACCAATATAGAAATCCCTAGAGTATAAGCTCCATAAATTATGGCAACGCTTCAGTCTCCTCTAGGCGTAGTAAAGGAAAGGCCCGCATGTTGTAGGGTTGTGTGCTTTGGGGGGTTGTGGGTATTCTCTCGGGTCTTTGGGTTTTTTCTCGTGTCTGGTTGGGCTCTTTTGTGGGTTGTTTTGGGCTTTCTTTCTTGGGTTCTGAGGTTCTTTTTCCGTTTTCTGTCGGTTGTTGCGGGTTAGCTTTTGGTGTTTCTTATGTATACTTCTTGTGTACCAAGGGACGCCTTTACACTTTTTTAATAAATCTTTTCTTACCTATCAAAAAAAAAAAGTTATTATAAACATCAGGCTGTCCACAGCCGGTCATCAACAGATCAGGCAGCCCATTAAGCTTTCACTTGTTTCTACCCAAGAGCATCATCCCATTTGGAGGGTACTGTACATTGGCAAGAGTAAATCTCCCCTTGAGATTCTAGAATGTAGTGATGTCAGAAAACCCTAATTATCGAGTCATTAGGGCCGTCTTCAATCAGTATCAAGTGGTAGCACAAAGTTTGAAACTTTTAGTGAGTGAATGCAGAACGAAGGAAGCTGAATGGAACACAGCTTATACTGGCTACAGTCATAATCAGTTTATACTCAAAACAAGGAGAAAAGCTAGCTGAAAATTTCCGACAGCAAGGGCATTTAACACACACACAAGTATCAGCCTAGGGTACTGTACTATTAGAGAAGGGCGAGGTTAGGAATCCTCAACCAAGAAATGATCTACATAAGATATCATAGCACGATATAGGTATGGCTCATCCGTTACTTATCCAAGCGTGTTTCTGGATAGCCGGATATGTCGTACTTTGATTTTTGAGGTTAGGAATCATTTGCTGTTACCAGCATTACTCATTATTAGGAAACACATTCCCGTTTATCGATTTTAAGGTTAGTGACACATTGTCGCTTTCGCTTTAATAATGAATGATACAAAGTCATGCAAGGAGCACGACTTACTTTTTTTGTTTGATAAGTAAATCAATCTCACTAAAAAGCGTAGAGGGGCACAACCCGTGAAATGAAATAAGGGGTTTTCACTTGGAAGAGCATTTGGAGAAACAAGGTCCTTCAAAAGTGGCATTCTTTGTTTGGCCAGAAGCATTAGGGGAGATTTTGACTTTGGATAACTTGAGTAGACACGTCATACTAATGGATGGGTGTTACATGTGCAAGAAGAGTAGGGAATCCATCGATTATCTTCTGCTCCACTACAAAGTAGCTAGAGATTTTATACATATATATAGATAAGTAATCGAGATATCATTAAAAGCGTAAGATGCCTCTATGTACACAAGAAGTATACATGAGAAAATAGCAAATTAAAAGGGTAAAAGAAAACAAGGAAATCATGATAACTAATAACCAAAGGTGAAACAAAAGTTCTTGTCCAAAGATACAAAAATATAGAAAAATAACGACTTAAACTCATCAAAAATCCTCTCACGGTCCTCAAAATTTTTATCATTCATTTCCCTCCATAAACATCACAAGAGGCATGAAGACACCATCTTCCACACAAAAGCACTCTAAACGCTCCCGACAGTCCACAAAAACGCATATAAGTCAACTACTCGTCTAGGCATAACCCAAGACAACCCAAATCGATTGAAGAATACATCCCATAAGGCATCGACAGCCTCACAATAGAGAAGAAGATGGTCCACAGACTCCCTATTCCTTTTACACATACAATACATATCAACCACGACGACATGTCATTTTCTCAAATTGTTCACGGTAAGGATCTTTCCTAGGGCCGGTGACCAAACAAAAAAGGTCGCCCTCAAAGAAACCCTAATCCACCAAACACTCTTCCAAGGGAAGCATAAACCATCATTGCGAGCCAAGACACTATAGACGGATCTACCAACGAACAAACCTCTTTTGGATGATTTATGTTGTAGTGAATGGGGGACTGTTATCTGGCTTCTCTGTGGGGACAAAGATTGATATCTTGCATCTTTTATTTGTGGATGATACTTTGACTTTCAATAGGGTTGACCCAAATCATCTTCGACATCTGCAATGCTTGTTTTTATGTTTTGAAGCAGTCTCAGGCTTGAAGGTTAATTTGGCTAAGTCAGTATTGGTCCATGTGGGTCATATTGTTGATGTAGATGGGTTGGCTGGTATTATGGGCTACGGGGTTTCCCCATGCCTTTGAAGTACCTTAGTCTTCCTTTGGAGGCCTCCTTCAAGGCCAAGTCTATTTGGAACGACGTTATTGAAAAGATATAATGTCGCTTGGCTAGTTGGAAGATGATGTATTTGTTTAAAGATGGTAGGATTACCCTTATAAAGAGTACACTTTTCAACCTACCTACGTATTTCATGTCCCTCTTTCCTCTTCCTGCAGGTGTTCAAACCGTATTGAGAAGCTTTGACATGATTTCCTATAGGGTGGGCTAGGTGAAGAGTTCAAATATCATCTGGTAAGCTGGTCCAAGGTGTGTTCTGTGATCTCTGAATGATTGGGGATCTGGAACTTGTTGATGTTCAATCGAGCTCTCATAGGGAAATGGTTATGGCGCTATACGCATGAGAAAGAGGCTTGGTGAAGAGTGGTGGTAGACTCCAAATTTGCCAGTTCGTGGGGTAGGTGGTGTTCTAATGAGCCTCAAAATTTTGAAAAGTAGGAATAGTAATGGGGATGAAGGGCGCTATATTCTATCTATTGTGATTCATAATAGTAATGTGACACCACAGTCCTATAGTGAGAAGATGAGTAGCCCACATAGAGCGAGTAATTCATAAAGACACTCATTGGTGATAAGGCTTATATTGCTTTCTTATTAGGTGAAGCTGGGCTTTATAAGTGATTCTAGGGAAGCCTCAAATTAACTAGTCCTTTTAGGGTGATAGCGCAAATGTGGCTAACGTTTTTCTGGGTCATTATAAATGGTATCAAAGCTACCTAGTAATGTCATGTGGTGCTGTCAACATCGCATGACATGGCCATGACGAGAATACCAGCGGGTGTAAGGAGGAGAGTTTGTAACACTCCAGTCTCATATTGAGAAGATGAGTAGCCCGCATAGAGTGGACGGTTTATAAAGACACTCATGGGTGTTAAGTCCCATATTACTTGCTTACTTACTAAGTGAAATTGAGTTTTATAAGTAATTCTAGGAAAGCTCCAAATTGACTAGTCATTTTGGAGTGATAGCGCAGATGTGGTTAGCGCTTTTCCTGAGTCGTTACAAATGACCTATGCACTAATCAAAAGATCATAGTAACCCATGCATATCATACTGGTAGAGCATGATTTATTGAGGATAAAAAAGTTCTAACTTCAAAAGTTATAGAAGCAACAGTATACTTGTACCTTTATCGCAAATAGATCCCCCGTTGTTCTCTTTTTAGCCAAGAAAACCCTTCCAAATGCTCCACGACTAATTGGCTTTATAATCTCAAAATCATCTATAGACGTGCGATCCTTAGATGAATGTATAGGGCTTGTTCTCAAGCTTCTAACCACATCATCCTCCAAAGGAGCTTCTTCATCAATTACAGTACTGGTTATGTCAACCTTTTCATCAACCACCATCTCACAAAGCTGCAAATACTTCTCCCTAGAAAATCAAAATTTGTTACATGTTAATAATTTCACATACAAAGAGTCACATTAAACCCTTCCAATCAGAAGTCATAGGTACGGATACTTCAGCAATAGAAAGTACTGAACAAACTTTTCAGAACCATTCATAGTAAATCCAATGTCCTCTGTGATTTTTAATTTGAAACATTCAAGAAATACAGCAACAAAGTACTTGCCTAATCAACTTCTCAATGCGTGCCCCAAATGTCGCCACTATAAGTGCATCAACCTTCCTACGGTCAATGACAACCCTCAAGTCTTCAAGACAAGATAATAAATAAGGTATAGTGCGATCATCATCCAAAGGTGTATTTGCTACACATCTTGCAATATCAGCAAGTTCATTCATCTGCATTGACCATATGGAATTTAACTAGATAACATAAATAGTGAAACTTTTACACAGACTAATAGTTGGGTATTAGCAAGACCAAAAAGTGTGAATTCGAACAAATAACAAGTGGAATACTACTACAAACTATACAAGGCACACCGTGCATTTGCAGTCTTATTATATATTTTAGCATAATATAGATTGACTTTGCCAATAAGTTAATAAATTAAACAACATACCCTTCTACAAATTCAAAATGTACAAATGCACTGCTAATATAAGCAAACAATACGTTGGTACAGAAAGACAACAATCTAATTGCCAACAAATATACATTATTTGATGGTCCCTTCTATCTCCTTCTGAATGCCATTTTAGACCCCCAACAACCCCCCCCCCCCCCCCACCAAAAAAAAAAAAATTATCTGCAAATGAATGATTAACAAATACCTACACATTGGGAGTAGACCTTATTGCCTTGCACCACCACTCAAACTGCATATAGAGCTGCTAAAAAGGTCCATTTGCAAAATAAATGTGGAATAACCTTTTAGATGGATCTAAAGTTTGGAATCAAAGTATGGGATCATCTCTTTTGATGCAATGTTGCTCTGAGAAATTATTTCCCTTTCTTTATGGGCTTGGGTAGCCAAGGGAGCAAAGAGGTTGCTAATTTACAGGTAGAAGCAACATTTTTCCTGGAATGTACAATGCTAGGTTATGAGAAAACAATACATAGTATGCCTCTGTTTTTAAAGGTTCATCAGTTTTGGTACATATGTATTATTTGATAATAGCAATGTCTTTTCTTGGTCATCCTTTCTTTTATATATATATATATAGACACACATACATATTTTTATTTTTTATAAGTAAAGCATATTTCAAAAAAAATACAAAGGAGCGCAACCCAAAGTACACAAGATGTATACGTAATACCCCTAAACCAAAGAGAACAAAAAACACAAATCTAAAAAATCAGAAAATGAACAATCAGACATAGAATGTAGCGTCACTCTCCACGTAAACAAGGTTTGTATCACCAACTTCTTCAAATTAAGCGAACCAATCTCACAAACTTCAAAACTGTGTGCATTCCGTTCCTTCCAGAGACACCACATCAAACACAATGGAGCCATATATATGTGTGTGTGTGTGTGTGTGTGTGTGTGTGTGTGTGTGTGTATTTTAATGACGAGAAACCCCTCCAAAGTAGGGTCACTTTGTGTACCCACCCTTGTCAGGTAAACTTCGGACCCATGTAAAGCGCCCCCTCCACACAGATCGGGTAATACTCATATATATATTCTCTTTTAACAGCTTTTCTTTTTTCAGATTTAAGAAAAAAATTTAATAAAAAATATCTTGGGGAAGGACTTGAACTTTTGAGCTTGTTGTAACAGCTACACACTCTAGCCCAACTACGATTCTCTTTTCAACAAGTATAATTATTTTTTGCCATAATGAAGATAAATGTGTC
Source organism: Alnus glutinosa (assembly GCF_958979055.1). Classification (NCBI taxonomy): domain Eukaryota; kingdom Viridiplantae; phylum Streptophyta; class Magnoliopsida; order Fagales; family Betulaceae; genus Alnus; species Alnus glutinosa. Next base: position 28,279,086 of record NC_084889.1, on the reverse strand, counting down.
ATGTGCACTGGAACAACTACGTGTTCAAAGAACACAATAAGATGGGAAACACTTCTACAGCTGATAGCCTGATATAGATTATTAATTTTTTTTAAAAAAAAAAAAATCTGGAATAGATTAATCAACTATTGGTCAGGTTAAACATTGGCCACGAAGAGGCAAAACACTTTCTTTTTTTTTTAATAATCATAGGGGCATAATATCCTCCACCTCCCCAAACCACAGAAAAAAAAAAAAATATATATATATATATATAGGTTTTCTTTTTTCCTTCTTTTAATATAGCCTTGCAAATAGAAAAGATAAAGGAAGAGGGAAGTTTATGTGATAGCCAAATTTGTTATGCAAATCAGTAGGGATTTAAAATCTGACACATGAGAAGGAACACACACATACAAAGAGAAGTGAAATAATAATGTAACTATCAGTAATAATAATAATAACAACAATAATAGTAATAATGATATAACCCCTGAATTTTTACCATTTTTTAAAGAAGGTACCTAAACTTTAAAACGTCTCAATTTAGGGTATCTATTTTTCAAAAAGTTTCAATCTCAGTCCTCCGTTAGAATTTTCCGTTAAATAATGTCAAAATTCCCAAAATACCCCTCATTTTTTATGAAAAAAAAAATTGTTAGTATTTAGTTGTTGGTTAAAATTAACAGAATTTACAAAAATACCCATGCCTGAATCTTTGAAACTTTTTATAAATTTTTTTTAAAAATAAAATAAACACGGGAATTTTGGAAATTTTGATAGGATTTAATAGAAAATTCTAACGGAAGACTGAGGTTGAAACTTTCTGAAAAATTGATACCCTAAATCGAAACATTTTAAAGTTTAGATACCTTCTTTCAAAAGGTGTGAAAGTTCAAGGGTTATAAGTGAAGTTCTCCCTAATGATATTAATGATGGACCATCAATACGCTCAACAAGTATATTAAAAAAAAAAATCATTTTAATTAATATAATCTACGTTATTTATGTTAGAGAAATGCTAGATACTATAATTCTATCCAACAATGCTGAAATGGTACTCCCAACCAACCATTAGATCTTTTTTTATTTAACAATGATTAATCCAAAAGTTAGTTGAGAGTGTCATGTCACCATTGTTGGATAAAATTATAGTATCTAGCAGTATTACAATTTCACATCAAACCTAATCTGTCTCAATAAGCCACACTTGACAATGTTGTGTAGGAACCATCTTGTGAGAAGTGGAACCAAAATCATTAAAATTATCATCAAATATGAAACTAAATTCACTGCAATGCTACAAATTTAAATTTTTTTTTTTTTTATATATATAGATACGTGAAAAAGAAATTACAAGAACTAAATTACAACAAGAAGGGCTGGGCACCCCAAACACATCAAATTTACAATTGAATTCAGCCACTTCGTGAAAAAGTAAAGTCAACCCATTTTTCATAGAAATAAATGTTGTCCTAGAAAACAAGAAGCACTGCTACTGTGTATACTCCCTGTGTACTTAGGGATGCCTTAAACTTTTTTTATAAAACCTTTCTTACTTATCAAAAAAAAAAAAAAAAAAAAAAAGCATTGCTACACTATTGGGAAAACCAAACCAAGGGATTTTTTTTCAGTGTGGATCAGCACCATTATCAGGATTAACAAAAGCCCTGATAATAAATAAGACATGCCCCACTAAATCCAGATCTTATCGCCAGAATGTGTGTGTGAGTGTGTGAGTTTAATACTAGTGAATACATCAAATGTAAACAAATAAAAGAAAAGAAAATTAATTCTGTTTTGTGAAACCAGCTTTTTTTTTCACGCCAGGGGGGAGGGGGGTAAAGAGAACCCTTTAGTTTTTCTTTTCTTTTATTTGTTTACATTTTATCTATCTACTAATATTACACACAGGCACATGCGTACGCATAAAGACACACGTGTTCCGAAGAAATGGTCTGGATTTATTGAGGCATGTACCTTGTTATCAGATCTCTTGTTAGTCCTGCTAAACGAGTTTTAGGACTACTTAAATGTTGTTGGTCCACACTGATGAGAAACATTTGCTCAGTTATGTTAAGAGTTCTCATCTAAGCCACTGTAGGATAAAAGAGCAGTTCAATGTTATTTGAGCTGTCTTTTGACAATATTCAAGACCTTCTTTCATCATTTCTCCCATTAAATGTGAAATCCACAAACTAAAAGGTTGAAGTTTGAAAGTTTTAATTAAAACTTGAATGAGTGAGATACCAGCTCTCTGTTTTTTTCGCCTTGGGAATTAACTTAGGCACCCGGTAGGATGTGAACCCGCAGCCTCAACCACCAGAAGATGCTAATGGGGGATTAAAATGCCATTAGGCCCAAAGGCTATTGGCAAATGAGAAACCAGTACATCACACATTTCACCACTTATAGTAATAAGTGGTGCTGCAACTCCCAAACAAAGAACCAAATAAGACAAGGTAAATACCTGTGGAACATCATCATGCTCGGAGTAGGCACCCTTTCCTGCCAAGAGCAAGTCAATTTGACTGGTCCTTGGCGTCAACAACGGGGACCTAGGTGTCATGCTACCAGCAGATGACGTTGTCATTCCTTGATCAGATTTTGGACCAAAACGAGTTTTACATGTCATTGAAGGTAAGCCTTTCATGTCATCCATAAACACAGAATTATCATTTTCAGGAAAACAATCAAGCATGTCCTCTGAGCCTCTACAGGACCAATCACTAAATTTTGGAGAGAGAATATCAGATTCTTCTGTCAAGCTTGAATTAGATACTTTTGCAACATCTGGACTTCCTACTGCATTTTGAATATCCTTCAGTGCAAATGATTCCATCATCTTCACAAGAGTTTCGGAAATGCTGACAAGACGCTCATTGACACTTAGACCCTTCTGATCACATCGATCAGCAATGGCACAAATTCTTGAATGGTCTTCCACATTTGAAGTAGGGACCTCCTCCTCGCAAATGCGACATATTATTGAACTTTCATCAGAAATATTTTGCTGATCTCCCCAGTAACCCCAAGAAACTTTGTGCTGGTGCTTTGAAGAATGGTCAAGAGAATCTTTCGCAGAAGGAAGCTCGGGAGGCTTAGCAGAAGCCAAATCTACGTCGAAAATCCCCCTCCTGTTGCTTATTGTCTTGAAAGATTCACTTTTACCCTCATTCTGCTCCTTCAACTGAGCAGCTTCTTTTGTGCTTTTTCCAGCTGGTGATGGAAGTTTCTTCCACGATGCAATCCGGTTCCTACCCGAGGGAGACTCCAAGTTCTTTGAAGTGTCATCTGCAGGAGGTGAGAGAAACTTTTCTGGCTGTATGAAATGGTCTCTCTTCCAATTCAAGCCATGCTGCTGCTCCTGACTGTAATATTTCCTTGCTGAAGCAGCCTCTGAGGCCTTTGCAGCACTAGAACACTTGGACTCCCTTCCCATGCTGGGAGGAATTCGTTTTTCCGCAGGATGCAGGATGCTAGATTTACGAAGGTGAATAACATGTTCATCCTCAGCCAAACTTTCTTTGTGGAACTGCAACAATCTGGTACACCTTGTGAGAATGAAAAGCATTCGGGTGTGAAGCTGCTTCAGCATACCCGGCGGAAGTTCTTGACGCCTATCATCCAATTCCTGAACTATGCTTTCACACTGAAGCCAAAACTCCCCAGGAGATGTCATAGCACAGCTCCGAGCCAAAACCAGCAAGTCCTCAATAGTTTCCTGCCACTCAGGATGACTATCTGCATTTTTTTCAAGAATTCCGACCAGATCTGCTGCAAAAATAGCCAGATCATTGTTTACTTCTTCCTTTGCTTTGTCAAATTTTGCCCGTATGACAACCAATATTTCCTGCATAAAACAGCAGGGAAATAAAAAGCAAATGAATCTTCCTGAAGTATATTTATCATTTGCAAGAAAATTTAATGCAAAAGATAAACTTAAGTACCTCCAAGTTATTTAAGCCTCGAGGCTTCCAAAATGGGAAAGGGCGAACGCCCTTGGAATTTAGTTCATGAGAAAAACTTTTGATATCAGCAGGAAACCTCTTTCTAGGTGCACTTGTAACACGTAGTATGGCTTGAAAACGGGGAGACTCGGACTCCTTTGGATTGTCACACTCATAGGCAGTCTGGAAGCAAATATTCAAGCTATCAACTATATTGTGAAAAGTAAATAATGGATAGAAAATATAATAACTAAATCAGATAAAACAATTGCATGGTTATCATCAATAAAAATATTTTCACAAGTACCTCTGGTGTACAAACATCTGGACTGATTAACCCTCCAGACTGACCCCATGATGATTCATAGCGCCCTGGTAGATGATTCAAAATATCAAAAGCAACTTTTGAGAAACACATAACAAATAGCCAGTTATTTAGAAGAAATGAAACCACAACTGAATCGTTTCACTAATTGAATCTATCCTAGAATGACCAAAGTTTAAAATGATGCAAAAGTTCTAATCTTGCATACTCCCTAAAATACAAGCAGTATATTTTAATTGAAAAAAAAAAAAAAAACCGAGGCAAAGAAGAAGAAAGAAGATGAAAATATATGAAATGCAAAAGCAAATGCCTAGGCCCACAAGAGAAGGTTCATAGGAACTTCTGGAAATGTGTATTTTCAGCTCAGCAGCATGTCAACCTCTTCTCTTTCTATAAAATAGGCAAATTAGACAGCAGGTCAAACGTTTGTAATTTGATAATATAACAGATGTGCAAAAGAATAAGTGAGACAAGTTATGCTCCAAAAGCAGTGTAGCTTAAGTACCAGGGTAATTAATGTAACTCTAATTGAGCTTGTAATAGAAAATAAAATAAAATAAAAATCATTTCCATTTCCCAAACATCTCAATTCCAGTTGAAGGAAAACACAACAAACGGGGGAAGATTTGGGAAGCAGAAAAGCAAGTGACCAAGAAACATGTAGCAATTGCACCTGAAATTGTACTACATGTCATATATTACCACATTTTTCAGGCTCTCATAATTTGCATTGCTATCTTCCATTAGTTTCCATCCAAGTATCCTACTCATCACCATTCCTCTCACAAATTTTGTTTTCTTATGATGGTTGGGGAAGAAAAACACCCGTAAAGCACAAACCACCTGGAACTTTTCCTATTTTTTCAATACAAGTATTTCCTATACAAATCACATTTATAAGTTAGCCATACACTAAAAAAAAAAAATCAGAAACTAAGATAAGATAAAAATCCAGATATCTATATCTAGTTCAATATAACATTTTCTCTCATGGCATTTCCACCATCTACTTCTACATGGACCTAGTCACTCTTGCTCATAGATAACTTCTGTTACAATTTCATTGCTTCATTTTAAGAGTTTCATGATTTTTTTCCCTCTTGTTCAAAAGACCGTAAGAACAATAGATTAAGATATGTAGCTTGACACCCTATACATCACAGACCTTTGTAGTCTGCTCATATAAGTGTAAGAAAATGGCACTTACAAAAACATGTAGCAAGTTGAGACAATTGCAAGCCTTATTTTATTTTATTTTTATTTTTTTGTGAAATGTCCAAATTTAAATTCTTTCAATATCCAGGTACCCACCCCTTATACTTTTCTGTTAAAATCCTCAACCAAATGGATGACACAGATATATAACAAGTATAGTTTCTGAGAATATTTGTAACCTATCCCACTCTGTTATTCCTTCATCACACCATGTGTAGGTTAGATCAAGCACAATAATAATGTACTAGTATGACACCTAAATCAAACTTTTTTACTTTAATAATATAAATTTATAAAGATGTATTTACATTTAAGAAAAATTATGTAAGTCGATGCTCGGGCATTTTTCCATTTTGAGAAAGTTATACATAAAGGTAACAGTTTTAATTCTTTAGCTATCAAAGGCTACAAGATAATCAAGTTTGAGATCTTTTATCTACATATTGATGTATTTAAAACACCAACAAATACAAGTCCTAACCATATCTCTTTTTCTTTTTTCTTTTTTTCTTTTTTCCTTTTTTGGATCTGGTTTGGATATCGTTGTTTGGAACCATATCCAAACAAAAAAAATGCCCTATCATAGGAATTTAACTTTTATCAGTACAAACTCAAAATAATGTGTATCAGTACAAACTCTATATAATGAGTAACTCTCATATGATTTAAATCTCCCACAAACCAACCAGGCCCCAGTAACGAAGATTGACAGGGAGCCAAAGGAGGAATTGGAGAAGACAAGGGTGCTGCTAAGATTAAACAATGATTTAAAAAGGTAATCCACATAGCAATGGCTTTGGTAGCATCTAACAGAACCACCCATGAAATCTCTCCCGAGAATATCAAACCATGTCTATAAATACACTGTTGGAACCGGTGCTCAATTCTACAAACTGGGGGCACATATAGGCCATTTTCAAGAGCTCCGTTACTCAACTTCTCTCACTATCAAAATGCTAAACTCCCAAATTAAACATAAAATCTTGTGTTCGTAAAAAGGAGAGATGGTTGGCATCTCCCCTGACAGGGACGGGAACAGCCTTCGGGCTTTCCTGTAATCCACACATCCGGTTAAGGCTCCCCACCCTTCGGGGTGGATCTATAACCCAATTTTTTACCTATCAAAAAAAAAAACATAAAATCTACCTGAGCATTCTTCAACTACCAAAATGCCAAATTCGCAGTTAAACAAGAACGGCATTGGACATTCTTCCCTGTATGAACTCATTTGCAAAATCCCACAAATACAAACTTAATGAAAGAACAAACAGATACAAAACATACACATAAGGAAAAACCATGGCAATCCAATCGATCAAACGAACAACAATCTCTCATTCGTGCATAACCAGCAAGTAAGGCTTGACTGCTCAAATAAGTAAAAATCAAAAAGAAAACAAAAACCCATACCAGCTTGAGAGGAGGACTCCCCATTCTGTAACCTCGAGCGCCACACTACATTGGGGCTCTGGTCCGTGGATTGCGCGCTCCCAGTGGACACACTATCCGAATTGCTCCCATTATCCACCCAATGCTCTTGGAACCCCAACATCCTACTACTCGGCTCCGCCACCGCCTTCTTCTTCCCCCCACTCCCCGAACCGGAGCCGGCATCGGCGTTGCCGGGCCTGGACAAATTGCTGGCGCCGAGCGTGGGGCCCTTGTCACCGCCGCCGCCGCCACCTCTAAACCCAAAGAAGCTCTCCTGCGGCAACGGCCCTGATCGCGTCTTTATCCTATTCAATCCTAGTGACGACGCCAGTATCGGCGACACCTGCGAGAGGGGCTCCGCCGACGTAGCTTCCTTCTTCCCCTTGGACCCAGAACCCGAACCGAAAGCTGAAGTGTGTTTCGACGGGGTTTGAGTTGGCGTTAGAGTTTGTTTGTCTTTGGAATCTTTCTTCTTGGCTCCATCTTTTGCTTGTGTTTGGCGGAAAGTAGAGAGGTGGTCTTCCTTGGAGGAGGATTTGGGCTTTTTCTTGTCCGATCGGAGCGGGGAGTTGGAGGCGAGGGATCGGGGGGAGTTGGAGGTGGAGTTGGATCCGTCCGGGCTGGAGGAGTCGGATTTCTTGGAGGAGAAGAAGCGTCCCTTGAACACCATTTCTGCAGTTTCAGAGGGATTTGGTAGTGGTGGCGTTGCAGCCCTAGCATAGGAGCAGGGCTGCTGAGACTGACATTGAAGATGAGAGAGTAGAATTCTAGAGAGAGAAAGTGAATGAATTGAATTCTAGAGAGAGAGAGAGAGAGAGAGAGAGAGAGAGAGGAGAGAGATGGTGGCTTTTGTCTTGGTTGGAAGAAGTTTGGGTCTGAGTTGATAGATTGAAAAATGGGACCGAAGCCTCTGAAGGCTGAAGCAACGAGGAATAGAATATATGACTGAAAAGGCCAAAAGGTGGGTGAAGTTTTGCAAGTGGTAAAAAAACTGAAGATATCCAATCTGGACATTTACCGCTATTTTTATAATTTGAAAGTCAAATAGATTTACTGAAATTTTTAATTTTCTACCGAAATTTCTGTCCCATTTTTTAATAATATTAATAAATAAATAAATAAAATTCCCTCTACTTTAAGTGCAATCAAATGATATAATCTTTTAGGATTTCTAAAAAATTTTAAGGATTATTCTCTTCCAAACGCTGCAATACTTTAACGACTTCGTTTGATAATATTTTTTATATTGTGTTTTTTGTTTGAAAAAATATTTTCACATAACATAAAAATGAAAAATAATTCCAAGTATTTTATGATTTGAGTTAATTGTTAATGTTTTCGTTTAAAAATAAATAAAACAAAACGGACAAAAAAAAAAAAGTATTCACTTACATCTCTCCCTAACGGATTCAGATTCAAATTCGAGTAATAAGAATATTCACATCTAATTTAACAATTTTTTCTCATTTTTTAACTAAAAAATCTTTTTTTTTTCTATTTTAACTAGTTACTTTTCTATTTGAAAAACTATTCTTACAAATGGCAAAGCATAAAGATCAACCCCATGCCATGCCAAAAACCTTTGAGAAAGGGAATGGGGTTTTTAAATAGATTACTCTCGGGGCTTTTTTTGACCCACAAGTGTTTTTTTTTGGGGGGGTTGGAGTAAGTAAAAGTTTTATGTATTATTTTTTCGTTCATTTTATTGGAAAAGAAAAAAAAAAATAGAGAGAGAAGAAAGATAACATATTTAAGTCATGTATAAGTCTTCTGATGTTAGGAGAAAAGGCTTCTTCTTTTTTTTCTTTAATTAAAAAAAAAAAAAAAATCTTTTGGTCAAGAGGCAATTAGTGAAAATGATGGCTACTATTGACCATGCTCAAGAATTCCAACCCACATATATTTTTATTTAAAAAAAAAAAAAAAAAAAGTCAAGCACGGTTGAAGGTTATCGAATTAAGTATTAAAATGTTTGGAGTAGAAAATGAAGGTGCTACATATTTAATTTTGGAGACCCGTTTAAATTATTTTGCTTTGGGCTCGTTTGGGGGTGAGGATTTATTATTATTATTATTATTATATTATACTATTTTGTATTATATTTAAAATTATGAATACTGAGGGAACTTGATTTTTGAAATTATGTTTGGATGGTTTAGAGAACTTAAAACAAAATTAGAAAAAGTTGAATAAAACCCGAGTAAAATTTGAATTCTAAAAAATAATCCAAAATTTGTTTATGAAAAATAATAAAATATAATTAAAAAATAACCCTATTTTTTTCAAAACCACTGTACATAGATGTAAAGCTGGAGTAATTTCTATCATTTTTCTTAATTTTTTTTTTTTAAAAAAAAATTGTAAGTAAATGTAAAATGTTTTTTAGAATTGTGTGCAACAAAATGGCATAGATAGAGTAGTTGGGTCCAGATTTGATGACCAAAAGGTTTGATCTTGTATATTCAAACCCACGTGAAGTTAAAGAAATTGAATTATAGTGAACAAATTGTATTTTCTCAATTCTCTTTTGTGATGCAATTATTCTTCAATCTAACCAAACAAACTTGACCTAAAATCCCTTCCCACCATCCCCAAAAAGCCACCGACGACTCAGCTTAACTTGTGTCAAAAGCAAATGCCACGCGTTTAGACTCATTAGACTTCACCGTCTTGTCGTTTAACAGGACAGTTTTTTCAAAAAGTGTTTAAATGAATATTAGATCGACATGTGTCTTAAATACACGTAATTTATATACCCATTTTAAACACATGTTAATTTAATAAACAATTGATTAGTAGACTAAATAGGAAAAATAACTAGTATAATATTATTCTTCACGCCCATTTCATGACGGCTAACGTGACGTGTTTAAGTAATTTTATTATGTCAAACACTTAACATGATGTTATATGAGATTTCTCTTGTCCAACACTTATGAAAACAAAAGTCTAAACTACTTAAAATACGCAACATCCGTCAGTGTGACGTGAATACGATAAATTAGTTATAATCTTTACTCAAATAACTAACATTTGTTCAAAATGACGATAAGAAAAATGAATGTAAAAATTGATGTTGCCGATAGGCCAACATGGATCATGTATAAGAATGGTTCCTATGTCAGTGCTGACACTTGGGACTTCCTACGGCAGAAGAAAAGTATAATCCCATGATGGTCTATTGTTTTGTTCCCTCGGGCTATTCCGAAGTAGGCTTTTTTGTTTTGGCTAGTTGTTCGCCTTTTTGCTTTGGCTAGCTGTTCAAAATCGATTAACCACAGATAATCGTCTTCTGTCATGGGAATTTTCGGGTGACACTAGTTGTGTTTTCTGCACTGAAAGTCGTGATCACTTGTTTTTTCAGTGTAGTTTTAGTAATCGGATTTGGAGGGAGTGTATGCATCGTTGTGGTATTTCGCAGCCTCATTTTGCTTGGCAGGATGTTATGGAAGAAGGCTGTAGAAATTGGAGAACTAAATCAATGTTTGGAGTGGCCTGTCGTTGGGTGTTAAGTTCTACAGTGTATGGTGTGTGGAGAGCTTGTAATGAAGTGAAGCATGCTGCTGATCCTCATACAAAGGAGCAAATCTTGAAGCACATTTTCTGGGAAGTTAGATTTCGAGTTGCAGAAAAAGGAAAATTCAAGAAAACCAAGGCTAACATTAGCCTTTGTCGTAGATGGAATATGGATATTGCTATGCTAGTTTGATGTTTGTTGTTTTGTTTTGAGCTTTACTACTTTGTTTGTAGCATGTTTCATTTGTTTGGTGGACTTTGTTTGTACAACTTGATTCTTTGAGTTTTACTAAAGTTCTACTTATTCATTGAAAAAAAAAAATATGAATGTAAAATTCACATGCTTAATATGTAAAAATGGGGCTATTCTCATATAGGTTTAGAAGAGTAAATAGGAATTCCCTTTATCCTCGTAAAAACTTTGTTCTTCCGAGACTGGAAAAAAACACAAGCCCATTTTCAAACTATTTCTCACTCTCCCTTACCTTTTAAGAGTAAAGTTTATTGCACAACTTTAACAAATTTTTTTAATGATCAACTATTAAATATTTATAGCCTACATGTAGAAAAATAAATCTAATGGTTGATCATAAAAAAAAGAAAAAAAGAAGAAGAAAGAAAGTAGTTATAGTTGTGTAAAAGTTGTATAAGAGTTGTGCAAGAATCATTACTCGCCTTTTATACCAAAAATCATGTATCATTCCAGCTTATAGAACAAGACATTTACTCCCAACAGTTCTATTAAATCGCTGCTTGTTTTAAAAACTTAAACTAATAATAATAGATAAATTTAATAATTTAATAAATACTTTAACATCATATAGAATATTTAAAATATTTAATTGAAAAAGAATGACGGACCGAAATAATGTTCGAATTCAAGACCTTTGGTCTAATATTATGTTAAATCACCACTTATCCTAAATAGCTTAAATTTTTCATTTAATTAATACTTAAAAAAAAAAAAAAAAAAAAAAAAAAAAAAGGGAAAAAGAAAGGAGAAGATCAACCCCATGCCATGCCAAAAACCCATTTAAAGGCATAAATAGAAGACAGACAATTGACAAGGATTGGCAAACAAGAGTGCACCCCACAAAAGATATTGTGAGATTTAATTTCCTTCTAATTAGTCACAGTTCTTGGACTGTTATGCACCCACACCTGTTCCCAATGCCAATTATTCAAAAGCATATAGAAATTAATTAAGAACTGAAAGATAAACAACATCACTCGAATTAGTCAAATATTATTGTAAACTAAAAACAAACAAGTCACTCATCATCTTAAGATTAAATTAAAGAGACGATGACATGAAATTTTTTTCTGGCTGTATGACATGGTCTCTCTTCCAATTCAAGCCATGCTGCTGCTCCTGACTGTAATATTTCCTTGCTGAAGCAGTCTCTGAGGCCTTTGCAGCACTAGAACACTTGGACTCCCTTCCCATGCTGGGAGGAATTCGCTTTTCCGCAGGATGCAGGATGCTAGATGCTAGAATTACGAAGGTGAATAACATGTTCATCCTCAGCCAAACTTTCTTTGTGGAACTGCAACAATCTGGTACACCTTGTGAGAATGAAAAGCATTCGGGTGTGAAGCTGCTTCAGCATACCCGGCAGAAGTTCTTGACGCCTATCATCCAATTCCTGTACTATGCTTTCACACTGAAGCCAAAACTCCCCAGGAGACGTCATGGCACAGCTACGAGCCAAAACCAGCAAGTCCTCAATAGTTTCCTGCCACTCAGGATGACTATCTGCATTTTTTTAAAGAATTCCGACCAGATCCGCTGCAAAAATAGCCAGATCATTGTTTACTTCTTCTTTTGCTTTGTCAAATTTTGCCCGTATGACAACCAATATTTCCTGCATAGAACAGCAGGGAAATAAAAAGCAAATGATACTTCCTGAAGTATATTTATCATTTGCAAGGAAATTTAATGCAAAAGATAAAATTAAGTACCTCCAAGTTATTTAAGCCTCGAGGCTTCCAAAATGGGAAAGGGCGAACGCCCTTGGAATCTAGTTCATGAGAAAAACTTTTGATATCAGCAGGAAACCTCTTTCTAGGTGCACTTGTAACACGTAGAATGGCTTGAAAACGGGGAGACTCGGACTCCTTTGGATTGTCACACTCATATGCAGTCTGGAAGCAAATATTCAAGCCATCAACTATATTGTGAAAAGTAAATAATGGATAGAAAATATAATCACTAAATCAGATAAAACAATTGCATGGTTATCATCAATAAAAATATTTTCTCAAGTACCTCTGGTGTACAAACATCTGGACTGATTAACCCTCCAGACTGACCCCATGATGATTCATAGCGCGCTGGTAGGTGATTCAAAATATCAAAAGTAACTTTTGAGAAACACATAACAAATATGCCAGTTATTTAGAAGAAATGAAACCACAACTGAATCGTTTCACTAATTGAATCTATCCTAGAATGACCAAAGTTTAAATGATGCAAAAGTTCTAATCTTGCATATACCCTAAAATACAATCAGTATATTTTAATTGAAAAAAAAAAAAAAAAAAGCGAGGCAAAGAAGAAGAAAGAAGATGAAAATATATGAAACGCAAAAGCAAATGCCTAGGCCCACAAGAGAAGGTCAGCAGCATGTCAACCTCTTCTCTTTCTATAAAATATGCAAATTAGACAGCAGGTCAAACGTTTGTAATTTGATAATATAACAGATGTGCAAAAGCATAAGTGGGACAAGTTATGCTCCAAAAGCAGTGTAGCATAAGTACCAGGGTAATTAATGTGACTCTAATTGAACTTGTAATAGAAAATAAAATAAAATAAAAATCATTTCCATTTCCCAAACATCTCAATTCCAGTTGAAGGAAAACACAACAAACGGGGGAAGATTTGGGAAGCAGAAATGCAAGTGACCAAGAAACATGTAGCAATTGCAACTGAAATTGTACTACATGTCATATATTACCACATTTTTCAGGCTCTCATAATTTGCATTGCTATCTTCCATTAGTTTCCATCCAAGTATCCTACTCATCACCATTCCCTCACAAATTTTGTTTTCTTATGATGGTTGGGGAAGAAAAACACCTGTAAAGCACAAACCACCTGGAACTTTTCCTATTTTTTCAATACAAGTATAAATCCCCTAGAATATATACAAATCACATTTATTTTTTTTTATAGGTAATAAACAGAATATTATAAAAAAGCGTAAAAGGCGCCCCTAAGCATACATGGAGTATACAAAAAGGACACACACAAAAAAAAAAGAAAAAAAAAATATATATCTGAAAAACCCAAAAAAAAAGAAAATTACATCAAACCCCCATCTTCTTGCCCCTGTCCCGACTAGAACCCATTCCCCTAGCATCGAAATTGATAGAACATTCTAAATTCTTGACCTCTCTTTTCCCCTTTTTCCTTTTTATCTCCTTATCCTTCTTAGGAGGGAATTCAAAGTCAAAGCGCTCATCCTCGATCAAAGCCAAAAAATCTAGAAATCCCTTCTGATCAGATCCCACAAACGAAACCCCCATCGTGCGAAAACACGACTTGCTCTCTTCCACAACCCTGGAGTAAACAACAACATTATCCTTTGGAACAACCCCTTTAGAAGAATCCCCCACGTCAACGATTCCAGACGGCAACCAGGAACCAGGGGGCACCCAACAACACTTCCTTTTGGATCAACCCCCTTTAAAGATTCCCCCACCTCAACGACCCTAGACGATAAACCAGTTAACTGGGGGTGCCCAACCACAAAGGGGACCGATCTTGGCCAATGAGGAAACAAAACCCACTGACCACAGGGAAAGGAAACCGAAACCCCAGGAAGACCCAAGAGATTAACCCCACCAAAACTCCTTCCCAAGGCAGGGACATCCGCAAGCATCCCTGCCTGCCGACGGAGAGACGATGTTCGATACAAAGAATTACCAGAAGGCGCACTAAGAGCAACGCCAACGAGATCACGCCTAGCACCGACAGACGAGTCACCAATCTCCCCAAACTGAAAAACCTCAACGCCCGACCTCACCCCAGCTGACGGAAGAACCCCTGCCTGCCGAAGGATGAACCCTGATTCGGAAGAACTTGAAACTAAAGAAGGCCGCACCCCAGAAGGAATAACACTCAGAAACACCGGCGGACGCAACATCAGCGCTGGAAGAGAGGAAGGGACGGCACCCTCATTGACTGACTCGACCACAGGAACGAGCACCCGATCACTGGATCTAGCCCCGGAAAGAGACAGAACCATATCCACCCCAGGATCTGCCGCCGACGTCACGTCCGGCCGAAGGGCGCTCCCATGGAACTCCATCGGACGCTGAAGACACCCCAGACCCGAGCCCCGCCCCGATATTGCACCATCAGCCGACGACAACTTACGGCCCGAAACATTGTCCGAATTGGCATTGGGCTTAAACTTTGCCCCAGCCCGAAACCCTTTAACAACAAACTTTACCCTCTTAAGCACCCGACCCGCCACAAAATCCACCCTACGTTTAAGCCCAAGAGAAGACTTATAGCCCAGCTTTTTCGGCAAGCCACAGGCCCAAACCAGCGCCTTGGAGAACTGGCCCAGGATTTCAAACACCTTCTCGAACACTCCAACCAGTCCCTCCCCTTGCAGAGAAACGTCACCCTCAACAGCTGAATTCCTGGACACGCCAGCCTGCCTACAGACACAACCTCGATACCTGGACTGGTCTTCTGCACGAAGGTTCAAACCCGAGACGCCGACCGGTTGCTCCTCCAGAACGGAGCAATCACTCACCTGACAGACCGCCCCCATCTCCATTCCCCGCAGCTGCATCTTCTCCACGTCGCACCCGACCAGCAGAGGCCAATCACCAATCATCTTTGTCTCAACCCTAGTTCCTGAGACGGTAGCTGCTGAACTCACCACTGCCGCAAACGACGGACGTCCTGAACCTATCCCCAATTTACCGCCCAACGGCAAAACACCAGAAGAAGAACGACCGCCAGAAGACGAAGGCCCACACATGTTTTCCAGAAAATCCAACATTTTGCTCAGCTCCCCAGAAACACGGCTCCACCCTCTCCCGTCCCGACCCTCAGGAAAAAGGATGCGCCCTCTCCGACCTCCGTCGAAAACTGCCACCTCCAAGAACCGCCCAGACCTGTTTTCACCTCTCCGAGTGATGGTCGCCTTTGATCCCTCCCTAAAGGATTTGACGAAATCCTCGATCCCAGCATTACCCAAGACTTCTTCCACCCTCGACAGTAACCAAGCAGTGCAACTCAACCCGAGAACAGCATAACCTGAAAACCCTTTTCTCTTTTCCTCCACCCGAAGCTCGGCAGACCCTGCTTCCACTGAGAACCGGAAGGACTTTGCCTCCACATAGAACCGGCTCTCCATAAGGCTGAAGCCAACACCCCTACAGGGAAGACATCCCTTCCAAACAAACGGAAAAAAACTAATAGAACTATGGTTACACACCTAGACTGGTGATTTTATGGGAGTAGTAATTTGTCTATATAAGTGAGCCATACACTAAAAAAAAAAATCAGAAACTAAGATAAGATAAAAATCCAGATATCTATATCTAGTTCAATATAACATTTTCTCTCATGGCATTTCCACCATCTACTTCTACATGGACCTAGTCACTCTTGCTCATAGATAACTTCTGTTACAATTTCATTGCTTCATTTTAAGAGTTTCATGATTTTTGTCCCTCTTGTTCAAAAGACCGTAAGAACAATGGATTAAGATATGTAGCTTGAAACCCTATAAATCACAGACCTTTGTAGTCTGCTCATATAAGTGTAAGAAAATGGCACTTACGAAAACATGTAGCAAGTTGAGACAATTGCAAGCCTTATTTTATTTTATTTTTATTTTTTTGTGAAATGTCCAAATTTAAATTCTTTCAAATCCAGGTACCCAACCCTTATACTTTTCTGTTAAAATCCTCAACCAAATGGATGACACAGATATATAACAAATATAGTTTCTGAGAATATTTGTAACCTATCCCACTCTGTTATTCCTTCATCACACCATGTGTCGGTTAGATCAAGCACAATAATAATGTACTAATATGACACCTAAATCAAACTTTTTTACTTTAATAATATAAATTTATAAAGATGTGTTTACATTTAAGAAAAATTATGTCAGTCAATGCTCGGGCATTTTTCCATTTTGAGAAAGTTATACATAAAGGTAACAGTTTTGATTCTTTAGCTATAAAAGGCTACAAGATAATCAAGTTTGAGATCTTTTATCTAAATATTGATGTATTTAAAACACCAACAAATACAAGTCCTAACTATATCTCTTTTTTTCTTTTTTATCTTTTTTGAATATGGTTTGGATATCGTTGTTTGGAACCATATCCAAACAAAATAATGCCCTATCATGGGAATTTTAACTTTTATCAGTACAAACTCTAAATAATGAGTATCAGTACAAACTCTATATAATGAGTGACTCTTATATGATTTAAATCTCCCACAAACCAACCAGGCCCCAGTAACGAAGATTGACAGGGAGACAAAGGAGGAATTGGAGAAAACAAGGGCGCTGCTAAGATTAAACCATGAGTTAAAAAGGTAATCCACATAGCAATGGCTTTGGTAGCATCTAACAGAACCACCCATGAAATCTCTCCCGAGAATACCAAACCATGTCTATAAATACACTGTTGGAACCGATGCTCAATTCTACAAACTGGGGGCACATATAGGCCATTTTCAAGAGCTCCGTTACTCAACTTCTCTCACTATCAAAATGCTAAACTCCCAAATTAAACACAAAATCTACCTGAACATTCTTCAACTACCAAAATGCCAAATTCGCAGTTAAACAAGAACGGCATTGGACATTCTTCCCTGTATGAACTCATTTGCAAAATCCCACAAATACAAACTTAATGAAAGAACAAACAGATACAAAACATACACATAAGGAAAAACCATGGCAATCCAATCGATCAAACGAACAACAATCTCTCATTAGTGCATAACCAGCAAGTAAGGCTTGATTGCCCAAACAAGTAAAAATCAAAAAGAAAACAAAAACCCATACCAGCTTGAGAGGAGGACTCCCCATTCTGTAACCTCGAGCTCCCCACTACATTGGGGCTCTGGTCCGTAGACTGCGCGCTCCCACTGGACACACTATCCGAATTGCTCCCATTATCCACCCAATGCTCTTGGAACCCCAACATCCTACTACTCGGCCCCGCCACCGCCTTCTTCTTCCCCCCACTCCCCGAACCGGAGCCGGCATCGGCGTTGCCGGGCCTGGACAAATTGCTGGCGCCGAGCGCGGGGCCGTGTCGCCGCCGCCACCTCTAAACCCAAATAAGCTCTCCTGCGGCAACGGCCCAGATCGCGTGTTTATCCTATTCAATCCCAGTGACGACGCCAGTATCGGCGACACTTGCGAGAGGGGCTCCGCCGACGTAGCTTCCTTCTTCTCCTTGGACCCGGAACCCGATACTGACATTGAAGATGAGAGAGTAGAATTCTAGAGAGAGAAAGTGAATGAATTGAATCTAGAGAGAGAGAGAGATGGTGGCTTTTGTCTTGGTTGGAAGGAGTTTGGGCATGAGTAGATAGATTGAAAAGAGAAATGATACTGGTACACAGATTTTACAACAACGTTACAACAGCTTACGTGGAAAGTGGGCTTAATCCTTTTTTTTCATTTTTTTTTTTTTCCATCAAAACTGGTTGGAGGGGGAAATGAAATTTCATTTCCCCCCAAAGCTGAACGCACCCACCCTCTCTCTCTCTGAAGTCTGTCCGTACAGTCCCCAAATCGCCCTCCGGCGTCCTTCACCGGAGTTCCGCCCCCAGCCCCTCTGTCTCTTCCGCTCGCTCCGGACCGCCGCCCAAATCAGCCTCCGGCATCCTTCATCGGAGTTCCGCCCCCAGCCCCTCTGTCTCTCCCACTCGCTCCGGACCGCCGCCGCCAGCCCCTTTGTCTCTCCCGCTCGCTCCGGACCGCCGCCCGCAGCCCCTCTCTCTCTCCCGCTCGCTCCGGTGCCGGTCGTCCCTGTCCCTCCGGTAACTCTGTTTCTCTCTCTGAAATTATTGAATGGTGTTTGTATTTTGCTCAATATGGTGTTTGTATTTTGCTGGTTTTTTTCATTTCATAAGGGCCGTCTCATGATCCAGTGACAACATGTATTTGATCCGACGGGTCAGGGTCAGATCTGTAGTCTATAAAATCTCTATCTTTTTGTCAAGATTCTCGTTGAAAACAGAGGCAAGCAATTTAACCCACAGGCTAAAATAGCTTAGAAGTTAGATGGATCATTAGTAGCAAGGCAGAGAAAAAAAAGTAGACATCATCGATCCAGTGTGTACCCACGGTATTATGAGGCAGATAGATCCATTTACAACAACAGATTTCAGTTAGCATTGTAGCTCTTGTAAAAGGGTTCAACAATTTGTTCTTCCAATAGCAAACACGTGAAAGTTTAAATAGAAATCTTTCACATTTTCTATCCCTTTGTAAAGGAGACATGTTTTCTTTTGATTAGGTTTCTTTCAGTTTTGCAACTCCGCAAAATCGGACTATAAAAATTCCTCTTAGCACGCCTTTAATTAAGTTGCAAGTGGTTTGACACCCACAGAATGTCTTGCTTTTGTGAATAGGAAGGTTTAGCCTTTAGCTTAGGCCGTAGCTAATTGGTCCCAAAATTTCTGAAATTTGTTTTTAGAAACGGTTTTATATGAGCTGAACTAAAGAAACAGCAGAATTTTATCTTCTTTTTTTTTTTTTGGTTTAGGCATCATATGTGACTTTGCCTGGATCCTTGTCTATTTAAGTTTGAGTAGATCCTAAACAATTTTTTTTTTTTTTTTTCTATTTTTTATGAACAATTGTTGTATCAGTTGTTCAATGTCATTATATGTCTAGTGAAAAGTGCCCCATCTTTTGTACAATGAGGAAAACATACTCGTGATTTCTATGGTTTTTTATTGTCAGACTTCCATGAGGAAAAATGAAGGCATTAAAAAGCTAGTGCTATGACTGCCTTTATGTAGTTTAATTTGTATAATATTGTCAAATTACATGCTTTTAAGGTTATGTAGTTTAGTTTTTTCATTCAATTAACTTATATTACTTTTTAATATAGCACTTTTCTAAATGGACTCTTCAAGTTCACGATTGGATAATGAGGGTGAATTTGACGATGATCTAACCCATCAAGATGACCGTCAAAATGGTTAGGTTTTTCACTTTTGTTTGAGTTATAGTTTTGTTTTGTTTTTTTCTTTATTATTATTCTAGGCTTTTTTATAAACACATTTTGTATACTTTTTTGGATAGATATGGGTGAAAAATTTGAGAAGTCGAAGGATTTAATGACATTTATTTCTGATGAAGAGTTGAATGATGAGGAAGAAAATGTGGTACTACCTGTGGTGTTAAAGGATGATGAGAAAGTTGAAGAGCCGAAAGAATCAATGACATTTAGTTCATTAGACGAAGTCTGCTCTTATTATAGGAAGTATGCTAAGCAAGCTGGGTTTGGTATAGCGCAGAGAAGCTCGAGAAAAAAGAAGGGTAGAAAAGGTTACGTAATGCTTATATGTACTCGTGGAGGTGCAGAGCGACCTAAAACAAGTGATTGTTCGAAGCCAATTCCAATTTCAAATAAAACAGGGTGTGGTGCTAGGATTTGTGCAAATTTATGTGATGATGGAACGTGGTTTTTGAGTAAAGTTGAGTTGATGCATAATCATTCGTTAAGTCCGGGCAAGGCGAGATTTTTTAGAAGCAATAAGAAAATTAGTGACGCTGCAAAAAGAAGACTTGAGCTAAATGACAGAGCAGAAATACGTTTGTGTAAAAATTTCAATTCATTAGTTGTTGAAAGTGGAGGGTTTGAGAATCTTTCCTTTGGAGAGAGAGATTGTCGGAATTATATTAACAAGGCAAGAGAACTCAATCTTGGTAAAGGTGGTGCTCAAGCACTTTGTGATTACTTCAGAAGAATGCAAAAGCAGAATAGTGGCTTCTACTACGTAATAGATGTGGACGATGATTGTAGGTTAAGAAATGTTTTTTGGGCTGATGCACGGAGTAGGGCAGCGTATGATTTCTTTGGAGATGTTATTACGTTTGACACAACGTATTTGACCAATAAATATGACATGCCATTTGCTCCTTTTGTAGGAGTGAATCATCATGGTCAATCTATACTTTTGGGGGCAGGACTAATTTCAAGAGAAGATACAGACATATTTGTGTGGTTGTTTAAATGTTGGTTGGAGTGCATGAATGGTCAAGCCCCTAAAGCAATTATGACAGACCAGGATAGAGCTATGAAAAATGCAATCGCTATTGTTTTTCCTGAAAGTCGTCATAGATATTGTATGTGGCACATTTTAAAAAAATTGCCTGAAAAGTTTGGATCACATGCTAATTTTGATGGCATTAAGGGTGCCATTAATAAATGTTTGTATGACTCTCAAACATGTGAAGAATATGAGGAAAATTGGAAAGATCTTCTGGAGAAGTATAATCTTCATGATAATGCATGGTTGAATGGGTTATATATGGATAAGACATTTTGGGTGCCGGCATACATGAAAGATACGTTTTGGGCGGGAATGAGTACTACACAGCGAAGTGAAAGTATGAACGTATTTTTTGATGGTTACGTGCACTCACGAACCACATTGAAAGAATTTGTTGATGAATATGATAACGCTTTAAGGAGAATGGTCGAGAGTGAGGCACGTGCTGATTTCGATTATTTCAATCGCACAATCCCATGTATAAGTGCCTTGCAATTAGAGAAACAGTTTCAAGTTGTTTACACAAATGCGAAGTTCAAAGAAGTACATGAGCAATTTGTGAAAATGATGTCTTGTAATAACGCTCTTCTCAAAAGTGAAGGTGCGATTTCTACCTTCGAAGTTGTTGAATATGTTGCAGTTGGAGATCACTTAATAGAAAAGACATTTCTTGTTTACTTCAATGAAAATGAACTCGAAGTGAAGTGCACATGTGCAATGTTTGAAGTAAAAGGCATCCTATGTAGGCATTCGCTTTCCGTGTTACGGACAAAGAAAGTGACAACTCTGCCACAAAGATATGTTCTTGACAGATGGAGGAAAGATATTAAGCGAGAGTACTCGAAGGTTAAGAGTAGTTATGATGTCATTAGTGATAATTCACATGCCCAAATACATGACAAAGTAAGAAACAATTTGGAAGAATTACTGTCGCTCACGTCGGTAAACACGGAGAAACGTTGCATGGAACTAATGGAAAAAATTGATCAATTAAAAGAGTTGTGGCGTTGCGAAAATCAATCTTTTGGCATTTCAGCTACTGTCGCATCTTCTAGCTGCAAAAATGTGCTTAGTCCTGTGAAGATTGACTGTAAAGGGAGACCACGAACAAAGAGAAATGTATCTGTTATAGAAACAGTGGTGAAGAAATCCAAAGCATCGAGCAAGCCACCAAGAAACAACAATGATAAAACGAAGAAACGAAAAAATCAAGTTAGTGAATTTATTATTTATTATTATTTTTTTTTATTACTTCTGTCCACATTTTACTTACTTAAAAAACATGTGTACTTCTCCACATTGCATAAACCATTTTTTAATTGTAGGCCTCCAAATCAACGGAAAATCAAGACAACACTAGTCAATCTCCATTGCCTTCTGTGCCTTCTGCAGCGCGCGATCATAGTACTCAGGTGATTAGCCAACATCTCTTTATTTATTAATTGGTTTTTGACAATTATTTGATATTTCACGTACTTATTCAATGTCTGTTTTTGCAGGATTCTGTCGCTTCGTCATCGACAGTTGCTCACACGTTCAGTGGTCACCATCATTCTATTCTTTCTCAGGTATAATTTGCGTTTTTCAAATTTTGTGTTGGCATTCATTCATATGCGTACAATAAGGGAAACGAATCATGTGTGTATCAGGTGAATTTGTCAATGGACCCCATAAATTTGTTATCTACATTGATAAGCCAACACAAATACCAAGAGGCTTTCAGTACAGCCTTACAAATGCGTGATGTGTCAATTGTGAATTGGCTATGCTCCCAGGTAAATCAATTGATAGTATTGTGTTATTAAAATGCATCCAATTTAGATGTCTGAATATTAACGTTGATTTTCAGGTTGATATACGGTGGGTCTTGACTATGGATCCTCTGCCTTTGAGTCAAGAAGTATTACTCCAGTTGTTCTGGCTTTTACCCTATTGTTTCAATACCAACCCAGCCGAAATAATTGCTTGGATGACAGACGTTTTTAATTCCATAATTCCAACTGATCCGGCAATTGAAATGCATGTGCGGCCCATCTTCAATCAAGTCTATGCCGCACTCAACCATATAAGTGTCCTGCCGACAATTACTGATGTTATGCGGTCAACTATACGTCTTCTGATGAATGGTTTACTTCCACCTTGAGGCCAATATGATAGTTAATGGTATTTGTGATGGAGTTGTAATGGAGCTAATGGACTCCTGGATGTACTGGAAAATATTGACGACTCTATTTTATTTTATTGTAATTTTTTTTTTTTTTTGGTTCTTATATGATGTTCATATATGTTGTGTACTAGCTAAAGAGATGTAGGTCAATTTTGGATGGTGTATGCTATTTTCTTTTTTATGTTATTTTTTTTTTCTTTACATTTTGGTTGGTTGATTTTGAATATACAGTGGGTTTTCAGATACGAACTACACCCAGTTGATTGAGCTTTACAACAGATACATGGACAAAGGTTTGTGTTCATAATATTGCCTTCTGTGCACCGCAACTAGATCATTTATATTAGTTTTTATTTAAATTTGTTTGTTTGTAGTTGATGATTGTCTTGGGTGATTGCAGGTTTTGGGTGCTGCAGCAAGGTTTGCACCAATGGACAGTTTATGTGTATAGAATGCGGAATATGTTGATTAATTAGTGCAATGATCGTTTGTAGAAAATTTTAAAGCAAGTTAATAAGTGGTTTATTGATATTTTGATTGCTTCAATGCAGGTTAGGAGATGTGCTCAAGATTATCTTGAGAAGGTTTTTACTTCTTTTAAAGGCTCGGCTGTTATCAAGGCAGCGAGCAAGTTGGTACTGTTTTTGCTTAAAAATCATATGCCTCTCGCAGTTAAATTAAGTGGTTTGAGAGCTGTAGATGGGTCAAAAGATAATACCTCGATGAAACCCGAACATTTGGAGGTTCTTTATGAACATCAGGAGAGCATGGAAGCAAGCACAATTAAATCGATATGTGCTGTCTTTGAGAATGCCCTCAGTGCTCATAATGGAACTCCAAATGAGCATATTTTAGGGGTCATATCTGTTTTGTTCATCAAACTTGGTATGTACATGTTTATTCCCATATTCTCTAGTAAAATCTTTTGTCTTTTGTCTTTTTTCTTTCTTTTTTTTTGCCTTTTTCAGTTAGAAAATTTCACTGAGTTCAGTTAATAGATTGTGAAATAGAGAAATAATGCATATATAGATTCTTGTTGATCTACTGCTTTAGTCCTCTGAGTTCATTGAAGTAATTGCTGAATTGTTAGTTGCACACTCTAGGCATTCAATATTGGTTGATCTACTTGCACAATTCATCAGGTTTTTACATGAGTTAAAGTTTGTTTGTTTGTTCATGAGAGCTGGATATCTTGTATTCTCTTGAGCTGTATTGAGACTGAATTGCAGACGAAGTTGATGTTGACCTGAATTAAAACATGATGAATCGCGGGTAATGGTTTTCTTAGACTATGCTGGCATAGCTGGAATTGTTTGGTCAAAAGTTCTTGATCAGCATCTTTATTCTATGCATATGAAATGTTCACTTTTTACTATTCTATCAGTATGTACAGCCTTGCCTTGTTTCATGCTTTTATGTTGACTATATTTTGCTTATGCTAGGACTTCCTTGTTGCTATCAATTTGAATATTGGATACAATCTCTGCATATTCTTGGTTAAATGTCTAACTTACCCCTCATCTCTATTCAATAAAAATTTATAATGTCTGATATCTCTTAGAATTTGCTTTATGATGATAGATGGACAGATGCTAAAAAGTCAATAATAGGAGTAACAGAAGTAGATATGAATGAGAACAAAGGGATATTTTATTGTAGTCCAGATTTCATGTTAGATGAATGAGAACAAAGGGATACATCTTATTAATTTCTACCATATATAATCTCTATAGCATTTTAGAACTACTTGACTCACTTTTGAGAGACTTGGGTTATACTATAAAAAGAAGTAATATTATCTTGTTCAATATTTTGCAGGCAGCCAATTCAAATACGTGAAGCACAAGGTTGAGGAAATTGACCACGCAAACTTTACATATAGCTACAGTGTGATTGAAGGTGATGCTTTGTCGGACATACTGGAGAAAATCAATTACGAGATCAAGATAGTAGCATCCCCTGATGGGGGATCTATCTTGAAGAGCATTAGCAAGTATCACACCAAAGGGGACCATGAGATAAAGGAAGAGCAAATTAAGGCTGGCAAAGAAAAGTCCTCGGGACTTTTCAAAGCTGTTGAGGGCTACCTCTTGGCACACCCTGATGAGTACTAGGGCTTGTCTGGTTATATTTGCTTGTTTAATTTCCGCCATCACAAGTTAAGGTTGTGACTCTATCAAGTTGTTTTGTGTGTAGCCATATAGTTTTGGATTGCTAATAAAGGAGTTTGCGGTTCATGTGATCGATTGTATGGTATACGGTTCTTTGTAATGTTCTGCTTTGAAAGAGAAAAGTGAATGTTGTAATAATTCCAATACATGTATATGAAATCATCTTATTTGTTGTTTCAATTTTTTGGAGGCCAGGGTCTGCCCAGCGATGGGTCATGTGTAAAATAGAACAATATATATATATATATATATATCAGTACCGGTCCATATTATAAATCGAATTAGTGCTTTTATCTATTTTAGTCATTGTCGTTGCAAGATTATTATTTGTTGAATAGCTATTGCTTGTTGTATTTATTGTTTTTCAAAAATGATTGCAGCTTGAGCAACAAATTGTGGCAGCTGGTGGGTCAGTTCCTATGATAGAATCCAGCTTCTAAATTGCAGAGGAGCAAGTCTAATTGGGGAGGGTTTGTTGTAGAGAAGCTTTTATATGAATTTATGTGACCCACTTTTGTCACTTTATGGTTCTCTTTAACTGATGAGCCTTTGCTTGTATGAATGAAAATAGAGCTTTGTTTGCTACAAAAGGTGGATAGAAACGTGGAAATTAGTGGCAGAATAGGATGCCCCATCTTCTGTTGTTTGTTGAAGAAAATGTATGGTAAGAGAAAACAGGAAAAGACCAATCACCATCCAAGCACTTTTGTCTTTGGTCAAAATCATCATCCTTAGTTGTTTTTTGGTGGAAATAATTCTTGTTTGGTGGAAATAATTCTCCTCCTTCAGATTTAAAGTTGCTAATGCACTTACATATCTACTACTATAGAAAAGAGATGTTAAATAGCATTTAAATAGACGTGTCAATCATAATATATGAGGAAATCCAAGTGGCAAAAGTAAGGTTTCCTTCAACCACTTCTATTCTGAAACTAATAAGAACATAAAATATTTGACAATGACAATTTTTAACCTAATAATGTTTTCATCTTTCATTCTAACATCAAGTAGCTAACTTCAGAACTGCTATAACTACTAAAATAAATTACAATGCCCAAAATGATTACAACTACTGCTGCCCAAAACATCTTTCTATTAAGACCCAACTCCAACCGAAGTCTCTCATATTGTTCGTTGTGTCTTGTTTCAATTAGTTTCTCAAGTCTGTCAATATTGGCCATTGTCATCTTCTCAACTTTCTCAATATCAGCCCGTCTCCCTTCCTCTATGTCTCTCATATGTTCCTCCAATCTCTTCTCATAAGAAGTCATTCGGTTATCAGCCCACATAAAAAAATCACAATCCCCATCTTTCTGCGTTAAAATATAATAGTAAATGTCATAAATTACTAAGGAAAACATAAAGCACAAATAATTTATTTGAAAATTACCTTATACTTTATACAACCGTACAACTTTCTTCCGGGGTTGTCACTAGTCCATGAGTACCTTAAACGTGCATGCACTCCACAGTAACATAATGGATGGGGTATTGACGCATCACTATTTACTGACATTTTTTCGGGCCTACACAAAAAAAATAAAATAACAATAATAATAATAATCATGCCAATCGGGTAAACTACTCTTGCCCTTTTTTCAATGCTGAGATCCTCATATTTATTTTATAGCAAGCAAACCCACATGTAAAGCATGGACCAAAGAATTTTGCCTATTCAATTTTTCCAAAAACAGAGAATTCATGCCATACCAACCTGGCCAAGCAACAGAGAACAACAAACAATAGAAAAATAAACAACCATTCTTCTTATGTAAAACATAAATACAAAGATGTAATATAAACAGAACAATTATCAAAAGTCTTCATCTTCATGAACAATCTGACAATTGAACATTCACCAATAGGAATACTGACTAATTTTTTTTTTTGGGAAGAATATTCTCTAATAGTTTAAGCATGTCAAGCAATTATCTAATAAATCAACTATCATATTGAATGGCATGTATGAGCAGAGGATCTTGCATGCAAAGGAGGCCTATCTGGAAGAATGCCATGGCAATATAAGCACATTACAACATGATTTTGCAAGAGGCTAACAGACATACCTTTGCTAATGTTCTAGATGCAAGGTTTTCCAGCCTAAGCCTGCTCCAATTTTAGTTGTCTTCAAATCCTAGTCCATTCAAAGAGAACCCAGAACAAAGAAAAAAAAAAACTAGATCATTGAATGTTGAAAAAGCAAATCGAACCCAAAACATAACAAAATTAATGGACTGTTATTTTTACACTAGTACACTAACAGATCTTCAAAAACTTAAAATAAACAACAGAAATTATATATTTCGGAAATGAAATGGATGAATCATTACTTTTGCACCCTTCCTCAGATCACAGACGAATAACCCATTTGTGGAACCCGCAGATAACATCCGGCTGCTAAAAGGTGTTATATAAACATACATCTAAAAATCTTTGAAGCAGTTAATCAGTAATCAGGCAGATGAGTAATGGAAATTACAAAAGGGAGAGGTAACGCTCAGATATACTTACCAGATCGGAGCAATCAACCAAAAGTAGACGGAGGAATAACAGGAAACCATTGGAATGGGTGGACTAGGAAAGAATGTTTCTGCCAACAGTTATTCTTTCCTGTCCGCTGGAGCGAGCTGGAGAGAGAGGGGCTGGGGGCGGCGGTTTCCGACGGACGGAGCAGGCAGATCCGGCCACAGAGAGAGGGGCTGGGGCCGGCGGTTTCCGACGGACGGAGCAGGCAGATCCGGCGGGAGAGAGAGAGAGGGGCTGCGGGCGGCGGTTTCCGACGGACGGAGCAGGCAGATCCGGCGGGAGAGAGAGCGGGGCTGGGGGCGGCAGATCCGGCGGGAGAGAGCGCGGGGCTGGGGGGGCAGATCCGGCGGGAGAGAGAGCGGGGCTGGGGGGGGCAGATCCGGCGGGAGAGACCGCGGGGCTGGGGGCGGCAGATCCGGCGGGAGAGACCGCGGGGCTGGGGGCGGCAGATCCGGAGGGAGAGACCGCGGGGCTGGGCGCGGCAGAAACGGCGAGAGAGAGAGCGGGGCTGGGCTCGGCAGATCCGGCGGGAGAGAGAGCGGGGCTGGGGCCGGCGGTTTCCGATGGGCGGAGGGGCTGGGGACGGGGACTGTACGGAGAGAATTCAGAGAGAGAGAGGGGGGGTGCGTTCGTTCAGCTTTGGGGGAAATGAAATTTTTCATTTCCCCCCAACCGGTTTTGACGAAAAGGCTACTGTGATATTCAAAATTCAAAAAACGAAAAAAAGGTTTAAACTCACTTTCCACGTAAGACTGTTGTAACGTTGTTGTAAAATCTGTGTACCAGTATCATTTCTCGATTGAAAAATGGGACCGAAGCCTCTGAAGCTGAAGCAACGACGAATAGAATATATGACTGAAAAGGCCAAAAGGTGGGTGAAGTTTGCAAATGGTAAAAAAACTGAAGATATCCAGTCTGGACATTTACCGCTATCTATAATTTGAAAGTCAAATAGATTTTACTCTCACTCACTCTCAAGAACTCTTTTATACATAAATTTTTTAAAAATCAATTTGTAAGTAATTTTAAACTTCTCTCTATTATGTGGTGCGCGTGAGGGCTATGCTCCGTCTTTTTTCTGGTCGTGCTCGGTGGCATCAGGTATTACGATGTCAGATCTCCGTCTGGGTGGCCTCGGTGACGACGCGCATCCTTCACGAGCCGCCGTCCGACATGTCGGCTCTTCCCCCACTGATAGCAGGTTGTTTTGGATGTTTTTTTGCCTCTGTGTTTTTGGTGTTTTTCTTTTGTTTCTCCGGTTTCAGCCTGCTTGTGTTTGGTTCAAATTTTATGAGATTATTTGTTGGCTAAGTGCTAGATCTGCTCTCTTTCTTTAGAGAATGAGCGTTATTGTCAGAGAGACTTCAGTGTTCTTCTTGTAAGATTTGTATTTCTGCTTAGACAGCTGTTTTACTAAACCAGATCCTTCTGACTTAGAGAGTTGGAGGTCATGTCCCTTACTTTCAAGTTGTAAGCCTATGGGCTGTTTGCAGTATTAATTATAGCACATGCTATTTTGTTAAAAAAAAAAAAAAAAAACATTATCACGTATAAAAGTGACATGTGTCATTTAAATATATAAAAATCACATATTTTTTTATTAATGCTATTAGAAAAGCATGCGAACAGTACGTACTATTAAAACAACATGTGCTTCTAAAATGCTAATAAACACATGTCAATTTTTAATAGTATTAATAAAAAAAACATGTGTTTGTTTAAATGACACATGTCACTCTTATATGTGGATTGTATAAAATTTTCTACAAACCCATTTTTTATAAATTTTTATCCTTTTGTTGAGCAAGTAGAAATTTACCCTTAAATATACCTGGTGTTTGATTCACATGACCTAAACATTTTCCTTGATGTTTATATTCTCATGAATGTGATTCTTCAAAATTTCAATTTTTAGTTATGTGATTATTTTCACGTTTGAAAATGATTAAGAATATGATAAAGTTTCATGAAATATAAGATTTCTATGCTTGGTTGATAATAAAATTATTTAAAAAATAAACAAAAAATGGCATATAAGAAAAATTATATATAAGTCGTTGTTTTTCTTTCGTTTCTTAATATTTAAATTATCTATACTATTTGATTTTTCATCAATAACTAAATAATACTTGTTAATTTTTTTGTGGAATAAAGTATTTCATCACGGTTATATTTAGATTTTACAAATGTCATGGTCAAACCCAAAAAGTAACGAAGAATGCTACATATCATCCTCTTGTCCTCTTTTTGTCCTCCCAAAATTAATGTGGCTATTAAAATCACTATTGGATCAAAATCCAACAATGATCTATCATAAATTCAATGGTAATTTTAAGAGCCACATCAATTTTAGGAGGATAAAAGGAGGACAATGGGATGATATGTAGCATTCCTCAAAAGTAACATTAAAAACAATAACCATGAGAAAATTATTACATAATTTAACTTTTCTTGTATAACTGAAAAAATGTCCAATAAAAAACGTATATAACGTGAAGATTCTAAGAATTTTAAAATATTATTTTCTTCCAAATGCCCCAATAATGTAACGATAATGCTTTTTAAATTGTGTTTTTTGTTTGAAAAAATATTTTAACATAACATAAAAATGAAAAATAATTCCAAGTATTTTATGTTTTGAGTTAATTGTTAATGTTTTAATTTAAAAAAGATAAAATAAAACGGACAAACAAAAAAGTAGTCACTTATATCTCTCCTTAACGGATTCAGATTCAGATTCGAGTAATAAGAGTATTCACATCTGATTTAACAAATTTTCCATCAATTTTAACTAAAAAATCATTTTTCTTTTCTTTCTAAATAAATCTTTTGGTCAAGAGGTAATTAGTGAAAATGATGGCCACTATTGATTATGCTCAAGAATTCCAACCCATATATATATATATATAAAGTCAAGCACGGTTGAAGGTTATCGTATTAAGTATTTTTTTTGACATGTTTATCGTACTAAGTATTAAATATGTTTGGGGTTGAAAAGGAAGGTGCTACGTAATTAATTTTTTAGAGTAGTTCAAAATTATTTTACTTTGAGCTCGTTTGGGTGTATGATTTTTTTTTTTTTTTTTTTTTTTTTTTTTGGTGTATTATATTTTACTATTCTGCATTATATTTAAAATTGCAAATACCGAGAGAGAAAAATTATGTTTTGATGGTTAAGAGAACTTAAAACAAGATTTAAAAAAAAAAAAAAAGTTTTTAAATAAAACTTGAGTATAATTTGAATTCTAAAAAATAACCCAAATTTGTTTCTGAAAAATAATAAAATATAATTAAAAATATATATATATTACTCAAACATGCCCTTTAAATCTCCAGTCCATCCCTATTTAGGCTATTTTTTTCAAAACCATTGTCCTGGGAGTGATTTCTATCATTTTTCTTAATTTTTTTTTTTTTTTTTTTTAAAAAAAATTGTAAGGAAATGTTGTGTGATTAAGAAAATGTTTTTGAGAATTGTGTACAACAAAATGGCATAGATAGAGTAGTTGGGTCCAGATTTGATGACCAAAAGGTTTGATCTTGTATATTCAAACCCACGTGAAGTTAAAGAAATTGAATTATAGTGAACAATTTGTATTTTCTCAATTCTCTTTTGTGATGCAATTATTCTTCAATCTAACCAAACAAACTTGACCTAGTAATCCTTCCCACCATCCCCAAAAAGCCACCGACGACTCAGCTTAACTTGTGTCAAAAGCAAATGCCACGCGTTTAGACTCATTAGACTACACCTTCTTGTTGTTTAAGAGGACAGTTTCTTCAAAAAGTGTTTAAATGAATATTAGATTGACATGTGTCTAAAATACACGTAATTTTCTTACCCATTTTAGACCCGTGTCAATTTAATAAACTATCGAATAGCAGACTAAATAGGAAAAATAACTAGAATAATACTATTTTTCACACTTATTTCATGCCAGCTAACGTGATGTGTTTTAAATATTTTTATAATATCATACACTCAACATGATGTTATAAGTATTTTATTATGTTATACGTAATACGTGACTTTTCATGTCAAAGACTTTGAAAACAGAAGTTTAAACTACTTTCAATACGCAGCATTGCTTAATGACTTTGAAAACAAAAGTTTAAACTACTTACAATATGTAGCATTGGTTAATGAGTCATAAATGAGTGCTACTTTTTACTCGAATAATTATAGTTTGTTTGAGTGTTGAATTCGAATATTATTTGAATTCACTGCGCGAATTATAAAGTTTTATTATGTTAGATAAAATTTTAAAAAATTAAATAAAACATGATTTATTTTTGAAAAAAGTAGAATATTATTCAAAACAAACACGACACGCGTTTAAAATGAAGACAAGAAAAATCACATGCTTAATAAGTAAAAATCACATGCTTAATAAATAAAAATGGGTCTATTCTTGTATGGATTTAATAGACTAGATAGGAAGAATTGAGAATTCCCTTTTCCCGCATAAAGATGTTCTTTCGAGACTAGGAAAGAAAAAAAAAAAGAAAAAAAAGAAAAAAAAAAAGCCCATTTCCAAACTATTTTCCATTTCCCTTACCTTTTAAACCAAAAATCATGTATCATTCAAACTTATAGAACAAGACATTTACTTCCAAATGATATGTTAAATTACTATTTGTCGGATAAAAATAGATAAATTTAATAATTTAAATATTTTAACATCATATAAAATATTTAATTAAAATAGAATGACTGGTATTTAATTGAAGAAGAATGCTAAAACTCCTTCTAGTGTTATTCTAGTGTCCATCTGAAATTAGATAAATGTAATTTTTATTTTACATTTATGTCATTTCAGATGGACACCAGAAGAATACTAGAATGAGTTCTAGCATCCCTCTTAATTAAAATAAAATGATTGACTAAAAAATGGTTCAAATTCAAAACATTTGATCTGATACTATATTAAATCACCACTTATTATAATAAGTTAAAATTTTCATTTAATTAATACTTTAAAAGATTAAAAAATAATAAAATAATAAAAATAAAAGAAGATCAACCCCAATCTATGCCAAAAACTCATTTAAAGGTCTGAAAAAAAAAGAAGACAGTTGACAAGGACTGGCAAACAAGAGTGCACCCCACTAAAGATATTTTGAGATTTTTTTAATTTCCTTCTAATTAGTCATAGTTCTTGGACTGTTATGCACCCAAACCTGTTCCCATTGCCATTTATTCAAAACCATATAGAAATTAAGAACAGAAAGATAAAGAACATCAATAACTTACCTTTTTAATCCAAAAGTCATGTATCATTCCAGCTTATAGAACAAGGCATCTACTTCTAAAAGCTTAAACCCATAAGAATATATATTTAATAATTTAATAAATACTTTGGAATTATTGTTAAGACAATATTCGAATTCAAGACCAATTGATTTAATACCATTAAATCATTATTTATTCTAAACGGATAAGTCAATAAAAAAATATAAATTTAATACTTAAAAAAATAATAATAATAATAATAAAAGAAAGGAGAAGAAGAGAAGAGAAGAGAAGAGAAAGAAGAAGAAGATCAAGCCCATGCCATGCCAAAGTCCAAAAACCGATTTAAAGGCATGAAAAGTAGACGAAGACAATTGACAATGATTGGCAAATAAGAGTGCACCCCACAAAAGATATTTTCAGATTTAATTTTCTTGTAGTTATTCAAAAGCATATAGAAATTAAGAACAGAAAGACAAACAACATCACTCGAATTAGTCAAATATTATTGTAATCTAAAAACAAAGCAGCCACTGATCATCTTAAGATTAAATTAAACAGACGATGACATGAAAAAAGAGCAAGTTTCTAACACGTACGTAGATCTCAAATATGGTTCTTGATCACTCTATCCTACTAACACATAGAGCGCATATATGATTCCAGGAATGTACCCGAACAGTGTCAGAAGCAAACATATCCAGAACTCCACCTGCAACAATTCAAAAAAAAAAAAAAAAAAAAATGTTCATGAAAATACACAACGTATTTTGGTTAAGAAAATGTGAACAGATTAGAAGAATTAGTTACTGCACAGCCGTAGCGCAGGAAGACCCCAACAGGTGGGAGGAGTATTGCGAGTATCACTTCCAGGAAAGTTTCTGAACCCATGAATTTCTGCTGAATTTGATGGAGGTTTTCTGGAGAGGGTAGGGTAATGCTGAAAGCTTTGGGAGAGAGGAAATGGTTTTGCGTCTAGATCTGAGAGTACGTGTTAGGGGGTATACGGAGAAGGAGGAAGGAGCAAAAATTGGTTTAGGACAGATGTCAGTGTTTAGGGGTACAGTACGTGTTAGGGGTATACGGAGAAGGAGGAAGGAGCCAAAATTGGTTTAGGACAGATGTCAGTGTTTAGGGGTACAGTACGTGTTAGGGGTATACGGAGAAGGAGGAAGGAGCCAAAATTGGTTTAGGACAGATGTCAGTGTTTAGGGGTACAGACTGCCACGTTAGTCAGGTTTTGCCACGTTTTACTTTTTTTTTTTTATTTTATTTTATTTCATACTAAGTTTAATTAGATTAGGGTAGTTGTCAGAGAAGTTGTGTAATTGTTGTATAAAAATATTGTGTTTGTATCATTCATCTTAGACTCTTAGTTATGAGAAATGATCCTTACACTCATTTCTCACAACAGCCCTACAAGCTGATGTGGCTGGTAATATTTTATTATTTTTTTTGTTTTGTTTTCTTTTCTTTTTGTAAAAAAATAATAAAATATTAGTCACGTCAGCTTGTTGTGGGGTTGTTGTGAGAAATAATCCAACAAAATAATCCTTTGATGAAATAAAAAATATATGAAATTAATTTTCGTAATTTCTCTTCCCTTAGCCTCTCTTTCTTTCCCCCTTTTAACTTCTTTCGGTGTGAGTGTGATTTTTGCTGATTATTGTTGATCCTACATCACTCCTTAGTCCCCAGCAAACCTAATCATGGAGAAACAACGGTTTTATTTTATTTTTTATTATGTCAATAGGAAAAATGTTACAAGCGAGGGTCTTTCTCATTCTTGATCCGAATGGAAAAGAGAATAGGTGACCAAATGAGAATGCTTCCAAACACAAGGTTAGAAGCGGCCCATCGGGTTAAACGATGTGTACGGTAATTTGCATTCCAAGAGACTTTACAAGCCTTCCGGCTATACAAAGAAGACAAGTTAACAGTTATATCAGAAATAATGACAGCAAAATTCCAATTTTTAAAAAGAGTCAAACTGCTGAATGACAAGAATTATATTGATAGCATCTCCTTCCAAAATAATCGAGTAGCATAAAAGGCCATATTCTATCTATTATATTACAAATGAAAACAAAAACGCTGCAACTATTAAGTCTACAAAGATCAGACCAAGAATTAAGGCACCTGACAATACAAAGAGGTAGTTTGTTAGCCAAGGCAATCCCAAGATCCCTAAAAAACTTGCACATCATATTCATTTTGATGACGACTAAAACTACCCTGCTGATTTAGTTCTCAAAATAGTAGTCTTATGTTGTGACAATTTTTTTCTCAAAAGCTTCAGCAATCAGAAATGGAAGGGAAATGAAGAACAATCAGACAGAAATGACAAGAAGAGGCTGTTGCAATTTCAAACAGATACCTGGATCTAAGGAGGAGTGATTTCACGATGGCCTTTTAAAAGAGAATCAAGCCACAGGCTCCCTGCAAAACTGTAGCCTGGAAAATTAACACAAGATGGGGAGGGAACCCTCACTTGAAAATTAACCTAATCATTTGGGTTACAGAACCCATTAACAATTGCAAGTGTCAAATAAAACATCATAATGGGGATGGTTTCTTCCAATGTGACCTTCAAGAACTACAAAGTAAAATTTTATGAATTCTAGCTCTCCCTATTTTCCATTGATACACTTTATAAGCTCAACCAATACAATTGAGCTTCTCTTTATCAAGATGAGAAAACAGTGCAGTAACAAAACCTTAGGTTCAACTCCGTTGGCAGCAAATGAGTTAAACATAAAGACAAAGAAATCATAGTCCGATAAAGGCAGCTATTTCTCCACAAATTGGTAAATATGAAAGGCATGAAAAATAAGACAAAAGTAAAACAAAAACCCAACCATCAAGGCTGATAAACCTCCGGAAGGACCCAAAATTGCACGTTAGTGAGGGTTTAGGGGTCTAGAGTGCCATGTTAGAGCACTCCAAATGGATTATCTATTTGCAACTTTAAGGTAGAATAGATAACAAAAGTGCTAAAAAGATATTCCATTGGCCTATGTATTCCAACTCTAGAATAGATTTTTCTTAATTCCATAAATTGTGCAACTCTACAAGTAGAATTATACTATTCACTTCTCTATTTTTTTTTTTTTGTTCTTTATCTCCACATTTTCCCTTTTTTTTTTTTTTTTTTTGGTCCCTTCTCCCTCCATGACTCCACGTTCTTCCTTTTTTTTCTTCCTTTATAGTGGAGATCTAAGAGAAAGTGTGTAAAGTAGTAGAGTTATCAAACGAGACCCACGTGGAAAAAAAAAAAAATAGTATAATGAAAAAAATTAATGAAAAATAATAAAAATAAATAATATAAAGTTAAGAATAAATAATTTGATGTATGGTGAATTTTAAAGCTCATTAGTTAAACTAGATAAAATAGATTTGATTAAATATTCTAGATTGAGATATACATAAGCCATTGGGAATGCTCTTAGTGAGGGTTTGCCACGTTTTACTTTTTACCGGTTCTTTTTTTTTTTTTTATTGGACTCGTATTAGAAAATGTCAAACTTGATCCAGGAGAACTAAATATAACCTTCTGCAGCAACACATCGTTTAACTAATGATGCCCGTCATTGCAAAATTGCAATGGTATGCACGGGTATAGCTCAATCTTATCCAGAAATGAAACCAAGATTTCTCATCAGAGCATCTAATTTTGATAACAACCAAGCTTAAATTTGAAGCCTAAAAATATATATAATTTTGATAACAAGCACGTAGAAGGAATGATAACATAATTGTTTGGAATGCAATTCCTTCTTTCTTATTCAGATTCATATAGGAAGAAAGAAACGCTTGAAGCTTTAATGATCAAGAGAGAACGAGCCCGGTTCTACGGACCTATCTTACCAAAACCTTATTTGTGTGGAGCTTTGCTACAGCTTTACCCTTTGTCTCTAGCCATGCAGACTTATGTTTCTTTTGAATTCAACCCCGATATGGTATAAAATATACCATATCGGGGTTGAATTCAAAAGAAATATAAGCCATATTCATACTATCTTTTTTTTCTTTTTTCTTTTTTTTTTTTGAGGAAAAGAAACCTTTCATTGAGATCAAATAGTCTTACAACAGCAGACACCACAAGGGTGAAGCATAAAACAGACACCTTAAAGGTGTACAAACATCTCAATACAATACAGACAGTTGCTACTAAATAAAACCCAGCCAACAGAATGATGCCTCTGCGTTGACATACACCTTTACTGGAACAGGGAGTCGGTCACACATTCTGGACGACTGCCAATGACTTAGATTAATGTACGTACAAAGCAAACTGTCCAAACAAACACAAACAATAAACAAAACAGGAAAAGCTCAACGGAGGAAAGTCTCTGCCGGGAAAGCCACCGCCTGTGGCGGCGCGTGCACCGCACGCGCCGGCACCAGAAAACAAGCCCATCAACCCTGAAGCGCCAAAACCTTCGAACAACCAGATCCACCAAACCACGGCGAAAAAACCAGGTTTGCAGCCCTCACGCGCGATCCGAACCGAAAACCACCCCAGGCGCGTGAAGGCCACGCGCCGATCACCGAGAGACCGCACAACCGTGGAGAGCGGCTGGAGCACCAGAGACTGACGACGAACACAGCTGACGGGCGCGTGTCCACCAGAAGACGGCGAAAACTTGTAAATCTGGCCTCCAAAAATCTGACAGTGAACAACACAACCTCAAGCTCCGCCATCGACACGCCATGGGTGACTAGTCCCCACCGACACCTTCACCAGAGAGCTCTCCTGCCTTTACAAGCTAAAACCATAAAACCTAAAACACCCACCGAATACACACCGGGGCGACAAAAACTTCCACAACCCAAAAGGTCGGAAGACTCAAACAACAAACTAAAAAACCATCTTAACAACTAAGACTAAGATGGCCAACAACAAAAAACTCAGGGAGGAGGGAGGCGTGAAAGCCTCCCTCCCCCAAAACCAAGACAAACTGCCGGCTCTCTCTCTCACTAGAAAACGGGAGCTTCTCTCACTGGAAAATATTGTTGAGCATATTCATACTATCTTAAAACAACAGTAGAGCTATCAAAACAAACACTAGAAACCCAACCAAATAAATATTTACATATAAAAAAATGAAAGACGAGTACAAAAAAATTAAATACTAGTAGTAGTAATAATAGGAAACAACAACAAAAAAAGAAAAAGAAAAAAAAAAAAGAAACAGAACCTTATCGAGCAAGGCTCAAGCTCAAAGAACCCAGCAGTGTAAGCCATCCTCTCGCTCTCCTACACCTCTTTCATTTGGCATCTACAGCATTATCAATAAGAACAACAACCATCCCATCTTTTCTTCGCTCAAAGGAAAAAAAAAGCTGAGAAACAAGACCGAAAACCAAATGATTGAATACCAATTCTCGTGTAGGGGCCAATTTGGGTTTCGTCACACTTGTCAGCGTCCAGTCCAGTCCTCCTTGACAGTGCAACTCACACACCGTTGTGTAGGGGTGGGAAAAGATCTTGATGAGAGCAGTTCCGACAAAGTCGTGGGACCAATGGCATATCGACTGGGTCCTGAGAATGGTAAGTTGACTCAATGTCTTTTGTTTGAGATGACAGTAGTGTGGAATTGAGGGAGTGATGAACATAGGTTCTCAGTTGCAAATTGATTAAATGAGGTTGTGGGAAAGAGCAAATAATAGAGACTAACTATTTCTCCTTATATTTGAAGAATCAATTTTTTTTTTTTTTTGATGAGTAAGAGAATATTTGAAGAATCATGAATGCAATGCCTTACGTTTTTTAAAGTTACTCTTCTATGCTTCAACTAGTTATGTTGCTTCCATGTTCAAAGTTAAGAACCAAGAAATACTGAGAGAAAAATGAAGCAAATGAAGGTGAAGAAGGTGGGTACATCAAGTTCTATGGAGGATTAAGAAAAAATGACAAGTAATATACCTGAATCAGTTGAGCATGCATGGTGCTTGAATTTTCTCTCTATCGAGGCAGATACCGTAAGTCTAACTCTGGAATGTGAGCAATCTTAACCCAATCCTCACCTGTCTCTCTCTCGCATCTTGGCAATAAGATGGGACAATAAATAATTTGTAGCCTCTGCAAAGACGTTAGCCTAAGCATCGCTTCAGGTAGTGATGCCAAACTCAAGCATCTACGAATTTCAAGCACTTGAAGTGATTTGCAATTGTGGATCCACTCTGGAATAGCCGTCAAGCTTACACAATCTGAAATCTTGAGCTTTTGTAGAGTGGTAGCATGTTGAAGCCCCAAGGGGAGAGACACCAATTTTGGAAGGCTTGAGAAACGAAGAGAGAGGAGGCTCGTAAGACCTTGCCACTGCATCCAATCCTCATCTTTGGCTAGCTCAAGCTCAAGACAATCCTCAAGATTCAGGACTTGAAGGGCAATGAGATGTTGTATACCTGGGGAGAGAGACTTTAATCTATGGCAATTGGATATCTTTAAAGACTCGAGAGAAGTGAGGTTCTGCAACGACAGAGTTTCTAGATCCGCAATGGAACTCAGTTGTAGATACTTCAATTTCGAGAGAGGAGTGGATGAAAAGGAGGTTGTTGATGTTGACGTTGAGCTTTGCGATGCTGCCGTATTCATCATCATTGTCTGTTGCAACGGCTTCGAGCTAGCATTGTCCAGATCCAACTCTCTTTCAAGATGTGGAAACATTGGCATGGAAGTCAACGTAGGGCAATTCTTTAAGGATAATATTGAAAGACAAGGAAATGAAGGGAGTAAACAATGCTTTGTCAACGATGTTACCGTTGTTATTTCAACGAAATTATCACTATTCACCTCCACAGAAGAATCCCCCCTCCTCCACCACCCCTTGAGATTAGGGCAATCACGGAGTTGGATTTCCTTAAGGGATGGAAAAAATGGTACTAGCGCCGATGAAGAAGAAGAAAACTCATTGCCATCATCACTGTTTGATATGTACTGCATAGCCTCCATATTTTTAAGACTAAGAAACTTGAGAGAAGGCAGTTGACTCAATGGTGGCAGGTATTGACATTTCTTACACATCCATAATTCAAATCTAACAAGATTGGTCATTAACAAAAGCCAACTCGAAAGCCTTGAACCCCAGTAATATAATAAATGAAGTTGTTTCAGATTTGGGTGTGGTTGGAAGCCTTCCAATGATGCTTCATCAGTAGCAACGTCTAAATCATTGACATCTTCTTCATCAACCCAGCATAAACCCAAAGCATGAAGATGTTGTTTCTCCTTTAGATTTGCAGCTTTATATTCTGACGCAACGCCTTTCCGATGTCTCAAACCGAAAATCACTAACTCTCCTCTCAGCTTATTTAGTCCGTTTAGTTCCTGTAAACCACTGCTACGCCTGGAGTGAGAACCTGAGGGGACCACAAAACTTGATAACGTCTGAAGATTTGTTAGTTGCCCCAATCCACGTGGCATATAAGTCAAATCATAACATTCTTCTATCTCCAGATGCCTGAGGTTGACTAACCTTTTAATGCCTCTCGGCAATTCTTTGAGTGACACACAATTGGAGAGTCTTAGTGTTTGCAAATTTTGCAACCTGGTTATAGAATTAGGCAGCTTCTCAAGTTTGAAGTTCCAAGAAAGATCAAGATATCTTAAATGCTTCAACTTCCCAATAGAGCTTGGCAGAAGGTGAAGATCTCCCCCGTGTAGATCCAACACACGCAAGAATTTGTTACTTGAAAAAATTGCATCGCAATCAATCTTAGCCTTAACGCCAAAAAGAAATGTTCGTATCCTTCTTGCATTACACAATGAAGATTCATAGTAACCGACAAACGATACATGACGAGTTTTTTCATCAACGTTACTCTTCTTATCATCTAATGTGGTGATCAATGATCCTGCCACCAATAGGGCAAGATCATGCATGAGGTCATGCATTTTGCATCAAATTACATTACTAAACTTATCCATTTCAACTTCTTGAAAGAATGATCTCCTGAGTAAATCCATAAAATACTCATTGCCAACATCTTCCAAGCATCGGTTTTGATCCGATAACTTGACAAACCCTTGTGCTATCCAAAGCTTAATCAGTGTTGATTTATCAATCTCGTAATCCTTTGGAAACAAACTACAATAAGCAAAGCAGTGCTTCAAATGTGAAGGAAGCTGATCATAACTGAGCTTCAAAGTTGGTAAGATGTCATTTTCTTTCTGAGATATTTTTGAGAGTTCATTGTTCTTAAAAGACAACCACTCTGTTTCGGGATTTTTGGAGCCTAGTAAACTTCCAATTGTCCTTATGGCAAGAGGGACACCTAAACACCTTTTTAGGATCTCCCTCCCAAGTGCTATGATGCTTGAATTCTCTGGCTCTTTTCCTTTCTCAAACGCCATTTGCTTAAATAAAGACCATGACGCGTCTTCATCTAAACCCCTTAAGGAATATGATTGAACTATCCCGGCAATCCTTGCAACACTTTCATTGCGGGTGGTCACTAATATTCTACTGCCTCTTGCACCACCCATCAACACTTGTTTCAATCGAGACCATTTTTCCTGATCCTCATTCCACACATCATCCAACACGAGCAAGTATTTCTTTCCATTGATTTCTTTTCCAAGATAGTTTACCAGTGTATTCATTTCAACAATTGGTTGTTTCGTGTTTGTTGCAGATTCTAAGATTTTTTCAACAATATTTTTAACATGGAAGCTATCAGAGACACACACCCACATTTTCACCTCAAAATGCTTTTCGATTTGCTCATCATTGAATATGAGTTGAGCCAGTGTAGTCTTTCCTAATCCACCTATCCCAACAATTGGAAGGATTGAAACGTTTTCTTCAAAATTGTAGTCCATCAGACAGTCTATAACTGCCTTCTTATCATCCTCTCGACCAATAACTGCTTCCGCAAGTACAAGAGAATGGGTGTTATCCCTCTCCCTGTTACCCACCTCTGTCTCTACATGGCGTACCTCCAAGTGGAATCTCTCCCTATCGGCGTTGATGGCATCTAACCTCTTTCTAATCGCCTTAATCTTAAGGGCGATTCTAAGACGATAGGCAAGCTGATTTGATCTGGAAAAGAAAATACGTACCTGTTTTGCCTTCTTCTCCAGGGTCCTTATTTCCCTTCGTAGAGCTTCAGTGGAAATAGCATCCAGCAAGTCATCCGCATCATAAATGGCGTCGTTTAGCTTTCCCAGCCAATCACCGACTGCATGGTTCCCAGCCTGTTTCTTCTCCGCATCCAGAAGCACAGCTTTGATCGTTGAGACGGTGTTCCTCAGGCTTTCAATCTCATCTTCCACGCCCCAGAGCAGTCTCATCTCTTTGCCGGCCAGTGAGCTCAAAGTCTCAATGATTTGGTCGGCAGTGACGAAGAGAAGCTGTTCTGCCATTTCCCAATGGCGAGTGAAAAATGCTCAAAAAGCCGAGCGCTCCTGAAGAAGAATGAAGAAATTGTGTGATGTCATTCATTCGGTGGGCAGCAATAAAGTTGAATAAACCAAACGAAGTGATGCGTCAGTGCTTTCCAGGTGTATAAAGGTGTGGATGATTTATTTAGTTAAAAAAAAAAAAAAACTAAATTAAATTGGGCAAAGAATTCAACGATGGCATTTAATGTACCAATAAGA
Source organism: Alnus glutinosa (assembly GCF_958979055.1). Taxonomy (NCBI): domain Eukaryota; kingdom Viridiplantae; phylum Streptophyta; class Magnoliopsida; order Fagales; family Betulaceae; genus Alnus; species Alnus glutinosa. The sequence goes on along the minus strand of NC_084889.1, from coordinate 28,236,681 downwards.
CAAGATTTGCCTGCATTTTTTAATTACAACCCATTGTTTTTCTTTGGGTTAAGATGGTTGTGGTTGGGAATTTTTTTTAAAAGAAAAAAATAAATTGATTGATGTGAGATAAAAATGAAAAGAGTTTTCAATTTTTTTTGAAGTGAAAAATGAAGAAAATTATTTGTTAATATGAAGCTTTTGCTAGAAAAAGTATAAAAGATGAAAAAACTTGTTGTCAAACATGCTCGATATGTACTCGGTCTTTATGAGAAAAGACTTTTACTACTTCTCCGATTCCGAAATATTAGGCTTGTTTGGCAAAGTCATGTACATAACAGAACAGAATAATGGGTTGTTAATTTTAAAATTAGTAAAAAGTGATGATGTGATATAAAATAAAAAAAAATTGTATAAAAAAGTGAAAAAGTTTTGTATTGTAGTGAATTTTTTTATTTGAATAGTAATAAAAAATTATTAATGTGATTTAAAAAGTAAAAAAAGTATTAATATTTTGATGTTGATTGGTGGTAGAAAATATAAAAAAGTGAAGAAAAAAAAAGTACATAAAAAGTAACAGCATTATCCTGTTTTGTAAGTTATCAAACAAGCCCACTAACTTGGTGAAAGGTGCTAAAGAAGTGGTGGAAGAGTTTCAGAAGTCTTTAGAAAAGGTCCCAAGTCGGGAGAGTGAAGGCCCTAGACCTTCTTCGAGGTGGAGCAAACCAGGTGCCGGATTCATCAAGCTAAATTGGGATGCTGCCTGGATGCTAGGCAGAATCGGATGGGTGTGGGCATTATCGCCAGGGATGAGTTGGGCAAGGTGAGGGCAGCTTTAAGCACAGCGCTGCCTTACATTCAGAATCCCTCCGTGGCTGAAGCTTTTGGAGCGAGAAGGGCAGTGGAATTCGCCAGAGAAAGGGGGTTTTCCTCTATCGTTATTGAAGGGGATTCTCGTGAGGTGGTCCTAGCTTTGGGAAATTCAGGGGATTGCTGTGTCTCTTACGGTGACTTAATTTCTGATGCTCGGGCTTTGCTCTCCTCTTTTCCTCACTGGAAAATTGCGCACGTGGGGCGTGAGGGAAACAAAGCAGCGCACTATTTAGCTAAATTTGCTGTCTCCCAGCACAGTAGTAGAGTTTGGATAGGAGTTTGTCCTTCTGCTATTGTGGATATTGTTTGCTCCGATATTGATTAATGGAAAATCTTATTTTTCCCTTAAAAAAAAAAAAAAAAAAATGGGAGTTGCAAAAAAAAAAAAGACAAAGAAAAAAGAAAAAGAGAGAGAGAGAGTGTTGATAACTGTTTAGACATATGCCGGAATTGCTGTCTGGATGCACACTAATTGCCCAAACTTCACACAAGTTCATATGTTGCTAAAGAAAATCGTACGTTAATTTTGTTGTTCAATGGCAATCTTGCTGCCATCGAAAACATTACAAGCAATAACCGTTTTGAACATGGCAAGACATCATCTCTTTCGGACATTTCATCAAATAAACTTCTAGGAACATCAAATATTAAATACTACCTAATTTTGCACACCCATATATCGTATTTGCCCAACTAACCACATCCTGTTTTGGAGAAACTAGATTGATAGTCACCGTAATTTAGAAGCATGAAAGATTGCTCTCCATTACTTGATGTGGTGTAAAAAAAAAAAAACACGTAATTTCTAAAACTTTGAAGATTGTGAGAAAGCGATGGTAAAGATTAAAGATTTGAGAGCCCCTTCTGTCCGGTCATGGCAGAAAACATGGGTTTTTTGCCCACCAATAACCAGTCGACACGTCAGCTAAAAACAATAAAAACAAAAAAATTGAAATGTTGCTGATGTACTGAATCGGTTACTCCCTTCTCTTCGTTCTTTCTTCTTCTATTCTTTTTCTTTCCTTTCACCAAGACACGGTGAGGCAGAGGGAGAGAGTGGGGGAGATCAGGGGAGAGAATGAAACAGAGAGAGAGATGCTGTCGGAGAGAGAAAGAGAGATGCCGAGATCCAATCGACGGTGGGCCAGCGCCGGAGGAGCACCCCGCTCCACAGGAACTGCCGGACTGTCCCTGCCTCGCCGAAAGTCGGTTCTAGCCACCGAAAATCGCACCTCCGGCCACCGGTCGACGACCCATAATCGGATCCTCTCTCTATTCGTCTCTCTCTCTCTCTCTCTCTCGGCATCTCTCTTTCTCTCTCCGACATCATCTCTCTCTTTGTTTCACTCTCTCCCCCGATCTCACTCTCCCGATCTCCCCCCCTCAAACCCATTCAGCGCATCTCCACCGAAAATCGCACCTCCGGCCACCGGTCGACGACCCATAACCGGACGTCGCCTCCTGCTCCTCCGGCGCTGGCCCACAGTAGATCGGATCCTCTCTCTGTTCGTCTCTCTCTCTCTCTCTCTCTCAGCATCTCTCTTTCTCTCTCTCCCCCGATCTCCCCCCCCCCCCCCCCCCCCCCACCCCCACCCCAAACCCATTCAGCGCATCTCCGGCGTTCTCAGCTCCGATCGGCGCCAACCCCGCTCCACAGGAACTGCCAGACCGTCCCTGCCTCACTGGACTTTGCAGATTGAACAATAATGGGAGCTTTGCTTGTCGATTGATTTGAGAAAGGAGTTTTGCTCGTGTGTGTTCTTCATAATTTCATTTGGTGTAATATGCTGATGTGTCTGTTTTCTATTAGAGGGCATAAAGGGTTTGGTTTCTGCCAAGTCCAAACTGAAGTTATTCCCAAAAGGTTTCTGTTCAAAACGCTTTATGGGTGGATGACGGCTACCAACGGTGCTCGCTTTTCTAATTTCCTAGAATTTTTGAATTTGTGTTTTTATTTCTCTTTATAAGTGGACGTTCCTCTTGTATGCTCCAGCCTCCATGTATACTTGGATGGCGCCTTTTTGTGCTTTTAATAGGATTGATTTACTTCTCTCTTCTTCTTCTTTCTTTTTTTTAGAGAGAAAAAAATAATAATTAAAAAAAAAAAAATCTCCCATGCTAATTAATATGCTATGTTTCGGTTGTCTCAATACAGGTAGGTTTGCCCACCGCCACGGGGCAAACAAGCATTCACAGTCAATACAAAAACTTGGGTCAGTAAGAAAACCAAGCCAATGGCCGTTAAGGTCATCTAGCAATTCTTACCGATCTTACTCCAACCCAAGCCGATTCTACATTTAGTTTGAAGCTTCCTTACAGAAAACAAAACTATAATCCATTTTCTTTAGATGAAAAGATAAAGAATTACATGTTCTAAATAACATGAAAACATTAAATTTAAGTCTTTGCTCAACCAGTAAACATAAAAAGCCATATTCTATATGTGATTTATTATTCCATTACTTCTCTCTTTATTCTGGTGCTAGGAATATGATATCATCATCTGTAAATACAAGCTGAAATTGCAGAGTTTATCTTCATATTCAAAAACACAGACCAGAATCATGATTGGAGTCTGACAATCATAAATATTGCAGCAGGTAACCATAATTTACTTGAATCTAGGACAAGACAGAAGGAGCTGATATTACACAGATGTAGTTTGTTAGCCAAGGCAATCACAAGATCCCTCAAAAACTTATACATCATATTCATTTAGATGACGACTAAAACTACCCTGCTGATTTAGTTCTCAAAATAGTAGTTATATGTTGTGACAAAACCCTTTTTTTCTTTCTCAAAAGAGCTTCACCCTATCAGAAATGAAAAACAAGCAGACGGAAATGACAGCAAGAGGCAGTTGCAATTTCAAACGGATACCTGGAGGCTGGAAGGCTGGATCTAAGGAGAAGTGATTTCATGATGGCCTTTTTAAACAGAATCAAACCACAGGCTCCCTGCAAAACTGTAGCCTGAAAAATTTACAGATGGGAACCCTCACTAGAAAATTAACCTTATCATTGGGTTACTGAGAATCCATTAACAATTACAAGTATAAAAAAAAAACATCATAATGGGGACGGTTTCTTCCACTATGACCTTCAAGAACTACAAAGTAAGATTTTATGGTCTCTCTCCCCTATTTTCCTCTGATACACTTTACATGCTTAACCAACACAACTGAGCTTCTCTTTATCAAGATGACAAAACAGTGCAGTAACAAAACCTTAGGTTCAAGTGTTCAACTCCTTTGGCAGCAAATGAATTAAACATAAGACAAATAAATCATAGCTCACCAAAGGCAACTATTTCTCCACAAAATGGTAAATATGAAAGGCATGAAAAATAAGACAAAAGTAAAACAAAAACCCAACCATCAAGGCTGATAAACCTCCGGCAGCTGAAGACCCACGCTCGCAGCAGATTTTCCAAGTATTCTTTTCATTTCCTCCGACCTATCCACAGCAATGTTGTATGAAAACAGTAGGTCCTGCCACAACCATTACCGATTCAAACATTAGAGCCAAAATGGGGAAAAATATGTCACAATTTCTTCCATTTATTAAGTGGACAAAACTGAACCCATTTGTACGAAGCAAGCAGAAGATAACCCAGAAAAGAACTACTACACCACATTCACACCATTACCAAGACTAGCCCACTTTCACAGAAACCCTTCAAAGGGCATTCACAACATGTTCAAATAAGAAGTTATTCAGTTCAAACCCAACGCTATACCAAATCAAAATTCAAATTCCCCCTTTTTCAAAATGGAACAAAGGGAAAAGCCAAATTGCATTGAAGGGATGAAAATTGAGCAGTGCCTGGTGATGGTGGACACTATTGAGTAAAAAGGTGTAGTCATTGGCAAGCTTGATTTTGTGCCGAACAGCGGAGAGGTCCGATGGAGTGCACTTCTTGCGGAACTCCTCGGTCACATATTCCTTGAAGCGCCTCTTGCTGTCTTCCTGAGCAATGTGCTTCTTCACAGCCTTGAGAAGCTGCCGATACGCCTTGGCGGCTTGCAGTGCTTCGGAGCTCATCTCCAACAACCCCTGCTTCTGCTTCCTGCATCACAGTTTCCACTTCAATTCAATTAAACCCTTCTGATACTTTTGGTTGACCGGAAAAAAACTGTACCGAAAAAGAAATTGCCGGATTTTTTCCTCTTGCTTCGATTCGTACCTGAGGAAATCAAAACCCTTCAATAATTCAATCGAAACTACGAAAAATGGTCCCTGGAAACTGGAGAGTTCCTTTTCAACGAGGGAGATAGAGCTGCTGAGCCCAAAGATGGGACTGATTGCTGTAATCAAGCCCAGTTGGGAACTTTTCTTAAAAAAAAAAAAAAAAAAAAAGCCCAGTTGGGAAATTGGGACGTAATCTAATGTCGTTAGGTTCAAGGGCCCATCTATCGTGCTCTTATAAGATGCAACAGGATCCTCTCGACCAACTGGGAGGAGCCGATCAATTATAATTAAGGTAAAATTATAAAAATACCTCTAATTAAGATGCTTGTTTATTGACACATTAATTTACGTGTCATTTATTAGTCATTAAAATATAGACCGTTATGTGGCATTAAGAAAGCAATGATGGCTTGGTTGGAAGGGCATTGTTAAAAGACCTCCACATAAAAGTCTTCACTACTTGGGACACCTCCAACGACCAGAGACACTTCCACGCCTCCTTCCCTTGCTCCTGATAAGAGCATTGCGCCCGCCCCCCCCTTATTGTCTTGCAGCTCCTTTACCAAGTGATAAGCATTGCGGACAGTGAACATCCCAGTGGTAGTGCCTCTCCATATTAAGTAGTCTCGAGCAAGTGAGGGGCTATCTTGGGGATCGAGGGATCCCCGAGATAACCTTTGCTTCGTCTAAGAAAAACACTACAGAAATCATATCAGCCTTCCAACTCTTCGAAACCGAGTCTATCAACTCTAGCACCTTAGAAGTTACAGGAATGCACCACGAGGTTGACTAAACAGAGAAAGTGGAAGGTGTAGGTAACCATCTATCACCCCAAATATTAATCTGCCTTCCATCTCCAACTCGCCACCATAAGCCTTGCTTAAGTAAATCTTGGGCATTGAATATGCTGCGCTACGCAAATGAAGGCCGATTACTCAAGTTAGCTTTCATAAACACCAAATGAGGAAAATATTTAGCCTTTAGGATCAATGCAGCAATATAATTTGGTTCCTTAAGAATTCTCCACCCTTGCTTGGCAAGAAAGGCCTTGTTGAACAACACAAGGTCCCTAAAGCCAATGCCTCTAGCAAACTTCGCCAACCCCATCTTGTCCCAATTCAACTAATGAATTTTTGAAGTTTTGGCCATGTGACCCCACCAAAATTTTTGCATTAGGGTATTGATTTCTTTACACAACGTAACAGGCAATTGGAAAACTCTCATACAGTAGGTAGGGATTGCCTGCACCATAGCTGTTAACAAAATCTCTTTGCCCGTTTTAGACAAGAACTTCACCTTCAAGTTGCTGATCCGATTCCAAACCCTTTCCTTGATTGACTTGAAAGCTTGAGACTTCGACTTCCCTACAAAAGAGGAGAGTCCTAAGTAAGAGTCAATCCGATGCGTTTCAGTGAGGCCATAGTGGTGTTTCTGCTAAAAAAATTAAAATAGAGGTCTTCTGGAGATTTATTTTTTGCCCCAAGCCAACTTCATAAACTTTTAGGATTCTCATCAACCTTCTCCACTCCACAGATTTTGCTTTGTAGAATAGGAGACTGTCATCTGCAAAGAGAATATGACTAAGCCGTGGCCCTCTAGGAGAAGTAGGAACCCCAGTAATAACTCCCTTTTGCTCAGCATGGCTCAACAAGGCACTTAAATTTTCCGCACAAAGGAGGAAAAGGTAGGGTGAGATGGGATCACCCTGCCGAATACCCCTTGTAGGTCAGATCAACCCTACTGGATTCCAATTGACAATAACTGAATAAGTCACGGACCTTACACAGGCCAGGACCAACGAAATCCATTTAGCATGAAAACCCATTTTAACCATGGCCGCCTCCAAGAAAGCCCACTCAACTCTATCGTAGGCTTTGCTCATGTCGAGCTTAACTCTTGTGAAACCAATATTTCCCAACATTATTGTCTGCATAGAATGAAGAGTCTCATATGTAGCAAGTATATTGTCAGTTATCAAACGTCCCGGGATAAATGCACTCTGCAAAGGGGAAATGAGAACCAGCAATAACACTTTAAGCCTGTTAGCCAAAACCTTTGAAATCACTTTATATACCACATTACATAGGCTAATGGGCCGAAACTCAGACACATGTTCAGGGTTCTTCTTCTTTGGAATAAGGGCTATGTGTGTTAAATTGGCACGTTCATCCATAACCCAGTATGAAAGAAGTTTAAGATAACAGAACATACCTCTTGATGAATGGTCGCCCAATTATGTTTATAGAAACATGCCAAGAAGCCGTCAGGTTTAGGGGTGGGCACAGGGCGGGGCGGGGCAGGGCGGATTTCCGCCCTTTTTTCCCCCGCCCCGCAACCCTATGGGTGAGAAATTTTTCACTCGTGAATCGCAAGAAAAAGGGTTAATCAGTGAGGGGCGGGTTTTTGCGGGGCGGGGGGTGTTGGTTGGGCGGAGCGGGTTCAAAAAGGTGAAGAAGATGAAGAGAAAATGAAAATATACAAAAGGAAAAAATGTTTTGCAGAGATGGAAAACATGAGCATTAATTAGTAATTCCATTTTCAGAGATGGAAAAGTCTCTCTGTAATAAATTAATAATTCCATAAATCATTTACAAATTACAGGAAGCATCTAATAATTCCATCTACAGATGCAAAACATGAGCTTTAATTAGTAATTCCATTTCCAGATATGGAAAAGTCTCTGGCAATGGAAAAGTCTCTCTATAATAAATTAATAATTCCATAAATCATTTACAAATTACAGTAAGCATCTAATAATTCCATCTACAGATGCAAAACATGAGCATTAATTAGTAATTCCATTTTCCATATATGGAAAAGTCTCTCTGTAATAAACTAATAATTCCATAAATCATTTACAAATTACAGGAAGCATTTAATAATTCCATTTACAGATGCAAAACTGCCAAAACCCAAGAGAAAGGAATCCAAAAGATTAACCAAACGCACATGAGCATTAATTAATAATTAGTAATTCCATTTCTAAAGATGGAAAAGTCTCTCTAAAAATGGAAAAGTCTCTACAATAACTCCATAATCCATTTAAGGGAGCATTTAATAGTTCCAATTACATATGCAAAACCAAAGAGAAAGGAATCTAAAGGATTAACGCATATTTTCAAACCGTATGTAGTTTACAGCTGTAAAACATTAGTGCCTATTCAATCCTCAGCTTCCGCCACGTGCCTTCTAGATGCTTCCACCATGGTCATTCAGGCTTCAACGCAGCAACGCTTTATATCTTCATCTCTTTAACACTCTTTCAAATCTTTGCATCTTCATCTCTTCGTTATTGTACAAGTAGAATGAAGAAAGAACGAAGATGGAGAATGAACAAAGATGAAAAATGAACAGGCTGTACATATCTCAGAAAGAAGATGAAGAAAGAACGAATAAGCGAGGGCTAGAAAAGGTGAAGAGAAATTGAGAAAATGAAGACTGGGAGAGTGAGATGTGAGAGCGGCTCAGGTAGGAAATGAGATAAGGTGTTAGGGTTTATTTTTTTAGGTCTTATATGCTGTGCGGTGCGGGGCAGGGTGGGGCGGGGACCCGGTAATTTTTAAAAGCACAACCCGAGCCTCACCCTACCCCGCCCCGAACAGTTTGGCAAAAACTCAAACCATGTCCGCATTTTTGAACGTGAAAACCGTGTTTGGTGGGTCGGATCGGGGCCGGTATAGCGGGTCGGTGCGGTTTGAAGTGGTTTTGCACACCCCTAGTCAGGTCCAGGGACCTTCATCGGGGGCATCTGGTTCATTGCATCAGAAATTTCCTCCACCGAAAACTCAGCTACCAGTTTATCATTCATGTCCGGAGAGACCCTTGGTGTCAACACTCGGGTACAAGCTTCAACGTCAAGTCCAGTGCCTGAGATGAAGAGGTTTTGATAGTACTCTATGAAGGCTTGGTCTATAGTATCTTTCCCGGAACAAAGACTCCCATCCATAGCCACTATGTGACTGATTTGGTTATGTCTCTGTCTCTAACTTGCACAGGCATGAAAATATTTAGTGTTCTTGTCGCCTAGATTCAGCCAGCCTTCTTTAGCCCTTTGATGCCAGATAATGTCCTCCTCCTCCAAAATGATATCCAAATCAGCTTTAGTTGCAGCCTTAGTCTATGGATCAGCAACCATGTCATCCGACTGGACACCAAGTAAATCTTTCATCTTTTGTTGAATCTGGATTGCCACTGGATTCTTGTGTTTTCGGACCCATTGCTTCAAAAAAATTTGACAACAATAAAGCTTCTCATGAAACGAGGACCACAGATTTAGCCCATGATGTTTGACACGCCAAAATTTCTTCACTATAGTAGCTTGCTCCTTGTGCTGGGTCCAACTATAGTCAAACCGGAAAGTTTTACACTTCCTCCACGCTACATCCTCTGTTTTAGCATACGACACCAAGAGAGGGCTATGATCCGAACGATGGCGAGCCAGAACCTACACTTCAACAACATTAAAAAACAAGCTCCACCTATGAGAAGCAACTGCCCTGTCCAGCCGTTCCTTGTTGTACTTCCCCCCCGAGCGCTCATTACACCAAGTGTACTTCGATCCCCTGAAGCCCAAATCGAACAGTTGGCAATCTTCCAGAGCGCGATGGAAAGCTAACATTTGTGACCGAGGGCGTGGAGTCGAGCTAGATTTTTCAGAGGGGGAGAAAATCTCGTTGAAATCTCCAACACACAACCAAGGCTTTGGGCTCATCTGAGATAGAAATCTAAGAAGCGCCCATGCTTCATGTCTTCTGGCCACTTCAGGATGCCCATAAAAGCACGTCAGCTTCCATTGGAATGCCTTAGAATGACACTAGATTGTAGCATTCATATGTCGAAGGCTATAGTTTTGAATGGTCACCTAGACACCCGGATTCCACAGCAATGCCAAACCACCACTCCTACCTTTACAATCAACCACAAAAACACTATCAAAGCCAAGTTTAACACGAATAATTTCCATTTTAGACCGTAGAAGCTTGGTTTCCATAAGGAAAACTAAGTTGGGTTTCTTATCCCTCACAAGTAACTTGAAGGTTCGAACTGTCCAGGGGTTTCCAAGCCCCCAGCAGTTCCAACTCAGGTGAGTCATTGGGAGGGGGGGGGCTGTTCCACAGCCTCCACCGGTACATGCGATGCTCGGGCACCACGAACATTATTTTTCCTTCCCTTCTTTGACTGGGCCTTCGTTCCAACTTCCGGGGCCATTCCTCCATTTCGCTTCCCCTCCAGACTTTTACCCCGAGCCGGAGTAGGCACCTCGGACTGGCCCTACCGAGCACGTTTCTTCCAAGACAAAATGCTTCGGGGTTTTTCTGGAGGTTTCTTTGATTTGGGCCCTTCAACTGTTTTAGAAGTAAATGCACCCTTACTCACAGGTGATCGAGAAATAGCCATGTAGTTCCCCTTTTTGCGGACATGTGGGTGATACGTGTGAGTCACGGGATCCTTCTCCAGCTGGATATCGCTCTCTTTATCCACATCCTGCCACATCATGCCTCCATTGACCGGGTCCCAGGATCCAAAATATTTCTTTTTGGATCGACCATTCGCTGACCCCACCAAATCATCCGTTACTGTCTTTTCTGGAATACGTTGAGAACAGATGGTTTCCTTAGAAACCTCCTGTGATCCCCGCGTATCAGTTTCGGAACGCTCCTCCATAACGTTCGCCTCCTAAGTAATTGGAGCCTTTGCACTAACTTCTTGCCCTAAATGCCAAGCTCTTTCCTTTTCGGACGACATCGGAGAGTTGCTAGGGTTAGCCCAAGCGCTTCCCCGCCGCCTTCAGCACTGTGCACTTCCTCCGTGGAACCGTCATCTCTATAGCTTCCTGAGTTACTCCTCCTGTCCTTGGATCCAAATGAGGGGCCCCCCCGCGGAAGAAAATGAGGCATCATATGAAGCCAACTACCGTACGGGAGAGCATTTTCCTTAATTGGGAAGCGTCGCGACCCCATGTTAGCACACCCTTGACTACCGTGCTTGATGATTCCACAACTACAACAAAACTTGTGCAATTTTTCGTACTTGAACGCCACCCAAATGGACTGGTTCGAGACATGGAGTACACGACCTCTTGCCAGTGGCTTTGTTATATCAATGAAGATTTTCACCCTTAGGAACTCCCCTCATCCAGCTTCACCGTCAGCAATACCTGCTTCCTCCACACGTCTGACTGATTCCCCAAGTTTTTGACCAGCTGTCTTCCCTATGCAGGCAAGGGGTAGGTTGTACATCCTCACCTAGAAGGAGGCTATATCGAAATTCAGACTTGATGGAGGAGTAAGACCATCGAACTCTTTTAAGGAAACCAGGTTCCCATCATAAAGCCACGACCTACCCTCCAGGATACGAGACTTGACCCACACATGTTCGAAATCCATGATAAACATGTTGTTACCAATGGCGTTGAAGGATACCTCTCCCATCGGACGCCATGCCCTGAGAAGCAGGGCTTTGAGGAAATCCTTAGGCAATATCCTGTCTGCCATCAGTTTTCCTATCAAACAATGATTTCCTCGTTTGACCATTGGCACGATTTTGGAAGATTCCATAGAAACCTCCGCTTGTTCTGTTTCACCCAATGAAAACTTTCCCCATATCATGGATAACTCCTCTTCCATGAATCACAAAATCCTTCGCCACAATCAGAACACCAAAACAAGTAGGTGATGCCCTACCAAAAGCTCTACATCAAAACAAAGACGAGAGGGCGACAGCTTTACCCCAAAAGTTGCAGAGAGAAAACTAGAGGGAAAAGGTTCTCAGCAACTAGGATAACCTCCATAAAAAACAAGTAGTGGAGGATCCGATTTGCTCAATCTGTGGCAATTCAACTGAAAATGTTCTTCATGCATTGTGGAGCTGCCCTTCGGCCAGTGATGTTTGGGGGGGGGGGGGGGGGTCCTCTCCTTTTCAAAAATGGTCCAGTCAAGGTGCCAGTTTTATGCAGGTTTTTGAAGATTATATGGGACGTTTTAATAGGGAGGAACTGTGCTTATTTGCAGTACTGTCCAGGGGCATATGGTTGCGGAGGAACCGTTTTACTTTTGAAGGGGATTTTACCCTTCCTAGTGTTATCCTTACAGATGCCTCAAAGTCTCAGAAAGAGTTCAAGAAGTGCTGCAATGCAGTAAAGGCTTTAACGCAGAATGAAGAGTCCATCCCTGCTACGGTGACTGATAGGTGGTACCCTCCTCCCCAAGGTACTATTAAAATGAATTGGGATGCAGCAGTTGATGGCTCAAATGGTTGGATCGGCCTGGGGATTATGGCTCGAGATTGCCATGGGAGATTTTTTGGGGCTAGAAGCATCCCTTTTCAATTGCAAGTGGCTCCTAAGATGGCTGAGACCAGGGGCGGAGGGAGGGGGGCAAATGCCCCCCCTCACTTCTTATAAATTTTTTTTGCAGAGGGTATATTTTTTTCTATACCCCTGGAATGCCCCCCTGGAATCCCTTTGTTGTGAGTTTTTTTTTTTTTTTTTTCACCTTTCTCATTCCTATTTACAGTTTATTTACTCTGTAAGAAGACTAGAAAATAGGTAGTTTGGTCTTTCAGAAGTTGATGAAGGTAAAAGACGACATTTTTTTTTTCTTTCTTTATCCAAAAGCTCAAAACGCACCGTTCTAGTAGAGTCTGTAGATGCAATCATGATTTGCAAGCTGGCAGTGGCAGCAGCCTATCAAGTAGACCGACTGACCGAATGCGTAGCTGGTGGCTTGGTGCCTGCCGCCTGGTGTGATCTTGTGAAGACTGAAGAGTGTTCTGTCTTCACATTTAATGCAAGGCAAATAAACAAGTCAAGTGAAACTGTGAAAGTTGTCCAACATTTAATGCAAAAGGCAAAGAAAAAAAAGTTAAAAAACAAATGAAATCGTGCAAAAATTTAATGAAAAGCAAATATATTTAATGTAAATGAATCATGTGTAAAAAATAAATAAATTAATGTAGAAAAAACAAATGAATTGAATTCTTTTTGCTTGGAAAAAAATATATACATCAATTGGTGTGGCGGCTATAGCCTTTTGGGAATCGGGACGACGTGCGTGTCTCAGTCTAACAGTGCGACTTGCTTGATAGCTTGAGACAATTGAGTGTTGCATAACCTGCCGTGTGAATGTCAAATCTCATTCAGAAATTTTGAGAATTTGAGGCTTTTAGGCGGATGTTTGGTTAAACTTAACACAATGACAAAATTCAAGCAAGATTGAAATCACTGATAGTCTGATATCAAAGAAAGGAGAAGGAGGAGAATGATTCGACTTCTAAGTTACTCAAGTGTTAAGGTTCATCCATTCAAATAAACCTTCAAACCTCAAAGTTCAACCGACCTATCAGGTATGTAAATATGTATTTAACTTTTATTTTGATTAAGATTTAAGCTTTTTATATTTAAATTGTTCTTTTGAAATTATTTTTTTATATATTTAGATTGCTTTTTTTTTTAATAATTGTTTTTATATTTAATTGTTTAGGAATATATATATATAATTGTTTTGGTTTCATATATTAATTGTATAAAATATATAATTGTAGTTGTGTGAGATTATGGAGATCAATGATTCAATTGAGCTACAATCAAATTCTAAACGAGCTCGTTTTGAGGTAGATTTAGCAAATCTGCCAACCAATCCAGGCTTAAGGAAAAAAAATTCAGATTACCATCCTAGTGATAGAGACAAAATTCGAAGAGTATATCTACAAAAAAAAAAACCTTGTCAACCATTTGAGCATAATTTTCCACAAACACAATTTGGAAAAACATGGCGTCGTTTTAATCCAGCATGGTTCGAAGAATATTCTGACTGGTTGGAATACAACATTTTAAAAGATGCTGCGTATTGCTTGTTTTGTTATCTCTTCAGACCGGACATTAGAAATCAAGCAGGAAGAGACTCATTTGTTATTGAAGGGTTTACAAATTGGAAAAAGAGAGAAAAGTTACAGAGTCATGTAAGGGCTCACAATAGTGCACATAATCAAGCTCAACAAAGATGTGAAGCTTTGTTAAATCAGAAACAAAGCATCATAACATTTTTTGACAAGCAATCATATCAACAAAAAAGAGACTATAGAACTCGTTTGAATGCATCAGTTAATTGTATTCGCTTTTTACAGCAACAAGGTTTAGCATTCTGTGGCCATGATGAATCTAAAAACTCAAGTAATCAGGGAAATTTTCGTGAATTGTTGCAGTTTCTAGCAAAACATAATGAAGAAATTGACAAGGTAGTCTTGGAAAATGCTCCTGAAAATCATCAAATGACTGCACCGGACATTCAAAAAGAAATAGCAAATGCTGCAGCAAGTGAAACTCTAGATGCTATTCTTAAAGATCTTGGAGACTCGTCATTTGCTATCCTAGTTGATGAAGCTCGTGATATATCTGTTAAAGAACAATTGGCAATTGTTTTGCGATATGTAGATAAGAAGGGTCATGTGATTGAACGTTTTTTAGGCATCACACATGTTAGCAATACCACGGCTGCAACATTGAAGATGACAATTGAGTCAGTACTTATCAAACATCATTTAAGTATTAGCAAATTGAGAGGACAAGGATACGATGGAGCTAGCAATATGCGAGGTAAGTTGAATGGACTTAAAACACTTATTTTGAATGAAAACTCATCTGCCTATTATGTTCATTGCTTTGCACATCAGCTTCAACTGACTTTAGTTGTTGTTGCTAAAAATCACATCCAAATTGCAACTTTTTTTAGCTTGGTTAATAGTGTTTTTAATGTTGTTGGAGCATCATGCAAGCGTCGTGACACACTTCGTGAAAAAAGAATTGCTGAAGTTGTTGAAGCACTACAAAATAATGAAATTTCTACTGGTCGTGGCTTGAATCAAGAAATGAATCTAAAGAGACCTGGAGATACACGTTGGAGTTCTCATTATGGTGCAATTATTAATCTTATTATCATGTTTTCTTCTATCATCGAGGCGGTTGAAGATATTGTGGAAGATGGTTTATATTCTGAACAGAGAGCAGAAGCAAATATATTGATTCAGTTGCTACAGACTTTTAAATTTGCTTTCAATTTACATTTAATGAAAAGTGTTTTGGGGATTACAAATGAGTTATCTCAAGCATTACAACGAAAAGATCAAAATATTCTAAATGCAATGAAGTTGGTTGAAGTTTCAAAGCAGCATTTACAGGCTATGAGAGAAGAAGGGTGAAACTCTTTATTTGAAGAAATTTCTTTGTTTTGTGCAAAAAAAAAAAAATTGTTGTGCCCAATATGGATGATATGTACCAATCTCGATCACGGAGAAAAGCTCAAAGCATGACAAATTTGCATCATTATCGTGTGGAGCTTTATTATATTGTTATGGACATGCAACTCCAAGAACTTAACAGTCGCTTTACTGAGGCGAATTATGAATTATTACTTTGTGTTGTGTGCCTGAGTCCAGATGACTTGTTTGCTGCCTTTAATAAGGATAATATACTTTGTCTTGCTCAGCTTTATCCGAATGATTTTTCAGCAATTCAACTTATGACTTTGGACAACCAACTTGAAACATATATCATTGACATGCGTTCTAGTGAAGAATTTGCCACACTTAAAGGGATTGGACAACTTGCTGAGAAGATGGTGGAGATGAAAAAATATATCACCTATCCATTAGTTTATTCATTGGTGACATTGTCATTGATTCTATCAGTTGCGATAGCAACTGTTGAAAGAGCATTTTCAGCAATGAATATTGTTAAAAATCGTTTACGTAACAGAATGGGAGATCAGTGGATGAATGATTATTTGGTCACGTACATTGAGAAGGATATATTCAAGACTATCAACAATGAAAAAATCATGCAGCGATTTCAAGGAATGAAGACTCGTCGAGGACAACTCAATTAAATTGTAAGTTACATTTATATGTTTTAAAAATTAGTTTAATTTTGATCAATTATTTATTTATTGCGTTAGTTAAAATTTCTAATTAATTTTTGTTCAACTTTAGTTTTTTTTATTCATTAAAAAAAAAATTCTTGACCCTCCTCACTCAAAATCCTAGCTCTGCCACTGGTTGAGACAATGGCTGCCTACCATGCAGTCCAATTCTGTCGAGAGGTTGGATTCTTTGATGTTATTTTTTAGGGTGATGCTAGTCAAGTGGTCCAAGAGATCAATCAAAATTCACCCAACTACACTACAGCCGGCCATTTTATTGAGAGTATTCAACAGGATCTTATTTTCTTTCTGGCTACAAAGTTTGTTCATGTGCCTAGAATTTGTAACAAAGTAGCTCATAAGTTAGTAAGAAAGGCTATACGTAATAAGGTTGAGTGTGTTTGGTTGGAAGAAATTCCACCAAGTATTTTTTCCATTGTTTGTAGGGAGCTTTCCGGCCCCTATACCCTGTATTGGGGTCACTATTTTTTTACCTTTATATGCAAGATGCAATTTTCCGTTCAAAAAAAAAAAGAAAGCAATGATGGCATTTTGTTTCGACGGCATTCAACATTCAGATTTTTTTTCCCAATGTTCAAAATTTTCTACTAAAACAAAATCCAATTTCAAAAAAAACCCATCCAGCAAAAACAAAAAGTGAGTCTCAAGCACCATACCACACAAACCACAAGGATCATTTCCTTTCACTTTCTTAATAACTTTGTTTAATTTAGTCAAACACTAACACACCACCGTCTCTATATTTGTAGCAAGTTAAATTTTCTTAGTAACAAAAATTTGCCTAATCTCTGGTACATAAATCGCAGGCTCCCAACAACAAATATGTACTCCAAATTAAATTAAACCAACAAACTGAAACTACCATCTGTAGAATAAACCAGAAACCCAAAAGCAAAAAATACAAGCAAATCATCAAACACATCAGCTACACAAACAAACATGTAAAACAACAACCACAAATACAAAAGCCAAACGGGGGAAACATTAGCCAACTAGAAAGTCTAAAAGCAAAAATCGTCTGCCAGAGGGAATCAAAATTAATTCGTGAAGGCAAACTGGGAAAAAAAAAATCTAGATCAAAACCATTATGGGTTTAGCTGAAAAAGTAATACCAATTTACCAGAAAAATGTAGTGTCCGACAGTGGAGGACGTTTTATGATTCCTAAAATATTTTATGATTCCTAATATTATAGACCAAAACCAACAACTCTAAGCAAAACCCAGATGAGTAAATCCCAAAAAAAAAAAAATCAAAAGAAAAACAGACCGGTGGGGGGTGGCACTACTGGTGGTGGGCGGCGGCACTGCTGGTGGTGGGCAAAGGCACTGGAGGCGACTACATTGCTTGGTGGTGGCCAGTGCTGCTTGGTGAAAGAGGGGGGAGGGAAAGAACTTGGCCCCACGATTTGTCGCCGCACTAAGGGATGGCTGATCTGGAGGGAGGAGGGAGAGAGGCCGCGACGTTCACAGGGGGAGGGAGGAGTTGCACTACCGGGAGGAAGGAGAGATACGAGAGGGCGGAGCTGAAAATTTTGGGGGAAAGGTTTGAAATACGCTAGAAGGAGACTCTTTTGGAAAAATGTGTCACAATCTCATGTGATCTATCATTTTGGAAAAATGTATCACAATCTCATGAGATTATGACATGTCACTTGGGAACAAAATTTTGGAAGAAAGTTTTGGAAAGGCTAGCATTTATTTTCCGATATGTATAAAAGAGACAAAACGGTCTAATATTCAGGGTTACAAAGATTCCATAATAAACTAAGTCAGAGGCACAGTGACAGAGTGTCCTCCACCCAGGCAAAGTTAGATTCAGACCATTACAAACCACATCTGCTACAAGATTACCTAGATAACAGAAGATGCATCTACGTATACATAAGCCTCTGCTTGATTTAGGAGAGAGCACACATTCTGAGCTATAAAATAACTTTTACAGATTAGGTATAGATCTAAAAAAACAGAGCAGGCTGCATGAGAAAATACAACAACACACACAAACAAAAAACTTCAAGCTCATTGGTCGAACACATGGAAATGCCAAAACCATTTCATCAATGTCCCCTATATTCGCGTTGGTTCAAGGCCCCTTTTTACTTGACGGTTTTTTCCATCTTTTGTTTCCCGAAATCCTAGGCTTGTTTCCCCTTCTGCAGGAGAGCGGTTACCTTAGATTGTAACTGCTCTTCACTCGAAACCGTCCTAAAGAAAGTCGTTTACCGTTGTTGCCGGCTCTGGCGGTCCTAATTTGTTCATCCTCATCAGCCAGACCTTTTTGAGGAGAAGCAAACAGCTCTAGATCAGGGGACTAAGGCCATTCTTAGCAACAAAAAACCGAATATCTTCCAGAACATCCTCTTGTTGCCCCGATTGGAGACCCTTTCATCGCATAACAAATCTATGCTTTCTAGGAAGACCCATTTTGATACACAATCAGCACCGGACTCCACACATCAGAACCGAAAAACCCACGAATCAAAGCTCAATGGTTGGGAAATGGAGAGATCCACCACCAGTATAACCCACTGAACCAAAAGAAGAAGCCACAATAAAACAAGAAACAACTACTTCTCCATCCCTGAGCAGGATGAGAAAAAAAACCCCTTCTTCTCTAGGAGTCCGACTACGCCCCAAGAGAGATTAAAAAACCTACTAGAATCTAAAGAAACAAACCGAAAACATCTTGGGAGGAGAGAAGCATAGGGCTTCCCTCCTCCTAAACACGAAAATGCTTGTGCCCTTAACTCTCTGCATTCAGACTTCGGGAATCGCTAGAGCAAAACCCCACATTTTTGTTAATTCTTGAGATCTTATTGCTAGAAGGAGACTCTTAGTTTCATTTGATATATATATATATATATATATATATATATATATATATATATATATATATATATATATATATATATATATATATGAGCTAGTTAACGCCCTTTTTTAATGCATATTTTTTAAGAATAAAAAATTGCATTCACATCATTCGAGATGGACGACGCAGGATGACGTTGTAGCATTCCTCATTAAAAAAACATATGTTTCTTACATGTCACTTTATTAACTGATTTGTAAGAATTGGCTACAAACCAATTTGTAACTAATTTCTGTCCAATATAATATTAAGGACAATAGTTTACTTTTTGTTTTTTATTGGTTTTGATGTCCTTCAAAATTTTGAAAAATAATCAATAAATAATTTGTTAAAGTTTGTATTAAAAATGTATATTTTAAGTAATTAAAAATAGCAATTATTACTGAAAATGCTCTAAATATTATATTTAGGGAAAATGCTACACTTATCCCCAAAGTCCCACACCCATTTTTTATACCCCGACTTGGTATTTTCAGGTTTTTTATTTTTTTTTCAACCAACACTCTCTCTCTTTTTGGTTCTTGTTCTTCTCTTTTTCCGGCTGGCGACTGCATCTCGAGATTTGGAGAGTCGACAGTCCTCGCTTAAGCCAGAACGGTCGGATCCCGGCCGGCTAGCCAAGATCTGGTTGTTCCCCAGCCAGAACAACCGGATCCTTGTCGGCTGGGCAGGGAAGGGCTAGAACGGGTGGTTCGGGTCGATGTGGGCGATTCGGGTGGAAAACGAGAAAATTAAAATATATATATATATATATATATATATATATATATATATGAGACGTGACATTAGGGTGTAGAGATTTAGGTGTGAGGAGTTGGGTGTAGTTGTAGCAGCCCTCTTTCTATTTAGGGGAGCATCACGATCTTCAACATTCGTTCAAATTTAGAAAGAAGTCCTTAATTTGTGATTTTACCCTTTTCGTTTTTACTTTTTTCACTTTTTTCACTTTTCGTTGATTCTGGCCGTAATCGTTGCCGTGGCACTGATCCAAGTCCTCCACATGGAGGCTTCCAAGGGAGAGACCATGGTAGAGTGAAGACCCAAAAAACCCTTTGTGTCTTTCACTTCTAACTTGATCCTCATCGATACCGAATCAGGCGTATCTTTGCCACCGAAGAAGAAAGAAGAGGAGTGTTGTCTCACGCTGAAGTCATGTCGCGGGAGAGACCCAAGAGAGGCACACTCCCTCCGGCTCAAGAGGTACCCACTACATCATGTGTGCTTTAATTCTCTGTTTTTAGTCGGTGAGAAGACAATGGAAGAAACATCGAGAAAGCCCAAAATCTGAATATTTTTTCCACGTTTGCTGTTGTTTCTGATATTGAATATGCTTAATTTTTTTTTACTCATTTGGTATTTACAATTTTGTTTTCTTTTAGTATACTTGTGTATAAACAGTTTATTTTCTCTTTTTGGATTAATAATTTAACTGGGACATTACGTTTTCTCAGATTTGAGCTCATGTTCATTTTTGTGTGCATATATGCGTTTTTCAACCAAAAATCAAAAATCAAAAATCAAAAATCAAAAATCAAAAATCAAAAATCAAAAATCAAAAATCAAAAATCAAAAATCAAAAATCAAAAATCAAAAATTGTATTGTGTAGCTGGGGTTTTTATCAGCAACGAAGGGCAGCATAAACGTAACTGATGGGATTGAAAGCAAGACAGTGAGTCTCAATTATATGTGTAGATTCGTTATCAGATTTTGTTGGGTGGTTTGAATGTCTTATATCACATAAAAAAAACTCTTTGCAAGATTCTGGGACTGATAATTTTTGTTCCACAATGTAATCTAATATTTATTTTGGGGTTTTGACTTGTCATGGATTCCACTTTGTTGGTCCAAGTGGGTTTCAATGAATTAAGATAATGAGTTTTGATTATGCTACCTTCTTTTTGTTGTTATATGCAGCATATAGAGAAATTAGAGAAAGTTGTGGAAGAGGGTAATTATTATGGAGCTCAACAAATGTACAAATCTATCAGTGCAAGGTATACGCATTATCCTAACCCCGCCCCCAAACCATATTTGACATAATTATTTAATGAACTCAATGTCTTTGTTCTTTAAAGGTCATTCGCACTTGTCACTTCTCATTAGCATATAAGTGAATTACTCCTGTTTCAATCTAAGGTATGCACTCTGATGAAACATGCATGCTTTGTCTCAGATATACATCTGCTCAGAGGAATTATGAAGCCTTGGATATCCTTCAATCGGGTGCATGCATCCAATTGAAACATGAGCAGGTTATTCTTCTCCTAGTCCAATATTCCTATGTTGTGGAGTTGACTTTTCTCTGCTTTGTGTGTTATAAATAATTATAAGATATGGGATTTGACAATCGGCCTGTGAATAAATTGGATCTGGGCTGGATGCTGATATACTGATTTTGCATTCCTAAGAATCTAAGATGATAATTGGTTCTATTTATGTCTAGTGCTGTGGATATTGCATTTGATACTATCAATGATCGATGCAGATAATTATAAAACACTAAATAAAGATCTCACACATTTCTCCCATTGCCATATTTTTCTACATTGGCATATTAAGTGTTTGAAATCTTGTTGCTGCTTACATGTATATCTTCCACTAGTTGATACACAACTTTATATAATTTAGATATGGGGTTGCAAATGACTATGCCTAACTTTGGGATATAAATTTGGATTGACTAAGGACAAAGCACAATCTTCTCCAATAGAAAGGTATGCCCGTGGATGGCTAGTTGGGCACATGTTTATGGATTTATCCAAATCTTTATTCATGTCATTTATTTTAATCATGTTTTTGAAGATTTATATAACCGAAATTTTAATGAATTGTGCATGATTTGTCATAAAATGATAGTTCTTCGTATCTTTTTTGAATCTATTCCATTGACACACTTGAAAAACATTTCAGATTACTTGTGGGGCGGAGCTTGCTGTGTTGTTTGTGGAGACACTTGTTAAAGCGAAAATTCCTTATGACAATGAAACCCTTGGTCAGTTCACTTATCTTTCCCTGTGATGTAATTTTTAATGATCATGAACACTCTCTTGGTCAGTTCTTTTTTTTTTTTTGATAAGTCTCTCTTGGTCTCTTACTTCTAATGTTATCTTTTTTTTCTTACTAACTCTCCCTGGGCCAGGTCTGCTAACTTGGTTTTGATTGTTCTCTACATGTGTTATAACTTGGGGAAGTTATGTAATTTAACTGGATTGTATAGTTACACCACATGTTAAGTTGACCATCTATGTTTTTCTGGTCATATTAACATTTTGATGCATGTCTTTCTTTGTGATTATGACAAAATGTCTATGTTAGACCGTGTCAGGAAAATTTACAAGATGTTTCCTCAGATTCCTCTGCCACAACACTTACCAGATGACGATGAAATGCAACAAATTTCTGAAGCCCTTGGGGCAGCAAAAACACGTGTAGAGGGCTGCTCATCATTCTTAAAGGCTGCGATAAAGTGAGACTGCACTTGTTTTCTTGGTTGTAAAAGATCTTCATGGTCATGTTTACTCTTGCAATTGTTTGGGTGCTTTTAGTGGATGTTAGTATGTCCATTTTTATTTCAAATCTCTTTGTTGGTGTAACAGTGTATTTGGTTTGAAATTCATGTATTAAAGCTTCCAATATCCTACCTTGTGCTGTTTGTCTCTGGAATAATCTCTCGGAAAAGCATTATTGGAGGACTATCTGTAGGATGTATCTGAAAACCTATTGCTTTTGTACCCAGCTTGTCATACTGCTTTTGCATCAGTTGTGGGTTTGTCATACAGCATGGAAAATGCATTCCTAAATATTCGTCTTATGTTTTACAGGTGGTCTGTGGAGTTTGGAGCACATAGGAATGGATCTCCTGAATTACATGTTATGCTGGCTGAATATATATATTCCGAATCTCCTGAAGTGGTAGGTTTGATGACAAAAAATGTAGTCTTCAAGAAGTATCTGGTTGTTGCTGCTGCTCTCTAATTTATGAGCCTTATTTTTCCCTTTTTTCCTTCTTTTTTGGGGTCTAACTATGAGCCTTACAGTTCATTGTTGGTTTTTTCTTGATTAAGCAACATTAGATTTCTTAGAGAGGCCTTGTGTAGAGTTGTAGTGGATTCTAAATATGGTAGCTCGTGGGGTGGGTGATTTTCAAATGAAGTTAATCGGTTGTCTGGGGTGGGGTTATAAAAAAATTATTAGGAGGGGCTGAGGGAATTTTCTAGCCCTAGAATTGAGGTAGGGGATTGCTAAAGATTAGATTCTAGCATGACATGTGGTATGGAGTTCAGGCTCTAAAGGAAGCTTTCCCGGATTTGTATAGTATTGCTTGCATTAAGGATGCTTTCGTGGTAGATTCACTTGGAATTATCTAGTGACTCCCATTAGTGGAATGTAAGCTTTATTGGAGCGGCTCACGATAGGGAGGTGGATGTCTTTACTTCGTTTTTCAACTTCTTGTACTCATTTAGATTGAGATGAGGAGGTGAAGACAAGCTTTGCTAGACCCCTTCCAAGATAAAGTTTTTCGATGTTATATCTTTCTATAACATCCTTGTTCTTGGAAGAGTATTTTGTGGAATAAGGTTTCTATGAGAGCAGAGTATTTTGCTTGGCTGGCCGCCCTTGGGAAGATCGTTACCATGGATAACTTAAGGAAGCGGCATGTCATTGTGATTGATTGGTGCTATATGTGTAAGAGGAGTGGAGAGTCTATGGATCATCTTCTACTCTATTGTAAGGTTATTAGTGCCTTAAGAAGTGCTATTTTCAGTCATGTTGGGTTAGGTTGGGTTATGCCTAGTTGAGTGGGAAACCTTTTTGCTTATTGGAGAGGGTTGTGCGGCAGTCCTCAGATTGCAAAAATGTGGAAGATGGTTTTGTCCTGCCTTTTATGTGTCTTTGGAGGGAAAGAAATGATAGAAGTTTTGAAGCCACGAGAGGACAGTGGTGAAACTGAAGTCTTTCTTTTTCAAAACTTTTTACCACTGGACAACTGCTTTAGATTATCTTAATTTGCTTAGTTTTATGATTTTCTTGACATTTTTCTCTTTCTAGCCAAGTGTATCTCTTGTACACTTTTTGTGTATTTGGGTTATGCCTTTTGCGCTTTTTAATGATATTTCGATTACTCCATTCATGTGGAGGAAACGCTTTGCCCATAGCCGGAGTTTGTCTGACAGGGGTGGGTACACGAAGTTGCTCTACTTTGGAGGGGTTCCCCATCATCAAAAAATGATATTTCGATTACTTTTATAAAAAAACAATTTATTGAATATTAGGTTAAATTCAAACATGTTAAGCTGGGTATTATTATCAATTACATTTGCTAGATACAAAGTTTTTGGGAAGAATTATAATAAAAAAAGTATATAGGGGAAGATGAAAAATAAAATCACAAATTCTACATTGTAGCGGTTCTTTGGATTGAGGGAGTTGTTCTCTTGAACTGTTAGAGATAGTGGCTCATATTCAAAATGTGGGATTTACACTAGTCTCTAGTTCTAAGGCCTCATGGGTGGAGCATAGCCAAATGAGCGGAGTGAACCCATGGGTCCCAATGTAGGTCTTTCTTGGATGAAGGAATTTTTTGTGTTGGGTTGAACAATAGGTTTTGGGGGGTGCTGGGGGCAAAGCCCTTGGTGGTATGGTAAGGGTTTATGGGTAACTTTCATGTACCAAGATAAGGTTTTAATTAATAACTGTAGGGCTATAATCGTGCTGAGTATTGAATTTTTAAGCTTGATTCGTCTAATTTTGTTTCAAATAGCAGTCGGGCTCGAGCTTATCACCAAGTTAGATAATTTGTTCGAACTTGGTCATTTATTTTTCGAACAAACTCGAACTTGTCCACAAGATGTTCAATTAGCTTATTTATTCCTTATATAAATTAAATATTGCCATTGTTTATTTTTTTCATAAATCCATGCTAATAATTAGTTACTTAAGTATGTTTAAGATTTTGTCATTTGAGTTAATTAGATGAATTAAATTTATTTATAAACTTATAAAAATTAACTTCACCAACTTTGTATTTGTAATAAATCATATATAATTGTTTATAATGAACTACACTATTTATATTATATTTTCTAATTTCTAACCTCATCTAGAATGTTAAACACGCAAATCATTTACGCACACGCGTATGTATATTATGACTCACAATTACAAGAATTCAAACTGTATCCATTACATTGGAAGAGTTCCATTTGATCCTTTTAAATACTCAAGATGTTCTCATTACAAAGTAATGATAATAATAATTAAAAAAAAAAAAAAAACCTAGAAGAAATAATAAAAATGAAGTTATACGAGTTGATACTAGCCTATACGAGTCAAGACATGTTTGTACAAGTTTGGTTCCTTTAATAAATGAGTTAGCTTGATTCATTTATTAAATAAATCGAACTCGAGTTGTGTTTATACAAGTTGAGCTTGAGCTATTTATGAATAGTTCAATTCATTTACAGCCCTAGGTGACCCTACTTTGTTTTAATAATATAGTGAAAAAGCTGCTCGCTTCCATGGATGAAGGCATAATCCCGAACCACGTAATTTTTTTTCAACGAATTGCTTAGTTCAACATGGACTAACATGCTTCACCCATTTGGAACATATTTTCACTTTGTTGATTTCGTATTATTATTTTCGTGATAGCATCATTGTTCCTCGAAACCTGAAAGTACATTTTAGTCCGTGTGTAGTCTTGGCCTTCATTTCGGTGGCTCATTATGTACCAATGCACTGCTTTCTTGCAGGACATGGCTAGAGTATCATACCATTTTGTTAGAGGAAACAACCCAAAGAAGTTTGCTTCTGTTCTAGTAAATTTTATGGGAAAGGTTAGTGTCCTTACTCTTTATCTTTCATTTTCATGAATATTACTAATAAGATGCTGAGGTACCAAAGATTATACCATCCATACTTTTTGTGTTGAAACATGATGTGGCATCCCAGCTATATTATTTGGTTTCACTTTTTAAATATTTCATTACATTTTATTGTTGAAATTACAATTTACTTTCTTGATTGTCTTCTTAGTCTTAAATAAAAATTTTGAGTTATTCATCAAAGTGATTCATGCTGAAAACCAATATGCAAATTTCTTGAAATGTGCCCATCTAACAGAACTTATAATTAATAATTGGATATCTTGAGCAAGCTACTATCTGTATCAGCTTCACCATAATATTTCCTTTTTTGTTTTTGGTTGGATAGTCTTTTATTCAATTAATTTAGTTCTCAACTTTGCAGTGTTATCCAGGTGAAGATGATTTGGCCATTGCACGGGCAATTTTAATGTAAGAACACTCAAGAACTCGATACTTGAGTTGTGATTGACTAGTATCATTATTCATTAATATCCTTTTTGAAGGATGCTCAAAATTGGGAATTACGTAAAGAAAGCATGCTTCATATACTTGATAATAATTGCACAATATTGAGTTCCTCCCCTGGCTAGCCCCTCTTCCTTGTTTATTTATGTACTTTTTAAATTCCACAATGAGGTACTGAGTTTCGAAACCTATTAAACATTTTTGTTATTTTCATGATAGGTATTTATCTGCAGGTAATCTGAGAGATGCTAACTGTCTCATGGATGAGATAAAGAAACAAGTGGAATCTAAGCAGCTTGAGTTTCCCCAATCAGATCTGATCCAGTTCATCATCTATCTTTTGCAAACGTAAGTTGTATTTTATTTTTCCTTTATATCAAGTCAGTATTAGTACAAGCTGCAGAGGATGGATGCATTCCTTTAGTGCCAGCTCAATGAAGTTGGTATGCAATGCAGGGTCGCTGTACAGTTTGGAATATGTTGATATGACGGCTCTATTATTCAAATGCTGGCATTTTTTCAAGTGTGCTCAGTATGATAATTGTTTTATTAACCTCCCTTCCTCAAAAAGAAAATGTCAATAAATAAAAATCAAGTTAGATCATTCGTGAGATAAACAGAAATACTACTTAAATAAGTAATAAAAAATAAAAAATTGAGATATGAATATAATTGTTGGAGAAATCAGGAAATTTCTCTATTCTTGTGTTCTGTTGGGGAATTACTAAACTTGTGGAATAACAAAAGAAATAAGTAAAGAAAAGATAAATTTGATATGTTTTACTATGTCATCACTGAAACAAAATTTATAACAGATGTGAATCTCTGATTCATAATCTGTAGTGCCTATATCTTTAAATGGTGATGACTGGAGAGACATTACATTCAAACTTCAAGTCTTTGTCCTGCTTCTGCTCCAACTATTTTTTCCATGCACGCTTTTAGTGAAACATTGGTGCTCAACATTAGCCATACTTTCTGCTTCGATTGTGATTTTAGAGAGGTTTGGTATGAGGATCATTGATTAATCCAAATATTCTTTCCAATCCAGATTGCAGAGAGATGCTCTGCCTCTTTTTAATATGTTGAAAACAAATTACAAGACAAGCATAGAAAGGGATCCTGCATTTAATGAGGTGTGCATTTTCTCTATTGATTCCAATTTCTTGATTTTTAAGAATACATCTCCTACTAGATATAAAGAGTTATGCCCTATTTTGCGATCTGTCAATTTTATATTGTCTGAGTTCTGAGTGAATGAGCTATTGGCATTTTTGCTTGATTTTATTTTACTTTATACTTAATTCTTTTGGCCTAACTTTGTGTTAATTCTAACATGAAGATTATGGTTTATAGTTGCTAGATGAAATTGCTGAGAAGTTCTATGGAGTGCGGCGTAGAAATCCCCTGCAAGGGGTGTTTGGGGATATCTTCAAGGTATTATTCATTACCTTGAAGTGATTCTTCTATGGGTTAATTATATTTTTCCACTCTAAATTATCCAGACAATTGTAGTGTATCTATAAACTATAAAACTTTAAAACCAACCCCTTTGTTTTAGAAAAATTTGCATTGCCCCCCTACCGTTCAAAGAATGAAATATTTCATTAAATAGATGATCTGCGAAGGAAAGAAACTATTTGTGAATATCTGAATACCTTGTGCTCATGCAGGGTGCCATTTTTAAATTTTTTTTTTCCCACCCCCCCTTTTTATCTGGCTTTGTATTAGTTCTCTTTTCCTTTTTCTCTCTTTCTTAAGATGGTAGAGAAGGGGGAAAAAGGCTTTTTGTTTGAATAATAAAAAATATTTATTGAGATGCTGATATTTATTGTGCAGTTGATGGGAGGTGAATAGCAATGTGACACAAGTTCAATCACTCTCTACCTTTGTGATCCTGCAACTACCTTTGCTGTGCCTTCAAAAGGAGTAATTGATCCGTATGGCTCTTCTTGCCCATTTTTTTTTAGTGTTTCTGGGTTTCTAGTGATTGTAATTTTATTTTCTTCAGTGAGGAGAAAGACTTCCATTATTTTTTATCCCAACTGTATCCTTGCTTACTACACAAAAGTCTATACTCTGGGCTTTTATTATTGATAGATTATTTGAATTATACCCATGTTTCTGGCTGCTACATTATCTTGATATTCTAGCAAATGTGTCTTACCCAGCTTCCATACCCCACCCACAAAAGACCATGTGTGGGTTATTCAGCTTTCATCTATCTGCATGCTTTGCCAGAGGTTAATTAAGAGGGTTTTGCCCATTTAAGGGATGAGAATGTCCTTAAGAAGTTGGTAGAAGAGTAATACTAAATGGGTAATTCTAAGAGTCTCTCTAAAAATGATGTGGCTTTTAAATTCACCATTTAATCAAAATTTAATAGTGATTTATCACAAATCAAATGGTGATTTTAAAAACTATATCATTTTTTGAGGGACGCAAGGGAGACTTCTAGCATTACTTGTGCTAAATACTACACTTCTAGCATTACTTGTACTGAATACTACACTTCTATTCAATAGGGTTGATGTGGCAGTGTTTATCAGCCATTTTTAATGACTAATGGACACTGCCACATCAACCCATTGAGATAGAGGTGGGATGAGAGTGTAGTATGTGGCATTACTTGCAGTAAAAAGAAAGACCATGCTGCTTCCACCTTTTTTTTTTCTTGATGAGGGGAGATAATAGAAAAGTTGTAGGGGATCCTTTCCACTAACTAGAGGTAGATTCAGCAAAAGAAAAATAGAGGGAATATTTTCGAAAAAATGTGCTAAATTGTAAGTACAGAAATTTGCGCTTTCGTGAACCTTAGAAGTTGACTAGCTATTGAGGGAGGTTAGCAAATCAAAGATGTCTGAAACTAATGTGGAGATCATCCAATCTAATGTAAGGTGACTCTATTGGAGGTCAAGAACTATGGTTAGAGAGTCACTTTCTAGGATTATGTTCTCTATCTTAAGATCAATGGTCAAGTTAACTGTAAAATCTCTTCGAAAAAAAACAGAAAAAGAAAAGTTAACTACAAAACATTTAAATCACAAGTGGGCTGCTAGAAGGTGGTTGCGGGGCTCATCTACTCAGGCAAATTAAGATGCGGAACTTACCTGCCTAAAATAGGTGGGTTTTACAACCATTCTTTCTTAGGTTATTTGAATTTTTGTAAAATTCACAATTAAATAACAAAGAATCCCAATCTAATGTGATAGAGTCTTAGGACCTTTTTCAAGTGTTAGCGTCTAAGGACCTTTTTCAAATGTTCTAGGCTTAGAATACTCATAATAAGCTCTTTATATTTTTTGTTTGTTTTTTTTTTTTCCTACATTTTTAAAAAAATTCACAAAAATTACCATTTAACAAGTTCTTTATCGCATATTAACTTTAACATTTGCCAATAACCCAATTTACATTCAAATAGCAAAAAAAATGAATGTTATAATTTTTTTAACATTAGTTTTTGCCTCGAGTTTAAAGCGTTTGGCTTAAATTGAATTTAATGCATTAAAGCTTTTGATAGTTAACTTTATCAATAAAATATAGTATTTATTTAAAGTAGATAATCATTTATAGAGTTTATTGTTTAATAATTTAAAAAGTAACTAGCTAAATCAATAAAATTAAATTAAAAAAAAAAAAAATTAAAGACCTTATTATGATTGGTCACTCAAAGGCAATCCGTTGAAAAAAAAAATAAAATAAATTCACAAGTGGCATTATAGCCGTTGAAACGTTCCCTTCTTATCTTCAATCATTTTTAAATAATATGATTACATCACAATATCAAATCACCTTTTTTGGGTGAATGGCTAATATTTTTTCTCGTTTATCTTAACCGAAAGTGTACTTAGTGTGTAGGCACCGCCAACGGTAGTAATTTCTCCACAATCCAAATATGTAATTTTCAAATGATAACATCACCCATCAATTTTCAAATTTTTTTCCTACTATATATCACACCATTATTTTAGTGTGTTGATAGAATACTGTCGATTCACCGTTAGATCATTCGTTGTTAAAATAATGTTAATAAAAAAATAAAAAATGAATCGTTAATATTCAAAATGAACGGTTTAAATTTAGCCACATAAGGAACAATAATAATAACAATAAAAAAGACATAAAAGAATCAAAAGAAGTTAATGGCTCGCTGTCAAAGGAGTGGTTTGTGATCTAATAGTGTAGTCGGGACAGATCAACCGTCGCTTCAAATGTTGAGCAGGTGGTTGGGTGGTCGGTCATCTCAAGAGTGTTACTAGAGTATCTCGGAAAGTGATTGTTCATTTCAAAAGTTTTTTAGAATGGTCGGTCACTCTTCAAAGAGTAAAGTAGTGGTAACAGATCACCTCCAAATGGTGGTCCGAGCACTTTATTTTTGTTTTTATTTTAATTTTTAATTTTAATTTTAAGGATTTACGTGGCTCAATAGAAGTCCTTTATTTTGAAAGAAGAACCTAATAAATCTTTGTAATTACAAATAAGCCGATGATATAATTTTGAGAAAGTAAAAGGCTAAAAGCTCAAAGGAAATGTCGGCATCAGGAACGTGGCCCACGTGGCGTATGAAGGATGCGTCGGACCAAAAATAAAAGAAAAAGAAGGTTGAAAAGACATGACGTTGCAAATTGAGGTTGGGCCCCGCCATTCACATGGCCGCATCTTCAAGCACCACATGCTATCTATTCCTCCTTTCTTTTTTATTTCCATTTTTCTTCCTTTTTAATCATTCATTTAATTATTTCCATTTGTTTCTCCATCTATGCTAGATTCTCTTATTTGCTGCATTTGCTGTTCACTAATATATTATTTAGAGATGTACACGTGGACATGGACGTGAACGCTGATGCGATTATTTGTGATATTTGTATCTGCATTTGTAAAATATGGATTTCATTTTTAAATATTCATGTAATATTTTTGTTAACTGCATCCGTGCAATTATTGCGGTTATTATTTGCTAATTCGCATATTAGATAATATATTTTTTGAGCATATTTTAGTCTTTTGATCTTTACGATGACATATTTTAAACGATTTTGAAGATAATTATGCCGATTTTTAGTGTTCTGAGTTTGTTTTAATTTTTTAAGCTCTAATATATTGATTTCACATTAGTTTTATTTTTTTTGTCCAAGTGTTACACGCGAAAGCAACAAAATCAATCAAATCAGTGTATATATAACCTATATCTAATTCGAAACGACGTCATTTTAGTGAATTTATTTTATATATATATAAGGGTATGCG
Source organism: Alnus glutinosa (assembly GCF_958979055.1). Lineage (NCBI taxonomy): Eukaryota > Viridiplantae > Streptophyta > Magnoliopsida > Fagales > Betulaceae > Alnus > Alnus glutinosa. The sequence goes on along the minus strand of NC_084889.1, from coordinate 28,205,253 downwards.
GAACCACATACCTTAAAACTGCTATCCGCATCTGCATATGCGGATAGTGGTTTTTTCTAACTGTATCTGCATCCGTATGTGTAGATAGTGGATAGTTATGAATAATGAATGCGGCGGTTAGTATCCGCCCACATATACAACTATAATATTATTATAGTACTAATTAGACGATTAAATTCACAAATTATTATTTTTCAATCATTTTAAGATTTTTAAAATAAGTTGTGATTTTTTAACATGATATCAAGTAGAAGGCAACTCCATGTGTGTAATTTCAAACTTGAAGAAGGAGGGACCTTGCTAGAGTGGATGTGGCCAGTTGATCTTTGATACGAAGCTCATTCTTTCTCGTTTATCTTATTATGGTGTTCAACATGTTAACAGGGATGCCAATAGAGCGGCTCATTATATGGCTAAATTTGCTCTTTCTTAATTGTTAGATAAATTTTGCGTAGAGGCATGCCCCTCTGTCATCCAGAGTATTGTACTTGCGGAACAAGCGGAAGACTCCTAAGAGCATAAAACATAATATTTAACAAACATTATAATTTTTCCTATCAAAAAAGCTAAAACATAAGGGTATAAAAATTGATACATTCAAACACGTGAAAGTGGAATAGAGATATTGCACCTAACAGTCCACTTTCATGGGTTTTAGGTACAAGTAGTGCTGTAGTGTCATAAATAACACATAGGTCTAAATAAATTGAATAAACATTTCTATTTATAAGATGCTTGATATATATATATATATATATATATTTTCTTGACATTTTTAAACGAAAATTCATTCTAAAGGCAATCCCTTTAAATCCTACCCAATAACCCTTGAATTATTATCTTTAAGAACCAAGAAGGGCTTTCTTCATATACTAGAAGACTAAAAATATTAACTTAATTTTATTAATTAAAATAACTGAGGACAACAAAAATTTATTTCAACACTAATTAAAACAAACCAAAACAGTTTAATTTTAACAATATTAAATTAGTACAATGATTTTTTTGGGGCAAATTGATCTCGTTTGAAAAGCTAAACCAAATTTAGAAATAAAGATAAGACGAAGCTCAATTCAATTAAGCTATACAATAAATAAATTAGTCAAATTTAAATAATTAGGATTCAGATTTCGAACGATTTTTTTTTTTTTTTTTTTGAATTGTTAACAATTCAGACCGTAAATATGAGAGCCCTATAAAACACTTATTCGAATAAAAAGGCAGCCTGTCAAAGGCTTGTCCAAATCTTTCGCATTTCAAATTCAGTTTTACTTTCTTTTTTTTTAAAAAAAAAAACTTGAAATTAAATTTAAATTATTAAAAAAATTGTAATACATATGCTGTAATGAGTAATGATTCACAGGAAGTGATCATTGCACTTTTTGTGCACAACAATAATACAACACCAAGGCACATTGGGGTAGGACCCAATGTGTAGGCTCCACCCCAATGTGCCTCAGTGTTGTGTCATTGTTGTACATTGCGAGTGTTTTAATCATTTCCTATGATTCACTACCACCTTAATATACAACTTTTTCACCACATTGTCTATGTGGCAATGTGGTCCCTCACCTTAATTTATTGAGAAATGATCCCTACACTCATTTCTCACAACAGCCCCACAACAAGCTGACGTGGCTGGTACTATTTTATTTTTTTTTACAAAAAGAAATAAAAACAAAACAAAAAAATAATAAAATATTACCAGCCACGTCAGCTTGTTGTAGGGCTGTTGTAAGAAATGAGTGTAGGGATCATTTTTCTAATTTATTTTTAAAAAATAAAAAAACTCAAAAAGTAGTGGGTGTGGCAAGGTGGTGAAAAGTTATAAAAAAACTCAAAAAGTAGTGAGGGACCACCTTGCCTCATAGGTAAAGTTGTAAAAAATTATATATTTGGATGGCATTGAATTATTACTCATGTCGTAATATATATATAAAATAATTTTTTATTTTTTACGGCTAAATCCACGGTTTATTACCCTAGCCGCCAGGCAGAAACAAATGTTTTAGCCACGCGGCGCGATCCAATTGGGTGTTCAGACATTTTCTCCGCGTCACTCGTCTCGCCACCTGACACGCCCACATTTTCCTCGTGAAGCGTTCGCGCGGGCGCACAAACTCTCACGGCGCGCAAAATAAAATCAAAGAAGAAGATAATTCTAACGAGGCTCGCCACGTGTCAGACCGGCCGCCACATAATCAAACCTCAAGAGCCTACGACCCACCAGTCCCGAGGTTCGCTAGCGCACGTGGTCGCTGATAGCCAACCCCGGTCCCCTCTCACCGGACCCACCGGTCACCATCAACCCCACTCAAAAAAGTATCTTGTCCATCCGACGGTCCAGATTTCGCATAGGGTATTATTCAAGAAGCTCGCATATTTCACAAGCTCCACTCTCTTTCTGTGTTGGACAATGCAAGCATTTTCCCACATGGTTGAAACTTTGCTTTTATGCGGCCTTTCTTTGGGTTTTTATAGTACTCTTGGTTGAATATTTGGTGGGTGAAGCTGCTTTCTGTGGGTTTTGAGAGAGAGAGAGAGAGAGAGAGATGGAGAGGGACTTTCTGGGTTTGAGCTCCAAAAATGTTTCAAAAACGGTGAAAGAGGAGGCCAACGATGATTCTAGTAAGTCAGGTATGGCTGCCCTGTTTTCTTTTCAAGTTTGCTCCTTTTGGTGCTTGTTGTAGCTCGTTTTAGTTTGCAATGAGTTTTTGAGCCTTTTTCTCTCTGTTTGGTTGCTTGGAGAACTTGGGAAAGGAACGAAATTATGATCTTGAGCTTTAGTTTTTCCTTATGGGTTAATAGTTTGAGGCTGAAATAACATGGAGAAGGCAATTTTTGATTTGAAAATCTTGGGGTATAAGTGTATTCAGCATAAGGTACAAATACTTAATTTATGGCGGGCTTTGGTTTGTTGAGCATCATAAATAGTGAAAAAAAACAGAAACCAATATTTTGGGTCCATGGTACCAGCATGTACAGCGTAAGGTACAAGTACTTCAGGGCGGACCTGGGTTCTTGATGGTCCCTTTTCTTGTTGTTCAAGGATCTTGAATATCTTTTTAATGAGTCGTAGAAAATAAATAGTTATATTCCTGTTTTATATATTTTTAAATGCTAATTTGCGCTGGCCGCTGGGGTCTTAACTGTGGGTCATCAATGAGAAAAGTAAGCAGTTGGAGAGTTGGTTGGTTGTAGAGACATTTTTGTGTGAGATATGTTATTTACGTAACTTTTATACAACAATTGAACAGTAATATTGACTAGCATTTTTTAAAAAATAATAATAAAAAAATGTTGGACATATCAGCATTGTTGCGAATATTTATTGTTTCTTGTCTTTGTAATGTAAAGAAGACTTTGGTTTTATTTAAGATAACGGCTCGAAACTTGCTCACACGGGTCATAATTGGAGTCATGTCAGCCACTAAAAAAAATTTAGCACCCTCCAATTACATGTCCTTTGGGGGCACTAGTCCCAAAAATTTTAGAACTCTCTTTAAATTTTATGTTTTTTTAATTATGAGTTCGACCCCAAAATAAATTTTTTACCCTAAAATAATCTTCTTCTGTTTTAGTTATGTCCCCTCTCATCTAAAAATTCAATGTCTTATTTTTTAATATTAAAAATTTTCTTTTCCTGCTTTTGCTTGTTGCGTGGGGGATAGGACCATGTGTGCTTGGTAGTTGGTAACATGCGCATGAAGTGCTTATAAAAAAGAGCATAGTTTATTATCCTAAACAGGAATGCCCTATTAAATTTAATGTGTCACATTGGGTTGCCTATAAAAAAGAGCATAATTTATTATCCTAAACAGGAATGCCTAGCCAGATGCAACAAGTTTATAGTAAATTATTTATCTGTTAAAGAAAGATTGTAATAATATATTCTAAAATAAAATTATTGTGCTCTTTTGTATAGTAAAATGGAGTTAAATAATGCTTGTGATCACAAGGAGTTAGTGATTCTTTGTTTTATAGTTTTTAAATTTACTCTTCTGAAAAGTAATACCTGGACAGGTGCTACTGGCATTTACAATAAAATACTCCCAAAGAAACGTTTGTTATAAACTATAATATAATAGCATAGTTTACCATGCAGTCTTTGCTCCTTATTACAATGCGTGAAGCTCAATGTTCTTCTTACCAATTTTTTAAGGTGTTTTGGCGATATTCAGTTCATTAAGGTTGATCATAGTCTTTGAGGTCATATTTTGTTTTCTTGCTCTTTGGCCGAATAGTAATATAAAGTAAGTAGACAATGTGCTGTACTCTTTTTTGTTTGTAATGAACTTTTCTTGTTAAAGATTTCTTTTGTTAATGATAGTTTAATCTTACTTTTTAAATTTTTTGTTGCAAGAACACGTTGCGAATATTCGACTCTGTTACTTATACTTACCTTGTAAGAGAATCAAGATTCTTGTTGGCACAGTGTTGTAGATGCCATTAATTTAATGCTCTTTTGGGACATAAAGTATATCAAGTTGCCACTTTTAAAATTTGAGGTATTCAAGGAATTTGTTATCAGTATGATAAAATTAAGGAAACGCTGGATTTTTGCATATTTATAGCATATCTGTAGTTCACTTGTGGTTTCTAATCATTCACATTACTTAATTACTTGGGCATCGCTTTCCATTTTCTTTGATTTTTCCAGCAGTGCTGAGAGGTTCAGGGATGCAGTGGTCATTCTCAAACAAGCTTTCTGCCGTTCCTCAGTTTCTGTCTTTCAGGGATGCTCAAGAAGATAGGTCCAGAAAGATTGTCCATGATCCAGTAGCATCATCTGGATTTATGAATATTTCAGCTGCTGATGTTTTTGAATCTAGCCAGAAACCATATTCTGGTGTAATCCAGGTTTTTTCTTTTGCTCTCTCTCTCTCTCTCTCTCTCTCTCTCTCTCTCTCTCTCTCTCTCTCTCTCTCCCTTATAATTTCCCTCATGTTTTTTAGATTAAGAATAGTTATTTCAAATTATCTCCCTGCTTAAAACAAGTGAAGTTAATCTTGAAATAAAATAATCAAAGGTTGTATACCTATACCCTGTCTTCATATGTTAGGACTTGTGAACACTACTGTCAGTTTTGTGAATTGCTGAATGCTGATGATGTTGGTTGGAGTTTGAACCTTTTTCTGATGCAATATATGCTCTAGGTTGTTTGGTTCTGTATGAACTGATTTTTTCTCAATCTTATCTTGTACTGTTTTAGAGGAACTTGATTGTTGATAAGCAAGTGGGGAATCACTATGCAATGAAAGTCCATCCTCTACAACACCATGATGCACATTCGGTTCATCGCCCCCAAGAAGTGAGAATATTCCCAGGCTACAATCAACAAAATCAAACGAGTACGGTTGCTTTGGGCACTACTGTTCTCCAATCTCATCTTGCTCCCACAGGCCAGAACATGGTTGGTTCTACCATAAAACCACAACCTCTTAGAGTTGTAGCCCCTGCTTCTTTTCTTCCATCTACTGGTTCCGTTGTTGGCACCACTGATCTCAGGTATTTAAGTATCGAGTATTATCATATTTGCGATTCTAATGAGAAAACTACTAACGATACTAAATCAAAACTATTATTTTATAAGGATATGGAGAAGCTCAATTGAAATTGATCTTTTGTAGGAGCCCTTCCAAATCCTCTGGGGCACCTGCTCAGCTGACCATCTTTTATGCTGGTTCAGTGAATGTTTATAATGATGTTACTCCTGAAAGGGTAATCTATGTTTCAACGCATTTTCTGGTCCCTTTGTTAAGCTCAGCGTGGAACTTTTTTTTTTCTTTTTCATTTTTTAATTCCTTATTTCTCTACACAGGCTCAGGCTATTATGTTACTGGCTGGACAAGGGTCTTCTTCAACACATAGTCACACACTTTCAACAGCTCAAGTGCCTTCCCCATGTAATGGTTTGATTAAAAATCAGTCCCATACCATAATGCTGTTGCCAGGGCTCCTGAACCCTCTCACATCGCAAGCGTGTTCTCAGTCTGGTGTAGGAACAAGTAGCACCAATGAATTAGCGACAGTCAAACCAACTAGAGCTTCACCATTTTCTACTAACACTTCAGAGCCCCCTAAAGTGGTCAATCTGGCAGAATCCGCAGCAACAACCTTAATTCCAACAGGTACGTATAACTTTGTTCTATGTACAGTATATGCCTTGGCTTCTTGATTCATTGTCGAAGTTATAAAACGTATAATTGATACCCTGCTTTATAAACAATACGATTGATACATGTGTAACTGAACCTTTGTTTTGTGATCACAGTGGCTTTGCCTCAAGCACGCAAAGCATCCTTAGCTCGATTTTTGGAGAAGCGCAAGGAAAGGTAATTACTAGTTTGCTTTTCCTTTTCAGACTGAATTTTTATAATTTTATCGGTCCATTTTGAGATTTATTCGACCATGAGAAACTTACCTAACTGTTGTTAGTTGCCCCCAGTGCATATGAGTAGGTGTTAGATGTTAAGTAACTATGTTACAATTTTCATTTGCTAGCCCGGGCCTTGGAACTGTAAAATTTAGCTCATTACTTGTTGGAACCGGTTCTGAAATGAAGTTGGTCCGGGGGTGTCCATAATTTCTACAGACCCTTACGGATGTTCTTTTAGATTTACTCAGCTGTCACCTACATTCCAATATATTAGGGATACTGCCGGTGAACGATGAATTGGGATTGACCACAAAATGGCTGATTCAGTGTCCATGAGCCTTTCAAAAGGTTCTGTTAGCCTTTTGGGTTCTTTTTTTCTTAGATTGAATTCTCCATTGATTCTTTTTGGGTGACGCTTCGTTGAGATCAAATAAAGTTGGTCAACCTGCTCGAGTTTTAGCAAAAGCCGCTCTCTGGGACCGTATCGATTGATTGGAAGGTTTGAAAGAGAACGGTTAATCCCAATTCAGGTTTAATAGTACATAAATCAAGTTAGACATCCTGAAAAAATGGTGTTTAATGATGGAGAGGTTGTTCACTAATTATATTATAAATTCTCCATTGTGTTGAGAATTGGAGCTTCTGAGCTTTAAAATTTTGTTTGTGTATATTCAGGGTGATGTACACCTCGCCATACAATGTCAGCCAGAAATCTGATGGTTCCTGTCCTTTCACAGCAACCAATTAGCCAAGAAATAGAGAAGCAAAGAAGAGATGTCTTCATTGACAGTGAATTTTGTTTTTTATTTTGAGCTCAATTCTTTTCACCCCAAGTTTTAGATGAATTATTAGTTGTACTATTCTAGTTTTTTTTTTTTTTTTTTTTTTTTTTTTTTTTTTTAATTTATTGAAATTAGGAATGAAGCCATTCTGTGCCTATAACTTTATGACCAACTTCTTACTCATTATCAAATTCATTATGCTGTAAAATTATTATTTCTTAAATTTGTATGATTTCATCTGCATCCTCCACGTGGGTTGACTTTCAAGTGGAACAAATTTTGGGCAAGTGCAAGTGCAAGTGCATGTCCATGTGTGGAACATGGGAGTACTTCTTAGTAATGATTTCTTGTGTTAATTATTCTATACTCTTTTTTTTTTTTTTTTTTATTCTTTTTTTTTTTTTAGATGCAGAACAGAAATTACAATAAGAAAAAACAAAAAACAGGATCTGGGCAATCCAAAATGAAACCTAAGAAAGAAAGTACGCGGTGACAATGCTTCCGAAGATGCGGGCCAAATGAGTCGTGGCACGGATGCCAAAACTCTGGGTTACTAGTGAAGGTAATATGGGGTGTAGTTTGAGCCACAAGGACCAAAGCTACAATAAGAGGGGTGAACAAGGGGAGAAAACAACTAAGATACCCAGAAACAATCAAACAAAAAATGCAGAAACATAACCCAAAATACAGTATCGGAGGAGGCCAAACTACCGTCAGAAGTCGGACGAAGCGGAGGAGGCTGGTGGAGAGCCGCTGCATCACAAACGGGCAGTGGTGCGTGGAGAACACGCGCCGGCGCAAGGAGCGCGTGAACTGGCGCAAGGAGCGCGTGAACTAGCGCGTGTGTGACACGCACCCTCCAGGAGAGGTCCGTTGGTGACGCAGCAACAGGTGGATCGAAGCTGGGAAGCCATGGAACCTGGTGGAGTGGAGGAAAGAGCGAAAAGGCCTCCTGAAGTTAGTAGATCTAACTTTGAAAAAGTCAGATCTAAAAACTTCAAGATACCGAGGGAACCACAGCTTTGAGCGGAGGGAGGAAGGGGAGACCGAGCCAACAAGGGAGAGACCAGAACCGATGACGTAGCGGGTAGATAGATGCTCCGATGCTCGCCGGAGAGAGTTTGATGGGTATGAGATTGTTGGGTGTGTGAGAAGGCAGGTAGAACGGGAGAAAACTCCCAACCAGGAAGGTGGGTTAAGTGGTAGGGTGAAAGGGTAAGAGTTAGAAGGGAGAAAGGAGGTGGGGAAGCTTCCCTCCCATGGCAGTGACGGTGGGAAGTTGCAGGGGTTCTAGAAAGAAGGCAGAGAGATTTTTTTTTAGAGAGAGATTTTACTTTTCAGTATACTCTATTTTATACTTAACTACCAAACAATCAGGCATATTATTTTAATGAAGACTGGAAAGTTTACAATCATTCATTGAAATCAACATTTGTATTCCTTGCTTGAGCCCTTTAAAAGGTTAAGGTTAAATCATGGGGACTTGATTTAAACTCTCTCTCACTAATATCCAGTTAATTTTTGGGGTACATGGAGATTGATCACCAAGGCATATGATGATTTATTAAAAACCATAAGACAAGCTTGTGATCGTACTGCTTGGTGCTTTGTTTTGAAGTAAAAGTTTTTCTAATGTATTTTGATGTCCCTATGACTTTTTAGATTTGGGTTGCAATATTTTTATATTTGACATAGTCACCCGTCTTTGAACAAGATACTTAGGGCCGGCTCAATAAATTTTGGGGCTTTAGGCGGTTATTTTAAATGAGGCATTCTTTTAAAATTTAAATATTAAATAAAAATAAATTTTTTAATTTTTTTATTATACTTTTATATTAAAATTATTGTTTTCACTTTTGAAATTCAATGTTATATTACTAGTAGCAAGCCTGTATAAATTTTACAGGGGCAAAAATATGTAATATTATATTTTTTGCTAAACATTTTACTACTCAACAAAAAATCTACTTAACTCAAGTTTTTGTGTTTTTTTGACACAATACATAAGTTTTGTTTGACAAAAACGATAAAGTGATATAAGAGGTTAAAAAACAATAATAAAATTAATAACATGACAAGTTTTTGTTGGCAAGCACATTAGAACATGTAGCTGTGGATGACCGATAAAAATAATGAAAAATGTGTGGTTATGACAGGTGGTCTTATCTTGTCTTCACAATAAAGAAAAGAAGGCTGAGCCATTAGTTTCAAACTCAGCGCCATAGATCCAGGAAAAAGAAAAAAAAAAACTTGCAGAGAAAGAAGAAAAAGAAAAAAAGAGTACTCAAGAGTCATAGATCGAGAAAATAGTAGATGAAAATCCTACCATCCATCACGGTGGTCAGCATCTTAGTGTTTGTGTCTTTACCTTGGGTTAATGGGTGCAAAAGTTTGCTGGAAGGAGAGACTGAGTATTAGACGAGCTCAGCGGTCTTTGCCCTCTTACCACCTGGCTGCTGGAAAAAAATTGTATAGCTTTTCAAGAAGTGATTTTGGTAATTTGCTGAAATTACGAGAATGATATTTTTTATTTTTTACTTTCAAATCTGTGTTCCTAGATTGACTGTTAATTTTTCTACGTGGAGTTCTAGAGTCTCTCAAAGGGTGAAATAATGTGCTGTTTTTTGTTTTTTGTGCAAAAGTGTTGTGTTCTTGTGCCTTTAATGATTGATTTTTCTATGGGAGTTGGAGTAAGGGAGAGATAATGCACGTTTTTGTCTTGGTAATCGTTGTTTTTTCAGGCCTTGACGATTGATTTTTTAATAAGAGTTAGTATTCCAAAATAGAGATAATGCACTATTTTTTTTTTTTTTTCTTTAAATAGTTGTTGTGTTGTTTTTTTCAAACTTTGTCTCAGTTTCACGGGGCCTTTTTCCATCTTTTACGGGGTCTCATAGGGCCTTCTTCCGTTCAGGGCCTTAGGCGACCGCCTAAGTCGCCTAGTGGAAGAGCCGGCCCTGAAGATACTTGATGGTTTCCATATGTTAAATTATGTTATGATGTTTTTATTTTTTACTCTGGCTATTATGTGATGTGATGTAGAAATGACTATCTTGTAATACAAGTGACTTAGTCTTCTGTTGTTAGCCGCCTGGCCAAAGGGTCCTAGATCCCTTTGAGCTTATTTACTTGGTAAATAGGTTTGGAGAGGCGCACCGAATTAATTACAAGTTAATTAATATCGGAGGAGTTACAATTGGCCACTGTTTTGTGGACCAAACAAGCCTCGCGCATATCAGCCAAATGCTCTGAGATGGAGAAGAAGGAAAGAAGAGCTGCTCAAGGCTAAAGCACTGCGTAAAAACAAGCGTCGTATGGAGGCTGCTTTTCTCGCATAAGGACCGGTGGTTGGGAAAGGACAAATGAAGACTAAAGAACTAATGATGAAGGGGTTTTGAGACCGTTTGTTGAATGAGGGGTTTGGCCTTTTTTTTTTTTTTTTTTTTTTTTTTTTTTAATTATTGGTTAGCCCTAAGGCCCCCAACTCCAAACACACTAGCTGGAAGGCCCCAGCTCCTACAAAGATCTTCATTAATCTTACTTCTTATAAACCATCTAGACATATTCTTTGCCTTGACCTCCCATTTTATTCTCATTGAGAATTTATTCTTCAGTTTGCAGTTGTTTACCATGTCGTATGCTATTCCTCTCCAATCACAGGTTATAAATGGAGGCACTTAAGCACAATTTACATAACACATCTCTCAAGCACTTTCCTGACCTATCCTTGCTACCTCTATTAATAATATCATCCCATTGTCGAGGAGGATATGCTATAAAGCACAAACGAATAGCATCCAACTAGATTCTCTTACAAAAACTACAGGCAAAGAACAAATGGTATCTATCCTTAATACAACCATGATAAAAAAAACACAAAGGACATTACCTCCAAACCCCCAACTGAGCAATCTAATCCCAGTAGAATGGTTATCCCGAGCAGCTAACTACAAAATTAAAGCCTGTCGAGGAATTGCCATGGAGAACTAAACCAAGCTCCATCATTCAACAATTTGTTGTTTATGCCGCATAAGCTCCCAAGAAGCAGCACAATTATGTTATTCGTCTACTTTAACCCTTTGGTTTTGGGGTAGAATTCCATTTCTGAACCTAAAGCCACCAAACTACTTCTAAGCAAATCCTAAAGCCTCAATATGATCCCTAACAGAGTCCTAAACCTCAAGAACATCTTCATGCAACATTGGTTCGTTAAACTATGGACATAACACTAAACCGGTGCTAAACTATTAACAAGGTCAAAACCCAAGCCAGTATGTATAATTATCTACAGATAAGGCCTAAACAGTAAATAAGTAACATGTTATTTCTACAAAAAAATGAACAAGGTCAAGAAGGTTACTGTGTGAAAAGAGCTCATTCCTCCTCTAAAACATTTCTCTCACAAACACAAGGGATATTTTGAGCAAAATGGCATGTAAGTGGGTTGAATGGACATGGGGGTGGGTATTTTTAGAGTTAGGTCGTTTGAAAACACGAATGATTTGGTTATTATACAATTCAGCAGATCATCGAACGTTCGGTCACTTTAGGTCGAGCGTTCAATGTACTATATTACCTAGCAGCCAGCGATTCTGGGTCAGATCAAAAGTTCGATGGTCCCTTCCGACACAAAGCTAATGTTTGAACAATAACTTTTGTCAGATCGTCAAACGTTTGTTGACTAAATATTCAAACTTTTGATGTATCATGGTATCGAACGTTCGGTTAAGGATAGAAAATTATAATTTTTCTCTTATCCAACCCTAAACCTTTATTCACACTGATTAAGTCTTATTTAACCTTAATTAATGTTCAAGGTATTACAAGAACTCGTGATATCTATTTTACAATGAATATAGCTTGTTTCGTCATTGTGGTATCTGGGTATGGGTTAGATTAGTTCGTGTGATTATTTGATACGAAGTACAAAGAATATACATAGAAATGAAAAACCCAGAAAGAGTAAAGGTACATCACGCCACCTTTGACTGTGATCTAGTTCGTGGAGCCTTATTTGTATGAGTCGTCCACCAACAATGTTAGCAGTCACCACTTGAGGTTGGACCGTGCGTCCCAGCAAGTGATTCTGATGAATATGCCTACAAGACCCTGTGACATGTAGAATACATTGTAGCTAATCCATTTTATATCCGAAATGGATTGAGACTTGGTAAAGAGATTCCCAATATCTTCAAATTTGTACTTTGAGAAGATGGCTCATGAAGAGATTTTTTAGCCAGTTGTATTATGGAAATGAATCTTCAGTGTACGAGCTTGTGGAATGAAGGAAAAGACGGAGAGGAATAGCTTCTGAAATTGCAAGCAGAATAGAAGCAAGCTTCACTACCCTAAGGTTGTTGTGGTAAGGGTGAGGAAGAGTAATCATTGACATGTTTCACCTGCCTTCAAGATTTTGTATAGGGCTTGAAAGATTTTTTTGCATGAATTTCAAGGGAGGAGTTGCGGGAGGGGGTGTGAGGGTTTGAATAGTAAATTTATGTCAGGGGCTTATCACATGCTTCACAGGCCTCCAAATTTTTTTACAAGGTTTCACAAGATTGCAGGACTTTCAAAGAAGGAGTTGCATGCGTGGGGGGGGGGGGGGGGGGTGGGGGAGAAAGAGAGAGAGCAAGTTCAAAAAGTCAAGCTTAAAAGTATAATTGTGGCAAAGAGTAGGTTAGGGCATAGTAGAGATTTTAGCCCAATCATAATTAAGGGTGCCAAAGGCTGAATTTGGGGGCATGTGTATTCAAATCTTGGAAAGACAAACCATAAATGACGCTACAATGAGGGGATTAGGATCCCCTCAGATTTCTTCACTCAGATTTTAAGATCTGAGCCATCCCTTGCATCCAAGGGACAAAAAAGTAGCCACCTCAACTGCCATTTTAAACTTAAAAATAGAATAAAAAATCCAAAACTATCTTAAGATCTCAACCGTTATTTTAATTTAATGGACCAACACATGACAACAACTTTTATTTTTACGAGGCAATGGTTTTTTCCCTCCAAGAAACAAAAACTCTTCTTCCTCACTTCCTTTATCTTCCTCGCAAACATACCAGAGATCCATCATAGGCTTCTTGTTCAAGCTGGAGTGGAGCTTCTACTGTAATGTTGTGCCTTCTCCAACATAGGAGATTAAACTTCACCATCTTGCTTCCCAAGAATCTGGTAAGAATCATAATTTGCTTCGCTTTCTATCACTCACTATGATAAAAACATCGAACACTGTTGGTTGTCTGACCCTTGTTGATTTTCCCTTAGTTTAAAATTATCATTCTTGTTCAGCATTTTATTTGATGAGGGCCAAGTCATTTGGAAAAAAAAAAAAAAAGCATCAGGTAATATTAGGGTGTGATATGAATATATGTGGGGGATTGAATTTTGATGCGTAACTTGTTATGGCTATGCCCTCATTTGTTTTTTTTTTTTTTTGTTTTTTTTTTTCCTTTTAGATAGAGAAGTTTTAGAGAATCTATGTTTGGTTAAGCTTAATACAGGCAATGCCTCTTGGAGTTTGTTTGTTGATTTTCCCTTAATTTAAAATTATCATTTTTGTTTAGCGTTTTATTTGATGAGGTCCAAGTCATTTGGGTAAAAAAAGCATCAGGTAATATTAGGGTGTGATATGAATATATGTGGAGGATTGAATTTTGACGCGTAACCTGATATGCCTATGCCCTCATTTTTTATTTTTTTATTTTTTCCTTTTAGATAGAGTAGTTCAAAAGAATCTATGTTTGGGTAAGCTTAATATAGGCAATGCCTCTTGGAGTTTGGAGTTCGTTTATTGAGGATTCCATTTCAATATCAAGGTGTTTTTTCAAAGGTTATTTCAATTTGTACTATGTACCTATAAAAAATGAAGAATAATAAGGCAACATTTCCATTTGCTTGCTTACAACCACTGTCACGCCCCCGTTTTGGGATATAAGGGGAAACGCGAACTTGAGTGTTAAAAACAAACATTTTAAATGGAAGCGTTCATTTGCAACATATAAATTTAAATCTCCTACTTTATTTTACCTTTCTATTAATAATTCTTTACAAAACCTTGAATTCTCCAAGAGAAACATACTATACAAAATAAAGATTTGATCGGTCTGCAATGATCTATTGCTCTTTGCGAGTTCTACGCGAATACCAAGAAATGACGTCATCTTATTGGGTCATCTGGAAAGGGTTGAGGGAAAAATGGGTGAGTTCGACAACTCAGTAAGGAAAATACAACACCAGGAGAATAAAACATGTTATAAACCTTTATGCCATAATCTTTAGTCATACATAATGACAGATTTATTCTACTTACTGATAAGAATTAAATACACATATGATGAATTGCATACTGTATATTGTTTTACAACCTAAACCAATTGTATGATTGATTTTAATTTATTTTGAATGATTTGAGTATTTTTGAATATATTGAAATTATAATGATCTTTAGAAGTATGAATATGCTATGTGATTTTAGTGTGAGTATAAGTTGGAGATTAAAGCTTTGCATATTATTTAAGAAATGATATGCTAAACTGTTTATGTTTTATAAGAAAGCATGTGTTAAAGCATGATTCGTGATATGAAATGTATTGTTTTAAGGTAGGAGGCATAATCATACGAACAATTAACATAATTTATGAACAAGTGAATGAAGAATATGAATAATGGCATATGAAATTATTAATGATCCAATAAATTCTTTTTATCTGTTTTCTCTTTAATCCTTTCTCTGTGGTTTATCCCTTTATAGACTCTATACCGCCAGTTCCCGTGAGCGGCGCACGTTGGCTTTGTCCAAAGGACCTATAGACTCAGCCTGTCGTCACAGAGAAGAGTCGCCGGGTTGGGGATCTTCCCTAGGTGAAGGCCAACCCCGGCCGGTAGGACATACCGTAATTTGATATGCTTGCCATGCTACCCTATATGGTATTGATCTTAACTGTAGTAGTGCCTCAGGGTTAAACAATTACTGGACATGAACATTTTCTGTAATACTGTAGGCTCTGCTATAACTGTAAACTTTATTTTAAAACTGTAAGGGCCACTTTAATAACTGTAGTCATGTGCAGATTTTTAAACTTTAGATTCTCTTTTCTTTCAACACTGTATTCTTGAATAAAATCATATACTTCGGAATGCTCTATAATCTTAACTTTCAAATGCTCTTTTTCATGACTATAAGTATGCATAATCCATAACTTTGAAAGGCTCTTAATTATAATTGTAATTATGCATAAATCATAACTTTAAAATATGCTCTTAATCATATTTGTGATTTATGCACAAAATTCTTGAACAATAACATATGAGTAATAAAGCTTGGCATTAAAAATCACATAAGTAAACGCTTTGTAAAATTCCCCAACACTTTCTCAAAAGATTTGTAATAAAATCTTGTTGGGGGTTTTTCGGTGTTGTATCCCCTTACCTGGACTTGCCATTAACGTCAGGGTCGAGCTTTTACCTAAATAAAACACGAGAATAAATTTAGCGGAGCGTTCTAAAATTTCGGTTCTAAGACTTAAATTAGATTATCCTATATGTATATTCTATATACAAAATCTCCATCCAATTTACAGCATAACTTATATTCATAAATCAGCATCACTACTTTAATAGACCAAAACTTCAATCCTAAGAAATTTCAACAAAAACACAGCTAACACCCATAGCCAAAGAATCAACTAAAACTATTTTACCCACCAACTAACCAAATCCATAAAATACCCAATCCAAAACCCTCACTCCAAATTATTCTGGAATCCTACTAAAATCATAATAATCATTTACAATTTTAACCCACAATTAACAATCTAAAATACCCATCAAAACACACTTACTTCCAGTTAAGAACAAGGGTCACGAATCCATCCATCCAAATAATTCTAACAAGAAATCAAGCTTCCAATCCACATGGATTCAACCCAAAATTAATAATAATCCTAATCCCAGAAAGTCATCAAACACTCAGTAAATCAACAAGATTAAACTAAGAATTAATCTAGTTTTACAAAACCACTTACTTTGGGGATTTCTCATAAATCCACCGGAAAACCATGCTGAAACAGCCGGAAATCAGTTTTGGAAGTTGCCAGAAAACGCCATGGAGAACCGGGTTCTGGGTCTTTCGGGTTACGGTTCTGTTGGGTTACACACACACACGGGTCACGGGTTGCACGGGTTCAAGGGACTCCGATTTACGGGTCTTCGTGGTTCGGCCAGAAAACATCAGGCCCGTCGGAAATTGGCCTCTGGCCGCCGGAATTTGTGTTTCAGATCACCGGAAACCAAGTCCTGGGGGATTGGGTCTCCACCGGATTTCCTGATTTCCTCTCTGTCTCACAGTTCCTCTGGTTCACCAGAAGTCACGAACGTCTCCCACCATGAACCGCCAGAAGGTCAAACCTCCGGTCTCCCCTGGGTTCGACGGGTTCTCTCTCACGGGTCTCCCGGAACTCTCCTTTAGGGTCTCTTTGTCTCCCTCGGCATCTCTCTCTCAGCAATCTCCCTCTCTCCCGATCTCTGAGTCTTCCTCTCTCTCTGTCTCATCTCGTCTCTACTCTCCCTGTTCTCTCCCTCTCACTCTCTCTCGCTCGGTGGGTCTGCTCGTGCAAGTTTTTCTTTTCTTTTTTTTTTTTTTTTTTTCAACTTATTGGTTAAGTTATTTACTAAATAAGTTATATTTTATTTTATTTAAAAAAAATTTGGGGTATTACAACCACTCCAAGTCTCGAACTTGATAGACGAAAGGATTTGAAATCACAAATAGGAACAAGTTAAGAACTTGGTCGAATATGCAAAATGTAGAAATAACCTGCAATTTGCATATTGTATTCTCCTGTGTTTACTTTGACACTATACCTCTTGCTCTTCTTCCCCTTCTCACAGTTTGATGCTTCTTTTGATGTGTTGGTTATGACATTGCCCGTTCAGTATTTTTCGACATACAACAATTATTTTTGATTTTATTTTGACATATTTTTATTTTTATTTATTAGTTGTTAATGACAGTGATATACTTTTACATACAAAAAAGAAAAAAAGATGTCATTGTGGGAGATTCCTCTCAAAATGTGAATACCTAGATAGATTAGACACCTCAAATTGGTATGGAATTTGATAGTGTAGAGGATGCATGGAAGCATTGGGGAATTTATGAAAAGCAAATGGAGTTTGGTGTGAGGAAACATTTTCAAAACTAAAGTAAGTTAAATGGAAAAGTAACAATAAAGGGATTTGTTCGTTGTAAGGAAGATGCTCGAAGAATAGACATGCGATATCATCTTTACACTTGTCATCGAGATGAAATAAGAACTGGTTTGTCCTGTACGGTTTTTTATTTCATTAGTACGAGAGACTGGAAAGTATAAGGTTTATGAGTTTGTTGCTGGTCATAATCATATTCTGCATCTTGAAGAAACCGCTTATATGATGAGATCGCATCGTAAAATGCCAGAAGTTCAAGCATATGAAATTGATTTAGCATGTGTTTCTGGAATCTCTCTAAAGACAATCCATACACTGATGAGTAGAGAGGCTGGTGGGAGGGCAAATCTTGGATATACTGAGCTTGATCAAAAAAACTATATTCGAACAAGACGGAAAAGAAATTTGATCTATGGTGAAGCAGGTAGCTTATTGAAGTACTTTCAAGAACAAATTAATAAAAATCCATCATTCCATTTTGTAGTCCAATTAGATACTGATGAAAAAATTACTAACATTTTTTGGGCTGATGCAAGAATGATCGCTAACTATGCCTATTTTGGTGACGTAATGACTTTTGATACTACATTCGACACTAATAAAGAATTGAGACCCCTAGCTATCTTTACTGGTTTTAATCACCATAGAGGAGTTGTGATTTTTGGGGTTGTATTTCTTTATGATGAAATGGTAGAGTCATTCAAATGGTTTTTTGAAAGTTTCTTAAATGCACATGCGGGTAAAAAATCTTGATTGATCTTTACAAATCAAGATGCTGTAATGGAAAAGGTATTAACTGAAGTGATGCCAGAAACCTGGCATGGATTATGTACTTTGCACATAATGCAAAATGGTATCAAGCATTTTGGGAATTTCATGAAAGGTGGTTCTCATTTCCTATGAGACTTTAAATCTTGTATCTTTGAGTATGAGGATGATGCTGAATTTCAAAATGCTTGGGATGAAATGATTCAGAAGTATAACATCGAATCAGTTAGTTGATTGGTTGGTATATACAAATTGAAGATAAAATGGGCCAGGTGCCACATGAAAAATGCATTTCTTTGGGAGTGCGAAGTACTCAACTCAGTGAGAGCTTGAATGGTGACTTGAAAGCTTTCTTAAAATCAAGCTTGGGTATATTGGAATTTTTTCAGCATTTCGAGCGGGTGGTAGAGTAAAAACAACATAAGGAATTGGAGACTGAATTTAATGCTTGAGAAAAATTGCCTACATTGGGATTGAAGAATTCCCATTTGTTGAAGCAAGCATCACAAACATATACTCTTGTGATATTCAAAAAATTTCATGATGAGTATGACTATGCATCAGCATCATTAATAAAACATCACAATGATAGCCAAGTAGTGCATGAATATATTGTTGGGATTTTCAATGAAGGTAGAGAGTATAAAGCAGTTTGTGACCATGTCAATAAGATAATTTCATGTAGTTGTATGAAGTTCGAAACATTTGGGATTTTATGTTGTCATGCTTTAAATTTTTTTTGACTTACTTGATATAAAGATAATTCCTGATACATATATTTTGAAGAGATGGACAAGAGAAGTAAAGAGTGAATGCATCTTAAATACTACAACGAGGAATGTGGAAGAGAATAGGAATTTAAATGATACATAACGTTATAGAAGATTGTATCCAATGTTAGTGGAATTAGCCATTGAAGCAGCTGACAATGAAGATGGTGAAGATGCATGTGCTTTTGTAAAGAAGATGGTAAAAGAAATGAAACAGAAAGTTTAAAATATTGAAAAAGGTTCGAGTGCTGCTCTTGATAATGAAGATCAATTGTTATAGTCAAATGTCAATGAAATTGTAAATCATAGCTAATTCGTTGAGAAATTACTTGAAACAGTCAAAGGGTTTAAGAAGATTCAAGATTTTTCGAAAAACGTTAGGACGGTCCCTTGTGTTGTCCGAACGATATTGTCCCAACGATTTAAACCGTCCCAAAAATATTGTCCAAACTATTTGAATACCGTTCGAACGGTATTATTGGGCAACATGCAAAACCGAAGATGAATAACCCTAAAAGCTATTTCAAATCCTCTCTTTCACCAAAAGCCTCCCATAAACGTTAAATTCATCCAAATCCACCCAAAATCTATGCAAACATTTAAAGTAAGGGTGTACATGCTGGCAGATATTAACTGTCCACATCCGCTATTTGCTATCCAGACATGCGGATGTGGATGCGATTAGCAAAAACTATTATCCGCATATACGGATGCAGATAGTGGTTTTAGGGTATGCGAGTGTGATTATTAACCAAATTCGCATACCTTTTATATATAATACATAATTTGTATATTTCTTTTCTATATTATATTTAATAAAAATTCACCATAACAACTTCATTTTGATGTTTAATACCAAAATGATGTCGTTTTGGATTAGGTATATGTTATGTTTATATTGGTTGGGTTGGCGTTGTTTTCTCATGTAAGTTTATAACACTTGACAAAAAGGCAAAAATAACGAAAAACCAATATATTTTTAAAAGATTATAGCTTAAAAAAGAAGAAGTTTAAAATACTAAAAATCGGCTTAAATTATTTCAAAAAACGTTTAAAATATGTCATAATAGATACCTAAATAAGGCCCAAAATGCCAATTGCTTAATATCCAGACAATTGATAAGAACCGCAATAACTGCTCATATGCAGATGGTAAAAATATGATGCGGATGTGGATACGAATATCTAAAAGTGATATTCTCATATTACGGACACTATAGTAGTAAATATTACAAATAACCGCATTCATATATACACTAGTAAAGTCACTTTTACGACCCTAGATGCACACTCCTGTTTTTCTAATCAATACAGACTACTGTTGCACGCTTGACCTTTAGGCAAGGATTTCGATTCTCAGGCACAAAAGCCCGCGAATTTATTCAAAGGTAAAGTAACGAATAATACTTTGGTAGGTCAGGTCCGTCGCGACCATCGTACTCTTCACCAACGGCAACGATCCATCCACGTGGCATTGGGACCCGCCATAAACTTTAGACGGTGATTGAGCGTCAAATCCATCGAAACTGACACTGCTCACCCGCACCAAACCCCAATCCTTCGAGAAGAACTTTTTCCAGAAAGAGAGAGAGAGAGAGAGAGAGACAGAGAGAGGCACCGAAGCACCGAATGGATGCGGAGAAGATCATAGAGGTGGAGCAATTCATCAAGCAATGCAAATCCAACCCTTCACTTCTCCACGACCCTTCCCTTGCCTTCTTCAAGTCGTATCTCCTAAGGTATTGTGAATTCACACCCATATCTTGGCGTTAATATCTACTATGGATTCTTTCTTTGACTCACCTCTGGGAATTTCTCTGTTTGAAGCTTGGGAGCTCGAATTCCGCTACAACCAAAAACGGTGCGTCTCAATTTTACTATTATTGTGATTCCGTAACCTGAACTTTTATTGCTCCGTTTCAACTCCCAGTGCGGGCGGGACGTTTTGGAATTTCCTAGTGTTTTCACGCTGATTTGTTGATTTTTGTGAGTCTTGATCATGCTGTTATGTCCTTTAAACGGATAAACCAGTTGATTAAACTCTCAAGTTATCTTCTTTTCGAATTTTATAATAAAATGAAATATGTGCATAAAAAGCGGAAGCGGAGAGAGAGGAAGAGACATAATAGTCCACCACTGGGAACTGTCTTGTAGGCTACATCTTGCTCTTATTGAATTGATTAATACAGTTGTGTCATTTGCTCTATTTATAAATAGGGAAAATGTGGTAAGTGAGGTAGTATGGAAAAGGTAATCAAATATTAGAGATTTGATTACAGACTATAAGGAAAATATATCGAGGCTTAACATAGATTATATCCTAAATATTCTAACATTCCCCAAAAACTTAAGGTGGAAGCTTGAACCTGGAAAGAAAAATAATTAGCAACTTTTTTTTTTGGGGCTGAAGTGGATCTAGTGTGGCAAGAACAAAAATATGGGCGTGAGCTCGAGTGTCAGATTAGGGTCCTGTGTGGCAGGAGTAGAAACCTGGACGCGATATTGGCAGGGTCAGAATTAGGTGTGACACAAAAAGAAATCCAGGCGTGAAACTGAGTGGAGAGGATCTGGTGATGGTTGTAGGCATGACATAGTGGTGGCCGACGGGGAACTGAGGCCGGGCGATGGCTGGTAGTAGGTGGGCCGAGAGGTGGCCGGTATACAATTGAGGCTAGATGATGGCTGGTTGTAGGCAACCAAGCGGTGGCTGACGTTGGGCTAGGTGGTTACCGGTGGTGAACCTCGTGGTGGCGGATGACAACCAAGTGATAAAACTTCAGCACAGTGGCCGGCTTTGTACGGTTGTTCGGCATCGGCACGGTGGCTGGCTTCGGATGGTTGTTCGGCATGAGAGTGGTGGCCGTCTTCGACACGGTGGCTGGATAATTGGACCGTTGAAGTGGGCCAACAAGGGCCATTTACTAGGTTGGCAATAGGCCGCAACTGGGCTGACTACAGGCTAAACTGGGCCTACTTGGGCTGAAAGTGGTATGGGCTGACTGAACGGGGCTGGTACGTTGGGCCGAGTAGGCTATCTAGGTTGGATCAATGTCAGCTGATCCAATAGATGTAGCTGTGCGAAGCCCGTGAATTGAAGTTGTGGTGTGTGTTGTGCAACGCTTGAAGGCATGAGGGGGCACATGAAGATGTCGTGTGATGCATGGGCGTGCGAAAGTGCGTGGATAGAGACGCAAAAAAGCTCGGTGGTGCTTGAGGGAAAGTGGAGAGGCCGTTCCAGTAGGCATTTTTCGTTGATCTACCAATCTTTTTTTTGATAAGTAATCTACCAATCTGCACCTTGTGAACCTGATTATGAGATTAGTTTCCTAGAGTCAGCTTCGGTGAAGGCTTGGGATGGATTGGCAACGGCAGGAGAAGGCGTGTGGCTGTTGTGTGGTGGTGCATTGAGTCTCTTTGTGGTGGCAATAGTGGGAGAAAAACGGATTCCACAAGAAAGTGACTCTAGTACAATGGAGAATTTTATAATAAGATGAAATTTCTGAAAGAAGAGCGAAAACGAAGAGAGAGAGAAAGAGACACATGAACTCTGTGGTGGGTTGGCCTTAGCGCCCTACGTCCACCACTAGGAAATGCCCTGTAGGGCTACATCTTGCTCTTATTGACTTGACTAATGCAATTGTGTTGCATGCTCTATTTATAGGGAAAATGTGGTAGGTGAGGTAGGCTTGAAAAGACCTGTAAGGAAAATATATGAAGGCTTAACATGGAAGCCTTCATATAATAATTGTTGTTTCTATCAAATTGGGCGAATTTGGAGGGAGAGGATACCAAGTTTATGACTTTTTAATTGCTTTTGATTTATAACAATTATTAACAACCCAAGTAAACCCTAAGCACTTATCTCCATATACTTGTTGATATACACGATACCTTTCCACTCTACAACCAAATAAGGGGAGGGATATCCAATCCCCTCTTCCGCCTATTATTATGTTCTCCCTATTATTATTTAAGAGAACATCCAAACAAAGGAATGGAATAAGTACTCCCTCTTCTCTGGTCTCCTTGTCCTCCCACCCCAACCCCCCGTTCTCTCTCCTTCTCTACTTTCTTCAGCTTCCAAAATCTCAAATATAGTTTAAGGTTGGTAATATACATTTGTTGGAAGGTTCATTGCACACCTTTGGACCCTTGACAATTACTCTCCATGAAGTCTGAGTAGCTGACTGGGATAGCTTCAGAAATGTTCGTACAGCTTCCAGTGGACTATCAAATGATATTCTTAAAAATCATAGGGTCTTTTTTATTCCTGATTCTTAAATACAGTTTTCTATTTTTTAAATTCAGAAGGATAGAAAACAAAACAAAACTGTTCTACCAAGAAATTTTTTAAAAACTGTTCTTAGAGATTTTTTCTAATTTTTTTTTTTTCTTCTTCTTCTTTATTATTATTATTATTATTATTATTATTTTTCAGTTTGGAAAAAACATGACCATAAATTATCATTTTCATAAGTTTTCTTTTTTGTTCTCTAGATATAGTTTTTCAAAATTATTTTCCAAAACACAAATAAACAAAGCCCATAACTTTCCATTTTTTCCAGTCAAATTTTCTTTAGTTCATTTTGCTAGCTATTGTTGTAATGCCTAGTCTGATTATCAGAAAACGTGCAGGAAAAAGGTGGTGACAAAATGTCAGACACTAAGGAACATTTTGATGCCAAAAATCCATCTACATCGACTGAGGATGATGATGAAATTGTTGAGTCTGATATTGAGTTGGATGTTACTGATGTTGTGGAGCCTGATGATGATCCTCCACAAAAGGTGGGTGGAATAAAACTTGGTTGGGATGCTTACTGTAATTTCCCTTTTTCTTGGGGGGGTTGTCAACTAGTTCCTCAAACTAGTAGATTTTTGTATTGCTTAATGGCAGATGGGAAACCCTTCAGTTGAAGTTACAGAAGAGAATCAGGAAGCTGCACAAATAGCAAAGTCAAAAGCTATGGATGCAGTTTCTGAAGGTATGGGATCATTTTTTATGATTATCCTTTTCAATTGAAGATTTCTTCAGTTCTGTTTTGTGGCCACTTTTCTATCTGTTAATTAGATTTTATTATATTTCAGGTAAGCTGGATGAAGCCATAGATCTTCTAACAGAAGCCATCATGCTGAACCCGACTTCAGCAATATTATATTCAACTAGAGGTAATCTTTCTCAAATGAAAGTTATTTTATTTTAATGTGATCACATTCTTTGGCCTTATCTCAACATTGCTTCAATCTCTTGGAAACCTAACTTTGTTATGCTTTCAGCTAGTGTCTTTGTCAAATCGAACAAACCAAATGCTGCAATCCGTGATGCTGATGCAGCTTTACAGGTTGGCTAATGGCCCTTCTTATACCTGTGCCTGTGCAGACTGCACAAGAAGTTTCACTTAAAATTAGTAATGAACTAATGATGCATCCGAGTTTTTAATTTACCGTGTCTGACACAAGAATGATGAGTGTTTTTATGTGTTATTCAGATCTAAAAAGACCTATATTTATTTGTCCCAGATCAACTCTGACTCAGCAAAAGGATATAAAGTACGAGGAATGGCAAGGGCCATGTTGGCCCAGTGGGAAGAAGCAGCAAAGGATCTGCATGTAGCATCAAAGTTGGACTATGATGAGGAGATCGGTTTGGTGCTTAAAAAGGTAAAATTTCTTCTTTTGACAGGAGAAGTCACCAAAGAAATTGTTGCTTGATAATTCGTTTAATTGGTAGGTTGAACCCAATGCCCACCGACTCGAAGAGCACCACAGAAAATATGAACGTCTGCGAAAGGAAAGGGAACTTAAAAAAGCTGAACGTGAGAGGCAAAGACGGCAAGCTGAACAGGTAAGTAGAGTTAATATCATTTATTTATTTTTTCATTTCTGTTTCCTTTTCGGTGTGTCGAAAGATATTACATAGATTATATACTTGAGATTTTCTCTAAGTGAGATATGATTGGCATGGGAAGATTGAATATCAATGTGATTTGAGATAAAACTTTGGTATATCTGGCAATGCTAGATTGGTGCTTTGAGATATGGGTTGTGGTCAGGTTCTTAGTTCATTTATATCTCTTCTCTTATTAATTAGGTTGAAAGGGACCTAGCTAACTCTATAGTTAAGTCTATTGGCAATGTTGGTGTCAGTGAGATGGGTATAAATATGTATGAAGCGTATACTAGGCCTTGGATCAAATGTTTGGTATCAGAATTTGTTTTTCCTTGTTTACTTTTTGGTGCTGCTGAGTGCTAATGAGATGGTTAGGGTGGGTGTTGTTATACTTACGGTCAGAAGTCTTGGGTAATTGAATGATCACTTCTCTGTTTATCCCCATGCTTGCTGAATGTCTCTGTATTTCAGAGGTTGATGTCCTTTATTCTGAATCTTCATGCAGGATCGAGATGCGTTATCTGCGTTAAAGGATGGTATGGCTGTTAATCCCCTTTTCCATCTATAATACATAAGTCTTCAACTTTATGCAGGGTTAAATGTGGCTTTGCTTTTCCTCGTCATTTATCCCTTTGATTGTCATAAGAAGGTCCTGACAGTAACAGCCATTTTCCCAGAAGTAATTGTTTCCCTAGAATCTCATCCTATATTTATACTATTTATCCTTGAAAAACTAAGCTTGGATTACAAACATGGTCAGAGTTTTACCAATTATTGACCAAAAGTAGGAAGAATAACAAGGAATCTGCAGAGCTCATTTATGGGTTGTGCATATTTAGGTAATTATATCATCATTAAGTTGTAATTTCTGTTTGTTGTGCATATTAATAAGATAAGAAAATGATTTTCTGTCTTTTTATTTTTTATTTTTTTGTGATTTTTATTAATTGCTTTTCCACCTAGGCTGTGGGCACAAGCATTTTATTAATATAAAACTACATGTGTGATTGTTTTGTTTTTATAACTAAACCTTGATGTTTTGTTTTGAGGCAATTCTGTTTGTTCTTATTAAAGTCTGTTACCTCTCAAATTTCCCTAACATAAGCTTGCTGTCCAAAAATCTTCCTACTGATATTCTGATGCCTGTAATAGTTTATTAGTGTTCACAAATGGCTTATTCTAACCTTTTTTTCCTGACAGAAAACCCCAACATTTACATTTTCCCCTGTAAATTCAGATGCTAACTTCTCAGTAATAACTGTAGTTATTGTTGTCATGTTAATCATTTTTATGGATGTTGTTCTCAAATGCGAAGTCCCTGGAGATTTTTTTCCCCCTAGATTAGATTACAAACCACACCAATGTGTTTCTTTGATATGCAGTCTCCCTCTTGAACACTTGCCTTTTCTGTTGCATAAGAACATGCTAGGGAAGATTTCTTGGAAAGAATTGCATGCAACTTAGGTGAAAGCTATCAGATCTAGGTGGAAGGTTACAGTGAAATGCAGTGCATTAGCTATATATCTGAGTTGGAGAGACTGGAGCACATCATTAAACTTGAAAAAACTTGTATTCAGCCGAATTCCTTGATCTAATAACAGGTATTTTTTTTTTTTTGTAAGTAATAAAATTTTATAAAAAAAGCGTAAAACGTTCCTAAGTACACATGCAGTATACATGGAAACAACCAAACCAACCCCCCAAAAAAAGGAGACCCAACAAACCCCCAAAAACCCAAAAACCCAAAAGACCTAAGACCCACGAGAGACATTCAACACTACATCATTTGAGCCTTGCCTTTCTAAAGCCGGGTAGTTGGAGAGGTTTCCGAGCCGCCTTGAGTAGGTAGTACCTCAAAAACATCAGAGGCATGTAGTATACGATAATTGGTTTGAACAAATTTTTTTTTCCCTACTCAGTCATTGATTTATGAAAACATAATAACAGGCAATGGTGTTTTTAAGACAAATTTTGCTCTAGCTTAGCATACCATAATTTTGGTTTACAACAGGGGAAGTTGTTGGCATTCACTCTGCTAGTGAACTGGAAACGAAGTTGAATGCTGCTTCAAAGACATTTCGCCTGGCAATCCTGTACTTCACTGCAACGTGGTGCGGTCCCTGCCGTGTCATTTCTCCTCATTACACAAGCTTAGCTGGGAAGTACCCGAAAGTTGTTTTTCTGAAAGTTGACATAGATGAGGCCAAGGATGCAGCTGCACGCTGGAATATTAGTAGCGTTCCGTCCTTTTTCTTTATAAAAAATGGCAAGGAGGTGGACAAGGTTGTTGGAGCAGACAAAAGTGCACTTGAAAAGAAGATTGCACAGCACGCAAGCTAGATGTGACCTAAATCTTGATGAGAATATGAATTCTGTTGTTTCTTGCTCTTGCCTTCTGTGTTTGGTTTTGTCTACTATGTTCTACATGGAAGATATGTCTGTGAAGTAGTACTGATTCCTGTTAATTGGCTTGTTGAGTCGTGTTGCTTCAGTTATAGCACTAATAAGTTTGCTTATGTTTGCCGTGACTAATGTGATGATATAAATGTGGAACTTATTTTTGTGTTTTGAGTTCTCTTATAAATTTAGGACTTTTATATTTTTTTTGTTATTACTATTATTCTCTTGAGGAGTTTTAGACTTTTAGTATCCTTAGGATTTGTAGTCTATGTAATGGATTTGATCAAACCTTAATTTTTAATAATTGGGCTATTAATTAAGTTTAATGAAAGAAGAGATTTCTTCTTTGTTCATCTTCCTCGTGTCTTGAAGGATTTAATTATTCTATATTATACGGATTAATTAGTATCAAAGTCTTGTTTTCCCTGGCTTGATAGCTAGCTAACCCTTGGATTAATGTGGCAACCTCTTTGGCGATGATACTAGCGAGAGAGAGGCTGCTATAAGAAGCGAAGTCCATAAAACGTGAGAAGCATGCATCAAGCTTTTTACGAGCCGCAGTAGGCTTTGTGTAGTGTTTAGACAATTCTTGCTCGGTTAATGGTGGAAATGATATTTGGAAATGATATTATTCACTGCCCAGGAGGGGTTAGACGGTAAAAACTGTAGGTACTTTTTCAAGTCCGATTAAAAATTTCAAAAATTCAGTGGAACTAAAAGCGGTTGATACTAATAGGATTGAAGATTTCAATTTTAAAAGTCAAATTCTCACTCTAGTACACGTTTGCAAATGAATGTGCAAAGAAGACTTGTCGGGTGTGCTGACGTGTGTTTTTGGGCTGTGAGTGTGAGTAGGAGGGTTTTAGAGGTTTTTCTTTATGTTTGTTGGTATTTATAGCCGAGGAACCCACGGGGAAAAAAAGTAACAAGCTTTATTATTCATATTCAAAAGAAATATTTTGAAATATATGGTATGCTTCCATAAATATATGATTGAATAATAATGTATTAGCTACTCTCCAACTTGGGAGATAAACATAAAATTAAGATAGTAGCAAATGCAAAGAGATAACAGATCACTTCATTTCCTCTCAATCTTGGAGTAAAATCTGAGAACCAAGTAGAAGAAGAGATGATGAAGAACTCCCCAAGCCAGCAAGATTGCTATGTCATACCAAATACTATATATCCTTCTCCCCTATATCCATCGAGAACAACACGTCTTGTCCTATCGACATGCAATCTTTTCGCAGTGGTGAAATGGTTTTGTTGTGGAGATTGCTGAACCTCACCTCTCTCCCAGAGGACCTGGTGAAAGATCCTGTGGCTGCCCATTGTAGCATCTGCTCCCTTTGAATTCATATGTCAACAATTAATGCCTCAAAACGGGTATTTGATTGCCGATATGTAATGAAGCCACCTCCAGTATATTGGTATCTGAGTTCTCTTCAGGAAGAAGCCACAAGTCAGGAAGAAGAGAGCTGTGGTGCCAATCACAACGGCATATCCTGTAATGTAGCTTGGAACAAGTGCCCTCAGGACAAGCATCACATTATTCACATAAGCATTGGTTGTTATGCATGAATGAGGCATAGATCGAGGATTAGCCAGAAGTAGAGGATGTTGCTTTTGAGTTGAAGGATGATTTTGGTGATGGCTGCCAATGTAAGACCTTGGATTGCAAAGAATGGGAGGTACACGATGAGCGATGAGGGAAAATGATTTGTGGGGGACGGTTTTTCCGTCCCCCACCCGTCCATTTTTATTAAAAATCTATTTTTTTAATAAAAAGGGTCGGACAGGGGACGGTTTCCAGTCTCCTGTGAATCACTCCTTAGCAAGGAGATGACATAAGGAGTAATGATAGACAGGGGACCATTAGCCGTCCCCTGTCCAGCACTTTCCACAAGGAAAATGTATTTTATTAAAAAAAAATGAAAGAAAACACTTTCCTTGTGGAAAGTGCCGGACAAGGGACAGCTAATGGTCCCCTATCTATCATTACTCCGTAAGAAGAAGCTAGCACGATAAGCGTTGTGGGTGTATGTAAAACTAAAACATACACTCAATTTTTCATGTCTCGTCCCGCACATACGGTACGGTATATTCATGCCCAAAATCAAAGTTTATGGACGGTTACTCTATGCTTATGTCAGTTTTAGAATCTCCAACAAAAAACATAAATAGTATTCAGACAAATATTGAATTGAATGCATTTTAACTAACTACAATATATAGTGATGTCCATCCTTTAAAAAAAATAAAATAAAATAATGATGTCCATTGTCCGTCAAGAATCTATATATAGGGTTTAGAGTAAATACCAGCCACCCTTAGCTCCGTCACTGCATACGTTCATCATTACAAATTATCCTTAAGAGCTACATTGCGTTCATTAACTTATTTCTCTACAATACAAAATATTTATATTTATAGGGTTTAGAGTAAATACAAGTATGGTAATCAAATCTCCAAGATTTGATTTGATTACAATCCTAATATTTCATTATAATTAATCCGTAAATAAAGAATACTTCAAAATCAACCAAATATGAAATATACGAATAATATTATATATTTTTCGCATATTCTAAGAAAGGCAATTGTTTGCTCCCCATAATTAAGAGATGATAATCTGTCCATGTGGGAAAACCTAGTTAAACAGGCTAGGCCGGCTATTATCTGGAGAACCTCGCCGGCAGTCCTAGAGAGATCAAACACATCTCCCTGGCAATATTCTCCATGTCTTTTTCCAACCACTAAATATTTGGTTTGTTTTCTACAATTTGGACGCCCCAACAATAAACAGGCATTGGAAGCTACAAATAGATGATCAAGAAGCAATATCTCCAGCAACTCCAATAATTCTTGCCCATGTTGATCGAGGCATGCACCAACCCGAGGTGTTGGCGTGGTTCAATCTTTCCATAGCGTCAATGAATGACTGACTCTGTGGCCTGATTGAGCCGCGCCAATATCGCGTGCCTTCCATCGTCTTTTTTGTTTTTTTTTTTTTAAATACTGGACAGGGTTATTTCGTGTACGTACCCATTTATTTTTTTCAGGTAAAACCAGAACCAATGCCTCACACCCCTCTCAACATGGACCGGTTGAGTCGAGGGCTTCGTTCAAGATGTAGTTTGTATTCATTAAGTTTCAAACCTGAGACTGGTCATGAGGAGCACTCAAAGTCCCAGGCTTTCACCAGCTGAGCCAACTCATTGGGGTTCGTCGTCTTTGTGTTTTTTGTTTTTTCAAAAACTATTCATGCAGGATCGAGCAACGTCGATGATGATGATGATGATGGCGGCAGACCAGCGGCGGTTGTAGATGTTGATCGAGCTTGCTTTGCTAAAGCTGGAGTGCCAAATGTGAGTACTGTAATACGCCAAGAAGCAAGCATGCCATATATTTTAAGGTATGGATCATGGATGCATGGCTGTCACGTAAAGAAGGTCTTCCTTTTATACTTACATTGGTTTTATCATTTTTTCAAGCTTGATTGGGCGTATGTTTCTGTGTTAATTAATTGATTGGGATCAGGTGTCAAGCCAGATTAATTAACACCCGGTGGGGTTTATCTCATTGATCATCATTGGTGGTTAATTTGAATCATTCCTTCAAGTCTTTTATAACTTCCTTCTCATTTACTACTCTAGAGAATCCACTAACCTTTGATGATTTTGAAGATGAACTATTGAGTCATGAAATGTTGATTAATCAATAACAAACTGCTGCAAGCGACGCTTCCAATTTTGCACTACTGTTTACTCAGAAGCAAGGCTAACGATAATTTCCCCCAAATTAAGAATAAGCTGCTGCAGCAGGGGATGAGCCGATGAGGTTTCCTTCTCGACCATTAAACTCCAACCCATCTCTAGTTTGTGTCAATATCTCTCTCTTAAACTACCAAATAATGTCAATATGCCCTATGCACGATGACAAAAATAACCTTCATAAAATTATATAAAAACAAAACAAAACAAAAAACAAAAAATTATTTTTCAAAAAATTAAAAATAAAATCCAAGGGTTTTTTTTTTTTTTTTTCCAGGAATTTATAACGATATATTTGTCTTACTAAAACTTTTTAGGGTTATTTTTGTCTTTTTGTTGGCTTTAGGTGGGACATCGACATTTTTTAGTAGTTTAGGAGAAAACATTGACACAATTGATAGTTTGGGGGGCACATTAACAATAGAATGATAGTTCGAGGAGGGTGTGTATACTTTTCCCTATATTAACTTTAACTCATTTCTTTGTCAAGGAAAATAAGAGCAATGTCGTACTACCGAAGGCGAGAAGTGAGAATAGGCTTTATCCAATACGGCTCTAAAGGAATTCTCTCAAAGGCCTTCAAGCTTTTGCTGTCATATTTGGAATAAAAACATCTTCCATGGGATCACACTTTAGAGTTTAGATTAGGTCATCCTGCTACATTATGTAGTTTCTTGAGTGATTAACAAATTTCAACATCTTGGTTCTTGTCAAGATTTCAATAAAAATGGCATTTGAAATTCATGTCAGCTTGGTAAAAGTAAAAGGCAACCCTTATCCTTGTCTACCCTAGTATCTACCCAACCATGCATTGAAATTAATCTGTAGTGATGAATGGACATCTCTTGTGCAATCTGTGAGTGGTTACAAATTCTATGTGATGATCTTTATAGATGATTACTCTAGATTTACTTGGTTTTATCCATGTACTTGCTCACAAATTACAAGTGTTTGACAATTTTAGTAAGTTTAAATTGCTGGTTGAAAATCAATTTTTCTCTAACATCAAGCAACTTCAATTTGATGGTGGAGGCGAATACACCTCCTTGCATTTTCAAGCATTTCTTAATAAACATAGGATCGATCATACATAAAAAATCTTGTCCGTACACCTCACAACAAGGCCGTTACGAAATTGAGACATATTTTGGAAACTAACCTTACCCTTTTGGTTTGCTCTCAATTTTCAAATTAGGTTTTGGGTAGATTCCTTCTTCATTGTTGTTCATATTATCAATAGGCTACCTACACCTATTCTTGATAATGTCTCACCTTTTACCAAACTCTATGGCGAGGACCCTAATTACAAAACCTTAGGTGTTTTTTGCTGCAACTGCTACCCTTTTGTCGAACCTAACAGATATGACCAGAAGAGGCTCATTGTGAGGAGTGAGCTTGGGAGCAATCTGGCAGCAGCTTTCTCCTTGGCCGGAAAAATTTTCATCAAATATCTCATGCCGTGACAAGTAAACCTTATTGGAAGTAGGACCAAGGTATTTGTAACTTGTATGATAATAGCTTACCGATAGCCACTAGTACTATAGGGTGCCTCAGCAAGGTACAATAGCTAGCCATCCTCTAGTCGTTCGATCGGGTTGATACCTTGGATGTGCATGCAGCTAGCAATGCCACAAGTGTGACCTCTACCTGTGAATAGTTGCCCTGGTCATGGTAACCCTCGGATCCAGACTAGATACTCACATGCATAACAACTAGGCCATAGAGTCAGTTTGTACAGTCTAGTATGCTTATGTCACATATTTCTTTCGCAATAAGTTTCACATATTAAACAAAAGTGGTTACGTCACACAAGAACATTATCATTTCATTTATATATATGTATGAAAAATAGCATTGAAAATATATAATACAATCATTCATTTGCAAAATCATTAGCTTTAATTAAAAACTTAGGGTTCACAACATTAAATCACAAAGTATTTCAAGACATTATAAAATATGCACATTTAATATCAACAATAGGCATCCGAGAAAATATTGGTTGTAATATTCCTTCTCAAACTCTCCTTCAAACGTTTTGGGTCCTTCGTTTGCGAGATATCCTATCATTAGTAAGGTCCACTAGGCTAAGACCCTACCCCTATACCCTAAAACCCCATTTCAAGTATTCTACCTTAATATCAATCGGTCACTCAAAATGGGTGATTGATAGCTCAAAATGGGCGATTGATCACTAGAGTTGATCGATCACTCAAAAGGGGTGATTGATCAATGCTATACAATTATCATAGTACATGTCAACCAATCGATCAATGATGAACAATGATCGATTAGTTACACTGATTATTGTCTTCAACCTTCAAAAAATCGCATTTTGAGTTCCAATAAGGCTTTTAGAGCCCCTAAGAATAAAAAAAGACGCTTCCTTTATCACTAATAGCACTGTCTAACATCTATTGTCCGAACCTTTTTGCATGAAGTGCATAAAGTTTCCAATTTTTTGGTCTTAAAATGTTTAATGGGTTTGCTTGGGAAAGTATGACAGTTGGATAATGTCCAATAAAAGAAAAAAAAAAAAAAAAGGGAAGATATGATCGTTGAGAAAATATGGCCGTTCGAAAAGATGAATGTTTGAAAATATGAGTGTTGGCAAGAATTTAATAAAAAAAGAATGAAAAATAATATTTAAAAAAAGTAGAAAAGAGAATAGAGAATTTGTTGGAGTGTGTATTAAAACAATAATAATTAAAGTAGAGAATTTCACTTTTTAAATAATAGCATCTCCAATGTTATGCATTTCAACTAACCAAAAAGCATTTTTCTCTATTTTACCCCCCCTTTTTTTTTTTTTTTTTTTTTTTTTTTTTTTTTTTCTATTCTATTTGTCTTTTCATTTTCTAGGCTTTCGCGGGAGCCAAACAGAGGGATAGCCGGATAGGCCATGACCGGTACTACACGTACGTACGTGTTGATAACTTCTTTTTGTGCTTTCGAAAGCCTGGTTGTATTTTGAAGGAGTGCAAGGGGCAGCGCTCGATCGATCGGTGGCGGCTAGCTTTTCAGAGGTTGGATTTCCTATCCCAATTGATATACCCGCTTGAGTAACTTTTTAGAGGTTGGATTTCCTGTTCTACAATTTCTCAGTGGACATATATTCTCTCGTACGTGGTTACTTTTGGTTGGACATTATCATGTAATTAACCTCGTCTAATTAACGAGATTAATTAATTGTATTTTCGACGTCAAGCTTATGGAAAATTGAAAAATCTCCTCAACGGATTTCTTAAAATTTCATAAAAATACCAAAATAAACCAAACCCATTGGATTACCTTGAAAAAGATTTGTAACTGCCGAACAAAATGGCCGTCTTTTAGTGGGAAGAGAGAGACAGATTCATATATATATATATATAGCACGAGAGAAGAAAAAGAAACAAACAGACCCATCATTTTCTGATTGAAAAATCATGGCTTCCAAGCACATTTTAACGTGGTTTCTTCTGTTTTCTTCATGGGTGTTTGTGGGTTACTCTCAACCGTCATGCATACAGAAACTCCTTCCATGTCAGCAATTCTTGAAGCCACCTGCCTCCACCCCGACGGCGGCGTGCTGTTTGCCGTTGAAGGAGATGGTCTCCGGTGATCCCAAGTGCCTCTGCGACGTATTCGACAATCCCGACCTCCTGAAGTCGCTCAACGTTACCCAGGATGATGCCATGAAGCTTGCAAAGGCCTGCGCTGTCAATGCCGACATATCAGTTTGCAAAACAGGTTTTTTTGGAGATTTCTTTTCCTTCATTTTTTTCCCTACTTAATTAGGATCCAGTTTACGTTTGTTATTTTTTTTTTAATGGTATTAATTAGTCTTTAATAATCATAGCCTACTAAGCCTAGTTTTTGAAAAGAGGAATGGAGATCCCCTTAAATTAAATTGCTTGCAAGTACAACATCTTAACTGTTCGAGGCAGATGAATCTCGCATTGCCTTTTCTTTTTTTTACTCGAATTTTGTACAATTCAGACAGAAAATTTTAGGGATCCTCATCCCAATTATTATTATTATTATTATTATTTCTTTAAAAAAAGAAAAAAGAAAAAGAACTTTTAGTCATATATCTTTAGTTTCGTTCTTGGAAACCTTCATTGGTTAACAGATCCAGTTGAATTAATTCCTTGTGAAAGTAATTTTTGTTTCTGATTTTTCTACTGTACTTTTGATGTTCATGTGCAATAACAAAGTTTAAAGCAAATCTTGCGATTTTTGTGAGAAAAAAAGACTACTAAATTGTGGATATGAACTGAAACGATTAGTGCCTTTTAATTATTGTTTCCCCCCCTTCTTTTGGCCTAATGATAGGATAAAAGCAAGCCAGTTCGAGGCTAGAAGTTTAGGCTTTGAATACTCTAGTGTTTATCTATATGGAAATTGGCAGAAAAAAAAAAAAAAACAAAAAAGACCCTACTTGAATCTATCATTTTGTATAAGTTTGTACTCATATATTTTTTTTCCACTATGCTCTGTTCTAGAGAATACAGATTTTTATTTTTATATTATTTTTTAACTATTAGAAATTTTCATTAGCAAGAGAAAAGAGCATCATCCAATCACCTTGTCTTTTGCTTTCAAATCTTATTGTCCATTTCATTTGGCTGACCAACCTTTTGAAAGCCCATCAAAGAACAGGTTTTTGTGGCTTTCCTCATTGATGACCTTTTTTAAGTGCTGTTTATGGTTAATATATTCCTTCCCCTTGCTTCCTTTATTCGGCTTTGATTATTCATCAATTGGTGAGTGAATTGGTTAGGACTATTTCATAGATGCATGAATTGGGCAATCTGATAATTATTGCCATCTCATTAATGTATACACTTTGGTGTTGTGGATGAGTTCTTCAAAGAGTTCTTGTTGGGATTGTTGTGTTGTTTATGGTTTAGCAGTTTTAGGGGTGCGTAGATTTCTTATCTACCGACGGTCGATCCAGCTTCCGATGGCAGGCGGAGGCGGAGGCGGAGACATAAGTTGATTTTCATTTTCGATGAAAGTTCGACCAGTCTGACACTTTGGTCCGAATCCGTCTCCGACATTTTTTCAGAGGTGGAGGCCGGACAAAAATAGCCTCCATTGAAAAAGAGCCAAGGGTTTTCCAACTCTTCCGATCCTGATCGAGCAACTCCAATGCACACCTCTAGGGCTAGTTAGTCAACTGTTGTTATTCCCTTCGTTGTGTTAGAAATCAGCTGTGTGCTTGTGCATTTAGTTTTGTTTCTTTGATATATTATCATTCATTAAAAAGAAAAAATAGTTAATCAAAAGCCAAATTTTACATCAGACCATTTTGTGATTATCTTTCAATTTTTTTTAATGCATCTTATTTTTTTTTTTCATTACTGAAGCGTCCCCGCCAACCAGTTCAGGAACTGCCCCTCCTCCTACGAACAGTAAGTTCCTAGATTTTCCATTCAAAAGAAAATCTGAATTTTAGGGCCTGGTTTTGAACACATAAATAGAACAAAATTTTTATTTATTTTTTAATTCCTGTTTTAAGTGAAATATTGAAATTAGAAAACAAAAAACCTGTTTTTTTTTTTTTTTTTGTAAATTAATTAAGTCTTGTAAAATTGTTTTCTGGTAACAGGTTCTTCCTCAAATAATACAAGCAATTCAACACCAAAAGGTGCAGCCTATGGGTTCTCTCACTTTGGTGTATCTGGTTTTGCAGCTTTCATTGTGGCTCTTTTTATTTCAGCATTCCAGGCCTGATAGAAACTGCTTCAGTGTTCAAGTTTGTTTGTTCTTCCAATAAAAATACTTTCAGCTCTTTTTCTTGATGCATTTTTAGAATGTAATTTTTGTATTTTGTTTAAAAAAGACATAAGATCAAAGAAAACATTGTTTCATGTTTTCAAGTGTATTTTCTATTTGAGTTATTTGTTAATGTTTTTATTTTGAAAAAACAAAATAAAACTCCTAACAAAACAATGCTAAATTGTTTACGCCCGAGCCTATTCGCGAGCGACCAACGTGACTAAAACATAGCTAATATTTTAAATTTGCATTCGTTGATTGGTTCAGCATTTAATAATTTCGGATCAGGATTTTCCCTGTAATTTGTTTACAATTGTATATTTTCAAATTATGCGAATTTAGATCATTTCATGTATCGAATAATATGAAAAATGTTATATATTAAAAATATAACATGTTAACAATGAGAATCGAGGTAAAAAAGCAGTAAAGAAACGTCTTTTCAAAAGTGAAGAAAGAATTTTGGAATGAAATATATATATATATATATTACCTCGATAACATGTTATATATTTAATATGTAGCATTTTTAATGTCGTTCAATGAAAAATAACTTAAATTTAAATAATTTAAAATTTTAATTTTTTTTTAAAATTGTAGAGAATCTTAATATAATAATATCACTTTATATGTGAGTTGATGCTACTTTTAGATTTAAGATTAGAACCAATCATTCCATGGTAATTTTAGAAGGAATAAAGTTTTTTTCTTCAACCGGATTAGAGAATTTTGATTTTGAGAATCACAAGAACAATCTTAAGATAATTTAAAAAATTTATTCCAAGCCGGATTGGACTTAAAAATAATTTCATAAATTTAGCTCTCAAATAATATGCCAAATTCTAGTCATCTTGCGTGTTCAATTCTTCGAGTAGGTGATGGGATTATGCCACATTATTTGAAAATTAAATATTTTAGTTATTTATTTTATAAAAGAAACCTAGTATTTCTCTATAAAAAATAAAAAATAAAAAATAAAAAATAAGAAGAAGAAAGCGAATGAAAACAAATGAATAAACCCCAAAACTAATTCCAAAAGAAAACCCATAACAATATTTTTATAAAATAAAATATTAGTCCAAAAAAAAAAAACCCAAAATAATGAATAACGAAGAAAATAAATAAAGAAATAAAGAAATGTACGAGCAGATGAATGCAAAAACCGTATAGGGTTGAGACGGCAAATGCAAGCATATCTGCTCGCGCCGGTACCCAAAAGCACCGACAACGATTTCGGCAACGAAAAGGGCTGAATGCGCTACAAGCATAATGATCAAGCGCATCAGTGACGCTCACTGATTGCCTTCTTCAACAAACAATCTTGTCATATCTACAAAAAGCAAACAATTTAACCCCAATAAACCCTAATTAAACCACAAAAGCAAAAGAAAGATTCTTTCAGAAGATGATGAAGAAGCTGATCGCCACAGCGGGTGGTGAGGCGAGGAAGGAGATGCGGAACGTATATATAGAGGGATTCAGGGGTCGCGGCTTGGAGTGAAACCCTAGTTTGAGAAATGGGCTTCACAAAAAGGCCCCAATTTTGGGAAAGCCCATTTTGCAAAAGTCCAGGGAAACTGGGAAAGCCCTCCGTAAACCCCTGGCGACGAAGAGAGAGGGAACGCAGTGGGAAATGAAATGAGAGAGGAGGTTGTTGATCAAAATGGGTGCAGCCTCCATTTCCAAAACGCTGACCAGGAAGTTCTGTAATGGCGGTGGGTCGCTGGTTGCCCTGGGCAGGCCCTGGGTCCCTCTGCCACCACAACCACAAGCATTCTCTTCTTCTTGTTCCTTCTCTAGCTCCGCCATCTCCTCCTCCGTGCCTCAGTCCCAACCAGCGTCCTCTTCCCAAGTTCACGGTATTTGCTATGTGGGTTTAGCGTTTTCTATTATCTTGAATTTCCCATGGTTCTTTGATCTGAGTTGGTGAGGATTGGTTTTAGGGAATGAAAGAAGGTGGGGATGGTCAAAATTGTTGCTGTTCCTCCCTGGAGCTATCACTTTTGGCCTTGGAACTTGGCAGATTTTCAGAAGACAGGACAAGGTAACATACACGCAAGTACACACGCTTACATTTGCACCTATTCGTGTATGTAAACTTTTTCAATCCTTTAGATGAGGTTCTAGTAAAACGCCATTACGCACAACCTTGGGGCTTAATAGGTCTAATGCTGTCATTGAGTCTAAATTTGCTTCTAAATTATTTTCAATTGAAGGAGAATAATTTTGATTACAACTATTATTGTGATGGGTGGCTTCACAGCTTGAAAGTTTCTAGAACTTGAAGTCAGAAAATTTTATTTTTTGTCAACCATTGAGTGGTTCAAAAAAATTAAATTCTTCATGAACAGGTTTACTTTTACATAAGCTCGACAGATTAGGACACTTATGGTTAGGGCTGTAAATGAACCGAGCCATTCATAAACAGCTTGTGTTCGACTCAAATAAATTCGACTTGAGTTCGGTTCGTTTATTTAATAGAACTGAGCTTGAATAAAAATTCAGTAAACAAGCCAAACTCATATAAACTCGGCTCAACTCGTATAAGTTTGTATCTCGTGTAAATTCATTTTATTTTTATTTTTTAGAGATTGGATTGTTTAGTAATTTAGGTAAGGTTATAAGATATAATATAAATAGTCCATTTTAGGATAAAAGACTATATATGATTTATTACACATACAAAATTAGTGAAGTTAATTTTATAAGTTTATAAATAAAAATTAATTTATCTAATTAACTAGAATCATAAAAATCTTAACAATAACCAAATAACTATTGATTACGATGAATTTATGAGAACATATAAACAAAAGAATGAATAAGTTAATTGAGTAGCTTATGAACATGTTCGAGTTCGTTTGAAAAATAAATGAACTGAGTTTGAACATATTATCTAGCTCGCAGATAAGCTCGAACTCGGCTCATGTTCGAAACAAAATTAAATGAACGAACTTTGAATGTACAATACTCGCCTCAATTATAGCCCTATTTCCAGATGATGCTTTATAGAAAGCCTCAGCCTGCCGGCCTGCCCATTGCCTTTTGACCTTTCACATTGGAATATATGCTTGTGAGCATGTGTGCTCTCATCTTTCTTGTACAGGAAAATTTTTAATTTCTTTAGACAACATGATATGGGTTGGCTCATTCTTAATGTGTCAAATTTGTTTTTGTCTCTGTAGCCATGTCTGCAACGATGAAACTTTAGAGTTATTGTATAGTATCTCCTAACGCTGTGAGTAGGTTTTGGTTAAGTTGACTACTATCTTTGACAATATCTTATATGTTGCAGATTAAAATGCTAGAATATAGACAGAAAAGGCTGGAAATGGAACCCCTGATGTTTAACAACATATCTCCATCCAATGGAAAATTGGATTCTCTGGAGTTTAGGAGGGTGAAATGCAAAGGAGTTTTTGATGAGAAAAGTTCAATCTATGTGGGCCCTCGTTCAAGAAGTATTTCAGGAGTGACTGAAAATGGCTACTATGTCATCACACCCCTCATGCCGATACCCAACAGCACAGAGAGGTAGAAGCCTCAGGAGTATTATTAGCTCTATCAATGATAGTAACATGTCACTTTCTTCTCTCCATTCCTTTGACTCATTAAAGAGTGTTAAGTCATTAAGCTGTTAGAAAGTGATTTTCTCTATTAAACCACTTAGGAGTCATGTTCCTTTTTTTAGTAATATTTCTTATATCTGATTCCAAGTTTATCAAGAGCGACTGAACTCTATTTGGCCTTCACCTGAGTAGCTGATGTTTTAAATTATTTTAAAAAGTAGTTTTTTTTTTTTTCTTTTCTTATGTTGTCTTTGACTGATGCATGAATTGTGTGTTATGGTTCCCTTTCAGCTAACAATATGTTGAATATTATTCTTCCAGTGTGCAGTCGCCAATTTTGGTCAACAGAGGATGGGTCCCTCGTAGCTGGAAAGACAAGTCTTTAGAAGATTTACGATCCGGAAAAAAGCCTCCTAATATAGCACCCCTATCTGTCCAAGGTAGTGAAGGAAGCTCTTGGTGGAGGTTTTGGTCCAAGAAGCGTAATAACGTTGAGGTAGTTTTCTGTCATTACTTGATGCCTTGTTTGATGTGAGAAACATTGAAGATACAATCTTAACTTCTTGCCACTTACAGGTCAACATCCCTGCTGTTATTCCTACAGAAGTTGTTGGAGTAGTTCGTGGGAGTGAGAAGCCTAGCATATTTGTTCCAGCAAATGATCCAAGCTCTTTTCAGTGGTTCTACGTTGACGTTCCTGCGACTGCCCGTGCTGCTGGACTGCCTGAGGATACTGTCTACATTGAAGACATAAATGAAAATTTCAATCCAAGTAATCCTTATCCTATTCCAAAGGATTTCAATACCTTGGTTCGTAGTTCAGTCATGCCACAGGACCATCTCAATTATACATTGACATGGTATGCTTTTGCATCTTTTGATATTCAACTTTTTACATGTGCTTGCCCCTTTACAAGTGACTGATTTGATATTACTGTACTAATTAGATATTCATCTATGCCCTGATCTTTGTTTATATCATTCATGATTGTTCCAAGAATGAAAGGAGTTCATTCTTCCAATTCCTGGCAAAAGAATTGTTTACTATTTTTTGGACCAATATTAGAGGATGGTAGTTTCCGTGATGATATTTACTGGGCCCGGAGATCTTTCTTCCTCAATCACATGGGTTTAGGAAAGGTCGAGGTCTGATTACCCTCTTTTTTGAAATCAATAGCTGGGGCGGCCCAGTTGATAGACTTATCAAATCAGATGTCTTTGGGTATCAAATCAGATGTCTTTGGGTTGCAATAAGGTGATTTGATGAGGTAGCTTTAACACATAAAGAGAACTGGTCAACTAATTAATAATAGAATGAATAATGGTTCAGTTAAAGGTTCATATGATTTCTGCCAGTTGCGTGTTAGTCTCTCAAAGCAATAGGTTCTTCAGAGCATCCATATGCTTAACCCAAAGGACAGCATCCATTGCCTTGGATGAAATTCAGAGTTTGATGATATTTTTAGAGGCATATTTTGGACTTTTGGGTTTTTAGATTCTGCGGAAACATCTTATTGTAGATTAGAAGCTGTTGTCTCTTCAAACATCATTCCATTCCTCAACATGCCTGAATCATTTCCTCCTTTGCCCATACAGTCCACATGCCAATAGGATTGAGCATGTAAAATGTATCAGCTGTTTGAAATTGATCTGAAAATTAGGCTTGATTTATGGCAATGTAACAGAACCAAGTACGTGGTGGTCTTGACTAAACTCTGGAAGTGTCAGAGTAGGAAACATAATGGCTTTATCTGGGCAACCGCCTCCCTTGTTTGGTTTCTCTCTCTCAAGTATACCTCTGTATGTTAAGCGTGTAGCACCATGTCGATGCCCTGCAATGCATGGAAGATTGATAAATGAATCCTGTGCAGGTTAAATCTTTAATAATTCAATAGTGTAGCCAACGTAAAAATATGGTAATAGGACACTTACCAAAAAATAAAATAAGATAATAAAATCATATTGTAGTAAGACGAATTAAGTAATGATCTGAAAATATAGTGGTGAAAATTGAGGGGTGATCCATAAAGGAAGTCTTTATCTTTCATACAACAAAGTCCCAAGCTCAGAAAAGGGGGTGAGTTGTTGTAGGTAGAGAACTATGCCAAACATGTAGTCACACTTCATAAACATGAGACATGAATGT
The DNA here is from genome assembly GCF_958979055.1 of Alnus glutinosa. Taxonomy (NCBI): domain Eukaryota; kingdom Viridiplantae; phylum Streptophyta; class Magnoliopsida; order Fagales; family Betulaceae; genus Alnus; species Alnus glutinosa. The sequence continues at coordinate 28,162,798 of NC_084889.1, read as the reverse complement.
TTATAATCCGTTCTCAGATATGCTGGGACTGATGTGATTTATCTGTTGATGGATGTAATGAGAAATTAGCATGGCTTTGGTGGGATATTTCTTAGAAGCCTTGCCCTTGTTCGAATGTGATTGTGGCAAGAAGTTGGTGTTGGTGCCTATGATATCAAAACCTTTTCAAGCTTAGTTAGATGAAGGTGATTGGACAACCTACTTAAAAACAGAGAGTTGAAAAAGAAAGAGTAAGAGGTTGAAATGAAGGGAAAAGAAAACCTTTTGGATGTTCAGCAAAGAAGTAAAAAAGATCCTACCGAGATGGTCTGTCATGTTCATTGACTTCTACAATTAATTCCATATGCCATAGGTTATATATCATTTTCTATTAATTCTATATGCTATATGTTTCATTATGTTGGTTTTGGGTATGATATGAGTTTGAGTGGTGAAGAGTTCATTCTTAATATTATCTGCAGTAAAGTCCTAGATTCCATTTATCTTGAAATGAATCAGTAGTTCAGAAGCTAATATGCATAGCACAGGTATTAAGAAATCATAACGAGATTAAAATTCATTTGTTAAGCTCCTGCCATCTTCAGGAGGTTGGAACAGTGCTTTAACTATTGTGCATCAATCAAAAAGAAAAACATGCATCTTATTTTGATTTGTGTAAGGCACACTTCGCAGCTCTACCTACAGGCTCGTAGTTGTAGTTTACATGCTTATATGATACATCAAAGATATGAAATCATACTCTCTAGTTGAATTATTCAGCAACTTTCAGTGGTACGTCCCAAAAAATATTGAAAAAATAAAATACTAAAGGATATTCACATACACAATAGCATCATTTCACTTGAAAGTTTAAAGAACTCAAACACCTACCACAATATCTTTTTCTGGATGGAGGAGTTGAAGTATTTTTTTTCTTCAATACTCTTAATCTGTGGACAGCTGCTTATATTTCTCCTTTGGTCCTAAGTTTTCATGATTTTCTTGTTCTTTCTTCTTCTTCTAGTTAAGTATTTTCTCTTGTATACTTGGGAGCGCCTTACACTTTTAATGATATCTCAATTACTTATCAAAAAAATATTTTTCTCGGATGCTGGTTTTATTTTGAGCAGGTATTCTCTTTCTGCTGCTGTCACATTCATGGCTTTCAAGAGATTAAAGCCCAAAAGGAGTCGGAGATAGCATTTCTTGTAAGCAATAACTTTTACAAATCATATTCTTCCTCTAGGTTACATGCATGAATTTGATCTGCGAGAACGTGGAGCTGTTAAATCCACTTCCCTTGTGTAATTTCCTTATCAAAGAGAGCGAAATGTTGTTTGTTAGTTCATGAGTTCTCAGGTTGACTGGAAGACATTTACTGGATCAGCTGCTTTCCTCATTAAACAAACAAATATACATGAAGGCAGTCAAGTCATTGGAAAATAATGTTCTATTTTGTGTTTTTATTCAGTGAAGTATCCCTCACAAATTTTTGCGTAGAAACTTTTTCCAATTTTTCTTAGCAATATTATTTTTTTAACAAGCATGTAGATTTGCCAGAGGATATGGCCCATTGGCCCTATATAGAGCTGATTTTTGAAGTTGTTCTGTAATGGATCTTAACTATAAGGGATTAAGACTTCGTTTGAGTGGAAAGGTGTACTATTATGTACTGTGCCATTAGCTCATGAAGTTATTGTATACTTTTCTTTCTTTCTTTTTCTTCTTCATTTTTTACTTGCAGTAACAATTTCTTTGCAATAAAGCATGCTGGGAAGGAGAAGAAAGGGGAGGGAGGCCATGTTGGAAATTGATTTTCCTTTCTGAAAGTTGAGAAGGATTACAGGCAAGCAAGGCCTGAATGAACCAGTTGCCACATTCTTGGGTGGAGTGAGTTCTGGATATTATTACATTTTCCAGGACAAAATTATTGTCGATATTAGTTGGGTCAGAGAGAGCTTCAGATGAAAAAACTTTCTGAGGCGGACTTCTTGGTTCTGTATTTTGTCATAGGGTACTGCTTGGGTACTATAGCTTTTACTTTTGATGAGTGTTGCTTGGCCGTCCACGTTTTACAAGCTACAACTTTCATTATAATTTACAAATTCACGTGACAGTCCATGTTTTATGAAAATAAATGCCACGTGGACTCATAAATTTTGAGATAGTTAAGTGTCGGGGTAGGAGTCGGTTGAATAGTTCGCTTTGTTTTTCGTTCCTGCTGGTTTTTTATTTTTTGCATGAGTAGCTTGTACTGCAACATTCTGTTTGATTTTAATAGAATTTGAATTCATCCAAAATAAACAAATAAATATAACCATTGATATCAAGTAAAATAATAAATACTCAGTGCTATAAGTGAATAACAAGAAATATTTTTTAATTTTTTTTTGAGTATTCCTTGTTTTAACATCCTTGATTCCTTGTCATGATGAATGTTTGAATACCCAAATAAAGATGACAGTAGCTTACAGTGTGAAGTATTGAGCTGATAATTACTTGCTTCAAGGAGAAATGTTTCAAAAGCCAACATAACATTTGTACATCGAAATACAAAACCATGGAAATAATTAAGCAAAGAAATTAAAACTGGAGTGCTATCGTTGAACCATTTTTTACCAATAATAATTAAGCAAAGAAATTAATGGATAAATAAAGAATAAAGAATAAAATTACAGGGAAGCCAAAATCCATTTCTTTCAAGTGGGTCCTGGTGTAAATACTAAATACTCTTCTAATGATAATTGCAAAACAATTTTATTCCACCATTCTAAACATGAGTAGTCATAGGTTTCTTGGGAAACCAAGGGTAGTTGTTCTCGCTCTCTAGACTCCAGAGTTGGTCCCCATCCAAAGCTCACTAGAACGCCAACTTTTATGCTTACAATTTAGTCAAATAGGTTCTCACTCCAAATTTTCTGACAGCATTCCCTTTTTCATTTTTTCTTTGTTGGATGTTTCCTTAATATTGAGCCTCAAGCAATACAAGTAGATTCAAGTTTTGAGTATATGTAAATGAAAAAAGTAACAATGAAAAGTGAAACTAATGGGGTTTCATTTTCGCCTACGCCCAACTTGTAAAATTTTTTAACTTGAATCAAATTAGAAATTAGCTACAAAGGCGACAAATCAAGTTTTCTCAAACAAAGATGTTTTATTAGTTTATCAACCTCAATGTTCCACTGCATTCAGGTTTAAGAGGAGCTCTCGTCTTTCTCTCCTCCCTCTCCAGTGAACCTCCTCCTTGTGAGTGCCTGATTTATCCTGGTGGCTCGCCTTTGTCTCCATCTCTCTTCTTTTGTCTACAACTTGGAAGCCATATTTACTAGCCTTCTCCACCACACGTACATCTCATGCTAGAAACGCATCGCCCCTTGTTGTGGTTTCCATTGGGCCATTGCAGTTTTTTTTTTCCTCCCATAGTCTGTTTCTTCTGGATCTCCATAATTGGTAACAAATTTTTCCTTTTTTTTTTTTTTTTTATGAAAACCTTCAAGTCCAAAAGCGATGTCCTCTACACCTTCATAGCCAAGTGCCTCCCTCGCCAGACATTGCAATGGTGCTCCTTTTCAGAGACTCCGGTCCAATCACTATCGGTGCTCCCCTCCCTGCTGCGGTTCTCAAGTTTGTTTGTTGCTACAATAAGTATTATTTCAGACAGATTCACCTTAGCCTGTCCCTACAAACTATTGTTTCAAGCAGCACCTTTCTTGGCCGGTTAGCCAAGAATCCAATGAGCCGGACATGCCCACTCATTTAGCTCATTCCAGTTTTCATTGCATTGTATTGATTGTACTAGAAACTTTGTTAGATTGCCCCACCTTTATTTTTTTTGTTTTTCCTTGGATGTATTTTCTCCCCACCCCTATTCCCTTGTACTTGCTTAGAAAGCCTCTAGGTTCCCTTTGGATGTTAGAATCTGTGAAGATAAGGCGCACGAAAAATAGGAAAGTGCTTCAGAGTGCTTAGCCTTTGTTACTGAAATCATATATGTAAGTATTGGGCATTGCAGTCATTTGCTCGAATCATCGCCATTTTCACGTGAACAGCCCATAATTATAGAAGCAAACATCACATGCATATGCCACGAGGGCATCCGTGCCAACCAGAGAAACCAACCTTCATTTTTTTGGCAAACCAGTACATAGCACAAAAGCATGAGAGAAAAGATAATGATCACATGTCTTTGGCTTCTCATACAATCAGAACACGCGACAGCGAACTCAACACCAACCCAACACAAAATTAGCGGGATTAAAGTTGAGAGATGGCTTGTTTAATTAAATGTTATACCTATGCCGCGACACGACCCGAACCCGACACGCAAATACGAATTGACCTCCTAGCTTAAAAGCACAAAATTCATTGAGTTTTTTTTTAAACAAACTAACATTGGTTGTACAAAATCAATTTCCTTTGATGTGGTATACTGCACAAAATCTGTACATGATTGACTGCTAAAAGAATACAAATCAAAGAATACAAAAGGAAGCTACTGACTCACCACACTTGGGGCTGCTAAACAAACTATACGGAATGAAAGAAGAAAACAAAATGGAAGGGGCCAGATCAAAAAGAATGAAATGAATAGAAAAGCAAAAACAAGAAATAAAAAAAGGCTTCACGATATACATCTTACAAGCAAAGTAGACATGGATGCTCCTGCATGGATTGCCTTCAACAATGCCACGAACTTGAACAGACTCTCTTCAGAGAACCACCTGATCTTCCATGTCACAGAGCCTGAACTTGTCTTTTCATCATCGATTGCTGCAACTTCCTTGTCAGCTTTGGCAGCGGAGTAGTGCGTTGATGCTGCACATTTAAGAGCCAAAGTCACGCACCGACTCTCTCTAACCTCAATGACCTGGAAATGGAGTTCAGTTATGAATTAACGTATTTTCCACAAAGCCAACGATTTAAAAATAAATTTTTTTAAAAAGGAAAAAAATATCATATCAAGTATAAAGCAATGAAGCAAGGAAACCAACTATATTAAAGTATAGCTCGACGCATACAGTAATAAATTCCTTCATTTGAATAAAGATCACCATTGGTGACAAAGCAAGGTATACAAGAGCCCTTGGCTACCATTGATAATAGACATCATCGTTCCATTTGAAGCCTCAATAATATATTGTTCAAGAAAGAGGCATTGTTACGCCATTGGAGACTGAACAATAACTAAGACTTGAAGGCTACCATGATCGTAACGATAATCTATAACATGTTTCAGCAACAAAAACACACGTACACAACAACAAAAAAATACATGTATGAAAGAAACACAATGGAATCTTAGAATCATAAGACAAAAAAGAAAGATCATGTTACTAAACGATTGAGGTGAATGTGACATAAAACTAGTAAATGCTTATAAATCTAGGCAAAATCTCAAGGAAAGGTTTAGTGAATTCAATAAGTTACCATCTCAAATATGTCATCAATGGAGCAACATGAATCAAGCGAGAAATATGGAGGCAAAGATGAATCCATTGAAAGGGAGCCGAATTGCATAAGGTCTTCAATGCACACAAGCAGATGCCTTCCAATCACAAATAGTGATCTTGAAAGCCACATATCCTCTGCTGCATGTTAAAAGATTAAGCATTACCAATATGACGATTTTATGTCAGGTTAAAGAAATTATATACTTTTTATAACCATTTAACAGAATTCATTATGTCCTTGAAAAGTAAAATGTAAATACAAATCATATCCTCTGTCACATGTTCAAAAGATTAAGCATTACCAATATGAAGATTTTATGATCAGGTCCAAAAAATCATATAATTGTTATGATCATTTAACCGATATCCATTATCTCTTCAACAAGTAAAATGTACGTTCAAATCATTTTAAAAAAAAAATTAAGAGTGGAGCTTCCCCTAAACTTGAGTGAAAACAAAAGGAACAGCATAGGTTTTTTTGCGTACAATAACTATCTGGTCCTCCGCCATTTATGCACCCAAGTGAGCTGATAAACATCATTGTTGATGGTATACCAGTTCGAGGGGTACCAAGTCCCAAACAGATCTTGCAAAATTTGATCTGCCCCCAAATTCCTTGGTAATTCCAGATTCTATACAAATTTTGGATACAAGTATTCCATATCTCGCATTGAAAAGCTCCAACGAGACTTTCTATGGGGAGGGAATGGTTAAGAATTTAAATATCACCGTGTTGGCTGGGCTAAGGTTCGCTCCCTGATCTCTGAGGGTGGGTTGGGTATCCATAACTTAAGAATGTTCAACAGTGCTCTTCTAGGTAAATGGCTGTGGCGCTTTGGTATTGAGAGAGATGCTTGGTGGAATCCAAATTTGGCTATTAACGGGGCGGATGGTGCTCCCACGTTCCTACAGGAGCTTTCGGGGTGGGATTATGGAAGAATGTTAGAAAAGGTTGAAAGACTTTTTCAGGCTACACCAAATTCAAAGTGGGAGATGGGACCAGGATTAACTTTTGGCACGATCTGTGGGTCGGGAATATAACTCTCAAGGCAGCTTTTCCAGCTCTGTTTGGTATTGCCGCTGCTAAGGACTCCTCTATTGCAAATAACCTAGAGTTCTTGGGTGGTTCCAACCAGTGGAACGTGAGCTTTGCTAAAGAAGTGCATGATTAGGAGGTGAATGTTTTTGCTTCTTTCTTCTAGATGCTGCATTCAGTTATAGTTAGAAGAGGCAGCGAAGACAAGCTTTGGTGGGTCCCTTCCAAAAAAGGTCTTTTCAAGGTCAAGTCTTTTTTCCTCTCCTTGACTCGTCCTATAGGTACTCGCTTTCCCTGGAAGTGTGTGGTGGACCCAAGCCCCCCAAGGGCGGCCTTCTTTTCGTGGTCGGTGGCTCTTGAGGAGATCCTCACTTTGGACAATCTCAGGAAGCGTCATCTTATTGTGATAAACAGATGCTGCATGTGCAAGAAGACGAATGAGTCAATGGACCATCTTCTTCTCCATTGCGATGTGGCTTCTACCTTGTGGTACGCCTTGGGTTGTCTTGGGTTATGCCACGATGAGTTATCGATCTGCTTGCTTGTTGGTAGTCTTCAGGCCAGTCGATGAGTGCTATGGTGTGGAAAATGGCGCCCACTTGCCTCTTTTGGTGCTTATGGAAGGAAAGAAATAACTTGAGCTTTGAGGATGTGGAGAGGACCCCTGAGGAACTTTTATCCTCCTTCTATCACACTCTGCATCTTTGGACTATGACTAATGTGTTACCCTTATCTTTTAGCTTTCTTGATTTCCTTATTCGTTTCTCTAGTTAGACGTTTCCTTTGGTATACTCTCAGTGTACTAAGGGGCGCCCCATGATTTTAATAAGATTGGCTTATTACTTATCAAAAAAAAGTATCACTCAGAACCAAACCATATTGATCATAATTATAGCTTCTTTTTAGTGTGTGTTCAACTTGGTGTAGAAGTTGCTAAAATTACAACCATCATTAACTTTCCATTTTCTTATTGGGAGGAAAAAATGAAGGTTGATTTTATTTGTTCAAAGGCTACCATATGCAAACGAGGCCACTTCAGCGTGTGTGCCGTGACAGGAAAAGCATCTAATCGAACAGATGTTTTGTCAGAATAATAACTTCAAAAACAAGTGCAGTTTAAGCTCAATCTATAATGAGCATCCAAATGTTTACTATTATTTCAATAAAAAAAAATAATAATAATTGCAAAAGCCTTCATTATTTTCCTTTCGAAAGGCTTCTCATTATGTTCAATCAGCTTTTCTTGTACCACCCAAAAGAATTATTTTCTTTCAGTGGGAGACTGAACTATCTTACGACATGCTCAGGGACATACATACAAATCATAACCAGGGTGATCTAGTGAGAAGTGAACCTTCATTGTTGTTGCGCCAGAATAGCACCATAGAGTATTGAAATATGCTCACTTTTGAACCTCCACATATTTGTTTCTCAAACAATTCAACCTGAACCTGCTCCAAACTGCCATTTAAATTTCCAAAACCAGTCTATCATAACAAAGAAAAGGAAATATGGGCACAAAACCTAATATTTGAAACTAAATAACTATTAGCACAGAAATAGTACAGAAACAAAGTAATGCCAAAGCAAGTTCCATAGCTATATGCTTGAGGCCATAAATCACCTTTGTATGGAATAATTATCATTTGCCGCATCTGAATCAAAAACTTTCAAGGTACTAAGTAATTCTCTTGACTTCTCGATGCTTCTAGTTAAAAACAGGTATGCTGAATCCTTGTCAATGTACAACCTAACCCAAACACAAAAAAGAGACCATTTTAGGAAAATGATTAGTTCTGTGATTGCTTAAAGTACCAGAAATCACTAACCTCACAACCTGAAGTCCTACACCAACTGACACCCCTCTAACATCTTCAACTTTGTGGCAACCTAGTAAACTTACAGTACTTCCTGCAATAAGCCACTTCAGCAGTCACTAGTCTGTTAATCAGTGGAAGAAGCTCACAAGTAAACAACATTAATCACAAAATCAACGAAAGTTAAACCTCCAGCAAAAACTTTGTAATCTGACCTGATTCATCACCTGCAATGCCAATAAGCAGCACATACAACTTGTTTTCACTGCTCAGTACCAGAGCCACTTCTCCGCATCTGGAACAATAAAGATAAACACAACATGAAAATGCCAACTTCTATGTAGAAAAAAATAAATATTTCCAATATACTCATTTATGGTTTATGCCCAAAATGCAGTTGTATCTCACTGATCCTTAGAACTTAAGGTAGTTGGGTGAATACATGGCACCTGACATCACCTCATGAAGTACATAAACACCAGGGTGATTCTCAACACAATTGCAAAATTCAAAAAATACAATCCATTACTTGTAACATTGAAGCAAAGAATAAAATGACCCATAAATCCATCGAACATAAAGAGGAAGAAGAAAAATTACTAGTTACTAGTCAAACGATGAACTTCAAGAGGATCTTAGTGCCCAATTTATGCACACATGTATATTATTGTAGTCATTAGCGCATACTGTGTTGCAAATACTAGCTAAGGAAAGCACAAGGCTAAAAAAAAGAATGGCTTACAGGATCACAAGACATCAAAAAAACAGTAAAAGTTTCTTACAGGACCACAGAAAATTGCTGTATGGCTATATGGGTCATTCTATTCTTTGCTTCAATGTTACAAGTGCATTTTATTGGACTACAGAAAACTACCATATCAAGGGTAATAGTTAAAGAACAGATTGCAAACGCAATAAACGCCCGTATGGATTAACATAATAAAATTCCAGAAGAAATAATTTTTTTTTTGATAAGTAATTCCAGAAGAAATAATTATAACATAATCATATATATAGTGCTAACTATTAGTCCAAGCATCATTAATAAATGGTTTAAAAACATAATAATACCACAAAAGGATTTTTTTTTTTTTTGGCTTGCAGGTGCTAAAAAAACCTGTATCTCCCATTCATTTTCCTACATTCACTGTAATATATTTACCTTTCTCTATATTTGGATTCTGGCTCAAGCACACAATCACAAAAAAAATACCGCTGACAAGTCTCGTGGATGCTGGAATCTGCAACATTTGTATTGAAATAGTTCTCAACAAAATCATCATTCCCTTGAGATGAGCACGTAGGCCCAAAAAATCTACGAGCATTATTAATTGGTGGGGCTACGATGGCGTTTGTCCGCATCTGTTCCTTATAAATAACATCCTGAAATTCACTCCGATACGAAATTTGTTTCCTTTGCTCATTTTCCATATCAACTCCACAAATCTTCAGATTGCCATTTGATTTTTCTAACACTTCTGTCTTGCCAACCACATTATTCTCCCCTACTAGGGCAATAACTCTTTTCTTCAGTTTCCTTTTGCTTTTTCTCTTCTCCAAATAATCAGCCTCTTGGTTGACAGGATGAGCAATTTCACCATCAAGAGCAACAGCAGGAAAATCATTGCAGTGCAATTGTCCAGACTGGTATAAATTTGGAGGTTTCTGCATACCAGAATTTTGGTCAGCAAATGAATAAGATATGCCATTTTCTCTTACATAGAGAATTTCATGTCTTTGGTCATAATAACCCTTATCCTCAAAATCAACTGAATATGAGTGCCCTTCAACACCTTTATTTTGATATTTTTCATTCAGTGACTTATCAACTTCAGGTATTGATTCACAGAAATCATCATCACTACAGCTGGTATTACTATCAGATGATGCCACTGAATAAGACTCAGCAGATAGCTGCAAAGTTTCTTCGACTAAGGTATGGCGACGATGAAGAATGTCCTCTTGATAATGAGGGGGCGATGCAGGGCAAGCAGAGGATGAATGAGACTCTGCTATATCATCAATGGCTGATAATGGTGATATCATGACATTTTCAACCACCCTATTAGCTTGCAGAGAAACACCACTAATCCCATCATGTGAATAAGATTTTAGATGCTCCTCTTTTAGATCAATTCTCCCCATGCCAACCAGAGAAACGTCACCAGTATTCCCCAGCCAACCAAATCGGCTATAGTACGGATTAGCAGGCAGAACAGAAGACATATCTGCAAAGGAATTATCAGATTCTAAAATATTTGTACTACTCTCATCTCCAGAAGCTTGAACAGAGTCTGAGACATATCTTGAATTTTCACCAATATACCTTTTGCTTGACTTTTTTTTCACGTTATTTTCTTTTTCATTATGCAGTTTTTCCCCAACAGAATTAGTTCCATCCACAAAATTCTCAGAAGTGTGATCCATCCACTCCTTAAACTCACGCAACCAAAGAACAGACCGCTCTTTCTTCATGAGTTCAACTCTATTCATCAAATCAACTATTTCCGCTTCATCATCAGACATGACAGTCTCTTCTCTGCTCTGAATCTCAACATCAAATGATACAGACTCCTGGTCAGAACATATACATGTGCTTTCTTCTTCATTTGCAATTGAAGCAAGACGAGATACCTTTCTCTGTAAAAAGAATAACACCAAGAGATGACTGCCTAAATGAATACTAATAAAGCAAAAGTTTGAGTAACATATTAATACTGAGTGCCAAAACTGAAAAACAAAAATAACATCTAATTGAAAAAGGGTTTACATGCTAAAAACTTGGGATCTAGGGAAACGCATTATATCCCATAATCTTCTCCAACAGGAAAGGAGAGCAGAGCAAGCACCTCATCAAATTATTTTAGTTACGGGTAAAAATCAATTACCCGTAAATAAAGAAATTCAATGTGACCCACGAGACCCAAATCTCATTGGATATCTAACGTAGATTTTAAAACTCAACAATCAATTTGTATAGCTCTGCACATACCCTTTTTTGGTTAATATTTCCCTCTTCTTTAGCATCGTCTTTTGCAGGAGAATAAAATCCAAAGGTGGCAGGTCGCTTCTGCCTGCTAGCAATAATAATTTGTCGTTTCCAGAACTCTCTGGTGCTGATGAGCTTGTCATCTAACTTCAACTAATCAGCATAAAACAGGGGATAGAGAGAGAGAGAGAGAGAGAGTTTGTAAGTTTCGCAGGGGCACAAAATTGCGAAAAGAATCATGAAATGCTTGTCACAAATATTATGATTCAATAAATCCACCATACAAAACAATGGGGTTTTAAAGTTCAAAAACGAGAGCAAGAAGAAGTCGCAAAAGTTAAATATATGTAAAGTATGACTTACTTTTTCCGGATGAGTGAAAAAGCTGAATACTTGTGCTCTATACCATCGGGCACAACACAATGGATTTCCTTCCAACCACAAGCTCCGTAGAGATGGAAGGCAACCAAGGAACTCTAACTCTGAAAAATTGGAAATTATGTTGTAGGAAACATCAAGCCCTTCAAGTGACTTCAAATTCTCAATCCCATGGAATGTAGTTAGAGCATTGTTCCTCAAAACAAGTTTAACAATATGACAGGAGACCTGCATAGTCCAACAACATCAGATTATGGGTCCAAAGCTAATTCCTAATTAAAAATATAAAGCAAAAGGTAAAGAAATTGGCATTTACACTATAATGCATGCTGCCTAACATTCAATTTATGCTATTTTATCTTATAGAAAAACTAATAAACATCAAGTTTAGAAAAATATTAACCATAACGCTGCAGCTGTGGTTGATCACTTAATAGGGCAACAATAGAGAACTCCAATTTTATGATAGGTTCTATCCTAAGCACTATGAGAAGCCTAAGTCAGTTCAAGATCCACTTGCTATGCATCCAATCCCCGAGTTTAAACTTTAGCTTCCTCCCTTAGTCGCCGAAATAATCTGAGTAAGCCTTTTCTTTTCCTTTTTCCCCCCTTCTCTCAAATTTAAATTCTTGGAAAGAACTTCTTAATGAAGCAAGATCAAGTTGTCAACAAATGGCTTTTCCATTTGCAGCTCTAATCTTGATTAACTTCCTGAAAGTAATCCTGAAAACTAAACACTTAAGATGAGGTACATATGGGCTAAAGCTCACTGGCAAACCATTCATCACCACAAAAACCGGACAACAAGTTGAAGAGAGGGCCAAAAAGTGTACTTTAAGACTACTATATTTAAACATGAGTCAAAAACTACTTTAAGTAAATACCTCGCTGAAGTACACAATTGATCGCAGGTGATTGAAACCAAGATCCAGGTGCTTCAATTTGGCACACTTGCGAAGATTATCCACTTTCGCAAACTTGTTCCGGCTAAGATCAAGAGTTTCAACGGCAGGAAGAAGTTGCAGAGACTCATCCATGAGAACCAAGCCATTACATGCACACGAAACAAAGGACAGCCGGTTCCATAGCGGAGAGTCCTTTATTTCAGCAATTCTACTCGCAAAAACATGGCGAAGAGCATCCTAGATTAATCCAAATAAAAAATTAAAACAAAAATTAAATGGAAATTTCAAGCTCTAATAGTAGACCAAATGATCATATTATTCAATTTACACATTAAGCAAAAGAAGGAAAGAAAATATTAAATCCAAAAAAAAAAAAAACAGAGAGAGATTTTCATTACAGATGTACAAAACTGAAAGTAAATTGCTAGTGTTAAACTCAAGAACAAAAGGCGCTCCGTTCAATTTCTGATAGAAATCTAGAAAAAAGAGAAACTCCCAAGAGGCAAAAATTTCATAATCTCATATTTTTCAGTTACAGGCACGACAAAGAAGGAAATATCATTCAAGTTACGTAAAAATTCCATTCAATATCTTTCCAAAACCAGACTCAGAAGGCATTTCTACAAATCATGGCATAGCAAGTAAGAATTCCAATTACATTCATCCAAAAAAGAAAAGAATTCCAATTACGAATCCAAACCCCATTTTTTTATTTTCCATTCCCTAACTCTCTCAGCAAGCAAGCAAGGAAACAAACAAACAAACAAACTCACAGTGGAATTGTGGCATACGATCTTCTCCAAAGTGTGTCGGAGCTCCAGCAACCCTCTAGCCGCCGACGTGGACAAGTCGCAGCCTCTGAGCTCCAGAACCCTCACCCTCCCGAACGGCATCAAGGAGAGCGGCGTGGGGTCCCTAGCCGGAGGTGCCAGCGTCGAGACGACCTTAAGCGAGGGCAGAAGCCGCAGAATCCGTCGCAGCTGCTCGAGCGCCCGGTGGTCGCCGAGGTCCGACACGTAGGCCCGAAGGTAGTCCACCGGCGCTCCCGCCAGAAGGCTCTCCAGTTCGCTCAGCGCCTCCAGCCTCGACTGCACGTAGTGCAACCCCGCCGGGTTCAGCTTCAGGACCACCGCCCCGTCCAGCAGCGCTCCGACTTGGCCCTCCACGAATAGCACCAGCATCTCCAGGTACCGATCCCCCGTCACAATCGCCATTTCCTCGGCGATCTTTTCGGCACCTATAACGGCGTGCGTATTTATATAAATTTTTAGAGAGAGAAATCGAAAGGAGGTTTTGGTGGGATTGGTGAGAGAGAAACGGCCATGGCGCTCACGGAGAGAGAGAGAGAGAGAGAGAGAGAGAGAGAGCTTGCTATTTTTGTTAGACAGGAGGGGTATAATGATTGGTCTTAGACTTTGTCGTTTTGGGAAGATTATGGGAGATAATTGTATTTTTCTTAATAAAGAATTTAAAACAATATGACCAACGCATATTGTAGCGTGCCACCTGGCGTACATGCAGTCAAGATTGGGACCCAACGCGTTTCTTTGTAAAGATGTTACGCTTAATTCAGGTAAACCGTTCGCAAATTTGTCTTGGAAAACTTTTACTTTACTTACCCTAAACTATCCAATATTTTTCAATTATTTTTTAAATTTTAAAAATTTGTAATCCAGATTTTGAACCCTTTTTAATCACTTTTCGTTAAAATCTTTTTGTTAAATTTAAAATTTTAAAATTTTTATAAAAATAAAAAAATGAAGAAAAATTGACCTTCTATCTTTTTACCGGAGAATGTCCTAATTGTCCTTTCCTTCCCGATCAATGCAATAGCATTCCGTACAAAATAATTGAAAGAGGGCAAGTAAATTTTCCTTAATACATAATTGAGAAGAAGAAAAGCACGTTAGCTCTATATTCATTGCCTATTTGCCTTGTCAATATGTGGTTCTGTTTGCTTATTGTTGAGGATTGAGACAGTGGGGCTGCTTAATAATATTCGTGTTATCAAGACATTATACACATACATTTTTTTTTATATATTTTATGTACATTTTTTTTAAAAAAATTAAACATTAATTCTGCAGACTTACATATAGATTCTACAGATCAAATGATTAATTTAAACATTGTCTCTGTTGATGTCAAATTTTAAATATAACACGTGTCAGCTCCTGGTGCTCTCGGACCTCGAACAATTAGACCAGAAGCCAGAGTGCAACTTTCTCCAAGTCCTGCAAAACAAAAAGGACCGGCGGGGTTTCCGGCCAAATCCCCTCCGACGATCAAGTTAGTAGGAGTTTTTCAGTGTGTAGGATGGATAAAACTTCTCTGGGTTCTCTCACCTGAAAACATATCATGTGTTGCTTCTTTTTCCTCATTTGTTCTTTATCCTCTCCTTTTTCCCTTAGTCCGTACGACCATTTATTACTCTGAGATGCTTATCTTTTCCTCATTAATGCCTCTCAGCCGTTCCAAACGGTCACCTCATGCCGCAGCTCAGGCTTTCCTGTATGGCGGCGGCGTCTTTGACCCGATGGACCACTACTTTCCTGTGAAGTGATTTCTCCCATTAATGCCCTCATTTAATATTTCACTGTTCCGCCTTTCTTCTCCGGACTCTCCACGTCGTTGTCGTCGGACTCTGCCCTTGTCCGGGGTCATTAAAAATCTCTTTTTAATTCATGTAAATTTCCCTAACAGTCTCTTTTGGTGAATCTCAAGATGCAAAGAGAGAAAAACTTTCCAAACAAGCTGCCGTGCTCGGGAGGAGGATATTATTTCCTCCTCATTCCCCTCCCACTATGGCATGATGTTTTTACATTTAGTCTTTTTGGATTGGTTTATTCTTTATTGTTTTTTTTCCTTTTATTCTTTCTCGCTTAAGGTTTTAGAGGTCAGATTTATATTCATCCTTCTACCTCGGTCATCCTCGCGCCTCTTCTCTACCTTCACCGATATGTTATATTCCTCCCTATGACTGACTCTGCTTCCTACGGGTGTACAATACACACCTCCTTAGCGCGTGTCAGTTACACATGTCACATTTACTATGGATATGTCACAGCAGATTTACTGTTGCCTTACTCTTTTTTAAAGAGCAATTTTTGGTTTCTCGTATTTTCATATTCGTATCTAAGCTCAAACAACTTACGATCTGGTTGAGCGTCAGACTCAACGTCCTAGTAAAAGATCCCTCAATTGTTGTATATTTATATTTTAACCTCTCCAATTTTCTCGAAAGTTAGTCAAGAGCTAAGTTTTATGAGGTTAAGGTTCTCTTGTTAACACTCCCGATTAAAGGGCCACCATCAGCTTCCCTACTGGCATTCTTGCTTAACCTTCTCTTTCGAGGTTTCTCTTCAAAGCAATGGGATGCTAAACAGGGGCAACTCAATATAGATTGCGGGTCGAGGCAGAGAGTAAAGATGAGGCCTTTTTAAATATAATATAATAATGTAATACATTTTTATATTAAATATAAAACATTAAGAAACAATTATTCTCGTATTTTTGAGCTGCAAAATTACAAATCAAATTTTTAAGGGGTATTTCTTTTTGTTTTAAATATCCATTGTTACCTTTTGTTTTTTGTTTTTTGTTTTTTATTTTAAATGCTCTTGTTACATACCAAATGGCCTCCTCTATTTTTTTTTTTCAATGACTTTCACATTCTCTTGCTCTTTCATTTTTTTTTAAAGGACATTTTTTTAGGAGGCCTTTACAAAATATAGGGGGCTTAGGGCAATTGCCTAAGCGACCTATACTATTGAGCCAGCCTTGGGTGCCAAATGTCCGTCTAGATTGAATTTCTCTTGTTCTTCTTTGTTGTGTCTATATAAAAATAAAAAAGAAAGAGTATTCCTTTTGGCTTATTCATTTCTCATTCTTTCTTGAATAAAGAAAAAATATTTAAGTAATATAAAAAATAATTGGGTGTGAAATGCATTAAAAAGTCTTTAGCTAAAAAAAAAAATAGCATGTTAGCTAAAATTTAGAGAAGCAAATAATGGCCTAAGAAAAATATTAACCAACATTTCAAAATATGAAACAATCAAAACTAATTTCACCTTTACACCACATCATAACACTCTTAACCAAAAAAAAAAAACTCTAAAAGGCATTAACAAACAGAACTTAATTTTTTTATTTTCTTATTTTTTAACAAACTAGAAATTTTAATGATAGTACAGAAAAAGAAAGTACGTTAGTTTTATATTTATTGTCTTGTAAGGACCGAGGCATTCCACACAGTTATGATCACTCAGTTTAAATGAACGACCTAAAACGCGCTAACTTAAAAGAAAGAGAAAACTGGTGGCTTGCACTATAAGGTGCTTGTTGTAACAATGGGAGATGATTCGACCACCCCATCTTGGTCATTGGGGATGACTTATGTAACACTTTGGTTCTATATTGAAAAGAGATGAATAGCTTACTTAGAGTGAGTAATCTATAAAGATAATCATGGGTACTAAACCTCACATTATCTAGTTACTATATGAAACTGGGCTTTATAAGGGGTTTAAGAAAGCTCTAAATTGACTAGTTCTTTTGGAGCGATAGCACAGATGTGGCTAGCACTTTTCCCTGCGTTATAAATGGTATCAGAGCTACCTAGTGACGCCTACTAGAGCATCGCATAACGTGGCCTTGACAAGGACGTCAGAAGTTTAAGGTGAGGGAGAAATTTGTAACACCCCAATCCCATATTGAGAAGAGATGAATAATTCACATAGAGTGAGTGATTTATAAAGATATCTATGGGTGCTAAGTCTCACATTGCCTAATTACTATGTGAAATTGAGCTTTATAAAGAATTTTAGAAAAGTTTCAAATTGACTAGTCCTTTTGGGGTGATAGCACAAATGTGTCTGGTATTTTTTCTGGAGTCGTTACAACTTAACCCTTCCTTATTGCTACAAGGAGTGATTCCGCCGCCTCCAACCGTCTCTCCAACATAGCTTAAAGGGTAAGTTAGCATCCATCAGCTCAAGGATTTTAAACCCATTACTACATGTCTGATGACATGCTTAATTAACTGTTATTATTGCCCATTTTCTTAGCATGAGCAAACTAATAATTGCTTCTACCTAAAAATATACATAAATGTTTAAATGAATAGGCATTGAACTATTCTATTTAATGTTTTTCTAACAAATGGACTGCAATTATTTTGGCTCTACAGTCTACTCTCACATGCAATCAGCAATCATTATTTAATTCTCCTGCATCAATCATTCTGATTGTAGAATTTGGACGGCTATGAACACCCGTTGAACACCCCCTCTGGTGTCGATTGAAGGCCCTTTTGTGTATGTTGAAAGGGACATATGGGGCTTCCATTGTTGATTCTGAAAACAGCTTTTCCAATACATCATCAATTTTTGGCTAGCCAGTATAAATGTATAGTCATTTTCTCATGTAGATTGTAGTGTATCGTAGACAAACAAAGCATTTTATTGGCCACAATTCTAGGCACACAAATTTGTTTTTTTTTTTGTTTGACTCGAATCAAGACCATCGTACAATTTTCGATAACGTGCCAATGAAAATCAATCATTGGATCAGCACTCATAAAAAAAAAAAATATCAATTACTGATTTTCACTGCCACATCATCTCAGTCGTATAACAGTCATATAAGGAGAGATACGTTTGCCATTGTTTTGTTAATTTTTTATTTTTTCAAAACAAATAAATTAATAAACAACTCAAAATACAAAATATGTTTTTATAAATCTGTATTCTTCCTTTGTTGTAGGAATGTTTTGACGAAACAAGTAAGAGCTAACTTGCAAGTAAGAGCTAAGTTCTAGAAAAGTGGTGACTTGCACGGGGTGTGAGGCATAAGGTGATTGATGGGATTTTTATTGAAAAATGACTCCATTTTTTGTAGGGGCTTCACCAGTATACTTAGCACTCATACAGAAAATGACTAAAACCCAAGTCTCTAATGGTGTTAACAGAGTGGCCCACGAATTTTTACTACTAAAAACAATAAATCAATATTTATTTTGGGAGTTTTTTTGGTGCTTGTTTGGTAATAATTTGTTGAAGAATTTCTGTCTTAGCTCTGTTTATGGTTGAATTTGTATTGATTTTTTTTTTTTTTTTAAGATTCTTTGAAACAAAGAAATAACAAAGCAACAAGGAAATAAAGCTAGATGTTAGGGGGTGGAACTTCCTCTTGAAACAGGGGAGGAGGATCCTTAGTTCCTTACTACTTGCAATGAGAATTGAAGGTAGTGGCAGGGGATAGGTGGGAATGCCACCAGAAAAGGATTTGGTTGCGATTCAATGTGCCACATGGTGGGTACATAAATTTGCACTTCTATTAATTTTGTGAGATTTCCAAGAGAAAGAGGTTGAGATGGATCTAATTATGTTTAAGATGAGGGAGGAGATCCTCCAATCTCGATCAACAGACGGTGTCTCGAGAGCTGAGATTACTAATTTGTATTGGTTAGATGCTTAGATATCAAACATAATATGGTGGTATTTGTTAAGTACTCTTTGATATATTGAGACCAAGCTTATATGCTTTTTTTCTTCTTTTTTTTTTTTTTCGCATATTACCATTTCAAGCAAGAACCATCCCACATATTCTTGGATTGAAGGAAATAATGGTTGAATATATATTAACGATTTTCTCAGTTGAAGTGTTGGTTGAATTTAGCTGGTAATGTAATTGGGTGATTTTTTCTTGTGCTTGACTTTAAAACGACTAGTCATTATTAACGAAACTTTTGCTAAAAAGTTATTTTTGACTTTAAAAGCTGTATTTCACAACGCAATCCAAAAGAAAAATGATGCACATACATTTCATACACATCTCTATACAACTAAGTTTCAAATTTACCATTGAATTTGTGGGATCCAATATGGGTCACATAAATTCAATGGTACATTTAAAAATGAGATGCGTAAGAAAAATGTAAGAAATATATTTATATCATTTCTCAGCTTCTTTTGATCTTTGTTACGTTACAAATTTTGAAGTATAAATTGTAACATCCATCATAAAGTGTCATACCAGTTGCTTTGTCCCACTTAAAGATTAAAATTGAGCAATCAAACCCCAAATATTTCTTAAAATTCTAAGTAGCTTCTTGTGACCTTGTCTTTTCAATTTCCATCGGATTGAAGGTAGGTTAAGGGGCAATAATACTTTGCACAAGTGTTAGGAAACCCTAGATGTTTATTTCCTTTATAAGCTGTATCAACACATTTTGATTAGATTTCTCTAATAGGCTGTTCCCTAGTAAGTTAAACCCCAAATTTTCTTAACTAAATAAGTCCATGCTTTATTCTATAAATTCAACCTTAGGTTCCCCTTTTAATTCCTGATTTTCAATATGTTCCTATCAACCTGCACATGAAACTTCCATGTTTGGAGAGTTAATTTGCTCTAAATTTAACTACTTTTCATCTGGAATATTGCATTCATTTGCAGTAGTAAAAGGGATTTTGCATTATCAACCTGCTGTCTCTATTGGGCAAGCAGAGACAAGGCAAACATAAAAAAAGAAGTGTATGAACTAACTACCCCATATACATAGAGTTGTACATCAATAACTGTGGTAATGTTTTAGAAACTATACATGACAAAGATCTTAATTTAATTAACCTGCTCACCACTAGCTAGGCGTCTCTTCTCTTCCTCAACTTGTTCAAGCAATCCTTCCAGCTCTGCTTCTGTCAGGCCCTCTATCCGCTTCTGCAAATCCACCATCAACCCCCATCCAGTATTAGGGAAAACTACACTTACTCCAGTGCAAAAGGAGATCAAGAGTAACCAAAAATTGAAAGAAAAAAAAAAGAAAAGGAAATCAAGAACAGAGATGAGTTTAGTTTTGAATATTTATAATTAGATCAATAGATATGAAAGCATTCTATTCAAGGTCTTCCATATCATGAGCTAAATGGAACTGGAATATCTATCCTTCCAAATATAATGAATGAAGTGGCACATCATAGTTTATAAATAATGCACTTAAACTGCTGTGATGTAAAAGACAGATGTGCGAGGGACTTTTTCCAATAAGATTTTCATAGTCTGAATTTCCCAAATATTAAAGAAATTGCAAGTAAAGTGAGTTCCTCTGAAATTCGATCATTTTCTTTCTTTCTTTCTTTCTTGAAAAAGGAATTGATACAAGACATCCTGGAAAATACACTGCCTATATACATTGCATATATTTCTGTAGCAAAACATATCAGTGATACCCACTTTGAGTAGCAGCATGAGGACCAACCGTTTGAAACAAACTTAATTTTCTAGTAAGAAATTGGGCACCTATAAGAAAATTAAAGAAAAAAGTATCCAAGTATTATTTCAAAACAGAATTGAGCTTCATAATATACATTTGCACTAGACTGTGCAGAATGCAGCAAGAAAACTGTTGTCTGAATAAGTATTTCAAGATTGTTTCGTTGTCTCTATCAACCAAATTTGCAGGATGTATCCATAGACATTTATTTACAAGTGAAAACATTAGTTGAACGACAAAAACTAAAAAGGAAAGAAAGACTTTCTTTGTTGTGCATAAGAACCAATGGTTTCTTACTTTCAGAAAAGTATGCTGAAAGTAAGAAGAAAATAAATCTTAAAAAACTATACCTCCATGACTTTGTTTTCATAGTCGCGTAGTTGTTGAGCATATGTCATTTCCTTGTTTGAAACTCTAAATATGTATGTCGAAATCCAACCAACAGTTAGGCCCAAAACCAGTACCAGCTGAACTACATTTCCAGCTTGCAAAGGATCAACTCCTGCAAACTGCAGATGACATCATAACAAGAACAACTAAAAGGCTGGACTAGCAGTGAACCAACTTGACGCATTGTATTTATAACCAATGCCTTACATTTCAGTACACCAAAAAAAAAGAAAAAGTGAAGATATTATGGGCAAGCATAATTGTGAAAAGAAGAAAGGCAAGACTTTTCTTTTTATAAAGTTTTGACGGATGTATTTCTTAAATGACTTCTTTAGATTTATCTAGATTGGGAAAATCATATGGTTGGGCATATCTAACACAGTCCACTCCATTTACCATAAGCCAGTGTGTAAAATAAAGAAAAAGAAAAAGAAAACCTAGAAACAAACATCAAGGATAACAAAAGGTTGAAATTATTACGTAAGAGAGACAGATACCTCTAATCCAGTTTTCAAGCCAATACCGAAGACAGTAAGTCCAAGTCCAATCAGTAAAACATCCTTCCTTGTGTAACCGAAAGGCGTCTGCGGTAGAAACAAGAAAAAGTTATGACAGATAGGTAGCTATAAATGCCCTTTTTTTAGTGTTTTTCTTTTCTTGAACTGCTATGGCTCTGACGGTAGCATCCAAATAAATAAAATTTTTGAAACCCAAAAGTCATAACTTCTTTTTTTTGGATGAATGAGTTATTTCATTAATCACAACAAAGAATACAAATACACTCTAGCAACAACTAGATCCCAGGAATCAACAAATCACTCTAGCAATACAGCTAAAGCCAAAGCCACCCAAAACAAAACCATCCAAAACTATCAACAAGCACTATAACAGACGAGAATATGTTTGTTTCTAAAAGGATGACCCATTAACCAAATACAATTTAAAACTAAATATATACTTTTTCAAGCCAAGAAGAAGCAAAGAGAAAAAATGATCATATTCAATTCTAAATCAGTTTTGTTGTGCAACATCTCTTTCCTCTTTCCTCTCCCCCCCCCCCCCCCCCCCCCCCCCCACCACACCACCACCACCTTTCTCCCTGGGCTGCGGAAAAGGAAAATAGGAAGAATGGGAACAAATGTGGAAGTTTTTTGTTGTTATATTTTGAGTTTAACCAATAGCATGACATGATGATACAGCTCTAGAGGATAACTTCATGCATTGTATTACAGAAAGATAAAGAGAAGCACATTCACTGGTTGTTGCGCATACATACCTTAGCCTGTTTGGAGGAGTCATTGTCACTACCACTGGAGTTTGAAGAAGGGCTACATCTAGGGATGGTAAAGATCACCTTCTTTGACAGCATGTGGTTGGATCCTTTCCCAAGAAAAACAGAAGTTTCCTTTCTACATAAGCTTTGACTGATAATTTGTCCTTAAAAATTCAATAAAAGATGTGGCATCACTAAATAGATGTTATAGTCTTATATAAGTGATGAATTCTGATTTATAAAGTCTTATAATCGACATCAGGAAGGCTTCTTGCAGAAAACCTTAAAAACAATTATTACAGAAAGAAGTCAATAGACAAGAAAATGCCAGCAGATGACTCATGCTAGTATTTGAGCATCATGCATCAAAACATTTTTTATCTTATTTTATGGCTTTTTCATAAATTATGTTAAGTATCCAATGTTCTTGTCACTATTTAAGTATTTTTAAGTAAAATAATTTTTTTTTGTGAAATGTAATTCTGGCAGACCTTATGAATATGTCTTATTCTTATCTAACGAACCAGAACAAATTGTAACAATGTTGCCTAATTCCATTTAGTCTATGAATAGTACAGCACCTTAGAAATGCAATTACGAGCCATCTAAACAACCAATGATTATACAGTTGCTTGCACACCATTTCAATCCCCATGCAGTTAAGAGACTTACATATTCTACGATAATGCTTCGCAGGTATGATCATAGATAGGATGAAAGAGATACTTTAACTAAAAGCCTCAACAACATTTTACTTGTAAAAGGTTAAGGTGAGGATGGGTAGGGCTGAGCAGCGGGCCGGTTAAAACCGGCTCACCCACTCGAATCCACCAACTTGTAAGGGTGACAGGCGGTTTTTCGGCCTATTACCTGGGCGGGTGGGGACCCTTGTAGCTATCCACCCATTTGCATGCAGATAATATATGGGTATGGGTGGAAGATGGGCTCCACATACCCATATATAATAATAACAATAACAATAACAATAATAATAATATTTTCTTAAATTAACCAAAATGACGTTGTTTTAGCAAGGGAAATGATTTTTCTAGAATCCATTTACCCTTGCCAAAACAATTCTTCGATTTCGTTTAGGGCCTTCTCTCACCTCTCAGCATAGGGTTTTTGTTCTCTCTTTAAAAATTCACCAACTGCCGCTATCAGCCTCTCTCACTCCTTTTGTCTCTTGTCAATCGCCGCTCTCTCTGTCTTCATTTATCTTCATTTCAACCTAGGGTCTCTCTCTCTCTCACCAACTGCCGCTATCAGCCTCTCTCACTCCTTTTGTCTCTTGTCAATCGCCGCTCTCTCTTTGTCTTCATTTATCTTCATTTTAACCTAGGGTCTCTCTCTCTCTCTCTCTCTCTCTCTCTCTCACCAACTGCCGCTATCGGCCTCTCTCACTCCTTTTGTCTCTTGTCAATCGTCGCTCTCTCTGTCTTCATTTATCTTCATTTCAACATAGGGTCTCTCTCTCTCTCTCTCTCTCTCTCCCTTTTGAGTGGATCTAATAACTTTATTTTGCCTTACCTCTTAGATCGAGTCTCAAAGCTGAAAGAATTGTGATTCTATGATGGTGTGCAACATTGACCCTACCTAAGATTAGCTTGGTATTGGGTTTTTTGGCCTTGCCTCTCACTAAGGATTTTGTGATTCTTTGAGCGAGTGCAACAGATTCATAGGGTGGTTAATTGAAATTATATGTTTGCCCATGTGCGGGTACAAGCGGACTCTGCCTCCTGTTGACGGGCGGCTAGATGGTGAAATCCACTCCCTGCTAGGGGTGGATATGGTGGCGGAATAGAGCTGATCTCTGCCTGTAGGGGGCAGTGCCGTTCAGTCTCAAGGAAGGGACATGGAGGCGATAGTTTAAAAAAAAAAAATTGAATATCAATCAGGAACTAAGCATTATGAAAAATGGCATGGCTAGTGGAAACCTTAAAAACCCAACATTCTACTGCCTTTTTTCTTGATAAATAAATTCTACTGCTTGACTAGGAAGCTATTAGGATTTTATGGCACAAAACTGTTCCTATCCTTTATGTGAAAAGCCCAGTTTTGGAGGCAATGAATAGCAGTTTCTATCCTTTAGACTCAAGAATCATCCTCATACAATTCGGGTGATTGGAGTAGGCTTAATCACAATTAAAATAAAGCCAAAGTAATATAAGTTACCTGCAAATTTTAGAGAGAAAAGGCATTCTACCTGATCCAGAACTCTATATGGACCAAAGGCTATTCAATTACTCTTGGCGTTTTTCTGTTATACCCACTTTATTGGCAAGCTAAGGTAATTTATGAGGATGCGGTGACCATCAAAACAAAGTTCTAATATATCAACTATCTTAGGATGCAGAATCTGTAACAAGCACATGCATGCAATTTTGAGCTCTGTTACAAAAAACAAATAAACAAATAAACAAAAACAAAAAAAATAAATCTGTAACAAGCTCTATTCATGGAACAGAAAAGGATGACAAAAGCACTGGTAAATCTCGGCAGGGGCCATTAATTATACATTATATAAGAGCCCCAACAGACAACACTTTATTCTGAGGCCCTCCAAGGAAATTTGGATTCCCCATTGAGAAAAAGGTTTATTTAATTGCATGTAAGGGGACACGGTACGTTCTTTTGAGAAGGTGAATTAGAGTGAGGAACAAGGATAAGTAAAGACCGGATCTTTGAGAATATACATAGCCTAACATGCACAAAATAGTGGTGATTTCAATTTATTTCTCTATTGTAGTTTGGAATAGATGGATGTTTGGTTATACTATGGTCTAACCATATCCTAGAAGATGACTTCTAATTCAGTAGAACATCAGATATGGATATAAGCTGATCAAAGCATTAAATATAATTGGCAGTTGGAGAGAATTTTTGTAGTGAGAAAGATCTCTTGACAAGCACAATTTTATGATAAATATCCCAACTATAACACAAAAATGCCTGAATTTTACTTCTAGAACCCTGGTTAGCTCCTTTGAATTCTGACCAAACCCTGGTCAATTTGTATTTGATGGAGCGCTGCACCAATGATTGTGAGGACCGTCAATCATAGGTCGCCATTATTTTATGGCAGGCATTTAATACATGTGCAAACCAAACAAGTGAAGAAAATAAGTGAGTCTTTACTCTTTTTTTTTTAAAAAAAAAAAAAAGATTTTTCATGAGCATCTTCAATGAGAAAAAAATTCCTCTTTTGAAATAACTCACAACCATATAACGCTAATACCTTGGATAAATTGCTCGTACAACTTCAACAAAAGGAAAGGTAATGAGCCATGAGCCATAGAACGTGTATTTGAGTTAAATTTTCCCTAACAGAAGCTTACCAATAAAATAAACTTCATACGCTCTCATCTACAAACAAAATTATCCAAGGGAGAGTTTCAAATATCGAGGAATAATCCCCATTTTAGTAAATGCATTCCAACTTTTATTGATTAAAGGAAAGATGCCAATCATATACACATGAGAAATAAAGAAGATGCCAACAATATATACATATGAGAAACAGCTAGAGTAAAACTGAGGGCTACCAAGAGGCCTATGCTGTGACATAAATTGAAATACTTATCAAAGAGGCTTTAAGAAATAAAAATAAATTTTTAAAGTCTTCAATTTTGCGTGCCTTCATTCATCTAAAAGCACTAGCTTTTTGAATATTTTCTTTCTTTGTTTTTTTTTATTTTTTTTATTTTTTATGTTTTATCTTTTGGAAACAATAGCTCATTAAGTTCAACTTTTCTGCTCATCCCAAAGGCTGACGCCTTCCAGGCAAACGCAACTCTAATTAATCGAAGAAGAGACACAACATCCACACATCTCATCAAAGCCAGCTAAAACAAAGACACACAATCCTCAAGTTAAGATTACTCCAAACAGAACTGCCTGAAGAGGGAGGAAAACAAATCACAATTTTTGATCGATCACTTTCAAAAACAGAGAATCCGATTCTAGTAAAGCAAACAAATCACCGACTGACCTCTAACCAAACCTTCGAAAGATCTCACCCTCGACTGAGAAAATGGAAGAGCAGCAAAACCCACGAGTGAAACCGCTCCCCTTTTGCATAAAATGCTGCAATTCATATTTCCATGTGGAAGTGTAGCCATTCCTGCATATATTCTTCACACACGCACACAAACCAAGTTAATCCCACATAAAAAAAAAAATAAAAATCAATGCATCAAGTTGAAGAGTTAACATGTAGTTAAATGCTTTACAATGAAAGGTTGTATGACGCACAAGAACAAGCACAAGCAAGACCCAGATGCTAAACCACAAATATTTTAGCAAAACACTTGGAAAAAGAGAAAAGAAACGAAATTTTGGAAAGAGAGGGAGTAGCTGTATGTACCTGGTACTGGTAGCGGGGAGGGCTGGAGACCGTTAATGGATGGATAGATGGTTGAGTCAATTCCAATTAAGATATTCTGAGGGAGGGAGTTGTTGGGCCAATAAGATGGACATCTTGAAGGAACAACAATATGCCTACGGCCCGATAAGAAAATAAATATTTGCGGTAATTACCCTATGAACTATTGGTTATTGTCAATATGTCGTCATGACCTAACGCTTCAACTAAAAAAGAGCATGTAACTATCATTTTGGTATTTTTACCCCCGTTCCGTTAGGAAATCTCGTTAAATTGAACGGAATATTCAATTTTTAGACATTAAATTTTGTTTAAAGGCAAAAATGCTCTCAAACAGTAATTTAATAAAAAAAATATTTTCTTATTAAAAAAAAAAAATACCAGCAGCCACCCCCTCTCTTTTACTTTTCCTTTCTTTTTTCTTTTATTTTTTTTAATTGTTTAATTTTAAGATATTATATGTAAATTTGAAACTTGAGTTAGAGTATTTAAGTCTTTTCACGAATTTGACTGACAGAATGGAATAAAGGTACACAAATGGTAGTTGCATGCTCTCTTTTGGTCGAGTTATCAGTTCGTGGTAATATGTTGACAATGGCCGATAGTTATGAGAAAAAATAATTACCCCTAAATATTTAGAAAAATAAGATTTTTAAAAACCTGCAAGGCTGCCATGATTGTGGATTCGATTATTTGACACTTTCTTTTTTTTGTTTTTTTTTTTTTTTCTTTGTACACGATTATTTGACACCTTACCTTCATGGATAATGGAGTATGATTAGCAACAATTTCATACAAAAAAGAGAGAATTATTCCACCTTTATTTAGGAAGAGGGTGGGTATAACAATTTCGATTCTCTATTAGGGTAAATCTAAGCATAGCTTTTGGATATTAAAAGGCTGAGCCCGAACCAAAAGGTTACCCTAAGCATTGTTGATACCCATGTCGTGCAGGACCGGCTCAATATACTTTAAGGCTTAAGGCGAGAATTTTAAACAAGGCCTCTAAGAATTTTTAATTTTTAATTTTTTTTTTTATTATTCTATATGAGAGTTCTAGAGTTTCCTAATAAGAGAGAAAATGTACTGTATTTTTGTTGGTATTAACTGTTGTGTTATTGGGCCTCTAACTATTTATTTTTTATTGAGGTTAAATAGTCTCCAAAGAAGAGACCATGCTTCTTTTATTTTTTCAAAACCGTTCGATTGGGCCTTTTTTTTCTTCTTCAAACAAACCTATCTTTTGGGGCCTTTTTCCATTGAGAAAAAACCGTTTCGGTTTGTGATTAGGCTTTTTCTTTTTTCTTTTTTTTTTTTTAAAAAAAAAAAAAAACAAAACAAACTTGTCTTTATGGCCTTATTCCACTGGAAAAATACAGTTTCAGATTATGATTAGGCTTTTTTTCTTTTTCTTTTTCAAATAAACCTGTTTTTGGGACCTTATTCCACTTGGAGGCCTTAGGCGACCGCCTAACTTGCCTAGTGGATAAGTTGGCAGTGGAGTGTAGAGAAGTGGAAGTGTGTGTAACATTACTCTTGAGAAAATTGCAGTAAACGTCACCAATTGCACATATTCCACATTAACTTGTAGGGGTGTAATTGGCAAATCGGCCAACAAGCCGGCAACCGATAATTGACAAACCAGTCAACCGCTTTGGTATCCAGTTAGAAATAATCAATAGCCGTCTAACAAATCCTATCGTAACTATTACCGGTTTTAAAAATTATTTAACTCGATTATAATTGGTAACCGAGAATATATATATATATATATAATTAATATAATAAAATTCTAGCTGGCCTCTAGGTTTTACGGCTTACTCTCCTTTCCAACTTTCGTTACTTTCCGCATCTTACTCTTTACATACTTTACTTTCTTGTTTCTTCGTCAATTCTTCGTTTATTCTTCGGTTCTTCATGAGGTCTTCTTTTCTTTTCTCCTTCAGTTCTTTTTTCTTTCTTTGATTTTTTTTCACCTTGTTTGATTTTCTTTCTTTTGAACCAGACGGTCCATTGGGTTGGTTGCACCTATATGATAGCTCTCCTAATGTTCAAAATGAAATGTAATTTGTGGGCCAGAGAATATATTATCCAAACAATGAAGCAAAAAACAAAATAACCTGAATTCATTCATCAAATATATTGATTTCTACCAATCACAAAAAATTAGAAATGCCCTACAACAGAACAGTACCTTGATCTATACAGATAATGGAAATGGCAACAAGCATCAAACAAACTCACCGGGCCGTCTTCCGGGACTTGAACAAACAACTAGAAGGCGGGAACAGGGAAAACTTGAACGGCAGGTGGGGTGGCTAAGCCTTGCCAGCCACCATCCCCACCATGTCTTTGGTTGTGGGTCGCTTACTAGGCAATTTTTGAAGACACAAAAGGGCAATTCTGATGCAATTTTTGAAGACAAAGGTATAATTGTGATGCAAAGTAATGCATGTTCCTTTTCCAACGGATGAATAGGTATTCTAATATGTTTAGGTGTTCAATTTTTGAAATTAAAATTTAATTTTTATTTAGTGTGTGAATTTCGAGATTTAACTTTGTGAGATAATTTTTTTTTTAAAAAAAAAAAAGTTGAATAAAATATAATTTGTTTAGAAAATTGTTGAATAAAATATGATTTGTTTTTAAAAAAATTTAATTAAATATTATTTATTTTTGAAAAAATTAAATAAAATATGATTTATTGTTAAAAAAAAACAAAAACAGAATCATATTTATTTTTAAAATAATGGTTGTCAAACAAACCTCAAAGGTTTGGCAAATATCAATTACCTGTGTGGATATTCGAGTACCAATCGGTAAACGTCATTTATTAAATATCCAGCTACTTGGTTATCGGAGTGGATTAAAAATTTTGGTCAATCGACTATTTTGATTATGATTACCGATTTTAGTCAACAACTAAAACCAAATTTTCATCCCTATTAACTTGACCAATAGGCAGTAAATGTGACCAGTATAAAGAAAAAGAAAAAAAGAAAAAAGCAATTCTCACTGGGGTATCCGTGGGCTTGTTTGATAAGTTACAGAACATAACAGCATAATGCTGAGCTTGTTTGACAAACAACGTTACAGAACAAGGTAATGTTTTTTATTATTCATGTACTTTTTTTATTTTTTCATATTTTTTAATATCAATCAACATTAAAACATTATCACTTTTTATATTACATAAATAATTTTTTATTACTATTTAAATAAAAAAAATTCACTACAATACAAATTTTTTTTATTTTTCTATACAATTTTTTTTTACTTTATATCACATCATTACTTTCTACTAATTTTAAAATTAATAATCCACTGCTGTGTTCTGTACATGTCTTTCCAAAACAAGTCCACTTGCCTTGGAAATCTGTCAAATGAAAGGACAGAAAATGAAAACTTTCTGATTTTTCCTTCTCTCTTAAATCTGTCAGATCAAAAAAAATCCATTTTTGTTTCATACTTTTTGATTTCTACGTCAAAAAGTATTATCATGTAATGTATTATCACGTCAGAAAGGATAAAAAGATTTAACCGTTCGGTTGTTTGATTTTTAAAATTAGAATTTAATTTTAATTTAATGTACAAATTTTGAAATTTAACTTTGTAAAATAAAATATAATTTATTTTTAAAAAATTGAATAAAATACGATTATTTTTTTAAAAAATTGAATAAAATATAATTTAATTTAAAAATAAAAATAAAAATAGAATCATATTTGTTTTTGAAATCATGATTGTCAAATGAAGCTTCATTTCTAAGGATAAAGTTTTTTTTTTCTTAATTTAATTTAATTGATAAAATTATCATGTCATGTTTTTAAACAGCATTAATGAAGATGAAGGAAATTTTATTAACAGAATATGTATTTTTTAATGCATAATAATTTTATAATTTTTTTTTTTAGAACTTCACTTATAACTTATAATCTTTTATCATTTTAAAAAAAAATGTACTTAAATTTTAAAAAATATTAATTTAGGGTATTTATATTTCAATTTAAACCCTCTGTTAAAATTTCCCGTAAAATCCTATTAAAATTTTTAAAATACTCATCTTATTTTTTGGAAAAAAAAAAATGAAGAAAAATTACTAAGATTTAAATATTGGTCAGAATTTAATAGAATTTGTAAAAATTCCTATGCTTGAATATTTGAAATATATATATATTAAAAAAAATATAAGGGTATTTTGAAAATTTTCTATATATTTATTTTAAATAATTTTTAAGTTTTATTTATTTATATTTTAATATTTTTTTTTATTAAAAGTGACATATGTCGCCATCTTATTAGTGATAACGTGATGCCTAATGGAATCTGTTAATATTTGTAACAAAATTTGACTCTAAATAGCGATTTGTAAATTATGTTAATCACAAGGATTTCTGAATTAATTTTAATACGACGGAAAGTGATTTGTAATTTAGGTCAATTACACGAACTAATAGTGTAATTTGGCAACAGTGTTGAATCAGGATTCTTCTCTACTGTTTTAAAAAACAAATCATATTTTATTCAACTCTTTCAAATTTTTTTAAATTTTATCTCATAAAGTCAAACCTCGAAATTCGCACAGTAAATTAGAATTAAATTCAAATTTCAGAAAATTCAATTCCCAAACAGATCATTAAATGTATTGGTAGGGCTGAAAAGATTTGAAGGGCTCGTTTGGGTATGTAATATTTTTGAAAAATATTTAAAATTATATG
The DNA here is from genome assembly GCF_958979055.1 of Alnus glutinosa. Lineage (NCBI taxonomy): Eukaryota > Viridiplantae > Streptophyta > Magnoliopsida > Fagales > Betulaceae > Alnus > Alnus glutinosa. The sequence goes on along the minus strand of NC_084889.1, from coordinate 28,131,207 downwards.
TACCAAAAAAAATTATTTTTTAAAATTATGGTTAGATGGTTTAAAAAATCTGATATAAAATTAAAAAAAATTAATTTAAAAATTTGAATTCTAAAAAATAATATTTAAAAAGTATTTAAACAACATGCCCGAAATGATAGAGGGTACTTGAGTTAGAGTGTAGCAGTGGAAAAATGTAAAGCATTGCATTTAATAATAATAAAAGATGTGTTGTACTTGCATGCATTGTATTGGGGTGAAATGTGGACCGTCGATTCCATTCGTAAGATGATGCTGATGATGATTGTTCTGAATCTTCTGATAATGGCAAAAAGGGCGGGGTTTCGTCTAGCAGTGGCTAGACAGGCAACACACTTTTGTGTTTGCTCCATTTTTATTTATTTATTTATTTTTTTGGAAAAAAAAATGATTGAATTCTCATTTTCTTAAATCACTTTCAATTGTTTATGTATTTTTATATGCAAAATAGTTAATTAAAATTTATTTTAGTTAATGAGTTTTAAAAAGTATTATGCATCCCATATATTATTTCTATATTTATTTTTTAAAGATTGTATTTTTTTTACTGTCATTTTTTTCCAACTTTTTTTTTTTTTTTTCATACGGACATTTTTTTAACGGTCATATTTTACAATAGTCGTTTCGTTAAAACGGTCATTTTTCTAACGCACTAATTTTTCAAATGTCATTTTTGCAATCTTTGAACTGTTTATACTGTAGTACGACTAAGTTCTATTAAAACTAAATATCATTAATGAAATTAAAAAAACTGTAAATGCTAATACGAGCTTTTTTTTTTTTGTGAAAAAAGTAAAAAATAACAACTAATTAATTATAATCACAAGCAACCTTGTTAAAAAAAAAAAAAGTAGGGAAAGGAAAGAGAGAGAAGGAGAGATGCCCAAGAAAAATATTTTTTTAAAAAAAAAAAAGATGCATATGGAGTTACACTATTTACAAATTCAAGACAAATTTATTTTACATTTTTAGTAGATAATGGAATAGAAGAATTTTTTATGATTTTGCTTAGCTATTCTAACTAAAAAGTAAGAGATGCATAGTCTATTGAGATTTAAGAGTGCTGTTAGAAGATAGATCCGTAAAAAACTTAATTTAATTAGTCTTTCTTTATATCATGCAATTCTTTCCTTGAATAAATTTCATTCATCATGTAATTTCTACTGAGCATCAGTTCTATGCCAGTTTTTTAATGAAAGTTACAACCATTTTCTTCAAAAAAAAAAAAATACTGGTTATGTATAGTCATAACATTAATGTTATTTTGTTTTTGAAAAAATGAAAATCGTAGACTTTTATATATGGTCCCAATCAAACGATTCAAACGAAAAATATTTGAGAAAATTATATATAATTTGTTTGCTAATATTTTTTTTTTTTCTCTTTCTACCTAAAAAAGTCCAAATATTAAAAAATAACTCTCTTTACAAAACATTTACAAAAAAAAAATAAAAAATTCAAAGCTCTTTTTACATTTATGTCAAATTACATAAAATAAACCTATTAAAAAGGGTTATCAAACACAGCCTTTATTATTGAAGATAGTCTTATTGAAATGAAATTACAAATCCAAAAGATAATATGTCTATCCTTAGAGCTATTAATCCAAATCATAATAGGGCGCCTAATAAATAAATAATATTTCTAATAAGATTACATGCTCTTAAAACATATTCATCATATATTTAGAATATTTACCAGATTTGCTTTATTTATTGTATTTGCTTGATTTACGATATTTTCTTGTATAATTAATGATTTTATTTTGTAATATTATCAATTAATTCTTTGATTTTATTTCCTAGTTTAACTCTATTCAACTATAAATATGTCATTTCTTTTTAATAAATTTCTTTAATCTCTAATATATTTATAATATATTCGGAATAGAAATATGTTATTTGTACACATTTTTTTATACACACTTTGTACCGATACTCACATTTGTTGTGGGACCTATTACCCATGAATGTAAGATGAATCACACACCAAATATGAGTATGTGTACAAATATCATTTGCCTTCAGAATATTTACCACATTTGCTTTATTTACCGTATTTGCTTGTATAAATGATTTTATTTTGTAATATTGTCCATTAATTTTTTAATTTTATTTTCTTGTTTAACTCAATTTATCCGACTATAAATAGGCAATTTTTGTACACAGAAATACAAAACCTCAGTTCTATCATATATTCTCTAATTATTTAAATATAATATCAAAGCCTAATTTTTTATGATCTTGTCTAGAAAATTAGGGAACGTACGGTGTTTCTCAAGATTTGAAACTTATAATGACAATTTTGAAAAACACCCTATAAAACATCAAAATTCAACTATGTTATATATATATATATATATATATATATATATATATTTTGAAACTCGATTAAAATTTTTTTTTTTAAAAAAAAAAAACATAAGAAAAATGTTAAAGCATTTATTGTCCTTTTTTTTTTTTTTTTTTTGTTCTTTCGATGCTAACTTAGTACAGAAAAAAAAAAAAAAAGAGAGACAGATAAAAACTGGTTACAAGCTGTAATTTTTTTTTATTAAAAAAATGGAGTCAATTCTGCACGGATAGAAAATAAATAAATAAAATTAAATGCTCTAATAAATATAATATATATTAGGGTTTCTACTATTTCCAACTGTGCGTCTCCTTCCTAGTTCCCGCGGCTGAAGCTCCATTTCTACACTCTCACAACACCTTCTGTTCTCAGTAATTCCGGATGATTTATTTGAACACTCTCATTGTTTTAATGTCTATTTTTGCTCTCAACTGTGATTGATCTGTTTCATTTTATTGTAGAGCGGCGATGAAGATGATCAATATGGTGTTATCCTACCAATGTTCTACGCCCATGCCCAGAGTTTCTCTCTTTCCTGTTGCTTCACATCGTTCTTCTCGCGCTGTGTTTACGCCTCCTCGTTTGAAAACAGCAAAGAAGCCCAACCTCTGTTTTTCCACTACTCCATTGCTTCTCCGGCGAAAGATGCATTGTGTTGCTGGATCGTCGTCGGAGTCAAATCCATTGACGACGATGGAAGCGGATGATGTGGAGGACGAGTCACATCCATTGTTGATGATGGAAGCGGACGAGGAAGACGAAGATGGCATGAGTCTTTGCGTTTTCTATGATATCCAAAACAAAGAGGATGTAAATACGAATATTGAGATCCCTGAAGAGGTTAAACATGCAATATGCGTTGGATCATCTCATGGCTGGCTGGCTTATGTCTCCCGTCTCGACTGCTCTGTTTTCCTCTGGAGTCCCTTCAACACCTCTCCGCTCATCTTGCTTCCTCCCATTGATACACTACCCTACGTAACAGTTGTATCTTCTGAAGAGTTAGATGAGAATGAATACAAACCCGATTTTGTAAGTGCATACGAAGATGATTTTTCCCCTGATTTTGGGTTCAAAATTTCATGCGATTGTGTCCATCCAGATATATGCCAAGTTCATCGTATCATTTCGCCAAAACTTTTGAGTCTAAGGATTATGGTCAAGATTGTTTTGTCATCTTCTCCAACAAGTGATGATTGCGTCGTTGTGGCTGTTCCTAGGCATAATATTCGCCGCAGTATTGCCTTTTGTAAACCTGGGGACAAGGCATGGACCTTTGTAGACCCGCCGCTTCAGAATGGTTTCCACAGTATTTCCGATGTCATACATTTCAAGGACCGCTTGTTCTACACCGTGTCCAGCTGTGGAACCGGTTTATACGCTTATGATCTTTCTGATCTTTCTTCTCCGAAGAGTTACCTTCTCGAAACTTCGTTCAACTTTCAAACCTTATCCTCGTTTGACCAAAATGTGAGGACTTGGTTCCATGACAGATATTATCTGGTCGAATCGTTAGGTGATCTTCTGTGGGTTCGTCGGCTTATTTCTAACAATATGAATGACGATGGCGAATTTACATTTTCCCATGATGCTCAAATATTTCCGGACCAGACAGTCCAGTTTGATGTTTATAGGCTGGATTTCTCTAAGAACACATGGGAATTTACTGAATCCATAGGTGACCGAGTTCTGTTCTTGGGTACTAACCAATCTCTCTCTCTCTCTGCTCGGGACTTTCCCAGTTTGAAAGCAAACTGCATATACTTCACGGATGATTCTTCTTCAATACATCGGAAATGTGATTTTGGGGGCCGGGATTTTGGGTATTACGAGCTGGGAGGATTTGCATATGGAGAATACCGTTTTCGTGAGGACAAGATTTTGCCACCACCTTTCTGGGTTATGCGCCATTTTCAGTAATCTCGATCGTTTAAAGATCAAAGGCTGCTTGCCAATGTTGCCATGCCACGAAAAAGGTTCTACGCCCACCTACCACCATCTTATAGCTTTTAGTTGTCTTGTTTAGTGGGTGTTCATTTTGCTTTCGATCAACTTATGTTCTTGTTTTCTTTTTGGTCGGGTGGGTGTATTTTGGATACGCATATTTGCTATTTTCTTGGACCTTAATTAGTGTTGTTTCGCCTATAGATTTATATATATGCTATCGACTTCTGATCCTCCAAATATTACAAATCTAATTATTTTCCACTAGCTGAAAGATTCTTTCAACTATTCCAGCAGAGGAGGCATAGTTGGTCACAATGCATAAAAAGATTGCCCTTTTCCAAAGCATTCCTCTTAATAAACCAGCTTAACTTTTATCTGTCAATCCCCAATGCACCTTCAACAACTCACACAAGCATTGCTCATAGAATGTAGTATTATATGTATTTCTCAGACACGTTAGATATTCATCTCTTAAAGAGCATTGTCAATAGACTCTCTAAATATTTATCTACTTTAACTAAATATATTTTTTTTTATTATTGATTTTAAAACAACCGCTTCATATGTGGGAAGGGAGACATAAAAAATTGGAGTAGAGATCGAATAGATTCTGTTTTCCAAATCATTTTTCAAGTGGGTTTTAGGCAGCTTGTTGTGGATGCTCTAATTAATTTATACAATTAAGTTTCAAACCAATTATTGAATTTGGTAATGAGTCCACCAAATCTAATGCCAAATTTGAAAAATGAGTTGGTTAGGAAATAATTATTTGTATCATTTTCATTTCTCACTTCATGGCACCATTTGCTCATTCATTTCAACCCCCAACTCTACTTACCTTTTATAAGAACGATAGGAGGATGATTTGAAGCTAGGTTAAACGGAGCTGCTACCAAAAGGGCATGCAAAAAGGGGGTTTCCAATCTCCATCAAGCTTGGAACCTTGTTAATTTTTTGGTAGCAAAATTTCAACAACCAATTTCATTTTCATGATGGTAAATTATCTCTGTAGCATTTTATGAGGAATCCTTCTTGCTTTCTTTAGTACTTTACTGTTGAAGTTCAACTGATTAGATCAAAATACAACAAATAGTTGTTGGTAGAATAAAAACGAAAGGGATCGCATCAAATTTGTGTATGCTTTGCAAGTGTTTTGACAGGCTAATGCTACTCATTGCACCGGCTAATTACGCTCACTTTATACCTGGCCTATTGATGTGATATGGTGTGTTTTAAGTGGCTGATATTAAAAAACTATTTAAAGCATACCAAGTCAATCCGTATGAAATGGGTATAGAACGTAGCAACATCTCCAATGATAAGAGTTATTTTAGCTGCACAAAAAAACCCTCCTATTTTATCTGCCCATGCATTTTCAATACAAACTCTAGAAAGATTATCTATTTCACCTATTACTTTCTTTAAATATTATTTTTCAATCATTTTTTATTATTATTTTTTTCACCTTTCACCTTTCACCTTTCTCTATCATTCTTTAAATATTATTATATAAGTCCAAGTTGCTACAACTTTCTTGAAAGTCTATCGCAAGAAATTGGACGAGAAACTTTTATTTTAAAAGCTCTGTTAGAGGGTTAAATTGTTAGAAATTTATATATGGGAACTACAAAAATTAATGAAAGTAAAATAAAACTGTATGAAAAAATTACTAACTTTTGGACAGTAAGGTGAATATTAATCTGTCTCTTAAACAAATATGGCCTCCCACTTACATGACAAGTTTTGCAAAAGGCAATACATCAATTCTGTTATCAGGATATAATACTGTCCGGATGGGCCAATATGTGTTTATATATATATATATATATATATATATATATATATATATATATATATATACAAAATTTGTAAAATAGGATTGTTCCTAGCCTATATATATATATATAGCTAATCAAATAATTTTTCAAAGTTGTTAATTAATCCTATTTACAGTTATAACACTATTAATATTAATAACAACCGATGATCACCAAGAAACACCTTCTATTGATTGATTAACATTAATAACTACTAGTCGCCAAGGAACACCTTTTTCTTCTAGCAACAATAATAGCACTTGTTTTAATTGACAACTAATCCCATATTCATTGAATCATTACCTCTTAACTAAAAGTTAAATTTCGTTAGAATTTTTAATGGAAAAAACACGACGCATGCATATATAAAACTATGACAAAACTGTTAAAATGTTAGCACGTAGATAAAATGCCACCTAAACTTGAAACATGGAAAAATCAAATAATCAAGAAAGAAAGAGATTTTGTTTTTGTTTTGCTTTTTTTACATACTGTATCAAACTAAGGTGATGTTTTTGTAACATATGTTGACATTCTAGGGGTGAACTTGGATGGTTAGATATAAGTACGAGGTATATATAGATCTACACTAACACTAAGATATAGGATAAGCTGGATTTAGGGTAGAAACATAGTAAGGATGGGTTCGCAATAGGGTTCAACGTTTGAACTAAGCTAAGCAAATGATAGTGGTAACGCAGAGATGTCACCGCAACCAAGACAAGATACCATAGGGAACAAGTAAGGCAAGGGACCCTCCCACCCCGATGAAGGAACGACGAGGAATACCTTGGATGCTACCCAGGCAGTGGAGAAGGTGGTTAGTCTTCTATTGGAGGCTTTGGTCAACGTTCGAAGAGATCGAGAAGGGATTCCAAGTGCAAAGAGATCGAGGTTGTCTTTTAAGGAATTTGATGAGTAACCCTTCATATGTTTAACGGAACGTGAACCCTGAGGGAGCAAAGAACTGAATTATGAACTAATTAGAGGAACTGCTCCAATCTATGGATTGCACTGAGGAGCAAAGGGTCAAGTACACAACCTACAAGTTCTCTGGAGAAGTAAGACGGTGGTGGCACGCCAAGAGGGGCTCATTAGTAATGGAATTAGGAAGCAATGAGTCTATTGCGTGGACCAGATTCCAGGAATAATTATGCTGGAAAGACTCCCCTAGCCTCAAGAAGATGATCATGATACCTCAAGAGTGGCGGTTAGGAAGGAAGCATAGGCGTGTACGTACGTGTGCCGAGATGTGGCCAACTACATTTTGAGAAATGTAGATTGCATGGGAACAAATTGGTGCTATCGATGCGGCAATGTGAGACATTTCATGCAAAACAACAACCGGCCAAACAGGAACTGTATCGCATTTTTTCTGTACAAAATCGCAATCACAAACGCACCTTGTGTTTGGGATTGCTTCAAAAAGCTACTTTTACTATATAAAAAGTTATTCAAAACAAAAACAGAAAAAACTTAAAAAAGTGCTTTATTTGATTTGATTTTTGATTTTTGATTTTTTTTAAAAGTCTAAAACTACATTTTAGGAGGATCTTTCTAAAACGCACTTTTTAACTTTTTCTACAAATAAAAACTCTATTTCCTAACGCAATTCCAAGCCGAGTTGTTTACCTCAAGTGCCTTCCACAACTCATTTTCTTTTTCCATTTTTGGTTGATGTCTGTGCGGGAATGTAGGAATTTGAGAATGGCAGAGTGGGCCTGCAATTTGATGGGCCCATACATATTTCACGAGCTTGAGAGGATTGAAATCATGGGCTTGTGGTTGAGACACGTAATGAATGGGCCATAATGTTGGAGAATCGTTATCTCATATAAATTTTCCATAATCGATTCATATGAACTTCATTCAAATGGGATTATTTTCCATTCAAATGGAGATCAGAATCCTCTCAAATTATTTATCCGAATTTGAAAAAATTTAGACGGGTGATTGTAAAAAATTATTTATGAGATCCACTTGACCAAATAAAAATTGAGTTGTCCAACCACTTATTCGGTCACAGATTACCTTGATTAACACGGATTACCTTCCAATCAAACATGACATTCTGTTTCTCTAAATTTTTTCTAAGTTTCAAGCGTAAGTTCCAACTTAAATCGATCTTTAGACCTAACCACGCTTTATTTCAACATGATTGAGACATATTTTTCATTATCCTTACTAAGTTACTATTTTTCAGTCTTTAATCCATCCATGTGGGTTACAGTATTCATATATGACAGTTTTGGAATAGGGAAAATTGCCTCTTTTCCAATTTTCCACCTCCAAAGTCCAAACAACCTCTCCTTCAGCAACCAGTGTCACAACAGTCACGGAATAGCAGTTCTAGAATTAGATTTATGTGAAAAGCCAAGTTTTGGAGGCACTGAATAGTAGTTGAAGCAGTTCCTATCCTTTAGACTCGAGAATAACAAGATATACAATTGGGTCAGGGCCTGCCCTACAAAAATTTTTAAATAAAATAAAATAAAATCGGTTAATGTTCTCAATTAATGAATATTAATAATAATTTTTGTTTTTTTGTTTTTATAAAAAAAAATATTTGAAGGTTTAATTATAGTCAAGATTCTTTAATTAAGGCCCCTAATTATAGTAATAAGTAATTTAAAATGCCTTAAAATCATTTAATTCTTCAACATTCAATTATTGAAATAAGTCTTAAAAAATTGATAGTATTAAATAAAGGAATCAAATAATATTAAAAATATTTTTAAATAAAACTCATTTTTCAAGTTTAAAGCATCGTTTGGTTTGCAGAATGAGTATTCCATTGGAAAATGGAATAGCTATTATTAGGTATAAAAAATGGTGGAATGGAATGGTTATTCTTACTCTTTAGTTTGGTAACAACTCATATACTTTGTGAAAAATTACAATTTAGCCCTTATAACAGAAATTTTCTACAAACCGGTTTGTAGGAAATTTTCTACGACCCACATATAAAAATGACATGTGTCATTTAAACATGTGAAAAGCACATGTTTTTTTATTAATGCTATTAAAAAAGCATGTGAGAAGTAAATGATAATAAAACATGTGATTCTAATATGCCAAGAGACACATGTCAATCTTATATGTGGGTTGTAGGAAATTTTCTACAAACTGGTTTGTAAAAAATTTATGTCCTCCAAACTACCAGTCATGCTACAGATAGCTTCCCGAACTACCATCGCTTGGACTATGGCCTCCAAACTACCAAAAAGTTTAAAAAATGCTCAATTTGACGATAAATGCATATAATACCCATACCACGTGTCATTTTTCAATTTTATCTTTTTATCTTCTTTTTTTTTTTTTTGAAAGAAAAAAAAAAGTAGTGTTTGGGGGGTGGTCGTGCAAACACCAATATTTTTTTTTTAATTTTTTGTACAGATCTTGGTTGTCCACCTGCACAGTTCTTTGTTGTAGATCGTTCGATTTATAAGGTTATAAATCAATATGAATTTATCGGTTAGTAAATCAAAAAAAAAAAAAAAAGTAATGCCCCATGTTTCTGATATAATTTTTTCATAATCTGGTAAAGATATCAAATATAATATGTAGCTTTTTTTTTTTTTTCTACCATTTTAGATATATAAAAGCATAACTCTTTTAGCATATTTTATAAAACCTATTAAATCGAATGAAAACGTAATTTGGATCGCAAATTTTAGATAAAGATTTTATTAAAATTAGTCGATAGATTCATTTTGCAATATTTATTAAAGAAAATTTGTTTTAGATGGTGATTTGTTGACTCGCTGATATGACCAAAATTCTGTTAATAATTTTTTTTAAAAAAAAAAAAAAAAAACTTACAAAAAGAGTGACTTTTTAAAATGATTAAATCTAATATATTTTTTTAAAAAAAATTAAGTTCATAGTTTTATTTCGAGAAAAGTTTTTTTTAAAAAGAAAATAAAATAAAATTTTAATCAATTGAGATTATTCTCAATTTTTATTTTTATTTTTAAAATTAATTTTTATATTTTTTTAATTGAAAAATGACACGTTGTAGGGGTATTATACGCATTTTTCGTCAAATTGAGCATTTTTGAAACTTTTTGGTAGTTTGGAGAGCTAGAATCCAAGTGTTGGTAGTTCTGCGGGCTATCCGTAGAATGACTGGTAATTTGGGGGGCTAAACTGTAATTTTTTATATACTTTAATTGGAATTCAATTAAAATTACTAAAAAAAAACCCTACATTATTATTATTTTTTTTTAAAAAAAAAATCATATTACTAAACAAAAAAAAAAAAAGGGTGGTCGGCCACCTACCAAAGAGCCAGGGGTGGTGCGATCGATGGGTGGTCGGCCAGCCACTTTAAAGATTTTTTTTTTCTTCTTTTTTTGTTTTTTTTTTTTTTTAAATAAAATAAAATTGAGAGAAAATATAAAATAATGAGTTTTTGTGTGGAAAATGTAGTCTATTCCGGTAGGAATAGCGATTCCTCTTACTTTTTAAAGGAATATGCATTCCTCTTTGTAAGAGAATAATTATTCCAATGGGAATAACTATTCCATGGAATAGACCCTTACCAAACAAAGTCATTCCATTCCAGGGGTGTATTTTGCAACCAAACGAGATCTAGACGTTTTATTTTTGAAAATAATGGAGTGAGTGAAAATAATAATAATATTCAATTACGTTGTGAAAATAGATTATTTGGGCATTGTGATGAACATTAGCAACCAAAATTCCAATCAAAATTTAAAGAGACAACAATTTTGCATCCCAAAAAAGGAAGAAAAATAACTTCTAAATAAAGTAATATTAGTATTAAAAAAAAAAAAAAAAAAAGACTTCACTTAAACTTGTCGCCTTAAGTCTCAAAATGCATCGAGTCAGCCATGATTGAGGTGATTGGAACAAGAGTAGGAGCTCTAGACTAGGTTGATGGGTGGAAAGAGACCATTAGAACATTTTCGGCAGCCACTTAATAATTTTTTAAAAATTTAGGGAACAAAATTACTTTTTATTATATATATATATATATATATATATATATATATAGAGAGAGAGAAAGAGAGAGTAATGATTCACCACCACTAAAAGATACAACTTTTTACTACCTTGTCCATATGACAAGGTGACCCCCCACTACTTTTTAAGTTTTTTTTTTTAAAAAAAAAAAAAATAAATTAAATCACCTTACTACGTAAACAATATGATAACTTTGAGTAGCCTCGTGTGTGTATATATATATACAAGGACTCTCTTCGTTTCAATATAATAGCGTTAGTCTGTTCCAAATGAGAGGCAACGGGCTCACTTGACGAGGGAGTTGTTGGGGGCAAAAGAAATATTAAATTAAAACTTTTCCGCTGCCGGGATTTGAACCCGGATTCTTAATGCGAGAATTGCCATAGTGCTACAGCGGATTTCTTGGGAGTTATCCCTTGATTTTATTATTATCTACTTGTAGCCCGATTATAAAAGAAATAGATCGAACTGGTCTTCATATACAAGTTTATTTTTTATATATATATATATATTTTCTATTTTTAATTCACTTCATTGTTGTGGGACGTCTACTAATTAATTAATCTTTTTGGATCTCTTAGTCTTATTGCCATAGTCTTACAGCCAGGAATCTTGCTAATCTTCCCAAAATTTCTAAAGCTCATGATACCATGAGGACCTTCCATAATATTATTGATGTGGTTATTAACGATATATGTATCTTCATAATGCAATTATCACTTTAAACATTGATGCAGTATTTAGTAGGAATAAAAATGCGGATGCAGTTATTAAAAATATTTGTATTTTGCATAATACGGTTATCACTTTTAGGCAATAGCAGAGCCATGATTTTGGTTCATTGGGGTTAACAATTTTTTTTTTTTTTTTGATAAATGAAACAAAAAAAGTCTAAAGTTAATAAAAAATTAATTAACTTTTTTAAAAGCCGTGATATTCAGTTTTTTTTTTTTCTTTTGTTTAAAAATAAAAAATAAAACTAGCCTCTCACAGACAGACAAACGTCATAGACCCACTCTTCAATTGAAATAGTGTGTGGGCATCTACTCCTTTGACTCTCTCACCGTCTCACACTCTCACTAATCATGATAGACTCACATCACTTTCATTAAAAAAAAAATAACATAGAGACAAAGTTACACAGAGTCACTATATCACGGTAAAAAAACAAAAGCCTCACGAAGTCTCATAGAATCGCAGATAAAAAACAAAAGTCATTAAATCAAACTATGCGTTTGACTAAATGCAACTCCAGTAAATAAATGAACCAGGACGTTTGAATTAAAAATTATGTTTTGTAAACTCTTCTGCTGTTCCACATGCTTAAACATTATGTTTTACGAAATGCATAGTTCGTCTTCAACCTTTGTTTCTTATGAAGAATTTGAACAGCTCTAAGCAACCTAATTTACCAAAACGCGATAAATCATTGGCTAAGAATCATAAATCTCAGTCCTTTTGAAAAATAATTTTCCCCTTAATGAGTGAATGAGAGTGGGCAACAAAGATATTCAAAAAAAATTCACAGGGAGTAACGAAACTTTTCAAAAGGTGAGGTGGGGCACTTGCCCACTCTCGACCCCTGGCTCTGCCCCTGCTTTTAGATATCCGCATTTGCGCAGTTATTGATGTTATTAAATACAGTTATCATCCGCTATTCGTATATGAGATAATGAACGTTTTGTATTACTATCTAAATATATATACAATATTAAATAATGCGATTATTACTATATACAAGCTTAAATAAACTAAGATTTCACTTATCCTAAACTTGTCCTAAGATTTCACCCCTGCTCTTTACTTCGCATCAATGCATCAAATGGAAGAGTTAAATCATCTAAAAAAAAACACACAAAAAAAAATGAAGAAAGAAAGAAGACATATCAATGTATCAAGTGAAAGAGTTAACATGTAGTTAAATGTTTTCTTTACAAGGATTGGTTGTATGATGCATAAGTACAAGTATGACCAAGATGCTAAACCACAAATATTTTAAGTGAGACATTCTGTCCACCTTGGTGGATAGAGTATATTAACTCAACTGAGAATGTTAAGAGAATGCTACATAGCATTTCTTATTAAATGGACAAGTGAGAATCTAGCTATATAGGCGATGAGTAATGCCTGGGAACACTTTTTTTAAAAAAAAAAAAATATAGATTTCATTCGAATAAAATTAAATTGGTGTATATGAAGTCAACATTGACACATCTTTTAAAACTTTTAAATAATATAAAATCACGTATACTGTTAGATATGTACCAACTTTAAATCCGAGCCATGAAATTGATACTGTCTATTTCATTTAAAATAAATATAATCATTGTCTTGTTTGAGGGCCTTAACTAGAGAACATTAATTACTGACTTTTTTTTACCATAATCAAGGGCCTTAATTAGAAATGTTTACAAACTTTTTTACCATATTTAGAGTAATAAACACTTTTTTTATGTAAAGAATATTTATTATATAATTATTATTTGGAAGCCTTTGGCAACAGCCTAATTTGCCTAATGAAATAATATGCCCTACCGGAAGGGTCTCCTTTATTATAGCATCCCCAATAAGTTTTTCATTTTAAAATTTTTACCAAAATTTAGAGGATATCCTTAAAAAAGTACAGTTGATCAAACACTTTATCCTTTTGTCCAAATTGAATCTTGGAGAGGGAGCTGTTGGGGCCAGAATAAATATTTAGAAATTAAAACTTTTCCGCTGCCGGGATTTGAACCCGGATTCTTAATGCGAGAATTGCCATAGTGCTACAGCGGATTTCTTGGTCGTTTTCCCTTGTTTTTATTCTTATCTACTTGTAGCCCGATTAGAAAAGAAATAGATTGAACTGTTTTCCATATACAAGTTTATATTATATATATATTTTTTCTATTTTTAATTCACTTTATTGTTGTGGGACTACTAATAAATTAATCTTTGGATCTCTTAGTCTTATTGCCAAAGTGCTACAGCAAGGAATCTTGCTAATCTTCCCAAAATTTCTAAAGACCATGATACTACGAGGACTTTTTATAATGACATTGATGCGGTCTTTATTAGGGGTAAAAATGTTGATGCGGTTATTATCAATATCCGCATTTGCATAATATGGTTATTACTTTTAGACATTTGCATCATGCAATTACTATCCGCTTCCGCGTGGCTATTGCTGTTATTATCCGCTATTCACATATCAAATAATAGGCGTTTTGGATTACTATTTAAATCTAGGGTAAATGTCTAATAAATCTCTGAGTCGAAGCGCCATTTGAATTCGAACTCTCACTTTTTGAAAGTAAGTATTCGATACTTAACTTTTTCCCGAATTTGAAACAGGTCATTCCGTCATTTTTTCATCAATTTTTCTAACCACCGTTAGTGCCACGTCACATTTTTTGCCATGTCATCCTAAAATATTATTATTTTATTTAATTATTAATTTAAAAACTTAAAATTTATTTTTTATTTTCTAAAAAAAGAAAAAAGAAAAGTAGGGCGTATGGGGCGGCAGCCACCCCCTTGGGGAGGGGCGAGCCACCCCCTTGGACCCCGGTGAGTGTTTTTCTGTTCTCTATCGCTTAACCCTAGCCTATGCAAATCCAATCACAAATGATCAAGACAAAAAGAGCCTTGAATAAATTGAAACAAGCTCATACTTATAGACGCCAATGCAATCACTAAACAAAATTAATGTTCAAGAATGAAAGAATCGTGGACTAGACTAGTAGTAGTTATCTTCCTAAATATCACTCATTGAAGGGATTCCAATCCCATCATCACTAGAACTAGCGGCCGTCTCTGGTCTAATCTCTTCTAGTTGCTAGAGAACCTGCTGAACTTCTGGTCGAGCCGACAGTGACGGATCAACACAATGCAAAGCCAGTTTTAACGTGTTCAGCAACTCATCACCGATTATAGATGCATCCCTCATCAACTTTAAATCAAATACTTCATTTGTCCATTCCTCCTTCAAGATAGAGGCAACCCACTGAGGCAAATCGTGACCATTCATCGCCAATCCCTCATCGGCAATTCCTCGAACACCTTTTGTGCCTATTCCATCAACCCAAATTTTAGACAAGTATGGACCAAACGCACTTCCAACAAACACATCCAACTCCCACTTGGGTCAATCTGCATTCATTGAGTTCTTGACCCACTGTTGCTATTACGGTTCTGGAGAGATTGAGAGGGATGACCTAAACCCTTTGTTATTCATGAGATTGAGGCTTGGAGGGCTATTTCTCTCTGTCATGATTTGGGTCTTTGCAAGGTGCATTTTGAAAGGGACTCCTTAACTGTTGTCTCAGCTCTTAAGAAGGAGGAACCTTGTTGGACCAAATTCGGACAGTTGGTTAATGATTCAAAGCTCTTACTTCCGGATTTTGATTTAATCAGCGTGAGGCACTGTTGTAGGACTGCAAATGGTGCAAGTCATACTCTGGCAAAATTTGCTTTATCTCATAGGGTTAATTGTGTATGGTTGGAGGAGAGTCCTCCTCCAATCCGTAGTGTCATTCTTGAGGAGAAAATTCTCCCCCTTTGATTAATAAAATTTCTGATATTTATCTCAAAAAAATGTACACTATTATATATGTACTAACTTTAAATCCGGACCATGAAATTGATATTATAGATAGTTTCATTTGAAATAGATATGATCATTATCTTGATCGAGGGCCTTAATAAGATAACATTAATTACTAACTGTTTTACCATAAATAATGGCCTTAATTAGAAATGTTTACAAACTTTTTACCATATTTAGAGTCATAAACACTTTTTTTTATGTAAAGAATATTTATTATATGGTTATTATTTGGGGGCATTAGGGAATAGCCTAATTTGCCTAATGAAATAACAGGCCCTACTAGGAGGGTCTCTTTTATTAGAGCATCCCCAACAAGCTCTTCATTTCAAAATTTTCACCAAAATTTAGAGAATATCCTTAAAAAGAACAGTTCATCAATCACTTTATCTTTTTTTCTTAAAGGACAAAAATTTTCTACAAACCAGTTTGTTGAAAATTTCTTACAACCCACGTATAAGATTGACATGTGTCCTTTAAACATGTGAGAAACAAATGTTTTTTATTAAAAAAGCATGTAAGAAGCACATGTTATTTTCTCACATGTTAATTTTATATATGAGTTGTATGAAATTTCTTACAAACTGGTTTGTAGGAAATTTCTATCCTTTTCCAAATTGGCTCTGGTCAGATTCTCGATCCAAATTTGGTTCACAATTTCTTTTGAGTAATGCTATACATCATCCTCTTGTCCACTTTTTGTCCTCCCAAAATTGATGTAGCTCTTAAAATCACCATTGGATCAAAATTCAATAATGATTTATCATAAATTCAATGGTGATTTTAAGAGCCACATCAAATTTGGGAGGACAAAAGGAGGACAAGAGGATGATGTGTAGCATTACTCATTTCTTTTAGCCATTGAGTTTTTTAATATTATTTCTTTTCTAAGAAGTCTCTTCCGGCCTTCACTTTCCGTCACTTTCCTCTCATCTCTTCATAGTTCCTATTTCTCTCTCTCTCTCCTTGTGTGCACATATAGAAGCTCACTAAGGTTCTCAAGCGGGCCACCCACTTCATACCTGGCACCATGAATTCCCAAAAAAGAAGGTCCTCTCCCCCTTTTTTTTTTATTTCTTAGGGCCGAGGGTAGCCGTGTTCCAACCCCCCCCCCCCCCCCCCCCCAACACTTTTTTTTTAAAAAAAAAAAAATTGTTGTTAAATTTTTTTAAATGAAATTATTAAAAAAAATATGTATTTTAAGGTGATGTTGTGAAAATAGACACGTGGCACTAATAGAGTTGAGAAATGTTAGAACATTTTCTGGTGTTCTCCTAGTGTTCTCCTGGAATGGCATAGATGTAATTAAAAAATTACATCAGCATAGATGCAATTTTTTAATCAAAAAAATTACATCTATGACATTCTAGGAGAACACCAGAAGATGCTCTAGCATTCCTCAATAGAGTTTGCAAAATTGGATGAAAAAGTGATGGAAGGGCCCTATTCAAAAACGCTAAAAAGTTAAGGAGTCCATGTTGAAAATTAAAAAGTTAGGGCCAAAGGGGCATTTTCAAATCACTTATGTGAAAAGCCAAGTTTTGGAGGCAATGAATAGCAGTTGAAACAGTTCCTATCCATTAGACTCGAGAATAAAAAGATATACAATTGGGGTCAAGGCCCGCTCTACAATAAAATAATAAAATAAAATTAGGCGGTCGTTTATGGCTCTCAATTAATGAATATTAATAAGTTTTTTTTAAAAAAAAAAAAACAAAATTGAAGGTTTAATTATAGTCAAGATTCTTTAATTAAGGCTTCTAATTATAGTAATAAGTAGTTTAAAAGGCATTAATATAATTTAATTCTCCATCATTCCATTATTAAATAAGCCTTAAAAAATTGATAGTATTAAATAAGAGAATCAAATAATATTAAAGGCATTCTTAAATAAAACTCATTTTTCAACTTTAAACGTTTTATTCGTGAAAATAATGGAGAGAGTGAAAATAATAATAATATTCAATTACATTGTGGGAATAGATTATTTGGGCATTGTGATGAGCATTAGCAACCAAAATTCCAATCAGAATTTAAAGGGACAATAATTTTGCATCCAAAAAGGAAGAAAAATAACTTTTAAATAAAGTAATATTAATATTAAAAAAATTAATATTTTTTTTAAAAAAATTCACTTAAACTTGTTGCCTTAAGTCTCAAAATGTATCGAGACAGCCATGATTGAGGTGATTGGATCAGAAGTAGGAGCTCTAGGTTGGTGGCTGGGAAGAGACCATTAGAAACTACTTAATAATTTTTTTTCTAAATTTAGGGGTTAAAACTACTTTTTATTCTAAACGCAAGGATTTACAGCATTTTCAGTTTAGAGAACAGAACCGCTAGATGCTTATAGAATCAAGTAATTATCAAGAGTCCTCTCTCCCGCTTACTTCTGCTAGAAAAATTTAAAAATAAAAAATAAAAAATAAAAAATAAAAAATTGTCAAGTTATCTCAACAAAACATAATGGTATTCCAATTTTTTTTTTTTTGTTGATCAGGCGACACCCAGATTTGAATTGGGGAAAAAGGATTTGCAGCCCTCCTCCTTACCGCTCGGCAATGTCACCAAAACGATACAAAAAATATACGAAAATGTTCCATTTTATTTTTGGGGGGTTATTATTTTTTTGTACTTGTATCTTGAACACTGTTTTTATATATATATAACGGTACTCTCTTCCAAGGAATGGTTTCAATATATAGCGTTAGTCTGTTCCAAATGAGAGGCAACGGCCTCACTTGACGAGGGAGTTGTTGTTGGGGGCAAAAGAAATATTTAGAAATTAAAACTTTTCCGCTGCCGGGATTCGAACCCGGATTCTTAACGCGAGAATTGCCATAGTGCTACAGGGGATTTCTTGGTAGTTATCCCTTGTTTTTATTATTATCTACTTGTAGCCCGATTAGAAAAGAAATAGATCGAACTGTTTTCCATATACAAGTTTATATTATATATATATTTTTTCTATTTTTAATTCACTTTATTGTCGTAGGGACGTCTACTAATTAATTAATCTTTTTGGATCTCATAGTCTTATTGCCAAAGTGTTACGGCCAGGAATCTTGCTAATCTTCCCAAAATTTCTAAAGCTCATCATACCATGAGGAATTTTCATAATGACATTGATGTGGTTATTAGCAATATTTGTATTTTTATAATGCAATTATTACTTTTAGGCAATAACAGAGCCAAGATTTTTCTTTTTAAATGAAAAAAAAAAATCTAAAGTTAATAAAAAAAAATTAATTAACTTTTTTTAAAGCCGTGCTAATCCTTGATGTTCAGTTTTTTTAAAAAATAAAAAATAAAACTAGCCTCTAACAGACAAACAAACCCACCCTTCAATTGAAACAGTGTTTGGGCATCTACTCCTTTGACTCTCTCACCGACTCACACTCTCAGTAGTGGTGATAGACTCCCATTACTTTCATTAAAAATATATATATATATATATATATATATATATATATATATATATATATATATATATATATATATATATATATATATATATATATATATATATATATATAAAATTAGCATAGACAAAGTCACACAGAGTCACTATATCACGGTAAAAAAACAAAAGTCTCATAGAATCACAGATAAAAATCAAAAATAGTTAAGTCAAACTGTGCATTTGACTAAATGCAACTCCAGGAAATAAATGAAACGGCGCATTTGACTAAATGCAACTCCAGGAAATAAATGAAACGGCGCGTTTGGATAAAAAAATTGTTTTGTAAACTCTTCCACTGTTCCATTTGCTTAAACATTGTTTTACGAAATGCATAGTTCGTCTTCAACCTTTGTTTCTTCTGAAAATTTTGAACAGTTCTGAGCAATGTAATTTACCAAAACCCGATAAATCGCTGGCTAAGAATCGTAAATCTCAGTCCGTCTAAAAAATAATTTGCCCATCAATGAGTGGTTGAAGGTCGGCAACAAGGATATTGAAAAAAAATTTCACAGGGAGCAAATAAACTTTTCGGGAGGTGAGGGGGGCACTTGCCCCCTCTCGACCCCCTGGCTCCGCCCCTGCTTTTAGATATTCGTATGATGTGATTTCTATTCACATCCACGCGATTATTGATTTTATTAAATGCGGTTATTATCCGCTATCTACATATGAGATAATGAACTTTTTGAATTAATATCTAAATCTATATGTAAGATTAAATAATGCAGTTATTACTATATACAAGCTTAAATAAACTAAGATTTCACTTGTCCTAAACCTGACCTAAGATTTCACCCCTGCTATTCTTCCCAAAATTTCTAAAGCTCATCATACCACGATAACCTTCCATAATAACATTGATGCGGTTGTTAGCAATATTTGTATCTTCATAATGCAGTTATCACTTTTAGGCAATAGCGGAGCCAAGATTTTGGTTCATTGGGGTCAAGAATTTTTTTTATAAATGAAAAAAAAAAAAATCTAAAGTTAATAAAAAATTAATTAACTTTCTTTAAATTGAGTCATACTCTAAATTAAAAAAATAAATAAATAAATAAATAAATAAATAAATAAATAAATTGACTTGCAGAGCAGCGTTTGATTACTTAGAAAACTAAAATCCACCATTTATTCTTTTCTTTTCCTCATTTTTCGAACAACTAAACAAATTATAACCTTTGATTTCCCAAACATAATTCACGGCTTAAAGAAAACAAAAATAAAGAATTTATTTATTTATTTATTTATTTTATGAATGAATATGATATGTTGCAACCATGTCTAAAATCAAAATCAAGAGAAAAAATATTCTTTTACATTACTGCAACAACAAAGCAATAGACAACACAAAACACCAAAACTTTTACAACAGAAACACTCAATACTACAATAACAAAGCAGCAAAAACAGAAAACTAAACAAAACAACAAATACATCCTTGATGCTTTCAACAAGCTTCCATCAAATTTAATTACAATATCATTTGGACAGATCCAGTACGATCAGCAGAAGATTCAGGAGCTACCTAGTCAAAAAGTGGGAAAACCATAAAAAATGAGCAACATATATTTTTTTCAAAATCAAAATTTCAAAACTCAAGAGGCCCACCGCTGGATCTCAAGGGACCTAGTACGTGGGTCTCTTGAGACCCACGTCAACAGTGGTCGGAGAGAGAGAGAGAGAGAGAGAGAAGAGGGAGAAGAAGAAAATGAAAGAAGAAAGAAAGGGAAAAAGGAAGATGATAGAGACTTATGAGACATGAAAGTCACGATCAGAGAGAGAGAGAGTAAAGAAAGAGATTTATATATTTTATGGGTGAGTGAAAGGAAAAAAAAATTAAATTCAAAAAGTTGATTTTTTTTTTTTTGCTGTGCACGCGGGACACGAAAATTTCATGTCCCGCCCAAATTTTAGAGCTGTTTTCCAAAAACGGCTTTAATTGGAGCCATTTCCAAAACGGCTCCAAATAGAGCCATTTTCTTTCAAAACAGCTCCAATCACTTATTTTTATTTTTAATTAATTTTTTGATAACTAAGCATATGATATACTAGCTAATTAAATATAGTATTACATATTAATTATAGGAAAAAGTACACATAAAAAATATTTTTTAAAAAACAAATTAAAAAAAATTAAAGGAAAAAGGAAAAAACAAATAAAAAACAAAATTTTGTTTTAAAAAAAATTAAATAAACAAACGAAAAATAAATAAATTAAATGTGATCGACCGTAGTATGATCTATGTGATAGATCATGGTACGATCAGTGTGATGGATCGTGGTATGATCATGTGTGATCGATCGTGGTACGATCTATTTGATAAGTCGTGGTTCGATCTATGTGATCAATCGTGGTACAATCTATGTGATCGATCGTGGAACAATCTATGTGATCGATCGTGGTACGATCAATGTGATCAGTTGTAATACGATCTTTGATCGATCGTGATATGATCTATGTGATGGAACGTGGTACAATCTATGTAATCGATCGTGGTACGATCAATGTGAAACATTTTCTTTTTTTTAGTTAAACGTCTCTAATTTGAGACCTTTTTTTTTGTTTTTTTTTTAAACGGCTGCAATTAGAGCCATTTTGATCAAAATGACTCAATTTTGAACCGTTTTGTTGATAGTTCTAATTGAAAAGCGGCTCAAATTAGAGCCGTTTAAAAAAAAAAGTCTCTAATTAGAGTGACTATTGTTAAAACGGCTCAAACTAATTTGACTTGTTGTAACAAAAAGGGCTCCAAGCCGTTTTAGTAAAAATGGCCCAAAATTAATTAGAGCCGTTTTGAAAAAGCAGCTCTAAATACAGTCGTTTTGATTAAAACGGCTCTAATTTGAGCCACTTTTTTAAAACGGCTCTAATTAGAGTCGCTTTTTTAAAACGGCTCCAAAAGCCGTTTTTTTTTTGTAGTGCTGTTACTTTTTAGTTTTGAGTTTTTATTTTTTTTTTATTGAATTTATAAGGACATTTTTGTCTTATTGAAAAAAATTATGGTCATTTTTGTCTTTTTATTAGTCTTATTTAGAGGGAACATTGACATGTTTTAGTAGTTTGAGGGGAGAACATTGACACAATTGATAGTGGAGAAATTTGACCATTGAGTGGTAGTTTGAGGGGAATATGTGTTATTTTCCCTTTTTTCTTTCTTTTCCAAAATCTATATCTTGGGCATTAAAATTTTTGCTTCTCAATTGGTATTTTTTTGTTTTTTTATCATAATTGAGGGGATAAAATCTTCTCAATTTCAAATGAAATCATGATCATAATTTAAAGTTGGTGCATATAACAGTGTATATGAAGTTAACATTGACACATCTTTTAAAAATTTTAGAGCAGTAAAATCATGTACACCATTATATATGTGCCAACTTTAAATCCGAACCATGAAATTGATACTATCTATTTCATTTAAAATAAATATGATCATTGTCTTGTTTGAGGGCCTTAACTAGAGAACATTAATTACTGACTTTTTTTTACCATAATCAAGGGCCTTAATTAGAAATGTTTACAAACATTTTTACCATATTTAGAGTAATAAACACTTGTTTTATGTAAAGAATATTTATTATATAATTATTATTTGGAAGCCTTTGGCAACAGCCTAATTTGCCTAATGAAATAATATGCCCTACCGGAAGGGTCTCCTTTATTATAGCATCCCCAACAAGCTTTTCATTTTAAAATTTTTACCAAAATTTAGAGCATATGCTTAAAAAAAGTACAGTTAATCAAACACTTTATCCTTTTTTCCAAATTGAATCTTGGAGAGGGAGCTGTTGGGGCCAGAATAAATATTTAGAAATTAAAACTTTTCCGCTGCCGGGATTTGAACCCGGATTCTTAATGCGAGAATTGCCATTGTGCTACAGCGGATTTCTTGGACGTTATCCCTTGTTTTTATTGTTATCTACTTGTAGCCCGATTAGAAAAGAAATAGGTCGAACTGTTTTCCATATACAAGTTTATATTATATATATATTTTTTCTATTTTTAATTCACTTTATTGTTGTGGGACTACTAATAAATTAATCTTTTGATCTCCTAGTCTTATTGCCAAAGTGTTACAGCCAGGAATCTTGCTAATCTTCCCAAAATTTCTAAAGCTCATGATACCATGAGAAATTTTCATAATGACATTGATGCGGTCTTTATTAGGGATAAAAATATTGATGCGGTTATTATCAATATCCGCATCTGCATAATATGGTTATCACTTTTAGACATATGCATCATGCGATTACTATCCCCATCCGCGCAGCTATTGTTGTTATTATTCGCTATCCACATATCAAATAATAGGCATTTTGGATTACTATTTAAATCTAGGATAAATGTCTAATAAATCTCTGAGTCAGAGAGCCATTTGAATTCGATCTCTCACTTTTTGAAAGTAAGTATTCGATGCTTAACTTTTTCGCGAATTTGAAACAGGTCCTTCCGTCATTTTTTTCATTCATTTTTCTAACCACCGTTAGTGCCACGTCACCCTTTTTGCCATGTCATCCTAAAATATTATTATTTTATTTAATTATTAAATTAAAAACTTAAAATTTATTTTTTTATTTTCTAAAAAAAAGAAAAAAGAAAAGTAGGGGGTATGGGGCGGCAGCCACCCCATTGGGGAGGGGCGAGGCACCCCCAGAGGTGGCCGGCGCCACCTCTGGGGTGGCTCGCTGCCACCCCCTTGGACCCCGGTGAGTATTTTTCTGTTCTCTGTCGCTTAATCCACGGCCTATGCAAATCCAATCACAAATGATCAAGACAAAAGAGCCTTGAATAAACTGAAACAAACTCGTACTTACAGACGCCAATGCAATCACTAAACAAAACTAATGTTCAAGAATGAAAGAATCGTGGACTAGACTAGTAGTAGTTGTCTTCCTAAATATCACTCGTTGAAGGAATTCCAATCCCATCATCACTAGAACTGGCGACCGTTTCTGGTCTAATCTCTTCCAATTGCTAGAGAACCTGCTGAACTTCTGGCCGAGCCAACGGTGACGGATCAACACAATGCAAAGCTAGTTTTAACGCGTTCAATAACTCATCATCGATTATAGATGCATCCCTCATCAACTCTAAATCAAATACTTCATTTGTCCACTCCTCCTTCACGATAGAGGCAACCCACTAAGGCAAATCGTGACCATTCATCGCCAATCCCTCATCAGCAATTCCTCAAACACCTCTTGTGCCTATTCCATCAACCCAAATTTTAGACAAGTATGAACCAAACGCACTTCCAACAAACACATCCAACTCCAACTTGGGTCGATCTGCATTCATCGAGTTCTTGACCCACTGTTGCCGTTACGGTTCTGGAGAGATTGAGAGGGATGACCTAAACCCTTTGTTATTCAATCAGAAAACAACTACCCAACAAAACAAACAAACAAAAACGAAGAAAAAAAAAAAGACACTCACCGGTCC